>NC_141691.1:1985005974-1986384334 GCF_964263255.1 Lissotriton vulgaris | reverse complement strand
CAAGTATGATAACCATATTCACCTTCCATATATGCTGCGGGTGTTTTGTACTTATGAAGTAATTTTCCACCACACGTTTCAGTTTTCTTGTCGGTATTGAATATATTTTTCAATTTCTGACACATTGAAGGCTTCTTATCCTCATTTTTATACCAATAACTCATGTTTTAAAACTATTCCGCTTAATTCAAAAAGACTCTAAGTATTTCCTTGTGGTTCCGCTACTCTAGCCAATCCGTGCGCGAAACTCACCAACAAGCCAATCAGGTTAAGCCACGTCACTACCTTGCTTAACCAATAGAAGTACTGTTTTCAGAACGAACCAATCAGCTACCAGCTCGTTTTGGTCACGTGAACCAATCAGTGCGCTTGCTGTGACGTATGCTAGCCAATCACAGTGCGAACCCTGTGACGTACACTGTCGCTGCAGCTTCGCTGTCTCCTACTCCGTAAACTCACCCCTCCTTTACAAAATATTTTCACAGCGCCATTTTAACAATTCTTTTCAATGAAATTCAATTAGTAACTACAGAAAAACAAACCATTTGTCTGTTTCGCTAAAATAAAGCGATAGTGTTCTTCAATCATTCGAGTATTCTTTCACGTGAAAGAGACGACGCTATTCTCACAAAATCCTTTACGCGCATTCAAACAGAAGAACCCTAACCACACATACATGAAATCTCGGTAGGACTTTAACCAACCATAGAAATCCTCAAACGTTAGTAAGAATAGACGACGCTTCCTTACCCTCCACTCAAGCTTGGATAAATCTACTACTCTTTTCACAGTAAGTTTTAAAACGGGCTCCAAATCCCTATACTCAAAGCTACGATTTCATAGACAATCCTTACTATACATTTAACCTAACACGCCTATGGTCCCTAAACTTGTGCTGTACGCCCACAACAGTAGCGATATGTCAATACCGCTGTTTTGAAACAGAACAAATGCACTGTGTAACTTCACCTGTCACACTACTCTTTTGCCGGCAAGACAGGATTTTTCAAGCTGCTGGAAAAAACCTTTCGACTACATGTAACAAGTGAACAAACTTAACATGTTTTAGACACATATCCTATGTAACTACCATGTAGCATGTCAGTTACCATAGTAACCGTAACTCTGCTACCAGAGAATTGATCCAGCGCCCCTAAAGAAATTCTGTCTCATTAACACTACCCAACACCACGTTACTCACCATTTATCATAATTCTCACAAGGCCCATAAGAAACCGATACCGATATTGGGCAACTGAATCATGTGACCTAATTAATCAGAACCTATTCACATGCTATTTACACATTATGTACAACTGCAGTTTATCTTCTTCATAAACATAGAAAAATAACGGAAACATTTAATTAAGTCACTAAGGTCAATGACTAAGGGAACACAAGACCAGCTTGTCATTTCAAAATCTAATTTATTTATTTTATTTATTCGAAGCAAAGAGCATCTTTATTTGGATTTCTTTTTATTAGCAAAACAAAAGCATTATTTTCTGTAAGGCATTTTAGACTGACATTTCAAAACAGATCTGATTGCATGAATTAAAGCAAGATTAAGTCTCATTCCCTAATTTCCCTGTCTAAACAATCTATACCTGAAAGGGAAAATCATTAGAATCAGCTTTTCTTACGTGCGCCAAAAGTCCGGCAGCATCTCACGCCCATCAGGTTTCAAGAACGAGCCAGCAGGCCACATCCCAAGGGGCCAGGTTTTATACCTTTTCTCTATCTAAAACTTACTAATTTAGCATTCCTTTAACAAAATCCAAGCTTTTTATTGGCTGCTTTATGTCAGTCCACTATTAGGTCATTTGTTTCTGACCAAGTCCGGGGCACATCATAAGCCCTTATTGTTCTTAGATTTACCATCCTTCTAGCTTCCTCAAAAGTGAAACATTTGTCAGAGTGCAATGTTCACTTCCTACTCTTGGCAGACTTTCCAGGCTGTTTGTCCTTGGTGCTTTCTCCAAGAACACTTACGACTCGACCATCAACAGTTCCGTTTATTAATCCATTGTCTTAGCAAAATTGAATTTTTTTCTCTGCACGGGAGTGAAGGCTTCACTCTGGTCAAGTCATCTTTTCAGCTTTGCCAGGCAACCATTTTCCGAGGCCCACTTGAAAAACTAATATTTAAAGAAAAACAAAACATTAATTAATTTGAGTAATGAAAAACATTCTGTTACACACCCACCATTGCTAATGTTGACCCATTAGTTTGTTACCTAGCTTTAAGCAAGCCAGCAGGATTTCTCCACGAGCCTTTGCCACATAAAAGACACGACGTAAACAAAAGCACATTTAACACCTTCCGAGCGTTGAACGTTCAGCGCCCAGTGCTGAACGTTCGAATAACAAATGCTGACCCGTCGGCCAACGGTCATGCGCAGCACTGGCAAGGTAGTGCACGTGACTACCGTTGGCCGACGGCAGCACTTAAAGGGTTAAAAGGCAAATGCCATGAATTAAACAGCCGCATTTAGTATTTGACAAAAACAATAGACAAGGTTAATTTATTATTTTTCAACAAACTTGCAGGTGCAACATAGAGCGCAAAATGTTAAACCCACGTGTCATGTTTTATTCTAGGTTGGTTTAGTACATATCATGCATAAACTCTTTAGTACGATTAATTAATTATGGAAATTTAACTTCGCGAGTCCAAATTAATTTATTTCTGAAACTCGCTCCATCAATAGCAAAAGCATATTTTACTAACCGGTTATTCGGAGGCATTTAACACAGTCACTAGATCAGTGGTCCCCAAACTTTTTTAGGCGGGGGCCACATCAACTTTTCTTTCTGTGATGGAGGGCCGGGGTCAGTCTTATAACAGGAAATGATATGGGACAAAAAGTGACAACCAATTTCATTGTGGAGATTACAATGACATTTTTTGCAGCGATTTTATTTTTAAAACACTATCTCACAATACTACATTTATTGCAGTATTATCCTTCTGTGTTTGGTACTTTTCTCTTGTAACACACTGACCATTTGCTACCTCTTGTTCACTTTCGATACTTGCACAAATGCCACCACTGCCCAAGTAACGTTTGTTCTTGTGTCCTCCATTTATTGCAGTATTATAACTCTACTTGTACTTTGTACCCAGCATTCTGTTTCCTCAATTCAAGTATGTGATTAAATCCTGTGACTCAGATCGCGACCACCCATAGTTGCTTCAAGGTCTGCATATTGTCATTGGGGAAGTCTAATATACCTTCTCGTTCTCACCTGTGTGAAAGGCCCCTCGCTGAAGTGAAATATCTCGGACCCTAAACCGGAGGAACCGACACGCATTCTGCACTGTGGGAGCTCTTCTATGCACTTGAAGGCCAGAGAACTCTGCACGTCAGAATCGAGGCGCACTGAGAGAGCTGGTTGCAGCCGCACAGTAACAGAATAGCATGGCACATTTCAAGTCCGGATTGAGGTGCATTTGGGCGCACTAACACTTGGATCGGCAATCTCTGATCCACCATAGCAGGGGAGCGGAGAAGTTTACAATTGTGGTGAGCTGGCAAAGAGCACTGGGCTCGGGATAACAGCGCTAGAATAGGAAAGAGCGCTGGGCACTGGATCACAGCGCTAGAACAGCAAGGAGTGCTTGGCACAGGATCACAGCGCTAGAATAGCAAGGAGTACTGGGCACAGGTTCAGTTCACAGCTCTTCAAAAGAAAGAGGTAATGGGCACAGGATCATTCCACTAGCAGCAAGGGGTGCTGGGGCTGCACTAACAGAGCTCTATTCAACTTCGCTGTAGTAAACATTGGGGTTCTGTGAGTCAGGGTACAGGTTTGGCACATTCACCACAAGGAGTTTAGAAGGTTAACACCAGGTGCTCTGGCCGAGCTGGGTCAGTTTCACAGGAGATGTTGCATGTAAGGTCGAGGTTAGGCACAGGGAGATGAAGTGATTTGCCCAGAATCACAGGATGGTGAGCGTCGGTGCCGAGACTCGAACCTGGTTCCCCTGAAGTCGAACACCCTAGCCTTCAGGCCACAGTGGGTTTGCAATGCTCTCAATCCATGTAATACTAAACTAAATGATGTCGGTCTGAGGTGTAGTGGGGTGCATGGAGGTAAGGGGTAAGGCCTCAGTATTCAAAATTGTCATAACAACCACCCCCCCCCCCACAACTGTAAAGCAGTTACTGATGCCGGTAAGGCTTGAGGTGCACTTGCTAAGCCGGGCCTGGGACCCTAGTTTTAGAAGAGGGGTGTGTGAATGCTGCAGGTCAGGATTGAGGTTCACCGGGAGAGTCGTGTGCCAAGAAAGCATTTTCAGGAAGGATACCCCTAACGGTCTGCTTTGTACTACACCGTTTGAGAAACACACGCAGACAACAATACAATTTAAGCAGGCTCTGAAAACGATGTACCCCTCTCGCTGGCTACAACCCTGAAATATACCAGAAAATGTATACTTGCAAGGCGGACCTTAGACAGGGCAGACTACAATTTGATTCTGAAAAGGCAGCCCGCTCTCATGAGAAACACCTGATCCTACCATACCTGGCAACAGACTCACTTGCAGAGCCTAACACTGGTAAGGGGGTGAAGACACTAATTTAAAACAAAAGATTACTAAGTAAAGACACTTACAAATCGATGCAAGAGAGTTTGGCCATGATCGATGCAATGAGGAGATCGATGCTCTTAAGCTGCGCTTCGACTACGCTTAAGGAAAAGATGGAAGGACATGATGAATGGCTATCGGCAACTGAGTACCAGATTCCCGACACCGAAGACACTTTACAAAACATTTTAGGCCGGGCAAAGATCTTGAAAACCCTGCCTATGCAGATTAGCAACACCACTATATCACATTAAACTTCCGATCAGAAAATGGCGTCTTCCCCATGTAGGTAGGTAATGGGTAAAGGCCGCGCTACATAAAAAAAGGAACATCAATAAAGCAAGTCTCCACCATGGGCCCCCACCCCCCCAGCTAATCACGCCTCTGCTCCGGGTAAACTGGCGTAACACTCACCGGCTCACAAGGCCCACAAGGCTCCCGTGCCGCCGGTCTCCGCGGTCTCCGCGCCTGTCCCCGACACCGGACTCTTCGCGCGCACCCTCCCCCACGCACAGATACGTGTGACGTAAGACGTGCGCGTACGCCAGTCAAGTGCAGGCATCTGCGCTTTCGATCTGCGCATGTGTCCCGATGCAAAATCATTTCTAGAGCGTAGGAATACAATTTTCACATGAATAACCCTGTGAATCTGGACGCACCTGGAGGGCCGCTTGATTTCATTAGGCGGGCCGGATTTGGCCCGCGGGCCGTAGTTTGGGGACCCCTGCACTAGATTATGAATGCATAAGCTAGGTCGCTGTTTTCCTCCACTGGACAGAAGCAGGTACAACAGGATAGGGCCAAAAAATCTTCTTGCTATGAATAGCCCTACAAGTCTTTAGGCATTCTGTGGTTTCCTGAGTTTTACCAATGGAAGCGCTGTTGTCTAGTGATAAAAGCACTGTGGTTATAAACAAACTCAGACTTAATGTGCTGCATTCTCTATTGTACTGTGTGGAATCGACAGTCCTACTAAACCAGTCAGCTATATATTATAATGGGAGTGACTACTTGTGGAGTTGAGGTGTGGTAAAATCAGCATACAGTTCAAACGGATGCCAGACAGATACACCGTAAGCAAAACCCTAGGACACTGATACTCCAAGTACGGCTCGGGGGCCGCATGCCGCCCTCCTGACCTTTACGTTTGGCCCTTCTGACATTTACTATCGGCCTTCCGGTGAACAGCAGCACTGGGTTGCGTTTAATCGACCCAGCACTAACATTAAAAAGAAATTAAATAATCAGGCAAGCATTTTTTAAAAAGATTAAGTGAAGTTAATGAAAGGAAGTAACTAGGGTGTCCTGCACATCTTAACTTTAGGAACACTTTCATTTTTAAACACCCCTTGCAGCAAAAGTGTAAACATTTTATAGCCTCTTTAAAATTCAAAAAATGTACTCCATTAACATGCAGTACCGTTTCTCCTTTGTACATCAGATTATATCAGTTCATTGAGAAGTGTTTTTTTGTTTAAAGTGATAGTTTAAACAAATGTATGATTTAACAAGTACTACTTAAACGAATTTGGTTCATAGATAGGTCGTTGTTTTAGATTCGTTGTTCAGGTCAGTCTTTGTAAAGGCTTTGTTATTAAGGCTGTTTCCCAGTTTATATACATGAATTTAAACCTATTCATCTCCTCCATGCCCCCCGATCGGCCATCTGATAGAGATGCCAATATTAAACTAAGAGTGAAGCCAGGTATGCGCATCCTCTGGGTGGCCTGGGTTCCTATTATATATGAACAACGTTCTAATTTATTGAATCAAACACTGGAGAGGATTTTGTAAAGGACGCATCCTGAAGTCCTATATTTCAAGGTAAAATGTTTGTGAGTACCCTTGCCCTAGGATATGTATTATCCCATTCTTATTAGCTGAGAATGTGACATGAAAACGCTGCAATAACAAACGTTTTTTCTTTATAGAAATACAATGAAACTAAAAAAGTGAATATCAAACACTTTAAGCTGGAAGGAAATCCTAGTCTGCAGCCTCTGTTTCCTGTGCACTTTAATCAGTCTTTTTTTTCTTTACACTAATCGCATTCAAATGAAATCTCATACCTTGGATAAGCAAGGGCCTATTAAGATTGTTCTGTCATATTAAAGAACACTACTTAGAAGTGTAACATAAAATATTATTTCACCCATTTATAAAGCACGTGTAAACTTCAAACAGAAAAAATAAAATAAAACCGAATAATTTGTGACAGTGTTGTCACGTTTCTATAAGTATTAGCATAAAACTCCAGATTTCATTATTTCTAAGGTAAATGCATATTCCTGCATAAAGAGTGTTTTTCCTCATTGCGACCTGCTAACAGTTGTAGCATTAAAGACTTTTGAATTAAACTACCAAAAAATGAGAAAAGCAGAAATCAAAGAACTCCAAAATGTGACACACTGATGGAACCTATTGTCCGCAGATGTACATTTTAAACCCAGACCCTCAATTTCCTAGTCGGAAATCCCACCTAGTAACCAGACTCTCAGCACAGACACAATATGAACTCGTTAGCGCTGGCTTTCAAGATCCAATCCATCAAAGGGACTTCCAGAGAATAATAGAAGTCGGCACTCCTTTAAACAAGCATTGGAAATGCACTGGGTCTCGCATTTGTTTGATTTAATTTCAAGATTTTGGCTTTGTAAATGACAATGATTTTTACCCCTGTGTAAGTTTATGTAGGTGGTGTGTAGTGGAATTATGTGGGTTGGATTGGGTTTGTTAGTTGTGGAGCAGCATGAAGCACAAGGAAAGAGAGTGAGGACGTGAAGAGCAGCGTGACACACAAGTAAAAAGAGTGACCGAGCAGCATGAGGCTCAAGGAAGGAGAGTGATGAGAGGAGCACCTTGACACACAAGGTGGGAGAGTGAGGAGAAGAGCAGCATGAAGCACAAGGATGGAGAGAGGAGGAGATCAGCATGAGGCATGTGGAAGGAGAGTGAGGCTAAGAGCAGCGTGAGGCACAAGGAGGGAGAGTGTGGAGAAGAGCAGCGTGAGGCACAAGGAAGGAGAGTGAGGAGAAGGGCAGCATGAGGCACAAAGGCGAGTGAGGAGAAGAGCAGCATGAGGCACAGAGGCGAGTGGGGAGAAGAGCAGTATGAGGTACAAGGAGGAAGAGTGAGGAGAAGAGCACTCTGAGGTACAAGAAGGGAGAGTGAGGAGTGGAGCAGCATGAGGCTCAAAGGAGAGTGAGGAGAAGAGCAGTATGAGGTACAAGGAGGGAGAGTGAGGAGAAGAACAGTGTGAGACACAATGAAAGAGAGTAAGAAAAGAAGAGCAGCGTGAAGCACAAGGAAGGAGAGTGAGGAAGAGAAGAGCAGCGTGAGGCGCAAGGATTGGGAGTGATAAGAAGAGCAGCATAATGCACAAGGAAGGAGAGTGAGAAGAGCAGCACGAGGAACACGGGAGGAGAGTGAGGAAGACGAGAGAAGTGTGAGGAACATGAGTGAGGAAGACGAAAGCAGCGTGAGGAACAAGGAAGGAGAGTGAGGAGAGCAACGTGAGGCAGAAGGACAGAGAGTCAGAAGGAGAGCAGTATGAGGCACAGGTAGAGTGAAGAGAAGAGCAGTGTGAGGCACAAGGACGGTGAGTGAGGAGGAGAGCAGCATGAGGAAGAAAGACTGAGAGTGATGAGGAGAGCAGTGTGAGGCAAAAATAAGGAGAGTGAGGGGAAAACGAGAGGCAATGTATATATACTCCTGTAAAGGACCTCAAGATAAAAGATGCTTCACCTTGAAACTCATACAAAACACAAAATGGCATCAAATGTTAAGTAAGTTAAGCAATTAGCTGCACACATAATCAAGGAAAAACTCTTTATTTGTTCTCTTTATAAAAGTAGAAAACGAAACAAAACTTCAACAGTCATTGAAGAAGGCAGCACTTCCACTTTCCTGTTTTTTTTTATTACAGTCCCCCTGTTTCTCTAAAAGAGAAAGGTAGGACAAGAAAAACTAGTTTGCTACCGAAACTTCTAACAGCAGCATAAGGTGCAGATAAGTAAAAACATCAGTCCATATGTTAGATCTGGCACTATTGGCATGGGTCTCCCTTCCATTTTTGCTGTTGCCTCATGTATTTTTGCTGGTATTAGATGCTTTGGGCACTGTGCCACTGTTGTCCAGTGCCACAGTGCAAGTGCTCCCTATTGTCAATTGATGTATTAATCAGTGGTTCCATGTTTCGCTATTTGGTTTACTTGTCAGACCCTAGTCTAGTGCACTGAGTGTGCACAAAGCGTGCAAATCGAAATGCTGCTAGTGGGCCTGCAGCACTGGTTGTGCCACCCACAGAAGCAGCCTTGTAAAATGTGTCTTAAGGTCTGCCATTGCAGAGCCTGCGTGCAGTCTGGTACTGTCATGCTGACTGGGAAAGTGCACCCACTTCCCAGTCCCTACACCTTCGCTTTTCTTCATATGTCACCCCTATGGTAGGCCCAAGGGCAGGGTGCATTGTAAGTATAAGTGGACAAACCCTGCTGTGTGTGGCATGTCCTAATAGTGAATTACAGCCATTTTCGTTTTTCACTATTGCAAGGCTACCTGTTCTCCATATGCCAGAATGGGCTGTTAGAGTTATTACATTTTATAATCCTAACTGTCTCGGAGAACATGGTAGAACATCGAGTTTAGTATGCCTGAACTCAGAATACTAAAATACATCTTTTAGTAAAGTTTATTTTATTATTGTGTTTGTAAATACCACTTTTAGAAAGTAGCTATTTGCTTGTCTAACTATTCAAACCTGCCTCTGCTAGTTTGTGTATTCCTTTGTCTGGTTTTGTGAGTGACATGGCTGTGGAATTCCAGGAGACAGGCTGAGTCACCCAGTGGTGAATAGAGAGATCTGCATCTAGATGGGAGGGAGGAGTTGCACCTGAACTGTGAATAGGGCTGTGCCTTCCTTCCACAATGCTGGCTCCACCCCCAGGGGAGCGGCTGATGTCTCTGCCCTGCACTGTGAAAGTAAAGGAGAAGTCTGGTAAACAGAGTGCTTCAGAACTGGTTTGGACTGGGTAAAGGCCCCTCTACCCTCAGAGAACAAAGGATTTTGGGATCTAAATATTGGGACCCTGATCCAATGAAATTAGATAACTTTGGACTACAAGAAGAAACCTTTACTGAGGAGAGGAACCTGAAGAAACTGAGGAGAGACTATTCCCAAGCTGAAGTGCTGCTTGGGGGATTGGCCTGCAGTGGTTGCCTTACTGCCAAATGCAGGAGAAAGGAACTTTGTGTACTTTGCTTTCAACTTGTGAAGGATCTCCAAGGACTTGAAAAGGAGCTTGCCTCCTGCTGAAGTCTCAGGGACAACAGACTTCACTCCCCAGAGTTCTTTTGGACGTGCCCGCTGCTGTTTTTAGCCTTCTGAGGAACTGTGTGTCGCAAGGAGCTGGAAGCGCGACTCAACGAGAAGAAGCGTGTCGTCATTGCTGTGCCTGCTGTCGCAACTCCGAAGGAGGGTGTCGCCGCTGGAACTGTCGCACTGCACCGCATCGGAGAGAAGCGTGCCGCAACGAATAGGAAGCGTGTCGCTGCTGCTGCCGTCGCAACTCCAAAGGAGGGTTTCGCCGCTGTAGTTGTCGCACTGCACCGCATCAGGAGAAGAATCTCGCAACGAGGTCAGAGCGTGTTGCTGTGCCTGCCGTCGAAACTCCGAAGGAGGGTGTCGCCGCTGGAACTGTCGCATTGCACTGTATCGACCAAGAACACCTCGCATCCCCGAGAAGCACACCGCCGTTGGAGCTGCTGCCGTCTCATCTTGGATGTCACATTGAGCGGAAGCATCACGGATTGTGGAGACGAGCGTCGCCGCTGTAGATGTTGCCGTCGCATCGTAAGGGTGCCACCGCTGCAGTCCACGCATCGAACCGAGAGCTTCTCGCATCCCCGAGAAGCGTGCCGCATCTGGAAGATCTTCATGTCTTTATTTCTTTGCACCTGACTTTGCCGCATTTCCCATCGTTGCAACATTGCTTGTCGTGGAAGCGCAACGCAACTTAAGGTACATTGACGCAGTGTCGCATCTAAGAACTGAACTAAACTAAGCTTTTTTTTTTTTTTATATCCTCATTTGCATGCATAGCTCCAATCTATCAAAACAAAAATGCCACAGAGCAGGAAATCAGGCTGCGCCTCTGTACTGTCACAGCGTCAGCTGGCAGGGATATCATAGGAGAGGGTGGCGGCCAAGTCCCAGCAGTAGATACGCGCAAGCCTTGAAAACTCAAGCACAGGGCAATTTGTTGGTAGATAGTGCCCGAGAAACCGAAGCCCCACAAGCGCCACGGCACCTTGCCATAGAACCACGGGTGAGCACTGCCTGCATTAATCATAGGACATGGGGGGAAAGAAAAAAAACCAGGCTCAATACGACTGCTCTAACTGTGCCCAAAAAGCTCTCCTACTCAGATTCCCACTCCTTGCTAGATCGAGTTTTGAGATCTGGAGGATTGAAAAACGCCATACATGTAAGGTGGGTGGCAGGGCGTCCTTCCAGTGTCTACAGATTTCCCTACGCGCCGCCAAAATGGAATAAAACAGGTTGGAGGCAGCATTGTGGGATTTGCCACTCAGGCCGAAGATGACAAGGCCAAGATCAATGGAAATGTGAGAGCCCAGTGTCCAAGACAATTTGTTACCTATAGAGTCCCAAAATGAAGTTATTTCTGGGCATTCATAAAACATATGAATGTCAGATGCAGCCACTAGTCCGCACCTTGGGCACGAGACCGGGCCTGTCAAAGAAAACTTTGACAGCCTCTGCGGGGAATAATAGGCCCAGTGTATTGTAAATAAATTATTCCTACGGAGCCAGGCTGGTTTAACCAAGTCCCATAATACCCCACAAGAAGCAGACCAAAGCTCCTCCACGTCTATGCCTGGCAATGAATCAGCCCATAATGATGTTGGAAGGCAAAATTTACCGTCTGCTTCCTCTACGATCTTATTGTACCAGAGCGATATTTCCTTCTTTGCAGGGGGATTGTCCAGCAGGCATGTCACTAGCTCGCTGTTTCCACCAATAGGTAAACTACTCTTCCGGGTTAACTGTGTACTATATGTCTGAGACCAGCTTGATATGTGTATGTATTTGAATCTCGACAGGCCTGGCCCGACTTTGTTGGTTAAGTAGTCCCAAGGAAGTAAAGAACCGTCCATGAACAGGTCTCCCCAGGAGGTGATTTCAGCCTCTTTTAGTGGTTGTGTTAATGCGTCTTCTGCCCAAGCTTGAGGTGCGGGTAGGTCCAATATAGGAGCTCTCTCTGAGTAATACCTTAATTTGATCGTGTGCCTCACTTTGTACCATGTAGTAGCTATCCCCTGCAGTACCTTCAATTTTTTTTTTTTTTAAATATTTGGGGTCTCCGAATTTGAACAAAAGCTACCCTGTCCTACTCCCTCACAATTCAGCAAAGTAGAGAACATATGACGTACCCCTGTTTCTGTTGGTGTTTTTAGGAACATACGTGTATGTGAAAGCTGAAATGCCCATGCGTAGACCTGGAGATCTGGTCCCGCCAGCCCGCCCTTCTCTCTGCGACATCTTATTTTTTTCCAAGAGATTCTTGGGTTCTTATTATTCCAAATAAAAGTAGAAATCGCGCTCTGCAGCTTTGAAATTAACTTGGGATCAAAAAAGAGTGGAATTGAATTAAATAAAAACGAAATCTTTGGCAGAATACACATTTTTACAAGATTAACCTTACCTAAGATAGTGAGCGGAAGGTGTGACCAGTCTCATGTGTTTTCGGCACTGCGTAGCTACTTTAGCAAAATTTAAAGAGGCGATCAGATTAATGTCTTAAACTATATTTATCCCCAGATATCGTAATTGAGGTCTTGATGTTTCATTGTGTGTAATTAAGTTAATATTCCAAGACATAGACTCTGTTTTACAGGCGTTCACCTCATATCCTGAAATTTTACCAAATTTAAGAGCTAAGTCTATGACCTCTGGGTATGCTGTATTAATATCTGTCGTAAAAATCATAATATTTTCAGCATAAAGTGCCACTTTTTTTTCCCAGTCTCCGAAAGCAAAAGGTTTGATCAATGTACTATCTCTTAGTTTTTGCGCAAACGGCTCTATATAAAAATCAAAAAGGACAGGGGACAGCCCTGTCTAGTTACCCTAGCTACCCTAAATGGCGCCGTAAGGCCCCCGTTGATCAAGATTGAAGCTGAAGGGCTGCGATATATAGCAAGTTGATTGCTCTACGAAATTTGTCCCCGACGTTGAATTTTTGCAAGGCCTCCGACAGGTATAACCAATTCACCCTGTCGAAGGCCTTGGTGGCGTCCAACGTGAGAACCGATAGGGGAAGAGCTTCTTTTATGGCCACATCTATGGCTCCTACTAGTTCATAAGTGAGCTCATATAACTGTCTCCCTCTTACAAAGCCTTTTTGGTTGGAATGTAGTATGTCAGGCGCAACCTGGCCAAGCCGTTTGGCCAGTATGGTGGCAAAAATGTTGTAGTCTGCGTTTAAGATTGAAATAGGCCGATACGAGCCATAATCAGAGGGAGGCTTCCCTGGCTTCAAAATAAGGGTTATTGAGGCGTTGTCCCAGGAGGCAGGTGGTGCTTTTCCATCCCTCAATATTTTGTTGAATAAGGCCGCTAGAATTGGGGACACCTCTGATATCAAGTTTTTATATATTTAATTCGGTAAACCATTGGTTCCTGCCGCCTTGCCACCTTTGGCTCCCCTTATAGCCTGCTCTACTTCAGCCATGGTTATTTCCTCTTCCAGAAACCTGCTCTGTTCAAGTGACAAGGATGGTAGGGAAATATCCTCTAACCAACTTGTGATATCATTAGGTTTAACATTAAGATCTTCATGATAAATTGATTGAAAAAAGGTTTTGAAAGTTTCCCTGATTTCTGCATCACTTGAAAAAGTGCCATTATCTGATGTGACGGAGGCGATGTTATTTCGAACCCGGTCCGATTTAACTTTCCAGGCCAGTAATCTACCAGCCCCTTCCCCATATTGGAAATGGGAGAGTTTGCTTGCCTCCCATCTCTGTAAGACACGCTTATCTAAGACCGATGACAGTTTATTCTTTAGTCCGCCTAACTCTGCAAGTTTCAGAGATAAATCATAACTGTCTTCAGCCCCACAGGTATCAATATCCGACTGAACTGCAGACATTCTAATCTCAATAGAAGACACCTCTTCCATGTACTGCCTTCTTCTGTAAACAGCCTTGTTCTTAATAATACCTCTTAATGTGCACTTAAAAGCGTCCCAAACTATGCCTGCTGGGGCAGTGCCCGTGTTGGTAATAAAAAACTCACGCGCTTCCGATTGAAGAAACTCTATATCGTCCGTAGATGTGAGAAAAGATCTATCGAAAGACCACAATCTGGTGGGAGGCTTGCCACCCCTCTCCAGTTCCAGCTTCATAGCGGAGTGGTCAGATAGGTGCGATGGGATATAGTCTACGCAGGTGATGGAATCGACCAAAGCTCGGCTAGTTAGGATAGAATCTATTCTTGATCGATGTCTATATTTAAGGTTTCTAAACGAGAAGCCTTGCCCCTGGCCCTCTCTATGCCTCCAGATATCAGCATATCCGTATTGATTCATACAGCCTAATAGGCAGTTTCTAGATTTGGAGGAAGCCTGCTGTCTGCTATTAGGAGATTTATCCAATAGAGGGTTCAAAGTGATGTTAAAATCACCGGTTATTATAACTGGCTCTGGAAATCTTAGGAGATGTAGAAATAAAGATTCTAGTGCAGAGGGATCGTCGCAGTTAGGCCCGCAGTAGCCTGCTAGTGTTATTACAGTACCCCTATCTCAACTGCTGCAATAGCCCATCTCCCTCCAGAATCTACTTTCTGCTGTAAAATTCTCATATTCATAGGTTTTTTGAAAAGAATAGAAACACCCCGTATATTCAGTGATTGAGATGTTGAGACTGAAGTTTCTATCCACCTATTCCTCATTTCGCTTTCAATTAAATGTGTCTCCTGGAGTATAATGATCCCCGCATCAGCGTCCCGGAGATACTGCAAGATTTTATTACCGCGAGGTCTGGTGCGGAGACCATTACCGTTCCAGGATAAGATCCTGAGCCTACTCATAGCTCTGAGAATAGGGGCTACGGAGAAAAACTGCCAGTTTGTGCAATTCCATGTTTATCTGCCAGTTGGAAATAAGAAAACACTCACAAGAGTACAATGATTGGAGCTCAGTCAAGAGTGGATATTTTTTTCTATTTTTATTGTGCCCCTTCACCCCCCCCCCCCCCCCCCCCCCCCCCTCCCATGGGAAACCCTTGAACTCACTATCCGGAAGTTTCCGGAAGTAAGTGCCCCTGCTCTTCCCCGTCCCCACCTCATGTGCCTCGCATTATGTCGTTCTTGCTCGCCTTACTGCTTTATTGTATATTATTTTTTTTTCTTTGAAAGATTGTTATTTTTATTATCACATCCTAGGAGATAGGCCAACACCTATATTTTTTGTTTTTACTCTTTCCTTTTTTTGGATTGTGAATATTTATGTTTATGTATTTTTTTTTTAAATTTTCCACTTTTACAGCGTTGCCTAAGCCTATAATAGATGGGGATGCTTTAGGAAGAAATTATTGCCCGTTGAAGAATAGAGCATCTTTTACCACCCAGCTGGCCCCCTTCTCCTTCCTGCTGCCTAAAGACATTAATAACTCGTCTGCAGCCTGCACTGATCGAATATTGTGCATTTTGTTGTCCAACATTATCTTGAGAGATGCGGGGAAACCCATCTGCACCGTTGCACCCAGCTTACGAAAGGCGTCCATTCTTCTACCTAACTCCCACTGTTTGTCAAGAGTAAATCTAGATAGGTCGGAGCGTATTTGGAAGTTAAATCCTTTGCCTGCAAGTGATTTTTGCTTTAAGGCAAGGTTCAAAATTTGCTCTTTCAAGGAGTAGGTGTGAAAATTTACAAGGATTTTTCTCGGCTCAGTCCTCTGCAGGTTGCGCCTGAATGGGTCCCTATGGATACCATCTATATCAGTTGCTAGGTCCTCGTTAGAGTGCAGGAGGTTAAGAGATTCTTTTAGTAGCGAGATAATGAAGCTCTTGATGTCTGTACCTTCGCTGCCTTCAGGAACATTCAGGATGCGTATATTGCTTCGCCTAGCGTTATTCTCCACAACCTCCATTCTCTCCGATAAGGCCAGATCTTCCCTTTTTAACTTCAGAATATCTTCCTGAGTGCCCTCAGATCGCATAGAGATTTGTCCCACTGTTTCTTCTAAGGCTTGAGTTCTTACCGACAGGCTAACAATCTTTTCGTCTAGGGACTCGCAAAAATTCCTTATTTATCTTTGGTTTGAAGCTGACTCTACAAAACCTTGCTTATTCTCAGCAGATAGTGCTGCAAACATCTGTTGCAATGAGGCGACAGAGATAGGAACTGAGTTACAATCCAAAGCTCCATTTACCTCAAAACAGGAAAGAAGATCGCCGACGGCGAGGTTGGGAGCGGGATTAGAAGCCAAAAGAGGCTCAGAAGGTACTTCGGCTTCCAAGCTATTTACAGTGTTTTCCAAGTCTATCCTTCTAGGAGGATCTTCACCACTATTCCCATCATTGCAACATTGCTTGTCGTGGAAGCACAACGCAACTTAAGGTACATTGACGCAGTGTCACATCTAAGTACTGAACTAAACTAAGCTTAAATCTACCATCTTAAAGTAATCATAGTGTGTATTTTTGTAGTTTATGGTCTTGTGGTAACTATATAAAGTCTACTTATTTTTTATATAAAACCTGTTTGGTGTCCATTTGTAGTGTTGTCACTGGGTTACTGTATGTGGTCACAACTGCTTAACTTACAACGCCTCTGAAATAAGCCATGACAGCTCGCGCCACGTAGCCTAGAGGGTGAGCAGGAGTTATTTTATGAGTATAATCCCCTTTTCCTGACTAAAGGAGAGGGTCCCTATTTGTCACAAGTACCTACCTGTGCCTATTAGAGACCCCCAAATCTAACCCCATAAATATAATGTATGAAAACGCCTTAACTTAGAACCGGAAATTAAATGTAAGTCACCCCTCCGCCACTGATACTTGTACCAATGCAGCAATAAATCATGCTGTAAGGAGAGATAAGGAATTATGTGTCCTCCAAACGCAAACCAGCAGGCCGTCTGAACTGGCAAACACAAAAGAACAATGCTTCTATTTTCTGCATGTAAGGAAAACCAGGTCTGTCTTGGGGTGAGGGCCTAGAAAGTTTCAACACTCTGTCCATCATCTCCATATGTTTGCTTTGAGAGACCCTTAACACCATTTGAAGATGGGTTTTCCTTAAGAAGGATGACGGTTGGCTTATCACGGAACTCTATGCACTCCTGGGTGAAGCCGCTTTGCCAGACAAAATGGCGGGTCAGAGGCAATGGGAGGCAGAGTTCAACAAGGTAATCACACCCCCCGCACCACCAAAAGACTGGTAAGACATTTACTACCGGGCCCGCCACATCGCTCACAACATGGCAAGTACAGTAGTGGCATAGAAAAATCGTCTCTTATTGGTATTATACCCCTGCACATCTTCAAGTGTGGTGCTCAGACCACATGAAGGAGTACTGGAGGGGCTGCAGCAAGATGAAATCGTAATACATTTACGCTGGCACTGCCCAAAGCTGGTCCGATATTGGGAACAAATCTTAGACGACATAGATAGGGCCTTTAATAAGACTATACGGAGGTTCGCAGTTTACACTATCCTGGGGCTTTCTAACTTGTGGCACCCTCACTGAGGGGGAGTAAATGACCCTGGCAGCTGCCCACCAGGTCATACTGCCCTCCTGGGGTACCAACAGAATCCCGGACTACACAACCTGGTTACATTAGTTATGGTTCATCCTTGGGATGGAAAAGTTATCCCTAGCCATGGAATCGAGGCAAGATTCTTACGCTCCTCTATGGGGCCCATTCATTAATATTCTATCCAAGGAATTCAATGAGCTGACTTGCCCAATGTACCCCAGATTATTACGCCTGCCCCCTTGGGCTCAGGCAACTAATGACCTATCATACTCTTGAGAGCATAACACTTATCTGTTCCCTCACAGGTCCCAAATCCGAAGCACCACTCTGAAACCATGGGTTTCTGCGGCTAGATTTTTAGGAATGGGAGAGTGGGGGGCAGTTGTTTTTTTTTGGGAGTTCTTACGAGTTATACTTTTCAGTGCTGCATTGATAACTCTGCCAGCCTCAGGGTTGTTGGTAGAAAGTTGTGTATCTCGACTGACTTTATATTGCTTTTAAATAATAAACTGAATTGATCCATAAAATTGGAGAACAATGCCCTGTCCGGACACCCAAGGCCAGTGACGACTATGTAGCGCAATAAGGCTTGAGATGCTGCAGAATTCATGGAGCTACTGATTCATGGTGCTATGGCAAGTGGCACATGTTAGCTATCAAGAGGTGGTGAAGGCCAAAGTAAAAATCCAAACGAAAAGATAGTTCTGAGAGTTGGATGTCTCTGTGTAAAGCAGAATCACCAGACTGTTTTGTATTATTTGAATGAATGCTAGTAATGTTGATCTAGGAGCATTATTGATCCAGAGCAAGGGATGTAGAGAATTGATTGTGCTGTATGCAAAAAGGTGCAATTGTTCTGGAGAAAGTGTTCACCTCCACATGGGCGATAGAACATATTAGAATTTTGAGTGGGGCATAAATATGTGATTTGAACAGATCATAAACCCCTTGTTAATATATGTTCTCCATGAGGATGCAGAACAGATTGCGGCAAAGTTGAACGCATCCATTTTCAAAATTCATGCTACATCCTTTGTAGTAATGAGGTGCATGCAGATTGCATGTTGAGATTACCTTGGCAAGAGTACTCATTGTCCGATAAGGTAATAGAATGTGAGGTGGCGTTCTCTTTGGATGACGTAAGGAAATGTGATCAAGGGAGCTCATTTTTATATATCTGAGGAAAAGCCACGAAGGTGGATGTTGATGTCAAGAAAGTGTCTATGTACATGACTTAAGGTTGGACTGAGGAAGATGGTTGGAGAACATAAAGCTTTTGTCAAAGTCCAAGAGGAATTATCAGTGGAAAATGGCGCAATAGTGTAGATAAGATGATTTCCTCACTTGGTTTAAGAACATTTTCACCAGTATCACAAATATTACATTGGTATGTCCACCATCAAAAGGTGCTTTGGGGAGATGTATTGGTGGCCATTTATGGACATAAGTACAGGATCTTGGGTTAGGGAGTGTAGATTGTGTGAACAATGACAATTATGTTAATCTGTGCAGGACTCGTGTCAGTCCAGTGGCGGTTCCCCAGGGACCATGGGGACAACGCTGTATTACTGTAGTTGGACATATATTAGTAGTGCCAATGAAGGATTTCACTGGTATTGTGCTTGATGATTTTTAATCTGAGGCCCTCATTTCAAGTTCCCCGTTAACTCTGTAGGGAGATAATGGGGCTAGACTTAATGAGCATTGTGGTTATTTCCTATTTTTTACTGTATATCCTGCTTGTGATCCTCTATTCTATGTGATTTTTAACAATATATGGATTTTATGTGGATTTTATGTGCTAATTGTAAGTTTACTGAAATGTGCTTTTATGGATGTTACTATGAACATTTGGATAAAGTTCTTTGACTTGACTTGAGTATTTACCAAATGTTTCTGGCTCATAGCTTTACAGTTTATATGTGTTTATTGTGCTTTTAGAAGTTATATTTATTGATTGTGCTTTGTGGTTTTAAGGGTCAAGGTGCGTGTGCAGTGCTGTATGTGTTTTTGGGATGTAGAAGGTACAATATAGAGAAACCAAACAAAGCAATAGTTGATACCCCCAGGGTATCAACTGTCAGTGTATTAAACAAAGCAATAGTTGATACCTCCAGGGTATCAACTATTGCTTTGTTTGGTTTCTCTATTTGGGCCCTGTACATTGAGATTTGATCTATGGGCCCAAGAGACGGACATATTGTGTGTAGGTTGAGTGTCTAGGGTGAATGAGGACTTTGGTATGGATGAATCAGTGTGACTGAGAGTGTAAGGAGTTTGTGACTTTGTGGAAAATTATTATTTTCCTATTTTCCATCCTTTGCATTTTTCGCCATGGTTATTTCATAAAAATTGTCTGGGTCAATGAAGCACTATTGTGTCTTTTTATAAATAAGGAATTAAAAAGAACAGGTGCTATTGAAATGAAAGCTATTGGGTAGCATATGGTTGCATTGATTTATTGATCTTGCGCCAGTGATTGAAGTTTTGGGAAATGTCTATAAGTACTGGCATTTGGTTTGTTTTCTTGGCGAATTTGGAAATAGAGCAGATTTGTTTGCGCTGAGAAGTGTCTGTACTCTCGCATTGAAAGTATCGCCCCAGCTGGACCTCGGGGACAGCTGCCGACTTTGAAGCCGAAGCCTCGGCGTCGGCTCAACTTCCTGTGATTCTTGGGAAATCACTTAATCTTCATGTGCCCAACAAAACAGGATCACCATTAATTCCCGACTGCTTAAAAAGTGAAAGCACGCATTGCACGCTGAATGAAGCACCGCACGTCAGTAAGAGAAACTCAATAAAGAAAGTAGTGCTTACAAGACTAGATAACACTACCATTGTAACAACAGAAGGAAAGGGGCCAGTTGCCATGGGATGTTACAAATGAAGACAAGGATAGACTAACAAGTGTATTAACCAACCAGAAGCCTGTATTTACCAAGGATAACGGCACAAGCCAATTACAAATATGGGTGGACAGTGGGCAGGGCTTCTTCTACAAACCCCAGTACAGCAAGTCTCAGGGTGAATTTTCTAGAGGAAATACATATGATGCATATGGATCAAACAATGTCACGAGGGAGAGGACGTGGCAGAAATGCAGACAGAGGCCGAGGAAGAGGGGAAAAATCATCCCCAGCACCAGAAAAATCAGACGATCAAAGCGTAAAAAGACACTACCCACTACGCAATCGAAAGTAAATAAAAACTTGATTATTAATTTATCAAGCCACATTCTGACATCAGATGAAGAAAATGCTTTGAATAAAGGACTATCTTTCTGTCCTGAAAGCCATTTCAATTATACAGAAGTACACATTGATCTCTACAAATATATCGGAAAACTAAAATTGCCCAAAATCCATGCAAATAAAAATAAAGCAACATCAGAAACACCACTGATTCCTATGGAAGATACCACAACAGAACCAACCATTAGCATCGACCAAGCTTAAAAACAATGTTTGACCTACTTTACAATTTGGAGGATGATGAGATGACGGAAAAAGAGGTGTTAGAACATCTATAAATTGACACCAACCAAAAAACTAAAAGTGGTTTGAAAAATAAAAGCAGATTTTGCCCCATATTGCCGCCTGGAAACAGAATTGA
Source organism: Lissotriton vulgaris (assembly GCF_964263255.1). NCBI lineage: Eukaryota > Metazoa > Chordata > Amphibia > Caudata > Salamandridae > Lissotriton > Lissotriton vulgaris. Next base: position 1,986,363,347 of record NC_141691.1, on the reverse strand, counting down.
TCAATTCAGTGAGGCGATAATAGATGAATTAGAAAAAATGACTAACACCAGAAATGAAAATCGAAAAAAAAAATCTAACTAAGAAAGAGCGGGATGCCATTGAAAATCTAATGGAAAACAAGGAACTAACAATTAAACCCGCTGACAAAGAGGGCAATATTTTTGTGCTGAACACAGTGGATTACATACAAGAGGCTTATCGACAACTTGATAACAAAGATAATTATACAAAATTGCACTGTAATCCCATAAACAAAATGACAATAGACTTAAATTCAAATCTAATAACATGGCACAATGAAAATTTGATTGATCATAAAGATCTAAAATTTCTTACCAAAGACTTACCGGTAATCCCTACAATTTACTTTTTACCAAAGTGCAAAAGACTCTCCATCAACCCCCTGGAAGACCGATTGTATCGTCATGTGATTACTTATATGAAATCTTTCCAAGTATGTGGACCAATATCTTGCCCCTATTGCACCGAGCATGAGCTCTTACATCCAAGATACTGGGGATTTTTTGAGAATTCTGAATGGAGTTACATGGAATGAACAATTAATGCTAATAACTATTGATGTTGTATCTTTATACACGTCCATTCGACATGAAATAGGGTTACAAGCCTGCAAATATTTCTTACAACAAAGGAAAATCACGGAACTGAAGCACACATGTATGCTATTAACCATGATAGAGATCTGCTTAAAAAATAACATCTTTTTTAATAAAAGCCTGTTTCAACAAAACTGTGGTACCGCCATGGGAATATAATTTTCTCCCAACTACGCTAATATCACAATGGGCTGGTGGGAAAAATTGGTGGCATGGGACACAGACAATCAGGACTATCTGGAAGAAATCATACTATGGGTCCGCTATATTGATGACCTTTTCCTAATCTGGAATGGCACTGAAAATGAGTTTAGGAGGTACTTTCAAAATCTAAACAACAACCAGATAGGTCTATCATTTACGTGCAACACGAGAAAGACGCAGATTGCTTTCCTCGACACATTGATCAACATAGAAAATGATGAAATCCACTCAACTCTATCGAAAAGAAACCTCTTCAAACAGCATATTGCATGGAACTAGTTTCCACCCAAAACCATTGATGGCAAGTATCCCCTATGGGGAATTCATGAGAATGAAACAAAACTGCTCAAAAGTTGAAGATGCTGAAGACAAGATAGAGGAGTCGTTGGAAAGATTGAAAGCCAGAGGATACAAAGATCATACCTTGAAAAAGTGCAAAAAAAGAATAGATCTAAAAACAAGAGAAGAGATCCTGATTCCAAAAATAAAAAAACAAACAGAAGAAGAAAAACCATGCTTTATCACAACATATTATTATTATTATTATTATTATTATTAGGGAAATTTGTAAAGCGCCTGGTGTACGCCTACAGGCGTTTCCCCGCGATATGAAAGTGGGGTAAGCAGTCCAAGCAGCCAGCACAACTGTCTACCGTCTGAATAAGTAAGTCTTCAGTTTTGTTCTAAACATGAATTCTGAGGACTCCAAGCGTAACTCTGACGGAAGGTCATTCCACTGCTTCGCTACCAGATATCTGAACGACTTTCCTCCCATACGCGCCTTCCTAATTTTTGGAACTTTCAGAAGACCTGTACAGGAGGAGCGCAGAGTTCTCGTGGGCTCATACCTGGTGACCAGGCTCTGTAGCGGGGCAGGGGCTTTGCCTCCCAGAATGCGGTGACATGTGGCAAGGGCTCTGAATTCCACCCTGCTCCAACAGGAAGCCAGTGCAAAGCCTGGAGTGCTGCCCTAGAGGAAGATCTTCTAGGAAGCCTCAGAATAAGGCGAGCAGCAGCATTTTGCAGCACCTGTAGGCGGTTGAGAGCCTTACCCGTGGCCCCCAGATACAACAAATTGCCGTAATGCAGGCGTGAGGTGACCAGGGCATGCACCAGCGTCCGTCGAGCAGAGATGGGCAGGAAATCCAAGACCTTTCTCAGAGTCCTTAGAACTCCGAAGCATGTCCCCACCACACGGCCAATCTGGGGGCCAAAGGCAAGATCAACGTCCAACCACACCCCAAGATTCCTTACTTCCTGGCAGGGAACAGGCGTCTCTCCTAGGCAGGGCAGCCACCACGCCGACGTCCATACAGGACATCCCCCCACCACGAGCACCTCGGTCTTGCTGCCATTGAGTTTCAGGCAGTTGGCGGACATCCAGGCTGCCAGTTCTTGCATGCACACTCTGAAGTTGTCCGCCATCAGACCGGGTGCGCGTGAGAGGGAGATGACCAGCTGCGTGTCGTCGGCGTAGGACACCAGACGTAGTCCATAGCCTTCAACTATGCCCGCCAGCGGGGAGACATACAGATTGAACAGGGTCGGCTCAGGGACGAGCCCTGCGGCACGCCCTGGCCCAACCCAATCTCCCTAGAGTAACACTCTCCCTGGCGGACCTGAAAGCATCTGCCTGTCAGATAAGACCTGATCCACCCAAGCGCAGCCCCTAAAACTCCTCCATCATTCAGACACTGTAGCAAGGTGGAATGAGCTACAGTGTCGAATGCTGCGCTTAGGTCCAAAAGGATCAGAGCCATAGTCTGGCCCTCATCCACTCCCTGCCGTAAGGATTCTACTGCCATTAGCAGCGCAGACTCCGTCGAATGCCGTGGGCGGAAGCCAAACTGAGAGTCATGGAGCAGGGAGGCTTCCTCTACAAAGCCCATCAGCTGAAGGTTTGCAATTTTTTCAGCAACCTTTGCCATATAAGGCAAAAGAGAAATAGGGCGAAGATTGTCCAGCCTATCATAGTTGATATTGGGCTTCTTTTGAAGAGGAAGGACTACCGCCCGCTTCCAGGCCTCAGGGACAGTATGGGTCCCAAAAGAGATGTTAAGGAGGTGGCGGATGTACGGCTCCAAAATAGGCAAACTGCCCATCAGGCACCTAGGAGTAGTAGGATCTTTTGGGGAGCCTGATTTTATCGAACCACTTATCCGAATGAGTTCTTCAGTAGGCGTGGTGGCAAATGTGGTTAACATCTGGTGTCCTCCCCTTTCCCCACATTCCTCTACAATCTCAGAGGCTATGGTGGCTTGACTAGGAAAGGCCGAGTAAATAGTTGCCACTTTATTGGCAAAAAACTCCGCTACTCGGTTACAGCTATCCACCGTACAGAATTCCTCTGGGACTGCTGCAGGCTTCCCGACCGAGAGAGATTTGTAAATTAAAAACAGTGCCTTCGAGGAATTTTCTGCCTCCTTAATCCTAGTATCAAAATACAGCTTTTTAGCCTTTCTAATAAGTCTATGGTAATTGCGCCTGCTTACAAGATAGTCCATCCTGGTTTGACCGGCATAGTCTAATCTCCACTGTCTTTCTGCGCATTTACATGCGCTCTTGGCCATTCGCACCTCTTCTGTGTACCAAGATGCTGATTTCCGGGCACGTCCCTCCGATCTAACCAGGGCGAGCGGGGCAACCTGGTCTAGGGCAGCCATAATGCGCTTATTCAAGTTCTTATCAGCTGTCTCCACATCCTCACCCCCCGGAACCCCCCCCCCCCCCCACCCCCCATCGTAAGTGCCTCATTAAACCTGACTTGGGAGAAGTTAGTCCATCTCCGTCTTGGGTGATGTAGTACTACCGGTTCCGGTACTCTAATTCCCGGAATGTATATCGAAAAGGGCACCAGGTAGTGGTCCAACCAGGGAATAGGTACTGGGTCGCAACCTCCACCTGTTCCCAGTTGGCAAAAATGGGGTCCAGTAAATGGCCCCGTAAGTGGATGGGAAGTTTGCCTATCAGCTCAAATTGAAGCGCACTCATTGCGTTGCAGAGGTCCCCGGCTATCTTATCCACAGGATCGTCCAGGTGTAGGTTAAGATCACCCAACACCAGGAACTTATCCGTGCGCAGGGCTACCTCTGTGATGCCTTCGACCAGGCTATCAACAAATCCGGCAGCTGGGCCAGGAGGCCTGTATATCAGGAGGCCCTTCACACTGCACCCCCCATTGACCTGAATGGAAAACTCACCCGCCTCGCTATTAGTGATAGCCGTCGGCTCAAAATGGCAGCGTAAGCCCTGCCGGGCAGCAATGGCTATCCCTCCACCTCTCCCCTTTGGTCTATCTTGCCTTACCAGGGTATAGCCCTCCGGGATGGCTTCGAGGGCCTCTGGGGAAGAATAACAGTCCAGCCATGTGTCCGTAAAGAAGACTAGATCCCATTGTTTTTCACTAAGGAGATCATGGATATCCAGTCTATGCCCACGCAGCGACTGGACATTTAGCAAACCACAAGCCAGCTTATAATGTTCTATTTTAGCCGGCTTAGACAGGTCAAAAGAGAACTGGCAGTGTTTGCAACCCATGTTCTCATCAACTCTTATGCTATGCAGACAAAATCTGCTAGTGCACGAGTTGCGGAGGGACAGCAGGTCAAATCTGCTCCAGCATAAGTGACCGTTTCGTGGAGCTGGGGGCAAGGCCCTGGCCCGCATCCGGCCGCGGACGGGCGCAGACGGGCTTGACTTAAGCGAGACTTAGGCGCGCCTTCGGGGCGCCCGCTGCGCGGCCGAGGGTGCATCCGCCTTTTGTTCCCCACAGCGTGAGTGCCTCAGGAGCACTAGACCGCTAACCGCCCCTGCGCACCGGAAGTGGCAGTCTCGACCTTCCTCGCCCTCCCCGCAACGGTGCTAGCCACCGCGTTGGACCAGGGCGGGAAGGAGGGAAGAGATCAGCCCTCGGCGTTGGAGTCTGTCAGGTAAGCCTGCGAATCAAATCCAGCAGAGCGCGTTTAAACAGGGAAGCCTTAAAGCCATAGAGTAAAGAAAGTGGCAAAATCATGGGAAAATTGAAAAAATACAGGCATTTAATAGAAAAAGCTCCTGAAATAGGAAAACTGGTAGGACCAACACCAACTGTAACCTATCGGAAAACCAAATCATTGAAGGACATGCTTGTGAAAAGTCACTTCACTCAAAAAATTGACAACAATTGGCTATCCAAATGGATTCTGTAAATGCAACTCCTGCAAGGCGTGCAAGATTGGAAAAAATAAAAAATCCATAATTGACCCAAATGGGAATACAATCACCATAAATGAAAAGATCACATGTACTTCAACATACATGATATGTCATTGAATGTGAATTGGGCAGTAAATACATAGGAAGTACAACTTGCACCCTGCGCAAACGCATCCTGGAACACATTAGAGAAGTGAAAAATAAAGACTTATCATATGCAACTGCGAAACATATGATGCTTTGCCAGAAGGGAGAATGGAAATCAATGTGTTACTATGGCATAAAATCAGTCACCTTAAATAAACGAGGTGGAAACAGAACCAGAACATTGCGTCAAATGGAATCTAAATTTATTGTAAGACTCAAAACTAAGGCCCCGAGAGGGATGAACAATGACGAGGAGCTTTACACCCATCTGGAATAAAATTCAAATTGCGAACCAAGGACTTTTGGGAGCCGAATGACAGGGTTCAAGCTGTGAAACAACAGAACTGCCATTCTGTCGTATGAAATGGAATAATCAATGCATCAGAAACTGTTCATGAGTACTAAACTCAATCACAAGGTCTAATGCAACCAAATCCATTGGATCAATTACGAGACAATTGTCCAGTGATAACTGAAAATATGTAAATATGAACATGAGTACTGAACTCGTTTAAATGGACAGTAGATGTGAGAGATGTTGACTCTAAGAACTGTCAAACATGTTACAATCTAAAACAATGAGGGCAGAATTGTGTAATGATAATACCAAAACAACCTCCACAAAAAGGGTTAGTGAATGTACATAGAATTCCCTTTTCTTTTTCTGTTAATTATGATTTTGAATTTCAAAGTAAAACACACTACATTGACCAGAATGCCCCCATCACGACAGACTAGGCTTAAAGAGTGTAGAAACAGAAAACTCACTAACCGTGAGCAAAGCCGAGTAGGCTGCAACGCGTTGGTTGGGTTTGTTGTTGCTAAATAAACAAACTTAAGACTTCCATTCCTGAGTGCTTTGCATCTTTGCTGGTAAAATTGGTTTCGGGGCCAGGATCCGGCTCACACGCATAGCACCGACTGAGAGTGCGCGCTGTATACAGGATCACTTTGTTGGACATAATATATATATATATATATATTACCTACTGGCGGTCGCCAGTAGGTAGTTATAGTTAGGACCTATTTTCCATAGGAAATCCGCAACATTCTATTTGGAATAGCGTTGACGCCGGTCGACGAATTTTCGCTAGCTCCGGTCCGCTCCTACCTAAAAGTCTCAGGGTGATTCGTCAAGCGGGGGCCGAGAATTAAGGGGGCTCCCAAAACGTGTTTCCCCCAGCAATTTTCCATAGGAACCTTTAGTCGCAGCTAGAGCCCGAACTGCTAAATGGAATTACACTTTTGGTAAAAAGGTAGCCCTTGGTTCAGAGTTGGGCCTTTTGGTTAAATGGTGTAAATCCGTTCAGTAGTTGCTGAGAAAATAAAAATTAAAATCACATATTTATGGGTGCGTAGGATCTGCGCACCCTGCCGAGCACGTGCTGTTTGCTAATTGGCTGTCAACACTCCGAACCAGGAAGTATTTATTGGCAGCCATCTTGTGCCTCGGTAGAACCGAGGCACAAGAAACCTAAGAAATAAACGCACAAAACGCAAAAGGGGGGCAGGGTAGAAACACCCTGACACCCTAGGCCTGCACAGGGGTGTCCCACATGGACCCCCAAGACCCAAAAAGACATATTTTTTTAATAACGGCAAGATTCGCGCAGGTTGTGCAGAACCTGCTGATGATAAAACCAGTTGGTAATTAGCCCCCGGGGGGCCAAGTCCCAGGGGCTTGATAAAAAAAAGTGTAAGGGGGGCCCAATCCCCCCCCCACCCCGTCCCACTCGATGGTGGCACGGGGGCCGCGCGGCCCCCCTCCTGGAGCTTTGTGATGGCCTTTGGGACCGCCACACCCCAGGGCCGGCTCCTGCAGTGTCCCGGGGTAACCACCCCTGGGACACTTTGGTTTGCTATTTGGAAATAGCAAATAGCAAATTGCTCTTCCACAGGGGGAGCTGCATCTTAGCAGCTCCCCGTGTGGAAAAGCAATGCCGGCTCCCGCTGGAGGCGGGGAGCCGGTGGGACCGTGGGGGGATTGGGACCCCCCACAGTCCCCAACGAAGATTGCCATCCCCGGGGGATGGGGTCCCCGGAGCTATTAGTGGCCCGGGAGGGGGGCAAGGCAGCCCCCCTCCAAAGAAAAAAAAAATGGACCATGCCCTGGGGTATGAGGTCCCCTGGGCCGTTTATGGCCTCAGGAGGGGGGCCAACGGCCCCATTCCTGATTTTTTTTTTCTTTTGTTTTTAGGAAGTAGGGGGCAGGCCCTGGGGGATGGGGCCCCCAGGGCCAATAAATTACAAAAAGAATTGGGAACACACAGCCCCCCTTCTTAAAATAAAAAAATAATAAAAGACCGGCATTGGTGCCGGAGGCCACGCCCCCTCCTTGAAGCGTTTGCAGATGGGGAACAAATTCCCCTAGAATAATTGGGGTCCCTGGGGGCCAACTAGCCCACCAGGAACCTCCAGTATGCGCCAGGGGGCTGCGTTGCAGAGAGGTGTTCAGAGGCCACGCCCCTTTGTACACCTCTCTGCAACGCAGCTCTGTGGTGCTTAGTGGGGGTAGCTGGTGGGCTAGTTGCACCCCAGGAACCCTCAGGATTCAAGGGGAGTTAATCCCTCAACTTGAAGTGCGCCACAGGGCGCGTTTGCACAGAGGTGAAGGGAGGAGGCGGGGCCTGAATTGACATGTGTGTAAACACACCCTGTGGCGCGGTTTAAGTTGGGGAATTAATTCCTCGTCAATCCTGAGGGTCCCTGCTGGCCAACTAGCCCACCAGGTACCTCCAGTAAGCGCCACGTTTGAGAGTGTTGTAAAAAGGGGCGTGGCCTCTGAACACCTTTCTGCAAAGCAGCCCCCTGGCGCATAGTGGAGGTACCTAGTGGGATAGTTGGCCCCCTAGGGACCTTCAGGATTGAGGAGGAATTAATTCTCCACCTTAAAATGCGGCACAGGGCGTGTTTGGGGACATGTCACCTCAGGCCACGCCCCCTTCCTTCACCATTGTGCAAACGCGCCCAGTGGCGAGTTGTAGGTTGGGGAATAATTCTCTTTCAATACTGAGGGTCCCAGAGGGCCAACTGGTATCTACAGTATGCGCCAGGAAGCTGCGTTGCAGACAGGTGTTCAGATGCCACGCCCCTTTTTACTGCTCTCTGCAACGTAGCTCTGTGGCGCTTACTGGAGGTACCTAGTGGGCTAGTTTGAGCCTAGGGACACTTAGGATTCAAGGGGACTTAATCTCTCAACTTAGGACGGCCACAGGGCGCGTTTACACAGTGGTGAAGGGAGGGGACGGGGGTGAGGTGACGTGTGCAAACAGGCCCTGTGGCTCGTTTTAAGTTGGGGAAAGAATTCCCCTTCAATTCTGAGGGACCCTGGAGGCCAACAAGCCCACCAGGTGCTTCCAGTAAGTGCCACTGCCGTGCATTGCAGAGAGGTGGTCCAGGCCGTGCCACTTTTTACACCTCTCTGCCACACAGCTATGTGGCAATTACTGGAGGTACCTAGTGGGCTAGTTGGACCCTAGGGACTATCGTAATTCAAGGGGACCTTATCTCCCAAATAAAAAACGGCCACAGGCCGTGTTTACACAGTGGGGAAGGGAGGGGACAGGGCCTGAGGTGAAGTGTGCAAACACGACCTGTGGCACTTTTTAAGAGGTAGTTTTAATCCCCCTGCCCTATTATATATAGGGCTCCTGGTCTTATGGTATTTATTTTTTTAACATTTCCGTCTGTATTTATCCATATTTATTTTTTTGTAATTTTTTCTGTATATATCTGTATTTATTTTTATCGCAAGCAAAAAAGACTTTGCAGCTAGTATTTTTCAACATTTATTTAAATAGACAGTGCACATGGTTGGAATAGGTTTAGCTAGATGTATATATGCGCCAAATTAAGTAAAAACAATAGTCATCTGAAAACTTTGTCACAGAGATTACTTGCAGTATTAGTGAGCTGCTGCTGTATTAAAATATTGAAAACACTGTCATTAGCCATGATTATTATAAACACATTTAGAGTTTAGACAAGTGCACCTATGCACTTTCAGTGTCCTGAAATTAGCCCCCCCTCCCCCCGCCCCCTGAAATCTGGCTCTAGTTGCGCCTCTGCCAACTATGGTGGCCTGCAGAGGACATGACATGACTGCAGTTTCGCCTCCGAATTCCTTTGCTCCTTGCACACGAGCGTGGAAAACACCTGCCCTCTGTGGCACGAAGCACTCACACAACGTGTGTTCCCACTTTGGCCCAGATTAGATGTGCTGCAAGGCGCTTTCAATTCATTGCCTTCACGTCTGACACCGTCGGTTTTCTGCATTCAGAAAACAAACGAGGAACATTCACAAAGCGAGTGGGCTGTCACTAGTTCAAGGGCCCCTTGAGCCAAGCAGAGGGGGCCCCTCATATCAGCAGCTTTGACCTCTGCACCCATGAAACCAAGAGGAGATATTCAGGTAACTTTAATGTCATTTAAAACTGAATTAGGAGAGACCACTTAATTGTGTACACCACTGCTCACTACTGGCATCAGTGAAAGTGTGCAATGCTGGCAGCAAACCCATGTGCCTTTCATCACTGCGCTTCCAGAGCAATGCTGCTGTAAGGCGCTACGAGGCAGCTACCCAGGGAGATACTAGGTGGGATGCAGCAAGTTGCCCCTGGAGCCACCAGCCACGATCGTAGGGCGCACAGGCTTTGCCTCCAGGTGCACAAATGAATGCCCTGGTGAAATAGGCATTCCTCTTCAAGGCTGCTGGGCACAGACCTGGGCACCTCATTTTTGGGTGAGGTGCTGCAAAACGTGCACCTGCCCGTGGGGGCACATTTGAGGACTCTTAGTAAAATACAGGGCAGCAACGCTGCGTGTGCAGGATTAGGTGTGAATCACTCGTTCTTACAGTGTGCACACACCTGGCTACCTCTCTTTTTGGTGAAGTGCTAGTGACTGGCGCGCAATGCCCTTTGTGCTCAAAGGGCTTCAGCTCTCCTCCCCTCCCCACTGCACCCCCAGCACCCCTTGTGTGTCAGCCCGGGCTGAGACCGCTTCGGGCACACACAAACATGAGCTTATCGCAGCCCCACCCGAGTACTTCGACGGTCTTTAAAAGACCATTTAAGTGTTAACTAGGCCCCTGCCAGAGATTAATGGGCCAGGAGGTGTCAATGTGGGCAGGCATTCCCCGCAGTCAGGAAGAGGGGCATGTCAGCCAACCCTGGGCTCAGGGCTGAAGCATGGATTGCTGAACAATTCTCAGAATCCGATTTGGAGGTATTTTTCCGCTTCTATATATAAATACAGACTGAAGGAAAATATTTTTCCGTCTGTATTTATATGTAAAAATCCGTTTAAACGGAAAACCGGGAGCCTTAATTATATACTAGGGGCTTATATAGGAGGTCATGCTAATCACAGGGTGACCCCAACGCATAGTGTTCCCTAGTGTATGTAGGTGTTTTCACTGTATTCTAAGTGTCTTTTAACATAGACCCTGCTCTAGGACTGGTTAGTCAGGCTCCATTACCACCAGTATCCATCTGAAAAAGTTGACGGTACAGGATGATTTTACAACATGGCTTCTTTCTGCTCTTCTTTTTGTTCTTTCTGAACGTTTTCCTTCTTCCTGCACTTTTCTTCATCTTTGAGGACTTCTGTTGCTTCTTTCTGCATTTCTTTTTTTTCTTACTGTGTGTTTTCTCTTCTTTCTTGACATGTCCCATCTCTGTAGGCATATTTAGAAATTATAATTTTAAAAACCTTTGAAATTCACTGAAAAAACCATAGGTTTCAGGGGCGTTCTAGTTAGCAAGACATTTCACTCGTACAAACTAATTGAAATTCCCCCGTTCTTGTTAGTTCAGCTAACTATAACTCGCTCGCCCGCAATACACTGCTGATGATATCACATATTATATCACTCATGACATGGTCAGTGACATCACTTATGGCATTTCAAATGACATCAGTGAAGACATCACTGATGACATCATCCTTGTGATAGTGGCAGACCTCTCACCCAAATATAACCTTTGATAGACACATACAAAAATAGAAACTAACATTTTCAAAACAATGGGCATACCAATACCAGTTACAACAACCAATTCAGTAATTCTAAGATCTACATACACATCCACTCATTCACCAACAGTCCTATGTAGTCACTCATATATGTACTCACTCATCATATGTACTCCTACACCTATACATCCTGTTACACACCGCCTCTCATCCCTAGAGTTACTCACACACACAGTTACACATGCAAACAAAGTATGAAACATCCATTTACTTGGATATACAGTTATACACACACCACTACACTTACTACTGCAAAAACGTACACATACTTAATGTTTTGAACAATCACTTATAGAAACACACTTATTCATACAGGAACTCTTCCAATCTCTCACTCTCACATATACTCACTTTTATACACCAATACTCGCATATACTAGTTTAAAATATATGTAGTTACTTATAAACACACTATGGAGACAGTCATTCACTCACTAGCACACCCATACACACTCATCCACCCATACAGTGCTGCACACATACTGTCTTCAAAACATACAAATAGTGACTCACTCATTCATGCATGTATGCACCAAGTAATACCTCCAATGAACCATACAGACACTCAGACACTCATAATGACACTCGAAAAACCAAGTAATAACCCATATAGACACTCAAGTAGCTACTCATCAACCCATGCAGCCACTTATACACAAAGTGAGGGACTGATACAGATATTTATATATTTAAACATTACTCACTAACCCATGTATTCACTAGGATACACTAAATCAGTCAGTTATACAATCAATTTTAGAAAAAAAAACATCCATTTAGACACCTATATACCCATTTATTCTTCCATCGACCTTGAGATATACATATATAAAACATTTCATTTTCAGAAAAACACGCATTCACTGGATGATGTAATCAATGATGTAATCAGTGATGTCCTCAGTGATGTCATTTGAGATGTCATCAGTGATGTCACTGACCATGTCATGAGTGATTTAATATGTGACTTCATCAGCAGTGCATTGCGGGGGCACGAGTTATAGTTAGCTGAACTAACTATAACGGGGGGATTTCAATCGTTTTGTACGAGTGAAATGTCCAGCTAACTAGAACACCCCTGAAACCTATGTTTTTTTCTGTGAATTTCTAAGGTTTTTTAAATGCGAATTCCCCACTATAACATGTTTGAAACTTATGGTTTTTTCAGTGAATATATATATATATATATGCGTTCGAGGCATATGAGCTGCTTCCACATCCAAGCACGAGGAAACGGCACGTTCCACCGGCCAAAGACACTGCAAAAGGTCACAGTTCGAAGCCAAAAGAACCTAGAACCGCTACGGAGTTGGTGCCGAAAAAGCCTACGGAACCAAACACCTCGGCACCGAAGGATCTACCTTCTACAGAAGAACTATTTCGACCAGATCCTACCCAAAAAACTCTTGTAAAGGACCCCAAAATTGACTCTTGGGTCCAAGAAACGACCACTAGATTCGCCTGCACCAGCTTCTCCTCCTAAAAAGAGACATTGCAACCTCTCCATTAAGGATCCTTTCTCCTCCTCCTCCCCCACCACATCACTCTCCTACACCATCCCCTACTCCAGTAGAAGATGAGGTGCAAAACACCTCTGATGATATAGGGGGAGGTTGAGACAATGAACCACTAGGCAATCCTAGTCCTCCTGACTCCCCTGACCCCTGGGATGATTATAGCACCCCAGACGTCCCTAACGTTCCACAGGATGACATATACCCCTCCAGATCCTCCACTTCTTACAAAACCCCTACCCACTCCACCTTCACTAGAGGCTACCAAAGAGGTGGTACAGGGGTAACAATAACTAAGGCAGAGGCAAAACACACCAATCCCGCTCTGCCTCCACCCCTACCCATTGACTTCCCCCCACACCATTCCACTCCAGTCGTGGGAAGACTGCAACAATTCCTTCCTGTCTGGACCAACATCACATCAGACAGGTGGGTGCAACATATAATTCAATCGGGTTACTGTCGCGAACTAACATCTACCCTCCCCCCAAACATACCACCCAAACAGCATCCAATGTCACAAGAACATTTGTTACTGCTAAAGCAGAAGATAATATCCCTGTTACAAAAAAGTGCAATAGAACCAGTTCCCCTGAACCAAGAAAACAAGGGAGTTTACTCCCTGTACTTTCTTATCCCAAAGAAGGACGGCTCTCAAAGGCCTATTCTAGACCTCAGACCCCTAAACCTATACATACAGTCAGACCACTTTCACATGGTCACACTCCAACAGGTCCTTCCTCTTCTTACACAAAACGACTTCCTTGCTACCCTAGATCTCAAGGACGCCTATTTCCACATTCCCAATCACACCGCTCACAGGAAGTATCTCAGATTTGTAGAGGACGGTCAGCACTATCAATTGAAAGGACTCTCATTCGGAGTCACAACAGCACCACAAGTGTTTACCAAGTGCCTAGCGGTGGTGGCAGCACACTTAAGAAGACAGCACATTCACGTCTTCCCATATCTCGACGACTGGCTCGTAAAAGCCAGCTCATACAGCCAGTGTGTACAACACACTCACAGCACTATCCAATTACTCCACGACCTGGAGTTCACAGTAAACCACACCAAGTCCCATCTGCAACCGTCCCACATATAACAATAACTCTGTGCCACAATAAGCACCTCAAAGGCGCTAGCTTATCACTCTCCTGTCAGAATAGCAAACATGCAAGCTCTTCTAACAAAATTTCAACCAGAACACTCTTCCAGCTCAAGTGTTCATGCAACTCATAGACATGATGGCCTCTTGCATATTCATAGTGCCTCATGCAAGATTCCAAATGCGTCTCCTTCAAGAATGCTTAGCACACCAATGGAACCAGGTTCAGGGTCAGTTAACAGATCTTGTGTTGGTGGACAGTCGTACTCACTGCTCTCTGTAGTGGTGGAACACCAAAAACCTTTCCAATGGACGACCGTTCCTAGAGCCTGTTCCTCAAATAGTCATGACAGTGGACTCATCGCTCTCCGGCTGGGGAGCTCACCTACTGCAACACACCCTGCAGGGCAGGTGGACACCACAACAAAAGTTACTCCACATCAAACACCTGGAGTTACTAGCCATATTCCTAGCCTTAAAAGCATTCCAAAAGAAAATATCAGGCAAAGATATCTTAGTCCTCAGGGACTAATGACAACCATGTACTACATACAAAAACAAGGAGGGACACACTCTCTGCAACTCTCTCAGCTAGCACAGAACATATGGAGGTGGGCTATACCTCAGAACATTTTCCTCTTAGCCCAACATGTTCCAGGGGTACAAAACACCATAGCCGATCAGTTGAGCCGTCAGACACAACAGATCCACGAGTGGGAACTTCATCCACAAGTTCTTCAACCGTTCTTTCAGATGTGGGGACCACCTCATATAGACCTCTTTGCCACCCACAAAAACGCCAAATGCCCAAGCTTCGCCGCCAGATAGCCACACCCACTGTCCAAAGACAAATAAAGAACAGAAGGAAACCTTCAGCCTCTTGGTTTAGGGAGGAGCTGACACTAATGCGGACTACATGCCGACAGGCTGAAAGAAGGTGGAGAAGGTCCTATTTAGAATCAAATAGGAAACAATTGAAGCTAGTGCAGGCTCAATATAAGATGACTATAGCCAAGTCTAAAGCACTCTTTTATGCCAGCTTAATTCTACAAGCACCTAACAGTACAAAAGCCCTTTTTAACATTATAAGAGATCTCTCCAGTCCCTTGTGTATGGGCAATAAAGTGGTTGCATCGCAGAAACTCTGCGATGAAATCGCTGCATTCTTCGATGAAAAGATCGGTAAAATTGTTGGAGGCTTTAATCCCGATAATACCAGCAGAAATATCATTGGAGCACTTTCAGCCACTCACTGAAGAGCTATTTAACAGTGTTGCTCAGAGTGTCTCCTCTGGGTCTCCCTTAGACCCACTACCCCATAAGATCTGGAAGAAGATAGGGCCAGAAGTATTCCCCTGGTTGCAACAGATCTGTTGCCAATCCTTGGAAGAAGGTGCGGTCCCGGAGGTATGGAAACAGGCACTGCTCAAGAAGCCCTCTCTGGACCCAACGAATCCAGCTAACTTTAGGCCTATATCTCTCCTGCCTTATCCTATAAAAATCCTGGAAAAGGTGGTTAGCCAATCCCTCCCAAGATATCTTGAAGTTAATCACCTACGGGATAGGGATGAGTTTGGCTTCCGCCCAGGCCACGGGACGGAAACAGCCTTGGTAACTGTACTGGACAACCTACGAATGCGAGACGACGATGGCAACTCATCTATATTAGTGCTGCTGGATATGTCGGCCGCATTCGATACGGTAAGCCATGCAGTGTTGATAGGCAGGTTGGAGAGACTGGGTGTGAAAGACTGTGCCCTGAAATGGCTACAATCATATCTTTCAGAAAGACAACAAGTGGTAACCATGACACCGTTCGCCTCATCGAAGTCTCCAGTGCGTCATGTAGTTCCACAGGGTTCGGCAATAGGCCCCCTTCTCTTCAATGTATATCTCAGCCCCTTGATCCCTATTATAAAATCATTTGGGATAGATCTGGTCAATTATGCTGACGACACCCAACTGGTGTTTTCCCTGGAAGGGAAGCACGCGGTGTCAATGGACACCTTCCAGGAATGCATGCGTTGAGTCTCTGGCTGGCTCAAAGTAAACTCTTTGCAGTTTAACGGGGGAAAACTGAGGCGGTATACTGCTCGGCTGCCAAAATATTACAGCTCCTACTGTGCGAGTTCAGACTTACCCCAGAGGATGACCCCCTGACCCCATTCAAAACTGTTCGCAACCTGGGTGTCCTAGTTGGTGAAGATCTTCAGATGCTTTCACAGGCCAATAAAACGATCAGTACGTGTTTTGCCTTGCTAAAAGTGCTCCGCCAGAACCTTCCTCTGCTGCCTAATGAGGCCAGACCACTGGTGGTGAGGAGTATAAATCTGAGTAGGCTAGACTATTGTAACTCCCTGTATTTGGGAGCTCTACAATATATACTGTAGGGGTTGCAAAGAGTCCAGTCTATAGCTGCAAAGCTGGCATTTAACAGACAACGCAGCACATCCACTACACTGGCTGCCCATTAGGGACAGGGTCAGCTTTAAATCCCTATGCATAGTTTATAGAGCAGTGCATAGTACTGGCCCTCTTTCTATGCAAGAGAGATTTACTTGGTACAGGCCCACCAGACTTCTCCGCTCCTCTAGCGCAAATCTAGTAATGACTACCAGATTCAAGAAATCTCGGATGGGAGGCAGGGCTTTTGGCACAGTAGCATCACACCTTTGGAATGAGCTACCTCAAAGCATCAGACAAGCCAGCTCTGTGCTTTGTTTCAGAAAGTGCCTGAAGACTTGGCTATTTCCCAGAAATTGGATTAATACCTTCCCCTAACAATCAGGCCCGTCTCTGTTGAGTCCATCTGTTCAGGTTACAGCGCCAGGATACCCGTAGTGTGACAGTCTGCGCTATATAACGAAAATATGATACAATACAATACAAGGCGATATGGATGAACTGGTCAGGCATATTTGCGTATGCCTTTCTGCCTCTCCCACTCATTCCACTAGTGGTGCACAAACTACAGCCACATTCCCTAACTCTTTCTAGTTGCTCCAACTTCAGCCAGACAACCGTGGTACCCCACATTGCTACAACTTTCCATAGTACTGCACCAAAAGCTATACCTATCTCCACGCCTCTTAACCCTGAACCATGGAGAGATCAGACACCCGACCCAGCTCAGCTCCACCTTGCGATTTTGATAAGTCTATCAAACTGCATCTTGCTGCCATGGCAGCATATCTACAAAATATCCAGCATCTATCACTTTTCAAAGTACCTTTATGGAAGGCCTTAAAAGAATAATTCCTCCCAGGAGCACCACCTTCACCTGTGTGAAATGTAAACATTGTTCTCACACGGCTAATGGGACCTCCCTTTGAACCTTTACATAAATGTGAGCTACAATTCTGAAAATGGAAAGTTGCTTTCCTCGTAGCTATTACTTATCTGCGAAGAGTTAGTAAACTACAAGCATAAACTACAAGCACTAACATTTCAGCAACCTTTTCTGCAGATGCATCATAATATGGTTGTTCTCCAAACTAATCCTGAATTCCTTCCTAAAGTCATTTATCCCTTCCACCTCAATCAATCTGTGTAACTGCCCGTATTGTTCCTCGCAGCCACGAACAGTCGCAGAAAGGGCTCTTCATACCTTAGATGTCAAAAGAGCATTTCTTTACTACATCGAGAGAACACAATGTTTCGTAAGACCAAACAACTTTTTGTGTCTTTCTCACCACCACACAAAGGCAACCCCTTATCAAAATCTGGGATAGCTAGGTGGATTGTCAAATGCATACAAATTTGCTACCACAAAGCTTAACGTACGTTATCTGTTCCCCCTAAAGCCCACTCAACAAGAAAGATAGGAGCTTGAATGGCATTTTTACTAAACATTTCCTACGGTGATATCTGCAGAGCAGCTGCATGGTCTACACCGCACACATTCACAAAACACTATTGTGTAGAAGTGCAAACTAAACAACAAGCTACTGTGGGCCAGGCTGTATTCAAAACACTTTTTTAAAATACTCCAACAGATACTGGTGGTCGCCACTAGGAAGGGGTACTGCTATATAATTATGCAACAGTGTGTATTCTGCAGCTCATATGCTTTGAACGGAAAATGCTACTTAACAGTATGTATCTGTTCTTGGTATGTAGAGCTGAAGAGTTGCACACGCCGGCTACCTTTATCTGTTCCAGTATTATCTTAACTAGATACAGCTTACATGGGCATCCTTCCTGTTTCTTACAAAGTCCTTCATTTCCCTGCTGGCGAAAAACAATCTAAGGATGGAGCCGAAGCCCATGCTCAATGTGATCCAAAGGAGGAGTCCCCTATCTCGTGACTTTAGAAGACTTTTCAGGACAAAAACAAGTACACACATCTGGGCCCCACACTAGATGGCGATCTATGCAACAGTGTGTAACTCTGTAGATCTACATGTCAAGAGAAGATGCATACTGCTAAGTAGCATTTTCCATGTGTATGTGTATATATATATATATATATATATATATATATATATATATATATATATATATATATATATATATATATATATTTACTGAAAAAAACCATAGGTATCACACACGTTATAGTTGGGAATTAGCATTTAAAAAAACCTTAGAAATTCACTGAAAAAACCATAGGTTTCACACATGTGGTAGTTAGCTGGACATTTCACTCATACAAAACCATTGAAATTCCCCCGTTATAGTTAGATCAGCTAACTTTAATTTGCGCGGCCCCAATCCACTGCTGAGGACGTCACATATTACATCACTCATGACATGGTCAGTGACATCACTGATGACATCATCCAGTGAATGTCTGTCTTTCTGAAAAAAAATATTTGTTATATATATATCTAAAAGGTCGATGGGAGAACAAATGGGTAAATAAGTGTCTAAATAATGTTTTTTTTTGTAAAATTGATTAACTGATTTATTAAGTGTATCTTAGTGATTACATGTATTAGCGAGTAATGTTTAAATATTTGAATATCTGTATCAGTGTCTCACTTTCTGTATAAGTGGCTGCATGGGTTGGTGAGTAGCTACTTGAGTGTGTATATGGGTTATTAGTTGGTTTTTAGAGTATCAGTATGAGTGTCTGTATGGTTCGGTGTGGGATATTACTTAGCCTATAGATGCATGAATGAGTGACTCACTGTTTGTATGTCTTTTAAAGACAGCATATGTGCAGGTCTGTATGGATGGATGAGTGTGTGTATGGGTGTGTTAGTGAGATGGGTGTGTTAGTGAGTGAATGATATATGAGAGTGAAAGATTGAAAGAGTTCCTGTATAAATACGTCTGTGTTTCTATAAGTGATTGTTTAACAGAGTAGGTATGTATACGTTTCTTTAGAAGTAAGTGTAGTGGTGTGTGTATAGCTGTATATGAAAGTAAATGATTGTTTCATACTTTATTTGCATGTGTGAGTATGTGTGTGAATAACTATGTATGAGTGTAGGTGTGTAACAGGATTTATAGGTGTGTATGAGTACTTACGATGAGTGAGTACATGTATGAGTGACTATATAGAACTGTTGGTGAATGAGTGGATGTGTATGTAGATGTTGGAATTACTGAATAGGTTGTTGTAACTGGTATTGGTATCTCCATTTAAAAAAAATGTTAGTTTCTATTTTTAAATGTGTGTATCAAAGGTTATATTAGGGTGAGAGGAGGTCTGCCACTCTTACACAAGGATGATGTCCTCAGTGATGTCATTTGAGATGTCATCAGTGATGTCACTGACCATGTCATGAGTGATGTAATATGTGACATCATCAGCAGTGGATTGCGGGCGCGCAAGTTATAGTTAGCTGATGATCTAATTATAGCGGGGGAATTTCAATTGTTTTGTATGAGTGAAATGTCCAGCACCCTAGAACATGTGTGAAACCTATGGTTTTTTTCAGTGAATTTCAAAGGTTTTGTGAATGATAATTTTTAAATGTTTTAATCATTATATTTCTTGCTTTTTATACTAATTTCCTACATTTTCATAATAATTATTTATATTTTTTATTTTTTAAGTTATATTCCATATTCTTAATGTAAAATAACAAAACAAATTTCAAAAAAGATTTTTTTATTAATAATTTTTCCCCCCAATATTTTAAAATTAAATTCTATATATTTCCTTTTTCATATTTTGGGGGGATAATCGTACGGTGATCGCACCGTGCTTGTACGGCTAATCGTACTCTGCGCGTACCCGCGCACACGTCACAAATACGTGTTGATGTTACGCGGCGCATTGGCACTTCTGCGTGACGTCATGTACGCTTGTACGGCGCCCCGTACTTGTGCCCCACGAAAGATTTATAATGTTTAAAACGATATTTATATGTATTTAATGTAAATTTTAGGGGTAGACATTATCTGGGACAATCATGAAAATAGTTTTTTTTACTTTTAATAGGCGTATACTACTTTTAAAAGCAATTATGCAAATCGCGGCGGTACGTCGTACGTACTCGCAGCGTAAGCGCACCGTAAGCGCACGCAAAGCCATGTGACTTTAAAAGAACAGATTTGATTGGTTCATAACACTTCCTATTCCAACTGTTGAATGACCCCTCCCATTTTAATCATTCTACTTTGACTTTCTCAGGAGAAGCATCTCTTCTGTGGAGCTCCAGTCATTTAGAAGAAAAATTCACCATGGCTGAATTTGTTGAGTCTTCTTCTGAACATTCCTCTGATGAAGAATTTGTACCTGAGCAGCCTCGGAAGAAGAGGAAGGAAGCTGCTATTTGGAATTTTTTGTACATTTCCTGAAGGAGAAAAAAGTCAATGCTCCTGAAGTGACCTGTAAAATTTGTGAGGTTACTCTCTCCAGGGGTGACCCCAACAAAAAATACTCATTCGGGACAGCAAGCATGGTGCGCCATGTGAAGAATCTGCACCCGAAGAACTACGCCAGAGTTGCAACACAAAGGTTGCAGGAGGACCGTCAAGCTGCTGTTCCTAGTACATCAAGTGCAAAACCACCTTCGCCGAGCAGTCCGCAAGCAAACATTCAGCCATATTTTGCGCATCTGACTATTCGTTGCAAATTTTGCGATGAATTACTATGCTATGGGGAACAATCTATTGACTTCATTGTGCGCAGGAAACGGGTACACCATTGTCCACGTTGTTTTGTTGCTGTTTCACAGTTTTTTTGGTTCCAGTTTCTTGTTTAAAAAAAAATAATTACAAAAATACAAAAAAAAAAAGACAAAAAAACAGTTCTTCTCAGAACTACCTTCACTGGTAAAAAAAAGAGCTATATTTCTATAATAGTGTGTAAAACTTTGTGTGATTGAATGTGTAGTGCATAAATGAATGAATGAATACATTAGTAGTGTATGGTGAATGTGAAAGTGCAGAACTATAAGGAAGTGCTACAGCATAAATCTATAAGGTGTTTACTTATAGTATACTCTAGTACTTTCAAAGCACTTGAATGTAGCATATGTGCATAAATATGTTACAAGTCTATGCTTCCCTTTGCACTGCTGGTGAAACTGCCTGGGTGAATTTGTAAGTGTTAGGGGCAGATTTACAACCTCCTTCTGCCTCTTTTACACCACTATTTCATCACTTTTCTGACGCAGCGGTGGTGCAAAAGATGCGTCATGGTGTGTGGTATTTACAATGTGATGAATCTGGGATGTGCGTCACATTGTAAATTCCTGTACCAGAAGGAGACATTCCTACACGGAGGGATAGGGGGGGGCGTTCCGGCGCAGGAACACCTCCTAAAAGTGGCTGAGTGAAATCTTCAAGATTTCACTTTGTCACTTTTGAGTTCATGCTGCGTCAAAAGGCTGCACTTGCTTGAAGCATGTGTAAGGATTGACTCAGCATTCTGAGCATAGGGCCCCCAGAGCATTGCTGGAGATGTGTTGCACTTGCAACGCAAATCAAGCAATGCGCTGCCTTCACGGCACAGATACATCATATATCTGTGCCGTTTTTGCCCCCTGGTGCACCACATTGTAAATACGGTGCATCCATGGTGGTGATGTCACAGTGCACAATAACTGGCATATCCCTGGGGATGTGCCAGTTACTGAACATCTGCCCATTAGTGTTTTAATGTAGTGAATGGATTACCACACACTGATCAATGAGTCACTACAAAACTATAACAAGAGTGACAGTGTTTGGTGGAAGTGTAAGGATAGAGACTGGGGAATTGAAGGTATAAAAGACAAGTTTGCAGGTACATAGAAGACTGCAAACATAGTCTTTAGGGGTTGGAAGCAGTACACAGCCTAAGGCGTACTTTGCTCCATGAGTACTTGGGTACTTACTGAATGATTACAGTTCTTCAAGGAGAATGTCGAGCTGAATATATAGCAGCTTCACTTTTAGAACCGTGTATAGATAAGCACATACTGCTGTATGGCTCACTACAATATTGAAACAGCAGTGGCAGAGTGTTTGGATGGAGTGTAAGGATACACACTGGGCAATTGAAGGTTTAAAAGGCAAGTTTGCCGGTGCATAGAACAGTGCATGCATAGTCTATAGGGGCTTGAAGCAGTCCATGCCCTAAGGCCCACTTTGCTCCATGAGTACTTGGGTACTGGCTGAATGATTACAATTCTGCAAGGAGAGTGTCTGGCTGAATGTATAGCAGCTTCACTTTTAGAACAGTGTATAGATAAGCACATACTGCTGTATGGCTCACTACAATATTGAAACAGCAGTGGCAGAGTGTTTGGATGGAGTGTAAGGATACACACTGGGCAATTGAAGGTTTAAAAGGCAAGTTTGCCGGTGCATAGAACAGTGCATGCATAGTCTATAGGGGTTTGAAGCAGTCCATGCCCTAAGGCCCACTTTGCTCCATGAGTACTTGGGTACTGGCTGAATGATTACAATTCTGCAAGGAGAGTGTCTGGCTGAATGTATAGCAGCTTCACTTTTAGAACAGTGTATAGATAAGCACATACTGCTGTATGGCTCACTACAATACTAAAATAGCAGTAGCAGAATGTTTGGAGGAAGTGTAAGGACACAGACTGGGCAATTGAAAGTTTAAAAGCCAAGTTTGCAGGTGCATAGAAAAGTGCATTTATTATCTATAGGTGTTTGAAGCAGTCCATGCCCTTATGCCTACTTTGCTGCCTGACTACTTGGGTAGTGGCTGAATGATTACAGTTCTCTAAGGAGAGTGTCGAGCTGAATGTTTAACTGCTTCACTTTTAGAACAGTGTATAGATGAGCACATACTGCTGTATGGCTCACTACAATACTGAAACAGTAGTGTGATAGAGTTTAGTGAAAGTGTAACGATACAGACTGGGGAATTGAAGGTATAAAAGACACGTTTGCAGGTGCATAGAAGACTGCAAGCATAGTCTATAGGAGTTTAAAGCAGTCTATGGCCTAAGGCCTACTTAGCTCCATATTTACTTGGGTACTGACTGGATAATTACACTTCTGCAAGGAGAGTGCAATAATTTATAAGAACTTCAGTTTTAGCACAGTGCATAGATAGGGACTTTCTGCTGAATGGCTCACTACAATACTGAAACAGTAGTGTGATAGTGTTTAGTGAAGGTGTAACAATACAGACTGGGGAATTGAAGGTGTAAAAGACAGGTTTTCCGGTGCATGGAAGACTGCATGCATAGTCTATAGATGTTTGAAGCAGTCTATGGCCTAAAGCCTGTTTTAATGCATGAGTACTTAGGTACTGAGTGGATGATTATAGTTGTGCAAGGAAAGTGCCTGGCTGAATTTATAACAGCTTCAGTTTTAACACAGTGCATAGATAAGGACATTCTGCTGAATGTCTCAGTACAATACTGAATCAGCAATGACAGAGAGTTTTCTGAAGTGTAAAGATACTGACTGGGAAATTGAAGGTATAAAAGACAAGTTTGCAGGTGCATGGAAGACTGCATGCATAGTCCATAGAGGTTTGAAGCAGTCTATGGCCTAAAGCTTGTTTTAATGCAGGAGTACTTAGATGCTGAGTGGATGATTCTAGTTCTGCAAGGAAAGTGCCTGACTGACTTTATAACTGCTTCAGTTTTACCACAGTACATAGATAAGCACATACTAATGAATGGCTCACTACAATACTAAAACAGTAGTGTGAGCGTGTTTGGTGAAAGTGTAACGATACAGACTAGGAATTGTAGGTATAAAAGCGAAGTTTGCAGGTGCCTAGAAGATTGCAAGCGTAGTATATACGGGTTTAAAACAGTCCATGGCCTAAGGCCTACTTTGCTCCATGATTACTTGGGTACGGACTGGATGATTACAGTTCAGCAAGGAGAGTGCCTGATTAAATTTATAAGAGCTTCATTTTTAATGCAGTGCATAGATAAGGGCATTCTGCTGGATGGCTCACTATAATACTAAAACAACAGTGACAGAGTGTTTGAAGGAAGTGTAGAGGATACAGACTGGGCAAAGAATTTAAAGAATGTATAAGTGAATCTATAAGTGCTACACTTTTATTACAGTGAATGTTTTACTACATAGTACTGAAACCATTATTATATACTAATACATTTATTCTTCTAACATCTCCTAATTTAACAGAGCTTCTAAAATAATTTCATCAGGTATTGCATTTAAATTCAATTTCCTGGTTATCAATTTTGGAATTTATATGATCAAACTTGATATCATCTAATGCTTCCACAAAATCAGCATCCAAGCTTTCGTCTAGGAAATCACAGCTGATATCTGCAGCACTAATTTCTTGGTCTTCATTCTCGCTGCCTGTGAAATGTACGTTTAGCTCTTCTATGAGACTGTTGCTAATTTCCAAATTGTCTTCCATATTGTTCTGTTGTTTTTCCGTAATCATGTAGGTCCTTGTACAAAAACGTAAACATTCATTTTATCAGTTTTCCTAATAGACAACACAAAACTAGCTTTATCAACTATTTTGCCCTTAAAAAAATATGATACAAATACCATTGTCTACTACTTTATAAGATTATATAAATATAAGTTCGAGGCACGAGGGCTGCTGAATTCATATCTGTGCATAGATCGCCGCCTAGTGTTAGGTCCGGATGATTGCACTTTGTTGTCTTGGAAGAGTCTTCGAAGTATCACAAGATAGGTTACTCCTCCCCTGGACTACAGTGTGCATGGGCATCCTCTCCATCCTCCGATTGTTTTTCTCCACCATTGGGTTCGGATGTTATTCCTACACTCCAACTTCGGAATTGAAACAAAACTTTTATAAAGGCCTTCGAATTCGACAGTATTGTTCTCGTTCAGTACCTCTTGACTTGATAAACCTTTCCATCTCGAATCGGTCGTCGACGCGGGCCGTTGGGCCTTTTCAACGGAACGTGGGCCTGCTGTCGATAAAAAGGAGCCCGTTTAAAAGATGCCCACAATGCCACTCAAAGTTCCCGCATACTGACAAGCATCAAGTATGCAACAAGTGCCTTTCTCCAGACCATAAGGAAGAAACCTGCCCAGCCTGCGCCCAGTTTCGGTCGAAGAAAACCATACGGAATTGACGGGCCGCTAGGCAAGAGATGCAGCGACAGGCACCGGAACCGGACAACATCTTCGATGATGACCAAGAACTTCAAGAAGCTCCAGATTCAGACCTAGAGATCCTCACCGTCGAGGACTACTCGGACTCCGATGACGAAATCCCACCGGGGCATATTGTGAGTACACTGCCCCCGACACCGATTACCCCGTTACCAAAGGCTCCGGTCGAGGCATCGCCAAAAGGCCTTAGCCAAGATCCAAAGAAATATTCGCCAGCCCCGCCATCCGGCTCGGCTCCGAAACCTTCAGAGACCCCTGGGCCAAGTACTGCGATCCCAAAGAAGGTTCCATAGCCTAAAAAGGTCGTCGACCCAAAGAAAATCGTACAGCCCAAAGGCGTCGATCCAAAAAGCAACGTCGAACCTAAAAAGGCCGTACAACCAAAAAGGGTCGACCCCAAGAAAAGCGTCCAACCGAAAAAGGCCATCAAGCCGAAGGGCGTCGACCTGAAACAGGCCGTCGAGCCAAAAAAGGGCACCAAGCCGAAGGGCGCCGACACAACAAAAGGCGTCGACCCAAAAAGACCGGCTGTGCCACAAGTCGCCGAACCAAAGAAGGTCGCCAACGGGAAGGGTGCCGTATCATAGCCTAAAATCCGGCTGGAGAAGGCTATTGACCCGAAGACCAGTTCTCCTAAAACACCAGTCGATCTTAAAAAGGCCATCGACTCGGGGAAGGACAGTCACCCAAAAAAGCCAGTCGAGCACAAGAAACGTGTCGAACCGAAAGACCCGGTTGACTCAAAAACACTAGTCGACCCGAAAAAAGGGCCCGAGCCGAAGAAAGGCACCAAAAGTCGTCGAGGCAGAAAGTGTTGTCGACCCAAAAAAGTCACATCCAAAAACAGTGGAGGAAGAAATCTTCCATCCTGATCCAGCAGACGACCTGGCAAAAATATATATTATTCCAGAGACTGGTAAAGTGACAATCCTGCACAGGAAGATGAGGCCACTGGACACTAACTCTCATTCCCCTATTCCACTAAAAAAGAAGGACTTTGGGACTTCTCACACTAGACCCTTCATTCCATTCTATCCCATTATGCCTACTACTCCTTTTCCTCCTTACTCTCCTTCTCACTATGGGGACAATGAGGGGAACACAGGGGAGGATCCTCAGCCTGATTATGATGACCCAGAGGATCCTGAGCTTCAAAATGAACCATGGGAGGAGCCAACTGACCCTTATAACACACATCCCATCCCTGATGTCTCCTCTTATCCAACTAAGCCTTCACCTACTGATGACACCATAGTCTTCAACCAATTAACAGACAGGGCAGCACAGTACCACAATGTAGATATGCACAATGACCATGTAGAGGAAGACTTCTTATTTGACACCTTCCCCACTTCAGAAAAAAATGTCAGAGCACTTTCAATGCTAAAGGGAGTGTTAAAACACGCACCTGACAAATTTAAGGATACAGCCAGGGCAAGGGTAATAAATCCCAGGATTGAGAAAAAGTACAGAGCGGCCTCTACAGACCCTACCTATATCAGAGGGCAACTACCATTAGACTCACTAGTAGTAGCTAATGCACGAAAAAGGGCTAGCTCACAGACAACGGGGGAAGCCCCTCCCCCCGATAAAGAATCAAAGATACTAGAAGCCTCAGGTAAAAGGGTAGCAGCACAGGCATCCAATTCATGGAGGATTGCCAATACACAAGCTCTGCTGGCTCGTTATGACAGGGCACACTACGACCAGCTTGAAAGCTTAATGCAACACCTACCTGAGCCTTTTAAAGCACAAGCTGATGACCTCATACAGGAAGGAAAGTTCATCACAAACGCCTCCATCAAATGTGCACTTGATGCAGCAGACACCGCAGCCAGGTCTATAAACACTAGTGTTTTACTAAGAAGACATGCCTGGCTGCGTATTTCAGGTTTTAAGAACGAGGTGCAGTCCACCATCCTTAATCAGCCAGTCAACCAAGACTTCCTTTTTGGCCCTGCTGTCGACACCATTTTAAATAAAATGAAAAAGGACACAGAAACTGCAAAGTCAATGGGAGCATTGCAGTTTCAGCAACACAGAAGTTCCTTTCGTCGCTCCTCATACAGGGCGGCTACACGAGGCAATACTTCCCAAACATCCTCATCATACAAAGGCAACACACAAAGTTCCTTTACCAAAAACTCCAACAGAGGAGGTTATCGGGGAAACAACAATAAGGTAAGAGGAAGTGGAGGCAATAATACCAGAGCCTCCACCGCCACAAAACAGTGACTTCATCACGCTACCTCCGGACCACCTAACACCGGTCAGAGGCAGACTCCAACAGTTCCTACCTGTCTGGAACGCAATTACCACGGACAGGTGGGTGAGACAAATTATCCAGTATGGTTATTGCCTGGAACTCACTTCTACCCCACATACCACCCAGACACCGTCCTTTGCCCAAAGAACACATCACCCTGCTACAACAAGAGGTGAAATGCATGCTGGAAAAGGGGGCCATAGAGCCAGTCCCTTTCCAACATCAAGGGACAGGAGTATACTACCTATACTTCCTTATTCCCAAGAAGGACGGTTCCCTCAGACCAATTATGGACCTCAGACCCCTAAATCAATACATACTGTCAGAGCACTGCCACATGATCACACTACAGCAAGGGCTCCCGCTACTACAGCAAGGAGACTTCCTAGCAACATTAGACCTCAAGGATGCGTATTTTCACATGCCCATCCATCCAGCTCACAGAAAATATCTCAGGTTCACAATAGAGGGTCAACACTACCAGTTCAAGGTCTTACCCTTCGGGGTAACCACAGCTCCAAGAGTGTTTACAAAATGCTTAGCGACAGTAGCAGCACATCTCAGGAGACAACACATTCATGTGTTCCCATATCTGGACGATTGGCTAATACAAGCAAAATCGTACCAACAATGTGCAGAAAACACGTCCCGAACACTCCAGCTGCTACACAGCCTAGGCTTCTCGATAAACTACCCAAAATCGCATCTGCAACCGTCCCACATACAACAATATCTGGGAGCCACTATAGATACCTCAGTAGCAAAGACATACCCAAACCCAGCGAGGATAGCCAGCATGCATATGCTCATTCACAAATTTCAGCCACAACACTCTCTGCCAGCTCGAGTCTTCATGCAGCTCATAGGCTCATAGGCATGATGGCCTCCTGCATATTCATTGTCCCCCATGACAGACTCCAAATGCGTTCATTGCAGGAATGCCTAGCATGGCAATGGAACCAGGCTCAAGGACAACTAAAAGACCTAGTGTCTGTGGACTATCGCGCTCACAACTCTCTGCAGTGGTGGAACACACAAAACCTTTCCAAGGGGCGACTGTTCCAAGAGCCGGTTCCACAACTAGTACTAACTGTGGACGCATCACTGACAGGCTGGGGAGCCCACCTCCTTCAAAACACAGTACAAGGGCTGTGGACAACCAAGCAAAAGAAACTGCATATCAACCAACTAGAGTTGTTAGCGATATTCCTAGCCCTGAAAGCATTCCAGAAATACTTGTACAGCAAGACTGTGTTGATCCAGACGGACAACATAACCGCAATGTACTATATCCAACAACAGGGAGGAACACACTCTCCACAACTATCTCACTTGGCGCAGAGTATATGGAAGTGGGCAATTCCAAAAGACCTCTTTCTCCTAGCAGAGCACCTTCCAGAGAAAGACAATCCGATAGCAGACCTGCTCAGCAGGCGCAACCAACAACTACACGAATGGGAGATTCACCCCCAAGTTCTCCAACCATTCTTCAAAGAGTGGGGTCACCCAGAAATAGACCTGTTTGCCACAAAAGAAAACTCGAAATGCCAGTACTTTGCCGCCAGGTTCCTACATCCATTGTCACAGGGCAATGCGATATGGATGAACTGGTCAGGCAGATTTGCGTACGCTTTTCCTCCAGCACCGCTGATTCCGCTGGTAGCACGCAAACTGCGGCAACAGTCACTCACGCTAATCCTAGTTGCTCCCACATGGGCGAGACAACCATGGTACACAACGTTCCTGGAGCTTTCAGTAGTTCCTCATCAAAGGCTGTGCCTCGCACCCCATCTTCTAACTCAGAACCATAGAGAAATCGGGCACCCAGATCCCAATCAGATGAACCTAGCGATCTGGCTCCTGAAGTCTTAGAGTTCGGATACCTTAACTTGCCTCCTGACTGCATGAACATTATCAAGGAGGCAAGACGGCCAACTACTAGAGCATGCTGTGCAGCTAAATGGAAAAGATTTGTTATTTACTGCAACAATAACCAAATCAACCCATTAGATGCTTCCATACAAAACATTATATGTTACCTGCTGCATCTTCAAAGATGCAACCTAGCATACTCTTCAATAAGGCTACACCTAGCTGCTATAGCAGCATACCTTCAAAATAGGCAACACCTTTCACTGTTTAGAGTTCCAGCAATCAAGGCTTTTATGGAGGGTCTTAAAAGGGTGATCCCTCCAGGACACCTTCCCTCCCCAGTCTGGAATTTAAATATAGTACTTACCAGACTTATGGGACTTCCTTTCGAACCTCTAAACTCATGCGAACTGCAATTCTTAATGTGGAAGGTGGCTTTCTTGATTGCTATTATCTCACTTAGGCGAGTTAGCGAATTACAAGCGCTAACAATCCAAGAACCTTTCATGCAAGTACATGCTAACAGGGTATTTCTTAGAACAAACCCTAAATTTATGCCAAGAGTCGTATCAAATTTTCACATTAATCAATCAATAGAACTGGCAGTGTTCTTTCAAAATCCACAGTCAGTAGGTGAAAGAGCCCTACACACACTGGATATAAAGAGCTCTGCTTTACTATGTGGACAGAACGAAATCATTTAGAAAGACAAAGGAAATATTTGTTGCTTTTTCACCACAACACAGAGGGAATCCAATATCAAAGTCCGGAATAGCCAGATGGATAGTTAAATGCATTCAAATATGCTATCAAAAAGCCAAACGCACTTTAACTGTCCCCCCAAGAGCACACTCTACAAGAAAAATGGGGGCATTCATGGCTTTCCTAGGGAATATTCCTCTTGAAGACATATGTAGGGCAGCCACATGGACTACCATACACACTTTCACAAAACACTACTGTGTAGATGTGCAAGCAAAGCAACAAGCTGCTGTAGGCCAGGCTGTCCTCAAAACTCTTTTTCAAACTGCTGCAGCTGGCACAGGTAACCACCGCTAGAGGAGATACTGCTGTACAGTCTATGCACAGATATGAATTCAGCAGCCCACATGCCTCGAACGGAATATGCTACTTACCAGTATGCATCTGTTCTTGGCATGTAGGGCTGCTGACATTCATATCACCTGCCCTCCTCCCTGGTGCCTGTCGCAGCTGCAGCATTATCTTTTACATGGCCATCTCTTACTTTACTATCTTCATCTCTGCCACAATGGCGAAAAAACAATCTGAGGATGGAGAGGATGCCCATGCGCACTGTAGTCCAGGGGAGGAGTCACCTATCTCGTGATACTTCGAAGACTCTTCCAAGACAACAAAATGCAATCATCCGGATCCAACACTAGGCGGCGATCTATGCACTGATATGAATGTCAGCAGCCCTGCATGCCAAGAACAGATGCATACTGGTAAGGAGCATATTCCTTACTTATATAAATGGTCTATTTTTAAATTTTCTTACATTTTCAAACGAGTCACTCCTTATCACTATAGGAAAAAACTCAGGCTGTTATAATAAAATGCAGTACTAAAAAAAAAAATATGTCTATTCACCTTACCTGTTCCAAACTAGTAAATGTGTTGTAGTAAAATGCAAGGAATACTGGTACACTCAGTATATATGTTACATTTTTCAAATGTCTTTAAAAGATACAAACCATCTTTGCACAGATATGTACTCCATCCATCTCTTGTTCTTCAGCTCTGTAAAAGCACATCACATCCACCATTTTTAACAGTTACTTATACTTACCTTAAACATAATAAATAATAAAAAAATAAATATATGATAAAATTAGCATCGGTGGAAGACAAAAAACAAATACAGTTACAATATATATATTTTACAACACAAAATAACTTATAAAGCATTTAATTTGCCTTTTTTGCTGTTCTCAGAATATATTGAATTTCACTACGAACAGTGAGTTCAATAGTACTCATCACATAACAGCGGGCAAAAAAAAGACAATCAATAAGATTATCTTAAAAAAAACATTCAACATTCTCAATAACAATCTAAAAATTAGAAATAAAACATGTTAAATATTTTTTTCTAAGAGCAATTTCTTTCGTAAGTATGAGATCTCAAACAATCTTAAAATAACAAAACACTATCATTAATTTTCATGCACTGCAAATAAATTATTTACAAATATATACTGACAAAATATACAACAAATAGTCCTTAATGGTTTTACATACTTTTCCTAATGGCCAAATAGTATATGTCAACTTCTTATTTTGGAAGTTCTTCAATAGTAATCCTCAGCATCCACCTCCCATCCTTCTGATCCAAAACCACCATCATTTGCGGCATCCCCCAGGGCTCATCCCTCAACCTGACGCTATTCAACATCTACATGGCCACCCTCACACAAGTGGCCCACGATCACAACCGTAGCATTATCTGCTAAGACGGCGACACCCAACTCATCTTCTCCCTCACCAAGGAGCCACATACCACCGAAAGACGTCGCCAACGTCATAAGGATCAACTCTCTAAATCTCAACTCTACACCTACAACAACTACAACGAATCCAAAACACTTCACCCGACTGATCATCCATGTCCCCTGCCGCAACCACATCACCCACCACCTGAGAGACCTACACTGGCTTCACGTCGATAAGAGGATCACCTTCAAGCTCCTCACCCTCACTTACAAAGTACTCTACATCACCAGTCCAACCTACCTTAACAGCAGTAATCCTGAAAGGCCAAATTTTGTTCCTAAAATTTTGGCTTTAAAAATATTAGGTAAGAATCTGGTAACTCTTTAGGCAAACGTTTAAAAAACAGTTGATTATAATTACAATGTATCCGACCTTTAAGACATTTTAAATAAACTGTGTAATGTCCAGATGTTGTAGAAGGACCATTATGAAAAATAATTGCTACAGCTACAAAAGTTCTTCCTGATATTGATAGTGGAGTAGCTACAACATTTTTAATTAAAGTTTCCAATTTTCTTCCATCAGCTCTACAACGTTGCAACATTAAAATTACATACTGTCCATATCTTTGTATAAATAATGTTGATGACATTTCTGATTTACATTGGCTACACTCCATGTTGTGACCTGCTCCTCTAACTAGATTGTTAAAAGACACTGATTCACAGTCTGGTAAAGTCAAATATATAAATCCTTCAGTGTCTGTTAGTACTACATGTAAACAAACAATTTTCACAGTCATGTTGCCATTTATAAGAAAGGCAAAAAGATTTTCAATATCTATACCTTCATCTTCCAATACAACAAGCATATACATTAGAAATTCCTGACAATCTTGCTGAATATTCTGCATAAATTGAGTACAACCAGAACATATGTACAAAACATTATGAATATCAGAAACACTTTCAGCCACATGCATCAAGCGATTTTGGAGTTGCAAACGTTGCGAATCGCAAAATTCGGCCGCTTGCGATTCCAAAATCACTTTTTGGGATACATTAAACAATTGTGTAGAAAACGCAATTTTTTGCGATTTCTAAAAATGCGATTGCATTTAAGGAATCGCATTTTTGCGATTCCTTAAATGCAATGCATGAATGTTAAAAAAATTGCGAATTCGCAAATAGGGGGAGCAAATTAACACGAGGTTGAACCTTGTGTTAATTCGCGAAATCTTTCAAAAATGCATTTTTTAAAGTGTCATGTTACACACACACATGTCCTTTGGACATGTGTGTGTGTGAAACTTGCACTTACAAAACATTTGAAGGGTGCAGGGGGGGTCCTTTGGACCCCCTTCAGCACCCTTGAAATGCATTAACAAATTGCGATTCGCAAAATGAAAATCGCAAAATGTTAATACCTGGAAAGGTTTTCCTTAATTGCGATTCGCAAATTGTGAACCGCAATTAAGGAAAAATAAGTAATCGCAAAAAATATTGCAATTTTTTTTGATGCATTGCCGTTAGCGATTCCTTAATTGCGATTCCTTAATTTTCGCAATTAAGGAATCGCAAACGGCCACAATGATGCATGTACCGGTTTGTATTTTACTTTTATCACTACTACATTTCTCATAAACAGAATACAACGAACAGAATCTTTCTTCCCGATTTTCAACAATTTCCTGTTGCAAACTTTCAAGAAAAAATACATTAACTACATTAGCATAGCAGTTGACACCAGAACTATTTTCAAACTGATAACCAACATTCTCTTGAACACTATCCTGTTTCTTTTTGCTTGCAATCACAACTTCATCTTGTTTTTTTTCTTTCTCCACAGCTTCACTACAGATATTCTCAAATCTTTTTTTACTACCTACCACATGCTTTTCAAAAACTGTATATTGACCTAAATTGGGTGCATATTCTCTTCTTAACCTATTAGACTCTTTCACACAATTTGCACCTGCTCTAATCTTTGTCTCACCAAAGTCAATCAAGTACAATCCATATAAAGTTCTCACTTGAGACAAAGCAACATATGCCAATCCCTCTTTAAACACAGTACTTCCAATATTCACTAAATCACTATCTACACTTAAACCTTTAGATTTATGAATGGTCACCGCATACGCTAAAGAAATAGGAAACTGTTTTCTGCAAACATACAGATCTTTAACAAGCAAAAACCGAGCTGAGCGACTAAATTGTTGTACTTCTGCAATTTCATCAAATTTGATTTTCAAAAATTCAATACCATCTCTATTTACATAATTAACAAAATCAACAATTTTACCCATTGCTCCATTTACTAAACCTTTTTCCACATTCAAATTACGTTGTAAAATTACCCAACAGTTTACACATGCTTATAAATTATTTTCTAAAGCAGCAGTTTTACTTCTCGATTTCTCTAAAGACTCCAATTTCCTCTTCAACTTTTCGGTCAAAGTAATAGTGATTCCTTCATGTTCTATTTTATCAATAGCTTCCAATTTTATAATTTCTTAATTGAATATAGAACATTCACGCAGTGTTGGAATTAAGCAGATTACAGATTTGTTTTCTGCAATTCTCATATATATTTTCTGAGGAACAATATTTTCATTTGGAAACAAATTGGAAAGTAATAGTCTCTGTAAAGCTTCTTTGTCATGTTGATTCACTTTTCCAATTCTTATATCTTGAAGAATAGTTCCATAATCAGCATAATTTGCCTGTCACATATTTGTAATAAGTTCCTTATACTCAAAATATGACCAAATAATAACATTTCCATTGCTCCCCAAAGACTTTCTGGTATCTTAATGCACCAGGGTTTTAAACACTGGTTGCCCTTTTACAGGAGTAAGTTGTCGTAGCTTTCCAAAAACGATGACGTGTTTTCCTCCAAATAATACGTCACACTCTGTTTTAAGAATTTGCTGCATTCTTAAATGCACAAAGGCAAGCATTAAGTTTGATACCATGCTTACCTCATCAATAATGAGAAGTTTCATTTTCTTCAAGACTCTTGAAACTTCACAACAAGCTTCTCCAGATAGCTTGTGGTATTCCAATTTGTTTTCATGCTCTACTGGTAGCATTAATAAACAATGTAAAGTAATTCCTTTAATGTTGTCTGCTGGCAACCCAGTAGGAGCAGTGACAACACAAGACAAAAAAGACTCAGTTGTTTTCTGTAGATAAGTTGTGATTACTTTAATTAAAAAACTTTTTCCTGTTCCAGCTTGTCCACTCACGTACATTCGGATAGGTTGAAATGATTGCCAAGAGCACTCTTTCTTTTCACAAAGTAATCCATGGCCCATCTGTTCTCTCACTTGCTCATATATTTGTTTCTGCTCAACATTTAGTTGTTCTTCCAAGTTTCCTAAGTTTGTTACATTTTCTTGAGCTTGAGACATTGCTGTTTCCACCTCTTCCATAGCAGTTGCTCCTTCATTTTGAACAATTGGTTCTCCTAGTGGATCCTGATTAAACGGAGCAGAAGTTTGACTGTCTTGAGAACTGTCTCTACCAATCTCAGCTGCAATTGTAGCTTCTTGCTCAATTTTGTCCAACATTTTCAAATAGTTGGCAAAAACAGGACATTCTATAGTATCTTTACTTGCGTTGAACGAATCATCATAGCTCTCAAAATCTCCTAGTAATTCCAATTCTGAACGCCACGGCTTGAAAAGTTGCAAAAGAGCTAAATAGTAAAATTCCCTTTTGTTAGAAGTTTCGCAACTCAGTTTACGGTGATTAATCAAATGTCCTTTTCTTTGTTTCACCAAACATCCTTCAGAATCAATCACGGCATAAATACCATTATTGATGTTTTCTGTAAAATTCAGTTTAAAAATATAGTTTTGCAGCACTTCATAGAGACAAATGTTCTCCAGATGATGACTTCTATTTGGATAATATGTATCCAACATATTTGTTTTCCCAATATCTGTACTTCCTGGCTCTTTTTCAGCTAAATATTCAATTGTTTGTACAGATTTAAGTACTCGATTTCGTGTTGCAGCAAGACCTAGACTCACCCAAATGATTCTTTTAGATTTGGGGTATAGACTTGCAGATGATAAGCGATCTGAGCATTCATATGCTCCAATTTTTCGATGAGATAACATCTTCAAACTGTAACTATATAATTTCTTACTTAGACTCTTCTCGTGGGAAATATCTTCCCATATTTCCTTCTGATTTTGTTATGTAGGGTGGTACATGTCGAGCAACAGCAATGGAATTGTCCGCAACGTATTGAATATCCATATCTGAAAGAGACACGATAGTGTTAGATTCCCTACCATAGAATATCCCCA
The DNA here is from genome assembly GCF_964263255.1 of Lissotriton vulgaris. Taxonomy (NCBI): domain Eukaryota; kingdom Metazoa; phylum Chordata; class Amphibia; order Caudata; family Salamandridae; genus Lissotriton; species Lissotriton vulgaris. The sequence goes on along the minus strand of NC_141691.1, from coordinate 1,986,327,108 downwards.
GGCGTCAGACTGGATCCGGAAACTTTTGCGTAGCAATACCCCTGCGCGTCAGTAGGCGTCGTCTGCGGCTCCGCGTCCGTCGTCGGCGTCGTTAGCACCGGAATGACGCCGTCGGAGTACTTAGACGCCGCCCATGTGCGCTGACGTCAGTTCTTCCTTTTTCCGCGCCAGCTAGCGCAGATCCGGAGAAGCTCTACCCCCAGTCACTTTTTGACTGAACTTTTGATCTTTTTGATCATTTCTTTCTTTGAGTCCTCAACTCTATCGGTGCCGGTAGGTATGCCCGGGTTCAAACCCTGCTCGAAGTGCGACCGACTGATGTCGGTCACGGACTCCCATCGCCGGTGCCTGAAGTGCCTAGGCCTTTACCACGATCGCACCTGCTCCGACTGCCGGTCCCTGACGTCGAAGGCTAGGCGGGAGCGGTCCCGCGAGCGGCTCGAGCTTCGGCAGTCGGCCCGCGCCGTTCCAGGTCCCGGTCCCGGTCCCACGAGAGGTCGAGGGACCGGTCGCGGGGTCGGAGTAATCGCAGCTCCGGGAGTGGACACGGGTTGTCAGGCTCAAAGTCCTCAGGTAAGAGGCATGTGAGGTCGGAGAGACGTCATCGTTCCTCCGACCAACCCCGACGCTCGCACGATGCGGCTGGGGGTTCGGGCGAACCGCCCAGGTGGCTCCGCGGGAGTCGCAAGCGTCACCGCCTGCCCCTCACCTTCAGTTCCCTGGGCACGGCGCGACGCCGGAGGAGATCGAGCGGTACCTCATGGCCATGAGAACCCTCCCTCCTCAGTCGTGTTCCGTGGCGCCTTCGGGCCCAGCAGTTCCAACTGGAGGCCCTAACGGGTCGGGTGCTTCGGCCCCGACGCCGCCGGCGACTTCGGTCCCGGCGCCGCAGGACCTCACCGGATCCGCTTCCGGATCTGGGTCGTCGCTGGTCGACCTTACGACCTCACCGGCATCGGCCCCACGGGTGTCGCCCCCGACGCCCGTTGTGGACGCCGTCCCCAATGTTCCCTACGGTCCGACTCTGGCGCCGGAACTGCGCCCCTGGGCGCCGCTTCCGACAGCCTTTGGAGATTTTTATTTCCATGAGGAGTCCCCATCTGCTGATCCTGTTCTACAGGAAACAGGTGACGAGGAAGATTGGGAGGGTTCTGAGGACCCGCTGGCACTGGAATGCCAGTCTCAACAGGACTGGACATATGAGCTTGGGGAGGCCAGTGGTGTTGACACTTCGCCAGACACTGGATTTGTCTCCCCTCCGACCATGGCTTCGGAGGCCTGGTCTACATATAGTGTAGTGTTGACGAGGGCAGCCAAGGCTTTAAACCTTGAGCTCCCCGTCGCGGCCGTGGGGACTAACCTCCTCACTGAGGTCCTCAAACCGCAGTCAAGCGCTAGTGAGCCTCCTCTGCTGTTCAATGAGGCCTTGTGTGACGTTCTTGTGGGCACTTGGTCCAAGCCCGCCACAGGTCCGCCTGTGGATAGGAACGTGGCCAGACGCTACCGCCCGGCCCCGGGCGACCCTTGCTTTTTGTCCACCCATCCCACCCCGAGAGCCTGGTTATCCAGGCCTCTAATTCCCAGACTGCATTCCCGACGGCCCCTCCCGATCGGGAATCCAAGAGATATGAACAGTTTGGGAAAAAGGTGTTCTCGTCCCTAAGCTTAGGGCGGCGGTCTGTCAATACCGCCTGTCTCTTGGGCCGCTACACCCACACTCTGTGGGACACGGTTGCGGAAGTGCTGCCACAGTACCCGTTGGAGGTCCGGGCTAAACTCGGCCAGGCCCTTGTGGAAGGGCGAGATGCAGCGCGATACTCCATCAGGTGTGGGCTGGATACCACGGACTCGCTGGGCAGGGCGATGGCAACGACGGTGGCTGTTCGACGCCACGCCTGGTTGAGGTCCGCCAACTTCTCGGCCGATGTCCAGAGCACTCTTCTGGATATGCCGTTTGATGGTCGTCGCCTCTTTGGCGACAAGGCAGACCATGCGCTGGAACGTTTTAAGGACTCCCGGGCTACGGCCAAGTCCTTGGGCCTCTCTGCCCCACACCAGCAATCGGGTGCCTTTCGGGGCCACGGAAGGGGCGTCTCCACACGTGCCGCCAGCCACGTGCCGCAGAACGTTCAACAGCACGGTGGCGGCCATGGAAACCGCCGTGGCGGCGGTCGGGGTCAACGGCGAGGCCAGTCCACACCTCCCTCCGCAGCACCCGCCTCAAAACCTTCCTAGTCAGAGTGTTCAGGCCCATGTGACGCCTGTGGAAGGCAGGGTTCGCCATCACCTCTCCCACTGGCGCACTGTGACGTCGGACAGGTGGGTGCTGCAAATCGTCTGAAGGGGCTACTCCTTCCCCTTTGAGGCGAACCCTCCAGCCATGCCACCGCAATTCCACCGCGTGTCGGGAGATCACTTGCAACTTCTGCAAGAGGAAATCACGGCCCTCTTGGCCAAGGGGGCCATCGAGCGCGTTCCTGGGCCAGAAGTAGGGTATGGTTGTTACTCCCACTACTTTCTGGTACCCAAGAAGGGCAAAGGGGGCCTAAGCCCTATCTTGGACCTACGGGACGTCAACGGCTTCCTCGGAAAGGAGAAGTTCAAGATGCTGACTTTGGCTCAGGTCCTGGCTGCCCTAGACCCTGGAGACCGAATGGTAGCGTTGGACTTGCAGGACGCTTATTTTCACATCCCCGTCCTGCCGGCCCACCGGCGTTACCTGCGGTTCACGGTAGGCCAGGAGCACTTTCAGTTCACCGTGCTCCCTTTCGGCCTTACCAGCGCCCCACGGGTGTTCACGAAGGTGATGGCGGTGGTCGCAGCTCATCTGCGCAGGTCAGGGGTGTCCGTCTTCCCCTACCTCGACGACTGGTTGTTGAAGGCGGGCTCGCCCCAGACAGTCGTCGGCCACCTCCAGACTACGGCCGACCTCCTGCACTTGCTGGGGTTCTCCAACGTGCCGAAGTCGCACCTGTGTCCCTCTCAGAAGCTTCTCTTCATCGGAGCGGTTCTAGACTCTGCGCAGTTTCGGGTTTACCCACCCGAACAGCGGGTTCGGGATATAAAGGCTCTAATTCCCATCTTTCAGCCTTTATCCCGAGTCTCGGTCAGGTTGACGCTGCGGCTTCTGGAGCTGATGGCCTCCTACATCCTTCTGGTGCATCACGCCCGGTGGCGGATGCAGGCTCTGCAGTGAGACCTTAAGTTTCAGTGGGCCCAGCATCAGGGCAACTTGTCCGATCATGTCTTGATCTCGGAGGGCACTGCGAGTCAACTGCAGTGGTGGATCACAGACCGCGATTGGGTCAGTGGCAGATCCCTCTCCCTATCCCACCCGGAGCACATGGTTGTGACGGACGCGTCCCTTCAGGGCTGGGGAGGCCACAATGGAGAGGCGGATATCAGAGGCCTCTGGTCTCCGGCGGAGTCCCGGCTCCATATCAACCTTTTGGAGCTGCGGGCGATTCGTCTAGCACTGAAGGCATTCCTCCCCATTGTCCGGGGGAGTGTAATGCAAGTGTTCACGGACAACACCACCGCCATGTGGTACTGCAACAAACAGGGCGGGGTGGGGTCGTGGACCCTGTAGGAGAGTAGGGTCTGCAATCCTATGGTCACCCCGATTTTTGCTTTTTGCTTCTCTGGTTTACGACTTTCCCTGGCTGTGGGCCTGCTAATCAGACCCACAGCCTAGCTGTTCTCTCTCTAAATTGACAACCATGTACCTTAGGTGCATTTACCAATTGGTACTGGGCCACCTTATCAGTCCCTGTACAGTGTACCATAGGTACCCAGGGCCTAGGTGTACCCAGGGCCTACCAGCGGCTGAAGCATGTATTATGCCACCCATGGCTGGCCATCTAAACAGACACAACTGGCTGCACGACAGCTGGGGCAAGGTGGTGTAATCACCCTTTGCTTTAGATATAGTATCCCTATATCTAACCCTAAAATGGACACATATATTCCTATCAGTCACTCCCTACGGCAGGCTTTATCAATCCTGAAGGCAGAGTGCTTGGAATTATGTGAGATGGTGCTCTGGCATGAGCTGAGCCCGTTTGCAGCTTGCGGAACCAAGTCCTAGTAGCTGTTCCATGATAACGAGATACCATATACTCTTAAGTGCATTATGAACCTCGCGGTCAAATGCTAACTTTGGTATAGCATTATCAAAACATGTCGAGTAAGGTGTCATACGAATTGGAATACTACCCCCTCGCCAATTCTGGCGACGGGGGTAGCATTCCAACCTTCTAGAGGGACACGACATGTATGTAACTGTGAACCCCGGTTAAAGTTAACTCGAGCCTCAGCATCACAAAATGGATGCTGCCACCACAGACACAAGTCCGACCTCCTGCTGCTGGGAGTCCTTCCAGCGAGGGAGGCTTGGACAAAGGGTTTCCTGCCTTGGGAGGTGCTAGCACCACCCCAGACAGGATTTTGTGTATTAGGTAGGACAGGGCTCAAAGGAATGAGACATGCCTGGGGCACACAAGGTGCCCTGTGCATACACCGGTCAGAACCAGTTCCTGGGGCACTCCAGCCCCAGAGCTGGCGCAAGACCGCACAAAGGAAAGGGGGTGTAACCACCCCCCTTCCTGGTCCCACCCAGAGGAGGGACTTAGTCGTAGGGCAGCCCCCTTTAGCGGAATAAAGCTAGGAGCTGGTCCCATTCCAAATCAGATTAATCTTGACAACTTCCACGAAGAAACTCTTGACCTTCGACCTCCTGAACATCAGAAGACTGAAGAATCTCCCCTATGGTCAGGGAGTGACCATCCTGCTTTGCAGGCACCATCAAGCTCCTGTGCGGTTTGCTGCAAAGTCCTTCCATCCTGGGATCCGACGACCCAGCTCGACAAGACCCGGACCTCCAGACCTCTCTGACCTCTACCCACATCCACAGCACAGCTGGGACCCGTGGGTGCGACGAGCAACGTGGAGACGGCCATCTTGAGAAACCTGCACAGCGCTTCCAGCACGACCGCCGAGGGATCCTCGAGTGAGTGCATTGGGGTCTGAGAAGCCCCACACCGATGCAGCTCCTGCACCAAAGACCAGCCCCCCAGCATCCACGAGATCTGCGTGGGGCCCTTTTGCCTGGTTGCTGCTTTTCCTGTTGTCTGGTCACTTGCCGGCTGGCTTGTGACCTCTGAGACGACGATCCGAAGAATCCAACACCGCTGGTCTGGTCCCCCAGACTGGCCCTTAATTCCTCGTAAAAGAGGAGCACCCCGGACCCTCCTGGTCCGAACCAGACGCCATCTTTGTTCCACCGCTTGGCTTGCATTAGCCAAGGCCTGTTGACCAGATCGACGATCCAACACCGCCAACAGCAGCAGACTACGTGGGACAGCTCGTGCCTCCAGCCTGGTCGTGAAGAGCGTGTTGTAGATAAAGGGGTTAGACCCATACGATCAGCGGGACCTGGGTAATAAGTCGGTATATAAGGAAGTGGTCCCTGACCTTACACCAAAAAAAATTCCTTAGAGAAAATCACAATGTTCTCAAACAAATTAATTTCGCAGAAAAATCGGAGTGCAAGGTGTTTTTTATTATCACCGCACTATTGCAATCAATCAATGATCCAAAAAATAATCAAAGTCATTATATACAGTATATACAAAATTAGATGCGCCCACAGGGGAAGAGGGAAAAGGGTGTGAGGAAAAGGGTACACATTTCATGACAGTTAAAACATCACTAGTCAGAAAATCTCATGTGCACAAGTTATCATCACAAAAAATTATAGATTCCCATAAGAGGGGTCAAACAGTGTATGAATATCAAACAACGTTTCAAATTGAAGCTCCTAATTAGCTGTGTACATCAGGCTGTCCTTTAGGAGTTCAGGGGGAGTAGAAGGAAGTCTACGTTTCGACCCAGGGAATGTAGGACAGTGGATCCTTACTAAACGGGTCTTCGTCAGGACGTGATGGGAGGGAGGGGTACAGTGGGGCTTGTCCTAGACAGAATAAAAGTGAAAACAATTTTAAAATTGGTCTCAGAAGGAGTCCAGAAATACTATATAACGGAAAACCCGTTATGCTCAAAGAGACTTTAAATTATCAACTGAGTTAGGGTGAAGGAGGTTATACTGAGGATAGACCCAAGGTTACATGAAATTACCTTATTGAACGATCAAAGGGCGGCTTGAAAAAACGTAGTCCTTTTCATTGTTGTGACATATTTAAAGCAGTTGCTCTCCGTATCTAAGGGATCATGAAAGGTAATAGAGGGCGCCAATTGAGTAATTGTATTCGCCACAAACGTGTACCATCACTTGTCAAAGCAGAAATAAAAACGAGATATTGGTCAAAAAGCCTACCTCTGATCGAAGGCAACGGATCTTTAATATAATTATCCTTAATTGCGGGGTAGCATTAGAAGGTCCTGCGCGTCAGGTAATCACTTTATTTTATCTAAAAGTGAAACGGAACAGAGACCGTGAAAGAGGGAGAGTCAAAAGGGTTACTCCCGCTGGCTGCTACAAACGCGTAAGAATGCATTTACAAACGCGTAAGAATGCATTTACAAAAACGCCCGACAGGCAACGACCTGTTTGGAAACTCACCCTTGAAAGAATGGAAGTGAAGCGGAGCGTGTACATCAGCGTCCTGCTCCGACGAGCCAGACCAGGAAGTGCTGCTCTGGTAACACAGGGTATTTACCGAGCTCGTGAAGACAGACTGGCGTTGCTATGGTAACATAGAGCTACTGGTCCGCACAGCTACAGAGAGAAGCAACCCTTCCTTCACCTGACTGCGGCGATAGCATCTGGTTCCCTCCTGGTTCCAGCACCGTCACTGGCTAGTGACCGAGACTCTGTCCCCTTCCCTTTCAGGACTCCTTCTTCTGAGTTCCATCCTTGGAACCACCGGACTCCTCCATCTGGCTGCCTGCCAGCAACTCCTTGTTTCAGGCATCACTGGGATCAACGCAGCAAACCCGACGCAACTTCAGCCCTATGCACCCTTAGCCCGTGGGTTAGGTAACTAAAGCTTCTAGAAGCTGAAGTCTGTGTTCACTCTCCTAGTGTCCAGGCCCACTGTTTTCCCTCCATCCAGCCGGGTTCGTCCGGAATCCGTAACTTTCTAAACTGTAAGATCCATAGACGTTGGTTCGCATCCCGCGTGAGAGTTCACACTCTGGGGTGACCATAGGATTGCAGACCCTACTCTCCTACAAACCCTATGCTAGGAGGCTCTGCGCCTCTGGCAGTGGCTGCAACATCAGGGCGTGACCCTGGTGGTTCAACACCTGGCAGGCTCTCTGAATGCCAGGGCGGACGAACTCAGCTGTCGGTACATGATGGATCACGAATGGCGTCTGAACTCGGACGTGGCATAAGGCCTCTTTCAGCAATGGGGAGAGCCTTGGTTAGATCTATTCGCCACAGAAGAGAACGCGCAATGTCATCAGTTCTGCGCGTTGGAATTTCCAAGGCGGCACTGGCTCGGACACGCTTTTCATCGCGAGTGGAGTTGCAGTCTATTGTACGCCTTTTCGCCTATACCAGTTCTGCCCAGAGTGCTGAAGAAGATCAGGCGTGACCGGGCCCAGGTTATCCTTGTGGCTCCGGACTGGGCACGAAGATACTGGTATCCCGAGCTACTCAGCATGTCAGTCGATCCCCGATTCGTCTGTCTCTTCGGGAGGACCTTCTGTCGCAGCAGCAGGGGAAGGTTCTGCACCCGAACCTGTCCAGTCTCCACCTACAAGCTTGGAGATTGAGCGGCGTCAGTTGAGGCCATTTGACTTGCCTCCTGAAGTCTGTGATATCATTCTGGCAGCCAGGCGTCCCTCCACAAAGTCGGTATACGCCTGCAGGTGGAACAGATTTGTGGCATGGTGCACAGCAAAGGCTGTGGACCCACTCTCTGCACCCCTTTCTAGTGAAAATGTATCTTCTGATCAAAGAGCATCCATTTAAGCCCCTGGATAGAGTAGTGCATAAACGTCACTGGAAGAAACTTAAACTGGATGGCTTCCATCATCTCCTGGAGGTCAACCCTTTAGGCTCTTTTCTTTTTTTTTTTTTTTTTTTTTTTTTTTGAAAACCTTTATTGCACAATTGAGTCATACAAATACGGGCCTACAACCATCCGGCCGGCCTCGGTAGCATCTGAAGTGCAATAGCAAATGGTAAAGGCGTCCCGGCAACCTAGGAGCGCAAGCAGGATAATATTAAGTTACACTGAAAACATATGCGCCACCGGGAAGCAGGAGAAGTGAGGTTTAATTTTAAAGTTTAGTATGTCCATAAAAGGGGGTTAGAAAGGATCTGAGGCAAGATAGACCATCCAGGACATAAGCGGGCGAGTATCAGCATCATTATTGCGCAAACAATTTCCGTTCAGCAATGGACCGCAGAGGACCAAACAGGAGAAAATGTGAGCTAGCATTACTACGGTCGGCAGTTACCACCCACACCACATCGATCCACCCAAAAACCCCGGGAAAAAGTGGGAGAGAAAGAATAAGAGTAGGAGAAGAAAACCAAGGCCCATAGTAACAAAAAGAAAACATAAGTACACCCGCCCCACCCTACACACATGCAGAGGCTACGGCCTACCCCCCCCTCGCAGAGTGCCTGTCGCCCCAAAAGAGTACCCGAAATGCAGAAGAGGAGAAAAGAGAGAAAGGAATTCACAGAAGACCGGGGGAGGGCCCAGGCAAAGGAAACATACAGTCAATAAAACCACCCTCGGCCATCCCTCCTCGGCTCCCGACCCGACACCGTAATAGCGTATACCATCCCAACAGTTCCACTTTTCCGTCAACCATGTAGCATCCGACCGCGTTTAAAACATATATAGTGTCAGCCTTGTCCCCGTCGATCCAGCCCAGCAACAAAGTCCAGGCGGGCAGCGGCCATCTTGGACATGAGGTGCAAATGTAAAGACCACCACCAGTTCAAAAGTCCCTCGCAGAAATCCGTCCCACGTAGTGCAGAACACTCAGTAGCTACCCAGCAAAGGTGGAAACCCAGCAGCAGTACCTGAAGGCCGAATGGCCAGGGCCGTTGCAACAACATCTTGGCAGAGCAGGGGGGCCCTCCGGGGGACCCCAAGGTGGACACGGGGCAAGTCGACCAGCAAGCGCTCTCCAGCCGGTAGGCAGGGTCCAGCGTCGCACTCCCCAGCATCTCCAGAGTAGAGGGCCCAGCAGCCGAGTCATCCGGGGTGTAACGTGTCACAACACACGGCGGGGTACACGGGTCCCACCCGCCGGTCACCGGGTATCGCAGGTCCGGCGGGGAACTGCCAGCAGTACAGTCGTCCGGGAGCCCACCGGGCATCACTCCATTTAGTCGGTCTCCCAGATCACGGGCGCAAGCCCGCATAGACGACCGCAGATCGTGCAGGGCAATGTAAACATCTGCAAGGGCGATGGACTCCACAGCAGCCGAGTCCCGCACCCAGAGGGCGTCGCCATGTTGTCGTCCACTGTAGTGGCTGCCGGAGCCCATCTCAAAGGCGAAGCCGATAGTGTAGGCAGTGGGCGCAATCACTACTAAGCCACGATGAAAGTTTATCTCCCGCCGTCCAGGGTCCTGCCGTAAGCAACTTGCCTTAAGGAAAGCGTCTCGTGGATCCCTAGGGGGCTGCCAGCAGAGGTGAAGGGCGCCTGGTAAAATGGCGTCTGCTGCAGCGCTAAAGGATAGTGGAATCACCCAGCGCCGATCCTGGGGCTGGTGAGGGATACAATGTAGCTCCTGAAGCAGTATCGAAGCAAACAGGGAAGAGCGGGCCGGACGGCACACTGTAGCAATCGTTTGCAACAGTAGCACAACAGCCTCCGGCCCCTCCCGCTACAGGCGTCCGCGGCTGCCGAGTCAGGGGGCAGCCTCGCCGGAGAACAAAGGATCCGAACCCTCACACGCCGCGGTGGGGCAGGACCAAGGCAAAACTCCGGTTCCACAACGAGCTGATCGGCGGGAAGCACACCATTCGAGGCGGAAGCCCAGCGCGGCTCCGAAGCGCCGGTTTTCAGGCAGGATAGAGATCAGGATCCGCTGCGCTTCGGACAGGAAGCGGGCAGGTCAGCGGAGCCGAGGAGTCAGGCGGCCATCGCGGTCGCTGGCTTGGCTCCTCCCCTAGGCTCTTTTCTTAATGTAGAATCTGGGTATGACCTTTTTTGCGATTGGATTTCGCGGGCTTTGGATGCATTGATCCCTGCTGTGTGGACTAAATGTCGGTCCAGAGAACCCAGCCCATGGTACGATAGTTCCCTGGTGCCGTTAAAAAAAGCTTGTAAACAGGCAGAAAGGGACCGGCGGAAATCTTAGGAGGATGGAAAAAAACTCTTGTATTGCTCTAAAATTATAATATATCATAGAGCTGTGTGTAGGGCCCGTGCAGCCTATTATTCCCAGGAATTTAGAAATAGTCTTAATCCGTCTAAGTTAATCTTTAAGGTCCTTAACCCCTTCCCTTCTCATGACGAGCTCAGCTCGTCATGCAGTACACTGGTCGTGTGCTTATGACGAGCTGAGCTCGTCATGAACAATGACGAAAATCAAAAGTCAGCACAGGAGGGGAAAACCTCTAGCAGCCAAGGTGTTAAGGACCTGTCGGCCAAAAGAGCTTCTGTGGTGGAAATTCATTCAGTGCCCCATTGCGAAGTCTGGCCGCTTTTTTCATTGAAAAGGTCCAAGCTATCTATCGTGCCTTTCCCATCACTGAGCCGGTAGCCTTACACTGCCCACATGCGATGCCTTGGCCTCACTCCCCAGTCTGTCGGTGGAGATATTCATTAAGCTGGCCTATAAGATAAAATCTGTCTCACCAGCGGACCCTTTGAGGTCAGCCCAATTCAGAGACTCTGCAGCTGTTTGTCTTCCCCCAGTACGTCACCTTATAAATCTTTCTCTCGCCTCGGGTGTTGTTCCAATTAAATGCAAACAGGCGGTTGTGACACCTATATTGAGAAAGGCTACAATGGACCCTCTTAAACCCGAGAGCTATCGTCCGATCTCTCTCCTTCCCTGGGCCGCTAAAATTGCAGAGGCCCATGTGAATGGGGTACTGTCTGAACATCTTGTGAGGGCAAGTATTCTGGATCCATGCCAGAATGGTTTCCGTGCTGGTCATAGCACAGAGACAGCCTTGCTCTCCGTGACAGAACACCTCAGTTCTGTGCTTGACTCTGGTCAGACAGCGGCACTAGTACTACTAGATCTTAGTGCCACGTTTGATACAGTCTCGCACAGGATCCTACTCCAACGTCTTGGAGAGGCAGGTGTTACGGGCACCGCACTTGACTGGTTTTGCTCTTTTCTTGCTGATCGGACCTTCAAGGTTGCTACCCTGCCTTTTGAGTCCAAATTCTATCCGCTGGAGCTGGGTGTGCCTCAGGGTTCGTCGTTGAGTCCCACATTATTCAACCTTTCTGTGAGACCGCTGGCGGCTGTCGTCAAGCATTGGGGCATGACTATGGTCTCCTATGCTGACGACACGCAGTTGGCGGTCGCCTTGAGCGGTGACTCCGAGCTTGACGCCCCCAGATTCCGGGAGGGACTCCTGGCTGTAGCTAGCTGGATGAACGCCAATTGTCTCCAGCTTAATGCTAAAAGCACTGAGGTCATGATTGTGGGCAAGCGGACGAATCTCTGGGGCGACATGTGGTGGCCCCCTGAATTGGGTGTAACTCCTACTCCAGTATCAGAGGTAAAAATCTTGGGGGTTTGGTTAGATCCTGCCCTCAGTTTTTGTGGCCACACAAAAAAAAGTGACGGCCACCTGCTTCGGCATCCTACGAGGGTTGAGACCTTTTTTGAGGTTCTTTGATGCTTCTTGGTCATACAGGCATCCATACTATCTCGGCTTGATTACGCCAGTTCGCTCCAGCTGGGGGCCAACCAGGCTGAAATCGCCCGGATGCAACGTGTTCAGAATGCCGCAGCTAGAGCCCTGGTAGGTTTACCGAGGTTCTGTTCTGCGGCAAGTACCATCCGCTCTCTGCACTGGCTGCCCATGGCATAGAGGATCCATTTTAAGACCCTGTGCCTTTCTTACAAGATCCTCAAGTTGGCCTCTCCCCAGGTTCTTGACAATCTATTGGTGCCTTACGTGCCCTCGAGGTCCCTGACATCTTTGGTTCAAAACTTGGTGGTGGTCCCGCGGTTCAGGTTGTTCAGGGCTGGAGGTCGGTCCTTCAAGGTTTTGGTTGCAAAATTGTGGAATTCTCTTCCGTCCCACATTCGTGAAATGGATGAGCTTCTGAAGTTCAGGAGGGCTATTAAAACGCATCTGTTCCCTCATACATCTTAGCGCTTTGATCTGTGCGCTCTGTCCTTGTACTGGTGGGTCCTGTTTGGGTACCCTGTCTGAAGCGCCGGGACGTCCCTTGGCTGGGGCAGCTGTGCGCTATAGAAGAATTATTAACATAACATAACAGCTTGCTAGATATCTATAAAATATATTTTTTTAATTGATTTTTTTTGCTTAGGTACGCTTACGGGACGACTTACACACTTCGCACCGTACGTCGTACGTACGTGCATGGTACGGGTACGGTAAATCTACCATAAAAAAATTTGCCTCTATCACTAATTTTTATAATCCCCGGGGACCCCAACCCTCTGGGGCTAAAATACAACTTTGGGGACCGTGGGGGGACCCCCAATGCCCCCACGGTCCCAGCCGGCTCCCCGCGTCCTTCGGGAGCTGGCATTGCTTTTAGTCAGAGAGAGCCGCTTACATGCGGCTCGCCCTAACGAAAAGCAATCTGCTTTCATACTTGAAAGAGAGAGCAGGTTAACCTGCTCTCTCTTGCAAATAGGAAAGCAGTTTGCTGTGGTAGGGCGAGAGCCGCAAGTCTCCCGCCCTACCATAGCAAACAGCAGTGTCCTGGGGTAGGCACCCTGGGACACTGCAGGAGCCGGCCCTGGGGGGTGGTGGTCCCCAGGGCCACCACAAGGCTCCAAGAGGGGGGCCGCGCAGCCCCCCTCCCAACATTAAAATGCCGGGGTGGTGGTCCCCGGGGCTGAGGGGTCCATCACGGACCCCCCTATTTTAAACATTACAGCCCCGGGGAGGTGGCAGTACCCGGGGCATGTGGGGGCACTTAAGCCCCCTCACACAGGTGTTTAAAAAAAAAAAAAGAAGCCGGGGGGGGGGGGGACGACCCCGGGGGGAGGTGGCGGTCCCCAAGGCATGTGGGGGGGCTTAAGCCCCCTTACACAGGTGTTATTTTAAAAAAACAAACAAACCCCGGTTGTGACGTTACCCTGGGCTGCAGGGGGCCATGAGCTCTCCGCATGCATAGAGTTAAAGCCCCGGGGGGTGGCGGTACCCGGGGCTGGGGGGCCCCTCTGGCCCCCCATTATAAATAAAAACATTGCCCCAGGGATTTGGCACCCCCAGGGGCTAAATAACAATAAAGCGGACTTCTGGTCTTTTTTCTTTTTCACGGCGTACGCGTACAATGCGCATACTCTGTGATTTAAAACCAAAAAAAAGAGAGATTTTGACCATGGGCATCATTCTGAAACCCCCTAAGCAGCACTAGGGGGGGTCAGGAAATCCTACTGCAAATAGAAAACTGTTCCTGTCAATCTACACACAATCTATTACTTCAACTTTTGAACCCTTTCCAAATGACAAAACTTTCAACCCTCCCCCCATTCCACATTCTGCCAGTTACCATAGAAACACTTCAGGGAACACCTAACTGAGCACACAGGTGAAAAGTTAATCATACATTGTTGCAAATCAAAACAGAAAGTGTGTTTGACTTGTCAAATACCAGCTTATCTTAAGTAATGTTCTTTTCTATCACTTTTTCTTAACCAATAAATATCAGGCTTTTAAAAAACAGAAAATTGAACCCTAGTTTTCTGTGTAAAATTTTTTCAAACAACCAATTATTTCTTTTCTTTTTTCAAAACTCCACTTATCCTCCATTTTAGAAAAATCTTATTTTTCAAACTGCTATTTCATTTACAGGGACCATCTGAGTGCATCCAGACCGCTCTTCAAGATGCTTATAGTGTGGATTGTGGGACACAGCTATATTTTCTGGAGTCAACGGCACGCAGAACAGAACCCTTAAAACTCATAAATTGACTTCCCTCTCCTCCAAAATTCTGCTGGTAGACTGCCTTCTCTGTAAATTGGACTCTGCAGTCTCCCCACTTGTTTGTGCATTGGTCTACAGACCCCCCAGCCATATGCCCGCCTTCCCTCAAATCTTTGGAAACATAATTGCAGAACTCGCCATCAATCATGCCAGACTCCTAGTTGTTGGCGATTTCAATTTCCGGCCACCTGATGCACGCGAGTGCCCAACGTCTATAGCCTTCACAGAGCTACTGAGTGGGTTGAACCTTACACAGCATACTAAGGTAGCCACCCACATGAAAGGATACACATTTGACCAGGTCTGGTCTTCCAATTTGGAGATCTTAGACTTACAGAATATTCCCTGTACCTGGTCAGATCACTATTTAATTTCCTTTCCATCCCCCCCTCAGTCAAAACCCCCCACTTAGGGACTGGCCAGGCAAGGAACTGGAGTCCGGTCGACATCGCCGAACTCTGCTCCCTCCTAGCTACCTCTAAACCCCTCAGCCCCCCGACCGACGACCTCCAACCATCTCTCCATGTCCTGGCAGATAACATCAATACCTGGCTGGTGGAGATAGTCTGGCTCCACTTAAGAAGTTAAACTGTAAACGACCACACGACACATAACGTTGGTTTACCAACAACCTAAAGGAGATGAAATTGGCCTTGCGCCAATCAGAGCGAAAGTGGAGACAGAATTATTGCCCCATAATAAAAGTCCTCCTTTATAATAATGTTGCAGGAATATAAAGCTGCCATTCTAAAAGCAAAATCAGATTACTTTTCATTAAAAAACCTCAATTCTGACAATAAAGCCAAAGAAATTTTCTCCATCGTGGACGAGCTCGTCATACCTGAGCGGATCACCAGCAAACTAGCTCCCTCACAACAGCTTTGTGACTCTCTCAATACTTACTCCTTCGATAAAATAGCCACTATTAAAGCCAGTATTCCCAAGAATGCTTCCCCCCCAGACCCCGCTCAAACATATCACAATCCGTTCTCATTTGAGTTCTTCCCACCCATTACACAAGAGACTTTTTTTTCCCTCCTCAAAAAAATCCACTCTGGTTCCCCCACAGATAGCTGCCCCCCTCATATTGCCCGTGAGATCTTTCTTCAGCTTCCCGAAATCCCATTGTCCCTTCTTAACAACTCCCTGTCCACAGGCATTGTCCCTAACTGTTTCAAAATGGCAGAAGTAAGACCTTTTCTGAAAAAACCCGGTTCCGACCCCACCATACCCAGCAACTTTCGACCGATCTCACTTTTACCCTTCCTGGGGAAAATCCTGGAGGAGTATGTCACAAGCTGCCTAAGTACATTCTTGGAGCACTCGCACTACCTGGACCCACACCAGGCGGGTTTTAGACCAGAGCACTCCTCTGAATCTATCATGTTGGCAGTCCATGACGAGCTAAGAAGAGGTGCGGACCATAACATCTCGCAGGCTCTTGCCCTCCTGGATTTGTCAGCCGCCTTCGACACCGTCAACCATAAACATCTGGTCGAACGTGTCGAGGGCGCCGACATCCAGGGCATTCCCCTAAAATGGATCACTTCCTTCCTCGGCAATTGCCTCCAAGCTGTCCGCTTATCTGACATCACCTCGGATAAAAAGGAACTCACCTGCGGGGTCCCCACAGGGCTCTTCTCTTTCCCCGATTTTATTCAACCTCTACATCCGGCCACTAATATCAGATCTAAGGAGAAGGGACGTAGCTATTTTCAACGACGCAGACTACATCCAGGTCGTCTTTACTATCGACCCCTCTCCCTCTGCAATCGAAACCTTTCAGTCAACCATGACGTTCATCAGAAATTGGATGAACACAAGCCAACTAAAATTAAACCCAGACTAAACTGAGCTGGTACTGACTAGGCCCTCACTTAACCCCTGGAACCATAGCTTCTGGCCACCCGTTCTGGCCCCCCCACCTACTCCAGTTGGTGCGTTCAAAAGGCTTGGGGTTACAATTAGTAGCGACCTTACCTTTAAGACACAGGTTAACTCTGTAGTCTCCTGTTTTTTCCATTTACGCAGGATCAGAAAAATTCGCAGATTCCTTTCCGTAGAGGCATTCTTTAGACGTTACTACTACTACTTACGGTGCACCGTGAACCTTTTTGGATTGAATCCGGGACGGCTTTAAATATCCAGGTAAACTTAGACAATATTTCCCTTAAACTCCTGTCAAACCGCACAGAGCGCGACACGATTGTGGCGCCCGACCTAATTTTCGGTCGCCTTACTGTCTTTACAGGAGGCAGCCGAACCCGCTTAGTAACGTCTAAAGAATGTCTGCGTGGGAAGGTAAGCACCCGACACAGTCTGCCTTATCCTCCCCTCCTCCCTAAATTATATACGGTACGGATATTCATCAATGCCTCCCTTACACATTTTTTTAGGCTGAATTTTCGTAAGACTTCATCTACAAATGCATACTGCTGATAAAAACTCCTTCTGTGAAAAGGCAATCGAGTAAAATGTTAACTGGTAAGCTGTGTCTAACACTAACCCCCTTTCTTTTAAATAAAATATGGCATGGATACTCATTGCCTCCCTTATATATATTTTTTAGGTTGAACTTTAAAACCATCTCATCTACAAAAAGCTTATTCCTTCCTTTTTTGAGAGGTAATCATGTTAAAGAAAGACTGGTAAGCTGTCTTTGAGATTAACTCATTGTAGACAATGTTTAAAAATCTCCAATTCTCTTTCAATCGGTTTCCTTTTTTGTCCTTCATATGCAGGCAATTTTTGCCAGAACCTATCAAGAAACTTATGGTAAAAAATATCGAAGCGTAATTTATGTGATAGATGAGAAGAATCCAATCTTCCTTGTTTACTAAATCACAGTATTGGTGGTGAGTTCACAAACCAAGACTAGTTTTTGACACCCTGAACCAACATATAATAAAATCCATGAATGATAATATCCTGTCTCCCTATTCAAGGTGACAGCATTCTACCAGTTTTTAAGAACCTACTAATGAAATCCTTCAGTCCGACCAGCTGGATTTCGATGAAGTACAAGTGGTGAGGTTTCGGATAAACACTAATTGTGCCAATCAGAATCATCAATTAAACAATACCTTAAACATACGGTAATAACCTGTCCGATTACTCTAGGTGATCTATCCACCACTCCTATGAATTGACTACTGGACTGTTTGAGAATTTCCAGGGAACAGGGCTCATCATTGATCAGACGACAAATCATTTTCCACCAACCCAGCCTCTCTCGCCCCTTGCGATAGGTGAGCTTAAGTTGGAGTCTTTGGAATCTTTAAAGTACAAGTATGTGCTTTAGGCACAACTTGACAACATGTTCTTCATTTATCCACCCTCCTTGTAATTAATCGACAGGTTGGGTCTGTTCTAATTCGGTTCCTTAATTATTCCCTAGGAGGCGCCCACCCACAACCTTCTCCGTCCTGACGAAGACCCGACTTGTAAGGAACACTATCCTACGGCTATTCCGGGTCGAAACGTAGACCACATAATCCTTGACCTACTCCGATCCCAAACAAGACATTTACAGCTCTAGCGGAGTCAGGCCTTTGTTCATGAGTAATATTTTAGGACTCATTTGAGCCTCATATGTGGCCTTCTATCAATAAGGACCACTTGTACACAGTCTTGTAAATTCAGAAATGATGACTTGTCGCTGAATGACACAGATTTCCCCTACCCTTTTCTTGACACTTCTCTCACTCAATCCCCCCCTCTCCCCTCCTCTTGTGTATGTGGGCACGTACATTTAAACCTGTGATGTCTATAATAAAATGTATTGTGAGTTACAACCATTGAAAACGATGTGCATGCAAATCCGAATTAAATTCATTTGCATCCAATAGCTTTGCTTTATGAGTTTATTGTATATTAATTGTAATTAATTTTGAATTGTCTTTTTTGGTCTTGGACCCTTTCCTTTCATACCGATAATCTACCCAGGTCCTATTGACTATAGTGGGTTCAACCCTGTTTTTCCTTAACGCATTGATTTTTTTCAGCAGATAAGAAGGCGTTGCGTCGATTCTTTAGCCGCACGGTGGCGCTGCATTGAGAAAACGGCTGCTGAGATTCTATGTGTGAATTTTCTCACCAGGTTACGCTTCTAAGGGCCCGGGGACTGGATTTGGTACCACTTGGCAAGTCAGGGCCCTAAGCAGGAGAGACCAGGCACTAGTAGATGAAGTCTTTGATGTCCCTGAGACTTCTTAACAGGAGGCAAGCAGGCACAAGACCTTGTAGAACTGTTGACGCAGGATACAGAAAGCAAAGTCCAGTACTTTCACCCCCAAGACAGAAGTAGTGAGCAGCAGGCTAGCACAACAAAGCAACAAGCAGAGTGGCAGTCCCTCCTGCATGCAGCTCTTCTTCCTGGCAGAATGTCCTCAATCCAGAAATGTTCTGACTTAGGGGTGCTATACCCCTTTCTGCCTTTGAATCAGTCAAACTTCAAAGGAAAGGCTTTGTAGTACACAAGATCCCTCCTTTCCCTTACCTGGCTCCAGACACACTACAGGGGTGTCTTCAAAGGAAAGGCTTTGTAGTACACAAGATCCTGCCTTTCCCTTACCTGGCTCCAGACACACTACAGGGGTGTAGACCGCTTTGCTTGAGGAAAGGCACAGCCCCAATGCAGGTATCAGTGACCCCTCTTCCCATCAGGATATGCAAGTCACACCTCATCTCCCTTTGTGTGTCTTTTTAGAGTGAATGCACAAGAGTCCAACTGTCCGCTAACCCAGAGCTGGATTCTGCAGACAAGCAAAGGCACAGAATAACCCACAAGAAATTGCCCACTTTCTGAAAGTGGCCTTTTCAAACATGCAGTTTAAAAAACAACTTCACCAAAATATGTATTATTAAATTGTGACTTCAGAGACCCCAACTCCAAATCTCCATCTGTTCTCAATGAGAAATGACACTTAAAAAAGATATTTCAAGACTACCCTTATGTTACCCTACGAAAGTAGCAGAATTTCACTATTAGGACATGCAAAATGCAAGAGTACATTTCCTGTCTTTCAATGACACTGCACCCTGCCCATGGGGCTACATTGGGCCTACCTTAGGGATCAAAGAAGACGGGTCTAGCATTATACATGGACACAGAAGTGTTTGCAAAATTGCTCCTGTGTAATTTAAGTGTTTCCTAAGTAAAATTTGTTCTTCTCTGAGAAAGGCCTTAAATCTGGATTTGAAACTATAGATATAATCAAGCTCTTTGATTAGGTTCAGAGTGGGAACCCCTGCGCAGGATTTATGTATTTCACTATCTACTTTTGATAGCATTCCCTCTGATTAAAGCTGAAGAAGTCGGGATTACCGAAACATTACTCAAAGGTACATCCACTTCACTACTCCGCTTTCCTCTTCCCTGGGGCAAGTTTAGGTGGGAAGGAACACCCAGAAGAGCAGCAAGCATTGGCAAATCCAATAGGTCTTGCCTATGGAAGCTGTTGGCTTTGTCAGTGTTTTTAGCCATATTGCACAGCAGCACCACACCTGACATTGATGAGGAAGAGAGACTAAAGGCTGACCCCTTTCACACTCTGATTACAGGAAGTGCCGTCCATACACCAAATCACAGTTTCAGGAATACTAATCAATAACCCTCTGAGTCAAAACTCCCTAATAAAATTTCTATAGAAAAGCCTGTTTCCTCTTTCTAGACTTCATGGTCTAGGTTTCCTCCATCCAGTCTCAAGAATGTCCGCAATGCATTTGCACTATCTGGGAAAGGGATCTCCCCTCCTTCAGGTACACATGTTCAGCTCTGGAGTTTCCACAGTGGAACTTGCCAAACTTTGTACGAGTGGGCCAATAGGTTTTCACTGCTATAACATAAGTAAAAGGTATGGTCGCTCTAGAATTGCCTAAAACACAGTGTGCTGTCGCATGCCTGAACCCGTAACCTGTACAGTAGTCCTGTGCCACTATACACAAGGTGCACTTTTTGCACTCTTCCAGGGCCAGGAGTGAGAAGCGGACACTTGTCAAATGGCAGGTCTAGGCCTTTGCGCTTACGCTAGATAAGCAGGAGGTTTGGGGCAAAAACAGAAATCAGATACTCGCTGTTGGGCATGCAGGGCAGTGGAAGTTGTCCTGACACATGCAAATTGTCCTTGAAATCTGATAGAAACTTCTAGCCGCCGAATCCTTACCCTACAATTATCCCCAATTGCCACTGCCTCTGTAATTTTTTTCGTGAGCTGTACCCCTGCGCACTGGTAGGTGGCATTGTTCTGATTCGCATGCTTTGTACGCACCAGAAGCGATGTGCGCAGTTCCTATATAGGTGATACCCCAGCGCACTGATGTTTCTTTCTGTGCCAGTCTGCGCAAATCCGGAAAGAGCTAGCCCAATAATTTTTTGACTGCTGTTTGTTGAATTGTTGGCATAGTCTTTTTGAGATTTTTTTCCTGTTGTGATGGGATGTCAAATAGTAAGGCCAACGTTATGCCCTGCTGCGCCTGTCACTTTCAGATGTTGGTGATGGACCTGCACCATGTTTGCCTGTGGTGCCTCAACTACGATGTGAAGACCTGCGTTGACTGCCACGCCATGCACCCGTAAGACCTCTGGGCAGTGCTTTCTCACGCTCCTTGCTGCTTGCCGTGCGACGCCACGAATCGGTTGCAGAGCAATCGATCTTTGGTGAAGTCCTTCTACTCCGATAAGTTCCACAAGAAGAAGAAGAATTATAAGTCAAAGAGGTCTTCGTCTTCCCCCCGTCTGTTAGTCATCCGACAAGACGGTGTAACATAGTCACTTGAGACCTGGATCAGCGTTCAAGCCTGCTTCTCCCCAAATTTCCAGGAGGCAGAGCGACTACCACCTTGCTCAGAGAATTTTGAGGCCATGCACCTCATGTTTGGGTGGCCGTTGCTGCAGGAGCTCCTTCAGGCTACGTGGGTTCGGGAGGGAGCTCAACTGGTTCACCGCCGGATCCACGGATGAACCCTCACCGGCTCAGGTCATACCTCCTCAACCTTCCCCTGTTCCGGTCCTGATGTTGATGCTTCCAGGGTCCTGCAGCAGTGCTGTCCCCATTCTCATCCCCAACTCAGACACGTCACCAGAGGCCAACTTGAGCTATACCCTCCAGACTGGAGCCTGAGCCCTATTCCAGTGAGGTAGGACTTGGTAAAAATTGTCAGGGGCCATAGGATTCTGAAGAATACCAGCCCCTGGACCCCAATATGGGCTGGTGTGAGATGTTGGTGGACCCCAGTGGACACCTCCCCAGATACTGGAATGGTCTCTCCGCCTGCCGTGGCCTGCGGAGGAGGGAGCCTCTCTTGCTATGGTGTTAAGGAGAGCGGCTGATGTCCTTGACCTGAGTCTTAACTGTCACTCTGGGCTGGCTAATGTCTGGATAGAGGGGCTTTAGCCGGGCAGACTGGTTGGTAACGTTGGACTTGCAGGACGCATACTTCCACATTCCCTTCAAGCCTGCCCACAGGCGTGACCTGCTTTTCATGGTGGCCATGAGCACTTTTAATTCGCTGTACTCCCTTTTGGCCTTACCAGCACCTCTAGGATGTTCACCAAGGTGACGGCAGTGATTGAAGCTCAACTGTGGAGATCAGTGGGAACCACAACCGGTCCAGGCAAAGTGCTCGGCCGGCCCCCCTCCCCACTCGGGGGGAGGGGGAAATGGGGGGAGTGCCGCCGAGCTCCTTGCCGAGGCCGGTTTTCGGCCGATTTTGGTACAGGGCCCATTTTGCAGCTATGCTGCTAAAACAGCCCTGTAACAAAAACGGTCCCCAGGGGCCCAAAACCGGCCCCCACCGTACAGCGCACCGGGGGATTGCCCGGTGCCCACTATGGCCAGTCCGGCCCTGATCACTGGTGCGATTCTTACCCTATCCCGATAACTGGCTGTTGAAGGCAGGCTCTCCCCAGGCTGTTGTCTCCCACCTCCAGACTATGGCAAGCTTCCTGCATTCGCTGGAGTTCACTACCAATGTGTGTAAGTCACACCTGACTCCTTCTCAGACTCTCCCTTTCATCAGAGCTGTTCGGGAGACAGTGCAGTTTCGATCTTATCCTCCTGAGCGTCCCTTCCAGGATATTCAGGCTATGATACCGTTCTTACAGCCTCTATCTTGGGTTTCGATGAGACTGACTCTGAAGCTGTTGGGCCTCATGGCCCCCTGCACCCTAACGGTGACGCATGCCTGCTTGCATATGCGGACCCTGCAGTTGGACCTATAGTTCCATTGGGCGCAGCATCAGGGTAATCTCTTAGATATGGTCCAGATCTAAGATGGAACTGCAAAAGATCTGCAGTGGTGGTTAACAAACCGCGATTGTGTCCGCAGCAGAAACCTCTCTTCCTCAACCACATCTGACAGTAGTGACAGATGCTCAACTTCTGGGATGGGGCTGCCATTTGGGAGAGGTCGAGGTCAGAGACTCTGGTCTACTACAGAATTGGGACTCCACATCAACCTGTTAAGCTTTGTGTGATCCTTTTGGCAGTGAAAGCCTTTCTACCCTACATACAGGGAAAGTTAGTGCAGGTGCTCATAGACAACACCACAGACGTGTTACTGCACCAAACAGGGCAGTGTGGGGTTGTGGACTATGTCCAGAGGCTCACCATCTCTGGACTTGGCTGGAACAGAAGGGCATTTCCCTGGTGGTTCAACATCTGATAGGTTCTCTAAACGCCAGAGCGGACGACCCAACCAAAGATGCCTAGCGGCTCATGAATGATGTCTCCATCCGGAGGTGGTACATGGTCTTTCAGTAGTGAGGAGAGCCTTGGTTAGATCTGTTTGCCACCACCAAGAACTTGCAATTCTAGCAGTTTTGCATACAGGAGTTTCCAGGGTAGCTATCGCTCTGAAAGGTTTTTCGGGTGGAGTGGAGCTCATGTCTCCTGTACGCCTTTCCCCCATACCCCTCCTTCCCAGAATTGTCAAGTAGATCGGGAACGACTGGGCCCTAGTCATCCTTGTGGCTCTGGACTGGCCTCATACTTAAGTATCCCGAGCATTGCCATTGGTACTCCAATCAGACTACCCCTTCCAGAGGATCTTCTGTCCCAGCAGCAGGGGAGGGTTCTGCACCCTAGCCTATCACCGCTCAGCCTTGGTTTGTGGAGATTGTGTGGCAACAGGTGACAGGTTTCGACCTTCCGCTCTAAGTCTGCAATATTATCTTGGCAGCTAGGCGTCCCTTTTCCAAGGCAGTATACGACTGACGTTGGAGCAAGTTTGTGGCATGGTGTGAAGAACAGGGTGATCCCTTTTCTCAGGGCCTACTGTTTATTCTTTCTCTTGCCAAGCAGGGTTCTGCTTTTGACACATGAAAGGGTTATCTTTCTGTGCGTGTCAGATCAGCCTACCCTGTTCAAATCCCTATTTGTGAATGTTTTTTAAAGGTCTTTAACACGTTCCCATCTTTACTCTTCATCGTGCCTCAGCTGGACTTCAATTTAGCACTCCCCTTTCTGATATGTGCTCCTATAGAGCCACTGCATACCTGTCCTCTCAGGCTCCTTACAATCAAGATGCCTTCCTCCTGGCCATAACATCCTCCCGAAGTGTCAGTGAACTACAGGCTTTGTCGTCACCTAAGCCTCCCTACCTCAACATCTTCCTGCACAAGTTGTACTTACCACCAGAGCTTTCTTCTTTCTGAAGGTTCTCACTCCCTTTCATGTAGGCCAATCCATCACCCTGCCTACCTTTTATGCTCTACTATATCTCTCTAAGGAAGAGGAGCGACTCAAGCGACTGGACCCACAAAAAGCATTGTCTTTCTACATTGACCCCGCAAAAGATTTCTGGGTGGATGGCCAACTCTTTGTGGGGTATGATCGAGCAAAGAAGGGGACCATCCCTAGATGGATAGTGGTGAGCATTAAAATCTGCTATTGACTGGTCAGGAAGCAACCCCCAGAGGGTTTGTCTGCTCATTCCACCAGAGCTAAGGCTGAAACCACTGCATTAGTACCGGTCCTGAACATCTGCCAGGCAACAACGTGGGCTTCTCTGCACACATTCACCAAGCACTACTGCCTGGACAGTCCGGTCCGTTGCAACAAGCACTTTGCCCATTCGGACCTGCAGGAGTTGTTGGTGTGAAAATGATTCGTAGACTCCCCTCCGAGAAGGTATTGCTTGGGTACCTAATGCAAGGTGAGGAATCTACGGCTCAAAGTCTCGATCAGATGAATAAATTATTTACCTTTGTAAATGTAAATGTCATGGTACTTATAGAGCGCACTGTCACCAGACGGGCACCTTGCGTTGTCGCCTATTCGGCTTCCTGGCGCTGATACTCGTACCGCTGTGGAACCCCTCCTGGCTTTCCCTGTGAAGTGTCCACTCCTGGGCACCTCCAGGGTGAAGCCAAGCATCCTTCGCGCTGTTGGGGCCGGTGTGGAGGCTAAGCAAGCTATTGCCCAGAGTTGCAGCGTGGGGCCTGTGATTAGAATAGGCACCGAGGCGAGAATTAACAGGTCCGAGGAAATTGAGCCCGAGACACCGCCGAGGCGGGAATCGAACCCTGGTCCCTGGCCAGAACTCTGCATCAGGGTCTGCCACTCTAACCATTGAGCCACACTCCTCCTTTGGTAAAGCCATACCTGGTATAGACTCTATCTACCTGCAGATTACTTACCCACCCATCCATCCTTTGTGAACAAATTTCTAAAGACCGGGCTTTCCTCTATTCAAGGCCCTTGTTTTTCACATCAGTAGTCTGTGGGCTTCGTGGCTTGGCGCTCCTGGCGTGCAAAATGGCGAAAGAAACAGACGTCAACATTGTTGGGGTGGCTCCTATTTAGGCACTGCACAAAACTTATGGCGTGGACATAGTCTAAGACCACGCGGAGCCGAACGTCACCACCTACCAGCATGCAGGGTAACTGCTCACATAAACATTTCGGGATCGAGTGGCTAAACAGTCTCTACCACCAGATAAGGCGTTACTGAAGGTGAGTAACTTGTTCTTCAGGGATCCTGGAGAATGCTCTTCGTCCTCTCAAAGTTTACCCAAGTCTTCAAGGCATATCTTTGGCTCTCAATTTTATCCATCAATTCTTATCCAGAGACTAGGACATCTCTTACCCTAATCACCCATTGGCACCTGGGTTCCCGGAAGGGCCTTCACCTGAGCCTGTTTGTCATATGTCTTCTTAGATTTTTAGCATCGGGTACTTGCTGGATATTTTTGATCCATGGAAAGTACTCACTCCCTTCGATAGCAGATTGACTCTGCTGCTTCTGTTATTTGTAAGCTGCTCTCGGTCCAAGTCCGCAATGTGTTTTTGCAGCTTCACTTTATGCCTGATTTTGCTCCTCTCTTTTATATGTAAAAGTCTCTCAAATTTTGGATTGAACTTTCACTTACCGCTATAATTTTGTCTCCCAGTTCTCCATAATGCTTCAGGCGCCAGGCTTTAATTACCTTCTTTTACCCTAGGATAGCCAGGTCCTCTGTTATTATCAACTACTTTGTTCTTTTATACTATCGCCATACCCAGTAATAATCTCAGTTCTGTCCAACATCCCACAAAAATCTTAAACTGGGCTCTCTCCTCCTGCTTGTGTGAAGTCCAACATGTAATTTGGGCCTGCACAGCTGTGATTGGTGGCAGTAACCACAGTTTCCTAATGGGACTGAAGGCTGCCATTTTGATTGCCTGTATCCTTAGTTTGGCCTGTACAGGTGGCAGGCAGTCCACATTATCAGCACATTACCATTCTCAAAATGTATTGAAATCCTACAGATAGTAATTTAATGGCCGAGGAATGGGTTAGAGGGGGTGGACAGTTAACTCAATGTTATCCCTTCTGTGGGGGCTTTGGGCAAATGCTTCTTCTATCTCTACTGCCCGGCCTAATCGCCTACCTTTTTTAAAATTCTGATTTGTGTATAAGATGCTGTATTTCTAGGGGACTGTGTTTTAGTTTCACTCCTATAACTTTCAGCATATGTAGGAAGGAATTGCTATGTATTATGAGAGTTCAAAATCTTGCTGTAGATCTATGCGGTCATACTTACTCCAGTATTGGAGCTTTCATAGTTTCACATACCTGAATCATTTCCCCGTCGTTGAGACAGGAGTTTCCGGTATATAAAAAAGCAATGCTTAGCAGCTTAGCAGTATAGCTAACTGAAAAAAAAGGCCTAGGCCCATTTCCCTTTTGCCACCCATAACCTTTGGTGTGTAAAAAAGGACCAAACTTTTCCCTTAGCCAATCAGAGCTCCTCACCCTCTAGAACCCTACTGAGAAAACCTACTGCCTCTCAGATTTTCTACCGGCACGTTGTGCTAGGGAGTCTCCTTTGAGCTCTGCTCAAACTCTGGATTTCCAACTTCGTAGAAGCTTGATTTCATTCTATTTCTTGTGTATTTGAGAATTTGGCAATCTACTTCTCATCTACATCCTTGAGAATGTCTGGAAAAGAGAAAAAGGGTCTTTTTAGAGCCTGTGCCACCTGCTCTAAAAAGAGACTCTTCACTGATGACCCACATGAAGACTGAATCAATATTTATTGTTGGTTACTAAAAACCATTACATAAAACCAGCAATACAAAAGTCATCACGTTACAGTAAAAAATTAAAATCAAGGACATTTCAAAAGTCAAGTTGTATAGTTAATCCAAAAATGCAAAGAAGCCGGAAAAAAAGGTTCATGGGCTGGCTGAGGGCTCTGTGGTCTGGCCAGTAGCAGTCATCAGCATTGCCCGTGCTTTAAAGATAAACTTCCCAAAGGCAGCCATATGCATTACTCTGGACAGGGTGTAAAGATGAAAAATCCCATCCTTTGCAGAGCTTGACCCAGAATGTCTGAGTAATGGCCTAAGATAAAGACTGTGGGGCAACAGAAAAGAAGATGTGCAATGACTCCCGTTTATAGCTGCAGAGCCTGCATACCTGTGCATCAGGGCTTGCCTTGCCACATGGATAAAGTTCTTTTAGGGGCAATGGGAGTAGTCTGTAGGCCAGGATCTTGTGAAGGGCTGCACTTCCCACTGCCTGCGTGAGATGCTGTTTAGGGGAGTTCAGGATGTGCGGGAAACACAGGGTCTCATGCAGGTCTTTTCTTCGCCACACGGACTCCAGATCCAGTTCCTGTGACCGCGCGCGCACTTGTTTTTTAATCGCGTTTTTGATTGTGGAGTATGTAACATTTTCCGGATTCCAGGAGTCCATGGCAAGGTTAGGATGGGCCTTAGCCACTTCAAGGGAGGCCGACCAAGGATTCCCTGGCTCTCTGAAAATACATTTCAGGACTGCCTTCAAAGTGTTCTCTTGTGCCGCCGTCGTTAAAAAGTAGTATTTGCTTAAGGCGGCCAGCTCTTCCAGATTTTGCTGGTTGAGGGAGAACTCCAAGCGAACAAGGGTGTTTCTAGTGCATCTTGGGAGGTGGAAAAGTTTCTTGTATGCCCTGCAATGAATTTTTTCCAGTTCATGGCTCAATTTACCTGGGAATGCCTGAAGGGCGTAGTTGAGTGCCGGCATGAGCTTGGCTTTAAGGACTCTGTTAATGGCCGTAGTAGACGGGCTGTGAAGGGAGGCTTGCAGCTTACAGATGGCATAGGTGATGGATTTACCTTTGGTCTTGATAGGCTTGAGATGGGCACTTGGGAGCCCCAACTCCTGAAAACAAATGCCCAGGTAATTGTAGCTCTGTGTTCTTTCCAGCAAAAGATCCCCTAGCCTCCATTTCAAAGATTTTTTCCTTGAGTGATGCCCAAATATAATTACCTTTGATTTAGATTGGTTGGCTACAAACCTATTTTTGTCGTTGTATGTGGCCAGTGCCGTCAACGCCTTTTGCAGCCCCATTCTCGTATGATCCAAAAGGACCAGGTCATCAGCATATTGCATGAAGTATATTTTGTGTCTGCCCATCTTTGGAGTGGCCAGGGCTGCACAAGTCAAGGCCCTCTCCATGTCCGCCGTGTATAAGTTGAATAGTAATGGGGCTAGCACGCACCCTTGCTTTAGGCCTCTGTCAGTGTAGATCTTAGCAGAAGCATGGTCCCTGGAGAGTTTGATACGCACCCAAGTTTTTTGATACAGGGACTGTATCGCTCTTAGCAGCCCCGGATTGATGTTCCATTGGACCAGCTTATGCCACAGGATTGCGCGGTCGACCCCATCAAATGCCGCCGAGTAGTCGATAAAGCAGGCGAAGAGTGGAAGGCTTTTGCCTGTCCGAGCGCGATGCACCAGATAGGAGAGAGCGATAATGTTATCTACTGTGGCTGACCCAGGTCTAAATCCGGTTTGGCAGAATGGAAGGATGCCTGCTGCACTTGACCAGTCTGCGAGTTCCCTCAAGATGGCGCTAGCGTAAGCTTTACCCTCAATATCCAACAAGGCAATCATGTGGTAATTGGCAGGTTCCGATTTTGGGCCTTTTTTGTGGATAGGCTGTAAAAGCGAGCCTCTCCGCGAATCTGGAACTCCCCCCCCCGGAGCCAACATTCGGAGTACAGATGAGTCAGGTTTTTGGTCCAAAAGTCGATATTTGCCTTGAATAAATGCCCAGAAAGCTCTTTGGGACCTGGAGCGGCATTTTGTCTAATATTTTTTAAGATTTTAGAAACCAACGATTTTTCCGGTGGGACCATCGTCTCGATGGTAGAATCAAGGTAGTCTTCCGGAATAGATGTTACATTTTGCATGTGTCTTGAACAATCATTGGTATATAATGCCTTAACATGGGCGACCCAGATGGAGGCTTCGAGGGCGTTTTCTCTACGATTTGGGCCTCGTCCCATGTTGCATATGTAGTTCCAAAACTCCTGTGATTTTCCCGGCCTCAGCAACTCAAATATAATTAGCCATTGTGAATCGCAGTTGGCTCGCCTTGCGGCCCACACCTTTTTTGAATGACTTTTTGTGGCTTCTTGTGAGTCCTTCTTATTTTGTTCATTCCTGTTTTTGTGGAACCGATTACGTTCCTTATTTAGTGCTTTGGCACTTTCTTTAATTTTTATGTTGTATCCATATTTAGGGGGAGGACACCAGTGAGACTCACTATTCTGATTCCCACGAAGAAGCACCGCCAGGGTCTCTGATATGGCATTCCAGCTTTGTATTGCGCCATTTTTCTGTGCACTCGATGGCCAGCCTAACCATTGATTTTCCAACTAGTAAATCTGGTGATGGCGGTTTGTTCCCATTTGATCCTTCTGGGCAGCTTAATCAGTTCACCATCAGCCGCTCCGATGTATACAAGCTTGTGGCGTTGGTCCGCGGTGAGATTCAAGGTGACAGTTAAGGCAGGGTGATCGCTATCACTACGCGCCTGAACTGAAAAGCTTAACATCAATGATTGGAGTTTGCCACTTAATATTATGTAATCGACCGTGGTTTGGTTGTTAAATGTGGGGCCGACCATCTGCCCCGGGAAGTTCTTTAAGAGGACTAAGTGGGCTGTCGCCAGGTTGTAGGATTTTAATAGATCATTTAGGGCGTCAGTAGCCCCTGCCTGATGGCTGCGTTTGGTCAGAACCCCTATATTATGGGTATTAAAATCGCCAAGAATTATACATTCAAGTGCCGCAAATTGGAACAGTAAACACTCTATGTGGTGTACCAACAAGCCCGGGTTTGATGAAGGCCCATGCGGATTGTGGTAAAGATTAATTAACAATATTGAAAGGCTCTGTTTGACCATGCGATTGGCGCCCGGGCTGCAACCATTCCCGAATGGATTTATTTTTAATCGACTTGTTCAGTTTTTTAAATTTTTTCTTATTTTTCCTTGATAATTTCTTGAGAGGATCTGAAACAGACAATGTGGAAGTCTGCTGCCATTCGGATTTTGAGATGTAGTAGGAACGGCATCTCTGATGTTTACGTTGTTCGTTGGTATGGACTCGACCCTAGCAGATTGATTTTCATTATGTATTGCTGTTCCATTTAAAAAAGAGTTTTTTATGCTTTCTTTTATGGAAGGATCCGGCGCCAGTGCCTTGATGGTTGAGTCCTTATTCCTGCTCGCTTCTATTTTAAGATCTTCGATTAGAGAAGTCATAATGTGCGGAAGTTTTTCCAGGTTTTTTAGAACTGGACCGCAACTGCAAGGCTCGAAGTTAAGATATGTACTCTCCTGGGCTCTGCGAATCAGGGAGTTCAAGTGATCCAATTTAGCATCGACCCCTGAAATTAAATTTGCCACTGTTTGTAAGATGTTGATCTGGGCATCAAGCTTATCCGCATGCATATTTGCTGCTCCAGTCACAGAAATGAGGGTCTAATTTATGAGTGTGAGATGGTCTACAAACGCTGGGGGGGTGACCTCCCTTCCACGTGTTGGGGGTGAATGCAGGGACATGACGTCTTGATTCGGCGGGCTCCAGGTCAACAAGGTCGTAGATTGAAACTGCCCAGCCGGTAATGCAGTGATCACTCCTCCTACGTCAAGGGCCTTACTGCTCCCAGGTTCTTCTGATATGTGCTCTCTGTTTGCTAATGCTGGTACACTACAGCTGGGGCCATTGCCAACACCAGCCTTCAGGGACTCGTATGGCACCGAAATAAGTTGAGAGCATATTAATGCTTGATGGGGCAAAGATGTTGAACTGTCATGCTTGGGCCTCAACTCTGCCCTGTCAGCCGGTGCCAGCTTATGAAAATCTGCACCCTGAAGAGTAATTATTAATGGTGATAAGGAAGGCCCTGGGCCCTGCTCCGTGGTCGTTCTCGGGCCCTGTTAAGAAGCTTTAATAGTTGGTAAGCAGCTCAGAGGCCTGAGAGGTGCTGCTGAGCCTGTAACCGAGGGTAGCAGATAGGATCTTATGTCTCTGTTCCCTGAGGGCCTAGTGGCGGCTGTAGAGGCACCAGGGCGGAGGTTCAAGTTACCAATGGGGAGACACTTCCCCTCTTCCCCTGTTAGCGAAAGTACGGTACTCTGTGACCATGGCTGTGCTGGGGGGGACCAAAAAGGAGCCTGGGAGAGTTGGTGTGGCACCGGTAGCTCCAGGGGAATCCGCGAGGCTCCCTTCCAGAAGCTCCCCTACTCCGGGGGGGGGGGTAGAAGAGTTTTGCCTTCCATCTTTGGGCCGATCTATGAGGACGAGGCTTGGCCTGTGTCTGGGCCTGTAATAAGGAAGAGTTTCTGGTCCTCATTGTTTCTCCTGTAGTCTCTTACTATATGTAATTCTCGAGGGCCTTGCACGCGCCAATCCCCCCTATGATTCGGGCTGTGCAAAGACTGTTCTTAGTGAGTGTGGGGACCGTACACAGATCAGGCATTTAACGACAAATAGCAGATGTGGTGACGCAAAGTTTTTTTTCTTTCTGTTTTTGTTTTTGTTTTTAAAGGCCAAAAATCCAAGGGGTCCTCTCCTGCTAGCAGGCGTTGTTATACAGCGCTCACACCTGCCAGCCACCGTTGGCATTTCAAAGGTTATAATCACTGAAAAAGACGCCTTATCGTGCGTTCTTTGGAAGCTATACTGAACACGCTACAGTCACAGTCACGTATTGAGCAAAAAAGTAAAGAACTCCTGGCAATGTTTTTCCCCCAGGGTCCGGTATAAGGGTTTACAAGGACCACAGAAGATGAACAATGTACACAGACGGGCCCCCGGGTGGAGAGCGCCTCCAAGCGCAGTCTTCCACTCGCCGGGGGAACCAACAAATACCTGCGTCTCAAAGGAGCTTCCTTCGGCAAATGCCACAGAAGATGAACAATGTACACAAGACGGGCCCCCGAGAGGAGAGCGCCTCCAAGAGTAGTCTTCCACTCGCCGGGGGAACCAACAAATACCTGCGTCTCAAGGAGCTTCCTTCGGCAAATGCTGGAAATCTCTACCCACTCTCCGAGGCAGGCTGAAAGGAGGATGCCGTTTTCTCACGCGTTCGTCTCGCGTGGGGCGGTGACGCGCAGAAGGCAAAGTCGGCTTCACTGGGCAAAGGCTCAAAGAGAGACACCGCGTCTTCTCGTAGATTCTGAGGCAATCCAGCGGGGAAGCACCATCCGCTCCTTCGTCCAGGTTGTTTAAGTCAGTTAAGTCAGTCACGACAACCAGGCTCTGACTCTGACACCTCTGACAACTCAACTCAACTCAACTCCGCTCCGCACCTTCCATTGGTGAAGCACTGTGTTTGCCTCGGCCCGCTTCACTCGCTTTCACCTTCACTCGCTGAACCCGGCACCAGTCACAACTTCACGCCACAAGGATGTGAGCAAGGGGACCCGGGCATGGGGGCAAGAGCCGGGAGAAGAGGGCAAGAGCCGGGAGAAGAGGGCAACAGTCTCGGCGTCCTTGCTCGGCGTCTTCCCAGCTCCCTGCGGCTCTATCGGGCAGCACATGAAGACTGCATTTACTGTCTTTATCCGGACCACCCAGCAAAGGATTGCAAGGTATGTCGCACTTTCTATAGCAAGACCCTAGGAGATCGTGAGGGATGCCTTTTAATTTGGCTTCGGAAGATCCAGGCCAGAAAGTAGGTGGTTTCTAGTGATAGTGACCAGGAATCCTCCTCTTCGTCCAGGAGATCTAAAAAAAGATTAAGATCTCCTCAGGCTCATTCCTCAGAAGACCGTCCTGAGAAGGCCCTATAAAAGACCACTCAAGGGTCTTCAGGGCGTAGTCCTTCCAAATCCCCTCAGCCAAAAGTGAAGGAGAGAAAAGGACACACTTTGAGAGAAAAAGGATCCAAAAGAGCCTCTTCTCAACCTTCAAAGACACTACCTTTGGCTTCAGTATCATTCAAGGAGCCATCCTCCAGTATTCCTGAGGAGAAAGTGAAAAATTCAACATCTTCGACGGGATCGTTGATGAGGCAGTCGACTAAAAACTCCTAGTCTACGGCGACGACCACAGAGGTACAGAAGCTACCATTGATTGTATTAGAGTCCGCGTCGAAGGGAGTGCCGACAGGAGCGTCGACGCCGGTAACATCGACGACGACATAGACGACGACGGTGGTGCTGACGACGGCAATGTCGACGACGGGATCGACAGTGATGACAACCGGGTCGTCGACTGAAACGTCGACGACTATTACGATGTCGGCAAGGAATGGTTCTACTGCACTGACTACAACAACAACTTCGTCGACGATAGTGTCCCCAAAAATCTCGTCGACTGGCTCGTCGACGAGGCAAACTCCAGAAAAGCAGAAGAAGAAGATGATCACGCCAGCAGTGACTTCCCAGAGCAAGATTACTCCTCTGGTCCCATCGCACCTTTTGGAGGAGGAAGAGTCGGATGAGGAGAAGGATGACTGACCCTTCGGGTATGCCAAGAGCCAATCTGAACTCCACGTAAAATGTCAAGAAGATGACGATGAAAAGGGTTATGAGGAATACCACTGCCTCTCACACCATCGCTACCAACAAGAGCCTCAGGAAGAGATGGTCGCAATGCCATCTTCAATGATGGACTTGCAATTCATGTTGGCGGATTATAAGAAGAGGTTTCCTCCATCAGTGGTCCCTCAAGACGTTCCACCTTCACGTCCTCGTTCTATTCTGGCCACTCCAGTCCGCAGTAGGGAAAGCCTACTAGACACTGCTCCGCACACACCTCGGGTCCAACAGCAGCAGGATCCTGTGACCACAGATGATGAGGACCGCGAAAAAGGGGAGCTAACGGAACACCACAGAGAATGGGATGACTGCCTAATTCCCTCTCCACCATCACCCACCCAAGTGCCAGCGGATTCTCCACCAGTGGATATTGGTGGATTCCACAACTTAACGGAGAGAGCTGTAAATAGATTTCAGCTGCTGATGAAAACAACTCGGACAGAATGTTTTCTTTATGACTTTAAGGAGCCCTATCAAAAATCAATCAGGTCCATACCAATCATTGACCACGTATGGAAGGAAGGGTTACAAGTGATCACAACTCCAGCGACGGTTACACCGGTACTAGCGAGGTTGGACAAAAAATATAAGGCGCCTGCGGACGCTCCGGCGTGTTTGCTGGGCCATTCTAAACCGGACTCTTATTTCGCAGGCAGCGCAACAAAAATCAAAAAACCCATCAGCACTGATTTCTGCAACTCCAGACAGTGATGGACGGCGTTTAGACAACGCAGGTAAACAATTCTCCTCGATGTCTGCTCTCATGGTCAGAGCAGCTAATGCCCTTGCCATCCTGGGCAGATATGACAGACAGATGTGGTGCGATATAGCACCATATGTCGACCTCCTTCCGGAAGACCGTAAGCAGGAGGCGAAGAAAGTTCTGCAGGAAGGAGGAGAAATTCAGCTGAAGTTATTGATTGTGCTATGGACATAGCTACCACAGCCTTTCGTTCCCTAGGAGGAGCAGCAGTTTTGCGGCGCCAGGGTTGGCTGAGGGCCACGGCCTTTAGACTAGAGGTCCAAAATAAGATTCTGGATCTACCTTTTGATGGGGAGGATCTGTTTAAACATCTAGTGGATGAGACTCTTCAGAGTATTAAGAAGGACACAGATACGACGAAAGCCTTGGGTACGTTACAGTACCGGAAGGTGCCCTTTCGAGGCGCCCGTGGAAGAGGACAATCTTCATATAGACGTAGCTACCAGCAAGGAAGATACACATCCTATTCTTCCTCTTCGCAGCCCTACCGGCAGCAATATGACCAGAAACACTCTGGAGGATACTCTTAGTCCACTCCAATAGGACAAGGAGGTTGTTCAGGGAAAGATAACAATAAAAGGCAATGACAGCTTTCAAGTTCCGGGTTCTTATCCTCCTAGCCTGTCAAATGTTCGCCTGGGTGGAAGAGTGACTCATTATTTACAACAATGGCAGAAAATAACATCGGACAAATGGGTCCTCCACATAATAAAATTCAGACATACTCTGGAATTCCTCCACTTCCCTCCTCCCACGCCACCTACATATCAAGAAGTAAAACACCTGTCTCAGATGCGCCTGGAGATTCGGGCAATGCTCCGAAAGGGAGCAATAGAACCGGTGCCAAACTCCCAAAGAGGGCAAGGATTTTATTTCCGTTTCTTCTTGATCAGAAAGGATGCTCTCAGGTGGCGTCCGATCTTGGACCTACTGTCCCTAAATGCCTATCTCAAAAAAATAGTAAATCAGAATGGTGACCCTCCAAGATATTCTGCTGCTCTTAAACTCCGGAGATAAAATGACCTCCCTAGATTTACAGGATGCATATTTTCATATCCCCATCCACCCGTCCCACAGAAAGTTCCTTTGTTTTACAGTGTCCCAAGGCCATTACCAATTTAAAGTGCTGCCATTCGGCCTCCAATCTGCACCGAGAATCTTTACAAAATGTCTGGTGCCAGTGGCAGCCTTTCTCCGAAGACAAAAACACCAAATATTCCCATACCTGGACGACTGGTTGGTGAAGGCACCATCGCAGGAGGCAGCTCACGCTTCGACTTCGGCTTGCATGGAGTTGTTTGCAGATCTGGGCCTGACCTTAAACATGGAAAAATCATCTCTGGAGCAATCCAGAACGATCAGGTTTCTAGGTGAAATCCTAGATACATCACAAAACAAGGCATTCCCATCCATAGAGAGGCAACTGGGACTCTCTCTTGCCAAAGAATTCAGGAGAAGAAAGTCTCTTTCAGTCCAAAAATACAAATCGCTTCTGGGGACGATGTCTTCATGCATTCTACTCATTTCCATATGTCGTTTGAGAATGCGGCTGTTACAAGAAGAGCTAGACCTTCAGTGGTGTCAAGCAAAGGGATCCTTCGAGGACAAGATCAAAGTTGCACAACCAATGTTGCAGGCGGTAAAGTGGTGGACTCGCGGGAACAATATCTCGGTGAGTCTGTCCTTCCTGACCGAACCAGCTCCGTTAGTAGTTACCACTGATGCCTCTCTCAAAGGAGGGGGAGCAGTCCTACAGGAGTGACAAGTAAGTGGCCGATGGAACAGGAGCAACACCTTCACATAAACCTATTGGAATTAAGGACAATAGGATTGGCATTGTTGGCCTTCCTGCCAAGAATAGAAGGGAGATCAGTGTTAGTGCAGACAGACAACACAACGGCAATGCACTACATAAACAAACGGGGGCACAAGATCTCTCTCTCTGTCAAAAGAAGCTCAGAAAATATGGAAATGGGCGATAGATCACAGCGTGACTCTGAAAGCCATACATCTTCCAGGAGATCAAAACACAACAGCGGACACTCTCAACAGGCAAAAAACGACCTGTCACGAGTGGGAGCTCGATCAGGACACGCTGTTGACCAGCTTTGCCAAGTGGGGAATACCAACATTGCATCTGTTTGCCACAGCCCAGAACAAGAAATGCCAATTCTTTGCAAGCTAGCGTCACATGTTCTCATAGGAGAATGCGTTTAAGATGCCATGGTCAGGTGTCTTTGCCTACGCCTTTCCGCCGATTCCCCTCCTGCCACGAGTGCTCACGAAGATGAAAAAAGAACCGTGCAGAATGATACTAATAGCCCCTTGGTGGCCCAGGCAGCATTGGTTCACAGAGCTGCTCGTTTTATCAGAGACCGAGCCAATACGTCTACAGCCAATACCAGCACTATTGACTATTGAGAAGGGTCAAGTGCGGCATCCAGACCCGACATCACTGCAATTAGCGGCCTGGATCCTGAATACGGTGAATTTCATCGCTTAAACATTCCGGCAGAATGCAGAGAAATCCTGGCAAAGGCAAGAGCTGAAATCACTAATAGGACATACAGGATGAAATGGAAAAGATTCTGCTTATAGTGTCAGGAGAACGAATTACATCCTCTGCGGGCAGAGGCGCATAAAATCATCCCATATTTACTAAGGCTGGCAAAGTCTGGATTAGCCCATGCCTCTATTAAAGTGCATTTGGCGGCGATTTCTAGATACAGCAGAAACTCAGCAGGTCCATCTCTGTGGTCGGAAAGAATTGTGAAACAGTTCATGAAGGGGTTGTTCGAGTTTACCCTCCTATCAGGCCTCCACCGCCTCTATGGCAACTGAACATTTGAGCCAATTCACAAAACTGATCTATTCCTATCCTGGATGGTGGCTCTATTATAGCTCTGACATCAGCCAGAAGGGTGGGAGAACTACAAGCCCTTACGACGCAAGAACCTTTTTTGCAATTCAGGGAGAACAGATTGGTGCTCAGAACAAATCCAAAATTTATTCCGAAAGTACCTACGGATTTCCATTTAAATGAGCCATTAATCCTGAGAAGATTCTTTCCCCAACCGTCTACGGCGGCGGAAAGGACTCTCCACACTCTAGATGTCCAGCATTGCCTGAAGTTTTATTTGCACACTACAAGACCTTTCAGAAAATCTACACAATTGTTTGTGGCTTTTAGTGCCACCAGGAAAGGTTTCCAGTTATCAAAAAGGGGAATTGCATGAAGGGACTCGAAAGCCATTCAATTCTTCTCATCAGGCGGCGGGGAAGCCATTGACAGCAAGTGTTCGTACACATTCCACAAGAGCGGTATCAACCTCTACTGCTCTATTGTCAGGCGTCTCTATTCAGGACATCTGCGGAGCAGCCACCTGGAGGAGTACGCATACCTTCACCAGCCATTACTGCCTGGATGCTCATGCAAGAAGCGATGTAGCAGTGGGACAAGCGGTGCTGAGGAACCTTTTCCAATAACGGTGAGCTTTCTTTGTCATCCCTCCTTTCTTTGGTTGGTAAGAAGAGCACATTTTATTGTTGTATAATATCGGATATGTCATTTATGGGCGATATGTCTGAGTATTTTGATACAGTTACTACTATGTGCAAGTATCATGTGTTGCCTATTTGTGAGAAGCAGGTAACAAAAACAAAATGTGCTATGATTTACTGCTCGCTATTCTGATTCAGGTATGTGAATCTATGAAAGCTCCAATACTGGAGTAAGAAAATAAGTTACTTACCTGTAACTGTAGTTCTCCAGTATTGGAAGCTTTCATAGATTCACATACGCCCACCCTCCTCCCCTGAGAGGCTCACCTCGGATTTGGCACAACAGGTATTATAGCACAACTGCCCGAAAATCTGAGGGGCAGAAGGTTCTCTCAGGAGGGTTCTAGAGGGTGAGGAGCTCTGATTGGCTATGGTGAAAGTTTGGTCCTTTTTTACATAACAACGGTTATGGGTTACAAAAGGGAAATGAGCCTAGGCCTTCTTTTCAGTTTTCTATACTGCTAAGCTGCTAAGCATTGCTTTTTTATATACCGGAGACTCCCATCTTGACGACGGGGAAATGATTCAGGTATGTGAATCTATGAAAGCTTCCAATACTGCAGAACTACAGTTACAGGTAAGTAACTTGTTTTCTTACCTATCTTGTTGTGCCACAAGTGTTGTTCCAGTTGCTGGACAGGCCAACAAGCCCATTTGTTCCTGGACCAGCAGGACAATGCTGCCCTATCCGTACTATCTTTAATTCCTCCGTTCCTTTTATTCTCACTTCTCATCTTTAATGTTCCCAGCCACTATCTATTTCCAGCCACTTTTAAAGCGATGAGTTCTTTCATGAGAATGGCTTTCCTTCCTAGTTAGATTTAGCCTTAGTCCCAATGTATCCTTTAATGTAAAATTGCCCACTGCCTTAAATATCCAGGGTCTTACAGTTCACAAATATGAAGTTCTCACTTTGATTTCTCTCAGATTATTTACTCATCTCCTTTTAAGAGCAACTTGCCTCCAAAACTGCTCTGACCCAAATATTTCAGGAGCCATCCCTACTAAATACTTGTTTTTTAATTGCAACAGACAGTTGTCAGGGATATGGAGTAGCCTTAGCATTCAAGTATAACCTTATCATTACAATCTCATATAGGATTAAAGGTGGTGTGGATAAGGACCTTGTACTTAGATGTCACTCCCTGTAATACCGGATTATCTCACCTTCTGGTTTACTGTGCTCCTTCTACCTTGAATTTCCTTTGATAGTCTCAGACTTAGTAGCTGCAGTTTCAGGGACCATCATGCTTGGTTATGTTAATGTTTGGTTTAAAGATGCTTAATGCCCTTCTCTTATTCTATTGATCTTGATTTTAATGTATTACTTGGTAAATGTAATCTTGTTAATACCACTGACTTTGACTGATCATAAACTTCTGACTTTTTGTCTAGCGCTTATGCTTAAAATATCTCATATTTCTAGGACCAGGTCTCATATGATAGCCTATCTCTGAAATAAATTTGACATTGGCAGAGGGGATGCCCAGGTTACTCAATTCTGAAAAGTAGCCTCTCTCTTAATTGATCTTAATGATCTAAATCACCGTTTAAATCACACCGAACCAAAGCGTTACTCGCCTTTTACCTTCTACATCGGTTTGTCTAAGGCATCCAAAATTAATAATAGTTGGTATACCTCTGATATAAGGATGTACAGTGTGAGAAGTTCGCCTGGCATATGATGTCCACTAGTTCTAGTGGGCATCTTGCACCAGTCTAATCGACCCTTACTGATGGTGGTTGTAAAGTCAACCTTATAGAAAGCAATCCTAGTGGTAGCATGGACCAGCAGTCACCAGGCTAAGACTTCAGTGAGCGTTTTAAGAAAGTTGTTTTACCAATTATAATCCCTTGAGTACCAAATGAAAGGACACCACACAAGGTATATATCCAAGATATATGTATTTATTCTAAATACAACCCCTTTGCTCACTTCATGAAGTCAGAGGTAAAAGTACAATACAAGTTACTCAATTACTGTACGATAAGTTGCACAGTATACGTATAGGTGTCTTTTTGTGTCGGGTTTCGTAGTCGTTTTCAATGGAAAGGTGCAAAGAAGTGCTGCAGGCGACCAGAGGAAAAGTGTCCGGATGGATCCAATGGTGAATCGAAGATCTATAGAACCTGAAAGCAGAAGGGACAGAGTCTGGGTCACTTGCCAGTGACCAGGACGGCGATAGGAAGATGCCACCATATGTCTGGTGATTTCAGGTGAAGATGTGAAGTTTTTCTCTTACGCCATGAGGACCAGGAGGCGTCGACGACGACCAGGAACTGGATTCGAGCTGTCCCAGGAAGGATCTAGTTGACTGCGGTGTCGGTATCCGGACTGGACCCCACAAACCTTGGCAAACGCAACTCACGCAGGATGTCGAGATTGGCTTTGGAGCAGACCAGCAAGGTCTAAGGAACTTCTCCTTTGAAGGGAAGTTGGAGCAAGCCTGGAGCAACCAGGAAAGCAAATTAGATTCAAAATGGAGTCTTCCAGGGGCTCCCTGGCCAATGGACTAGGAACCGGGAAGACACGTTTGTGACAAGTTGGCCTGATATATAGTGCTCACTATTCTAGTGATCACTGTGTATCATACCAAACGACCCTTATTGATGATTGGTTGTAAGTCAACCTTATAGACCAGCTATCCTAGTAGCGTGGACAAAAGCAGTCTTTAGGCTAAACTCTAGAGGGTGTGTTAAGCCAGCTGTTTTACCATCACATATACCCCTCGAACACCAAGTGAAAGTACACCACACAAGTTGTTATAAAAATAAAGGATATTTATTAATAACAAGTCTACCCTGAACTCTTAATGAGCCAGGGAGCTAAGCACAATACAAAACTCTTACGAAAATACTTCAAGTTGCACAATGTACACAAATGCCCGAGAGGCACGAAAAACCATATACTCTAAAAGTGGCATTCGAAATACTAGCAGGTGAGTAACTCGATCCAGAGGCTTAAGGATCGCTAGGACTACACTACTGAACCCTAAGGTTAGGAGCAGGAGGCCTAGGGAGATCGGGTGCAGAGTGTGCACTCTCACGCGAGATGCGGGACAAAGTCTATGGAGGCTAGTATTTCAAAGTTACTGTTCCGGACGAATCCAACTAGGTAGACTAAAAACGAAAAAGGATCTGGACACTTGAATAGTGAACCTGCGTTGGAGCACCGAAATGCTCGGGTTACCTAGCCCAGGGGCTGCGGCTACATAGGGTTCAAAAGACGTCGGGAATCCTTGTTGTAGTCTATGGAGCCTGAAAGAAGAAGTTGCTGGCAGGCGACCAGTGAAGTTGTTCGATGTGATCCAAGCCTGGATCGGTGATGGAGACGACCTGAAAGCAGAGGGGACTCAGTTCTTAATCACTAGCCAGTGATTGTGTGGGCACCAGGATGGCACTGGATGAGGTCACCGCGATCAGGTGAGTGGGCGACGCTGGACTCTGCTGTCACACGGGCCAGAAGGCGTTGTCGGCGACCAGGCTGGAGGTGCGAGCTGTCCCACGAGGGTGTCTGCTGTCGGCGATGCTAAAACCAGGATTGGAGCAACAAGCCTTGGCAAAGGCAAGCCCACGCGGTGGAGTAAAGATGGCGTTTGGAGTGGACCAGGAGGGTCCGGGGTGCTCCTCTTTTGGAGGGGAGCAAGGGCCAGTCTGGAGCAACCAGACCAGCGGTGAAATCGTCGTGGTACGTCGTCAGGAGGGCCACTAGCCAACGGGCAAGTGACCGGACAACCCGGTAAGCAGCAAAGAGCAGAAGGGCCCCACGCAGATCTCGTGGATGCTGGGGGGCTGGACTTCGGTGCTGGAGCTGCTCTGGGTGGGGCTTCTCAAACCCCAGTGCACTCATTCGAGCATCCCTCGGCGGTCGTGCTGGTTAAGCGTCGTGCAGGTTTTGAAGATGGCCGGTCCCTCGGGTCTCGTCACACCCACGAATCTCAGCTGGGCTGATGATGCAGGTAGAGGTCAGAGATGCCAGGGAATCCGGGTCTCGTCGAGCTGGTCAGTCTTGATCCGGAGGATGGACGTGCAGCAAACCGCGATGCTTAGGTGGTGCCTGTGGGTGCAGGGTGGCTACTCCTTAGCCACAAGGGAGAGTCTTCAGAGAAAGTTCAAGATTCAAGATTATCTAATTTGGGAAGGGGGCCTGCTCCTACCTTTATTCTAAGAAAAGGGGCTGGCATGCGACTAGGTCCTGCCCATGGGTGGGACCAGGAGGGGGGTGGTTACACCCCTCTCCTTTGTCCGGACTTTCCCCAGCTCAGGGGCTGGGGTGCCCCTGGAACTGGTTTGAGCCGGCA
Source organism: Lissotriton vulgaris (assembly GCF_964263255.1). Taxonomy (NCBI): domain Eukaryota; kingdom Metazoa; phylum Chordata; class Amphibia; order Caudata; family Salamandridae; genus Lissotriton; species Lissotriton vulgaris. Next base: position 1,986,285,086 of record NC_141691.1, on the reverse strand, counting down.
TATGCACAGTGAGCACCTGGGTGCCACTTGCAGTCACCTTCCTCTCAGCCCTGCCTACCTGGGATACACAAAACCCTGTCTGGGATGGTGCTAGCACCGCCCCTGACAGGAAACCCTTTGTCCGAGCTCTCCTCGCTGGAAGGACTCCCAGCAGCAGGAGGTCAGACTTGTGTCTGTGGTGGCAGCATCCATTTTGTGATGCTGAGGCTCGAGTTAACTTTAACCGGGGTTCACAGTTACATACATGTCGTGTCCCTCTAGAAGGGTGGAATGCTAACCCCGTCACCAGAATTGGCGAGGATTTAGTATTCCAATTCATATGACACCTTACTCGACATGTGTTGATAAAGCGATACCAAAGTTGGCAAATAACCGCGAGGATTATAAGGCACTTAAGAGTATATGGTACCCGTTATATGGAACAGCTGTTAGGACTTGGTTCCGCAAGCTGCAAACGGGCTCAGCTCATGCCAGAGCACCATCTCACATAATTCCAAGCACTCTGCCTTCAGGATTGATAAGGCCAGCCATAGGAGTAACTGATAGGAATACATGTGTCCATTTTAGGGTTAGATATAGGAATACTATATCTAAAGCAAAGGGTGATTACACCACCTTGCCCCAGCTGTCGTGCAGCCAGTTGTGTCAGATTTAGATGGCCAGCCAGGGGTGGCATAATACATGCTGCAGCCCCTGGTAAGCCCTGGGTACACCTATGCCCTGAGTTACAGGGTCTGATAAGGTGGCCCAGTCCCAATTGGATAATGCACCTAAGGTACGACCTCTACCTACATCTGCAGCACAGCTGAGATCCGTGGGTGCGACGAGACACGTGGGACCGGACATCTTGAAAGAAGCAGCGCTCCAGCATGACTTCTGAGGTAACCTCGACGAAGTGCTTTGGGGACCGAGAAGCCCCAGCCCCGAGCACCTCCTGCACCGAAGACCAGCCCGCCAGCATCCACGAGATCTGCGTGGGGCTCTTCTGCCTGGTTGCTGCTCGACGCGTTGTCTGGTCACTTGCCGGCTGGCTAGTGGCCTCCTAGACGACGATCCACGACATCAACACTGCTGGTCTGGTTGCTCCAGACTGGCCCTGGCTTCCTTCCAAAAGAGAGGCACCCCGGACCCTCCTGGTCCGCACCAGACGTCTTTTCCACTCACCGCGTGGGTTGCCTTTGCCAAGGCCTGTTGACTCCAAATCCGGATCCGACACCGCCGACAGCGAGAGCCTGTGTGGGACAGCTCGTGCCTCCATCCTGGTCGTCGAAGACACCTCCTGGTCCACGTGGCTGCAGAGTCAAGCGTCCACTCTTCACCTGATCGCGACGACGACATCTGGTTCCACTCCAGTCACTGGCTAGTGACTTTAAACATTGTCCCCTCTGCTTTCAGGTCTTCAGCATCTCCGATCCACCCTTGGATCACTCTGGACATCTTCCTCCTGGTCACCTACAACATCTTTCTTCAAGGCTCCATAGACTTCGACGCGGAAACCCGGCACACTGACACCTATGCACCCGCAGCCCGTGGGTGAGGTAACACGAGCATTTCGGTGCTCAAGGGTAGCTTGACTCTCCTAGTGTCCAGTTCCATTGTCATTTTAGTCCTAACTAGTCAGGATTGTCTGTACGCACCTTTTTCTTGAACTGTACTGTCCATAGACGTTGTTACGCATATCGCGTGTGAGTTCACACTCTGCACACGCGTTCCGTGGGCCTCCTATTACTTACCTAAAGTTAAGGTAGCGTGGTCCCAGGATCCTACAGCCTCTTGACAGCTCCATTCTTTCTATCGACTTTCATATTCCACTTACTTAGTATATGGTTTGTCGTGCCCCTAGGGCACCATTGTAATTTGTGCAACTTAAACGTATTTTTCCTAAGAGATTGTCAGGTGCTTAGCCCTCTGACCTCATAAAGAGTTCAGAGGTGTATGTTAGTTAATAAATATCTTGTTTATTTTCATAACTACCTGTGTGGTGTCCTTTCTTTTGGTATTCAAGGGATTATGTGTGGTAAAACAGCTGGCTTCACATGCCAAAAGAGTTTAGCCTAAGACTGCTTTGTCTATGCTACCATTAGGATAGCTGGTCTATAAGGTTGACTTACAACCAATCACCATAAGGGTTGTTTGGACTGATACAAGGTGATCACTAGAATTAGTGAGCATCATATAGCAGGCCAACTTCTCACATGGGGGAGAAGCCTTCAGGACACCAATCAGTTGTCAATCCTGGTGTGAGTGTTATGTGGAGCACAGTAATGTGTAAACCCTTGGGCTGTGTTAGTGCGTTACCTACAGACATCTACCAGCCCCAACTGTTCAATCAAATCCTTGATAGCGCTTGCTGCTGCTGCCGGACTCCTGGGCTGGCCCCTAGACCTGTCATTTATGGGATCCAGCATACAATTAAAATCCCCCTCCCCCCAATCCATATTTGTGTAAGGTCATCTGCTTTAAACAGACGCACCTCCACTGCATGGTCAAATTGGGGGTCATCATAGTTAGGAACTTATATGTTAACCACTCTGGCTCATAAAACCTTCTGCACAGCACCTAGTTACAACAAACTTACCATTAGGATCGATTTCCTCGGCCAGCGGCGCAAGACCTGATCTGGGGTTAATCCAAGTGAGTACGCCTCTTGCGTGCAATGTGAAGCCTGCAGCATGGAAGTGACCCTGCAGTCGCTTCGGGGACAACATCTTATTTTGGGGAGCTAAATGTGTTTCATGTACCAGTGCAGCATCAACCTGGTGCCTCTTAAGGGAGGCTACCACCCTACGAAGTTTCCTATAATTATTTAATCCTCGGACGGTCCATGTCCAAAGCTTAATTTTCCTATTCATGTCATTTGGGTTTTCAATGTGAAATCATTTTCCTATAGATTTGAAATACTACTCTCTGCAGTATTGTATCCTGCTAGCTTGATTTTCCCATAATTTTTATAAATTTATTTATTGACCTTTTAAAGTGCGACAGCTACCCGACAGGGTTTCCCGGAGTTAAGAAATTTCAGCTAGCAAAAGGCACAAAGAAAACTCTATCATTGATTAAAAAGCCAGGTCTTGACAGCTTTACGAAAGCGAGCATACAAGTCCTCTGAACGAATGTTCAGAGGAATGGAGTTCCACAACTCGGGCCCTAGATAGGCGAACGACCTACCGCCCATTCTGGACAGTCTGAACTTTGGAACAGTAAAAAGAATTTGGGAAGAGGAGCGGAGGGAACGAAAAGGAGAATAGGTGTTCATAAGTGTTTGGAGATAACTGGGAGCAGTATTCTTCCTGATACACAAGTTACTACTTGTGTAACGATATATCTGTAAGAGACATTAGTTAGTGATAGATTCCTTACCTTAGAATATCCCCAGGTGTCAGACTGGATCCGGAAATGTTTGCGTAGCAATACCCCTGCGCGTCGGTAGGCGTCGTCCGCATCCGTCGTCAGCACCGGAATGACGTCGTCGGGGTACTTGGACTTCGCCCATGCGCGCGGACGTCAGTTCTGATACACAGCTCTTCCGCGCCAGATACGCAGAGTCATGATAGAACCAACACTGGTGCCATGAAACTAGGGCCCTGAAAGGGGATGACCTTAACCCTAGATATTGGTTCGCAGAACGGGGAGGATGGGTGGGTCGGTAAGGAATCTATCACTAACTAATGTCTCTTACAGATATATCGTTACACAAGTAGTAACTTGTGCATCTGAAAGAGACACGTTAGTGATATATTCCTTACCTTAGAATAGATACGCCAGCAATACCAACCCATGTGGTGGGTCTGCGAACCAATAATCACACCAGAGAATCCTGGAGGACGGAACGGCCAAAGAAGCCATCCCTCCGGACTTGACTGTCCAGGCAATAGTGTCTTGCAAACGTGTGCAGCGAGGCCCACGTAGCTGCCTGGCAAATGTCCTGCAAGGGCACTCCCCGGCCCAGGGCTGCCCGATGTGGGAAGCCGTGACAACCTTGGGCAGAAAGGAAGGTCTTGTCCGCAACACAACCTTGTCCGGATGAACAGAGAGGAAAGGAGGTGTTAAAGAAAGAGCCTGGAGCTCACTCACTCTCCTGGCAGAGGTAATGGCAACGAGGAAAGCAGTCTTCAGTGTAGGAAGACGGAGAGGACAGTTGTGAAGTGGCTCAAAGGGAGCGCACGTCAGAAATGTAAGTACAAGGTTCAAGTCCCACTGAGGCATCACAAACTGAACAGCTGGAAATGTGTGTGTGATGCCTTTTAGGAATCGGTTTACAATAGGGGACTTGAACAAAGATGGTTGATCAGGTAGCCTTAAGAAGGCTGAAAGGGCAGAAAGATAGCCCTTGATAGTGCCCAGAGCAGAGCCCTGCTGGGCAAGAGAAAGAAGGAAGAGAAGAACCTCAGAAAGAGGGGCAGAGAGAGGATCCACAGCCTTTGCTGTGCACCATGCCACAAATCTGTTCCACCTGCAGGCGTATACCGACTTTGTGGAGGGACGCCTGGCTGCCAGAATGATATCACAGACTTCAGGAGGCAAGTCAAATGGCCTCAACTGTCGCCGCTCAATCTCCAAGCATGGAGGTGGAGACTGGACCGGTTCGGGTGGAGGACCGTCCCCTGCTGCTGCGACAGAAGGTCCTCATGAAGAGGCAGACTAACTGGGGGATCGACTGACAAATTGAGTAGCTCTGGATACCAGTACCTTTGTGCCCAGTCCGGAGCCACAAGGATGACTTGGGCCCGGTCGCGCTTGATCTTCTTCAGCACTATGGGCAGAAGTGGTATAGGCGGAAAGGCGTACAATAGACCGCAACTCCACTCGCGACGAAAAGCGTCCCCGAGCGAGTGCCGCCTTGGAAATTCCAACGCGCAGAACTGATGACATTGCGCATTCTCTTCGGTGGCGAATAGATCTAACCAAGGCTCTCCTCACTGCAGAAAGAGACCTTGCGCCATGTCAGAGTTCAGACGCCATTGTGATCCATCATGCACCGGCGGCTGAGTTCGTCCACCCTGGAGTTCAGGGAACCTGCCAGGTGTACAACTACCAGAGTCACGCCCTGATGTTCCAGCCATTGCCAGAGGCGCAGAGCCTCCTGGCAGAGGGTCCACGACCCCACCCCGCCCTGTTTGTTGCAGTACCACATGGCGGTGGTGTTGTCCGTGAACACCTGCACTACACTCCCCCAGACAGAGGGGAGGAATGTCTTCAGTGCTAGACAAATCACCCGCAGCTCCAAAAGGTTGATATGGAGCCGGGACTCCGCCGGAGACCAGAGGCCTCTGATCTCCGCCTCTCCCATGTGGCCTCCCCATCCCTGGACGGACGCGGCAGTCACAACTACGTGCTCCGGTTGGGGAAGGGAGAGGGATCTGCCGCTGACCCAATCGCGGTCCGTGAGCCACCACTGCAGCTGTCTCGCAGTGCCCTCCGAGATCAGGATGTGGTCGGACAGGTTGCCTTGATGCTGGGCCCACTGAAACTTCAGGTCCCACTGCAGAGACGGCATCCGCCACCTAGCATGATGCGCCAGAAGGATGCAGGAGGCCATCATCCCAGAAGCCGCAGCGTCTACACTTGCAATACACTCCCCCGAACAGAGGGGAGGAATGCCTTCAGTGCTAGACGAATCGCCCGCAGCTCCAACATGTTGATATGGAGCCGGGACTCCGCCGGAGCCTAGAGACCTCTGATCTCCGCCTCCCCCATATGGCCTCCCCAGCCCTGGAGAGACGCGTCCGTCACAACTACGTGTTCCGGGTGGGGTAGGGAGAGGGATCTGCCACTGACCCAGTCGCGGTCCGTGAGCCACCACTGCAGTTGTCTCGCAGTGCCCTCCGAGATCAAGACATGATCGGACAGGTTTCCCTGATGCTGGGCCCACTGTAACTTCAGGTCCCACTGCAGAGCCTGCATCCGCCACCTGGCGTGATGCACCAGAAGGATGCAGGAGGCCATCAGCCCCAGAAGCCGCAGCATCAACCTGACCGAGACTCGGGATAACGGCTGAAAGATGGGAATCAGAGCCTGAATATCCCGAACCCGCTGTTAGGGTGGGTAAACCTGAAACTGCGCCGAGTCGAGAACCGCTCCGATGAAGAGGAGCTTCTGAGAGGGGCACAGGTGTGACTTCGGCATATTGATGGAGAACCCCAGCAAATGCAGGGGGTCGGCCGTAGTCTGGAGGTGGGTGACTACTACCTGGGGCGAGCCCGCCTTTAACAACCAGTCGTCGAGATAGGGGAAGACTGATACCCCCTGCCTGCGCAGATGAGCTGCGACCACCGCCATCACCTTCGTGAACACCCGTGGGGCGCTGGTAAGGCCGAAGGGGAGCACGGTAAACTGAAAGTGCTCTTGGCCTACCATGAACCGCAGGTAACGCCGGTGGGCCGGCAGGACGGGGATGTGGAAATAGGCGTCCTGCAGGTCCAACGCTACCATCCAGTCTTCCGGGTTAAGGGCAGCCAGGACCTGAGCCAAAGTCAGCATCTTGAACTTATCCTTCCGGAGGAAGCCGTTGACGTTCGTAGGTCCAAGAAAGGGCGTAGGCCCCCTTTGCCCTTTTTGGGCACCAGAAAGTAGTGGGAGTAACATCCACACCCTACTTCTGGCCCAGGAACGTGCTTGATGGCCCTCTTGGCCAAGAGGGCCGTGACTTCCTCTTGCGGAAGTTGCAAGTGATCCCCGACACGCGGTGGCATTGCGGTGGCATGGATGGAGGGGATGCCTCGAAGGGGAGGGAGTAGCCCCTTCGGACAATCTGCAGCACCCACCTGTCCGAAGTGACTGTGTGCCAGTGGGAGAGGTGATGGCGAACCCTGCCTCCCACAGGCGTCACATGGGCCTGAAAACTCGGACTAGGAAGGTTTTGAGGCAGGTGCTGCTGAGGGAGGTGTGGACTGGCCTCGCCGTGGTCCCCGACCGCTGCCACGGCGGTTTCCACGTCTGCCACCGCGCTGTTGGACATTCTGCGGCACGTGGCTGACAGTACGTGGTGGGGCGCCCCTTCCGTGGCCACGAAAGGAGCGAAAGGCACCTGATTGCTGGCGTGGGGCCGTGAGGCCCAAGGACTTGGCCGTAGCCCTGGAGTCCTTGAAACGTTCCAGCGCATGGTCTGCCTTTTCGCCGAAGAGGCGACGGCCATCAAACGGCATGTCCAGTAGTGTGGCCTGGACATCGCCCGAGAAGTTGGCGTACCTCAACCAGGCGTGGAGTCGAACCGCCACTGTCGTTGCCATCGCCCTGACCAGTGAGCCCGTGGTATCCAGCCCACACCTGATAGAAAAGCGTGCTGCGTCTCGGCCTTCCGCAAGGGCTTGGCTGAGTTTAGCCTGGACCTCCTCCGGGCATTGTGGCAACACCTCCGCAACCGTGTCCCACAGAGTGTGGGTGTAGCGGCCCAAGAGACAGGCGGTATTCACAGACCGCAAACCTAAGCTAACAGACGAGAAAACCTTCTTCCCGGACTGTTCGTATCTCTTGGATTCCCTGTCGGGCGGGGCCGACGGGAATGCGGTCTGGGAGTTTGAGGCATGGATGACCAGACTCTCGGGGTGGGGTGGGTGGACAAAAAGCATGGGTCGCCCGGGGCGGGGCGGTAGCGTCTGGCCACGTTTCTATCCACAGGCGGACCTGTGGCGGGCTTGGACCAAGTGCCCAAAAGAACGTCACACAAGGCCTCATTGAATGGCGCAGAGGTTCACTGGAGCTTGACTGCGGTTTGAGGACCTCTGTGAGGAGGTTAGCCCTCACGGCCGCGACGGGGAGCTTAAGGTTTAAGGCCTTAGCTGCCTTCATCAACACTAAACTATATGTAGAGCCCGCCTCCGAAGCCACAGTCGGAGGTGAGCTAAATCCAGGGTCTGGCGAAGTGTCAAGACCACTGGCCTCCCCAAGCTCATATGTCCAGTCCTGTTGAGACTGGCAATCTAGTGCCAGAGGGTCCTCGGACCCCTCCCAATCTTCCTAGTCACCTGTGTCCTGTAAACCAGGATTAGCAGACAGGGCCTCCTCGTGGAGATAAAAATCCCCAAAGGCCGACGGAATTGGGGGCGGCAACCACCGTGGGTGACACCCTTGAGGACGGCGCCGGCGAGGTCGTAAGGTCGACCGGCGATGTCCCGGATCCGGCGAGGTCCTGCGGCGCTGAGACCGAAGTCGCCGGCGGCGTCGGGCCGAAGCACCCGACGGCATCAGGGCCGAAGCGCCCGACCCGTTAGAACCTCCAGACGGAACCGTTGGGCCCAAAGGCGCCACGGGAACCGACTGAGGAGGGAGGGCCCTCATGGCCATGAGGTACCTCTCGACCTCCTCTGGCGTCGCGCCGTGCCCAGGGACCCGAAGGTGTGGGGCAGGCGGCGACGCTAGCGACTCCCGCGGAGCCGCGTGGGCGGTGTCCCCCAAACCCCCGGCCGCATCGTGCGAGTGTCGGGGTGGGTCGGAGGATCGATGAAGTCGCTCCGACCTCTCATGTCTCTTACCTGAGGACTTGGAACCAGACGATCGGTGTCCACTCCCGGAGCTTCGATGACTCCGACCTCGCGACATGTCCCTCGACCTCCCGTGGGACCGGGACCGGGGCCTGGAGCAGCGCAGGGCCGACTGCCTCAGCTGGAGTCGCTTGCGGGACCGCTCCCGCCTAGCCTTCGACGTCAGGGCCCGGCAGTCGGAGCAGGTTCGATCATCATGGTCGAGGCCTAGACACTTCAGGCACCGGCGATGGGGGTCCGTGACCGACATGAGTCGGTCGCACTTTGAGCAAGGCTTGAACCCGGGCATCCCTGGCACTGATGGAGTCAAAGACTCGACAAGAAAGGATCAAAAAGATCAAAAAAGTTCAGTCAAAAATTGACTGGGGGTAGAGCTTCTTCCGGATCTGCGCTAGCTGGCGCGGAAAAAAGAAGAACTGACGTCAGCGCGCATGGGCGGCGTCTAAGTACTCCGACGACGTCATTCCGGCGCGCACGACGCCGACGACGGACGCGGAGCCGCAGACGACGCCTACCGACGCGCAGGGGTATTGCTACGCAAAAATTTTCCGGATCCAGTCTGATGCCTGGGGATATTCCAAGATAAGGAATCTATCACTAACGTGTCTCTTTTAGATTTGTCTGTCCAATGTCAAATGTATTGCATGGACATTTGATACAGTATAAAGTATTTTTTTGTATTGCAATTGGAAAAACCTTTTCGATGGTGTTTGTATCGATTGATTTCAAATACCTCGGTGTCTGTTGTTACATTACAAGCTACGCAATTTTGACACCAAAAGTGTCCTGTTATGGGGGGCAAATTCAGGAGTCTTCGTAAATCTTGAGGTGGAGACTCTACTTTTCTTGTAGCTCTTACCAAGGTTTGTCTAATGATTTTACCTTTTTTAAAAGCAAACAGGGTATTTTTTTATCCCTAGATGTTCAATAACTTTACAATGCTTTTGAATAACTTTTTTAACTTTATTTGCTTTGGGGTCATACGTAAGTACACATGTAAGTGGAGTATCCTTCTCTTTGATTTGTGGTACCAAAAGAGCTTCTCTTGGAGTAAACCAAGCCCTTTTGAAGGCGACCTTGACTAACCGTTTAGGGTAGCCTATGGCTATCAATTTGTTCTTCAAGACCTCTTCTTTTTGGCTACAATTCCTCCTTATACGGAGAAATTGCCCATAGGGCAAATTCTCTTTAAGGTTACGGGGGTGACAGCTTGTGAAGTGTAGTAATGTATTGCGGTCTGTACTTTTAGTATATAAGCTAACTTCAAGGTGGCCGTCCTCACTGAGGATATTAACATCCAGGAAGTTCAGTTTCTGTTGATTATGGGACATGGTAAAGTTTAGTTCCTGTGTTCTCTAATTCAACCAATTGTAGAATTCTTGTAATAATGTCTCATTTCCATGCCAAATCATAAAAATATCGTCAATATAGAGACACCAAAAATTTACCTCGTTCTTAAAAGGATGGGTGTCGCTATATAACCACTTCTTTTCAAATTCTGCCATAACTAAATTAGCAATTTCAGGTGAAAAACTGCATCCCATGGCCACGTCAGAGATTTGTAAATATAGCTGGCCTTTAAATTTGAAAAAGTTGTTTTTTAAACATATCGTAGCCAACGACACTAGGAAGTCTGTGGGCACTTGATGAGGGCGTTCTCTCTGATCTAGAACAGATCTCATCACTGCTATAGCCTCCTCTTGGGGGATATTCGTATATAGTGATTCGATATTGAATGTCACTAATATATGATTGTCACTGTTAAAAGGTCGCTCTTCAACTTTGGTTATAAAGTCTATGGTGTCTCTTATGTATGATTGGGTATCTTTAACTAAAGGAATGAGGAAAAAATCTATATATTTTGCCACAGGTACTAACATCGAGCAACAGGCCGACACAATAGGCCTTCCAGGGGGCTCAGTTGTGGACTTGTGCACTTTGGGCAAAACATATATATTGGGTATTTCATTCTGTTCTGCATTAAGATAATCAAATTCTTTTTGAGATAACCATCCTTGTTCTAAACCTTCCCTGGTTATGTCCAGAATTATTTCTTTTAACCTTTTTGTCAGGTCTTCATCTAGTTTTCTGTAATGTATTTCATTGGCTAGTTGTCTATTCACCTCTTCGTCATATTTATCAATATCCCAAAGGACAATTCCTCCACCCTTGTCCGCTGGTTTGATAACCAGGAACGGATTGTTAGAAAGATTTTTGAGAGATATCCTTTCTGTCTTATTACAATTGGAGTTGTAATAAGTTTTCTTAGATTGCATTTCATCTAGTTCCCTGAGGACCACATCCTCAAAGTGAAGCCGCTGGATGCTTGATTGTGCCTGCAGTTGCAGTGTGGACACTCCTTGCCCACAAGGGAGATTCTTCAGTCTTGTGGAGCAGAACGTCGAAGTCCAGAGTTTCTTCTTGTAAAGTTGTTCAGGATAATCTAATTTGGAATGGGACCAGCTCCTACCTTTATCCGGCTAAAGGGGGCTGTACTATGACTAGGTACCTCCTATGGGTGGGACCAGGAAGGGGGGTGGTTACACCCCCTATACTTTGTCCGGTCTTGCGCCAGAGCTGGGGCTGGTGAGCCCCAGGAACTGGTTCAGACCGGTGTATGCACAGGGACACCTTGTGTGCCCCAGGCATGTCTCATTCCTTTCAGCCCTGACCTACCCAATACACAAAATCCTGTCTGGGGTGGTGCTAACACCTCCCAAGGCAGGAAACCCTTTGTCCAAGCCTCCCTCGCTGGAAGGACTCCCAGCAGCAGGAGGTCAGACTTGTGTCTGTGGTGGCAGCGTCCATTTTGTGATGCTGAGGCTCGGGTTAACTTTAACCGGGGTTCACAGTTAGGTACATGTTGTGTCCCTCTAGAAGGGTGGAATGCTAACCCCGTCGCCAGACCTGGCGAGGGGGTAGTATTCCAATTGGTATGACACCTTACTCGACATGTTTTGATAATGCTATACCAAAGTTAGCAATAACCGCGAGGATTATAATGCACTTAAGAGTATATGTGTAACGGGGTGTACAGAAGGGCATCAGATGACAGTCAGGATTGTCAGCCTCCAGGTGCAGCTCTCCCGCGAGCCAGAAGCTCGACCGAGGGAAGGCTCGACCTAACTCTTGTTCCCTCCCCCCCTCTCTCTCTCTCTCTCTCTGCATCGCAGGACCCGGGTGCAAGCTTGAACGAGGCAGACGCCCTGGACTGGCCCTTTAATTCAGGAGAGGACGCCGAGTGGGAGGAGCCAACATATCCGACCTGCCCATCAAAAGGAGAACCCGCCGGATCACAGGGGTGCTTGTTCACCTGGAGGTCGGAAGGAGAGAGTGCGCGGAGAACGGATCATCGAGAGGAGGAAGTTAAGGACGTCAGGATTGGACTTCAGGAGGAGAGAGCAGGAGACGCCTTTGGAGAATCCGAGAGCTGGACTAGGAGTGCGGGAGAAGGAGTTCGGCGTCGGATGTCAGGAGAGGAAACGAGAGACCGGATCGAGGCAGACTCGGCGCCTGCAACGGACAGAGTTAAGCCAGGAGGCCACCGTTCCCGTGAGCCGCCCAGCCACTCACCCAGGGGAGGTGCGTGGCTCATTCAGGTGCGTGACCGGTTACGGGGCTGGGTGGGAGGTCAGCGTACACTAGGTACAACTCCACGGGACGTCTGAACATCCCCGGTACCCTTCCTGTGCACGAACCCCTCCCCTCACACTTTAGAACACAGTATAAGCAGAGCACCGGTGACTCCCTCACTCCCTAACCTACACGGATTGTTTAAGTGGACAAACACCTGATACTTTTCCTCTCTTCTCTTTGGGGATTGCTGGAGAGCTACTCCGCACGCCGGGACGGACTCCGAGGAGGAAAAAGCTCCATCCAGAGGACCGGAAGGGAACCGGAAAAAGGAGAAAGTCCACCATCGTAGAAGGAGCAGAAGCAGGTCCCCACGGAGATTCCCTAACAGAAAGAGCTGTACACACCAACTCTTTGCTTCAATAAAACCACAATTACCACGAGCACGACTCTTGCCCATAACTTCTGCGCCGCATCCCGCCTAAATTGTAACAATATGGTATAGCGTTATCATGGAAACAGCTAAAGGACTTGGTTCCGAAAGCTGTAGACAGGCTCAGCTCATGCCATAGCACTATCTCACATAATTCCAAGCACTCTGCTTCCAGGATTGTTAAGGCCTGCCATAGGAGTGACTTATAGGAGGATATGTGTCCATTTTAGGTTTAGATATAGGTATACTATATCTAAAGCAAAGGGTGAGTACACCACCTTGCCCCAGCTGATTGATCAGCCAGTTTTGTCAGATTTGGATGGCCAGCCAGGGGTGGCATAATACATGCTGCAGCCCCTAGTAGGCCCTGGGTACACCTATGCCCTGGATACCTAAGGTATACTGTACAGGGACTGATAAGGTGGCCCAGTACCAATTGGTAAATGCACCTAAGGTACATGTGCGTCAATTTAGAGAGAGAACAGCTAGGCTGTGGGTCTGATTAGCAGGCCCACAGCCAGGGAAAGTCGTAAACCAGTGAAGCAAAAAGCAAAAATCGGGGCTGACCATAGGATTGCAGACCCCACTCTCCTGCAGCGTTGAGCTGAAATGCAAAAGCGGGCCCACGGGTCACTCGTGGAGTGGGGGCCTCTGAGCTTCGGGGCAAATGGTGCTCGGGTCTGGGGCTTCAAGCACCCCAATGCACGACTTCGAGTTACCTCGTGAAGTGAGTGCAGCTTGCAAAATGCAGGATGTCCAGAAGTTTAGGTCCCATGTCTCTCGTGTCCGCCACGGGTCTCGAATTTGCTGTGAGCGAACGTCGGGGTCAGAGATGTCTGGAAATCAGTGTCCTGTGTCCCAGATTCTTTGGGATCCGGCGGGAGCCTCGAAAATGCAGACCGACGAAGTTGCTGTTGCTGCCTGTTTGAACAGGGTGGTCACTCCTTGACCACAAGGGAGATGTCTTCCAGTCAAAATGGAATGTCGAAGGTCTAGGATTTATGTTTCAAAGTTTTGTCCAGGGTAGTCTAAAGTCTTAGTGACTAGGCTCCTATACTTACACTAAGTTTAGTTGCTGGACTACCCTTAAGGTCCGTCCTATGGGTGGACCTGGCAAGGGGGTGGCTACTCCCTTTTCCCTTTGTCCAGTTTCGTGCCAGAGCTGGGGCAGAGTGCCCCAGCAACCGGTTTGAACTGGGAAATGCATGGAGCACCTAGTGTGCCCCAGGCAGTGTCTGGAGAGCATTCACTGAATGCATCCCTCCTTGCCACAGTACACTAAAGCCTGTCTGGGGAGGTGCTGGCACCTCCCGGGACAGGAAACCTATTGTCCGGGGAGGTGCTGGCACCTCCCTGGACAGGAAACCTATTGTCCAGGCCTCCCCTGATGGAGTTTCGTCCAGCAGCATAAGGTCAAACTCGTGTCTGTGGCAGCAGCATCCATTTTGTGATGCTGAGGCTCTGTTTTACTTTAACCGGGTAAACCAGTAGCTACATATCTTCTCCCTCTAGAAGGGTGGAATGCTACCCCCGCCACCAGGACTGGCGGGGTGGTGGGGTAGTATTCCAAAGTGTTTGACACCTAACCTGGCATGTTTTGATAAAGCCAAACCAAAGTTAGCATTAACCGCCAGGATTATAATGCACTTAAGAGTATATGGTATGGCTATATCATAGAACAGCTATAAGGAGATGGTTCTGAAATCTGCAGAGGGGGGTCAGCTCATGCTAGGGCACTCTCTCACATAAAACCAAACACTTTGCCTCCAGGATTGTTAAGGCCTGCCATAGGAGTGACTTATAGGTGTATATGTGTCTATATGTGTATATATAGATATAGGTATACTATATCTAAGTAAGGGGTGATTACACCACCTTACCCAGGCTGTGTGAACAGACCTGTGGTGTCAGTTTGGAAGGCAGACCAGGGGTGGCACGATACATGCTGCAGCCCCTGGTAGGCCTAGGGTGCACCTATGCCCTGGGTACCTATGGTACACTATACAGGGGCTCACAAGGGTGACCCAGTAACCAATCTGGTATGCACCTAAAGTACATGGTATCAATTTAGAACCAGAACAGCTGGGCTGTGGGCCTGATTAGCAGGGCCACAGCCACACTAAAGTCGAAAAACCAGAGAATCGCAGCAAAAAGTGGGGGTAACCATAGGAAGCAGACCCTACTCTCCTACAGACAGGTTGAAGACGCTGCAGGCAGAGCAAACTTGGTGTCTCCTTTTCTGAGGCTGACTCGCTAAGTTTTTTGTTAGGCGCTGTAATTCTGCTTTTATTCCTGCTAAGACTACTTTTATCAACTCTAGTAGCCCAGTTACCAATGGGCAGGGTTCCTCAGTCAGTCAGTGCACTGTGTCTTCTGTACATGCCATTTTTGACTAGCTTCAAAGAATGATTGTAGCAATTTGCACTTTACTCGCATGTTTTATGTGGCTACCACCTCATGTTCCGGATGTCTGTGCCGTATGATAGCCCTTTACCTAATGGCTTTGTTTGTGATTCGAGTTTGAGCACTTTTTCACAGGTAGTCAACGGAAAGTAAGGTAGAATCCTTTTCTACCTAAAACTTTACAGATGGGAGCGTTTCTCTTTGTGTGCAAGAGCACCTGATTGGTGGTGATCACGCATTTGGTAGTAGTACTTTGCCGGACTGACAACAGAGGTTCTACATAGGTTGCCTCCAGAAAAGGTAACATTTTTAGAGTTCAAGTGACAAAATGCTCACCCCCCAAACCAATCCAGAGAACTCCTGAGTTTAACAAATTATCACAGCCTATCACCTGCAACAGGACTATGTCAAATGTGTGTAGGAAAGGCAGTTCCCTTGTGAGTTTTTCAGGGTACTGAAATAATAACTCTTCATAACAAGACTAACAATATTTGGGTTTATATAACCTTGCTGTTGAACCCGACAGAAGTGGCATGGTTTTCCCCCAATATTTTACCTTCCATCGTTCTATTTTTGCTGACTTTATTTTTGCTGTACTTCGGGCTCTGTACTCTTTACCACTGCTAACCAGTACTAAAGTGCTTGCGCTCGCTCCCTAAAATATGGTTACATTCCACCCAATTGGCATGTTTAATTTACTTGTGAGTCTCAAATAAAGTGATACTACATGTACCCTGGGAATGTAAATTAAATACTATTAGTAGGACTGCTTCACTTGTTTGTCCCCCACGTAAGTAGCCTTTTAAACAAGTCTCAGACCTGCCATTCCAGCCTGTGTGTGCAGTTTTTAACTGCCATTTCGACTTGGCAAAATAAACCTTTTGGCTGGCATAAACCTTCCTTTTGAATACATACAAGTCACCCTTGGGGTTGGCCTTACACAGTCCAGTGTATTTTAAAAGTAGGACATGTACTTTTACGTTGAACATGTCCTGGTAGTGAAACACACTTAAATTTGTGTTTTACTACTGCTAGACCTACCTTTCATATAGGACAACATTGGGTTACTGTTTTACATTTAATACTTTCAATTGGTAGCAAGTAGGAATGTTGAGTTTGGTGTCTCAAGAATTGTAATTTAAAAACCTCTTTAAAGGTGAAGTCGGATTTTAAGACATAATTCTGAAAATATCGCAAACAAGGGGAACCACAAGCTATATTTAAGCAGGTCCTGCACACATGCTCCAAGGCGAACTGTGTCTCAAAGGGGTGTGCAGTTCCTAGGAAAAGAGGAGGGGAAAAGGAGTATGCGGAGATGTCATAGAATGTGCATAGGTTCTACTGCAAAAAGTTCTCTTGTTAGCATTCTAGTAAAGTCAGTTAGAGAGCACTTGAAGATTATGAATCTTGATCTATGCTGGAGATGCCATTTCCAATAAACCACAACTTAAAGAAACCTTAGAGGGCTGAATTTTTAATGGCGACGAGTTTCCGGTGCGAAGGGCATGTACCGGCATCTTCATCCTTGTAATATTTATGATTGTTCTACTGAACACTTTCATCTACTTTTCTGTGAGTAAGGCTTCTTTCTCTTGTTGCATTTGCGATCTGGGCATTTATTTGACTGGAGTGGTAAGGAGAAGATGATTCCAGTGGTTAAGAATCTAGTGCTGCCATTTCAACGCTTACATTTTTATGTTTTATTTAATTAACGATTTAGTATAGCGTGCGCCAAATTCAGCTCGCGCCGCTCATGTTTAGTTGTGCTGCCCAGCAACTAGATACCTCGAGCCTCTGCTTGCGTCCATCTCAAGCTCTGTGCATGCGATCAATCAATCAGGCATTGTTAATGCGCGCTACTCACCCTTCAGGGTCTCAAGGTGCTGTGGTGGGGAGGGGGGGGGGGGGGATGTTGCTACTGCTCGAACAGCCAGGTCTTGAGTAGCCTCCTGAAGGTCAGAAGGACTTCGGTCTACCGTAGGGGGATGGGAGGGCGTTCCAGGACTTGGCGGCGAGGTCGGAGAACGTTCTGCCACCGGTGGTTGTTCTTCGGATGCGGGGGACGGTGGCAAGGGCGAGGTCGGTGGAGCTGAGTTGGCGGGTCGGGGTGTAGAAGGTGAGGCGTCTGTTGAGGTATGTTGATCCGGTGTTGTGGAGTGCCATGTGTGCGTGGGTGAGGAGCTTGAAGGTGGTGATCTTGTTGCCGGTAAGCTAGTGCAGGTCTCTCAGGTGCGGTGTGATGTGACCGTGGCGAGGGATGTCGAGGATCAGTCGTGCGGAGGCGTTCTGTGTGTTGCAGTCGTTTCAGTAGTTTGGCCGGGGCTCACGCGTAGAGGGTGTTTCTGGAGTCCAGCCTGGGTGACCATTCTTCTTGTGTCGGTGGGGATCCACCTGTAGATCTTTCAGAGCATGCAGAGAGTGTTAGAACAGGAGGATGAGATGGCGTTGACTTGCTTGGTCATGGAGAGTGTTGAGTCGAGGATGAATCCCAGGTTGCGTTCGTGGTCGGTGGGTGTCGGTGCTGCACACAGGGATGTCGGACACAAGAAGTCGTCCCAGGCTGAGGGGGTGAAGCTGAGGATGAGGACCTCAGTCTTGTCAGAGTTCAATTTCAGACGGCTGTTCTTCATCCATTCGGCGACGGCTTTCATTCGTTCGTGGAGGTTGGTTTTGGCGATGCGAGGGTCTTTGGTGAGGGAGAGGATCAACTGTTTGTCACCGGCGTAGGCGATGATGTTGAGGTTGTGTAGTCTGGTGACGCGGGCGAGCAGGGCCTTGTAGATGTTGAACAGGGTCGGGCTGAGCGATGATCCTTGGGGTACGCCTCAGATGATCTTGGAGGATTCAGATCTGAAGGGGAGGTGGCGGACGCTCTGTTTTCTGTCGGAGAGAAAGGAGGAGGTCCAGTCCAGTGCTTTGCCCCAGATTCCTGCTTCGTGGAGGCGAGTACGTAGGGTGCGGTGGCAGACCGTGTCGAACACGGCTGAGAGGTCAAGGAGGATGAGGGCCGCGGTCTCGCCGTTGTCCAGCAGGGCCCTGATGTCATCGGTGGCGGGGATGAAGGACGTTTTGCTTCTATAGTTGCTGTGGAAGCCGGACGAGGACGGATCCAGGATGATGTTCTCCTCGAGGTAGTGGGTCAGCTGTTTGTTGACTGTCTTCTCAATGACCTTCGCAGGGAGATGGGCCGAAAGTTCTTGAGGTCCCTCTTGTCACCCTTGGGTTTCTTGAGCAAGGCGTTGATTTTGGCATGCTTCCAGCTCCCTGGGAAGGTTGCGGTCTCAAAGGAGATGTTGATGGCCTTGCAAAGGTGGGGTGCGATGATGGCGCTGGCTTTGTTGAAGATGTGGTGAGGGCATGGCTAGCTTAAAAAATAAGAGAGTCTCCCAGAAACCAGAAAGGACCGGGTATCAATAGTATAAACAAAAAAAATTCCTTTCTGTGTTGTTGGACTTCTAATTAGTGACCGAAAGGTCTACACATGAACCATGATTTATGTTCAAATTGTGACACAAATAGTTGACTTTCTACAACCCCGGATGATTAATACTGCACAACACTAGTGATTTCTGTTTACTTCTCAAATTTTATTTACCTTAAAAACATTCATTTCTTTTTCAATTAAAAACATGAACTGGTTAATCATTCATTATGTATAATAATCAAGATCGTGTGCTCTGGTACATACAAAATCAATCTATCTAACAATTCCAATTACGGATGCTATCTCAGAGGACACTGATCCTAATAATTTAAACAAGACAACTCTGATCACAAGTAAATCAACAATAATAGATGGCATAAAATAAAAACATAATACATAAAAAGGTCCTTTTTCGACGCGTTTCGGTGCTTTTGTGGTATTGCAACACCTTCCTCAGGACGGACTAGTTAAAAACAAATATAGTCTTCTTTCTACAAAATGAATGCACATAATTAATTTTACAATGACTAAAGAAAACGTGTAGTAGAACGGGTTGTGTACAAGTCATGTCACAGTTTAAAGAATTGGTCATTATGGTAACTAAAAAGCTTACTTTAGTTAGTTGTCTATTGGTCCTTCTCTTGAATGTTGAGGCCAAATGATATTCATTTTATTTAGGGAGCCAATTTAATGAAGCTCTCAGAGTTTCTGTAATTTAAAGGATAGCATAAGATTGAATTCAACTATCCTCACTTAATCGGCATGCAGTAAATAACGTGCCTACTTACTTAAAAACGGGGAGGCTCGTGTTTATAGTATTGTTTTGATCAGTGCTGCGTCTTTCAATCTGCGCAAATCGTCAGAACAAATCTGCTGCCTCAGTTACCTGTACGAATTAATCAGACACTCTATTTGCAGTCTGTGTATAGTCTCGTGATTTTAAAGACATTCACTAGCTACTGATGAATGTAAATACATACCATTAAGGTTAAAGTACATCACTTAATCCAGCGTGTTATGCTCCCGCTGTCAATTGGTTTTTTGGAACAAAGTTCCGGATATAGTTAAGTTGACCCGTGTTACTGCGGTCACCCACTTCTTCTGTGATGCCTAGATAATTAGAATTTATTTATTACCCTTTTCACTATGTATTTTGCAAAAATCACAAATTTGACATTGTTTTAAGGGTTATTGGGTCTAAGATTTCTAATAAGAACCCAATTGCTACATATCATTCTGCACATAAGGATCCCTTTAGCGTGTAGCGCTGGCCCCAGTCTAATACTCGGCGCCTGCTATTCTGGAAAACGGCTTGCACAATAGCTGTTATTTTCGCAAAACCGAACTATCTAAATGAAGGTGGCTTGTTGATTGGAAAACAGCCGATTGCCTGGTTGCCCTGCATCAAAATATGCTGCGCCCCCTCTTCTATTTTTACTTAAAGCTTGCTGTCCCACGTGACATTGGAAATGGGCGTAATCGTTTAACATTATAACCCAGTCCTTACTCTACTGAAATATTTGTTACCACGCCGATCACTTGGCTTAGGGTCGAGAGTTCAACGGTGGTATCTTAAGCCTATGGCGTAGCCCCTTATTTTAACCCCGCTCCTTACCGTATAATCGTGTTCAAGTATCGTCAGGACCTTACTGCTCCCTGTGCTGGAAATGTAATGGCAAAAAAACGGGGGCCTCGTTATTAGTTAATTACTAAATTGACGTTTGGGTTGTTTTAGAATACATGACACCTCAGTTCTCGCCCTATTCGCCATTTTTGTAGTTTTATCCACGAACTTGCCCGACTACGTCATTTGACAGTGTCATCAGTCGGCATATACATAAGCGCCATTTTGGTAGTTTTTTTAAGAGATTTCGCCGTTAGTGCGATTACCGTATAAAGAACGTAAGTTTCTAATTTTTTGTGATATTTTGATACGGGTAACTGTTATTCGTGGTCGAGGGTAGCATGGTCGCTGGCATTCTGTATTTATTTTGGCCACAATATATTGTTTGTGGACACACTATTCTAACCATACTGTCTTGTAATCGATCTCCTAATTACGTTATTTAAGGAAAGTGGTTATTTCCGCCTGTTTATATTTTTGGGCGAGATAAAGTCGGGAGTTTGTTTTATAACGGGTCCCGATTTTCGGTCAATAGATGGTGTCCGTCTTTTATTTCCATGGTTATCCTCAGTACACATATATCTTGATGACAATACTTATTTTCTAAAGTGTTTTCTTACACAGATTACAGTACTTACAACATGTTCAAATTTCATGTGCATCTTATTAGTTCTTACACACTGTGTTGAGAATGCGAATGTACATATGAATATATTTGTAAACATTACATTTCGTGTTAAACATTTAGAGTCTGCAAAGTCTTATTAATTTTACAAAGTATATAAACTGAGACAATAAATTTTAGATGCATTGTTTACATTAGGCAAGTGGTCACTTTTCTTTGAGACCAAATCACAATGTTATGTTATGTTATGTTATGTTATGTGATCTTATATAGCGCATGGCTACCCCAGCGACGGGGCGTCCCAGCGCTTGCAGACATGTCAGAACCAGGAAGGTACAGGAGGTGCTAGATGGATGCAAACAACCAAGTTTTTATAAGTTTTCGAAATTGCAGATGATTTAGAGTAGCCCGAGCTTTAGGGGGGATAGAATTCCAGAGCTTAGGGGCCAGATACCTGAAGGAGCGGCCACCAGCTCTGCTCCTCCGAATTCTGACAGTACAGGCCAGTGAGAGGTCCGCTGAGCGGAGTGCACGCGTGGGAGTATAGAAAGAGCACAGTCCTTGCAGAGTATGGGGGCCAACATTGTACAGGATTTTGTGGGTAAGGCAGAGGGTTTTAAAGTGAATGCGCTGTTGTATAGGGAGCCAGTGTAGTCGACGGAGAAGGGGGGACGTGTGGCAGGTTTTAGGTAGAGCAAATAGAACGCGGGCGGCAGCGTTCTGTGCTCTTTGCAACCTATTTATTGCAGTCTTGTTAGATCCTAGCATGAGGGCATTGCAATAGTCCAGGTGAGATAAAACTAAAGCCTGGACTATGATCTGGCGAGTGGTAGGCTCAAAAAAACCCAAAATGGGTTTAAGAGAGCGAAGACGCCCAAAGCAGGTGCCTGCCACTTTTTGAGCATGAGACTCCAAGTTGAGTGTATTGTCCAATAACACCCCCAAGTTTTTTACTGACTCCTTGGGTATAGGAGCAGGTCCCAGCGCCAGAGGCCACCAGTGCTCTTCCCAAGTCTGCGTGCCATTGTCAATCAGGAGAACCTCTGTTTTGGAGGCATTAAGCTGAAGGCAGTTGTTAGATAGCCACCTTGAGATCGCCAGAATGTCTTCCTGGAATTTAATTTGGTCCTCCACATTGTTGTTGGAGAAGTTGAAAATAAGTTGCGTGTCGTCCGCATATGATGTTAGTAGGATCTTACGTTCCCGGGCCAACAAGGCCAGGGGGCGGACGTACACATTAAACAATGTGGGACTGAGCGCAGACATTTACAAACAACAATATTATCGTAAGTGTTCATCACAGCTTTCACGACATTTACCGGTCCGTGATTTCTAAAAAACTGAGAACACACCATATCATTCGTCTTAACTACATAAACTTATTCTACCTATTTTTAGTCATAAAGGTGTATGTAGTTTATTGAGGTTCCCGTTGCTTCACTGCGACAACCTCTCATATGTGTATGAATCAACGAGTCTATTTTGTGATTGATTATGCTCTATTTAGATTCAAATGGTACTTCATTGCTTGTGTTGTATCTTGTTGTTATAACAGTCAAGACCATATTTCTACAGATTAATTACGCTCTATTTAAATTCATATAGTACTTCGTTGCTACTATTAGATCATGTTGTTATGGCAGTCAAGACCGCATTTCTACAGATACTTGTTATAGGCTAGGAAATTGACAGAGTAAACTATCTTATCATTCTATCCCATTCCTCGCGGCCATTGAGTCCTAGATAATAAGATTTGACTTTGGACATGTAGAATTGTTCCCTCTGTTTGCGTTTCTTGTTCAGATCACTACCTCTAACAGATATTTTAATTTTTTCCAGGATGAACCATTTTATGTCATCCAAACCATGTTTTTCAGAGATCCAATGTACTACTAGTCGTGCATTCTTTTTATGATTTTTTACTGTGGAACGGTGTTCAGTGAGACGCAGACGCATTTCGCCTCCTGTTTCTCCAATATAGCGTTTTTGGCAGGGGCAGATGATTATATATATTACATTGGATTTACGGCAATTAACATGATCGTTCATCCAATGAACAATTCCATTAACTTCCAATTTGTCTGTTTTTAAAATATTTTTACAGTGTGTACAGGACCCACACGGTAAATTGCCTCTAATCGGGGTATTATTTAAAACATTTTTTTGTCCTCCTGCTTTTGGCTCTCTGAATGTTTGCTCAAGGTGATTTCTGATTGTTTTATTCCTCCTGTATGCATAGATGGGCTTGGGCATAGGTGTGACTCCTGTTTTATTTAATGTGGACCAGTTTTTGTTAATCAAGTTCTTGACTTTATTACTGAAGCCATTAAAGTCGGATACCATGATGATCCCACTGTTGTGTTCATTAGTTCTCACAGAGTTTTCAAAGAGGCTGTCACGATTATAGTACTTTGCGCGTTTATACGCTTCTTTTATTAAGCGTTTTGGGTAACCTCGTTGGGATAGCTTAAGTTTCAATTTTTCAGCGTGCGTCTCGAAACTTTTCCAATTGCTACAATTACGTCTTATGCGCAAAAATTGGCTGAAAGGAATCCCTTCTTTTTGGCTTTTGGGATGATAGCTGGTGTGGTGAAGTAGGGTATTATGATCTGATGGCTTCACATATAGTTCAACATTCAGAGTGCCTCCATTGTCATAGATTTTGATATCCAAGAAATCAACAGTGCACTGACTCTTGGTGGAGGGGAATCGAAGATTAGAGTCAGCACAATTAAGCCACTCAAGGAATTTATTAAGATCTTCTTCTGGGCCATCCCAGACGAAAAAGATATCATCTATGAATCTAGACCAATTTTTTACATTCTCAAAAAAGGGACTAATCTCATTATATATATGTTGAGTTTCAAATTTACCTACATATAGGCATGCTAGGCTGGGAGCACATTTTGCTCCCATACTAGTGCCTTTTATCTGACAATAGTAATCTTTCTTAAACAGGAAAATGTTTATTTTCAGTATGATATCGATGCACACAATAATGAACGCATCTTGAGCTGTAAGGTCACTGGATCCACCCCTCAAAATGTCCTCCATCATCATCACTGTGTCTTACTGGGGAATATTTGTATATAAGGCTTCGATGTCGAGACATAGGAGCCATTGACAATCTGTATTAAAGGATATTCCTTCCACCTCTGAGATCATATGCGTGGTATCCTTGATATAAGATGGTAATTTTGCTACGAGTGGTTGAATATAGTGGTCCACATACTTACTGAGTGGTTCCGTAAGTGATTCAATTCCAGACACTATGGGGCGCATTGTGGGATCCTCCATATTTTTGTGAACCTTAGGAAGCCCGTAAAGGGCAGGGATTTTGGGATGGTTCATTGATTAAAAAATGGTATTCTTCTTCACAGATGATGTTATCATCCTTTGCAAAAGTGACAGTGTTTCTAACTTTCTTTTTAGGATTTTCCCATTCTCTAGCGCTACGGGGTTTATAATGTGTTTGACTATATAGTAAATTAAACATTCTTCTCTCATAGCCATCTGTTTTTAGTACCACTATACTTCCGCCCTTGTCCCCAGGTTTTATAGTTATCTCTTCACAGGCAGACACGTTTTTTAGTGCCTCTTTCTAGTTTGGATAAATTGTTTTGTGTCCATACTTTTGTGTCTAGCAATTTTTCCAAGCCTATTGTCACAGTTTTTTCAAAGGCATCTACTTCTTGCCCTACCATACCTATATTAGGTTCTGATCTTTTGGGTTGGCGACATCAGAAAATCTGAATATCATAATAGATCCCAATGCTAAGAAACCTGTAATGGTATTAGAAAAGGGGGATGTGAGAGAATTGAAAGATTATGTTGAGTTAATGAGTAAATATCCTAAAGTTTTAACTCCCAATTTAGGCTGGTTAAAAGGGTATTCACTCAAAATAATGTAAAAAGAAAATGCGAAGGCTGTGGTACATAAGACAAGGAATGTTCCAAATTTGATGATAGAACCATTACGTCAAGAAAGTGAAAACCTGTTGAAACAAAACATTATTGAGCCTATCGATGCATCAGAATGGTTGGCTCTTATTGTGATTGCTCCAAAGGATGGTGGGAAAATTCGTCTTTGCATTGATTTGCGTGACTTAAATAAGAACATTTGGTGGATAGACAACCTCTTCCTAATATATCTGAAATGTTATCCACTATGGGAGGAGGAAGTGTATTTAGTGTCGTTGATATGTCAGCTGCATACAATCAGATCAATTTGCGCAAAGAATCAAGACATCTGACTTAATTTGCGACTCCTTTAGGTGCGTTCAGGTATAAGAGAATGCCTTTTGGACTAGCATCGGCGTCTACCGTTTTTCAAAAAGTGATGGAAAAGATTTTTGGAGATTTGAAACAAGTAAAATGTTTTCAAGACAAATTTTAATTGTGGGGAATGATATTTGTGACCATGACAAAATGTTTGAAGCGGGATGATAAGGTTAGAAAAGCATGGGTTGACGATGAAGATGGAGAAATGCCAAGTGAGAAAAGAACGGGTGGATTATTTAGATCATGAAGTTACTGCTAGTAGTATAAGGCCAAAAAAAAAATATGTTGTAAAATTGGACGATCTGACCGGTGCAATTCGGCCCTCCAGGCGCTGACTGTTATTCCATTGTGAACACTGAAGTCCCGCCTAGATTTCGGGCCGTTACCGCAACTTGCTCCCATCAACTACTCATCTGGGTTCGAATAATTTCACACGCTGATATTCCAATCACCTTCATTTATACCGTAGCGGCGCCACCAGACGGGATGCACTGCATGTCTTTTAATTTAGGTTCGCCTCAATTAGGACGATTACCAACTCTTGTTCCCATCCGCACCCCTCCCAGTCCGGACTTCTGGAACCGTAATTACACGTGAAAACTCCACTCCTGACCTATCCTTCTGAATTACTACAGCGGCGCCATAGGATGGGACGCTCAGCTTGCCTTATCACCTAGGTACCAGAGGTCTTGTCCTCTCTTCCCAGTTGGGCCACGTCAAGTCACCGGTGCCTCTTGGAACCAAGACAGACATTTCCTAGCATCAGCCATTGTTGAGTTCGTCAAACCTTTCCTTGGACCTCCTCCTGTAAATAGGCTTGCATATTAGGCAATACATTGGTTGTCCTGATGATCCTTCATTTTAACAGGATCGAAACGCCGTCAACAGTTGATGTAGTTTAAACACTAGTTCCCCACTGTGTGACATAAATGCGTTTTTACTACATGAGTAAAGCTAGATTGATTCTTTCTATTCTGCACTAGCTGCTCACAAATTGTAAAATTGCCTTTTAAACCTCCTACCCTTGTAAATTGTTTGTCTAGCCTTGCTGTTTGTTGTGGATACAGGATTGTGTCCCACTATATACATGTTGTTTTGAAATGTTTTCTATCCTTGCCATTGATTAAATTCAGGGTCCGGCTGGACACCTTACTAATTATAGTGCAGATTGAGGCCTATAATTATTCTAAGTCTGTACATTATGTTTTCTGTCAAGGACCTTTGTTGATTGTTATTAGTAAAATTGGACGATGGTATATCATAATACCAAATAACCAGAAGACATAATGTCCAGATAGTGATGTTTCATGTAATGCATTTGGACTATAAGATGATCTTGTATATGAACTGTTGCTTATCTTCTAGTTAGACTTTTATGTGCACTTTGTGTATGCCATGTTGATTTTCCTAATATTGAGACTGTATTGTAAATTGTTTACTGCTATTTATTTAGTATCATTATTAACGTTTTTTTATTATGGAAAAAGGGTGATATGTGGAGATGTCCTAGAATGTGTAGAGGTTCTACTGCAAAGAGTTCTCGTGTTAGAACTCTAGTAAAGTCAGTTAGAGAGCACTTGAAGATTCTGAATGTTGCTCTGTGCTGGAGATGCCATTTACAATAAACCACAACTTTAAGAAACCATAGAAGGCTAATCTTTTCAGAGGTCTTTCTTTGTGATGCCCTAACCCACCCCAGAGGATGTCATGCTTAATCATTGGGCCATGCTCCTCGTCGGGCCGGCGCTGCAATGCCTGACGGGCACCTCCGAACAGGGCTCTTTGGCGGAGATCTTTTGAAGAAGCTGTAGGGTCTGTGCGGGTGTGAAGGCTGGGTAGTGCACTAAGTAGGTGAGAGAAAATCGGTCTAGAGCAGTCCTACTGTTATGTTATTCATTCCTATGGTAACTCTAGCCTAATTATAATTGGGTAAGGCCCTACATAGGTGTAATGTTCCTATAGGGCGAAAGTGTTTTAGTGGGGCGACATATTTCATGCCTGTTAAGCCCCTAACGAGTTTTGTGGCACTTAATCAAGACCATATGTCAAGTTTTTAAGAACAGTGCAATTCGTGTGCACTACCGTAAGCCTGGTTCAGTAAATTATTGAATGATAGCCAGACGTGGTAGCGGACCCCAATTGAAATTGTCCTGGAATGTAAAAGACCTAGGGGAAGGGGGAGGGAGACAATAAAAAGAGAAAGCCAAGGAAAATTCAAAAACTGTAAAAAGTAAGGTCACATTTATGTAGGTCAAGTTAGCGAACAACATTGGTGGTTAAGTGCGACGTAGGGTACTCCACTGGCGCACATAATGGAAGGTACTGAGTAACCAGAATGCATAGAAGGGCAACTGTGGGCTACTCTCGGGCTGGTGCAGGTAGAGTAGTTAGTAAGATCCAAGTTCTACAGGTCGGAGTAAAAGAGATACAGACGTCATTGTTTGTGGTGCTGGTATCGTGATCTCAGAGTGTGGATATCCAGCTGGTGGTTGCCCAGGAGTGAAGGACACAGTGCTCATATCGGTGGGAGTATATGCAGATTACCACAATGTTTTTGGATGGCTCACAATCGAAAGAGGTAAAAAGGAAGGGTCAAGCTGCCGGTAGGTAAGAGCTGCGTGGTGGGCATGAGCGTTTTTGTGGCGAAATGGTGTGCCTGAGTATGAGGAGTATAGTGCTTATGTGGGTGGCTCACAATCCTAGTCAATAGGCGACTGCTTGCAAGTGGGCGCCCCTTAATGGCAGTGGGTGTTGTGGCTGTATGGTGGGCCAGTTGTGACTAGTAGAGGGTAATGTGACGGCAGGCTGGTGCCTGTATACTTTTGGTGTGTGCTAATTAAAGTACGAGGTGTCTATGGCGGAGACAGTGTGTATCGCGCTTTTGCTACGTGCCAAAATTAATAACAACAAAAGAACAAAAAGCCTGCATAATGCCGGACAATACCCACGGAGACACCGAAGACTCACCAGGATTAAGGATGATCAAAGGCTGACTGGTGGGGGGGGAGGCAGAACATTTATTTTCTTGTGTTGCTCTGAACAAGACAAATGGATGACCTTAAGGTACATGTTACGGTCTTTCTGTTATGGCGGTGGAAAAGCTTGAGTTCACCGGTTCCATGAATGTGGTAGTCATACTCACGCCTGGCGGTCAGGCAACTTCTGTCGATCCTACCCTGGCTCTGGGCCCCGTGGAGCTTACTTCCAGGGTCAAATTTTTTAAAGGTATACCACAATCAGGAACTAGCGCGTAACTGGTGGTGGCCATATTGGGTGAGTGGTCTTTTAACCAAAGATCCTAGTAAACCGAAGGGATGTGTTGGGGCCTACGTAAAAGAAAAGCCTGTTGTTAGTCAACTGTAGAAAGGGACTAGATTATTAGGAGTTGTCCTTTGTAATGAAAAGTTACAAAGAGGCGGAGTATTGCACGAGGCAGGCTAATTAACACTAAGTGTCTGCACGATTGCTGGGGACCTACGGTATTATATATTCCCATGTTGTCACGTCTGGGGGGACCTGTGAGAAATGATTCGTGCCATGTGTCAAGAAGGACAAAGGCAGGTTGGTTGTGTGTTATGCACTGAGTCTATTAGTGCTTATAGTGCCTGGCGCGTAAAGTAGGTCCCGATTGGGGTCTATGTAAAGGAGGTGTAGGATGTAGTGAGACAACTAATCAAAGGTATGTAAATGGTCAGGTTTGAAGAGTATCGCAGGTTAATCACAAGTGATTGAGTTCAGCCCAGGGAAAGTCATCATTAAGACCTCGTGTGTGTGAGGACCATTTGAAAACCCAGTTTTGCTTTTTTCTGAAGAGGGCCTCCTTGGACATCTGTTGGAATGCTTCCAGAACAGTTCACGACAGATCATTGGTGGTATGGTTGTGGTCTGCAAAGTGTGTGTTCAGTTTTGTGTTCGTTTTTTTTACACCTGATGTTGCTTCTATATTCTGTCATTCTGATTTTACTAAGCAAGTGGTCATGCCTATGTATTGTAGCTCACAGGGACAGGTGATGAGCTAGTTGCAGTTACGCGTATTGCAATTGGTATGTCTGTTTTGGTGCCATCTGAGAGTGTTGGTTAAGCATGATGTTTTTGGAAGCTTTTGTCAAGGGGCAGACAGTGCAATGACTTCATGGAAAGTGGCCTGTCACTGGTGGTAAATACCATGGGGTATTGGCGGGTGCGGGAGTTCTCCTTTTCGGTCTGGTCTTAATGAGTAGATCTTTGAGGTTTTCGGTTTGTTTAGTGGCAAATCTGGGTTTGTCTATGGTGTGATCTTCTACTTGGAGGATATTCCAGTGCTTATTGATTGCTCGTTTTATAATATTGGACTCTGGAGTGAAGGTGGTCACACGGGTCACTTGGGCAGTGTTACTTTTAGGTTGCCCTTCCAATAGTGACATTCTATTGGCATTGCATGCTCTTTTTTGCGCATTATTGATTTGTCTGATGGGATATTGTCTTTTGGACAAGTCAGTTGCGAGTTAAGCTGCCTGTGTTTTGAAGTCCCCCACATTGCTGCAATTGTGCCTTACGCACAAAAACTGTCCATAGGGGAGGTTCTACCTTCGGGCCTTAGAATGGAAGATGGTATAAAGCAAAGGGCTGTGACTATCAGCAGGTTTTTTGAAGGTAATAGTCTCTAGTCTGCCTTGTTTGTGTTGAATCATGAGATCTAGGAAAGGTAGCTCAGTGTCCGAGGTGTTATCAATGAATTTTAAGTAGGGGTTAAGACGGTTAACCCAAGTGAGGAAATTGTGGATGAGGAGCGCAACTCCTTTCCAAAACGACAAGATCCCGTCTATGTAGTGACGCCAAAGTGAGATGTTTTCGGTGTAGGGGTGAGAGATGTGAAGGACAAACCTTGCCTTAAAGTCTGACATGTAAAGACATGCCAGAATTTTGGCAAAGGTGCTCCCCATGGATGTACCTTGGGTTTGGTGGAAGATTTTGTCTTCAAACTGGAAATAATTCTCAGAGTAATATGTGCACACTCCATAATGAAGCTTATGGGAGTGTGAGACGTCCAGGTAGTATTGTGAAGGATTTCCCCCACCACCTCAAGTGTGGACAGTTGAGAAATGTTTGTATACAGTGCCTCTACGTCAAGTGTTAGGACTATATCAGGCTGTATCCTTTCTTGGTTGTTAATCTCTGTTGGACTTGAACCTTTTTGCAGGGTCATTCATCCCTGAACTTTTTGCCTGCCTCCTGTATTTTGTCTGACCTGTTTTTGTTGGTTTTATGACTCTGGACACTTTACCACTGCTGAGCAGTGCTAAAGTGCATATGCTATCCCTATTGTAAATTGATGTATGTATTATTGACTCCATGATTGGCTGGTTTGGTTTACTTGTCAGACCCTAGTACAGTGCACTGCGTGTGCCCAGGGCTTGTAAACCAAATGCTGCTGGTGGGCTTGCAGCACTAGTTGTGCAACCCACAGAAGCGGACTGTAAAATGTGTCTCCGGTCTGCCATTGCAGAGCCTGTGTGCAGTCTGGAACTGCCACGCTGACTGGGCAAGTGCATCCACTTGCCGGTCCCTAAACCTTCTCTTTTCTGCATATTAGTCACTGCTATGGTAGGCCCAAGGGCAGAGTGCATTGTAGGTAAAAGGTAGGACAAGCCCTGATGTGTGTGTGGCATGTCCTATTAGTGAATTACAGCCATTTTCGTTTTTCACTTTTGCAAGCCTACCTGCTCCCCGTAGGCCAGAATGGGCAGTTTGATTATAACACCTTATAGTCCTAGCTGACTCTGGGAACTAGGTCGAAATTCGAGTTTAGTCTGCCTGAACTCAGAATGATAAAATACATCTTTGTGAAATTGGTTTTAACATTCTATTTTTTGAAAATACCACTTTTAGAAAGTAGGTATTTTCTTGCCTAACTATCCAAGCCTGCCTTTGCTAAGTTGTGTATTCCTTGTCTGGAGTTTGAGTGACAGGTGCTGGGGGATTCCAGGAGACCGGGTGAGTCAGCACAGGGCTGAATAGAGGGATCTACAGTGTGAGGGGAGGAATTGCACCTGGGACCTGTATAGGGCTGTGCCTTCCCTCCACAATGCTGGCTCCTCTCCCCTCTTGTGGTGCGTCTAATGGCCCTGGCCTACACTGTGAAAGGAAAGGAGTCTTGTCATCAAAGTGCTCCCTGACTGACCAGAACCTGTTTGGACTAGACAAAGGCCTCTCTGCCTTCAGAGAACAAAGAGAAAATGAGTCTAAAAGGGGGGACCCGGACCCCAGAATTTTAGATCACTTTGGGAAACAAGAAGGACCTTTGCTGAGGAGAGGAACCAGAGAAACTGAGGAGGAGACTATCCCTAAGCTAAGTGCTGTTTGGGGGATTAGCCTGCCGTGGTTGCCTGACTGCCAAAGAAAGGAGAAAGGACTTTGTGCTACTTTCAAATCAACTTGTAAAGGATCTCCATGGCCTTGAGATAGAGCTTGCCTCCTGCTAAAGTCTCATGGAGAACAGACTTCCCCAACCAGCTCCCCTGAGTTCTTTTGAAGTACCTGCTGTTGTGCTGGGCCTTCTGAGGGACTGCGTGCCGCAAGGAGCTGGAAGCGCGACTCACGAAGAAGCGTGTCACCGCCGCTGTTGTAGCATCACTGAATATGGGTGTCGTCGCTTCGCATTGCAGAGGCGCCTCGCATCGCCGAAGAAGAGTGTCAACATCGCAGCAGATGCCGTTGCATGATTGGAGAAGCGTGTTACAGCTGCAGTCGTCGCATCACTGAAGAAGGGTGTCGCCGCTGTCACATTGCATCGCCAAAGCGCCTCGCATCACCGGAGAAGTGTCGCCGTTGCAGCAGACGCAGTCGCATCACCGGAGAAGCCTGTTGCAGAGCCTATTGCTGGTCAGAAGAAACGTTGAGTCGCTGCACTGCCGTCGGGCTCACCTGCATCGTTGTCGCATCAAGAAGACAACACCATTTTGTTTCATTGCACCGGATCTTCATCGCATCACGGCGCTGCTGGTCGCATCGCCACGGAAGAGCAGTAAGAAACTGACTCCTCACCTCCCTACGCCGAGAAGAACCGACGCATCCCCTACGCGGCACTAGAGACCCGACGCATCACCGTTCTTGCTTGTAAGGAACCAAAGCATCACCTTCCCTGCAACACTTTCGTTGTATAGTTACCCATCCAAAGGTACATTGAACTCAGTGGCGCATTTTACATCTAAAGAGAACTAAGCTATTTCTACCATTTTTAAGTACAGTATTGTGGATTTTTTGTCGTTTGTGGTCTTGTGTTAAATCTATATAAAGAATACTCATTTTTAATATACAACCTGTGTCATGTCCATCTGTAGTGTTGTCACTGGATTACTGTATGTGTTCACAAATGCTTTAAACACTGCCTCTAAGATAAGCCTGTCTGCTCGTGCCAAGCTACCAGGGGGGTGAGCAGGGGTTATTTTAGGAGTGTACCCTCTTACCCTGACTAGACGCAAGGGTCCTTCTTTGGTCAAAGGTCCCTACTTCTGCCATCTAGAGACCCCCAAATCGAACAATCTCAATTATATTGAGGATAGCCCTGTTATCCGGGAGAAAGGTGGGTGTGGTTTGGACCAGGGGTTGAAATAAATGGTCACAGATTTTTGAGAGCGGTTCAAAGACTGACCCTATGCCCGAAAGTATGGGTCTCCCAGGGGGGATTGGTCCCCCTTGTGGATTTTGGGGATAGTATAGAAATAGGGTAATTTGGGGGAGACTTTATCAGGGAGTCCTCCTCATGCTTATTAATCCACCCCTGATTGAGAGCGGCAGCCACCATCAGTTTGATGCGTGTGGTGAGGCGTAGTGTTGGGTCCTCAGTCAGGGGAGTGTAGTAGCGGGTGTCGCTAAGTTGATGTACACATTCTGTTCTGTAATCCATGGTGGACATAATCACGACACACATCAAACTGATGGTGGCAGCCGCTCTCAACCATGGGTTGATTATTAAGCATGAGGCGGACTTCCTGATAAACTATCCCAGAAATACCCTATTTCTATACACTTCACACCCCCCTCCCTCTCCTCCCCCCCCCCCCCCCCCCCTCCCAATCCTATATTTCCTGACTTGGGTTAATCGTCCTAACCCCTACTTAAAAGTCACTGCTAACACCAGCTTCCACACAAAGGCCCTTAGGGCAAACCTCCCCTATGGACAGTTTTTGCGCTTAAGACGCAATTGCAGCAATGTGGGGAATTTAAAACACAAGCAGCTGAACTCGCAACTGACTTGTTCAAAAGACAATATCCCATCAGACAAATCAATAATGCACAAAAAAGAGCACGCAATGCCAATAGAATGTCACTATTAGAAGGGCAACCTAAAAATAACACTGCCCAATTGACCTGTGACCTCCTTCACTCCAGAGTCCATTATGATAAAACGAGCAATCAATAAGCAGTGGAATATCCTCCAAGTAGGAGATCACACCATAGACAAACCCAGATTTGCCACTAAACGAACCGAAAACCTCAAAGACCTACTCATTAACACCAGACCAAAAAGGAGAACTCCTGCACCCGGCAATACCCTATGGAACGTACCGCCAGTGGCAGGCCACTTTCCTTGTGGTCATTGTACTGTCTGCCCCTTGACAAAAGCTTCCAAAAACATCATGCTTACCGACACTCTAAGATGGCACCAAAACAGACATACCAATTGCAATAGGCGTAACTCATCTACCTCATCACCTGTCCCTGTCAGCTACAATGCATAGGCATGACCACTCGCCTAGTAAAATTCAGAATGACAGAACATAGAAGCCACATCAGGTGTAAAGAAATGAACACAAAACTATACACACACTTTGCAGACCACAACCATTACACCAATGATCTGTCGTGGACTATCCTGGAAGCATTCCAACAGATGTCCAAGATGCCCTCTTAAGAAAATAGTAAAACTGGGTTTTCAAATTGTCCTCGCACACACAAGGTCTTAATGATGACATTCCCTGGGCTGAACTCAACCGCCCGTGATTAACCAACCATACTTTTCAAACCTGACCATTTCCATACCTTTGACTAGTTGTCTCACTACATCCCACACCTCCTTTACTTAGACCCCATTAGGGACCTACTTTACGCGCCAGGCACAATAAGGTCTAATAGACTCAGTGCATAACACACAACCAACCTGCCATTGTCCTTCTTGACACATGGCAGATGTAATTTCTCACAGTTGACCCCCAGGTGTGACAACATGAGAATATATAATACCGTAGGCGACCATTAATCGCGCAGACACTTAGTTTTAATTGGCCCTCCTCATGCAATACGCCGCCTCTTAGTCATTTTTGGTCACAAGGGTCATTTCCTAAGAATCTAGCCCCTTTCTATAGTGGACGTACAACGGGCTTTCCTTTTACGTAAGCCCCAACACATCCATTTGGAATGCTAGGGTCTTTGGTTTAAAGACCACTCGCCCAATATGGCCGGCACCAGTTACGCGCTAGTTCCTGATTGTGGTATTCCTTTAAAAGACTCAACCCCGGAAGTAACCTCCACGCGCCCAGAGCCAGGGTAGGATCGACGCAAGTTTCCCGACCCCCGGCATGAGTATGACGACCACATTCACGGAACCGGTGAACTTAAGCGTTTCCACTGCCATCACGGTAAGACCATAACATGTAGCTAATGTGAATCCATTTGTCTTGTTAGTAGCAACACAAGCAACTAACTGCTCTGCCTTCCCGCGTCAGCCTTAGACCAACCTTAATCCTGGTGAGTCTTATGTGTTTCCGTGGGTATTGTCCGGCATTATGCGGGGTTTTTGTTCCTTTGTTGTTGTTAATTTTTGCACGTAGCAAACACGCGATACACACGGTCTCTGCCATCGCCACCTCACACTTTAATTAGCATACACCGAAGGTATACAGGCAACAGCCTGCCGACACATTACCCTCCACTAGTCACAACTGGTCCCGCATACCGCCACGACGCCTACTACCATTACGCGGTGCCCACTTGCCAGAAGTCGCCTTTTGACTATGATTGTGAGCCACCCACATGAGCACTATACTCCTCATGCTCAGGCACACCTACCGGCAGCTGACCCTTCCTTTTTACCCGTTTCGATTGAGAGCCATCCAAAAACATTATGGTAATCTGCATATGCCCCCATCGATATGAGCACTGAATCCTTCACTCCCGGGCACCAAGCAGCTGGGCATCCACACTCTGAGATCACAATACCGGCACCACGATCAATGAAGACTGCATCTCTTTTACTCTGACCTGTAGAGCTTGGATCTTACTAACTACTCTACCTGCACCAGCCTCAGAGGTAGCCCACAGTTGCCCTTCTACGCCTGCTGGTCGCTCAGTAACTCCCATTTTGTGCGCCAGTGAAGTACCCTATGTCGCACTTAACTACCAATGTTGTTTGTGAACTTGACCTACATAAAAGTGACTCTACTTTTTTCGCAGTGTTCAAAATTTTCTTCGCTTTCTCTTTTTATTGTCTTTATTCCCCTTCCCTTTTTACAGCCCAGGACAATTTCAACTGGGGTCTGCTACCATGTCTGGCTATCATTCAATAATTTACTGAACCAGACTTACGGTAGTGGACACGAATTGCACTGTTCTTTGAAACTTCACATATGGTCCTGATGAAGTGCCACGAGACCCGTTAGGGAATTAACGGGCCCAAAATATTTCGACCCACTACACCACTTTAGCCCTATAGGAACTTTACACCCATGTAGGGGCTTACCCAATTTTAATTAGGCTAAAGCTACCACAGAAATAAATAACATACAGTAGGACTACTCTAGACTTCTTTTATCTCACCTACTTAGTGCACTACCAAGCCCTAACACCCACACACACCTTACGGCTTCTTCAAAAGATCTCCGCCAAAGAGCCCAGTACGCGGGTGCCAGTCGGGCTTTGCAGCGCTGGCCCGACTAGCATGGCCCAATG
Organism: Lissotriton vulgaris; assembly: GCF_964263255.1. Taxonomy (NCBI): domain Eukaryota; kingdom Metazoa; phylum Chordata; class Amphibia; order Caudata; family Salamandridae; genus Lissotriton; species Lissotriton vulgaris. Next base: position 1,986,249,317 of record NC_141691.1, on the reverse strand, counting down.
ATGAAGCATGACAGCCTCAGGGGGTGTGTGGGCATCACGAAGAAAGACCTTCCTTTCCCCTTCTCTTTCCCTATGAACTGCACACCCCTTTGAGACACAATTTTGAAAATGCCACGTTTAGAAAATTAAAAGAACAGATGATGGATGGAATGCTGAACAGTGCAAACCTTCACCCCCTCTTGACTGGGGGTGAGGGATTGGAAACATTCAGCACTCTGTCCATCATCTTCTGGTCTCATGACTAGGTGTAGCTTGAAGTTGGCCTATGTGTACTCCTACAAGAGAGTGAGAGAAAGGGGGGGATAGGCATGGACATCTCAAACTTGATAGGGGGCGGAGCTTATACCAACCACACGCGCATCATAATGAACTCCGCCTCAGCGCGCTCACAAGGGGTTTCCCCGCTGTCTTTTGTGTCCATAGACTAACTGAGAACGTAGTTGGGTGACATGAAATTCCAGACACCTTTGAAGTGGGAGAAACTTCTAGAGTCTTCCCCCTACAAAGTGGGCACCATGTATAAATGGTGGACCCACACCATGTGGTCAGTACACATCTGGATTTATGGAAGACTCAGAAGGACTGCTGTGCTGCTCTGCTGCGAGATAAATGGCTGCCCTGCTGTGTGATGTAGAAGGACTAGACCTGCGTATTGATTCCAAGACCACCAGGGGGTCTCCAGGGGTTAGTTGATTTGCCTCCTGATCAGAGCTTCAAGGACAGAGAAGGCTCTAGCAACCATAAACCCTGCACCTGGAATCTGCTTGCTGTGAATCTTGTCACTCAAGAGGTGTCACCACAGTACAGTCCTGGACCTTTGGAAGTGGGCCAGAAGGTGCTCTATTTCAGCAGTGGTATTTCAGGCAGAAGCCACACAACTTATCTCCTCACAGCTCTGTATCATAATTGCCCCAAAGCAGGATCCCCCAGCTCATATGAACGACTGCTCAGGACACTTCCTCGACGCAGACCCCCGCAGCTCCTCAGGACCACTGCTGCACAACCCATCCTTGATGCAAGACAGTGGATCACACCACACAGTTCATCAAAACCGCTACTGTGTGACGCATCCTCAAAGTGAGATCTTGCAACACTCCGAAACCTTGATTTAAGGTACTTTGTTCAGCAGGCCTAACTTGTTGCCTCTATCTGGTCCCGTGCTTCCAACACTGCCACCTGAACTTGTGATTTTGCCCTGGTCGAGCACAATCCAATAACCACAGTTGGCGCGTTGTGCTTCCAAGCACTGTTTGTAACTAAACCTTTAAAATTGCATATTCTCTGTCCTAGAGAAGTGGATTATTTTTGTTTTGGGTGTCAAATAATGTATTCAATTTCACTCTATTTTCCTAAATTGGTTTGGGGTTTTTCTTATGATGTTTTCACCTTATTACGGTTTGTGTGCCGGATAAATACTTTACACGTTGCCTCTAAGTTAAACAGGCCTGCTTTTGTGCCAAGCTACCAGAGGGTATAGCACAGGCTAGTTTGGGGTTTACCTCTGTTTCACCCTGACCTGGATTGCTGCTGGAGTAGAATTTCACCCCCTCAACCAGTAACCCAATTTATTACACTTGTACTGGCAGTTCTATTTAAATGTTTAATTAATGGAAGCACCCTCATCCCCAAATATTATTAGTGTATTTTTGTTCCATGTCTTTTTTTGTTTCATAGTACTTTTTTCAGTGACTTGTGAATCTGTTTGATTTTTATGTTTGAACAGGAAAGCCCATGAAGTTGAGTCTTGCAACGGAGGAAGTTGCCACCTTTTATGGTAAAATGATAGATCATGAATACACAACTAAGAAGATTTTTCAGAGGAACTTCTTTTATGACTGGACGGAGGTATGAATGGACTACGTTATAAGTATGTGGTAACCTCGAAAATTAAAGAGTAGTAAATATGCAGTTTCTCCATAATATTTGGTAGCAGGAGTTTGAGGATGTTATGCTCTGCTCCTTAATTTGTTTCCATTTACCTACTTAAATTCTACCTCCATCTTTTTAACATTGCCAACTTCTTCCTTCCTTTCCTGCATACCTGACCTTGGACAAGGACAATTTGCCAGCTGGAGACAACATACTTTAAAAAAAAATATTTAAGCTCTATTTATATTTCAAAAGAGGCATACAATTAGTTTCATTCCAATACAGTAAGTTGGTAATGTTAGATTGCAACGGCAATCTAGCACAAAAGCATAATGACATAATACACAGTGGTATATATGATTATTTTAAATGTAGTTGGGATGGGTAGCGTGAGGAGTCAACTCTCTTGTGCACACAGGCAACGTTGGGATTTGTCTTCCCGCCAAGTCCCGGTGTGGTTTGTATTATGATTGTGCGCTAGAGGAGCGTGGATTAATTTTGGCATCGTAGAGTTGGCGAAGGTATATTATAAGTTGGTCCCAGATATTGTGTGGGCGACTTGCTGGGGACATGAGTTCCCAATATGTGGCCCGGCGCGTCTGCAGCGTGCTGCGTCGGCAAGCCACCCTTTTACCGATAGTGCTGGTTTTCGACCCCAGTGAATTGACACCCTATGCTTAGCCAGCAGCAATAGCATCACTATTAATCTGCAATGTTTGTCCTTGGCATAGCCCAATAAACAAATAGACAAAGCTGGTGTTAGGGGTTCTAGTGTGATGGTGCTTATAGTCTCGCATACAGCGCGCCAGTAGTCCGCCACCCGCAGGCATGCCCAGGGCAGGTGCATAAATGTGGCTTCCGTTGCTGAACACCGTAAGCATCTTGCATCAGTAGCCAGGCCCATCTTATAGAGACCCACTGTGGTGCGGTATAGTGTATTTAGATATTTGAAATGTATTAGTCTCAATCTGTAGTTCAGACAAACTCGATAGGTTTGGCTGCAGCCATATTTCCATAGGTCCGCTGTCATAGCATAACCATATCCGCCTCCCAGGCCTACCGCACCCATGCAGTGTCCAGTGGAGAGGCTGCTAGTGTTCATGAATAGAGTTGGGTTATTAATTTATGCTGGGATATGGTTGTATAGACATATTCAAGCAACCTGTTGGCCGATGGGTGTGTGTGTGTGTGGGAACGCAGTGTTTGTGTTTCTACAGGCTGCTCTAATTTGATAATATAATAAAGTGTTTAGTGGTGTAGTATCGCGCATAGCTGTATTAGTGAAGGGGCAGAGGAACTTTCCATCTGGGAATAAGTCAGCGAATGTATGCATGCCTAATACCTTGGCGTGCCATCCCTTTGATATGCGTGGGGGAAAGGAGGGGTTCCCTGTCAATGCTGTGGATGGTACGTGTAACATGTTGGAGCCTGTCAATCTAAAGATGCCTTCCCACGCCCAGCACATGCATTCCACCATATTTATTTCGTGCTTAGGTGCATTGTATGGCTGGAATAGTGCCTTTGTTAGCGGCCATGGGGATGTCTTGTCCGCCTCCACCAAATTCTTGTGTGGTTGGCAAATATATAGAGTAATATTAGCATACATAGATACCACTTGTCCTTTGGCCGTTAAGCCAATGCCACACTCTGTGTGGTGTTGGCGTAGCCGTGCCGCTAGGGGTTCCATAGCTATCCCAAATAATAGCAGGGAGAGTGGGCATCTCTGTCTCATGCCCCGAGCAATTGTGATGGACCTGGTGATTTGACGGTTTATTTAAATGCCTGCCGAGGGCAGGGTGTATCTTATGGGTAAAGCCAGAGCTGAAACCCAAATGTCCGAGAAGAGGAAAGGCCATTCTATTGAGTCAAAAACATTGGTGGTGTCTAGGAGAGCCACTACTGCTGGTAAGGAGGGATTGATTTGATGCATGACTGATTATTTTATGTGTAGATTGGTAGCTGTGGCTCTTCCCTGTATAAAACCAGATTGATCAGGGAGTACAATTGAAGGCATAAGTGGAAATAGTCCATTCGCTAATCGTTTTGCTTAGATGTTGTTGTCTATGTTGATCAGTTAAAGGGAACGATAGGAGTCACCAAGCTCTGGAGCTTTGCCTGGTTTGAGGATAGTTGTGAATAGTGCTTACCGAAGGGAGGAGGGGAGTTGACCTGCTGTCACCGACTCGTTGTACATCTCTATGAGATAGGGAATGAGTATGGTAGCATATTCTATACAGAAGGCGGATGTAAGTCCGTCCAGAACTGGGGCTTTATCGCCAGGGAGTCCAGCAATGGCCTGTGCAATTTTCTCCATTGTAAACCTCGCATCCAGGTATTCTCTGTGACCCGGGTCTAGCCATAGCAGTTTGATTGACTCAAAATATTGATGTACGGTGTCTTAATTACTCATCGCCGCATCTGTGTAAATTTGTCAAGTCAAGTCAGAGGATTTATATAGCGCACTACATACCCAGGGGGTCTCAAGGCGCTTAAGAAGGGGTGGGGGGTTACTTGTCAAATATCCACGTTTTAAGTTGCTTTCTGAATGCTAGGTGGTTCTGGGTAAGGCGAAGGTAAGTGGGAAGAGAGTTCCAGGTTTTAGCTGCCAGGTAGGAGAAGGATCTACCTCCCATGGTGGTCTTGTTGATGCGAGGTACAGTGGCAAGGGCTTGGTTGGAAGATCGAAGCTGGCGGGAGGGGGTGTAGAAGGACAGTCGTGTGTTGAGGCATTCTGGTCCGATTTCGTAGAGTGCTTTGTGTGCGTGGGTTAGGAGCCGGAAAGTGATCCTCTTACTGACGGGAAGCCAGTGGAGGTTTTTCAGGTGACCAGAGATATGTTCTTTACGCGGGATGTCTAATATGAGCCTGGCAGAGGCGTTTTGGATTCGTTTGAGTTTTTTCTGGAGTTTAGCGGTAGTCCCGGCGTATAGGGTGTTTCCGTAGTCCAGGCGGCTCGTGACCCGTGCGTGGGTGACCGTTTTCCTAGTTTCGGTGGGGATCCAACAAAATGTTTTTTTGAGCATGCGAAGAATGTTGAAGCAGGATGAGGAGACGGCGTTGACTTGTCTGTTCATTGAAAGTGAGGAATCCAGGATGACGCCCAGGTTCCGTGCGTGGTCTGTCGGGATGGGTGCTTTTCCAAGGGCTACTGGCCACCAAGAGTCGTCCCATGCGGAGGGGGAGGAACCTAAGATGAGGACTTCTGTTTTATCAGAGTTCAGTTTCAGACGGCTGTGTTTCATCCATTCGGCTACTTCTTTCATTCCTTCATGTAGGTTGGTTTTGGCGGTGCTAGGGTCATTGGTGAGTGATAGGATCAGTTGAGTGTCATCCGCGTAGGAGATGATGTTTAGGTTGTGTTGGCGGGCGATGGCCGCGAGGGGGCTCATGTGTACGTTGAAAAGGGTGGGGCTGAGTGAAGATCCTTGTGGTACGCCGCAGATGACTTCAGTGGCCACTGACTTGAATGGTGGGAGGCGGACTTTCTGGGTTCTTCCGGTGAGGAACGAGGTGATCCATTCCAGTGCTTTTCCTTGGGTTCCGATGTTTCTGAGTCGCTGTAGAAGGGTGCTATGGCAGACTGTGTCAAAGGCTGCGGAGAGGTCGAGGAGGATGAGGGTGACTGTGTCTCCATTGTCCAGTAGGGAACGAATGTCGTCTGTTGCTGCGATGAGGGCGGTCTCAGTGCTGTGTTTTGCTCGGAAGCCGGACTGTGAGGAGTCGAGGGATTTGTTGGCTTCGAGGAAGGCGGCGAGCTGGTTGTTGACAGCTTTCTCGATGACTTTGGCCGGGAATGGAAGGAGCGAGATAGGGCGGTAGTTTTTGAGTTCGGTGGGGTCAGCTGTGGGTTTCTTCAGGAGGGCGCAGAGTTCAGCGTGTTTCCAGCTTTCCGGGAAGGTGGCAGATTTGAAGGAGCAGTTGATGACGTCTCGGAGGTGCGGTGCTATGATGGAGTCTGCTTTGTTGAAGATGTGGTGAGGGCATGGGTCTGTGGGGGAACCTGAGTGGATGGAGTTCATCAGGCGGATGGTATCCTCAGTGGAGATTGTGTTCCAGTCATTAGGGTGTTTGAGGGGGGTGAAGGTCCAGCAGATGGTTGGGTGGGTTGGTCTCCGGGTTGGTTGTCGAAGCTGTTGTGGATGTCTGCAATTTTGTTGTGGAAGAATGAGGCTAGGGAGTCGCAGAGGGCTTGAGAGGGGGTGATGTCGTTAGAGTTGGCCGAGGGATTGGTAAATTCCTTGACGATGTTGAAGAGTTCCTTGCTGTTGTGGGCGTTGTTATCTAGTCGTTCCTTGAAGGCGGTTTTCTTGGCCTTTCGGATCAGTTGATGGTGTATGCGGGTGGCGTTTTTGAAGGCGTCCTTGGTGCTGGTGGTTGGGTCTTTTTTCCAGGCCTTCTCAAGGGAGCGGCAGAGTTTCTTGGATTTCTTAAGATCATCGTTGAACCATGAGGCCTTCTTGCTGCCAAGTTTGCTTTGTCGTTTTTTCAGTGGTGCTAGGATGTCGGCGCTGTTGGATAGCCAAAGGGTGAGGTTGCTGGCGGCTTGGTCGGGGTTTGATGAATGGGCTGGGGGGTTTAGCAGAAGCGATGAGGAGATCTGGTCGATGGTGATTTTGTTCCAGTTTCTTTGCAGAGTTGGTTGGGGGTGTTTGTTGGGTTTGGGCTTGTTGTAGGTGAAGTGAACGCAGCTGTGGTCAGTCCAAAGGAGCTTCGTGGTGTGGCTGAAGGAGACATGATTGCTGGAGGTGAAGATAGGGTCGAGGGTGTGACCTGCGATGTGGGTGGGGGAAGTGACCAGTTGTTTAAGTCCGAGGTTGTCAAGCAGGGTGGTGGAGTTGCGGTCGTTGTTCTTTTCAAGGTGAAAGTTGAGGTCTCCTAGAAGGATGTAATCTTTGGAGGGGAGCGCGTGTGCAGTGATTAAGTTCGTGATGTCCTCACTAAATTGTGCGCGGGGTCCTGGAGGCCTGTAATGGAGGGAGCCTCTGAGTGTGGTCTTGGGGTCGATGTGGATCTGGAAGTGAAGGTGTTTAGTGTTGGCGAGGTTGACGTCAGAGCTGGTTGAGATATGGATGGATTTCTTATGGACGATAGCGATTCCTCCTCCTGTGTGGCCGGTACGGTCCTTGCGTATGATCTTATAATCTTCTGGGATGGCAATGGTGATGTCTGGGGCGGAGGAGGCGTTCAACTATGTTTCAGTTAGGAAGGCGACGTCCGGAGAGATGGTGTCTAGTAGATTCCATAGGTCAATGGCATGCCTATGGACCGATCGGGTGTTGAGCAAGATGCATTGTAGGTGGTTGGTGTCGGGAATCTGAGGTGTGATCGTAGCGGAGTGGTTGACGTTGCAGAGGAATTTGCAGGAGTAGCATGAGAAAGGTCCATGGGTGTGTCCGGGAGCGGCTTGGACGCAGTTTGGGGAACGGCCGGGGTTAAGGGCTAGGAGGGTGGTGGCATCGTAGGTAATGCGGGAGGGCTGGGAAATGCGAGGGCCAGGGGGTCTGGCGCTGGGCGCGGTCCAGGCGCGGACGGGCGTAGACGGGCTTACCTTTGGCGCACCTTCGGCGCGAATTGGGCGCGGTCGCTGCGCGTGAACGCTGCGCGCGGGAGTAACTGTCATATATGGATAGTGGAGGGGGAGGGGCGAGGGCGGCTCAGCTGGGAGGCGGGGCGGGCTACAGATGACCACAACAACAACAAAATGGAGGCGGAGGGGGGAGCACAGCGGAGCGCTAGGGCAAACGCGCAAATACAGTGAAAGCGGCACATTTAAATTCAAAAGTGCAAATAAATCAGAGCGGCAACCAGGCACACAGCAGGCAGCAATAATTAGGCAGATTAAGCAAAGCAATGCAGCACAACGATACCGAGTGTCACAGAGGGACACTGGGGAGCGACCACTCAGCCCGAGGGAGAGGAGCGAGTCACGGCGCTTTCCGGTAGGGGAGCGCTGTTCTGGTCAGTGGGAGGGCGGCTCAGCTGGGAGGCGGGGCGGGCTACAGATGACCACAACAAAAACAAAATGGAGGCGGAGGGGGGAGCACAGCGGAGCGCTAGGGCAAACGCGCAAATACAGTGAAAGCGGCAAATTTAAATTCAAAAGTGCAAATAAATCAGAGCGGCAACCAGGCACACAGCAGGCAGCAATAATTAGGCAGATTAAGCAAAGCAATGCAGCACAACGATACCGATTGTCACAGAGGGACACTGGGGAGCGACCACTCAGCCCGAGGGAGAGGAGCTAGTCACGGCGCTTTCCGGTAGGGGAGCGCTGTTCTGGTCAGTGGGAGGGCGGCTCAGCTGGGAGGCGGGGCGGGCTACAGATGACCACAACAACAACAAAATGGAGGCGGAGGGGGGAGCACAGCGGAGCGCTAGGGCAAACGCGCAAATACAGTGAAAGCGGCAAATTTAAATTCAAAAGTGCAAATGAATCAGAGCGGCAACCAGGCACACAGCAGGCAGCAATAATTAGGCAGATTAAGCAAAGCAATGCAGCACAACGATACCGAGTGTCACAGAGGGACACTGGGGAGCGACCACTTAGCCCGAGGGAGAGAAGTAGAAGGATGATATCACTGTGTTTGTCTTCATGGGAGATGTAACTCTGCGGCCGTTAACTTCGCGCAGTTAAGTTACATATGAAAATGCATGTGGTCTCCTCAGCAGACCAGCAAGTGTCCTGCCAGGGCTGTCCCGTATTGTCGAGCCTGCACTTCACGTCCCAAGTAGTTTTTTTTTTTTAAACCTTTATTTGAGCAAAAGAAAAACCATTCAGTGGTGTACATTCAGATCTGGCACAAGAGTAAAAGACACATTACAAAGTCATATATTATAAGACATCGTTCCTCACACTGGGCAGCATACACTGCAATCCGAAACAGCGGTCTACATTGAGGACAGGTAACATTGCGCAATAGTACCACGGAGCATAGAAAGGAGGTACATTACAGACGGTAGGTTCCCAGCAGAGCGTAATACATAATGCACATCATCAGTAGATAGCGATACCCGGCAACAGTCAGCAGGCATACTTGAGAGGTAAATGGTAATCGTGACATATTACACAACAGTTGCCCACTACACCTGCAGAGTTCAGCCATCAGCGCTTATCACACCTCCAGCAAGGCAGGATGGATTATCCAGAGCACAAAGTGACAGCGGACGCCAGTCTATTATTGCAGCATAATGCCAGCCAGGAAGGCGTGGGCTTCATCCAATGATAGGCATATTGCGCCTGAGCACTCAAATAGTATACCTCGAAATCCGGGACATCAAACCCCCCCTTTGTCGTAAGGTAATGTTAAAGTAGACCATTTCAACCGCGGTTGCTTGCCCCCCCAGAACAACCTGAGTAGTTCCGACCTAAGGCGTTTAAAAAAATACGCGCCAGGGTGATAGGGAATATTTTGGAACAGATATGAGAAGCGTGGGAGTACCTCCATTTTCACCAGCGAGGCTCTACCCGCCATAGACAGCGGCAAGGACATCCATCGCCCAACATTATCCGCCAATTTGGTAGTAGCAACACCATAATTAAGCCTAATCGTCTCCTCCCTATCGAGTGATATCACAATACCCAAATAGCGTAGGTCAGCGGCGCACCATTCTAGGGGGTAATCCAGCGGAAACCTCTCAACCGCCGCAGTAAGCGGGAAAAATTGAGACTTTTTCCAGTTGATGTGTATGCCAGAAATTCCGCCAAAAACAAGAAGCTCCCGCAGTATCGGGTTGAGATTCGCCTGCGGGTCCTTCACGTATACCGCGGTGTCGTCCGCATATAGTGAGACCCCTATTTGGCGTTGGAAGCAATTAAACGCACTATGTTTATGCAACTGCCGGATTCGACAAGCCAGTGGCTCTTGGCGATAGCAAATAAAAGTGGGGAAAGAGGACAGCCCTGTCTAGTACCTCTCGTTATAGGCAGTTGAGGGGAGAGTATTCCATTAACAATCACTCTGGCCACAGGTTGGGTGTACAATAATTTTACCCACGAGATAAATATTTTAGGAAAGCCCATTCTACACAGTATGTCAAAGAGATAATTCCATTCCACAGAGTCCAATACTTTCGTAGCTTTCGTAGCATCCAAAAAAACTGCGGCGACCGGGAGTTCAGGTGCTATCGTCGGAATCGAAGAAAAGAGAGTGCGAAGATTATGGGAGGTCGCGCGCCCCGGTACAAAACTGGACTGATCCGGCAGCACTACATTGGGCATAAGCAAAGACAGCCGTGCTGCTAGGACTTTCGCTAATATTTTTGCGTCGCAATTAAGCAGCGATAGGAATCTTTGTCCAGGGGGTCCTTGCCAGGCTTCAAGAATGACGTAATCGCCACCTCCCTCACGGATCCCGGCAGAATCCCTACCTCCAGGGACTCATCAAGGACCTCTTTTAGCACCGGGGCCATAATATCAACATAGCATTTGTAGAACTCGGCAGGGAGTCCGTCCAACCCCGTCGCCTTGCCATTATTCTGAGACATAATGGCGTCTCTGATTTCCTCCACTTCCAGGGGTCCACCAAGAAATGCCCTGTGGTCATCAGAAAGCCAACACAATGCAAGGTCATCAAGGAAACCCCATACCTGACCTCCCCCGACTGTTGCGTAGTGTATAGCTGTGTATAGTGGTGCATGAAGGCCTTCTGAATCCCTATCGCATCCTTACACCGGGTGCCGTCTTTCAGTACCAGTTCCGGAACCCCCGTACTAAACCGTGGGTGTCTCGTAAGCGCAGCAAGTACCTTACCCGGCCTTTCACCCTCGCAATATTTCCTCGCAGTCCAGTACTTCCCTCTATACTTCACTTCCCTAGCAGCCTCCTCCTCAAAGTCCGAAAGTTTGTCCCTAAACTTATGCCTGAGCTCTGGGTCCGAATCAGTGACCATTCTAGTTTCTAACTCTTAAGTCAGCCTCCAGTTTTGTGATGGTCTGAACAATAGCTCTGAGTACCCCACAGCTCTTGGAGATCGTAACCCCCCGGATCGTCACCTTAAATGCCTCCCAGATCATTTCCACACTGTCCACTGACCCCTTATTCCTTGGAAAAAAACGCCTCTATTTCCTCCCCAAGCTCTGCCTTGAAGATGGGATCCAACAGTACTGAGGGAAACAGTCTCCAGGGGGGTCGCGGCCTATTAAGACCCGGCATCGACACTGTAATCCTATCCGAGTAGGTTCTGGGAAGATGTTCCGTTCTGTGTATCCCCACGGCAAGCCTCCGTGACAGAAAAAGATAATCCAACCGCGCCCAAGTGCGTGCATGTGCCGTGAAGTGTGTGCCCTCTCTGCCGTCTGGATGAGTAAACCTCCAACTATCCACCAACCCTGCTTCCTCAAGAATGCCCCACAACACATCCCTCGCTTGAGTGTTGTATTGATGGCTCCTGTCAGACCTATCCTCCACAGCTCTCAGCGCGAAGTTAAAATCACCGCCCCATACAACATGCGTGGCGTCCAAGGCAATGACATGACCCCAGAGTGTAAGAAAAAAGTCAGGCTTGTCCACATTTGGCGCATAACAGTTCACAGGCACCACTGTATCCAAACCAATTCTCCCCCACAGAATCACATATCGCCCATCAGGATCCACTCTCACCCCTAACTCCTGAAAAGGGTGCGTTTTTTAATCAACACAACAGTCCCACGCGCATAGGACGAGTATGATGAAAATTTCCGAACCTTGGCCCAATGACTAGCAAATTTAGGGTCATGTGTTGGGCGCAGATGCGTCTCCTGTAGGAAAGCGATCTGCACCTGATGTCTATCTAAATACTGCAGCACATTCCTACACTTTCTGGCATCATTAAGACCCCGCACATTCCAAGACATAATTGATATTTTATCCAGCGCACCATCAGCCATTATCTGTGCAAAAAAACCATCAACGCAGACACACCCATGAGACAGTGTTGCCTCCCAGTAGAAGAACAGCGTAGCAGAAAAACAGTATGCACTCTTACCCGCACCAAATCTACACCACAACCACCCCATCCCCCCCCCCCCCCCAACTCGACAGACCCCACCCAACCCAAACCAGTTACACACAGCTACAGAACACAAGTCCAGGACCAGGAACAATGCAAGCACTGCAGAGACCGTAGGGCAAGCACCCATAGCAAACCTGACACTAGACACCCAACAGCGCCCCACTCCCCTCTGGTGGCAGCGCCGGGTTTGAGAGCCAGGCATAGGATGATTCCACAGCACATCAGAACAGGTGAGGTCTATTATGGCATCAGTATGTTCAAACCCCCGGTCCAAAGAGGCAGTCACAATAATAGCAAAGCAGCAAACAGTGAAACAGCAAAAAACAGTCCCAAGGGACCATCGCACTTCAGTACAAGTGCATCCCCCCACCACCCACCTGAGCAACCCCAACCTGCCAGTACCCCATGTCCTCCACCCCCCCCCCCCACACCCCCATCAAAACCCACCCAACTAAACATTTGCATAAGAAACTTCAAGTTCAGTTCAGTGGGGAATACCCTTCGGGCGTGATCTAGAGGCGCACATGTCCACCCCCCCCCCCCCCCCCCCACACCTCGCCATAGCGGAAGGATTACCCAGCAGACTGCCGACGAAGTACTTTAGGGATTTTACCCTCACAAATTGAAAAAACGGATTCTATTTTGGAAATTTGCACAAACGATGAAGAACTGTAAAGAACAAAATATATTGTAAATAGCCTTGAAAAAGCCCTGGCGCGAATCGCCATAGGGGCGAAACACATGTCGGCTGTTCATGTTTTTATCTAAACGAATAAAGAGCAACTTTTCTACAAAATAAGGACTTCTGACTCTGACTATACAAGCAAGGATTGAGCCTAAGGACATTAAGATTTGATACCAAACACACTCATTACCCCCTTCAACACCTCGCCATTAGCCCTCACGTCTCAAGTATGCACGGCCCAGGTAGTGGGGGGGGGGGGTGCCTGGAGTACATTACCATCGTAGTCCAACGCTCCTCCAACGTCCTTCGACAGAATCCAAGAAAGCCAGTTCGCAATTCTCCACAGCGTTATCTAACAGCACAAATGAGAGGAAAATACAAGAAGTGCGGGCACTGCGGCTCAGCTCCAGAAGTTCAAGTCACAACCGTAGCCCAGACAGCGGTAAATATCACTCATCTTCATTGGCCGAGTGGAATCCTTCCTGTCCCTCTTCTCCGTGTCGTCGGTCCGCAGCATGTTCCCTCCTGAGGCGCTTCACAAAGTCCTCCGCCTGTTGCGGGTTCGTAAAGAAGTGCTGCTTCGCCTGATGTCACTCTCAACTTCGCAGGATACAATAGGGCATAGTCCACCTGCAGCTCTCTAAGCTTTTTCTTGACGTGGTGGGCCTTGGGTCGCGTATTACACTTGCTTGTGTAGCCATGCGGTCATACTCCAGGGAGAGTCTGTATGCCATCGGCAAGGTGAGCTGTAGCTGCATTCTACCGCCTGTCCATCCCCTATGTGGTCCGTACCGTTGCTCCTGCAATGGCTTGGTACTTGAGCCCCCCCTGCCTCCCCCCCCTGAAAATTCCTTCTGTCGCCCATCACAGTAGGGGCTCTCCTTCCACTCTGAGGATCATGAATCTAAACGTCAGGTCGATCCTAAAACATCAGCAGAACGTGTACGATCTGATTGAGAATGAAGCCCAGGATATCCTCGCTTTAACTGAAACATGGCTTCAGGAAGCTGACACTGCCATTCCCAATCTAGTATGCCCTCCTGGCTACTCTATGTACACACTGAATAGATCATCTAGAGGGGGGGGGAATAGCCCTTATAGTGAGGTCCAGCTTCTCCTGTGTGTGGAACGGTCTCAAGACTGCTGGTTGTGAAAGTGCATCGTTTAAAGTCTCTGTTAGCCCAGAATTTACCTTCTCTGGTATGGTGGTGTATCGTCCGCCGGGCAGTGACGTGGCGTTTAGGAATGCCTTCCCGGATATTGTTGGCACCTTGATCACCTACTGCGCCAATTTTTCTATCCTGGGTGATTTAAATCTGCACTTCGATACTCCTGCCAGTCTGACCACTCGTAGTATTTCCTTGGACTTAGAGGCCTTTCAACTTTCCCAGCTGGTCTCCCAGCCTACTCATTCTGGGGGGCATATTCTTGACCCTTTCTTCACCAATTTGACAGAGGCTAAAGTCATGTCGATCACTCCTGTAGAATGGTCTGATCATTATCTGGTATCCATTTGCTGCCCTATATCTGCTACCACTTCTACCTCTTCAGCTAGACGAGTACCTAGGAGATCCTGGAATAAACTCAGGCTGGAAGACTTCCATCATCTTCTGTCAGTGGAACCCCTGGGCCCATTGAACAACGTAGAGGAGGGGTATGATCTCTTTTGCTCTTGGCTCACTAGGGCTCTGGACGTTCTGATACCTATTGTATCGATGAAGATCAATCCACGTGAGTCGAGTCCCTGGTATGATGGCGCTCTGCGCGCCTTGAAGGGAGCTTGTAGACGGGCGGAGAGGGCCTGGCGGAAGACATATGGGGCTGAGTTAAAAGCTGCATATGCCGCGTCCGTCAAGCTCTATCATCGGGCCATATGTCGTGCTCGAGCGGCCTTCTATGCCGATGAATTCCGGAACAGCACCAACCCGTCGAAGGCCATCTTTAAGGCGGTCAAAGATCTTATGGCAAAGCGTATTACCTCCACGGCTGAGAGCTCTGTCGCACATTGCGAATCCCTTGCCTCCTATTTCTTGGGAAAAGTCCAAGCTATATACCGGACTTTCCCTAGTATTGGGACCACGTTCGGCAGCCCCAACGAGACACCCCATCAGGTCACCCTGCTTTCATTCCCCCCTCTGACCTCGGAAGGGTTTGATAAACTTGCTTTGCAAGTTAAATCTGGGTCTCCATCTGATCCAGTGAGGCCTGCTCTCTTTCGAGACCAGGCCTTTATGGGACGCCCTGTTGTACGTTCCCTTGTCAACCTCTGTCTGGAGTTGGGGGTAGTTCCAACTAGATGGAAGCAGGCGGTGGTGTCTCCGATCATTAAAAAACCCTCCTTGGACCCGTCTAAGCCGGAAAGCTACCGTCCCATCTCGCTGCTACCCTGGCCAGCTAAGCTGACAGAGGCCCATGTCAATCTGGCCCTGTCAGAACATCTAGCCCCGACCAATGCCCTCGATCCCACACAAAATGGCTTCCGTGCTGGTCACAGCACGGAGACCGCCCTTCTTGTGAAGGTGGAACATCTCCGTGCGAGGTTGGATGCTGGTCAGACGGCGGCGCTGATTTTGTTAGATCTCAGCGCCGCCTTTGACACTGTATCTCACAGCATCCTCCTGCATCGGCTCGAGGAGATTGGCATCGGTGGCCAAGCGCTGCAGTGGTTCCGCTCCTTCCTGGACAACCGTTCCTTCTGTGTTGCCATCCCTCCCTTCAAGTCCAGGTTCCAGCCTCTGGCCATGGGGGTTCCGCAGGGGTCCTCGCTGAGTCCCACGCTGTTCAATCTTTACGTGAGACCGCTGGCTGATGTCGCAAGGCAGTGGGGCCTAACTTTGGTCTCATATGCCGACGACACACAGCTGGCGGTTACTCTCAGCGGGGATGCGGAACAGGATGCCCCCAGGTTTCAGTCTGGACTGAAGGCGGTGGCTAGATGGCTGAAAGGAAACTGTCTCCAGCTTAATGCCACGAAAACGGAGGTAATGGTTGTCGGGAAGGGAGTGGAGCTTTGGGGCGATCAGTGGTGGCCGTCTGAGCTGGGCCCTACTCCGACCCCGGTGTCGGAGGTGAAAAATCTAGGGGTCTGGTTGGACGCTGGTCTCACCTTTGTAGGGCACACCAAAAAAACTGCAGCCTGCTGTTTTGGACTGTTACGAGGTTTAAGACCAGTTCTTAAATTCTTTGACGCCCCAACCAGACAGCTTGTAGTCCAGGCAACCATCATCTCTTGCCTGGACTATGCTAGCTCTCTTCTGGCTGGGGCCAACCAGGCTGAGTTAACTCGCTTGCAGCGGGTTCAAAACGCCGCAGCGAGAGCCATTGTTGGCCTACCTAGATTCTGCCCGGTGGCTAATGTCGTCCGCTCCCTACATTGGCTCCCTGTTAGGAAGCGCATTCTTTTTAAGGTCCTTTGTTTGACCTTTAAAATCCTGAGAGGTATAGGCCCTGAGATCTTGTCCAACTGTATCTCCTTTTATGTTCCCACCCGCAACGTTCGGTCCCAAGGTCAGGCCCTTGCTGTTGTTCCCAGATTCAGGCTCAGCAGGATGGGGGGGTCGTTCTTTTAGGGTGAAAGCAGCACTACTTTGGAACACCCTCCCAGTTGAAATCCGTCTGCTTGAGGACCTGCTGTCCTTTCGAAGAGCCATTAAAACATTTCTGTTCTAGTTATCCCTTTTAGGTCTTATTTTTTTTCCTGTTGTGTTATATTTCTCCTTGTCTCTGCGCCGGGACGCTCCTTCGCTGGAGTCGCTGTGCGCATAATAAATTAATATAACATAACATAACATAACATAACATCCAGGAACTTACGCCGCTGTTCCTGCACCACAGGCGTGAAGTCCAGATAAATGGAGAAGTTGACCCCATCACAGGAGAGTGTACGGGCGGTGCGAGCTGCACGAAGAGCCGTGTCTCTGTCCCGATAGTTCAGGAGACGTGCGATGATTGGACGCGGCAGGGTACCAGTGGTTGGCCGTGGCCCAAGGGACCGGTGCGCCCGTTCCACAATAAATTGTTTAGAGAAGGCCTCCGAGCCAATCGCTCCAATCAGAATCTTTTCCACATATGTCTCCATTTTCCCCACATTTGTCGTCTCCGGCACACCTGCCACACGTATATTATTGCGCCGACTTCTGGCCTCCAACTCCTCATTCTTTGCAGCTATTACCCGTAGCACATTATCCATTCGCGCCAGTTGTGTTGTGTGGGTAGCCGCCGTATCATCATGGTCAGAAATACGCTGTTCTGCCGCCGTGATGCGTTCCTCATGAACGTCCATCCTTTGCACCACAGCATCCATCCGTGAAGACAGTTTATCCACCTTGTCCACTATAGTAGCAAACCCCTGTCTCATTTCTTGCATCATCTGCTGAAAGTCAGGGGTAACATGTTGGGGGACAGCGTCAGTGACAGCCGGGGAGGATCGGGAGCGCCCCGCATCTTGCGCAAGGCGCGACTCCCTCTTGGCCGCCATCGAATCAAAGGACAGCTTCGGCTGTTTGTTGTCTGGTTTGCCTATGTCAAGGTGCCTGTGGCCGTTCACGGCAACCACAGGGTAATGAGGATGCACAAACTGACCAGCAACCACAATGCGGCGTAAGCCAAAGGGGACCCCCCGTCAACCACCCGGTACTCACTGTCCATAGGAGGCTCAAGGAAGGCCGTAGCTCGCAAATACCGTCACCCTCACAGACGAGGTGTCCAATCCACAGCGTAGTTCGGTAGCAACAGAACGATGGAATACACAGGTAAGAGCAGGAGGCCCGCACGCCCCCGACATCAGAGGGAGACCACCACCACTGTGGGCCAGCATTCAGGTAGCAAGCACGCCAATCCACCTCCGCAGTCCGCTCCACAGGTGGCAGAAAGGAAAAGCACAAGGCCAGCAGTAGTGTCTCCTAGGCACCAGTACTCCACACTGTAGGCCAAGCAGACAAAACAGTGCCCCGCAGCATAGTCATATTATCCGCATGTGAGGCGAGAGGTAGCGAAAATAGTGCAGAATGCACAATCCCCTACAGTCCAACTGCATCCCCCGCCAGCGTCGATAACTGCAGCAAAGAATGGCGCCCTCCGAGGTGAGCGTCCCCGGGCTCACGCAGCCCACAAGACCAGGGGCGCCAAGTCACAGCGGCCCTGCGCCAGAAGCCCACAAGGATGGAGTCCGCAGAAATCGTCTACAAGGCAGAGCCGGCCGTTGCAGGGCTACCGGCAAGCAGAGGGAGCGGTGAAGGACTACAGACAGACAGGGGCACGAGCAGGTAAGACACCCCGCCTCACCCGTCCACACAATGGCCGCCGCCTCACACGGCGCCGGCTCCAAGGGCAGCGACGCGGCTCCACAGCCTGCAATCCCGGCAGTAGGCACAACGGAGCTCCAAGTGCCCAGCGAGGGCTCCAGACCGCCGTCCCTCCACTCCGGCAGCGAGCACTCCAGGACAGCACCGGACCGGGAGGTCCCGCCGAGGGGCGCGCGCGAAGGCCCTCCCACCTCGTGGTGCGCCGCGGGCTCAGTTAGTGCGGCAAGCCGGCCAGTAGCGCTAGTCTTCTCCAGGGCACCTCACGGGGACATCTTCAAGCAGGCATAACTTCGGCCAGGAGCATCGAAACTGGCTGCAATTTAGACCGGAGGTGTATCGGGCCAGTCTCTTCAAGGATTCACGGACAGAGGAAGAGCAGGCGATGGTAGAGCAGGATAATTAACGGATTATATCTCCAGGCTGCAGGAGCCTCACATAAGTGCGGCCATGCTGCTAGTGCTCCCTCTAGCGCCCCACGTCCCAAGTAGTTTACCTCCCTCTCAGCCTCAGTCTGGTACTCTGACATTCTGGTTCTAATCTCACCTAATGTTTCAGATGTGGGATTTGTGCTACATATATTTGATATACCATTTTGATTTCTGCTTCCAGCTTTTCCAGGATCCCTCTGATCATTCTTAGCACCCCAAACTGCTTAGCAATGCACTTGCCGCGGATTACTACCTTGAAGGTGTCACATAATATGGAGGGTGAGTTGACCAAGACATCCTTTAAGTTAAAAAAAAAAAAGAACATATGCCGTAGGGTTTAGGGAATTTGAAGGACCAGACATACAGGGGAATGATCAGGCCGAATGTGCGCAAGATGTTAGACAGAATAGGACCATTTTGCTAAGCCGTTAGATACCAACCACAGATAAATTCCGGGTCCAGCAGTTGTGTGGAGGAAATACAGGTGCCATCGCATCCACTGGGGTGTGCATGCCACCACGCATCTAATAGTGCGTTATCGACTAGGAGCGAGTTTAGTGTTTCTGTGGCTTGTGGGTGTTGTAGTTTTAGTGCCCGAACGATCAAGATTTCCTTGTAGCCCAACATTAAAGTCACTGCCCCAAACTATCAGGCAAGATCTATATTTTGCTCTCAAACTCCAGATATGGAGTAAAAAAAACAGGGTGGTCCGAGTTGGCTCCATATATGGCCGCCATAATCAATGGTGGAGAATAAAGTGCACCTGCCAATACAAGATATCCATCCTCAGGTCTATGTGAGTGTGGCCGTTGGGCCAAGAAAGCCCCTTTTTTTTAAGTAGAATGTCTCCTCCCCTAAAATAGTTGGGAGTATGCAGATGAGTAGGAGTCACCCCACCAACGGGCACAGCGCCGGGCCGTGTCAGTAGTGGATAAATGTGTCTCTTGCAGAAAGCATACGTCTGTTATATCTTGTAAGATAGACATGCATGAGGCCGAATTTGCGATGGTTATTGATACCCCGAAAGCTCAATGTTAGGAAAGTTACATTCGTCATTAATTATTTGTTGAGTATGTGTACCATATCGTGTACCATATCGTTTCTTGATGTTGCCCTCAGGGGTGTAAGGGAATTGTGCCATTTGCAATAGTGGTGCAGCCTCTTAATGAAGCAATTACCACAGACCTGGGTTAGCTTAAACAAGGAAATGGCGTTCCCCAGAATTAACAAGCCCCTTACCCAGTGTCCAGTACAAACCTCCCATGTCCAACCCCCACTCACTCGAACCCCCCAATCGGTTTGTGATGTACTATCCTCCGCATCCAAGAATCCCCAACTTTGAAATACAGTGAACATGCAAGGGAATTATCCTGTTAGGGCGCATGGACTCTCCAAGTATGCTCCACTGCCTGGAGGACAGGGTGGGTGAGAATTGTAATGTATTTGGAGATTACAAAGGGCAACATAACACATTATGTCCAGACGCTTATATTGAAGCACGCTTCTTAGGGCGTTCTATTAGTATGGTTGCAGTACAGTCTAATGTGGTATTTCGGTACTGCCCTAATATGTGGGTTTCAGTCATTATCACTGATGCAGCCATCTCCAGATGGTGCGGTTGAGTTGTGTGGGTGCGATACGGTTCTGCTTAGTTGATTCGCATGGGTCATGGCAGCCTTGTAATCTGTTAAGTAACGTGGTTTGCCGTACGTATCTACGCGAAGTTTGGCTGGGTACAGGATGGCGTACGGTATTTTTAATTGTTGAAGGATTCGTTTTGCTGGTAGGAAATCTCATCTTGCCGAGTGCTCCCCTGATGCCTGATCACCCCCATTTCTCTAGCTTTCTGCAGAATTGCATCCCGGTCCAGATAGTTCAGTAAGCGGGCTATTATTGGCCCAGACCCAGCAAACGATGTGCCTGCTCCACAATGAAGACCCCTGACAGTATTGTGCCAAACAGTTCGCGGAGTAAGACTCCAGGTAGTCCTCCATCCTGGAGATGGCTGTGGATTCAGGGTTTCCAATATTTCTGAGATTATTTTTTTCAAGAACTTGATTCTAGGTCCTCGTTCTTTGCGTGGATGAGTTCCAGTACCTTATCCATTTTTAACAAGCGTTTTGGGTCTTCTGGTAGGGCGTCATCAGCATCCGAGGCCTGGATTCCAGTTGTGCAATTTGAGTCATGCAAGTGTACACTCTGCTTCACCTGATCCAGCTGGTGAGCAAGATAATCTATTTTAGAGTGGATCGTTTTTAGGCTGGACTTGACCTCTAAAAGAAGAGAACAAATATCTTTGTCTTGCACTCCAGTATTTTTGGTTTCTGTTGCCTGTTCTTCCGCCTCCTGCAGTGGCTCCCCATAACATCTGGTTCGCCGGTTTTCAAAGACGAGCTTGGATTGTTTGGTATCTGTCTTCCCCATCTTATGGAAGACAGTTGGCACGATGGATAGGGAGCAAGGTAGCGTGGGGGAATGTCGTGGACTGCAGACAGGCAGCCTGTTAGTGTTGCGTGTGTTCAATTCCGGTTTCTATGGAGTTACCTTCACCATGGCTCGCTGTCTTGGCAATACAGTTGCCCCATCGGATTTCAAGTAGCCTCGTTAGTTGTTATTGTTGGGGTGGATAAGTCGTAAGTGTCTGGGGCGGATCTTGTGGATATGGATTTGGTTTGTAGAGTTACTTGTCTTGTGACCAGTCACAGCTGGGCCACCACTCTATCAGCGTAAATTCCTGTCAGGTCCCGGCTTCTGCGCTCCCAGAAGGCTATGGTGCGTCTAAGCAGGTCTAGTATTCCTCCCTATGCCCTTAGTGAATGTTGCCCCCAAAGTGGGTGCGTACTGATTTCTGAAGCACTCTAGCGGGGTGATGAGACCGTTTGCTTGCTTATGCTTTAGGGGGTGCATCTCAGTCATTCAAGGTTTTATTAGCATTCAAGACCCCTGCACAGGGGATCTATGACACACAGTGTAGAGCTGCGGCACAGGGAGGACCAGGCCAGCCAAACACCACCATGGAGAGTGTTCTTCAGTGAGGTGACCTTGTGGGTGGAAGAGGTGAAGTAGAAAGCGTGCGGCATCCAGTGTTTTCTTCCACAGCCGTCAGGAAGCCACGCTCCCCACCACCCTCCCTTGCAGTGACTCCTTACTCTGTGATTGCTACTGCTGGGTTCTGTAAGAGGGGTGTTCGGTCGCTGGCAGCACCCTGCCGTCCACCGCAGTCTATCTTGTGCGGGGCCACTCATTGTCCACTGCTGGTCTCTTCCCAGATTTCGGCCCAGGCTGTCGTTCAGGCCTTCGTCAGTGCGGGCGTCCCAGTAGGGGCAAGCTCCGTACCGGTGCGGAATTGCTGACTTTCTCTTGACGTATGGGTGTGCAATCTCCGGCTTCACACCAGATGGTGACGCGTGCGGCTTGTCCTATCTCTCGTAGCCTGCTTTGCTGTTCCTGCGGCTAGCGTGGTCGTGCCAATATCTGTGCTCAAGCAGCTCTTTGACCGTGCCCAACAGGTTTTATAGGCACCTGGCAATAATGGCGTGCATTTGCACTCTATTTTTGTCTGGAAAGTATTTGTCACCTCAGATTATGATGGATAGTTCGCTCAGCTGGCAGAGCTTACTCCTGGTGTAGCCATCTTGCCACTGGCAAGACCACGCCCCCCTGGAGACCTCATACCATTAAATTCTATACTTGGTCTTAGCACCAAGCCAAGCTTAAGTGAACATTTGTAAAAGTGCAGTGTGGAACAGCTAACCAAAGAACAACACTGTAACCAATAACCTACAATCTCCACAGCAAGAGGGAGTAAAAAAACAAAAACGAAAATGGTAAGAAATTTGGGTAAAAAGAAAAACAGATACAGGGTCAACATTTATGGGGAAAATAAAACAAAACCCAAAGGAAACTGGGGATACCCATTCCTTTAACTCCTTGATCTGCTCCTTGTGAGTTACCCATTACCTTAATTATTTTGGTTACAATTAGGGTCTATTCTTCCTGTGTACTGTTAAGTTTCCTTAGTTGAAGATACTGAGGCTATTTGAATCAGTCACTTGATAAAGTAAATGTTATTTCATGCTATAGAAAACTTCATGCAAACTTTTAGTTGAAATGCAGAGTTTTAGCCTAAAAAAACCGTTAACATCAAAGACCCTAATTATGGCCACGTCTAGTAATGTGCAGCCACAGAAGTTGTTGTGTTGTGATCCTTTGTTATAAATGTCAGTTTACCTCCTGTAAGAGATTAAAACTGACCCATACTATTTGACATTTTATTCACAATTGTTTCAATTAAATTGTGAATGAATGAGAGGTAACACATATAAACTGTTGATGTCAAAGTATGAACTGTATATAGCATTGCTACTGTGAACTGTAGTTAAATGTTTAAATTCCTCTGATAAAATGAAAAAAGTCAATTTCTTGAACTGATACACTGCATAACCACAAGACTAACATTCTCTATTGAATATTTTATAGTGTTTTGTAAATTTCATTTACTTTTAGATTATGACAGAGGAAGAGAAGAAAGTAATCACTGATCTGGACAAGTGCGATTTCACCCAGATTCATAAATACTACTTTGAAAAAAATGAGGCCAGGAAAGCCCTGCCCAAGGAAGAGAAACAGGTAGGCATGTATACTATGCATATTCTTGGCTACACTTTTGTAGCTCCCTAAATAATGAGCCTATCCCATATTAAAGTGTTAAATGTTTCTTTAAAAACGTAATTATCACTTAGATGTTTTATTCTATTTTTGTTTTGATTTTTGGCAAGAATTACCCCAGTGTGTGTAGTATGACAGGTGCATTTAGTTTTCATTTGTTTTTAGTTTATTGTATTGTTTTTCACTTTACCTTGATTTTCATTGTTTGCTTCCAAATGCAATTATGTTGCATTACCTTTTTTTGGATGTATACTGTGTAGTAAATGAAGGTAGCTGGTACTTATGTACTACACACTGCTGTACCCACTAAGAGCGAGAGCGCCTTATAGTACAGGTTTAGTAGTTAAAAAATATTTATGAAGAAGTTGGAAATAAAAGGAGTATCTACACATGTAGGTGCCAGTCTAACACCATTAAACTCATTTAAAGAGCTACAGTTGTAGATGGCACTGTGTAACCAAGCTAAGGGGATATAGGTTAAATTGAAGTATTGGTGTGAGTCACTTTTGTATTCGTGTGTCAGTATATACAGTCATCTAAATGATCATATGGCCAACCTCCTTCAAAACATCACCCCCAACCATACATTGCAAAAAATGCTTATCTTCTCTTCCAAAAGTTCTGACTGTTGTGTTTTTCAAGTTTAAATCCATACAGTTTTCTTTGTTATAGCAGAAAGGTGTGCATGCCTGTCAGTGTGTGATGACACAGAATATTATGGTTAATATCCTTTGATAGATCAGGTCCTAAATCATCAACATGGATACTAAAACTCGAGTTTCATCAAAAAGCAGCTTACTTTGCCTAAAGTAATTAAAGAGGGCAGTTGTATATCTATCGGTGGGCCAAGATGCAGTCTTGTCCGAGACCATTATTGATCCTTGTATTTTCTTTTATATATACCATAATGACCTAGTCAAGTCAAGTCATAAAATTTGTATAGCGCACTACATACCCAGAGGGTTTCAAGGCGCTTATCCACGTTTTAAGCTGCTTTCTGAACGCTAGGTGATTCTGGGTGAGGCGAAGGTAAGCGGGGAGTGAGTTCCATGTTTTGGCAGCCAGGTATGAAAGGGATCTGCCTCCCATGGTGGTCTTGTTGATGCGAGGTACAGTGGCGAAGGCTTGGCTGGAAGAGCGAAGTTGGCGGGAGGGGGTGTAGAAGGACAGTCGAGAGTTGAGGCAATCTGGTCCGATGTCGTAGAGTGATTTGTGTGCGTGGGTAAGCAGTCGGAAAGTGATCCTCTTATTGACGGGTAGCCAGTGGAGGTCTTTAAGGTGACCAGAGATGTGTTCGTTGCGTGGGATGTCTAATATGAGCCTGGCTGAGGCGTTTTGGATTCGTTTTAGTTTCTTCTGGAGTTTAGCGGTGGTACCTGCGTAGAGGGTGTTTCCGTAGTCCAGTCGGCTCGTGACTAGAGCGTGGGTGACTGTTTTCCTTGTTTCGGAGGGGATCCAGCGAAATGTTTTTCTGAGCATGCGAAGAATGTTAAAGCAGGAAGAGGATACGGCGTTGACTTGTCTGTTCATGGAGAGTGAAGAATCCAGGATGACGCCAAGGTTCCGTGCGTGGTCTGTCGGGATGGGTGCTTTTCCGAGGGCTTCCGGCCACCAGGAGTCGTCCCAAGCAGAGGGGGATGTACCTAAGATGAGGACTTCTGTTTTGTCTGAATTCAGTTTCAGACGGCTTTGTTTCATCCATTCGGCGACTTCTTTCATTCCTTCGTGTAGGTTAGTTTTGGCGGTGCTGGGGTCCTTGGTGAGAGAAAGGATCAGTTGAGTGTCGTCCGCGTAAGAGATGATGTTGAGGTTGTGTTGGCGGGCGATGGCCGCGAGGGGGCTCATGTATACGTTGAAGAGGGTGGGACTGAGTGAGGATCCTTGAGGTACGCCGCAGATGATTTCAGAGGCCTCGGACTTGAATGGTGGGAGGCGGACTCTCTGGGTTCTTCCGGTGAGGAACGAGGTGATCCATTCCAGTGCTTTTCCTTGGATTCCGATGTTTCTGAGGCGTTGTAAAAGGGTGCTGTGGCAGACTGTGTCGAAGGCTGCAGAGAGGTCGAGGAGGATGAGGGCGACTGTGTCTCCATTGTCCAGTAGAGTTCGAATGTCGTCTGTTGCTGCGATGAGGGCGGTCTCAGTGCTGTGTTTGGCTCGGAAGCCAGATTGTGAGGGGTCGAGTGATTTGTTGGCTTCGAGGAAGGCGGCGAGCTGGTTGTTGACGGCTTTCTCGATGACTTTGGCCGGGAATGGAAGAAGCGAGATGGGGCGGTAGTTTTTGAGTTCGGTGGGGTCTGCTGTTGGTTTTTTCAGAAGGGCGGTGAGTTCAGCGTGTTTCCAGTCTTCTGGGAAGGTAGCGGAGTTGAAGGAGCAGTTGATGACGTCTCGGAGGTGCGGAGCTATGACGGAGTCTGCTTTGTTGAAGATGTGGTGAGGGCATGGGTCTGTGGGGGATCCAGAGTGGATGGAATTCATCAGGCGGATGGTGTCCTCAGTGGAGATTGGGTTCCAGGCGTTAAGGGTGTTTACGGGGGGAAGATGGTCAGCAGATGGTAGGGTGGGTTGGCTTCCGGGTTGGTTGTCAAAGCTGTTGTGGATGTCAGCAATCTTGTTGTGGAAAAAAGAGGCTAGGGAGTCGCAGAGGGTTTGAGAGGGGGTGATGTCGTTGGAGTTGGCCGAGGGGTTGGAAAATTCCTTGACGATGTTGAAAAGTTCCTTGCTGTTGTGGGCGTTGTTGTCAAGTCGATCCTTGAATGCTGTTTTCTTGGCTTTTCGGATCAGATGGTGGTGAGTACGGGTGGCGCTTTTGAAGGCGTCCTTGTTGCTGGTGGATGGGTCTTTTTTCCAGGCCTTTTCAAGGGAGCGGCACAGTTTCTTGGACTTCTTGAGATCATCGTTGAACCATGAGGCCTTCTTGTTGCCAAGTTTGTGTTGACGTTTTTTCAGTGGTGCTAAGGTGTCGGCGGTGTTGGATAACCAAAGGGTGAGGTTGGAGGCGGCTTCGTTGGCGTTAGAAGAGAGGGCTGGGGAGGTTCGAAGGAGCGATGTGGAGATCTGATCCGTGGTGATTTTGTTCCAGTTTCTTTGTAGAGTTGGTTGGAGGTGGATGATGGGTTTCGGCTTGTTGTAGGTGAAGTGAACGCAGCTGTGGTCAGTCCAGAGGAGATCCGTAGTGTGGCTGAAGGAGACATGGTTGCTGGAGGTGAAGATGGGGTCGAGTGTGTGACCTGCGATGTGGGTGGGGGAAGTGACCAGTTGTTTAAGTCCGAGGTTGGCGAGGTTGTCTAAGAGGGTGGCGGTGTTGCGGTCGTTGATCTTTTCAAGGTGGAAGTTGAGGTCTCCCAGAAGGATGTAGTCTTTGGAGGGGAGCGCGTGTGGGGTGATGAAGTCCGTGATGTCTTCACTGAATTTTGCGCGGGGTCCTGGTGGTCTGTAGAGGAGGGTGCCTCTGAGAGTTGTCTTGGGGTCGATGTGGATCTGGAAGTGAAGGTGTTCGGAGTTCGCGAGGTTGGCGTCGGAGCTGGTAGAGATGCGGATGGATTTCTTATGGACGATAGCGATTCCTCCTCCTGTATGGTCGGTGCGGTCCTTGCGTGTGATCTTATAGTCATCAGGGATAGCGATGGCGATGTCAGGGGCGGAGGAAGCGTTCATCCATGTTTCCGTTAGGAAGGCGACGTTGCACCTTGATCTAAGTGTTGCTTTTCAAGTCCTCAAGTGATAATGTATTAGCCCTGAATGATTCCAAGATGATTTAACTTCATCCAAAGTTTTAGGTGATAAGAATTATCAAATGGGGGCGTGGCTTGGACGACAGCGGTAATGGCTGCCTAAACCCGTCGCTCTGCAGAACGGAGGAGCGATTCAGGCGATATTCAGGAGTTAAAACGGGTGAACAATGAAACAGTGACCTGGCTTCTTCCTTTAATGATGTAAGGAACACTGTGTGACCGATTTCTAAAGTGTTGCCCACTCGAGAAGGCAATAAATCAGGATCGTGGTGAGCGGGGGAACAGAGCTTCAGCTTACCCAGACTTCACAAAATGGCGGCGATATCCAGAACGTCCGTGACAATGCAGATCGACTTCACATTGTGATTTCACGGCTTCAATACACCACCCTGCATAACCTACCAGCCATTAAGGTGGGTGATTCACACTAAAATTCCAACCGCTTGACAATAGGAAGGGTAACTCGCTCAGCGCCGCAAGTTAACAACGTGATTTGCCTGACCCTGTCATGGATGTAATGACCTCCCTCCTCATCGTCACCCTCACATCATATCTCGCGCCAATGTTTACAGCGCTAACACTGGACCTGGGGCGCAACTCTGAATACACCAGTGCCCACATTGACTGCCAGCTAACACCCAGCACCCACTACTAACCTCGGTGCCTGCAGTAGAGGCAATTTCGAGCGACCTGCTTCTAAGATGGCAGCGCTACATCTTAAGATTTGAAGGTCGGTGGGGGTAACGACGTGCGGCGATTCTGAAGGTTTGAGGGGATAACGAAAAGCAGCGTGTGACAAACGTCGACATCTCAACACAAGACACCGATTTTATACTTGTAACCCGGGTCTGTTACCGTCATGACTTGAACCCAAGCTGTGTCTTCAACCAACAGCGACCACCTGCGGCACCTGTTGCATTTTCGGAAGGCGCCAGTGGCGATTCTGGGAGAGCGGAGCACCTGTGGAAATTCTGGGAGTGTTGAGCAGTGCTCATTCATGCTCATTCGTGTTCAAATAGCGAGGCCACACCAGTGCACACATTAGGACTTCTGCAATCCTCCAAGCTTCCTCCTAGCTGCATCTAAGTTACTCCAGCTCCGCAATGTCCTCTTGAAGCCCTCTGGGAGGAAGTGAATTGTGTACCACGTTATATATGCACTGGCAACTACTGGTTACCTGCATCGGGTAACACGCAGTTCTTTGCGAATACTTTGGGAATACTCCGCGAATACTCCTGCCAATAATCGTACTACCCCTACCAATCATAAGCGCCAAGACCAACAAAAGGTGTTACACAGACCCAACTTAGAAAATGTTCTTGCGCTACTGAGCACTGCATGTGTTGCGGATACTAACCATCCAACCTGTAGCTATTTCTCAAGAGGGGACCAAGAGGAAGGACAAAAGCAATAGCAACAGCTAACCACCAACAGTGCCTAGTGTCTACTATTCATAACAAAGAAGAGCGATTGACGCCAACCATCCACTGCCTCTGTGATGAAGATGGCAGACAAAGCTGAGCATCTTTGAAGAAAGTAAAACCAGAACCAACCACCTCGGACTTGCCAATCAAGGCCAAACCAACCTAAGCATCACAATGGACATGATATTAAAGACACTAGCGGAGGTCCGTGACTTTGCAAAAATCTACAAAACAAAATATAGACTGCATGCAATTGGAACTCACAGCAATCCGCGCAGATATGAATACTATGAGCACGAAAATCTGTGACGCAGAGCAAAGAATAAGCGATGTTGAAGATGTGACTACCCAGGCTAGCAAAGAAATTTAACACCTTCGTAATGCCACTAGTGAACTCAAGAAACAAAACTCAGAACTGGAACACCGAAACATACAAAGAAATATATGCATTTTTGGTATCCCTGAAGGCTCAGAGGCGAATGCTGGATCATGAGTGGCCTTCCTGGAGTCTTGTATACCCATGATAACTGGGATACATTTCCACCATGGCTTGGAATTAGATAGAGCTCACAGAATACTATTGTTTAACCCTTCAAACAGAAAAGGAACTCTCCCCATGATATGCAAACCACATCGATACCAGCATACAGAAGCCATCCTAAGCTTGGCCAGGAAAACCTCTAAGTAACTTGGGAAGGGCAGCGGATAACTTTACACAAGACTACTCTAAGGACACAGTCCCTCAACTTCGTGACAGGCAGAGGGGGAAAAAACATTCAATTTTCATTTATAGGCCCTTCGAAGTTTAGAATTGTAGAAAATGGCAAACCATATATCTTTACAGACCCCCAGTATCTGACACGACACCTGGAGGAACTCCTACCCATGAGATGGACCTTTCTGTGGGACCCTCCAACAAACGAAAGACTTAGTATCATTTGAATTGTGTTCTATGGCTCATCCTTCTTCCACCCAAGTAACAACACTGCATTAAATGTCTAAATTTAGAGGTTTTCAATAGGCGCGGTTACACAACTAAGCAAACTCAGCTGTTAAAATAAGGCTCTATATCCTTCAGGAATGTAAATGTTATAATGGAGACCGACTCATTTCATGGTAATTTCTGCTATTGCTCTTATCTCTGTTAACCCTATGGCCTTGGTAAGCCTTCTGAGTAAGGCGCCTCAACGTTCTCAAGAGGTACAGCGGTTCTATCAGTTACCAAGTTAATATACGTTAATGCGTTAATCTGACATAGATCTTGGCAGCCGACTGCTAGCATCTAAAATCAACCATGTGCTACACAATGACCCACCTGCCTACAGTAGTAGTCGCAGGTTCTTTGCTATATATGTCTCATAGTTATTTCATAAATGTTTATCCTGATGAGACAATGTTCAATTAATTCCCTCCAAGTTGCCAACAGAAAGATCTGCCGTCGCCGCTCCTGCCTTTGATTCTCTCAGGGAAGGGGAGGGTAGGGAGCGGAAGGGGAGGGGATGGGGGGGGAGTGGACATGGGGTAAATGTACTTATGGCTGTTTCCTCTTTTTTTTACTCCATGTATGTCCATTTTGTTACTTAAATTATGTTGAAGTATCAGGTATGCACTATGCTGAATATTTGCTCAGGGGCAGATCACACTCTGACACCATCGTGAGAAGTGTTTTCCAAATGATGCTCATCTCGACCTTAATTATACGATACAGCCTCCATGTACATACCGGGTTCACCAACTTCATGCAAACCTTTCCCACAAGGTAAACCATTTACATAGCG
Organism: Lissotriton vulgaris; assembly: GCF_964263255.1. Taxonomy (NCBI): domain Eukaryota; kingdom Metazoa; phylum Chordata; class Amphibia; order Caudata; family Salamandridae; genus Lissotriton; species Lissotriton vulgaris. The sequence goes on along the minus strand of NC_141691.1, from coordinate 1,986,219,442 downwards.
ACCTATAGACCCAAAGATGGCGCAGAATAAAACCATAGCAGAGGACCTTAACATTGTATCTCTAAATGTTAAAGGACCCAATCACCCGGTGAAGCGCAGGAAAATCTTCGAGTACTTAACCACAACTAAGGGAGACATCATTCTTCTCCAAGAAACAAAATTATCAGAGGAGGATGTTAGCTTTATCAAACACAACTGGATATCTCATATTTCATGCTCACCGGCAGACCATAAGAAAAAAGATGTCATTACCCTTATTGCCAAAAAATCCAATATCACCACTATCTCACACACACACGATGAAGATGGGAGACAATTAGTTACACATCTGCAGAGAGGAGACAACCCCATCTATGTGATCAACATCTATGGCCGAATTCCGATGAGCCAAATTTCTGGGAAAAGGTCTCAAATTCAATCGAGAGCTTCCCTGAAGATGATCTGATCATAGTAGGCGGTGACTTTAACTTGCTGTTAAATCCTCTTATAGACCGCCAATCGAAATGCAAATACCAACCCACCCGCTCACACAAGGTCCTTCACAGAATCTTTTCCAAGTTTAACCTAAAATATTCATGGTGCCTCCAACACCAAGATGCAAGAGACTATACATTTTACTCAGCCCCACACAACTCCAAAACTAGAATAGACTACATCCTAATCTCAAGTACTTTCACACACCTCATAGATCAAACAGATATAGCCCCCAATCTAGTCTCAGATCACTCCTACATCCGCACCAAACTTGCAGGTACCCATCCCATTCTACCCCCGAAAAGGTGGTGCTTTAACGATGATGTACTCTCTGACCCAGTAAACAAATTGAAAATTGAAACCGCTATTAAGGAATACATTGCGGTAAACGACCTCCCAGATAAAAGCACTTCCACTCTGTGGGATGCGCTTAAGGGGACCATTAGAGGGGTCATTATTGGCATTAAAGCACAGATCAATAAAAAACTAAATCTAGAACTTTAATCACTAGAGAGAGAAATCAAATCACTCGTAATAAAACATACCGAGGAGATTGATAACAAAGACGTCCTTGATCGGCTGGTTAGGAGGAAATACGAATATAATAAAATTGTGAGGAAACGTGCTGGGGTGTGGATTAACAAATTCAAGGCACTCAAGCTCTGTGAAGCGATCAAAGCAGGCAAATTACTGGCCTCTTGTCTCAAACACAATCAGAGACAGTTTACTATCTCCTCGATTAAAGACACCAAACAAAAAAATACTAAGAACCTTTCACCCCTTTTACGAGGATCTATACAAAAACAAACAAACAATAGACTCAGGAGACTGCGCCAAATATTTAGATTCACTAAGCCTACCAAAACTATCAGAGGTAGACAGATCAGCGCTAGGGAATCCCATCTCTGAAAAAGAACTTTCGATCTCTATCAAATCACTTAAGAGCAATAAAGCACCGGGCCCAGACTGCTTCTCGGCCTCCTTCTACAAGGAGTTTGATAGGTCGCTACAAACTACCTTATTAAAACTATTTAACTCCATAGCTATAGAAGGCTGTATCTTTAAATCGATGAGGGAAGCCAATATCATTGTCATACCGAAGGAAGGGAAAGACCCTCTCAACAAAAAACTACAGACCAATCTTGCTGATTAACATGGACTGTAAGATTTATGCAAAAATCCTAGCCAATAGACTAAATGCGATCCTTCCAAAATGAATCAGTAACTCACAGGTAGGATTCAGTAAGTATGTATGTCAAATGACACTAGATTATTATGTCATATTCTGGAGAAAGCTAAAATTACTCCTGCCCCCTCTATCGCCATTACCCTTGACGCAGAAAAAGCGTTTGACAGAGTATCATGGTCATTCCTGAAACACTGCATGTTATCCTTTAATCTGGGAGACTTGTATATCAACATGGTTATGGTACTGTATTCAGACCCTACTGCCCGAATAGCAATTAATGGAACCCTCTCGGAGTCATTCCACCTAGAACAAGGCAGGGCTGCCCTCTTTCCCCTGCTCTGTTTCTCCTGGAACCACTAATTCAGGATATCAAATGCAACAATTAAATAAGCGGAGTAACCTTTGGAGAAACACATGTGAAATAAGCTGCATATTCGGATGCTATCCTCATTGTTACAGAGAACCCGAGAGAATCCATCAAGGCCCTAATGACCACCATAGAAGTACATTCTAGACATTCCGGGTATAAATTAAACCGTGATAAGTCCGAGGTCAAGCCCCTGAACATTCACTGCACACGGGAAATACTGGGTGACTTCGGCCTTACGTGGCAGCCGGGTTACATCAAGTATCTGGGAATTGAATTTGGCAGCACTATATTAGAGATGCTCCAAAATAACGAAGCTAGCCCCCTAGAGAAAATTAAAACTCTTCTTGATGCCGGTCCACAAGATTCATAACATGGTCGGGTAGGATTGAGGCCATCAATATGATGATCTCTCCTCTAGTGAACTTTTTAATACCTATACTCCCCCTCATTCTATCACAGGACTTCCACCATAAGTTGAACATATTGCTGTCAAAATGTCTATGGAAAGGGAAGAAAGCAAGAATTAGTATGAAAAAACTCAGACTAAACAAATCCTTGGGAGAAGTCAAACCTAGCTGATTTTAAACTATACCAGACGGCATTCTTGGCAAAACAAGGCTCATACTGGCTTGTTCCACCAGAAGGATACACCCCAGTATGGCTGGACATTGAAAAATTGCTTCTTAAGAATCTTGCCAGAGCAGCCCTTCTAACCGCAAACCTCACCAAGGTCACCTGTTCAAAGCCCATATTCAAAAACACAAAGTCTGCCCTGCTGAAGGCAGATACACTTTTAGACACTAGCATCTTGAATCCCTTTGGGATAATCGTAAAATTCTATATAACGAGAAAAACTCTACATAACGAAACCTGGATTAACAGGGGTAGTTATTTTCCCCAGCAACTCTTCAACTGAGTCTACCCACTAACTTTTAAGGAAATACAGGCTAAATACAACCTAGATCAAATCGAATTTTGCCACTTCCTAAAAATAGTCTCCATTAACTAAAGCAAAAATATCAACCCTACACCCTTCTCTCCCGCAAATATGTCAACATTACACAGTTTAGGTCGCCAGGTCTCCTGGATTTATAGGTTAATACGCCCACAGCAGTCTGCTCTCAATAAGAAGCTCACATCCTTCTGGGAGTCACACTCCTCCCTCCCAATTTCGGAGATGGACTGATCCAAAATAAGAAGCTCACATCCTTCTGGGAGTCGCACTCCTCCCTCCCGATTTCGGAGACGGACTGGTCCAAAACTTGGAACTCAGTCATGAGAAATAAGATCAGCCCAGCACTCTCCCAGATGAAGTTCTGGTTACTACATAGGAGGGGGGGGGGGAGGGGGGGGGAGGAAGGGGGGAAACCCCAGTACGACTAGTGGGACCAGTCAAGTAAATGCCAGAAAGCTCTTTTATCTGGCTTCCCAGCACTGGCGAGATCTAGTTTCGATATTTGGAGGATTGATGTACACCAGTCATGTAAAGAAGGAGGGGAAACTTCCTTCCATCGCTTACAAATTTCTCTGTGCGCCACCAGGATGGAATAGAACAAGAGGTTCTTGGCTGGGCTTCGATTCTGATCCACTACCCTGAAGATTACGAGGCGAAGGTCCATAACCACTGTAAAGCCCAGGAAAGATGTAAGTTTATTGCTGATTGAATCCCAAAAAGACATCAAGTGAGGGCAATCAAAGAACATGTGCGCGTCAGAGGCCAGGACTAGTCAACACCGGGCACAGGCCACCGGGGACACCTGTGGAGAATTTGGACAAACTCTGAGGAGAGTAGTAGGCCCTATGTAGGGTGAAAAGGTGGTTCCTACGGAGCCAGGCTGTTTTAACTAGATCCCACAAAACATTACAAGACGTTAGCCACAGATCGTTCAAGTTCGAACTAGGCATCAAGGAACCCCGCAGTAGCTCGGGGAGATGAAATTCCCCATCAATCTCTTCCAGGATTAAATTGTACCATAAATAAACTTCTTTCGATACAGATGGTTTGTCCAGCAGGAGAGATTCCAATTGACTGCCTCCCCCTAGAGGCATGTTGTTACGACGGGGGATTTTAGCGGAAAGGGCTTGAGCCCAACTTGATATTTGCAGATATTTAAGTCTTGAGAGGTTAGGGCCCACTTTGCTCACTAAATATTCCCATGGAAGCAGAGTCCCTTCCACAAACAAATCACCCCATGTTGATATTCCGGCATCTTTAAGTGGAATTGCTAGTATATCACTCACCCAACCTGGAGCAGCAGGGAGATCCCATATAGGAGATCTATTAGAATAGTACCCCAGTTTTATAGAAGACCTGAGATTAGACCAAGTTCTTGCTAGGCCCTGCAGCACCTTCAATGTAACCTTTTTAAAACATTTAACTGGCCGACTCGTTCACCCTTCAATAAGGCCGAGAACATCATCCCTATACCCTGATCTGTTGGCATTTTTAGCAACATTCGTGCGTGTGACAATTGAAATGCCCACGCATATATCTGAAGGTCTGGACCAGCCAGACCACCTTTCTCCCTACGACACCTTATTTTTTTCCAAGCAATCCTTACGTTTTTATTGTTCCACATAAATGACGAGATGTCCCCCTGTAGCTTCGCCATCATAGATGTGTCAAAATAAAGTGGAATGGTATTAAATATAAAGGACAACTTGGGTAGAATGGACATTTTCACCAGATTTGCACGACCCAGAACAATCAGAGGAAGATGTCCCCAGGACCCCATTAACTTCCGGCACTCTTTAGCAACTGTAGCAAAATTGGTGGAAGCCATCAGATTAATATCTTTAACAATTCTTAATCCAAGCTATCTCAGATTTGTGCTTAGTTGCTCATTAAATCCTGTTTCATCACTATTCCACACCATTATTTCAGTTTTTGAGGCGTTTACCTCATACACTGAGATTTTCCCAAATTCCAGAGCTAAATTAATAGCTGCAGGGAACGCGGTACTAATCTCTGACGTCATAATCATGACGTCGTCCGCATACAGGGACTCCCTCTTTTCCCACTCTCTATATTTAAAAGGCTTGATCGTGTTGTCCTCTCGAATTTTCTGAGCAAACGGCTCTATTTAGAGATCAAAGAGCAGTGGGGATAAAGGACAGCCCTGCGCCAGTGCTTAATTTGTGCCGGTGCCTTCCGGTGCTTAGCACCGGCACATATTTCTCAGGGCCGGGTCTATGACCACTATGGATGTGTTTGTATTGTTCGTGTATTTGCACATAAATTAAGGAGCCCGCTCAAATTGTCATGCATTTTGCCGCCTGCTATTGCGCGCCACCAGCAGCGCCTGTGCAAGGGCTCTCTGGTGCTCCGACTCCGAGAGACGTGTTTGCTGAGCTCCTAAATAGTTAAACAGATCATCTCTGCTCTCAGCTTTATAATGTGGCAAATAGTGGCTGCGGCGCCGGCTCGGCGCACGCGCTTTCATCACACACACTGACTCACACGGGGGGAGGGGCAGTTCTGCACAGCTCCTGCTCCTCCTGACCTCGGTGCTCTCAACGGCGCAGCAGGGAGGCAGGATCAGGTCGGTGATTTTTAGAATGTAAAATAATTATAAGGCTTTGCATGATGGAACAGTAAAAGCAGCCCAAGAATTCTGTTCAACTGCTTTCTATGCTGCCTGCCCTAATCCATGTATTTGCTTGGTTGGTGTCAGTGTACACTTGTTAATAAGGTAACCACACTTTGTATTTGACATTTTGACTAAAGATAAGTTATCTCCGCGATGGCACAGGGCTTTATTAAAGTATTCTGCTTCCCGTGGTGGATTGGTTGGATGATGCCTCGCATTCCCGTGCGGGAACTTCTCACTGCTTGTTTGTAATTGGCTGTTTATTAGGATACTTTACTATGGGCTTGAGTGGCTGAGGGAAAGTTTGACAGTTGTCCATTGGCTGCGCTGCTATATTGCTGAGTGCACGTGGTGCACCAGCACATAATTTGCCTGCTGTACGTCTTTCTTTTGGCAGTGGGTCCTGCTCATTCCGCCGTAGTCCAGGCCTGTGTATTAGCAGACCACGATCTTCTTCGAGCGAGGCCACAACGTGCGGTAAGTTTACATTCTTTGCCGTGATCCTATGCACCTAGCGCAGCAGGACGGAGCTAATCCTCAGTGTCCACCAAAAAACTCGGGGTTAAAACACCTTCCGAAATCGTCCTTGCACAACTATTGCTGGGGGGGGGGGGGGGGGGGGGGGCTGAGGGGGGGATGGGGGAGGGAGGGTGTGTGATCCTGTACCAGCTATTGCAATTTTTATGAGGGGGCATGTTCAATATATCTTGGGACCTTTGCAGTTTTCGTACTTACAGTGCTCTTTGTGCATTCTCTCACCCTCATATCCATATGGAGAAGTAACATCAAGACTTATTTTTACTTTATTATGGAGAGAGTTAATTTGTGCCGCCTGTGCTTTTAGTGTTCTGTACTTATTTATTTGGCATGCCAATGTTGTAAGTGTTTTAAGTTGTGCCTAAAGGATGATATTTATTGGCAAATAAAATAGTGTTTACTGGCCATGAAGCATGTTGCTGACGGGTAGCCGGCTCTGTGATTCTTAGGTAGGCCGTGCACCTTAACAGATCTCTTGCTTCCCTCGTGGGTTCTTCGCATTACACTCATTGCCTCCCCTGCAAGGGCAGATATTGCTTTCCTTCCGTCCCTTCTGCAGAGGAGGGCCTCCCTCTAGGGAACAGGGTGACGAGGCCACGGTGCCAGGCTGATCTACATCATGAGAAATGCATAGAACAAATCGTTCGCACACAGTGGTGACAGTCAGGGAATTCTGTCTCCTAGCTTCAGAGGATTACACTCCTGCGCCGCATTCGTCATTATCCATGTAGTAAGGATAATTTGCATTAACTCCAAGCTTGATTCTTCTTTAAATAAATACACGAATTTCTGTGTATTTATAATACAGAAAAATCCCACATGCATTCAGATATGGCTCTAGCGCTAGTGCATAACCAATGGCTGCTTGCAAATAATTAGTAGCCTGTCTCTCCTTGAGTTAAACAGTCAAGTGTCCTGAGTCGATCAATGTGATCAGTGTCCCCACTTTGTTTTTGCCCGCCCCAGCATAGTGTGCAGCTGCAGCGTTAGGCACACGAAGCAAACAGTGTGCCGTACAGCAGGCCTCAGAATAATTAAAAGTCAGTAAGTAAAGATATTGTAATCGTAACAATACATGATGTATTGGAACTTCATAAGATTATATCTCATGATGTAAGGAATCGTGTCACCGTCACGCATACTAGATGATGAGACAGGGCGACAGGCAGAGATAAATGCAGGTATTATGCATTGCATAAATAAACCGACGTGAACTGAACACCCTGTGATTCTGGGCAAATCTCTTAATTTCCCTGTGCCTACAAAAAACATAACCTCTCCTGCTTGTAATATATCTGGTGCTCATGTAGCGCTCCAATGCCTTCAGGTCGAGTTTGTGAATATGTAAAAAAAAAACCTGCAAACCCAATGTTTAATGCTTTCCAGCAAAGCAATGCAGCTGCTGAAGCGAGGGATCGCAGCTCTGCAACTTGAGTTCCTCATAGTTCATTTTCACTTTGCCTTCACGAGGCCTCAGCATAGTGTTAAGAGCAGTTATCCAATAATGTGTTATGTGGTGTTTTATAGATATCGCCACCACATGCAACTCGTGGCCTGCCTCAGAGTGCAAGAATCTAAAAAAGACAACTATAAACTTATACAAGCAGGTACCAAAACAGAAATAACACTAAACGTCACTATTAGACCATGTTAGCATATGTATTTTCCAAAATGTAATGCTGTTCCAAGTGTTATCTGACTACCCCAGTATGTGTCACAGGTTTTGAGGATGTTCAGAGGGGCTGAGCAACTGGATTGTCTGCCTTTCCAGCCCTGAAAGCAAATCACTCAGCCCTCCCTCTCTCACAGCACACTGCGCCTCAGTCATAGCAGGAGTTCCTCTATCCACGTTTGTTCTAGGGTGCCTATCAAAACCACTTAAGATTAACCCTATTATTAAAGCAGTGGCGCACCCGCATCACTATCCCACCTTCAGTTATGTGGGGAACACCAGCTACCACCTACCTAGGGTTGCAGGATAGATTATTTCACACTATTACATCTGGCTTTCACCAGTGCCAGTTTAGGATCTGGGTCAAGCGATAGAGTAAGTGGGTGGAGCCAGTGGAGTAAGTGGGTGGAGCCATATGAAGTGGGTGGGGCCTCTTAAAAAATTTGAGCACCTGCACTTAATATTTTACAAATTAAGCACTGGCCCTGCCATGTTCCCCTTGTAATATCAAATGGTTCGGACAGACCTCCATTAACCGACTTCACTCTCACAAAGTCCGTGAAGATCCCATCTGCTGGAATTGTAATGATAAAATACGTGATGTGGAACACTTACTAATTCTGTGCGAATGCGTGGTACCCTTTTGGGATAAGGTCTTCGAGTTCAATTCTAAACTCTTCTAATTTTCCCCTACTAGGGATCTTTCGACATTGGTATTCGGTTACCTCAGAGCAGAGTCACTGAATGAAAAGGATAGGGCGCTTCTGGACCTACTCCTAACAGCAGCGGTTAAGATCATACTCAACAATTGGAAAGACACGCACAAATCATCCTTTAAATGCTGGATAAACTGGGTCACCAACCTAAGGGGAGCTGACAACATAGCTCTCCAGAATTCACCATAGAAACCCCCTATCAAGCACATATGGGACACTCTGATGTCTACTTTAACTCACACAGACCGCCATGAACCACAGCAGACCTGATAAACGAATCCTTCCCACGGAATGCTTTCACGAGTGTTCGCCTTACCAGGCTAACGGCATTGCACTATAGATCATTTATTCACACCGATACCCAAGTCATTCTGGTCCCTGAGCTATGTTATTCCTTGCTGATTAGATAGATACACTTCGTGATATTGTTAATCATCTCAGTGACTTGGTGACACTAAGCCAAGCACTACTTGTGTATGAAAATGTGATATACTGCCTTACTCACCTGATTACTTAATGCATTTGCTTTTTTACTGTCTCTATTTTGTTTTGTTTATTTTCGCATGTCTACTCCTTATGTCCTTTCATTTGAAGTATTGTATGTATTGCTTTATTTGGAAACAACCAATAAAATACTTTTGAAATAAAAGAAAAGAGTTATCAAATGAATTGCTGAAACTGATAATGCAACATTGCAAAGGCTTGTTGTTTTTGACCAAGGCCTTCATGGTCAACGTTGCTAGAGTATTAATATTGTTTTAGTGCAGAATATTCCTCTGACAGTCAGTTGTTTGCTTGTGCCAATAAGGACTGGCAAATATTGTACTCTCTACATTGTGCAGGACACTCAATCTGTAGTTCTAAAAAGAGGTCTTTGCCCAAAATCCTGGATATGTTTTTCTTAGCACTACAGCCACTAGGCCATTTTGATCTGGGGACCTGGATTAATTAAGATCTTTATCAACTCTGTGTATTGCTTTTGCAAAAATAAGACTAGTGTTGACGCCTCTCGAATTTGTATTGTAAGCAACCATACGTGTTCTACCATCTGAACTTGCACTGATGCCTCAAATAGGCCTACTATTTTTCTCAATAGAACTTGCATATGACTATGCCCTCAAAGTTTTTGATTCAACTTTACAGATTTCTTAAATGAAATGTTCATATGAAGCAACATCTATCTAATGAAGTTGCAGTTTTTATTCACCAGCCGAAGACACGTTTTTTTCTCTTCCTATTACAGATGTGATTGAAACATTCCTTTCAAGATATATTCTTATTCCTTCTTGTACTTTTGAAAATATTGTGAGCCCATGTTCAAGATTTCTGCAAACAGGTTTCACTGAGAAACATGCAAATGTGCATGCAATGAAAGCTGTCAAAATGTTCGGGATTTATTCTTCATCATATCTAAAACTGACCCACTTTCCTCGCACCACACTTCAATTCTATGGCAGGGTCGGAGGCGAGGATTAGGCATACTTTCTCCATTTATTTCATCCAGCAGCCATTTCAAAGAAGATGACACAGAGAGAAAAAACTACAATTCCCATGATACTCCAGGAGATGAACTACAGATCTACAGCCAAACGGCAATAAACCGTCTTTATTCCTTCCCCCAAGGACGCTCTATCTTCCTCTTTCTTCGCTGCTCCAGCAGCAACCAGAGAAGTGTTTTTTCTACTCCTTACTTTGTGCCTGTTATGTACTGTTTATAGCCTCAATCGCGCTATGATTCATTGTTTTTTTTATGCGCTGATTCAGTGTATGTGGCACTGTTTCTTGCTAATTGCTTTTTCTTTTCAGCGCGGCCGTGGGAACACTTGTCGTCCCTTTGCGGCTGCTTGTTATTTCTGGCTCTAAAGCACGGTGTGGTCTTGCGACCGCAAGGGGAGCCACGACCTATTCCAACGCGCACTGCCCGTCTTGACATCCTTGGCACCTCTCGCATCATTTCAAAGCGGTCTTAGCTCTGGTGAAGGCGCATATGGGCAAATTTTTTCGACTTCTGATTTATTGATCAGCCATGAGCGGAGTTTCCTGTATTTCAGAGCCCCTTCCTGAAGCGAGACACCCGGTTCGGGTAGACAACTTTTATAGCCCCCAGGTACCGCCCCAGGCAGCTTCATCACCCCCAATAACATAAGTGGAAGTGGTCCCGAGCCTTGTGCATCAGTACTACTTGCATTTTATTGTGCAGGGACTCCCTGTTTCTGGTTATTTCCCCATGTCCTTCTCAGAGGACTATTCTGACTCCAATATGGAGGGCTATGATGACTATTACCAAGAATAGGAAATAACCTACCTTCCTATAGATGATCGTTTTTGTCAGGTAATGGATTCATCCCCTTTCAAAGTGGTGTCCCATGTTGTTGCACCTCTGGGGAGGAAAATTGAGCAGCTGCAGGTGCAGTGCCTGCGACTCCTCAACCAGAGGGAAGACCTGTCAGCGCCCTCGGCCCAGTTACCTCCAGGGCAGCTATTAACTGATGAGACTACAAAAGTTAAACGCAAACTGGAGGGTCCTTCCTTTGTGGACATGGATGACTTCACATGCCTCAATAAGGCATAAATGGAGCCCAGCCTGCGCCTATCCCGAAGGACCCGCAGGATTCTCCTGATGCCCAGAACTTAGTAGAGTCCCCACAGACATCTGATGGTGATGGGGAGCCTAGTCAACCCTGGAGACCTTCAGGCACAACTTCTGCGCCACAATCAGACGCTCCCACTGAACCCCAAGGCCAGTCATCTGACTAGTTAGAACCAGAGGACCTCCTACATCCTAGGTCGGCTGAATGGACCCAGCCCCAATGGTGGCATCTTACATAGCGGCTCATCTGCGGAAACACAAAGATAAGGAATTAGGAAGCTGCTAAAGGCAGAATGCCCTAGACCTGCCTTGGAAGGGAAGGTAGACTTTACGCCTAAAGTGGATGCTAAGATGGCCACCTTCCTAGCCAAGTTTGTAAGAGACCCTAAGGAAGGCCTTGATCGCTCTTGGCGATCGTGTCAAGACAAACTATTGTACATCAATGGCCCTTTAGCAAAAATACTCGACATGGCCGAAGACGCGAAAGCGCCGGGGGCCCTAATCCCTCTGGATGTGTTGTCTGATTGGGCGTAGAGGGCGTTTTTTTCTCAAGGAACGCCACCTGTGCGATCTCTACGGAGAGAAGGAAGTCTCTGTTGATAAAGATCGACCCGAAGTTAGGAGATCTTTCTACTTCAGAAGCTGGCCACACGGCGGAGGGTAACCTTTTCAGGGACCCTTTCATTAAAAAGCTGGGCAAGTTTGTAAACACGTTTAACTCTTTGGACAAAGCCCATCTTCGATCCAGACATTTTTTAGTCCTCGTGTTTTTACCGGAGCTGGTCGTGGCAGGGGGCGCTCGGCCGGCCACGCCTTTCACCAAAACTCTGCCAGAGGTGGGGACTCCTGCAGGGGGCAATGGCAGGATGCAGCCAAGTTTGGGAATTTCTACCCAACGAGAGCCTATCCTCACAAGAGAGGTGGCAGAGGACGGGGCAACAGCTCCATCAACTCTCAACAAGATGAGCGTTTAGTTTCAGGGCGGGGTATCTGTAGGCGGCAGATTGTCTTTGTTTTCACAAGCGTGGAGGGCTCTGACATCTGACCCCTGGGTACTTCAAACGGTCAGTGGGTTCCACATAGAGTTTTACAGTAGCCCCATTCAAACTGCCCGCCCCAATCTATTACGATTTCCCGGTGATCACATGAAGTTGATAGATGAAGAGACTATTAAAGAAAAGGGTTATCTGCTGCCTACACATCACCCTCAAGGCTTCCTCATCAACTTGGTTTTGGTGGAGAATAGGGACGGAGGGGGGTACAGGCTGGTCATTAATCTCTGCGATTTCAACAAATGGGTGATTTATCACCACTTCAAAATGGAGGGAGTTCATCTCCTCAAAGATCTCTTGCGGATTCAGGATTGGATGCTCCGCCTGTATCTCCGCGATGCATACCTCACAATCCCGATTTTTCCACCACATCGGCGTTTCCTCCAGTTTCAGTGATCTCAGGTCTTTAAGTTTGTATCCCTACCTTTCGGTCTATCCTCCGCTCTTTGGTGCTTTACCACATTGATGAAACCGGTGGTTGAACACCTTCATTCCCGGGGGATCAGAATAATTGTTTATTTGGACAGCATTTTGATTATGAATCAATGTCCACATTGTCTGATTTCTCAATTGCAGCGAACAGTGTGTGTGCTGGAATCTTTCGGTTTTCTGATCAACATCCCGAAATCGGCTCTTATCCCGGCCCAACAGATCCAGTTTCTGGGTTTTATGGCGGACTCGGTCAACGCCTCCCTGAGCCTTCCTTCTCGCCAAGATCAGGCATGAGATCAGACGGAATATTTCCATGTCCACCATCTCTCTATGCCACTTAGCCAGGATAGTAAGTCTGCTCTCGTCCTCGATCTAGGCTATTTTTCCGGGGCTCCTTCATTACCGGGCCCTTCAGCGTCTAAAGATTTCCCACTTCCGCAAAGGCCTTACTTATTCTCAGTTCGTTCCTCTTCCGAAGGAAGCAAGAGCGGAAATTTAATGGTGGATTGCGCATATGGAGGCCTAGAACGGCGGCACGATTCTCGGGTCCCAACCGTTTTTCATCATAGTCGGATGCCAACGGTTCAGGTTGGGGAGCACGCTGCAGAGAATTTTCCACAGGAGAAAGTTGGTCTACCGCGGAACATTCCCTCCATATCAATTGCCTGGAGCTGTTAGCAGGGTCCTTTACGGTGAAATGCTGGACCAAAGGCAAAGCTCAATGTTGTGTTCTCCTCAAAATGTACAACATAGCGGCAGTCCGCTATGTCAATCACCTCAGTGGGACACGTTTTCAAAACCTTTCGGATCTGTCTCGATCTGTGGGAATACTGCCTAGACAGCCAGATTGCGTTGTCAGCGGAACATCTGCCAAGGAACATCAAACCGAGTGGCGGATTAGCACTCTTGTCACTGGTGCGATTTAAGTCTTTGGAAGCTCCACCTTGGGGTGTTTTCGAAGTCCCCAATGTCGCTGCGGCCCCTCCTCGATAGACTTCTTTGCCTCTCCGTCTGGACAACCAATTGGAGAGGTAATGCAGTTGGCACCTGGTTCCCGGGGCGGTGACAGTGGACGCGTTCCTTCAGGATTGGAGTCTGGAACGGGGGTATGCATTCCCTCCGTTTGCCATGATAACGCAAGTATTGACCCAGGTGAGACGTCAGAAAGGAGACCTAGTAATTGGTTACACCGATTTGGAGGTCACAAGCCTGGTTTCCAGTTCTGATGGAACTGTCCTTGGATTTTCCAATCCTTCTACCCCCGTTTTGAGAACTTATACAGGATCCCCAAGGGACTCCCCACCGCCTCCTCCTGACGAACTCTCCGCCTCATGGCTTGGTGGGTTACGGGCGACGTTGGGCAGTGCTTTAATTATTCGATTTTCCTTTGCAGAATGTAAGGGTAAACGTTTGTGTTTTCTTTGCACATGGTAAAGTTGGTTGCTTGTCATTTTGAAAGTTTGTTTCTATTGGTTTCTTCCTGCGGTGTAAAGTTGTCTGTTCTTTTCCCAAGTTCGGATTCGGGTAAACAAGAATGAATTTGACGTTCCCTGCTCTGTTCGCACAAAGAAAGAGGAGCGTTCTCAGGGGAAGGAATAGAGACTGTTTATTGCTGATTGGCTGTTTATCTGTAGTTTATCTTCTGGAGCATCATGATAGATGTTTTTTCTCTGTGTGTTATCTTCTTTGAAACGGCTGCTGGACGAAAGTATGCCTAATCCTCGCCTCCGAATCCCTAATAGAATTGAAACTTTTCTTTACGATAGTTAGGAAATTTTTCATTCTTTTCTGATTAGCTACTGACCTTTTTACCACCACCTCCCTTGTTATTGAGACGGATGGGCGTAAGATTAAACGCAGTGATCTACTTAACTGTTTGTCTGGTTTACGCAATACATTGACCTGTGGAAAATTGTCAGTTACCAAGAGAAGCTGTTTCAGAATAATTACTAGATTAAAATCAGATGCATTGAACAAACAATAGATGAATATGGATTTATAATCATTTGAGGCACTATATTGTGCATAGATCGATTTAGCTTTCGTAAACCTCCCATTTAAAAGACTCAACCGAGTATTGTTGGTAGCCTAGTAAGTTGCATATACTGTTTACTTTTGCTATCAATGATATAGCCTGGAGCCATAGAATATCATGGGTGACCGATTCTTCAAACAAATTAGAGTTAGACTTGTATTCTAAAAGTCTAACTACCTCCCTCATAAACTCATGGCCTCTTCTTTCTGATTATTTATGGGTTAAAGACAGTTACTTCAAAGGAGAAACACCCAATTGTTAATCCAATTTGTTCAGAAATCCCCCTATCCACTCAAAGAATTCTTTTAGACTGAGATATAGTTCTAGGTTTGCAGTGTTCATGTTACCTCTATGGCCACCACTATTTGCTCTATTAAACCATTAGTTTGTTGGTCTGAATCCATGGGTGGGATTCATTGCTGAATGTCTACAATCAGGTGAACTGTTCAAACAGGATTTGGAGTGAAATATTGACAGGTGAGTTTGCTGCTTTCCTTTCGAGCTTTTGGTACCCTAGTGATCCTGATCTCCCTCTTCATTCACTACCCATAAAATTATTAATCTGTACTAGACCAGTTCTGCGGTCTCATTTGTACATTAAGTTTAGTTACTTATTTGATTTGCCATGAGCACTTTTGTTTCTTTGTGGCCAGATACTAAAGCTTGAGGCTGACAAAATCACGCAAGAGTATGGCTTTTGCACATTGGATGGACACCGGGAGAAAATAGGTAACTTTAAGACAGAACCACCTGGACTGTTCCGTGGCCGTGGAGATCATCCTAAAATGGGAATGCTAAAGAAAAGGATTATGCCTAAAGATGTTATCATAAATTGTAGCAAGTAAGGTTTTTAATTTATATTTTTGTCAACTAATGTTTGCAGCTAAATGTGTAATTATGTATTCTACAGCAAAATCTAGTTTTATGATCATGGCTGTCCTCGAATTGTGCTACGCTATCTCATAGCATTATTTGTTTGCCAAGATATTCACATCAAATTACATTCATTGTCGGGGAATAATTGTGTGTGTGTGGGGAGTCCTAAACCTATAAAATCTTGAGGATTTTAGGAGTCCAAAAATGTATAGTTCCAGTTTAGTTTTCTATTGTCTGATGTGACTTTCTTGGTGCATTTATAAAGAGCTTATCTGAGTTCCATTTTGGGAACTACAAAGCACTCGAGTGGCTCTGCATCAGTCAGTGTGATTTAGTCCATCTGCTTCTAGTGTACTGGGACTGTTATGTTAGGGCCCTGAAAACTGAGCACCAAGTACACCCTCCTTAGCACTTGCTCTCACAGTAGCCGGTTCAGCAGTACAAGCTTTACCTGGGAACGTGGTATGATGTTAGAAACTCAGAACTGACAGAATAATTCCTATTTCTATTATTGTCTTGACAATACTCTAACTTATCTACATAGTGTGCAAAACATACTAAGCAAATCAGTGGAACATAATGCTTGTGGTAAACACTAATAACAGGAACTAGACAGATGGGCTGGCCTGTCCAATTAGTCATTCTGCATCTTCTTTTGCCTTCAGGGTCGCCCCACATAATCTCTTTGTTCCCCTCTGTTCAATTACTGTTTGAGGCTGTACACAGATTAAGAGGTGTAAATCCCCTCTTCACCCTGGTGCGGTTCTCAGGGACCGTTTACTTTGTGATGCAGTGCAGGAGTACCAATCCAATGGGAGTGCCGCTCCTTTGCTTGCTCTGCACTCATTTTCTGCTCTGCTCCTCTGAGTGGTTTAGGTCTGACTGTGTAGAGTCACAGATCCACATGCCATGGCTACAGGTCCAAACAAAGCCCTCTGCTCAAACGTGAGAGGATTCCACCTGGCTATCTGCTGAGTAAAGGGGTATTCCAACAGGCAAGGGATCAGGATTTTTTTAGAGGACTGAGATGACCCTAGAGCCAGTGCTCCAGGATCCTATGGCTGTGATTGTGAATGTGAGCAAAGATCACACCAGCTCACACGTCACAGAACCACCTATAATTATTCTGCAATATAAAAGTAGTCCGTTATTCACTTCAGGAAGCTAAGGGAGATGCACTCAGTGACAGAAGGGTCCTGGTCTTCAGCGCTCCTTAATTGGGTTAATGATTAGTGTCAGTTCAGCACCTTCACAAATTCCCCAATTCCAGTGGTGGCCAATTAACTGTTGGGGTAGTCAAGACAGATGCATGAGGTTTCCGGGTCTAATGACAAGTGCAGAGGTTGCTGATATCTCAGGTAATGTCCCCCCACCTGAATGGGATGGCTGTCAAAGAGATCATCTTAAAAACTATCTTAACACGTTGTGAGGTGCCTCTAGCACTGATCAGTAAAAGTCTTGGAACAATGATATTTGGTTTCAATTCGATTCTTAAGCCATTTGTGCAGACAGTTGTTAAGTCCCCTGGGACTGTTCTGTGACTGGTTTGACACACAAATGTGCAGTTCTTTTCATGTTCATATTTATGGATGCAATATCCAGTGATTTAATCCGAAATCCATATCGCTCTACACAGTTTGGAGCTCTGATGAAGATCCAGGAGTGTACAGAACGAAACGCCTTGGCTGGATTTTAAGTAATATTTATACTGAAGAGTAATAATAAAGGAGATATTTCAAAATCCATTCTGGAATTGGGCTCTTTCATGGTGCACCTTCCTATGTTTCATAAAACAAAAAATACTTCTCACCTCAAATGTATCAGTGTCTTGAGAGCAATACCTTTGGGAGAACAAAATGGCAGGAGCTAGTGTGGCATCTGAAGCTCACTTAAGGACAGGTTCTGAGAAAAGGTTTTCCCTGCATTTCTTACAGGTATACAGTTTGTCATCATTTAACACCTTCCAGTTTGAGGACTCCCTCGAGTTTTAGTGATTTGAGTAAAAAAGCATTGCCCGTCTACAATGCTATCTTCAGTCTCCATTTTGTAAACATTGGTTTAAGTGGCTTTCTACTGTGCCCTTCTTTGCTTGTGTGTGTGTCAATCCATGTACAGACACACAACAGATCATCCTATTTTACACATAAAGCAGACATATGTACTTAACCCTGTGCTCCTAATACAGTGAAGAGCAGATTTGCTTAAGACTTGACTGACAGTGTCAACAGGGTAGGACAATTGGCCAACAGCCTCATGCAGGGAATAGCTCATAATGTCCGTTATGCCCAGCAAGCATTTTTTGAGCGGGTGGCGGGAATCTGTGTTACCACTGCACAGTTTGATTTTGCTGAGCCTCCTGTATTGGCTACACCATCCGTGCCAGGTTGCGGTATTCATAACGTTTGCGTTAGAGTTTGTGGATAGGAAGAGTCATCCTTTGCGTGCCGGATGAAGACTCACTACTACAGGCGATAAAGGAGACTCTGCTGCTAGTAAAGCCCTACGACCCGGGTGAGCCAGTGAGTGGCTTCCACCTTGCCTATTGTAATTCTTTTTTTCACCTCCGTTGGGCTGTGTTCATGTGCCCGCTTTAACTGTGGCAGGAGTGGACACTTGGCTACCACAGCGGATTTGGCACTAAGGCAAGTCTACTTTAAGGGTTCTACCCATTGAAATAACAATTTGGTTATTGATGAATTAAGAATCCACCCACCTCGCCCCCCACCAACACCACTGATGTACAGTAAAAATAACATAATGGTGCTATACCTACCACATAGCCCCAATACCATTACCAAATAACCAGTCAGTTGGCAGTGAAGAAGGGTCAATCATTTATTAAGCAAAATACTCTATATAGAGGAGCCTCTCCAACCCTCACCCATCAGGTAAGCGGAGAAGACTGCTGGCTTACAGTCAAAACCAAACATATATACCTTCAGTTTAACACATGAAGTCACCGTAAATGGAAAAACACCACTCGGCCCTTGGGCTCCAAGGAAGGACCGTATATGGCACACATAATTGGTTCAAAGCTTTACTATTTATTACTGTGAAAGTCAGAAGGGGTGACTCCCTTTCATCCTGGTTGTCTGGAGTGTAGGCACGGCGCCTCCAGGAATGTGCTTATCGCACCCAAAGCCAGATGCGACCTTGAGTCACAGGACAGAGGGAAAACAGTTTATTTTCAGCTGCTCCCAGTAATTCAAATGAACTGTGACTTGACAACTACTAGAGAGTAACAAGTGATCACAGCTTGTGTCTGACTCCGAGGAAATAAGATGGCGTCTGTATGGCTCTCGGCCTACTCTATTAATATGGAACAAACAAAATGAATAAACCTTTTCCTACCAACTAAAGCGTATATGAGTTATGTTGTGGGTATATTAAGCAGAGAAGATATATAAAGATACATCATGCTAACATAATATATATATGTCCGATACTCCTCGTGTATGAAAAAACTAAATTTTATCCCTCAGAACGGCCCTTTTAGCTTGATGTAGCTAATTAAAATTGTTCAGTCTTCGAATATCCCTTCATGAATCTGCATTATATCCTTTCTTTCTTGCTGAACTAATTGGGCTTTTACCGCTGCTGGGGGAAGGACCGGCCATAGAGGAGGTGAGTTTAGTGGCACAATAAGAACAACATGCAGGCCCAGATTGTATCCAGAGGTAACAGCGGAATATGATACTGGCTACATTTGCCAGTACCATCAGAATCTTCCAACAGACCCCAGAACCAACCAGAAAGGAACCAGGTGTAGTGTAGTTCTTATATTCCCAATAGGCTCTGCGCATTGGAATAATATATACTATAGTTTAGGCGTAGGACTGAGGTCGACTAGGTCTCTATCGAATATATTAAACTTAATTGTGAGTGCCATTTAGCTCAGAGTTCACTAGAAACTTTCTCGAATTCACAAGAAGGGATTCGTTTCTGACAACCGCATAAACATGACAACTTAGTTTCCCAAGAATAAGAAATTAATCTCTAGAGTCGCGGAAACAATAGATAACTATTTTACTCAGTCAATCGTGCATGCTTCGTTTCACCAGAGGTGCTGAGAGACGGGCGTTTTCAATAAAAAGTGTTTATTGAACAGTCTTCTTTCTCAAGCATAAAAAATTTACTGCTACAATCGTAATACTGGTTATAAAGTACAAGGTATATAATACGATAAGTATTATAAAGTAACACTGTAAAAACATGATATGGTTTCTAAGCCATAAAACACATAAAATACATACAGTGATAAAATAAAGACTAAAAGTACTCAACTGGTGCTTCTAAAATACGCCTACCCAGGTGTACCTAACCTAAGACAAGTACAAGGGAAGAAGTAAGTGAGGTGTAGCTTAAGTTTTGTATTCTTTGCCAAGAATCTATTCCAAGAATTCTCTAAGGGTCTAATCAGCTCCGTACCTTGGTTTAGAATGAAGGAGGTCTTGTATCTCTCTCTCAGGACTTTATTTCACAGCAACCCGCAAGGGTAGCCTGGAAACACTGGAGCTGGATTTCTCTGCAAGAGAAAAGACAGCGTGTCTCAGTGGGTCAGCTGGATGGTTGGCTTCCTTCGGCACTTGCTGCTGCAGGGCGCGTCGGGCAAGTAGATAGTCGAACTGCTCCAAACCACTGTGTTTGTCTGGGCAAATGTAGGCATATTTATACCTTGAAAGTGCCGAGTTTGACGTATGTTTGGACATAATAACGTCATCAAAGACCCTAGCTGCTGAAGGAGGGTTTTTCCAAGAAATCGTTGTGGATTCTCGGAACTTAGTGGAAGTAGCCATGCTGTATTTGGGCTGCATAGGCTCAGTCTAAATAAGGGTATGATTTCTATGCCTATATAAGGATCGGGTGATTTATACCTATATATGGGCATGAATCCGAAAAATTACACTTGGGTCCTAGATTCGTACATAACATCCACTCCACGATATTAAGTTCAATAAAACTAAATGTATAAGCACTGAACATATCTAAGGCTAGTGTTTACAATCCCACCCAAAATACAAATTGCATTTGAAAAGGTTTGTTCACATGAAATGAGTATAAACTGTATGAAAAAACAGTCTCAAAAGATACGCAGCATATTATGAGAGCATATTTTCTAACCTTTATGACGTACGAAATTACATTCATGAAATGTCTCTTAAGGTACAGAAAAAGTCGAGACCATCCGATAGCATAATATACAAACTTGTTTCGTTTTTAGGACAAGGCAAAATATTGTCATTTAGGAAGTTTTTCAAAAGAAATCTTGTTCTCTAAGAATAGTTCTACTTTAAGCAGATTACTCTGTGCCAAAAGTTCTATTTTGGAAAAAGTCCTAATTGTTTGATGTTTTTTTTGTTGAAAAAACGAAGGTCCAATTTCAGAGTTCTGGGAACGCTGTGTGCATGAATCAAAAGTTATTCTCGGTGTCAGGAGAAAACATCAGATCGTCTAGGCTGGCAAAGAAACAGTCTACCATAGTAGGTGAAAGTGGAACCACTTCAGTTAGCAGGTCAAATGTGCATAGATGAGGATCATCGCCATCAGCGTTTGATGCATTAGCAATGTCCGCAGTAGGTGGTACCTGTGTGCCTGTAGTGTCACGTATCTCAACCTCACTTAGACTTGCCGGTGAGACCTCAATGAATGCCATCATCAGAATTGGCAGCCGTTGGTAGCAACACGATGCATGAGTCGTTACCAGACCTAGCAAGGCATCAACATCTGATGGCAGGACTAATGGAAGTGTAAGACAAATGTCCAACACGCATTCCTCTCCGCAAAGCAGGCATCGTAGAACAGGTAAGATGCAATCTTGCCAGATTGGTCTGAACGAAAGGAACCAAGTGGTGTTCAGATCTCTTAAATGAGCCAAGCCAAGAATCTTTGTAATGTGTTCACGATACCTCATGGCAAGGAGAGCTTGTTCCATGGTAGTCTCTGTATTGTTGGTGACTGGACTTGCCATATCGGAGCAGAAGGAATAAAAATAGAATTCCTGCTACGAGTCCCAAAATGAGAGGCAGGCCGCCGAACACAGAGTGCAAAAATTTGAAAAAATGCCGAGGATGACTTCAAATAACACCGTCTCCATGTCTGTCTTTCTCTTTGGATACAATACTTGCATACAGAAAGTGACCCTGGATGACACACTAACTAGATACGCTTTTCCTGGCAACATGCCACAACAGCTGTGGTCATTGAGCATAACGTAGCTGCCATTGGATAGCTGCCTGAAAATTGGTTTTCTCACTCTGGAGGGTGTACCGTGCAGGTGAAAAGAGGTTTGCAGGCTCTGTGTAAATTATTACCCTGGCATAAAAGTGTACCACTTAGTGAGTTCTTACAATTTTTACCACTAAGGAATACCTCTTTTCCCCCATGCCAACATTTGTGTGTGTAAGGTAAAGTCTAGGTTGACTTAATGTATTCTTTACCCAACCTTTCATACAGGCCCGCTGGTATATGCTGTAGACAATACTGAAATTGGAAAAACGTCACTGGTATCGTGATGGTGCCATGTATTATCCATTTAATGACAGACTTCTCAGAAACTGTCAATGGTAATCTTTCCAGTTCTTCAATGCTCAGCACCGTATAGTCTGCTCCTCATTGTGCCAAAGAGATTTGTTTATCTGTAAGGTTAAATACAGCAAACAATGACGTTGTGTTGATTAGACGCCATGGCACGTAGCCTAAACGAAGATTTTGTAACGTCCGGCCTAGCTGCGTTATAGAACGTAATTGAGACTGGCCATGTTGTAACATTAGCAAGTCCGGTTCTATTATGTCAATTGCAGAGGATACAATGCTGTCCAAAGAATATTTTCTGGAGGACAGAGTCATTAACCCATTGTCCACTACAGAGAGATTTTTCTCTAAATGAATACGATCAATTTCTCGTATTCTTTCTGCAGTTTCTATTTGCGTTATTTTCCAGGCTTCGTTGTACGCAGCGTATATACCGGCGTATATAAAAAAAAATTGACGTGGTTAGCGAGGCCCTATTAAGAAATATGGCATATCATTTCCTTCTTTAAGTAAAGATAAGTGTTTGATTTCTGGAAGTGTAGATTTTTTTAGCCACTCAAGGCATAGCTTTCCTACACTGTAAGTAGTTACTATTCCTGGATGTTGTCTCTGGGAGTATCTTGGATCTGGCATATTCACTGTGAACCCTTGTGTTTTGTTCAGGAGTCTATCTTGACAGTTATTCGTGTCTGTGGGCCAGATTAACCATTTTATCCAATCAGAATTAGTTCTGTTTTGTTTCAAAATATAGGGTGCGTCTATCTCCTCTTCTGTAGTATCATTACTGTCAGATGTGGGTTTGGGTATAGACGGTTTATTTAAATCTTATCTTAGCCAGGCCAAGACAAGAAGTTTGTTGAACAGTGCCATTTAAAAACATTATTTGTTCTGGTATAATGCAGGCTCTGAACAGGGCTTCTAAATCTTGCACCTGCCAGTCTTTTGTGCCACAGACAGTTTTTGTCTCAATGTTGTCTTTCCAAAAGTCAAAAACGAATGTAGACAGCTGAGCATAAAAGTTTGCAGAATAAATTTGTTTTGTATTGGTCAACATTGTTTTCATTCCTGTCTTATTCATACTTTTATAATAAAACGTTTCTGGATTTGTAATCTTAAACCCTGAGAAGTACGGAAACTTTTCATAAAATGTTTTTGAGCTACCCTTTGGTGACGTTGGACAATGTTCCCATTGATTATAAGTAAAACATTCCTAGGGCTTGCAGATTTATGCAAATAATGGTGACCAAAGTGATTAAAACAATACATTTGTTCATAATCTGATGAACCTTCTAAGTATTCATGTTCTGTGAATTTAGCTGACATTTCTAAGTCTGTCATCATGTTGTTAACATTTTTAAAGTCCCAATCATCACTAAATGTGCTGGGTGATACAAAGTCACTCAAAAAAACCTTGAACTGGCGTGGAATCTTCAGCAATTCCACCGGGCCATATATGTCATAATCAGTTCTATCCCATGCTATACCACCAGGTATAGGAACGGCTGTGATGTTTACTGATGACAGGTCTCTTCTTTCACGTTGAGATGATTGGTGAGGCTTCAGGAGAAAGTTAATTTTCTTACTTGCTGTGTCCATTCTACTGTATTTTCCATCTATCATTTTTCCCAAGCTTAAAACAAGAATGAGCCAGAGCAAGAGGAAAAGTACGCCTAACACAATCCAAAATTCAATCCATTTTTCAAGTTGATAAAAGAGTTAATAAAATATCCAGAGGCAGTTCTGTCAATTGTTGGAATTGCATCAGGATTGTTTTTAATCTATGGAGCTGCTTCTTCCATTTTCATATTTGTGTAGTCCGATGCTACATCGTTGTAGACAGGTGTTTCTTGACGAACTGTTATTTGGGTACCCAGAAGCACAAGTTCCATTGCTTTGTTGCATAGTCCTTCTTTTCTTACTGCAGGTTTATCAAAGGTGATAAGTCTTTCAGTTTGAACCTCTTGGACTGTAGCAAGATTTGGTCGGCTGCTACATCTTGGGAGTCCACTGGGCCTACTACTTATTATCGGCCATATGATGTGGTTTGACCAGGTCGATGGACACAACTCTGTTCTCCCTTTTACCAGCAAGGGGCGGTAGTAATACTGATCTTGTCCCGTGGATGGCTAAGACAGGTACTGCTTTTCTGTAAGAAGGCCCAAATTCCTTCTTTACCGCAATCTTTTCCCTGAATAGATCCCCAATCTTTGGAATCCAGACAGGTCTTGCTGGGACAGGTTGTTTCTCTTCAGTGGTCGTTGGCTTCTGTATAAATATTTACTCTCAATCCTTCACTTAACTCACAGGCCTGAAGCAATGCCACTAACTCAGCTGCCTGTGCTGACTGACAGGGTACTCGGGAAGCCTCAACCACAGTGCGTAGAGTAGTTATTGCATATGCAGCAGTTGTCGTGCCATCCGGTAACTTGAAACAAGAGCCATCGACATACAAATCCCCTTGAGGGTCAGATAGAGGAATGTCTGTGAGATCTACCAGTCCCTTCGTCTCTTCCTCCGTCCTAAATATACAATCATGTACATCATTGCGTTTCTCGTCCGAAGGGAGAGGTAGTAACATGGCAGGATTCAGAGTGGCACAACGTTTGATTGTAATATTGGGAGCAAACACAGTCAATTTGTAGCCTGTAAGACGGGCACTCGTAAGGTGCTGGGTCTTTGTTTTGTTCAATAATGTATCCACAGCGTGCTGTACCATCACTGTGAGGACAGTGTTCAGAACTAGCCCTTCCGACTGTCGAATGGCCACCGTGACTGCAGCAGTTGCCCTTAAACAGCTAGGAAGCGCTCTGGCGACGTTATCCAACACCGCCGAGAAATAGGCACAAGGTCTCTGCTTACCACCAAATCCTTGTGTCAACACAGAAAGCGAACAACCGTCCACCTTGTGTACATAAAGCACAAAAGGTTTTCGGTAGTCAGGAGTACCCAAGACGGGTGCAGAGCAAAGCGCTGATTTCAAAGTATCAAAAGCTTTCTGACACATTAGTCCAGGGTAGAGGTTCATGCACATCTTTAGTGGTTAAGTACAGGAGAGGTTTAGTGAGAAGAGAGAAATTAGGAATCCAGTGGCGACAGCAAGAAGTTATGCAGAGAACATCATGCTGAGTACGAGGTACAGACATGTTAGAAATGGTAGTCACACGCTCAGGGGTTAGTCTACTCCCCTCTTTCGACAGTAGATGACCAAGGTAGGTCAACTCCTGTCGACAATATTGAAATTTGGAAAGAGAGACTTTATTACCATTAGCCGCCAAATGGGACAACAATTTAACAGTGGCATCTTTACAACCTTCTTCAGTGTCGGAAGCCATCAACAAATCGTCGACATATTGCAAGAGCACATTACCAGGAAGCAAGGTCAAATCATCCAATAATGCTTTCAGAGCCCTACTATAAATAATAGGACTTTCAGTGTACCCCTGGGGAGCGCGACACAACCGAAAGCTGCGACCAGATAAGGAGAAGCTGAAAATATGACGGCTATCGGAATGCTGAAGAAAGCATTCTTCAAATCAATAGAAGAAAAATATTTAGCATTGGGAGGAATCATCGTGAGGATAGTAGTGATGTCAGAAACCACAGGGTATTGTGGCACCACTATCTTATTAATTTCTCGCAGGTCAATTACAAAACGGCAAGTATCAACATGGTCAGGATCGCTTCCGACAGGGGCCTTCTTTAGAATCAGTAAAATAGGACTGTTACATATATTGGCAGCCGTTTCCTCCACCACACCCTTCTCGATCAAATCTTGTATGATGGAGAGCAAAGCTTTCTCGCCAGCTGGGGATATTTTGTACTGCGGTATCCGCGGTAAACTGGCATTTTGTTTTAAAGTAATAGAAATGGGTGGAATCTTTAACAATCCTACATCTGTGTCTCCAGTGGCCCACAGTGTCGCTGGCATAGCAGAAAACTCAGGAGGGAGGGGTTCATCTTTAGCAAAGCACTGCAAAGTATGTTTACCAGGGGATTGCATAGTCCGATAATCACCATCCGAGGAACAATGAATCTGTGCATGCAATTTCTTCAACAAAACCAATCCTAATAGATTCTCCCCACAATGTGAAGTCAACAAAAACTGAGAGTCCACTGTAACCGGACCAATTGTAAACGGAATAGGTTTGGAAATGGGGCTCACCACAGGAATTCAAGAAAATCCCACCGAAATATTATTCTGCCCGTACAGAGCAGCCCCTGTGACCAGCGAACGAGAAATGGAACTATTCATCGCACCCGTATCAACTAAAAAGTTTTCAGATGTCCCCATCAACCGCCCTTGCAGATAAGGACTTTGCTGATCAACGGGTACTGACACCTGGCCCCCACTCTGTCCTTGGCTGTCCTATGTGTAAGCATACCCTTCAGTCCCATCCATCGTACAATCCTCATTATAATACTGCCTACCTCTTGGGTTATCATAATAATTATTTTCCGATTTGCCATGCGTTGCCTCCTCTCTCCGCACATCACTACGATCCACACCACCTCAACCTCTTCCTCCCCCTCTCATAGCCCCATTCTGAGCCAGCAACAATGGACAGTGAGATCGCCAATGGCCTTACTGTTTACAATAGGCGCACTGATTTATTCCCAAAGCAACAGCTGGCCCTCCGCCTCGTCCAGTTCCCGCCCCCCTCGGGACAAACCCTCTACCGCCTCTCTCCCTCGTCCCCTGATGACAAGCTGTAACAACACTCGTTTCTTAAGAACCTTTGTTTTCATTTCCGTCTTATCCTTACTCTCATTTTCCCTATGTTCGTAATACTGGGCCATACTCAGTATAACCGAAGGTGTAGAAGAGGTCCAAGTACTCTGTGGCTTGTAGCCGCGCAGAGACCTCTGGTAACAGGTTTGTCAAGAAACGATTAACAAATAATCGTACACCACCCTCCACTGACAAATCTTGCCCACTATGAACACACCCTCAAATCTAGTGAAGAAATCCAAAACACTTTCGTCCTTCTTCTGCTTACACGCTGTCAATTTGTTCCAATCTACCTTACGGGGTGGAATTAAGGAATGCATGTAGGTAATAATCCGACCCGGTAAAGCCAATAGTTCGGGTTTCGGTTTGTCACCAGGCTTTCGATCCTTATGCCAATCTTTAATCTGATCCCAAGTCCCGCCTAACTCTGAAGCATGGTCCTGGTCATGCACCTGTCGCCACACGTCAACGGGGACTAGTAACCCAAAAAATAGCTCAATGTCAGCTAGGGTCATAACAGCTGGGGAGGCCGCTTCTGTAAGCTCTTTATAGTAAGCCATAGGGTTTTTTCGGGGGTCGGGGAGTTGTGCCTTTAGCGAAAGGAATTCACTCCTTTTCCAAGGGGTATAAACCCAATGTTCTTGGAATCGTGCCTCCACTCAAGGTCTAGTTACCACATTCTGATCATTCCTTAATTCCGGTATTTCAGGGTGAGATATAGGATGGAGTTCCCGCATAGGGTGCTGGGAGTCCCAGGTTGGACACTTCGAGTGCATCCACCCTCGATAATTCAATAAAACCTCTATGTTCCTGTACACTTTCTCTAGTCCTTATTCAGACTTTTGAGCCCTGTCCTGAATATCAAACATCACTTGTGGGGCCTTCCCTCCCGGGAAACACTGTTCCCATAGAGAAATAAGACGTATGGCCATGTGCTCTAAGGCATGCTGCTGCATAACGGTCTCATAATCTCAAAGTGTATCCATACATCAGCTAAAGTATAAATAGGATTGCGCATCCACTGGGATGACTGATCCGCAATCAGCTGTTTTTCTTCTAGTCCTACTGCCGAACGAGTAAACCACCTTCGTGCGCCAAGATCCCCCAGAGCACGGGAGGGAGTAGGGTCAACTAGAGCTCGGGTCGTGCTCGAGGACTGGGAAGCCCAAGCGGAAGTTGGGGGAGACAAAACAACTGTGGACATAGAGGGAGACGTCAATGCATCAGGCCATAAAGTAGCTGATCCAAATGTTGAGGGAAATAAAACAGAGGATGTTCCCAGAGGGAGGGGGGGAGAGGAAACAATCGGCGCAGAAGCCGCTGGAGCCCGAGCTGGATTTAAAGGGACCGCAGGATATATGCGTTGAGGAGCATAAGGGGGAGGTGGACGCGCATCCAATAAATCCTCTATCTCATCCTCTGGCTCAGTCCTAGTTACGTAACTTTTATCCACCTGTAATCTAAATTGTCTTTCTGTACAATCAATTCCTTTTTTTCAGTTTGAGCTTTGTCGTAAGCTATGGCTTTCTGTGTAATCGTCTGACCTCCTTTCATTTTACATAACTTTTCCTCCCTGATGCGCCTACGCTTTGCTTTCTTCTGCCACATATTTAAAGAATCAAACATTGCTTGCCGACTTTGTTTAGAAAACAGTCAATCCTGCAAAAAATGTATCTTTTTCTCATCAAAGGACCCGGTTAAGGGGTATTGTAGTTCCACATTGTCTTTAGTATATTTATGCCATAGCGCATTAAACAGAATGGGTGAATTACCATGTTTAACATACATATCATAACTTGGGCTGCCCTCTGGCGGGGCAGGTTGACTTTCATCCAAAACTTTTGCCTTTCTGGCGACTACAACATCAAGTCAAGTCAAATAAAAAGATTTATATAGCGCGCTACATACCCGGAGGGTCTCAAGGCGCTTGAAGAAGGGTGGGGAGTTACTTGTCGAATATTCAAGTTTAAGTTGCTTTCTGAATGCTAGGTGGTTCTGAGTGAGACGAAGGTGAGTGGGGAGTGAGTTCCAGGTTTTAGCTGCAAGGTAGGAGAAGGATCTACCTCCCATGGTGGTTTTATTGATGCGAGGTACGGTAGCAAGCGCTTGTGTTGAGGCATTCGGGTCCAAGTTCGTAAAGTGCTTTGTGTGCGTGGGTTAGGAGGCGGAAAGTAATCCTCTTATTGACGGGGAGCCAGTGGAGGTTTTTCAGGTGATTAGAGATGTGGTCTTTACGTGGGATGTCTAGTATGAGTCTGGCTGATGCGTTCTGGATTCGTTTGAGTTTTTTCTGGAGTTTTGCAGTGATACCGGCGTATAGGGTGTTTCCGTAGTCCAGGCTGCTGGTGACCAGTGCATGGGTGACCGTTTTTCTGGTTTCGGTGGGGATCCAGCGAAATGTTTTTTTGAGCATGCGAAGAATGTTGAAGCAAGATGATGAAACGGCGTTGACTTGTCTGTTCGTCGAGAGTGAGGAGTCCAGGATGACGCCCAGGTTCCGAGCGTGGTCCGTCGGGATGGTTGCTTTTCCAAGGGCCTCTGGCCACCAAGAGTCATCCCAGGCGGAGGGGGAGGTACCTAAGATAAGGTCTTCTATTTTGTCTGATTTAAGTTTCAGACGGCTGTGCTTCATCCCTCGGATACTTCTTTCATTCCTTCGTGTAAGTTGGTTTTAGCGGTGTTAGGGTCTTTGGTGAGTGAGAGGATCAGTTGAGTGTCGTCAGCGTAGGAGATGATGTTGAGGTTGTGTTGGCGAGCGATGGCCGCAAGGGGGCTCATGTATACGTTGAAGAGGGTGGGGCTGAGAGAAGATCCTTGTGGCACGCCACAGATGACTTCAGTGGCCTCTGACTTGAATGGTGGGAGGCGGACTCTCTGGGTTCTTCCGGTGAGGAACGAGGTGATCCATTCCAGTGCTTTTCCTTGGATTCCGACGTTTCTGAGGCGCTGTAGAAGGGTGCTATGGCAGACTGTGTCGAAGGCAGCAGAGAGGTCGAGGAGGATGAGGGCGACTGTGTCTCCGTTGTCCAGTAGAGTTCGAATGTTGTCTGTTGCTGCGATGAGTGCGGTCTCAGTGCTGTGTTTGGCTCGGAAGCCGGACTGTGAGGAGTCGAGGGATTTGTTGGTTTCGAGGAAGGCGGCGAGCTGGTTGTTAACAGCTTTCTCGGTGACTTTGGCCGGGAATGGGAGGAGCGAGATGGGGCGGTAGTTTTTGAGTTCGGTGGGGTCAGCTGTGGGTTTTTTCAGAAGGGCGCTGAGTTCGACGTGTTTCCAGCTTTCTGGGAAGGTGCCGGATTTGAGGGAGCAGTTGATGACGTCTCGGAGGTGTGGTGCTATGATGGAGTCTGCTTTGTTGAAGATGTGGTGAGGGCAAGGGTCTGAGGGGGATCCTGAATGGATGGAGTTCATCAGGCGAACGGTGTCTTCAGTGGAGATTGGGTTCCAGTCATTAAGGATGTTCAAGGGGGGTGAAGGTCCTGCAGAAGGTTGGGTGGGTTGGTCTCCGGGTCGGTTGTCGAAGCTGTTGTGGATGTCTGCGATTTTGTTGTGGAAGAACGAAGCTAGGGAGTCGCAGAGGGCTTGAGAGGGGGTGATGTCGTTGGAGTTGGCTGAGGGGTTGGTAAATTCTTTGACGATGTTGAAAAATTCCTTGCTGTTGTGGGCGTTGTTGTCTAGTCGGTCTTTGAATGCGGCTTTCTTGGCAGATCGGATAAGTTGGTGGTGTATGCGGGTGGCGTTTTTGAAGGCGTCCCTGGTGCTGGTGTTTGGGTCTTTTTTCCAGGCCTTCTCAAGGGAGCGACAGAGTTTCTTTGATTTCTTAAGATCATCGTTAAACCAGGAGGCGTTTTTGCTGCCTAGTTTGGTTTGACGTTTTTTCAGCGGTGCTAGGATGTCGGCGCTGTTGGATAGCCTTTGGGTGAGGTTAATTGCTGCTTGGTCGGGGTTTGAGGAGTTTGCAGGGGGGTGTTGAAGAAGCGATGAGGAGATCTGGTCGATGGTGATTTTGTTCCAGTTTCTTCGCAGAGTAGGTTGAGGAAGGTTGTGAGTTGTGGTCTTATTGTAGGTAAAGGGTACGCAGCTGTGGTCCGTCCAATGGAGAATAGTGGTGTGACTGAAGGAGACCTGTTTGCTGGAGGTGAAGATAGGGTCGAGTGTGTGACCTGCAATGTGGGTGGGCGTAGTGACAAGTTGTTTGAGTCCGAGGTTGGCGAGATTGTCCAGAAGGGAGGTGGCGTTGCTGTCATTGCTCTTTTCCAGGTGAAAGTTGAGGTCTCCCAGTAGAATGTATTCCTCGGAGGGAAGGGCGTGTGGGGTGATAAAGTCAGTGTTAACGTCGCTGAATTGTGCGTGGGGTCCTGGAGGTCGATAGAGGAGTGTGCCTCTGAGTGTGGTGTTGGGGGTCTGTGTGGATCAGGAAGTGAAGGTGTTCGGCGCTGGCAAGGTTGACGTCTGAGCTGGTTGAGATGCGGATGGAGTTCTTATGGACGATAGCGATGCCTCCTCCTTTTTGGTCGGTGCGGTCCTTACGGATGATCTTGTAGCCTTCCGGGATGGCAATGGTGATGTCTGGGGCAGATGAGGCGTTCATCCATGTTTCTGTTAGGAAGGCGACGTCGGGAGAAATGGTGTCTAGTAGGTTCCAGAGGTCGATGGCGTGTCTGTGGACTGAGCGGGTGTTGAGCAGGATGCATTTTAGGTGGTTGGAGTCAGATATCTGTTGTGCGATCGTGGATGAGGAGTTTATCTTGGTGCCGTCGAACTTGCAGGAGTAGCATGTGAAGGGTCCATGGGTGTGTCCAGGAGCGGCTTGGGCGCAGTTGGGGGTTCGGCCGGGGTTAAGGGCTAGGAGGGTGGAAGCATCGTATGTAATGCGGGAGGGCTGGGCATGGCATGGACCAGGGGGTCTGGCGCTGGGCGCGGCTTTGGCGCGGACGGGCGCAGACGGGCTTACCTTTGGCGCACCTTCGGCACGGCCGCAGCGCGTGAACGCTGCGCGTACGTCAATTCGTCATAAATAGAGTGTGGAGGGGGTGGGGCGAGGGTTGTGTCAGCAGGGAGGCGGGAGCGGGGTGGAGAGGCGGTGCTGGGAGGCAACAACAATAAACAAAATGGCAGCGATCCCAAAGCCAAGCAGGACGAGGCTGGGATATTAAAATCCAAAACATAATTTGCTGAAACACGGCATAATGATAGTTAGCAGTTAAATCTCATTCAGGAAATATTCTTTCAAACATGGCCATGTTCACACATCCTCACCATTGTCACTTATTCTTAGAATCAAACACGGACAATCAATACATATATATGCACAAAGAAGAATTTCAAAACGACATGTCTTTTCCAAACAAAAGAACGGAGCCAGTCGACTCATTGAGAACTAATCAATTCAGATTCCAGACCAACAGATACCAAGATCAAACAGTCCAAAGACTACCAAGAGACCGTCGGACAGGTATTAACCACAGACTGTCCTACAGACCATACTGAAGCCTTCCTGGTTCACCCTTGAGACTATTCAGACTAAGCCCGCTGCCTTGGCGTCGCTTCAGATATGTCCCAAAGGCTACCCAGGTACAACCACGGGCCTTTCCGAGACCAGTCCGGCCGGGTGCGCACCACACAAGCCACACCTAGGCGTCAGATCGATATCTCTATTATTCACAAAACAAATCCGTGGAGCATCTACCCGTGCAGCCACAATGCTGCCCCGCCAGACCTCCAAAGTTCTCCGTGGTACACCGACCACCAAATACTATACAGTTAACTGTTTCAAAAGCACTGCTCAACAGGGTGTTCCACAAGACATCAAAGCAATTCACTCATCTGGTGCACACAGGTACAATTGCGTATTCTCCATTCCCAACTCCTGAAGACCAACACGGTCAGCTCCCGGGTAACGCCCGTAGGACTCCGGCAAAGGGTCACTAGCAGCTGGGGCTCCCTGATTGCGAGAGCAGAGTAAGTCAGAATTTTCGGTCAGTCCACCCATTCGACCAGAGCTCCCCTTTCTTCGTCCTTTCTACCCGGTTACGGGAGGACGACCCAATTGCGGAGTCGCCAACTGATAAACAGTAAAAATAACATAAAGGGCTATACCTACCACATGGCCTCAATACCATTACCAAATAGCCAGTCAGTTGGCATTGAAGAAGGGTCAATCGTTTATTAAGCAAAATACTCTATAGAGGACCCTCTCCATCCCTCATCCATCAGGTGCGCAGAGAAGACTGCTGGCTTACAGTCAAAACCAAACATATATACCTTCAGTTCAACACATGAAGTCACCATTAATGGAAAAACACCACTCGGCCCTTGGGCCCCAAGGAAGGACCATATATGGCACACATAATTGGTTCAAAGCTTTACTATTTATTACTGGGAAGGTCAGGAGGGGTGACTCCCTTTCGTCCTATTGCCCGGGAGTGTAGGCACGGCGCCTCCAGGAATGTAATTATCTGACCCAAAGCCAGATGCGACCTTAAGTCCCAGGACAGAGGGAAAACAGTTTATTTTCAGCTGCTCTCAGTAATTCAAATGAACTGGGACTTGACACCTACTGGAGAGTAACACGTGATCACAGCTTGTGTCTGACACAGAGGAAAGAAGATGGCATCTGTATGGCTCTCGGCCTACTCTATTAATATTGAACAAACAAAATGAATAAACCTTTTCCTACCAATTAAAGGGTATATGGGTTATGTTGTGGGTATATTAAGAAGAGAGGATATATATAGATAAATCATGCTAACATAATATATATATGTCCGATACTCCTCATGTATGAAAAATCTAATTTTTATCCCTCACCTACGCGGTGCTAAGGTTCTATTGCAGTCCCACACAAGCTAACATTTTTAAGAAGTTTAGAATTCTGCCGCAAAGAGACATCTCTGTGAGGCACTTAGTGTGGGGGCAAATTTCAGGGATATGGAGAAAGAATAGTTGTGGGCCTCCTCTGGTGCAGGAGATTGCATCCATTTGGTAGCAGGGTCGTGATTCTTAGCTTCCATAGGCTAGGAACAATGTGTTGGGGGGGGGGGGGGGGGGTGGAGGGTTGAGGGCACAGAGGTTTTTGGG
Organism: Lissotriton vulgaris; assembly: GCF_964263255.1. Lineage (NCBI taxonomy): Eukaryota > Metazoa > Chordata > Amphibia > Caudata > Salamandridae > Lissotriton > Lissotriton vulgaris. Next base: position 1,986,185,572 of record NC_141691.1, on the reverse strand, counting down.
CACTAGGGTTACCGAAAGGGGGAGATTAGACGCTTAACTGAAAATGAAAAACACCTCTGCGATACAGCTGTGTGCTACTGTGCCACCTGTTCACAAGATTCATTGTTTATAGTTACCGTTATATGGTATTTATAGTGCAAACGAGGACATGTTGAAAGGGAAGTAGTAGATTACGATGGTAGCGGAGAAAGACGAGCAGTGGAGTTATAGTTGGTCATAATGTGACTAGTCTGAATAGTAGACGGAAAAGAGATGCGTTTTTTTGCAGTTTACAACCTTATAACCCTACTATCATTATTTTGCAAGAAACCCAGTCAATAAAGGGAAGGGAATGCATAGAAATCCATAGGGTAGAAAACGTTTTCTCTCCTCCACTTGAGCTTCGCACAGGGAGACTGCTGTTATTCTGAATAAAGATCAAACACCAGTTATCTGAAAGAGACACGTTAGTGATAGATTCCTTACCTTAGAATATCCCCAGGCGTCAGACTGGATCCGGAAACTTTTGCGTAGCAATACCCCTGCGCGTCGGTAGGCGTCGTCTGCGGCTCTGCGTCCGTCGTTAGCGCTGGAATGACCTCGTCAGAGTACTTAGACGCCGCCCATGCGCGCTGACGTCAGTTCTTCTTTTTTCCGCGCCAGCTAGCGCAGAATCTGAGAAGCTCTACCCCCAGTCACTTTTTGACTGAACTTTTGATCTTTTTGATCATATCTTTCTTTGAGTCCTCGACTCTTATCGGTGCCGGTAGGGATGCCCGGGTTCAAACCCTGCTCGAAGTGCGACCGACTGATGTCTGTCACAGACCCCCATCGCCGGTGCCTGCAGTGCCTAGGCCTCGACCATGACGACCGCACCTGCTCCGACTGCCAAGCCCTGACGTCGAAGGCTAGGCGGGAGCAGTCCCGCAAGCGACTCGAGCTCCGGCAGTCGGCCCGCGCCGTTCCAGGTCCCGGTCCCCACGGGAGGTTGAGGGACCGGTCGCGGGGTCGGAGTCATCGCAGCTCTGGGAGTGGACACCGCTCGTCAGGCTTCAAGTCCTCAGGTAAGAGGCATGAGAGGTCGGAGAGACGTCATCGTTCCTCCGACCCACCCCGACGCTCGAACGATGCGGCTGGGGGTTCGGGCGAAACCGCCCAGGCGGCTCCGCGGGAGTCGCAAGCGTCGCCCCCTGCCCCACACCTTCGGGTCCCTGGGCACGGCGCGACGTCGGAGGAGATCGACCGGTACCTTATGGCCATAAGAACCCTCCCTCCTCAGTCTGGTTCCATGGCGCCTTTGGGCCCAGCGGTCCCAACTGGAGGCCCTAGCGGGTCGGGTGCTTCGGCCCGATGCCGTCGGGTACTTCGGTCCCGACGCCGCCGTCGACTTCGGTCCCGGCGCCGCAGGACCTCACCGGATCCGCTTTCGTGTTCGTTGCCGGTCGACCTTACGACCTCACCAGCGCCGGCCCCACGGGTTTCGCCCGTTGTGGACGCCGTCCCCAATGTTCCCTACGGTCCGACTCTGGCGCCGCTTCCGACGGCCTTTGGAGATTTTTATTTCCATGAGGAGGCCCCGTCTGCTGATCCTGTTCTACAGGAAATTGGTGACGAGGACTCTCTGGCACTGGACTTCCAGTCTCAACAGGACTGGACATATGAGCTTAGGGAGGCCAGTGGTGCTGACACTTCGCCAGAAACTGGATTTGTCTCCCCTCCGACCGTGGCTTCGGAGGCGGGGTCTACATATAGTGTAGTGTTGACGAGGGCAGTCAAGGCCTTAAACCTTGAGCTCCCCGTCGCGGCCGTGAGGACTAACCTCCTCACTGAGGTCCTCAAACCGCAGTCAAGCTCCAGTGAGCCTCTGCTGCTGTTCAATGAGGCCTTGTGTGACGTTCTTGTGGGCACTTGGTCCAAGCCCGCCACAGGTCCGCCTGTGGATAGGAACGTGGACAGACGCTACCGCCCGGCCCCGGGTGACCCTTGCTTTTTGTCCACCCATCCCACCCCCGAGAGCCTCGTTATCCAGGCCTCTAATTCCCAGACCGCATTCCCAACGGCCCCAGCCGATCGGGAATCCAAGAGATATGAACCGTTTGGGAAAAAGGTGTTCTTGTCCCTAAGCTTAGGGCAGCGGTCTGTCAATACCGCCTGTCTCTTGGGCCGCTACACCCAAACTCTGTGGGACACGGTTGCGGAAGTGCTGCCAGAGTGCCCGTTGGAGGTCCGGGCTAAACTCGGCCAGGCCCTTGTGGAAGGCCGAGATGCAGCGCGATATTCCATCCGGTGTGGGCTGGATACCACGGACTCGCTGGGCAGGGCGATTGTTATTGTTGTTATTGTTATTGTCAGTTTATATAGCGCCAATTCACCGGCAGGTCTCAGGGCGCTTTGACCACAAAACATAACAACCTAATCAGCAACAAGGACCGGATAGAGACTATACTGGATTCAGCGCTTCTCTAAATAAGATAGTCTTTAGGGCTTTCCTAAAGTGGAGCCGGTTTCCTTCTTTACGAAGAGCCTCGGGCAGTTTATTCCAGATCCTAGGCAACAAGACCGAAAAGGATCTTCCACCTTTTGTGGCCAGTTTAAACCGAGGACACACCAACAGTTGAGCCTCGGAGGGCCTTAGACTTCTTTCTGGCCGGTAGATCTCCAGCCTTTCTTTGATATACGCAGGGGATTGCCCATAGATGGACTTATGGGCTATGCAGAGACTTTTGAAGGCAGTCCTTTGTGTCACTGGCAACCAGTGGAGGCTCTGCAGCAGCGGGGAGGCATGTGAATTTCTTGGAAGTTTATAGATGAGTCTTGCCGCATTATTTAAAACCACCTGCAGTCTGTTGGTTAGTACCTTTGGTAGGCCCAGTTAGAGCGCGTTTCCATAGTCCAGCCGCGAGAGTATAGTGGCAGAGACTACGGTGCGAAGCATGGACTGTGAGAGAAGCAGAACTAGTTTGCGCAAATGTCTTATAAGACCATTACAAGTTCCTACAACGGAGGAGATCTGGCTCACCATTGATAGGGCAGGATCTATCTTAATACCAAGGCTTTTTTACCAAATCAGCTGGCTTAGGGGTGGGGCCCAATTCCTGGGGCCAGTACAGGTCGCTCCAGGGAGAACAAATAGATGAGATTATTAACACCTCGGTTTTTTCGGGGTTAATCTTCAGGAGATTCCTGGACATCCAGTTAACTGTGAATCTAAGTATCTCCTGTGCCTGTAACTGGACCTGTTCAGTGTCGTCCATGCTCAACAACAACTGAGTATCATCCGCGTAATTGTATACGCGGCAGTCCATCTCAACCAGAGCTTTTATTAGGGGTTGTAGGTACAAGTTAAGCAGGAGGGGAGTTAGAGCAGAGCCCTGGGGGACCCCACATGTGAGCTTTCCCACTCCTGATATCGTATCTCCCAACTGGACCCTCTGGGTTCTCCCGGATAGGAAAGATTCCTACCTTTGATAAGCTGAGTCCCGAAACCCATAGCTGGCCAACCTGTCCAAAAGTAGAGTATGGCTGACGGTATCAAACGCCGCTGACAGATCTAAAAGTATCAGTGCGCTAGGTTTTTTACCGTCAGCCAACAACCTGAGATCGTCCAGCACCGAGAGCATTACCAGCTCGGTGCTGTGATGTGCTTGAAACCCCGCCTGCATCTCATGGAGAAGATGGTTAGTCTCCAGAAATGAGGTCCGGGATTTCAATACATGTTGTTCAAGAACCTTGGACAGGAATGGCAGCTGGGAAATCGGCCTGTAGTTCTTCAACACTTTGGAATCTGCCCCCACTTTCTTAATTAGCGGTTTTACCCGAGCTTCTTTAAAGCTAATTGGTAGCCGTCCTGTGTTTAATGACTTGTTCAGTACGGACAAGATATGGTCCTCTAGGCTAAGGCACACTAGGCGAAACACACTTGGGGGACATGGGTCAGCTGGGGAACCTGATTTTATTTTCCTCATTAATGTTTCGAGACCTAATGGATCCATCGGAGGGAATTCGGACATGTAGACTCCGATCGGAGTTTGAGTAGGTTGTAGTTCCGTAAGGTCAGTAGCAGTGTTATTTATTTCCTTTAAAATGGTGTCAACCTTATCCAAAAAATATTTCAGAAAGGTGTCACAACTAATAGTAGTATCCGTAGCTTGGGCTCTTTTACTTAGTTCCGACAGTATTTTGAACGTTTTTCTGGACGTTATCTGCCTCACTAATACGATTTTCATAAAAAGTAGCTTTAGAACTCTGTACGTGTTTTTTTATATGTACGAAACCACTTACTATATTGGTCATGGGATTCTCCATCTTTTTTCCTCCTCCAAGTTCTCTCTAGATTACGTAGTTCTTTCCTATGCTCCCTCAAAACAGGGGTGAACCAAGGGGCGCCTTTCCCACCACAATTCACTTTTTGAGGTTTCTCAGGTGCAATCAAATGTATTGCTCTGATCAGACTATCCATTAAATCCTTACACTCTTGATCCACATCAGCGTCAGGATCCATAGGTTGGACAAGTTCCATAAGTTTGGTAGTTAGCATTTGTGAATCAATGTTTTTCCACTTACGCATCTTTTTAATTATGGGTGGTGTTTGTAGGGGTTTAATACCGACAGGGATTTTACAATAGATCAGATGGTGATCTGACCAGATACAAGGGAGGACTTTCACTAATGTAACCTTGGGATCTAAGGCCCAAATCAGATCTAGAATGTGGCCCTTTATGTGCGTGGGAGAATCTACCAACTGCCTAAAGCCTAGGGAGGACATCGTTATCTCTAGCGAGTCAGCTGCTGAATCTTTATGATCCCTGTCCCAGTGCATGTTAAAATCTCCCGATGGCAACGACGGTGGCAGTTCGACGCCACGCCTGGCTGAGGTCCGCCAACTTCTCGGCCGATGTCAAGAGCACTCTTCTGAATATGCCGTTTGATGGCCGTCACCTCTTTGGCGACAAGGCAGACCATGCGCTGGAACGCTTTAAGGACTCCAGGGCTACGTCCAAGTCCTTGGGCCTCTCGGCCCCACGCCAGCAATCGGGTGCCTTTCGTGCCAGTCTTCCCCTACCTCGACAATTGGTTGTTAAAGGCAGGCTCGCCCCAGACAGTCGTCAGCTACCTCCAGACTACGGCCGACCTCCTGCACTTGCTGGGGTTCTCCATCAACGTGCGGAAGTCGCACCTGTGTCCCTCTCAGAAGCTCCTCTTCATCGGAGCGGTTCTAGACTCAGCGCAGTTTCGGGTTTACCCACCCGAACACCGGGTTCGGGATATACAGGCTCTAATTCCCATCTTTCAGCCTTTATCCCGAGTCTCGGTCAGGTTGACGCTGCGGCTTCTGGGGCTGATGGCCTCCTGCATCCTTCTGGTGCATCACGCCCGGTGGCGGATGTGGGCTCTGCAGCGTGACCTGAAGTTTCAGTGGGCTCAGCATCCGGGCAACTTGTCCGATCATGTCTTCTTGATCTCAGCGGGCACTGCGAGACAACTGCAGTGGTGGCTCACTGACCGCGATTGGGTCAGTGGCAGATCCCTCTCCCTACCCCACCCGGAGCACGTGGTTGTGATGGACGCGTCCCTCCAGGGCTGGGGAGGCCACATGGGAGAGGCGGAGATCAGAGGCCTCTGGTCTCCGGCGGAGTCCCGGCTCCATATCAACCTTTTGGAGCTGCAGCGATTCGTCTAGCACTGAAGGCATTCCTCCCCTCTGTCCGGGGGAGTGTAGTGCAAGTGTTCACAGACAACACCACCGCCATGTGGTACTGCAACAAACAGGGCGGGATGGGGTCATGGACCCTATGCCAGGAGGCTCTGCGCCTCTGTTAGTGGCTGGAACATCAGCGTGTGACCCTGGTGGTTCAACACCTGGCAGGCTCTCTGAATGCCAGGGTGGACGAACTCAGCCGTCGGTGCATGATGGATCACGAATGGCGTCTGAACTCGGACGTGGCGCAAGGCCTCTTTCAGCAATGGGGAGAGCCTTGGTTAGATCTATTCGCCACAGAAGAGAACGCGTAATGTCATCAGTTCTGCACATTGGAATTTCCAAGGCGGCACTCGCTCGGAGACGCTTTTCGTCGCAAGTGGAGTTGCGGTCTATTGTACGCCTTTCCGCCTATACCACTTCTGCCCAGAGTGCTGAAGAAGATCAGGCGCGACCGGGCCCAGGTTATCCTTGTCATATGTACACAACAGTGGTCCCTTGCAGGGAGAGGAATAAAATGAAAATGAATAGAAGTAGTTAGGTCAGGAGCGGATCAGTCGGCACGACTTGATTTCCTGGTAAAATCCAGGAAATCAAGTTGTGCCGACTGATCCGGCAATCCTGGTTCCAGGACCCCAGCGCGATACGGCGCTACCGGCATTATCCGGTTTTCAAGGTACATGCGGAAACAGAATACTATCCCTCCCCGCCCCTGGACCCTCGCAATAAATCATTTTTTGGAAAACCAAAAATTGGACCGAATTACTAAATCGCTCCTGACCTAACTACTTGCCTGCGCGCTCTTATATGAGCTCTCTTTCCATAAGCCCCCTGGCTAAAGAGGCTAGTAACTAAAAAGGCAACCATTGCTTTGTCCTGATGATGGACCCCATCATTTAGTAAGGGGGTCCGAAACGTCGTCGACCTACTGTGTACCATATACTTGTGGAATTTTCTAGACAAAATTATGTAATGGTACCTATGAGTAATTCTCTGCTAAAAATTTGGAAACTTACAGAGACTGCTGATTTTGCCTTATAAGCCCTTTTGTGTATGTTTTTGTCTGTGTATTGTCGTGGGTTGGTACAGGCTTGTGCCCCACGCACGTGAATTGTTGAAGGTGTTATTGTGTTTTGCAAACCTATATTTAAATATAAACTTTGAGGACCTCTGCCCGGCTGGGCACGTCTTCACTAATATAGAACTGACTGAGTCTATATTCATTTTCATTTTATTCCTCTCCCTGCAAGGGACCACTGTTGTGTACATATGATTAAGCTCCCCGAGGTCCCTCGCTGATACTTATTGGGGTCCCCTTGTTGTTTAAAATAGATACAGGTTATCCTTGTGGCTCCGGACTGGGCACGAAGATACTGGTATCCCGAGCTACTCAGCATGTCAGTCGATCCCCCGATTTGTCTGCCTCTTCGGGAGGACCTTCTGTCGCAGCAGCAGGGGATGGTTCTGCACCCGAACTTGTCCAGTCTCCACCTACAAGCTTGGAGATTGAGCGGCGGCAGTTGAGGCCATTTGACTTGCCTCCCGAAGTCTGTGATATCATTCTGGCAGCCAGGCGTCCCTCCACAAAGTCGGTATACGCCTGCAGGTGGAACAGATTTGTGGCATGGTGCACAGCAAAGGCTGTGGACCCACTCTCTGCACCCCTTTCTGAGGTTCTCCTCTTTCTTCTTTCCCTTGCCCAGTAGGGCTCTGCTCTGGGCACTCTCAAGGGGTACCTTTCTGCTCTTTCTGCCTTCTTACGGCTACCTGACCAGCCTTCCTTCTTCAAGTCCCCCATCGTAAATAGGTTTTTGAAGGGCATCACTCACATGTTTCCTCCTGTTCCTTTCGTGATGCCCCAGTGGGACTTGAATCTCGTACTTGCTTAATGTGTGCTCCCTTTGAGCCGCTCCATAACTGTCCTCTACGTCTTCTTACCTTGAAGACTGCTTTCCTGGTTGCCATCACCTCTGCCAGGAGAGTGAGTGAGCTCCAGGCTCTTTCTTCTACACCTCCTTTCCTCTCTGTTCATCCGGACAAGGTTGTGCTGCGGACAAGACCTTCCTTTCTGCCCAAGGTTGTCACGGCCTTCCACATCGGGCAGTCCATTACTTTGCCCACCTTCTTTCTGCCTCCGCATCCCTCGATTGAGGAAGAGCGGCTCCACCGTCTGGATCCAAAACGTGCGCTCTCTTATTGTGAGAAGGTGGCCTGATATGCAGTGCTCACTATTCTAGTGAACACTATGTATCAGTCCAGCAACCCTTATTGATGATTGGTTGTAAGTCAACCTTATAGACCAGCTATCCTAGTAGCGTGGATACGAGCAGTCTAAGGCTAAAGACTCGAGAGGGCGTGTTAAGCCAGCTGTTATACCACATATACCCCTTGAACACCAAGTGAAAGGACACCACACAAGTGTTATGAAAATAAACAGTTATTTATTAAAGATCACAACAGCCCTGTACTCTTTATGAGGACAGGGTACTAAGCACAAACCAAAACTCTTACAAAAATACTTAAGTTAGCACAGTATATACAAATGCCCGAGGGGCACGGAAAACCATATACTTGAAAAGTGGAATGTGAAATTACTAGCAGGTAAGTACAGTACTAATAGGCTTTGGAATCGCTAGGACTTGACTATAGAATCGTTAGATTACTTCTAGGAGACCCAGGGGACTCGGGTGCAGTGTGTGCATTCTCACGCGAGATGCGGGACAAAGTCTATGGTAGCTAGAATTTGCAAAGTTAGTGTTCTCGGGCGAACCCGACCTGGTAGGGAGAAAACTAAAGTAGATTCTGACCCTTGGATAGTGAGGCTATGCTGGGGCACCGAAATGCCGAAGTTACCTAGCCCAGGGGCTGCAGCTGCATAGGACTCAAAAGACGTCGGGAATCCTCGTTGACGGACCAGGAGCCTGGAAGAAAGAAGTTTCTGGCAGGCGACCAGTGAAGAAAGTTCGGTGGATCCAAGCCTGGATCGATGGAAGATGACACCTGAAAGCAGAGGGGACCAAGTTCGAGACTACTAGCCAGTAGTCAGTGGGCACCAGGAGGGCACCGGATGGTAGCCACCTCGACAAGGCGTGTGGGTGACGCTGGGCTCGGAGATCTCACGGACCAGGAGGCGTTGTCGGCGACCAGGAAGGAGGATCAAGCTGTCCCACGAAGATAGAAGCTGTCGGCGTCGCTGGACCCAGGATTGGGCAACAAAGCCTTGGCAAATTCAAGCCCACGCGGTGGACCTAAAATGGCGTCTGGAGTGGACCAGGAGGGTCCGGGGTGCCTCTCTTCAAGAAGGAAGCAAGGGCCAGTCTGGAGCAACCAGACCAGCAGCAGTGATGTCGTCGGGCGTCGTTCAGAAGGCCACAAGCCAGCCGGCTAGTAGCCAAACAACGCGGTGCACAGCAAACAGCAGAAGGGCCCCGCGGAGATCGTGGAGCTGCAGGGAGGCTGATCTTGGGTGCTGGAGCTGCGCAGGGTCGGGGCTTCTCGGACCCCAAAGCACTCACCCGTGGAGGACACGGTGGGCTTGCAGTAAAGATGTCGTGCAGTCTTGGCGATCGTCGGTCCCTTGAGGTCTCGTCGCACTCACGGTTCTCAGCTTGGCTGTAAAGGTGAGTAGAGGTCAGAGGTGCCAGGGAAGCCGGGTCTCGTCGAGCTGGGTCGTCGGATTCGTGATGAAGGACTTGCAGCAGACCGCAGTGTTCTTTAGGATGGTGCCTGCGGATGCAGGGTGACTACTCCTTAGCCACAAGGGAGAATCTTGATGAAGAAATCGTGAAGTCCTTTCGCAGAAAGTCGTGTCTTGATTCCAAAGATGATCTAATTTGAACAGGGGGCCCGCTCCTATCTTTATACTAAAAAAGGGGGCTGACCCGGTGACTAGGTCCTGCCTATGGGTGGGACCAGGAGGGGGGTGGTTACACCCCTCTCCCCTGCCGGACTTCCCCAGGCCAGGGGCTGGTGTGCCCCTGGAACTGGTTCTGACTGGCCTATGCGTAGTGAGCACCGGGGTGCCACTCAGCAGTCACCTTCCTGAAAAGCCCTGCCTACCCAGGATACACAAAACCATGTCAGGGACGGTGCTAGCACCGCCCCTGACAGGAAACCCTTTGTCCAGGCTCCCCTCACTGGGAGGACTCCCAGCTGCAGGGGGTCAGACTCGTGTCTGTGGTGGCAGCATCCATTTTGTGGAGCTGAGGCTTTGCTTAACTTTAACCGGGGTTCACAGTTACATACATGTCGTGTCCCTCTAGAAGGGTGGAATGCTAACCCCGTCGTCAGAATTGGCGAGGGGTTAGTATTCCAATTCGTATGACACCTTACTCGACATGTTTTGATAAAGCAATACCAAAGTTAGCATTTAACCGCGAGGATTATAATGCACTTAAGAGTATATGGTATGCGATATCATGGAACAGCTATTAGGACTTGGTTCCGCAAGCTGCAGACAGGCTCAGCTCATGCCAGAGCACCATCTCACACGTTTCCAAGCACTCTGCCTTCAGGATTGTCAAGGCCTGCCATAGGAGTGACTGATAGGAATCTGTGTGTCCATTTTAGGGTTAGGTATAGGTATACTACACCTACAGCAAAGGGTGATTACACGACTTTGCCCCAGCTGTCATGCAGCCAGTTGTGTCAAATTTAGGAGGCCAGCCAGGGGTGGCATAATGCATGCTGCAGCCCCTGGCAGCCCTGGGTACACCTATGCCCTGAGTTACAGGGTCTGATAAGGTGGCCCAGTACCAATTGGAAATGTACCTAGGGTACATGGAATCCATTTTACAGAGAGAGCAGTAGGCCTGGGGTCCTGATTGGCAGGGTCCCAGGTCGACTATGTCCAAAACCAGCTAAAACACAGGGCAAAAAGTTGGGGGCAACCATAGTCAGGATGTACCTTCCTACACTTATTACCTAGATCGCACACGCCAGTTCCGGGTGGATGACCAACTCTTCGTTGGTTACGTGGGCGCTAAGAAGGGAAAGGCGGTGCGCAAGAGGACCATCTTGAGGTGGATCATCTTATGCATCCAGGCATGTAACTCCATGGCCAAAAAGGAGCCCCCTGCTGGATTGCTGGCTCATTCTACACGGGCCACAGCGACTACAACTGCCCTGGGCCGAGGAGTGCCCTTGCAGGACATTTGCCAGGCAGCTACGTGGGCCTCGCTGCACACGTTTGCTAGACACTACTGCCTGGACAGCCAAGTCCGGAGGGATGGCTTCATTGGCCGTTCCGTCCTCCAGGACTTTCTGGTTTGATTATTGGTTCGCAGACCCACCACCTGGGGTATCTATTCTAAGGTATGGAATCTATCACTAACGTGTCTCATTCAGATGCACAAGTTACTACTTGTGTAACGATATATCTGTAAGAGACATTAGTTAGTGATAGATTCCATACCGACCCACCCATCCCCCCGTTCTGCGAACCGATATCTAGGGTTAAGGTCATCCCCTTTCAGGGCCCTAGTTTCATGGCACCAGTGTTGGTTCTAACATGGCTCTGCGTATCTGGCGCGGAAAAGCTGTGTATCAAAACTGACGTCAGCGCGCATGGGCGGCGTCTAAGTACTCGGACGACGTCATTCCGGCGCTAACGACGCCGACGACGGACGCGGAGCCGCAGACGACGCCTACAGACGCACAGGGGTATTGCTACGCAAAAGTTTCCAGATCCAGTCTGACGCCTGGGGATATTCTAAGGTAAGGAATCGATCACTAACTAATGTCTCTTACAGATATATCGTTACACAAGTAGTAACTTGTGCTTTAGTACATGGCGAGGAAGCCTGCTTTCTTTTGTTGTTTTTTTTCCTCTTTCGTCTTGCCTGCATCGGTGGAGGGGGGGGGGGGAGTTCTCGGAGGAGGGCGTGATAAAGGGTTCAAATAACCGTTCAATGCTGTTGAACGTCCCGTGATTCTTGGCCACCCTCTTAATCTCCTGTAACCCCCACCCTCATCCACCAAAACAAATCAACCCAACCTTGTGTACTGTAACGGTCAGGGTCCCAGTGTGAGGCGCTTTGAGCTTGCACTATAGAAATATAAACAATAACTCGTGACGATCTGGCCCTGGTGCTGGCACCGCACAGCAGGCATCTCTCACTGTCTTAAAGGTCCGTGTGAGTAGCTCGCTGAGCTCTGCTTCATACATCGCTTTCCGGCCTCTCATCGGCCAGGCACTATTTAACGCTGAGCAACCTGCGCCTGCCACTTGCAGCTACACAAGGGAACACGCATAGGATAAGTAGCCACAAACAAACTTCGGGCTGTTAGCGTGGCGGCCTTTACAGCTTGAATGAACATGCTGCAGCTGTATGCAGACCGGACAGCTTAGGAGGTAAGATTGTAAGGCAAAGGAAAACACAAAGTCAGAATTTAAAACGTACCATAGTGCTTGGCGTTTTCTATTACTTCCCAAAGATACCTTTTTAGTAGCCTTATCATAACAGATTGAGGAAAATAAATACGCTTTTCAACCCACAGCCTGCAGTTTACTTGCAGTCTTTGATGCCTGTTCACTGCTCACTTTATGAACTGCAAGTAATAACAAGCATTTTTTAATCCTAGTCTGTCACCAATATTTTCTTAAACCCCTTTGCTCTGCCTGCTGTTGGACAGTTTCCTGTAATGCTTTTTAGTAGCTTCGAAACACGAGCTGTTTGGTTCTTTTTGACTTCCTCTGAAAGGTTCTATGTAAGAACGACTTCAGATACATGCCCTTGTTTACAAGCATGTGCCAGGATTAAAAATCTTGTCTGAAATGGAATGCACCCGCTGCCTAGAAGTTGATTCCTTGGGTAGAGCGCTGTAAAATACAGGCGAGTCTTGCCCCTGGTATTTTCACAGCAGACATCCCATGCCGCTTTTGTAAAAAACAAAAAAACACCTTTGTGTTAGCATTATAGTTTATTAGCTGTATTTTGAATCAAATGTGCTCAAACGCATTCTTTCGCCCCGCCGTAGAACTGTCTCCCAGTTTAAATGTATTAACTCATTCACACACATGCACTAATCACAGTAATTTAAATGTAATCAATAATGTAGGAAGGTGGATACATGAGTATGGTTGCCCCCAACTTTTTGCCTGGTGTTTTGCTGGTTTTTCGACTTAGTTGACCTGTGACCCTGCTATTCAGGGCCCCAGGCCTACTGCTCTCTCTGTAAAATGGATTCCATGTACCTTAAGTGCATTTACAAATTGGTACTGGGCCACCTTATCAGACACTGTAACTCAGGGCATAGGTGTACCCAGGGCCTACCAGGGGCTGCAGCATGTATTATGCCACCCCTGGCTGGCCATCTAAATCTGACACAACTGGCAGCACGACAGCTGGGGCAAGGTGGTGTAATCACCCTTTGCTTTAGATATAGTATACGTATATCTAACCCTAAAATGGACACCCATATTCCTATCAGTCACTCCTATGGCAGGCCTTGACAATCCTGAAGGCAGAGTGCTTGGAATCGTGTGAGATGGTGCTCTGGCATGAGCTGTGCCCGTTTGCAGCTTGCGGAACCAAGTCCTAATAGCTGTTCCATGATAACGCATACCATATACTGTTAAGTGCATTATAATCCTCGCGGTTATATGCTAACTCTGGTATTGCTTTATCAAAACATGTCGAGTAAGGTGTCATACGAATTGGAATACTAACCCCTCGCCAATTCTGGCGACGGGGTTAGCATTCCACCCTTCTAGAGGGACACGACATGTATGTAACTGTGAACACCGGTTAAAGTTAACTCAAGCCTCAGCATCACAAAATGGATGCTGCCACCACAGACACAAGTCTGACCTCCTGCTGCTGGGAGTGCTTCCAGCGAGGGAGGCTTGGACAAAGGGTTTCTTGTCAGGGGCGGTGCTAGCACCATCCCAGACAGGGTTTTGTGTATCCTGGGTAGGCAGGGCTTTAGAGGAAGGTGACTGCAAGTGGCACCCCGGTGCTCACTATGCATCTGCCGGCTAGAACCAGTTCCAGGGGCACACCAGCGCCTGAGCTGGGGAAAGTCCGGCATGGGAGAGGGGTGTAACCACCCCCCTTCCTGGTCCCACCCATTGGCAGGACCTAGTCGCGTGCCAGCCCCTTTTCCCAGTATAAAGATAGGAGCGGGCCCCCTTCCAAATTAGATCATCTTTGAATCCTGAAACTACTTTGTACGAAAGGAACTCTCGACTTCTTCTCAAGATTTCTCCCTTGTGACTAAAGAGTAGTCACCCTGCACCTGCAGGCACCATCCAAGAACACTGCGGTTTGCTGCACGTCCTTCCTCCGGAATCCGACTGACCAGCACGACAAGACCCGGCTTCCCTGGCACCTCTGACCTCTACCCACATCGTCAGCTCAGCTGAGATCCGTGGGTGCGACGAGACCTCGAGGGACCGGCCATCTTCAAGACTGCACGACTCTTGCCCAGCACGACAGCCGAGGGATCCTCGAGTGAGTGCTTTGGGGTCCGAGAAGCCCCAACCCTGAGCAGCTCCAGCACCGAAGTTCAGCCCTCCAGCATCCACCAGATCTGCGTGGGGCCCTTCTGCTCTTTGCTGCTCACCGCGTTGTCTGGCTACTAGCCCGCTGGCTTGTGGCCTTCCCGACGACGACCGACGACATCAACACCGCTGGTCTGGTTGCTCCAGACTGGCCCTTGCTCCCCTCCAAAAGAGGAGCACCCTGGACCCTCCTGGTCCACTCCAGACGCCATTTTAAGTCCACCGCGTGGGCTTGCATTTGCCAAGACTTGTTGCCCCAATCCTGGGTCCAGCGACGTCGACAGCAGATACCATCGTGGGACAGCTCGCACATCCATCCTGGTCGCCGACAACGCCTCCTGGTCCGTGAGACTGCAGAGCCCAGCGTCGCCCACTCACCTGGTCGAGGTGACTTCAGCCGGTGCCATCCTGATGCCCATCTAATCACTGGCTAGTGATTCAGAACTTGGTCCCCTCTGCTTACAGGTGTCTTCCATCTCCGATCCAGGCTTCGATCCATCCGAATTTCTTCACTGGTCGCCTGCCAGCAACTTCTTCTTTCAGGCTCCTTGTTAGTTAGGGTTTCCGACGACAGTTGAACCCTATGCAGCCGCAGCCCCTGGGCTAGGTAAACCGAGTACCCCGGTGCTCCAGCGTAGAACAACACTCTAAGTGCCTAGATCCACTTTCGTTTTTGACCTACCTAGTCGGGTTCGCCCGAGAACACTAACTTTGCATTTGCTAGTATCCATAGACTTTGTCCCGCATCCCGTGTGAGAGTGCACACTCTGCACCCGTGTCCACTAGGCCTCCTGCTAGTAATCTGAAGGTTCAGTAGTCCAGTCCTAGCGATTCCAAACCCTATGAGATTAGTACTTACCTGCTAGTAATTTCGCATTCCACTTTTAGAGTATATGGTTTTTCGTGCCCCTCGGGCATTTGTGTAAATTGTGCAACTTAAAGTATTTTCGTAAGAGTTTTGTTGTGTGCTTAGTACCCTGTCCTCATAAGGAGTACAGGGCTGTTATGATCTAAATAAATACACTGTTTATTTTCATATCACTTGTGTGGTGTCCTTTCACTTGGTGTTCAAGGGAAATATGTGATGGTATAGCAGCTGGCTTAACACGCCCTCTAGAGTTTAGCCCGAAGACTGCTCGTATCCATGCTACTAGGATAGCTGGTCTATAAGGTTGACTTACAACCAATCATCAATAAGGGTTGTTTGGACTGATACAAAGTGCTCACTAGAATAGTGAACATTATATATCAGGCCAACTTCTCACAAATAACACCTGATCCACCTTTGGACATGCACCATTGTTGTTTGCTACTTACATTGGAAAACACCTCCCTAGATTCATGGGAACGGATAACATATTTTCCTTCTAGATTTTTCAGTTTTGTCAGCTCTGCTAGTTTCAGTAGTGCAGTAACTATTTTTTTTTTTAAATAATTTTTATTGCAGCACGAATACATGTACGACCTAGCCCCCAAGGAAGGCAGCATCATATCTTCGTGGTACAAAAGTTTAATATAGTCTTACACGGCCATTCAGCTCATACCCCGGAGGTCGAGCTGCAGTATATAGTAGAGCAGTATTCGCTAAGATTTGTAAAGGCACTCACAAAGAGCTGTGTCTCAGGTAGCGCATATGGCTGCGTTTCTAAACACCCGGTTCCCCCTGTACCTGTTCCAGGGAGCATTGAACAATAACAAACACCTTTCCACCCTCCTTGCATTCCCCCCCCCCCTAAACACCCCCATCTCTTGCCCCCCCTATTCTCCAACCTACCCCCCTCCCCCAACCCTTCCCCCCTGGCGTGTCAGAGGTCCACAAGAGGAAGTTCGATGCCTCTGCAGGCACAGCAGGTCCGGGACCGACAATCAGGATTAGGCAGTAGTAAAATGTAGTCAAAGCGTGGGGCGCGGGGCGAACCCAGGAAGGATTTGGGCCGAGCACTTACCCAAGCCATGGTGTCTAAGGGCCAGGGCTACCTGCGGGGGAGCCTTCGCTGTCAGAGGTCGGCATCGTGAGTTCCAGTACCAACCGCCCCCAGGCCCGGACCCGCTCCAGAGCAGTATCAGTGCCTGCCCTAAGTGCCAGTTGCAAACGTATCTCCCCCTCACTGCTGGCCCATTTAGTGAGTTCTCTCGCCACCTCTCCACTGTGGGCCCCCTATTTGCTTTCCAGTGGGACGTTATGGCTTGCTTCGTCAGCAGCAGCCCCAGATCTAGGAACTTACTAGTGACTTTGTTTTTTGATGTGTGTGGGACGCAGTGTGCCATTGTGGGTTGCAAATCTCTCTCAGTGACCTCCCGCAGATTCTCCACCACTCCTTGCCAGAAGAAGCCCAGCGCCGGGCAGGACCAGAACATGTGCTGGAAATCAGCCACTTCTGCCAGACAGCGCGGGCAGGCCGCTGAGTGTGTCGGGAAATACCTATGGAGCCGGTCAGGGGTCAGGTATGCTCTGTGTAAGATGTAAAAATGCACCAGCTGAAACCTCGCATTGCGCATTGCGCATCCCTTTCCAGGCCCGTTCAACTACACCAGACCACGCCGCGTCAGGGATCTCCGTCGTTAGGTCCGGCTCCCATTTTGCCTTCAGACCTGCTAGTGGGATCTGAGTCTCCGTAGTCATGCGTTTATAGAGGCTTGTTATAGCCTTAACCGTCCCCGCGGCCATTACCATGTATTGACAACACTCAACGCCGCAGAGCCACTCAGCACCACTCAACACCACAGCACCACTCAACACAACAGCACCACTCAACACAACAGCACCACTCAACACCACAGCACCACTCAACGCCACAGCACCACTCAACGCCACAGCACCACTCAACGCCACAGCACCACTCAACGCCACAGCACCACTCAACGCCACAGCACCACTCAACGCCACAGCACCACTCAACGTCACAGCACCACTCAACGCCACAGCACCACTCAGCACCACTGAATGCCACAGCACCACTCAGCACCACTGAACGCCCCCCCCTAAACACCCCCATCTCTTGCCCCCCCTATTCTCCAACCTACCCCTCCCTCCTCCCCCAACCCTCCCCCCCTGGCGTGTCAGAGGTCCACAAGAGGAAGTTCGATGCCTCCGCAGGCACAGCAGGTCCGGGACCGACAATCAGGATTAGGCAGTAGTAAAATGTAGTCAAAGCGTGGGGCGCGGGGCGAACCCAGGAAGGATTTGGGCCGAGCACTTACCCAAGCCATGGTGTCCAAGGGCCAGGGCTACCTGCGGGGGAGCCTTCGCTGTCAGAGGTCGGCATCGTGAGTTCCAGTACCAACCGCCCCCAGGCCCGGACCCGCTCCAGAGCAGTATCAGTGCCTGCCCTAAGTGCCAGTTGCAAACGTATCTCCCCCTCACTGCTGGCCCATTTAGTGAGTTCTCTCACCACCTCTCCACTGTGGGCCCCCTATTTGCTTTCCAGTGGGACGTTATGGCTTGCTTCGCCAGCAGCAGCCCCAGATCTAGGAACTTACTAGTGACTTTGTTTTTTGATGTGTGTGGGACGCAGTGTGCCATTGTGGGTTGCAAATCTCTCTCAGTGACCTCCCGCAGATTCTCCACCACTCCTTGCCAGAAGAAGCCCAGCGCCGGGCAGGACCAGAACATGTGCTGGAAATCAGCCACGTCTGCCAGACAGCGCGGGCAGGCCGCTGAGTGTGTCGGGAAATACCTATGCAGCCGGTCAGGGGTCAGGTATGCTCTGTGTAAGATGTAAAAATGCACCAGCTGAAACCTCGCATTGCGCATTGCGCGTCCCTTTCCAGGCCCGTTCAACTACACCAGACCACGCCGCGTCAGGGATCTCCGTCGTTAGGTCCGCCTCCCATTTTGCCTTCAGACCTGCTAGTGGGATCTGAGTCTCCGTAGTCATGCGTTTATAGAGGCTTGTTATAGCCTTAACCGTCCCCGCGGCCATTACCATGTATTGACAACACTCAGAGCCACTCAACACAACAGCACCACTCAACACCACTCAACACCACAGCACCACTCAACACCACAGCACCACTCAACACCACAGCACCACTCAACGCCACAGCACCACTCAACGCCACAGCACCACTCAACGCCACAGCACCACTCAACGCCACATCACCACTCAACGCCACAGCACCACTCAACGCCACAGCACCACTCAACGCCACAGCACCACTCAACGCCACAGCACCACTCAACGCCACAGCACCACTCAACGCCACAGCACCACTCAACGCCACAGCACCACTCAACGCCACAGCACCACTCAACGCCACAGCACCACTCAACGCCAAAGCACCACTCAACGCCACAGCACCACTCAACGCCACAGCACCACTCAGCACCACTGAAGGCCACTCCATCACTCTGAACCACCATTCAACAACAACTGGTTCTAATATGTTCTCTCAATGTTTCAAACTTTATTACAAATGTCACAAAAAGATGTTAATATTTCACTTCTGTTCTTGGATTTTCATCACAATAAAATACACTGAACATAATCTTCCCAAAAGTTATTTACAAAAGTTTAAGCTATTGCCATTATAAATTACAATCACTTTTATTTTAGTATTAATTATTAAAAAAAATAAAAGCCATTGTTTGTAATATTAATACATATAAGTCATGTAAATACAACACATATTGCATTACAAATGCTATAGGTGTCACGTTTGCAAAAGTTAAAACTATTGGCATTGTAAATGACAAAGCTATTAATTTCGCTATTTTCAAAACCAACACATAAATACAAAATTGGTCATTTACAATACTAATACCTCAAACTTTCCTAATGCGAGACCTATTGCTTGGCAAATGCTTCTTTAATAATAGTTACTATTCATATCGTATGTTGAAAGGATATACTTTGGTTTTTTTAATACTTTCTCAAAATATATTCCTGTTTACCTAATATTCTTAAACATGCCTTTAAAATAATGAAATATCCCTGTGACATCTAATAGGGTTGATCCTTATCCAAAATGTATGCCAATGAAGTAGTGCTTAGTGGGCTGCATGGTGGTTGCACTGCCACTTGCTTTCTGTCCCACGCTGGCACATTGTCAAACTCCATAGTGCTATGGGGTATAGAAAGCCCATTACCAGGACATGCTCTGGAAAATCTAGAAAATAGAACTTCATACCAAATTTCTGTTTCTTCATAGGACTGCAAATAACTGATGTTACTATCTTTCAATTAATATTATACAATGTACTGATTTCTGGAGGATGGAAGGGTGAGTGTGTTATATCACCTCACAGAGCCAGGAGGACTTTATCTGGGGGTCTGTCAAGGCTCCCAAGTTGTCTAACAGAGAACACAACTGCTCTGAAAGAAATCTGGGTGAGTGGTAGGAGGGACTAATAGTACCAGTCATGGACCCACTATCAATCCATCTCTAGCATGTAGGACCATGAAAACTGAGTAAGATATCTCTATTTTCGGGCTGTATGTTTCTATGTTTTTGTTAAGCTGTGAGTAATAGCCAGCCTTCTGAAATTCAAAGTTGGTATGATAGGGGATGACTTTGAGCTAAGAAAGGTTACTTTGATGTTAAAGGAACAGGATGTTTCTAATGTATTGATGTACTTTTCAGTTTTTTTTGTTTGTATTTCGTGGTCAGTTTTATTTCTAATGTATTTTCCCACACTGTTGTTTTCTGCATGATAATGAAAATAATGGCTGTTCTTTTATACCAATCTGTCTTATCCAGGGAGTCTAAGATTCCAGAGCCACCTGAAGGTCACAAGTGGAAAGAAGTTCGCTGTGACAATACAGTCACATGGTTGGCATCCTGGACAGAGAACATCCAGGGATCCATAAAGTACATTATGCTGA
Organism: Lissotriton vulgaris; assembly: GCF_964263255.1. NCBI lineage: Eukaryota > Metazoa > Chordata > Amphibia > Caudata > Salamandridae > Lissotriton > Lissotriton vulgaris. Next base: position 1,986,165,567 of record NC_141691.1, on the reverse strand, counting down.
ACCCAAGCTCCAAACTGAAGGTTGGTGTCATATGTAAGCTTTTTTTTTTTTTAAATGTTGAGCTATTAGAGCATTAGCTAGTATGGTACTTTTGTTTCTTGGATATTGTGCAGTTGCTGAATTCTCTACCTTTGAAATGCAGACATTGATGTGTCTGACATTCTCTAAATGCCTGTCTGCGTCATACTCTTTTTCAATGTCTGTATAAGTAGCATCATAATTCGGATTACAAAAGTCATACAAACCACTGGGGGTAATGGATCTTTCTATTGCATGGATGGGTGCCATTTAGCGAATATCAGTGCTCGTTTGATTGCTATCTAGATGCTGTTTTTGGTCTAGGTTTAGTAGCTTTCCTATAGTAGCTTTTTTGGGGACTAGCTCCAAGTTTCACCCCGCAACTGCTGATAATATCCAGAATAATTGTTTCAGTTTGTATCTCCAGGCTCTTTTCAACCTGGCTTCTCTGTCAATTTGAGGTTCTGCTACATTGGATCTGTAATTTCCTGTTAGCTGGCTACTTATTGCTTGTGTCTTTTAATAGCAATAGACAATGTTAAAATTTCCATAAGTCTAACAAGCAGGGTTTGTTTAGTAGAAGATTCAACTAATTGAAAAGCACCAGCAATCCATACAGTGCGTTGAATGTGCTGAGCACTCTCGCTCTGCACTAGAGGCCAACTTAGATTTTTTTATTCCATGTCTGTGTGAGGGAGTCACTGGAACAAGCTATTTCCTGACTGTTCTGTCACCTTAAGATTAGCAGAAGATTTGTTGTGTCTCTTCACAGGCTTAGCTTAGTGCTCCGATTCACAGAGGGTTGTTTGTGTTTTTGATTTGGTTGTTTTGTTTGCTGGCCCTGGGGATACCTTTGTGATCATGTCAGCCTCTACTCTTAAGGAGATGAAATTTGTCTTCTAATCTTCCCCCTGAAGTTGATATTCATCCAGGATCTGTACTTTAAGTGCAGTTACACCCAATACACTACTTAACTGGAGTGTCCCAGTTAAGTAGTGTATTGGGTGTACCTGCAGTCACATACCATAGCACAGTTTTGCACTAGTTATTGAGGGTCATCCCAAGCATGTAGTCAAACCTGTAATCAAGCCAGCTAATCTCACATTTTAAACTTTGGGAGTGGTGCATTTCAGATTCTGCCTCATAGTGGAGAAGTCACAAGTGTCTTATGAGTGCTTTAGAGTGATAGAGCCCGTAAAGAGATATCCCCTGCTGTCTTCCAACAATGGAATTCAATCAATAAGTAAGACCGTTCAGGGAAAATCTTCAAGCTACTTCCCAAGGATGCAGTTGAGCAGGTGCAGCAAAGTCTGTGCAGTATAGGTTTCTGTTCCGGGTCACAACTGACTGGAAGGCCAGTTTTTAGTACAACATCTAACTAAGTAGCCAAAAGTAGTCCTTCAGAATGATCACAGTGCAGGAGATCCCCTCTCTGCTTCAGGAAGGAGGGGGTCGGGGGAAGTCATACAAATTTCCAGAGCTTCAGGGTAGTTACTTCATGCCCTTTTACATCAGGAGCCACAGGCATTATATTAGCTTATCTGTAGCCGAGTTGCTTGGCCAATTCAATTCCCTCTTTACGTTTCAGATAAGCATATTTGGTGTTCATCAAGTATCTGGCTCCAGTGGCACCACACGTTTGAAAATCAGGTTATCCGTTTTGCCTGTACTTACACCATTGGCTCATAAAGGGAACCACTGTGGCAGTGACAGAAAGGTACTGGCACTTTTTCAGTAAGACGTTACGCTCAACAAAGCCAACCTGCAAGAAGCCGGACTTAAGAGCCTTTCTTAGCAATGCGCAGGGAAAAGCTTTTTCATTGTGGGAGCAAGTGTTTAGTCTATCTCCCTAGCCACATAGTTTTGCGACTGTTTAACGCTCCCAGTTAGGCAATGCAAATCTTTACTGGGACTCAACCTCATACCTTCTGCTGATTCCATAGATAACAGTGCACTCTGTCCAGAAAATGTTAGAATAACAAATGAAAAGGGAGAAAGGTCCTGCAATGGCATGGTAATCACCCACCAACTAAATAAAAAAAAAAAGGGTCAGTTGTGGAGAATGGTATATGGTGTTAATTTCTCCGTCCCGGGCTTTATATGGGGCTGCTCAATCACCACTTGTAGCTGAAATGGGGTGGGGTGTAACCAGAAATGTAAAAATTGACCTTGAGTGCATTTGGCATATAGCTCCAAGTCAGGTGCACAAAGTCCGCCCCATGCCAGGGGCAGGGCCAGAACCTCCCAAGAGATTTGGGGCTTTTTACCTGCCCTGACCAGGGAGATTAGGTTAGACCGGAGTCGTTGAAAGAATGTACGAGTGAGTGGCATTGGAATATTCTGAAATAGGTAGAGTAACTTTGGTAGGATGACCCTCTTTGTGATAGCAATGCACCCAGAAAGAGATAACGCAAGTTTAGACCAGATTGGCATTCTGCTCTCGAGCCAGTTGATAGCCCGACTGTAGTTCGCAGTCCATAAGTCCTGGATGTCACGACTTACCCAGATACACAAGTAGCGCACTGGGCCGGTGGCCCAGGCCAAAGGATAATCAGTGTGGAAAGGGGAGGTGGTGTCAGTGAGAGGGAGTATCACAGATTTATTCCAGTTAATATGAATGCCGGATAATCCACCAAACTGAATAATTTCCCAAATTTATGAAGCAAGGATTTCATGCAGATTACATATGTGTAGGGTTATATCATTGGCCTACATCGAAATAATCAAGCCTCTTGAGGAAAAGCCAATGCTACTTTCAGTAGCGACTCCTGGAGGGAGTGCTGCTGCATCAGCAAATGCGATGCAGTGTGAGCAATAAAATTAGTTTTATTTGTGTACTTACCTCCGTTCGGCCATAATCCGGAGTTTACTACCCTGCCCCACCCTGCGTCACCGCCTGGCAGTACTCCCTCCAGGAGCCGCTACTGGCTACTTTGCGAGTGATGCTGCCTGAGCCTGGCGTCTAAGGGTGCAATGGCCATGGCAAACAGGAGGGGCGAAAGAGGGCAGCCCTGCCTGGGGCCGCGTGTTATGGTTATTTGTTGGATAAGAGCCCATTTTAGCGTATTCTGGCCGTGGGGAGGGTGTATAGAAGTCGTATATATTTAAGAAAGGTGGGACAGAGTCCTAGGTGCTGTAATAGTGTGAATAAATAATCTCATGCTAAAGAATCGAATGCCTTGGTGGCATCTGTAGGAGAGTAGGGTCTGTTTCCTATGGTCACCCCCACTTTTTGCTTTTGCTTTACTGGTTTTCGACTTGGATGTGGCTGTGGGCCTGCTAATCAGACCCACAGCCCAGATGCACTCTCTCTAAATTCACCATGTACTCTAGGCACATCCACAATTGGGAATTGGTTCACCTTATCAGCCCCTGTAGAAGTGTACCATAGGTACTCAGGGCATAGGTGTAACCAAGGTCTACCAGGGGCTGCAGCATGTATTGTGCCACCCCTGGCTGGCCACTCAAATAGACACAATTGGCTGATCACTCAGCTGGGGCAAAATCGTGTAATCATCCCTTGCTTAGGTGTAATATTCCTATGCCTACTTGCATATAGACACATAGTAACCTGTAAGTCACTCCTATGGCAGGCCTTAACAATCCTGGAGGCAGAGTGCTTGGTTATGTGTGAGATGGTGCTCTAGCATGAGCTGAGCCTGTCTGCAGCTTTCGGAACCATGTCCTTATAGCTGTTCTATGATACTGCCATACCATATACTCTTAAGTGCATTATGAACCTCGCAGTTAATTGCTAACTTTGGGTTGGCTTTATCAAAACATGTCGTGTAAGGTGTCATACTCTTTGGAATACTACCCCCTCGCCAATTCTGGCGACGGGGGTAGCATTCCACTCTTCTAGAGGGAGAAGACATGTTAGTTCTGACTATCCCGGTTAAAGTTAACCAGAGCCACAGCATCACAAAATGGATGCTTCTGCCACAGACACAAGTCTGACCTCCTGCTGCTGGGAGTCCTTCCAGTCACAGAGGTTTGGACAATAGGTTTCCTGCTTGGGGAGGTGCGAGCACCACCACAGACAGGAGGATGTGTATTGGGACAGGGAGGGCTGAATAGATTGAGACACTGCCTGAGGCACACTAGGTGCTTCATGCATACCCCAGTTCAAACCGGTTGCTGGGGCACTTCAGCCCCAGCTCTGGCACGAAACTACACAGAGGAAAGGGGGTGTAACCACCCCCCTTCCTGCTCCCACCCATAGCAGGGACCTAGTGAGAAACCCAGCCCCCTTTAGTTGGATAAAGGTAGGAGCTGACCCAGGAGAAATTAGATTAATCCTGGAATCGACTGAAGACAAAACTCTGGACCCTTCGACATTCATCCAAGCTGAAGACTGAAGAATCTCCCTTGTGGCCAATGAGTGACCACCCTGGGAAACCATTAATGAAATGGGTAACCCAAAATGGTCTAGGACCTGGGTATTGAACGGTATTATAAGACAATGGTCCAAAGACTATTATTTCACAATGTTGCAATGTGAGAAGTTGGCCTGATATATGATGCTCACTAATTCTAGTGATCACCTTGTATCAGTCCAAACAACACTTATGGTGATTGGTTGTAAAGTCAGCCTTATAGACCAGCTATCCTAATGGTAGCATGGACAAAGCAGTCTTAGGCTAAACTCTTTTGGCATGTGAAGCCAGCTGTTTTACCACATATAACCCCTTGAATACCAAGTGAAAGGACACCACACAGGTTGTTATGAAAATAAACAATATATTTATTAACTAACATACACCTCTGAACTCTTTATGAGATCAGAGGGCTAAGCACATGACAATCTCTTCGGAAAAATACGTTTAAGTTGCACAAATTACAATGGTGCCCTACGGGCATGACAAACCATATACTAAGTAAGTGGAATGCGAAAGTCGATAGAAGGAATGGAGCTGTCCAGAGGCTGTAGGATCGCTGGGACCAGGCTACCCTAACTTTAGGTAAGTAATAGGAGGCCCACGGAACGCGTGTGCAGAGTGTGAACTCGCACGCGAGATGCGTAACAACGTCTATGGACAGTACAGTTCAAGTAAAAGGTGAGTACGGACAATCCTGACTAGTTAGGACTAAAACGACAATGGAACTGGACACTAGGAGAGTCAAGCTACCCTTGAGCACCAAAATGCTCTTGTTACCTCACCCACAGGCTGCAAGTGCATAGGTGCAAAGTTGTGTCGGGTTCCGGCGTTGAAGTCTATGGAGCCTGGAAGAAAAGATGCTGCAGGCGACCAGAAGGAAGATGTCCGGTGTGATCCAAGGGTGGATCAGAGATGTTGAAGACCTGAAAGCAGAGGGGACAATGTTCAAAGTCACTAGCCAGTGACTGGAGTGGTACCAGGAGTGGAACCAGATGTCGTCCACGCGATCAGGTGAAGAGTGGACGCTTGTCTCTGCAGCCACGTGGACCAGGAGGTGTCTTTGGACGGAGGCACGAGCTGTCCCACGCAGGCTCTCGCTGTCGGCGGTGTCGGATCCGGATTTGGAGTCAACAGGCCATGGCAGCGACAACCCACGCGGTGAGTGGAAACGGCGTCTGGTGCGGACCAGGAGGGTCCGGGGTGCTCCTCTTTTGGAAGGGAGCAAGGGCCAGTCTGGAGCAACCAGACCAGCAGTGAAGATTTCAAGGTTCGTCGTCTAGGAGGCTACTAGCCAGCCGGCAAGTGACCAGACAACGCGTCGAGCAGCAGGCAAGCAGAAGGGCCCCACGCAGATCTCGTGGAGGCTGGAGGGCTTATATTCGGTGCAGGAGCTGCTCGGGGCTGGGGCTTCTCAATCCCCAAAGCACTTCGTCGAGGTTAGCTCAGAAGTCGTGCTGGAAGCGAAGTGCAGTTTCTTTCAAGATGGCCGGTCCCGCGTGTCTCGTCGCACCCACGGATCTCAGCTGTGCTGCAGATGTAGGGAGAGGACTGGGAATCCGGGTCTCGTCGGGCTCTGAAGTCTGGATCCTCGAGGGAAGACGACAAAGTGAAGCCGCTTGATGGTGCCTGCAGTTGCAGGGTGGACACTCCTTGCCCACAAAGGAGATTCTTCAGTCTTCTGTGGAGCAGAACGTCGAAGTCCAGAGTTTCATCTTGTAAAGTTGTTCAGGATAATCTAATTTGGAATGGGACCAGCTCCTACATTTATCCAGCTAAAGGGGGCTGTACTATGGCTAGGTCCCTCATCTGGGTGGGACCAGGAAGGGGGGTGGTTACACCCCCTATCCTTTGTCCGGTCTTGCGCCAGAGCTGGGGCTGGAGAGCCCCAGGAATTGGTTTAGACCGGTGTATGCACAGGGACACCTTGTGTGCCCCAGGCATGTCTCATTCCTTTCAGCCCTGTCCTAGCCAATGCACAAAATCCTGTTTGGGGTGGTGCTAGCACCTCCCAAGGCAGGAAACCCTTTGTCCAAGCCTCCCTCGCTGGAAGGACTCCCAGCAGCAGGAGGTCAGACTTGTGTCTGCGGTGGCAGCATCCATTTTGTGATGCTGAGGCTCGAGTTAACTTTAACCCGGGTTCACAGTTACATACATGTCGTGTCCCTCTAGAAGGGTGGAATGCTACCCCCGTCGCCAGAATTGGCGAGGGGGTAGTATTCCAATTCGTATGACACCTTACTCAACATTTTTTAATAATGCTATATCAAAGTTAGCAATAACCACGAGGATTATAATGCACTTAAGAGTATATGGTATAGCGTTATCATGGAAACAGCTAAAGGACTTGGTTCCGAAAGCTGCCGACAGGTCAGCTCATGCTAGGGCACCATCTCACATAATTCCAAGCACTCTGCCTTCAGGATTGATGAGGCCTGCCAAAAGAGTGACTGATAGGAGGATATGTGTCCATTTTAGGGTTAGATATAGGGATACTATATCTAAAGCAAAGGGTGATTACACCACCTTGCCCCAGCTGATTGATCAGCCAGTTGTGTCAGATTTGGATGGCCAGCCTGGGGTGGCATAATACATGCTGCAGCCCCTGGTAGGCCCTGGGTGCACCTATGCCCTGGGTACCTAAGGTACACTGTACAGGGACTGATAAGGTGACTCTGTATCCAATTAGATATGCACCTAAGGTACATGGAATCCATTTTACAGAGAGAGCAGTGGGCCGGGGGTCCTGAATAGCAGGGCCCCAGGTCAACTAAATCGAAAAACCAGCAAAACACCAGGCAAAAAGTTGGGGGCAACCATAGTCCGATATCCACCTACCTACAGCATCAGCACCTGATGGACTCAGATCTGACCTCTCCCCAAGAATTGGGAAAGAAGGCAGACAGATGGGTCAGAACCAGGGTCAAGCAGCAGAACCAGAACCAGGGTGGTGGCCAGAAGAAAGCAGACCAAAAGGGTAGCAATCAGAATCAACAAAATGACCAGAAGTCTTCAACAGGGCCCCAACAATCTAAGGAGGGTGAGTCCCAGAATTCCCAAAAGAAGAAGACTGATGTTCCAAGAAAACCGTGGTGCCAGTACTGTAAAAGTAAGACTCGCTGGTTTAGTTAGTGCACCAAGAAAGGCTCAGCTCCTACCACTACTGCCCCTAAGGCACCTGCACCCCCTAGTACAGTTAGTAGTGGTAGTGTACCCCCCAAGGCTATAGTTGGGTTACCCTGGGAACTGAGGTGGGTTCTGACTTAGTCACAATACCTACTCAGGCTGTTCTTGTTTGTAGTGGGGACATGGATATGACCCCTACTGTAAGTCCCAGTACTCTGGGCGAATACAGACAAACGCCTTTAATCAATGGAAAAATGGCTCAGGTCTACAGGGACACATGTGCCAGTGTCACTATGGTGACCCCAGTCTTTGTGGACCCTGCTCAGATCATACTAGGTTCAGACTACCTAGTGACCAATGCTAGCAACGTCACTACCAATCACAGTATGGCAGTTGTTAACTTCTCCTGGGGAGGGGTAACTGGCCTCAAAAGGGTTGTAGTTAGTTCAGACCTCCCAGTGGAATGTCTTTTGGGCAATGATTTGGAATCCTCCTTATGGTCATAAGTGGAGTATAGGACTCATGTGGAAATGTTAGGTTTGTCAGGACATTTCCTTGCTTTGACCAGGTCACAGGCCAGAAAATGCCCACCTGAACAAGTGCTGGATCCTGGAACAATGGACCAGATACTACCCAAGAGAAAGAGCAGTAGGGTTAAGGCAGTGCCTTCCCCCTGCCTCAGATTGGGGATCAGCCCTCTCAGGAGGCTGACTCAAAGACCCCAGAAGGAACTGTCCTAGAAGAGATTGAACCTGAACAGGTTGAGTTTCTTGGGACAGGGGGATCTTCCGGGCAGACTTGAGGCAGGCACAGTTAGACTGTTCCTCCCTTGAACCCCTCAGACAGCAAGCTGCTGCTGAGGCTGCAGGGAATGCTACAGGTACCCACAAATTGTACTAGGATGATGGACTCCTATACTCTGAGGCAAGAGACCCCAAGCCTGGTGCTACCATGAGGCTGGTCATCCCCTTGTCTCTGAGAGGTTTCATTCTTTTTTTTTTTTTTTTTTTTTTTGGTTCAAGACATTTATTGAGCATTGTCAGGAATACACAGCGTCTCGCCAACAACCCGGAGGCCGGCCGCTATCAGTGCTTACAGAAATACAAATCAGTGTCGACATGCATGTGCGTTGAAAACAATTTTGCCAACAGTTCCATCTAAGTGACAAGTGCCGCGTCTTACAGCTAAATAAATGAGTCTCGAGTTTTTTGAATTTTTATATAACCATTGACATGTGCAGTGTCCATACAAACTCAGGAATGATGGGGGGGATGGGGGGGGGGAGGGGGGCACACGGGCATCTAGGTGGGCATATCTATTCTCGGTAGGCACTGTGATATCAGAGTGGCAGAGTCACGAGACCACAGAAGAGGGAAGGCTGAGCCACAGTATCGGAAGTAGTGGGCAGACAGGCATCCCGGGACGTCACTGAGGATGAGGTTCTTCACATAGGGTCTTAAACGGGGGGGGCAGGGGGGGGGGCAGAGAGGGGGAGGGGGGGGGAGAATGAGGGAGGGGGGGGAAAGGGGGGGGGAACGGGGAGAGGCAGCAAACATATCATGCCATTATCCAGCAGTCCAGATGCTATATTGCGAGCTCAAGACATATCAGCAAAGGTACTCCACCGCCCACCTTCAAACGCTGTCATCCTCGGGCGGATCAGTTACCAAATAACATTGTAACGGGGCCCATATGTCAGTAGGCCTAGAAGTAGGCGGCATAAGTTCAGAATAGGTATTCAATTGTTCCTGGCAGTATACCATATCACTCAACCAATCCGTGAATTTGGGCGCCCTTCCCCGCCCCCATCTACAGGCCACCCTGCGTTTAGCCAGAAGCATAGCTAGTGCCACATATTTGCGGTGAGCCGCTTGAAGAGGTGCAACATACCCCAGAAGGGCCACCAATGGGGATGGATCCACTGTCATGTGTATCATTTTGGAGAGGGCCTGAAACACCTGAGTCCAGTATTCATTCACTGCAGGACATCCCCATGCAAGGTGAAGGAAATCAGCTCCTGGGGCCCCACACCTGTCACAGGCATCTGTAGGCCTAAGCTTGAATCTGTGCAGCCGCGCTGGAGTGTGGTATAGCCTGTGCAGAAATTTATAGTGGATTATTCTATAACGGCTGTTAGATGAAATGCGCTCAGTTTGCTGCAGGCAAAATTCCCATTGCGTGTCCGTGAAAGTCAAGGTGAGATCTTGTTCCCATTTCTGCCTAGCGGGCAGATCTGTGTATGTCGTGTTGGCCCGTATAGATTTATAGAGTGTAGATACTAGCTTAATAGGATGATCGTGAAGCAGCATGTTTTGCAAGGGGGGTAGCACCGGGGGCTCGCAGGGGAAATCAGGCGTGATAGCTTGTAGGCCATGTCGGAGTCTGACATAATAAAACAAGTCCAGAGGTGTCGGGTGGATGCCTTCATAGAAATGTTCCCTAGTTCGGAAGACGCCATCCAGGTACATGTCTCCCCACGTAGTGACACCAATCTTTTTCAATAGTCTTTGAAAGCCAGCCTCCTGTAGGAGCGGCAGCTGTGGGTGGTAGGCCAGCGGCAGTTTCGGTGCGTATAAGAAGTGCAAGTCCAGCTTGGACACAATAGAGTGCCATGCCGTCACAGTGCTCGACACAGTTATGTTATGTTATGTTAGTTACATTTTAATACGCACAGCTGCTCCAGCGAAGGAGCGTCCTGGCGCAGGGAAAGGTAAACACAACACAACACTAGGTCCAATAACAAAAGGCAAACAGTAAAAGCTAGAAAACAATTAAAACAGGAAGGTTTTCAGGGCCCTACGAAAAGACATTAGGTCATTCAAAAGGCGGATTTCCAAGGGGAGCGCATTCCAGAGGGTTGCGGCTTTCACGCGGAAAGAGCGACCCCCCATCCGACTAAGTCTGAAGCGGGGGACGACCACCAAGGACTGTCCAAGGGAACGTAGTGAGCGGGTAGGGACATAGGGAGAGATCAGTGTATTCAGTATTCCGGGTGCCAACTCTCTCAGAATTTTAAAAACCAGGCAGAGAGCCTTAAATTGGATACGCTTGCATATCGGTAGCCAGTGCAAGGACCGCAGGGTGTTAGAGGTAGGGCAGGTTCGAGGCAGACCAACCACCGCCCTAGCCGCCGCGTTCTGGACTCGTTGTAAACGGAGAATCTCGGCTTGGTTCGCTCCTAAAAGGAGAGAACTGGCGTAATCCAACCGCGAGATGATCATTGCTTGAACGACCAGCTGTCTAGTAGGAGCATCGAAGAATCGCAGCAGGGGTCTTAGCCCGCGAAGTACTCCAAAACAGCAGGCCGCCACTCTCTTTGTATGAGTCACAAAGCTTAGCATGTGGTCAAGCCATACTCCGAGATTCCTGAGTTCCAGGACGGGGGCCGGCGCTGATCCCAGCTCTGGAGGCCACCATTCGTCCCCCCAGTGGTCCGCTTCAGTGGAAGGGGTCTTGTCCCTACCCTCCACCTGGGAGTAGAGCGCGCCTTCAATGGGGATCGGGTGTGCTAGCCAGTGCTCAGCCGCCAGTTGATGCAAACAAAACAGGTGATGGACCGAATGTGGATCAATGTCACACACTCACCCCAGTCCGAAGATCTGGGCCCAAATCCATCGTTTTTTTGCACTCCACACCACCCTGGGTTAGACAATGGCGATATGCAAATCAGCTCTGACCCTGTGCCCCATGGGAACAGTCCAGTCCGAACTACAAAAGCCATGTCCTTCCCAGAACGGAATCAAGCATCCGAGGACCGGACCGGTTTCGAGGTAACACCTCATCAGCCCGGCTAGCTTGACTCCAGTGGTGTGGAGTGCCTGGGACCCACGTCTGGGCATCCCCAGCGCACTTAGGGCGGAATATGCAAACAAAACAGGTGATGGACCGAATGTGGATCAATGTCACACACTCACCCCAGTCCGAAGATCTGGGCCCAAATCCATCGTTTTTTTGCACTCCACACCACCCTGGGTTAGACAATGGCGGTATGCAAATCAGCTCTGACCCTGTGCCCCATGGGAACAGTCCAGTCCGAACTACAAAAGCCATGTCCTTCCCAGAACGGAATCAAGCATCCGAGGACCGGACCGGTTTCGAGGTAACACCTCTCATCAGCCCGGCTAGCTTGACTCCAGTGGTGTGGAGTGCCTGGGACCCACGTCTGGGCATCCCCAGCGCACTTAGGGCGGAATATGCAAACAAAACAGGTGATGGACCGAATGTGGATCAATGTCACACACTCACCCCAGTCCGAAGATCTGGGCCCAAATCCATCGTTTTTTTGCACTCCACACCACCCTGGGTTAGACAATGGCGATATGCAAATCCGCTCTGACCCTGTGCCCCATGGGAACAGTCCAGTCCGAACTACAAAAGCCATGTCCTTCCCAGAACGGAATCAAGCATCCGAGGACCGGACCGGTTTCGAGGTAACACCTCTCATCAGCCCGGCTAGCTTGACTCCAGTGGTGTGGAGTGCCTGGGACCCACGTCTGGGCATCCCCAGCGCACTTAGGGCGGAATATGCAAACAAAACAGGTGATGGACCGAATGTGGATCAATGTCACACACTCACCCCAGTCCGAAGATCTGGGCCCAAATCCATCGTTTTTTTGCACTCCACACCACCCTGGGTTAGACAATGGCGATATGCAAATCAGCTCAGTTGAGGCATGTATCTTTGCTGGCGCACCCAAAAGTACGCATAATGAGCCTGTGCAGCCCGGTAATAGAGTTCAAAGTCAGGGATGCCAAATCCCCCTTGTGCGAATGGCCGGACAAGGATCTCCCATTTGAGTCTGGGCGTTTTACCACCCCACACTAGTTGGAGCAATTCTGAACGTAGCAGACGAAAAAAATAGGATCCGGGGTGGTACGGAATATTCAAGAATAGATACAAAAGTTGAGGGAGTATGATCATTTTGATTAATGAGGCACGACCCGCCATGGAAAGAGGGAGCGTGATCCATCTAGATATATTGTCGCTCAACTTGTCCATCACAGTGCCATAGTTTGCACGCATCAGGTCTTCTCTACTCCTTTCCACATGTATACCCAGGTACTTAAAATCCCCCGTGCTCCAGGCAAGTGGGAATTCCAGTGGGAATGGAACTGTCGAGGCAGTAAAGGGGAAGATACATGATTTCTTCCAGTTGATTTGAACCCCCGAGAGGGCACCAAACCGAATGAATTCACGGAGTATAGGATGCAAGTTATCGCTTGGGTGGCGAACATAAAGGGTGATATCGTCAGCATACATAGAGACGAGCAATTGTCTCTGAAAGCAGCGCATTGCCCTGTCCTGATGATGCTGTCGCAATTTAGCCGCCAGAGGTTCAGTGGCTATAGCAAACAGAAGAGGGGACAGTGGGCACCCCTGTCTTGTCCCCCTGGTGATCGGGAATTCCGACGACAATTTCCCATTGATGAGTACTCTGGCAGTTGGATGTGTATACAATAATTTAATCCAGGAAATAAAGAGAGGCGGGAAACCCATTCGCTCCAGAACTTTAAACACATAGTCCCATTCGAGCGAGTCAAACGCCTTGGTGGCGTCTAAAAAAATGGCTGCCATAGGGAGATCCTCATGGACGGAGTCGTATACCGAAAAAAAGGTACGGAGATTATGCGACGTCGCCCTTCCAGGGACAAATCCGGACTGGTCCGGAAGAATAAGAGCAGGCAGGAGGAGGCCTATGCGCGTCGCAATCAGTTTCGCAAGAATTTTAACGTCGCAGTTTAACAGGGATAGAGGTCTGTAAGAGTCGCAGCTGGAGGCGGGTTTCCCAGGCTTAAGCAGCGACGTGATGAGGGCAACTCTCATGGAGGCAGGGAGATGGCCCACATCCAAGGCGTCCTCAAAGACCTCCTGCAACACCGGAGCCATGAAGTCGATGAAAGTCTTGTAGAATTCTATAGGTACGCCATCTAAACCAGTGGCTTTGCCCGACTTCATGCCCATGATGGCCTCCTTGACCTCATCCAGCTCAAAAGGGGCGTTCAAGAAGGCTCTCTGCGCATCACTCAACCACCCCAAGGAGATATCTGCCAGATATTCATCCAACGTGAGTTCATTGTGTCTGCTAGTGGAGTATAGTGTACTGTAATGTCGCACAAATTCGTTAAGGACTTGGGTGGTGTCTCTAAGTACCAGCCCCTCCGCCGTCTCAAGTTCTAATATCGTCGGCGATCGCATCAGTTTGACCGTTGCCGCTAGAGCCTTCCCAGGCCTCTCCCCCTCTCCATACCTCCTGGCCACCCAGTATTTGTTCCGAAACTTCACCTCACGAGCAGCCTCCTCTGAGAATTCCGACAATTTATCGCGGATGGTAGCGAGGGTCGCCGTGTCAGGGTGCGTCCTAAGACGGCTTTCAGCACTGCGTAATTCAGCTTCTATGCTGCGTAATCGAATGATTATGCTCTTGAGCACTCCCGAGCCTTTCGATATACATAAGCCTCGGAGCGTGGCCTTAAAGGCGTCCCATATGGTCTCAACGTCTTGGACTGAGTCTTTGTTGCGTTTGAAGAAGTCTAGGCATTCTTCACGGAGTTCCTCCTGGAATATCGCGTCCAATAACATAGGGGGCTGCATGCGCCACGCCGTCACTGGGGGGCCTAGCTCAGAACCAGCCAGCGTGATCAAGACGGGAGAGTGATCGGAGTAAGTCCTGGGGAGATGAGATGCATGTATTAGTGCTGTGTACAGTTATGAGGTTAGGAGGAAATAGTCAAGTCTCGCCCATGACTGAGCTTGCGCAGTAAAATGTGTACCCTCCTCTCTAGTCCCGCAGTGTGCCCGCCAGGCGTCAATGAGATTGTTACCAGCAATAGTCGCTCTAAGGACTTCGCGCCCGTTAGTATAGTGATGTGGGGCAGGGTGTGATCTATCCAGGGGGGGGTGCAGGGTTATGTTGAAGTCTCCACCCCATATGAGGTGTTGTGGTCCTGTCTCAACTATCGCCGCCCACAGTGAGGTAAAGAAGTGCGGGTCATCCGTGTTGGGCCCATAACAACAGACAAGTGTAACTGACATGTGTCCCAGCCTACCCCATAGCACACAGTACCTCCCCTGGGGATCTACCTTGGAGCCAGCCAGCCGAAAAGGTGTGGATCTCTTAATTAGTATGGCCGTACCTCGGGCATATGAGGAGTAGTTAGCAAAGATCGAGTGAGAAGCCCACCTGCTCCCAAAGGCTCGTGATTTGTGGGGCGCAAAGTGCGTTTCCTGTAGGAAAGCAATGTGAACATTATGGCGATCCAGGTAGCTCAATATCTGTCTCCTCTTCCTATGATCTCCCAGCCCTCTCACATTCCAAGTGATCACATTCAGGCGTGTGTCATCCATGTAAACGTGTAGTACCATAACTGCGGGATCAGAGCATGGAAGGCTGCCAAGCCCACCCTCCCAACAAACAGAACATTATACATTCGGACCAGTGCTATGCCCTCAGGCGGAAGCAGAAACTGAAGCAGAAATGAATCACCCCCAACTCTTCCGTCACGACTCTGCCATAAGTAGCGCGCAACACACCCACCCCGCCCCCTCGCCCCCCGGCCACAATCACGGAGCCCTCCAAAGGGCAAATGTGTGAGTTCAGACCACCACACGCACATGTCAAAACTTGAAACCCAACAGTAACCCCAGCAGTCCCCCCCCCCCCCATACCTCCCCGGATAACTCCAGGCATTAGGCCTAGTTGGAAAAGGGACAAACGGTCCACAGCATGTAACCAAAAATAGCGAGGCAGATCAACAGTTCCAACGGAAGATCTACATCGCCCAGTGTAAGTCCGTTCTACTAGATAGTCTTTCCACCACCCCCCACCCACTGAAGCCACCCCAACTCGCCAGTGTCCCTGTCCCGCCCCCCACCCGTTACCCAAAACAGTGCTAGATAGCAACCAAAAAACAAGCAACAACGTCAATGTCATTGGGGAACACCCATTAGGGGTCATCAGAGGTGCACGGTCTACCACCCCCAGCCATCCCACTCCGTGCATGTCCATTCCTGGGTTCACCCGTGGAGCAGAGAGGGACGAGGGGGGGGTGGTGCCTGGCATACATTACCATCCACGATGCAGCACCCGTCCATGGTACCCAGGGGCAGCGGCAGCCATCTCATAGTCGAATGAATTCCCCCCAGCAGCGAGGGGAGTGAAGACGAATCCACCACTTGCGAAAGGATGTATCCGAAGAGGGCCAGTCGCCCCCGAATCAGGACCAGATGCATTTAAGTCTTCAGCGTCCGCAGGTCGCTTGGATCTTTTGGGCAAGGATTTAATGTAGTCCTCGACCTGTTGTGGGTTGAGAAAGAAGTGCTGCGTACCTTGGTGTGTGACTCGCAGCTTTGCCGGGTATAAGAGAGCATAGTCCATGTTCAAATCTCGAAGCTTCCTCTTTACAGCAAGAAATTTCCGTCGCTGTTCTTGGACCACCGGGGTAAAGTCAGGGTATATCGAGAAGGGCACGCCATCATATGCCAGATTCTGGTTTGCACTGGCTGCCTTAAGCGCCGCATCACGATCTCGGTAATTTAGGAGGCGTGCAATTATGGGTCGCGGTGGGGCCCCCGGTTGGGGTTGAGGCCCAAGAGAGCGGTGTGCACGTTCCACAATAAAGTGAGCCGAAAGAGCGCCTGCCCCGACTGTTGCTGACAGCAGTTTCTCGACATATAATTCCATCCTCCCCGTGTTGGTCGATTCCGGAATGCCCGTGACTCGAATGTTATTCCGTCGGCTCCTAGCTTCCAATTCCTCATTCTTGGCAGCGATTACCCTCAGGACGTTGTCCATCCTGGCAAGGCGAGTATCATGAGCCGCGGTCGTGTCATCATGTGCCGATATCCTGCGTTCCGCCTCAGATATGCGTTCTTCATGGACGTCTATCTTCTGGGCTATGCCGTCCATCCTGGACGTGAGTCTATCCACTTTGTCGACCACCGTCGCAAAGCCCTGTCGCATTTCTTGCAGGATTGCGGTCATATCTGGGGTCAGCTGGGTCGATGTCGAGGCCTCCGTTACCGGGCTTCGGGGCGGTACCACGTCTCCAGTGTGTCTTGTCGCCTTTTTTTGCGCCGCGGTCTCAAACTGCAATTTGGGTTGGCGACTGTCAGGCTTCCCCATGGTGGCAAGATGAATATGGGTTGTCTGCGCCTATGTGCCGTCTGCACCACTGTTGGAGGGAGGCTGATAGAGGATATAGCGATCCCACTCTATGTAGTGCGGCGCAGCAATGTCTATCACGCAGCCGACGCGCCGATTACTGGGGGAAGTTAGCTGTCGTTTGCGGAGTGACCCCCGTGAGAAGGAGTACAGTGCAGGAGCAGACAGGCCTCACAACGCAGGGACGGCAGCCCAGTGATGTAGCGCCTACAGGGTAGAAGCAGGAGCGCCAGGCGCCACAAGACGTCCGCTCGCTGCGGCACCGGCAACAGGCAGGCTCCGAGGTAGTGTGTCGTGACTGCAAGGCAGGTTACTGGGCTTCTCAGGCTGCCCTCTGGTATCCCTCTGCCAGTTCGTGTCGGCCCCTTGGGAGCAAGTGCAGGAGCGCCGGCCAGAGATGCAGCGCCTTGAAGACCTACCCAATAGCGCCGTTCCGGATCCGCTGCAGGAGTGCTCAGTCAGTTCTCTATGGCGCCTATAAGTCGCGCCTCGCACCGCAGCAATGAAGAGGCGTAGCGCCGTGAGGACCCACTCAATAGCGCTAGGCTGTCGGGCCTGGCAGCACGTCGTGAAGGCGGCAGCAAGCAGTTATGAAGGCCGTATGTATTGGTGGGGGGTCAGGCCTCAGGACGTCACGGGTCCATTGGGGTGTGTCCGTCAGTCCTCTATGGCGCCGATATATCGCGCCTAGCACTGCAGCAATGAGGCTTTCAGCCGGGCGAAACCAGCGGGGGGCTCCGCACTTCCTCCGCCCCCGTTGCTCCAGCTATGTGAGCTGCACGTATCTCCCTGGCCCCCTCTCCACGCTGGTCTCACCGCCAGTAGTAGCAGCGCTGCCGTCCAAGCGTTGGAGGCCCACTCGCCTCGTGGTGATCCCCGGGCTCGCGCAGGGTCAGCAGCCGACAGCAGGCACCGGCATGGCCAGTCACACGCCGGCCGGGGAGTTCCGCAGTTCACAACTCCGGTGTCGCAGGGGGGATTGCTTCCAGATTTTCACCGAGTGTGCATTGTCCCCTGGCGTACCTCCGTGTGGATTTTCGGGCGGGTGCGTGCAGGGAAAAAAGGATTACCGGAGGATATTCATGCCAGGCGGCCGGAGCTTCACACAAGAGCAGCCATTCGGCAAGTGCGCCCTCTAGCGCCCCTGAAGAGCTGAGAGGTTTCATTCTTACCTTGGCCCATGAGATTCCCCTTAGGCCAGAACAAGACTTGGGACAGGCTTGTCCCTCACTTTCACTGGCCTCACATGTCCGAAGATACCAAAGAGTTTTGTCGCTCATGTGTTACCTGTCAAGCCAGTGGCAAATCAGGTGGCACAACAAAGGCCCCCCTTATACCACTACCTGTGGTGGGGGTACCCTTAGAAAGAGTGGGGATTGACATTGTTGGACCAATGGACCCCCCAACAGCATCTGGGTACAGATTTATACTGGTGGTAGTGGATCGTGCCACCAGGTATCCGGAAGCTATTCCCCTTAGGACCACTACAGCTCCTGTTGTGGCCAGGGCCCTACTTGCAGTTTTCTCCAGAGTGGGGTTTCCTAAGGAGGTTGTCTCTGACAGAGATGCAAACTTCATGTCAGGATACTTGACTGCAATGTGGAAGGAGTGTGGTGTAAATTACAAATTTACCACACCCTATCACCCACAGTGCAATGGGCTTGTGGAGAGATTCAACAAGACCCTAAAAGGGATGATAAAAGGGTTACCTGAAAAGCTTAGGCGAAGATGGGACATCCTTTTACCCTGCCTTCTGTTTGCTTACAGAGAGGTCCCACAGAAGGGGGTTGGTTACAGCCCTTTTGAACTTCTCTTTGGGCATCCTGTAAGAGGACCCCTGTGTCTAGTGAAGGAAGGATGGGAGTTACCTCTCAAAAAGCCTAAGCTTGACATAGTGGACTATGTACTTGGTCTCCGCTCCAGGGTGGCAGAGTACATGGAGAAGGCAACCAAAAACCTTGAGGCCAGCCAAGAACTTAAAAAAGCTTGGCATGACCAAAAGGCTGTCCTAACTGTTTACCAGCCAGGACAGAAGGTATGGGTGTTGGAGCCAGTGGCCAGCAGCTCTCCAAGACAAATGGTCTGGACCCCACACCATCATTGAGCAAAAGGGAGAATTCACCTACCTGGTGGACCTTGGAACTCCCAGGAGCCCCCACAGGGTGCTTCATGTGAACAGGCTCAAGGCATATGTTGACAGGGCGGACATGGGCTTGCTCATGGCCACAGATGAGGGACAGGAGGAAGAGAGTGACCCTCTCCCAGACCCGCTCACTCAGAACCCTGATGATGGGTCAGTAGATAATGTAGTCTTTTCTGACAGCCTCTCTGAACATCAGCAAAAGGATTGCAAACAAGTTCTTCAATCCTTTAGACATATGATCTCTCTGACCCCCAGTCAGTCAAACTGGTGCACCCATGAGGTGGACACTGGTGACAGTCTGCCTATAAAGAGTTAAATCTACAGGCATCCTGACCACGTCAGGGACTGCATAAAGAAAGAAGTACAAAAGATGTTGGAATTGGGAGTCATTGAACCCTCAGAGAGCCCTTGGGCTAGTCCTGTAGTTCTAGTGCCAAAACCTCACACCCAGGATGGGAAGAGAGAGATGAGGTTTTGTGTAGACTACAGGGGTCTCCATGCTGTTACTAAAACAGATGCCCATCCAATACCTAAGGCAGATGAACTCGTCGATAAATTGGCTTCTGCCAAATTCTTGAGTACATTTGACCTGACAGCTGGTTATTGGCAAATCAGGTTAGCTGGGAATACCAAGGCCAAAACAGCATTTTCTACCCCAAAAGGTCATTACCAATTTGTGATGATGCCCTTTGGTTTGAAAAATGCACCTGCCACTTTTCAAAAGTTTGTGAACCAAGTTCTTACTGGGTTGGATGACTTTTGTGCAGCATAGCTAGATGATATTGCGGTCTTCAGCTCCACCTGGGAGGATCACCTGATCCACCTGAGGAAAGTTTTGGAGGCCCTGCAGAAGGCAGGCCTCACTATCAGGGCCACCAAGTGCCAGATAGGGCAGAGTCAGGTTGTGTACCTGGGCCACCTTGTAGGTGGAGGCTGTCAGGACCCAAGAGTCCCAACTAGCGGTAATCTCACAGCAAAGGTACTGGAATTCAGTTCCGCACCAAACTGGAAGCTCCTGGACAGAAAGAGTGCGATTACGGAACTCCAAGATGGCCGCATGGTCGGAGTCTACGTTAGCAGCCTTGTGTTTGGGGACTGTCACCAGCCGAGCCCAGGTGAAGCGCGCGCTAGCTGTAATCTGCGCACTTCACCTGCGAGCTGACCCGGTAAGGAGACATTTTAAAAGATATAAGGCCTTAGTTTATTGTTCTGAAGAAACTTTCGTTGTAGGCTTTAATAAGCCCAAGGAAGTTAATCCTTTGTTTGTTTAATCTTGAACGGCCGCGTTGTAATAAAAGCGGTGCGTTATCCCAGTTATAGAAATAACTTACCGAGAACTTAGTGGAAGAAGTCTATTCCCCTTGAAGTAGTTCCGTTTAGAATACTAGTTCTGAGAGAAAACCCTGAATCCCCGCAGCACTTACCGTAAAAGAAGTGACGCAACAGCATCTCGTCGGAAGGAGAAGAACGACGAGTGAGGCAGCAGACGAAGGGGCACCTGAGAAAGAAGAGAAATGATAAGTAATATAAAAGCAATTTAAAGTCTAAAGTATCTGGAGAAAAGTTATACAGATCTAAATACTTACCTTGTGAATAGTTTAGAAGCAGAATCTACGCCACATAGCATTGACTTAACAGAATTCCGCCGCATTCCCTCTAGAAGAAAAAAGAGGCTAGATTTAGTGTGGAATTTTTTTAAAAGAGGACAACGAAATTTACAAGAAGGAACAGAGTAGAAGAAAAGTAAGTTGGAGTTAATTAAAATAGAATAGATAAGAGACAGTGATAAGAGTTAAATATAGTAACCCCAATTGTGTAATTGCAATCTTTACAGGTAATAGAAGACAGAGGGGATTTTAAGAGGCATCTAGAATAAAAGAACAGAAAGACAGAGAAGGAGTGAGTAAAAGAGAATTAGAATAAATAGTGTAGTAGCAGAATAGTAATGCACTAATAAGGAAAATACATTATTTCTCTATTACAGGAGAAGTAATAAAAAGAACTCTGTCACTATACGCCAAGAAAAGAAGCTTAGAAGAGAGGGCAAGACTCTTGGAAGCTAATGGTAGGTGAAGTCAGGAGGAGTGGGTAGAGTAGGAAGAGTAGGGTTAGAGTTGAGAGTAACGGTTCTTATTTCCTTTTAGGTTTCTATGCAAGTAGCGGTCTGCGGGTCGGACTTACGAGAGGAACCATCCAAGAAAGTCTCTTCTCTTGTTGTTTATTATTTTATCCAATTTCCCCCTTCCCCCAGAGGTGACGATTCAAGGACTTGTGCTTACGAGCTTTGGGTAGTTGCCTGGGGGGATTCGGGAGCTAGCATCTCTGTTCCTGTGCAGCTACGCAAGAAGTATCTTTTGATAGTCTGACAGAGTGAAGTGCCCAAGTTGCACCTTGCACCCGAACAGAGATGGCTGAAGGCATTGACCTGCAAGGGTTAGGAGTAATCCTAGATACTATTCAGAAGGAGTTAAGTGCAGTTAGAGAGGAAAATCAGACCCTTAAGTTAGAAATAGTGAATTCCAGAAAAGAAACAGCAGACTTAGTACAGAGATTTAGACAACCCTTGTTCAGGACATGACGCTCAAAATCCCTTAATGGAGAGTGCTAATAGAATGACCACTCAAGTGATCCATTCCTTGTCCCCGGTTATTCCCTTAGCAGCCCCAGAGCGATTTAGTGGGGATCCTCAAAAGGCTCAAATATCCATAACCCAATGTTCATTACACTATATGTGCCACCCTTCAATTTTTCCTTATGAGCAATCCAAGGGCGCTTTCGCCTTATCCTATTTGAGCGGAGACGCAGCGGCCTGGTATTTGCCGCTCATAACCAGGGATGACCCGAATTTAAGGAATTATGAGGAGTTTAAACAAAAAATGTTTACGGATCTTTGATAGGAGGAGAATATCCTAAGTGGTCGACAACGAATTGCTGGACTTGAAGCAAGCGAATCGAGATCTGGTCTCGTACCTGGCACAATTTAACAAACTCATGGTGGAAACAGATTGGCCGGAGAGCAAGCGGACTGCAGTCTTCTACCGCGGATTGAAAGACGAGTTGAAAGATCCCTTGGCTGGAATTCTTAACCGACCCACCGAAATTTCGGCATTGGTGGATCGTGTGTTAGAAATAGACTTTCGGCAGGGAGAAAGGAAAGGTGAAAAAAGAAAAGAATTCAGACCATCGGTTCCAAGATTTGATCGTGTGAGAGCAGAAGGTAGGCGATGTAATAAAAGTTCCTTGGGAGTAGAACCCATGCAAATCGGAACTATACGTGGACCGTTGTCGAAGGAAGAGAAGGAGAAAAGGCGGAGTAGTAATTTATGCTTGTATTGTGGAGCTGGGGGTCATTTTGTCAGAAATTGCCCCAAAAAACCTAAGACCAGTTACAAGCCGAAGGAAAGCTAATAGCACCACCTGTTGGAGGAGTTGAACAGGTGGGTGCGATCTTAGAAAAAACTCCCGATGAACATAGTGGCCAACACTCTACAGTCCGCGGCTCCACACTTAAGTTTATCAATGGAAGTTAGGTTCAGAGACTCAACTTTGACTGGAGTTTCAGTAATGATAGACTCCGGAGCCATGGGGAACTTTCGTGATCTGAAATTTGCACGAAAAGTGGGAATACAAGCAATTATGAAGAACAAAAGTGAACCCGTGAGAGGAGTGGACGGAACCAATCTATCTTCAGAACCAATAGTGAGCCATACAGAAATCATTCAACTTGTTTCAAACAATGGTCACGAAGAAAGGATCCAGTTTAACCTAATTGACGCTCCCCAGTTCGAGTTAATTCTTGGTTTACCTTGGCTCACCGAGCATAATCCAACAATCAATTGGAGTAACAGAACCATAAAGATGGATTCCAAGTATTGTATTGAAAACTGTTTTGGAAGTAAAGAAAGGATGCAATAAGTCAACTTGGCTCACTCGTTGTGCCACAACGGAGGATCAATATGTGTAATAAATGCACCAGAACTCCCAGAAGAATATACGGAATTTCAGGATGTGTTCAACGAGATGGAAGCGGAGCAATTACCCCCACATAGAGTCTATGTCTGTAAAATCAAGATCGAACCTGGCTCCAATCTGCCCTGTAGTTTCACGAACGTTGGACTAGCCGGACGATTGTCGAGTACTTCCCTTCTTGAATGTCGAGCTGGGGAGTTTGAAAGGCATTGAGGTTTGCCAGCGACCCAGCTGAGGGTGTGTGATAGGCCCATGTGTGTGTTCGGATACACACCCCTGGATATTATTCATTGTTGAGCCAGAATCGATAATTTTGGAGTACCAAGGAGAGCCCGAACTGTATGTCTTTGAAGAGGAGGTTAGCTGTACCCCCAGGGTTGTGTCCCCTGTTTCATTGGGAGGGACCACGTGAGCCTTTAAAGTACCCTTGTCCTGATGAAGCCACAAGAAACTGTTGGCGGAAACGCGACCGCGACTGCGTCGACATCTGCTTAAGGAGTCCTACCACATTGTATATTTTGTGATTAATATCAGGCGCCCTTTATAATCATCACTTCGTTTGTGATTAGAAGAAATAATAACTTGCGCGCTATAAGGACTACCTTGGTTGCGATACTCCACTCAAATTGAGGAGTGGGTATTTACAGAAAATTGATTGTGTTTTCTTTTTTCTTTTTTGTTTAGGGTACACTTTGTTGTATATATAATGTATATATTGCAATTATAGGTCTTTCTTGTCTTTTTGTATATTGTATATATTTTGACCTCCTTGTCTTATGACTCATATCATTGTCCTTCTTAAATCATATCATTTAATGACGACAGAAATCACTGTAAAAAACAGGATAATAAATTGTATCTTGTTTTGAAGTAGCTCATGCTTTATTGATTCCTCAGTACCATTGTTTCTACTTATTCATCTTTATGATGCTCCTTGCCCAGGTATGGGAGGGTAATTTGGGCTAAACCCCTGTTTATTATATAGCCAATCTGCCTTGTAGTCGAGTGTATGCACTAACTGAAAAAGAACATAGCCACTTGAAAGAAAATTTTGACAAATACCTTGCTAATGGGTTCATCCGGCCCTCGCAATCCCCTGTATTGTCGCCTTTATTTTTTGTGCCAAAGAAGGAGGGAGATCTGCGGACTTGTATTGACTACAGAGCGATCAATCGAATTACCACGAAGAACAGGTACCCGTTGCCACTTATATCTGTGTTATTAGACCAAGTAAAAGGGGCACAGATATATACAAAACTTGATCTGAGAGGAGCATACCATCTGGTCAGAATGCCAGAAGGCGACGAATGGAAGACGGCCTTCAGAACGCGATTTGGGCTATTTGAATATCAGGTTATGCCTTACGGCCTTTGCAACGTCCCTGCAGCCTTTCAACATTTCATTAATGACGTATTAAAGGAATATATAGATCAATGTGCCATCGTATACATTGATATTCTTATTTATTAGGCAGACCAGGAGAGGGATCAGGATCAAGTCCGAGGAGTTTTACAGAAATTGAGAGATAACAGGCTGTTTGTTAAGCTGGAAAAGTGTGCATTCAACGTTACCCAGGTGGAATTTTTGGGCTTCGTCATCTCTCCAACTGGCATACTGATGGATCAGTGGAAGATTGAGGCAGTGTTGAATTGGAAATCTGCAGTGAGTGTCAAGGAAGTTCAGAGCTTCATTGGTTTTGTGAACTTTTACCGAAGATTTATCAGTGAGTTCTCCCACAAGATTCTTCCACTCACGAAACTGCTTAGGAAAGGAATTCAGTTCGAATGGACTGAAGAAGCTGGGATGGCGTTCAATCTTTTGAAGCAAGATTTCACATCGGCTCCAATCCTTCTACATGCTGACCCAACCGAGCCCTTTTATGTTGAACCCGATGCTTCTGACCAAGCAGTTGGTGGAGCCCTATCCCAACGAAACAAGGTAACTGGGCAACTACATCCTGTAGCTTACCGATCCAGAAAGTTGTCTCCGGCAGAATGTAACTATACCATCACAGAGAAGGAACTATTGGCGATAAAAGACGCCTTTAAGGAATGGAGGCACCATCTCATGGGAGCCCAGCATCAGGTGACAGTTTTTACGGACCCTCGAAACTTAAGATTTCTAAAGACGGACAGAACATTGACTCCAAGACAGTTGCGATGGCCACTGTATTTCGCCGATTAGGATTTTGTAATTACCTATCGACCAGGAACACAGAACGGAAAGGCAGATGCCTTGTCTAGAATTGATACAGAAAATCAAAAGACGCCCTTAGAAAACCAATCTATCATTCCAAAGGACAAGATAATAGGTGTTACAACTTCGGTTAGCTTGGAAACCAGCATTTCAGAAGTTATGAGTCCAGAAGCCATGCAAGAGTGGACAGAGGGAAAAGAAGGTAGGAAAATTATTCGTCAACTTCCTTATTTTCCAGACCACCTTTATATTCCCACTAAGGAGTTGCAGCAACAAGTTATGCAAGAATGTCACGATGCAAAATTGGCAGGGCATAAGGGTGAAGCGAAGACTAAGGAATTGATAAAACGTCACTACTGGTGGCCGAGTATGGCTAAAGACATTGAGGAATACGTTAAGACTTGCGAGGTTTGCGCTCAGGAAAAATCTGAACGGCAGGCCCCAAAGCGGTTGTTGCAGCCCTTGCCTACACCACCCTATCCTTGGCACACAATCACTTCAGATCTCATTGTAGATTTACCACTTAGTCAGGGTTATTATACCATATTAGTGGTGGTGGATTCTTTCTCAAAAATGGCGCATTTCACAGCATTACGCGGGCTTCCTTCAGCTAAACAGTTAGCCACACACTTCAGTACAGAAATAGTAAAGATTCATGGAATTCCTAGGATTGTGGTTTCCGATAGAGGACCAGAGTTCATTTCTCACTTTTGGAAATCTTTTATGGAAAGTTTAGGGACTGAGGTGAGATTCTCTACCAGTTACCATCCAGAGACCGATGGTCAGACAGAAAGAGTGAACCAAGAATTGGAACCATATTTAAGGTTGTTCCTTTTGAAGCAGGATGGAAACTGGTCAGAGTACTTATGGGCAGCAGAGTTTGCGTCTAATAATGCTAGGAATGTGTCCATGGGTTTCTCACCCTTCTACATGAATTATGGGAGACATCCAAATTCCACCCCCAGACAAATTGACATCTCGGTCCCAGCTGTTAAGGATGTAAGGTCTCCTCTAGAGCAGATTCACCAACAGGCAACAGAGAGTCTGAAGGTAGCAAATGAAAAGTACAAGCACTATGGAGAGAAGAAAAGGCGAGTTGGTCCCATTTTGGAAGAAGGAGACAATGTCTGGTTAAGCACTAAGAACCTAAGATTAAAAGGGAATCGGAAGTTTCAGCCCCGATTCATTGGTCCTTACCCAGTAAAAGAAAAGATTAACCAGATGACTTATCGGCTCATCTTGCCACCAAGGCTTAAGATTCATCCAGTTTTCCATATTTCATTGTTGAAGAAGGCTCCAAAAAACTTACGAAAGACACTACCTCCAAAACCTCTTACCCTAGAAACTGGAACAGAGTATGAAGTTAAGGAAATACTGGACTCAAAATACTCCAAGGGACAATTGTTCTATTTAGTGGACTGGAAGGGTTATGGTCTGGAAGAACGGTCTTGGGAGCGAGAAGAGGACGTTAATGCTCCGAGATTGATCAAATCCTTTCATCAATGATACCCTTCAAAACCAAGACGGAGAGGATCTACCTTGTTGGGGGGTACTGTCAGGACCCAAGAGTCCCAACTAGCGGTAATCTCACACCAAAGGTACTGGAGTTCAATTCCGCACCAAACTGCTTCAGTTAGAACCCTGGAAATCAAAATCAGCCAGGACCTCTCCATGCGTCCCCAGGTTAGCTCTGTTGTTTCATCCTGCTTTTTGTCCCTCAGGATTATCCAAAAGATTTCCCGTTTTTTTTCCTTTGATGCCCTCAAAATCATTGTTTTGGCCATGATTCTCTCACGGTTGGACTACGGAACCTGCCTGTACGTGGGCATTCCT
The DNA here is from genome assembly GCF_964263255.1 of Lissotriton vulgaris. Lineage (NCBI taxonomy): Eukaryota > Metazoa > Chordata > Amphibia > Caudata > Salamandridae > Lissotriton > Lissotriton vulgaris. Next base: position 1,986,138,745 of record NC_141691.1, on the reverse strand, counting down.
GCCTACGAGCTGCGGCGCCTCCAGTCCATCCAGAATCAGGCCGCTCGCCTTATCCATCGGCTTCCTAAATTTCACCACACCACCCCTTTACTCATGTCCTTCCACTGGCTCCCCATCCAGCAGAGAACCCTCTTCAAGATGGGCTGCATGGTCTTCATGGCCCGCGCTCGCACGGCCCCTGTCTTTATCAATTCCATGATCATCCACTATCTTCCTTCCCGCAATCTCTGCTCCTCTAGCCAGGCACTCCTAAGTGTTCCTTGCTTCTGCAAGTCCAGAGTAGGTGGCACCAGATTCTCCATCCTCCCACTGACCATCAGATCCGTAACTGTCTACTTGCATTTCCGTAAGGCACTCAAAACCCATCTGTTTTTCCAAGCTTTCTCTTCTTAGTCACTCCCTGGTGCTCCTTCCGTCTGCAAATGTTAATCTCCTAGCGCCAGGAAGCCGCTTGGCCACAGAGCGCTTTACAAATATTTTCAACTTCAACTGGAAGCTCCTGGACAGAAAGAGTGCGATTACGGAACTCCAAGATGGCCGCAAGGTCAGAGTCGACGTTAGCGGTCTAGTGTTTGGGGACTGTCACCAGCCGAGTCCAGGTGAAGAGCGCGCTAGCTGTAATCTGCGCACTTCACCTGAGAGCTGATCCGGTGAGGAGACATTTTATCGACGTCCGTTAAAAGATGTAAGGCCTTAGTTTATTGTTCCGAAGAAACTTCCGTTGTAGGCTTTAATAAGCCCAAGGAAGTTAATCCTTCTTTTGTTTAATCTTGAACGGCCGCGTTGTAATAAAAGCGGTGCGTTATCGTAGGTATAGAAATAACTTACTGAGAACTTAGTGGAAGAAGTCTATTACCCTTGAAGTAGTTCCGTTTAGAATACTAGCTCTGAGAGAAAACCCTGCAGCACTTACCGTAAAAGAAGTGACGCAACAGCATCTCGTCGGAAGGGGAAGAACGAGTGAGGCAGCAGACGAAAGGGCACCTGAGAAAGAAGTAATATAAAAGCAATTTAAAGTCTAAAGTATCTGAAGAAAAGTTATACAGATCTAAATACTTACCTTGTGAATAGTTTAGAAGCAGAATCTACGCCACATATCATTGGCTTAACAGAATTCCGCCGCATTCCCTCTAGAAGAAAAAAGAGGCAAGATTTAGTGTGGAATATTAAAAAGAGGACAACGAAATTTACAAGAAGGAACAGAGTAGAAGAAAAGTAAGTTAGAGTTAATTAAAATAGAATAGATAAGAGACAGTGAGAAGAGTTAACTATAGTAACCCCAATTGTGTAATTGCAATCTTTACAGGTAATAGAAGACAGAGGAGATTTTAAGAGGCATCTAGAATAAAAGAACAGAAAGACAGAGAAGGAGTGAGTAAAAGAGAGAATTAGAATAAATAGTGTAGTAGCAGAATAGTAATGCACTAATAAGGAAAAGACGTTATTTCTGTATTACAGGAGAAGTAATGAAAAGAACTCTGTCACTATACACCAAGAAAAGAAGCTTAGAAGAGAGGGCAAGACTCTTGGAAGCTAATGGTAGGTGAAGTCAGGAGGAGTGGGTAGAGTAGGAAGAGTAGGGTTAGAGTTGAGAGTAACGGTTCTTATTTCCTTTTAGGTTTCTATGCAAGTAGCGGTCTGCGGGTCGGACTTGCGAGAGGAACCATCCAAGAAAGGCTCTTCTCTTGTTGTTTATTATTTTATCCAATTTCCCCCGAGGTAACGATTCAAGGACTTGTGCTTACGAGCTTTGGGTAGTTGCCTGGGGGGATTCAGGAGCTAGCATCTCTGTTCCTGTGCAGCTACGCAAGAAGTATCCTTTGATAGTCTGACAGAGGCCAGGTTCAACCATTGGAGAGCAAGATACAGGCCATAAAGGACTAGGCTCCTCCAACCACCTAGACACAGGTCAGAGCGTTCTTGGGCCTGTCTGGTTACTATAGGAAATTTGTCAGAAATTATTGTGACCCCTCTCAATGACCTGACAAGCAAGAAAATGCCAAAGAAAGTTCAGTGGACAGTTAGCTGTCAAAAGGCATTCGATGACCTGAAGCAGGCCATGTGTACTGCACCTATTCCCAAGAGTCCAGACTACTCCAAAACTTTCATTGTCCAAACAGATGCTTCTGAGTTGGGTGTGGGAGCTGTTCTATCTCAACTGAATAATGATGGCCAGGACCAGCCCATTGCTTTTATAAGTAGAAGGCTGACCCCTAGAGAGAAAGTTGGTCAGCTATTGAGAGGGAGGCCTTTGCTGTGGTTTGGGCCCTGAAGAAGTTGAGCCCATACTTGTTTGGAACTCACTTCAAGATTCAGACAGACTATTAGCCCCTCTTGTGGCTAAATCAAATGAAGGGTGAAAATCCCAAACTTCTTAGGTGGTCCATTTCCCTACAGGGGATGGACTTTACAGTGGAACACTGACCATGGCAATGCAGATGGACTCTCCAGGTATTTCCACTTTGAACAGGAAGACTCACCTGGTCAAGGTTAGTTTAGTGTCCCTAAGTTTTTTTGGGGGGGTGGGGGGGGGGTTATGTAGGAGAGTAGGGTATGCAATCCTATGGTCACCCCAGATTTTTGCTTTTTGCTTCACTGGTTTACGACTTTCCCTGGCTGTGGGCCTGCTAATCAGACCCACAGCCTAGCTGTTCTCTCTCTAAATTGACATACATGTACTTTAGGTGCATTTTACCAATTGGTATTGGGTCACTCTTGTAAGTCCTTGTACAGTGTACCATAGGTACCCAGGGCATAAGTGTACCCAAGGCCTACCAGGGGCTGCAGCATGTATTGTGCCACCCCTGGCTGGCCATCTAAACAGGCACAACTGGCTGGTAACACAGCTGGGGCAAGGTGGTGTAATCACCCTTTGCTTTAGATATAGTATACCTATATCTAACCCTAAAATGGACACTTATACTCCTATAAGTCACTCCTATGGCAGGCCTTATCAATCCTGAAGGCAGAGTGCTTGGAATTATGTGACATGGTGCTCTAGCATGAGCTAAGCCTGTCTGCAGCTTTCGGAACCATGTCCTTATAGCTGTTCCATGATAATGCTATACCATATACTCTTAAGTGCATTATAAACCTCGCGGTTATTGCTATCTTTGGCATAGCATTATCAAAACATGTTGAGTAAGGTGTCATACAAATTGGAATACTACCCCCTCGCCAGTTCTGGCGAAGGGGGTAGCATTCTACCCTTTTAGAGGGACACAACATGTATGTAACTAAGAACCCCGGTTAAAGTTAAACCGAGCCTCAGCATCACAAAATGGATGCTGCTGCCACAGACACAAGTCTGACCACCTGCTGCTGGGAGTCCTTCCAGCAAGGGAGGCCTGGACAAAGGATTTCCTGCCTGGGGAGGTGCTAGCACCACCCCAGACAGGACTTTGTGTGTCCAGATAGGCAAGGCTGAAAGGAATTAGACATGCCTGGGGCACACCCCGGTTCAAACCAGTTGCTGGGGCACTCAAACCCCAGCTCTGGCGCGAAACAGGACAAAGGATAGGGGGTGTAACCACCCCCTTCCTGGTCCCACCCATGTTAGGGACCTAGTCACGGTACAGCCCCCTTAAGGAGAATAAAGGTAGGATCTGGTCCCATTCTAAATTAGATTATCCTGAATTGAAACTACAAAGAAGAAACTCTGGACTTCGACGTTCTGCTCCACAGAAGACTGAAGAAAATCTCCCTTGTGGCAAAGGAGTGACCACCCTGCACAAGCAGGCACCATCAAGCGTCCTAGCGGTTCACTTTGTCGTCCTTCCTGGTGGAACCAGACTTCAGAGCCCGACGAGACCCGGACTTCCAGACCTCTCCGACCTCTACCTACATCTGCAGCACAGCTGAGATCCGTGGGTGCGACGATACACGTGGAACCGGCCATCTTGGAGAAACTGCACTTCGCTACCAGCACGACTTCAGAGGCATCCTCGAGAAAGTGCTTTGGGGATTGAGAAGCCCCAGCCTCGAGCAGCTCCTGCACAGAAGACCGGCCCTCCACCATCCACGAGATCTGCGTGGGGCCCTTTTGCTTGATTGCTGCTCGACGCATTGTCTGGTCTCTTGCCGGCTGGCTAGTGGCCTCCTAGACTACGATCCTTGAAATCCACACCGCTGGTCTGGTTGCTCCAGACTGGCCCTTGCTTCCCTGCAAAGGAGAAGCACCCCTGACCCTCCTGGTCCGCACCAGACGCCATCTCCACTCACCGCGTAGGTTGCCTTTGCCAAGGCCTGTTGACTCCAGATCAGACACCGCTGACAGCGAGAGCCTGCGTGGGACAGCTCGTGCCTCCACCCTGGTCGTCGAAGACACCTCCTGGTCCATGTGGCTGCAGAGTCAAGCGTCCACTCTTCACCTGATCCGACAACAGCATCTGGTTCCTTCCTCGTTCCTCTCCGGTCACTGGCTAGTGACTGTGAACATTGTCCCCTCTGCTTTCAGGTCTCCATCTTCCTTGTTCCACCCTTGGATCACTCCGACATCTTCCTCCTGGTCGCCTGCAGCATCTTTCTTCATGGCTCCCTTGACTTCAAGCGGAAACCCGACACACTTTCACATCTATGCACCCGCAGCCCGTGGGTGAGGTAACGAGAGCATTTCGGTGCTCATAGGTAGATTGACTCTCCTAGTGTCCAGGTATCCTGTAGTTTTAGTCGTAACCAGTCGGACCTGTCCGTATTCACCTATTTTGTAACTTGTTCGTGCCCATTGACTTTGTACCGCATCTCGCGTGTGAGTTCACACTCTGCACACGCGTCCCGTGGGCCTCCTGCTCCTTACCCAAGGTTAGGGTAGTGTAGTCCCCGCGATCCTACAGCCTCTGGGCATCTTCATTTCTTCTATCGTTCACCTTATACCATTTACTTAGTATATGGTTTGTCGTGCCCCTAGGGCACCATTGTAATTTGTGCAACTTATTTTATTTTTCTTAAGAGTCTTGTTATGTGCATAGCCCTCTGATCTCATAAAGAGTTCAGAGGTGTTGGTTAGTAATAAATATATTGTTTATTTTCATAACAACCTGTGTGGTGTCCTTTCACTTGGTATTCAAGGGGTTATATGTGGTAAAACAGCTGGCTTCACATGCCAAAAGAGTTTAGCCTAAGACTGCTTTGCCCATGCTACCATTAGGATAGCTGGTCTATAAGGTTGAAGTACAACCAATCACCATAAGGGTTGTTTGGACTGATACAAGGTGATCACTAGAACTAGTGAGCATCATATATCAGGCCAACTTCTCACAAACACCTATATGCGGTATTGGCCGCTACGCGCACTTTAATGGAAGGATACTTTAAGCCTGCCCTAGCTAGGTGAAGCTGGTATGTTAAAATAACTTCCTCCGGTCCCTTAGTGGGACTACAATTGTTTTGCACGCACCATAAATAAAAATGCTTCCACTTGCGAGCTTTTGAGTGTCTTCTAGATGGTCTCATAGCTTCTATTAAGATGGTCATGCAGTCTTGTGGCAGTCCTAAATAACGATACAGGAGGACCTCAGGAGCCATGCGGCCAAGTTCAGTGAGGGAAGGTTGGGGTGATGAATCTTGCCATTCATCTTAGATAGCAGGTCCAGCGTGCACTGCAGCCTCCTCTGTGGGCATTCTCACAGGATCAGAAGGTCTGGGTACCACCATTGCCTCTGCCAGTCCGGAGCAATCAGGATAATCCTCATGTGAGAGTTTGTTCACCACCTTCGGGGTCAGTGGAAGGGGTGGAAAGGCGTACACAAATGCCCCTGACCAGTCTATCAAAAGGGCGCGCTATTTCCCTTGGGAGTAACGTCTCCTCAATGCACTCTGTGAGATTTCAGTGAATATTCAATAAAAGTTCTTCACTTTATTCTGGAGTGTAGTTTTTATTTTTATTTTCATATTTCCGGCAGGTGCACCGCTGTGATAGATAGGTTCCTTGCTGGGAGCCAATGCCAGAGAGCTTGTGCCTCCAGCAACAAGGTCGGCGAGCGAGTTCCTCCCTGTTTGTTCAGGTAGTACATTGTGGTGGTATTGTCAGTCTGTACTAGAAGGGAGTTTGCCTGAATTGAAGGGAGGAAAGCCCTCAGTGCCAGATGAACGGCTCTCAGTTCAAGCATGTTTATGTGATATGACCTCTCTTTTGATGACCATTGCCCTTGCGTCTGGAAAGACCCCATGTGAGCTCCCCAGCCTTGTAGGGAGGCGTCCGTGATCAACGTCTGAGAGGGAGGTGCCTGATTAAATGGAATACCTACTTTCAGATTATACTTCTTCATCCACCATGAGATGGATGTTCTGGCTGCGTTTGAGAGATTTATCTTGTCCCAACGAGCTGTTTGCTGAACCCATTTGTCTTCCAGATCCTGCTGCAAAGGACGCATTCTCAGCCTGGCAATGGGGACCAGGAAAATGCAGGATGCCATCGACCCTAGCAGGTTGGCAATCTGGCGAACTGGCGGCCTTTTGCTGTCCAAAATTTGTCTGTCTGTGTGATGGATAACTGTCTCTATTTCCGAAGGAAAACATTTCCTACCTCTGAGTCTACCAGCGCACCCAGATAATGAATTATCTGTGTGGGTTGCGGGCTTGATTTTTCTGAATTCACGTGAAGGCCCAGCCGGTGACAAAGTTCTAGACATTGCAGGAAATGATTCCTCACGCTCAGGTGGAGGTACCCTTCAACAGTCAGTCGTCCAGGTAAGGGTACACAAAGATGCCTCTGCGACTTAGTGCGGCTGCTACCACTGCCATGCATTTTGTGAACACTCTGGTTGCTGACTACAACCCGAAGGGTAGCATTTTGAATTGGTAGTGGGACAATCCCACCAGAAAACTCAGATATTGTCTGTGATGTTGACTGACCGGAACATGAAAGTAGGCATCTTGCAGATCCAGCGAACACATCCAATCTCCCTGTCGGAGATGTGGATATATTTGATGGAGAGCCAACCTGCAAAACTTTTCCTTTTTGATGGACTTGAGTGTTCGCAGATCCAGAATGAGTCTGTATTCTGATTTTCTACCCTTCTTCTTTACCAAGAAGTATCTTGAGTAGACCCCTCGACCTCGTGATTTTGGCACCTTCTCGATGGCTGACTTTTGCAGAAGGGAAGCCACTTTGCTCTGCAGTACCTTTATCTATTGGCACAATGATGGAACCGGAAGGATTGAGGGAGGATGGTGTTTAAAATGTAGAGATGACCCATTTTGCAGGGTAGCTAGCACCCACTGGTCTTTCGTGATAACTCGCCTCTTTTTCAGATGATTTGCAATATTCCCCCCCACTGTAGTGGTAACCGGCGATGGGGAAGTGGGCACTCATTGTTTGCTTTGAGTCTTTGCGGAAGTAGTGGACTGATGCTAGTTTCCTTTACCTCTGGAGGAACAATCTGCTTGGTACTGAGACCGTTACTGACCTTGTTGGTTCTGATGTTTCTGCCAATGAGGGGTTTGAACCCTCTGTTGCAAGGCTCATCGAACGTACAGTTTGAAACGTCGTCGGATCTCTTTTGTTCGAGGCATATGAGCTGCAGATCGTACACTATGCATTAGATCGCCACCTGGTGGGCTCGGATGATTGCAGGTTGTTGTCTTCTTGGAGAAGTCTTTTTAGTCGCGATATAGGTGACTCCTCCCTTGGACAATACTGCGCATGGGCATCGGCTCCATCCTTAGATTGTTTTTTTCCGCCACTGTGTTCGGATGAAAGTTTCTCCGCTTCGGCTAGAAAAACTTTTTCAGCAACTTCAAAGCTCAAAACTTCCTACAACTAATATCGACATCGAATTTACAACTTTCGACGCCATCGACTTGATTCCGGTTCATCGACGCGGGCCGCTGGGCCGATCTACGTCGTGCGGCCTACACCCCTTTGAAAGAACTCCGTTCAAAAGATGCCCGGTATGTCGAGCAAAATTTCCACATAGCGATCATCACGAGGTCTGCAACCTCTGTCTATCGCCAGATCACGACGAGTCGACCTGCACAGCTTGTGCATCCTTCCGATCGAAAAAGACCATCCGGGATCGGAGGGCCCGCCGACACGAGATGAGGAGATCACCCCCAGCACTGGAGGATATCTTCGATGACGAGGTTCGGCTCGTTCCAGAAGAGGATTCGCCTGATCTCCAGATCATATTAGGGGCAGAAGACTCAGACGACTCGATAACATCACGTCAACCCGTGAGTACTCCTGCCCCTGCACCACATACACTGCCCAAGCCAAAGGCAAAGGTCAGCACTCCGCCCAAGGGGCCTAGTCGAGACCAAGTACGTCCTCCTAAAGCCCAGCCTTCGAGCTCGGCTCCGAGGAAAACCACTACGCCTTTAGTTGCTTCGGCACTTAGCAAACCACACGTGCCGATTCCACCACCGCCCTCCGCACCTATTCCAAAGACCTTCGGCACCGAGGCCAAAAGACCCTTCGGCACCGAAAGCGAAAGATCCTTCGGCAGCGAAAGATCCTTCGACACCGAAGCCTAAAGAGGTACAGGCACCGATAGAAGCTCCGGCTCCGACTCCGAAGCCGTCGACTTCCAAAACTAGAGACTCTGTGGCGTCCGACGCCACAAAGTCGACGAAACCAGCTTCCACTCCAAAGACTCCCGCTTCGGTGCCACAACCCACAACGCCTGGTTCCGAAGTCCTCGGACACGCCTGCCAAGCCGAAAACAACACCTTCGGCACCGAGAACTTTGCCACAGGATGCTGTAACACCTCCCAAGGCAAAACGCTCAAAACAACCTGTCGGAACCGACAAAATCGACGCCGAAGAAGGTTGCAGAGGAAGAACTGTTTAAACCAGATCCTAAACAAAAAAAAGATCTACATAAACCCAATGACTGGACATGTAGAGGCTATACCTCATAAAAAGAGACCGGCAGAAACACCACCTCCACCTCCACCTATGGTGCTTGCCAAAAGGAAGGACTGTGCAACTTCTCCTATGCACCCTCCATCTCCTGTATCTCCTTCCTCTCCTATCACTTCTTACATATCACCTCAAAACTCTCCTGTCCCCTCTCCTGCATCATCACATTCACCACAAACTGATGAGGTGGTGGAGAAGATCCACATGCAGACCCAAATACATATCCTTTAGATGAGGATATCAATACTTTTCTACCACATAATGTGCCTGACGTCCCTGATCCACAGTTATACCCGTCAAAACCTTCTCCTCCAGAAGACAGCATTAGTTTTCATCACCTCCTACACAGAGCTGCTTGTAGGAGAGTAGGGTCTGCTTCCTATGGTCACCCCCACTTTTTGCTTTTGCTTTACTGGTTTTCGACTTAGATGTGGCTGTGGGCCTACTAATCAGACCTACAGCCCAGATGCACTCTCTCTAAATTTACCATGTACTCTAGGTACATCCACAATTGGGAATTGGTTCACCTTGTCAGCCCCTGTAGAAGTGTACCATAGGTACTCAGGGCATAGGTGTAACCAAGGCCTACTAGGGGCTGCAGCATGTATTATGCCACCCCTGGCTAGACACAACTGGCTGATCACTCAACTGGGGCAAGGTCGTGTAACCACCCCTTGCTTATGTGTAGTATTCCTATACCTACTTACATATAGACACATAGTAACCTATAAGTCACTCCTATGGCAGGCCTTAACAATCCTGGAGGCAGAGTGCTTGGTTATGTGTGAGATGGTGTAGGAAGGTGGATATCGGACTATGGTTACCCCCAACTTTTTTGCCTAGTGTTTAGCTGGTTTTCGACTTAGTTGGCCTGGGATACTGCTATCCAGGACCCCAGGCTTTCTGCTCTCTGTAAAAATGTACTCCAGGCTTCTCTGCTCTCTGTAAAATGGACTCCATGTACCTTAGGTACATATCTAATTGGATACTGGGTCACCTTATCAGTCCCTGTACAGTGTACCTTAGGTACCCAGGGCATAGGTGCACTCGGGGCCTACCAGGGGCTGCAGCATGTATTATGCCACCCCTGGCTGGCCATCCAAATCTGACAAAACTGGCTGATCAATCAGCTGGGGCAAGGTGGTGTACTCACCCTTTGCTTTAGATATAGTATACCTATATCTAAACCTAAAATGGACACATATCCTCCTATAAGTCACTCCTATGGCAGGCCTTAACAATCCTGGAAGCAGAGTGCTTGGAATTATGTGAGATAGTGCTATGGCATGAGCTGAGCCTGTCTACAGCTTTCGGAACCAAGTCCTTTAGCTGTTTCCATGATAACGCTATACCATATTGTTACAATTTAGGCGGGATGCGGCGCAGAAGTTATGGGCAAGAGTCGTGCTCGTGGTAATTGTGGTTTTATTGAAGCAAAGAGTTGGTGTGTACAGCTCTTTCTGTTAGGGAATCTCCGTGGGGACCTGCTTCTGCTCCTTCTACGATGGTGGACTTTCTCCTTTTTCCGGTTCCCTTCCGGTCCTCTGGATGGAGCTTTTTCCTCCTCGGAGTCCGTCCCGGCGTGCGGAGTAGCTCTCCAGCAATCCCCAAAGAGAAGAGAGGAAAAGTATCAGGTGTTTGTCCACTTAAACAATCCGTGTAGGTTAGGGAGTGAGGGAGTCACCGGTGCTCTGCTTATACTGTGTTCTAAAGTGTGAGGGGAGGGGTTCGTGCACAGGAAGGGTACCGGGGATGTTCAGACGTCCCGTGGAGTTGTACCTAGTGTACGCTGACCTCCCACCCAGCCCCGTAACCGGTCACGCACCTGAATGAGCCACGCACCTCCCCTGGGTGAGTGGCTGGGCGGCTCACGGGAACGGTGGCCTCCTGGCTTAACTCTGTCCGTTGCAGGCGCCGAGTCTGCCTCGATCCGGTCTCTCGTTTCCTCTCCTGACATCCGACGCCGAACTCCTTCTCCCGCACTCCTAGTCCAGCTCTCGGATTCTCCAAGGGCGTCTCCTGCTCTCTCCTCCTGAAGTCCAATCCTGACGTCCTTAACTTCCTCCTCTCGATGATCCGTTCTCCGCGCACTCTCTCCTTCCGACCTCCAGGTGAACAAGCACCCCTGTGATCCGGCGGGTTCTCCTTTTGATGGGCAGGTCGGATATGTTGGCTCCTCCCACTCGGCGTCCTCTCCTGAATTAAAGGGCCAGTCCAGGGCGTCTGCCTCGTTCAAGCTTGCACCCGGGTCCTGCGATGCAGAGAGAGAGAGAGAGAGGGGGGGAGGGAACAAGAGTTAGGTCGAGCCTTCCCTCGGTCGAGCTTCTGGCTCGCGGGAGAGCTGCACCTGGAGGCTGACAATCCTGACTGTCATCTGATGCCCTTCTGTACACCCCGTTACACATATACTCTTAAGTGCATTATAATCCTCGCGGTTATTGCTAACTTTGGTATAGCATTATCAAAACATGTCGAGTAAGGTGTCATACCAATTGGAATACTACCCCTCGCCAGGTCTGGCGACGGGGTTAGCATTCCACCCTTCTAGAGGGACACAACATGTACCTAACTGTGAACCCCGGTTAAAGTTAACCCGAGCCTCAGCATCACAAAATGGACGCTGCCACCACAGACACAAGTCTGACCTCCTGCTGCTGGGAGTCCTTCCAGCGAGGGAGGCTTGGACAAAGGGTTTCCTGCCTTGGGAGGTGTTAGCACCACCCCAGACAGGATTTTGTGTATTGGGTAGGTCAGGGCTGAAAGGAATGAGACATGCCTGGGGCACACAAGGTGTCCCTGTGCATACACCGGTCTGAACCAGTTCCTGGGGCTCACCAGCCCCAGCTCTGGCGCAAGACCGGACAAAGTATAGGGGGTGTAACCACCCCCCTTCCTGGTCCCACCCATAGGAGGTACCTAGTCATAGTACAGCCCCCTTTAGCCGGATAAAGGTAGGAGCTGGTCCCATTCCAAATTAGATTATCCTGAACAACTTTACAAGAAGAAACTCTGGACTTCGACGTTCTGCTCCACAAGACTGAAGAATCTCCCTTGTGGGCAAGGAGTGTCCACACTGCAACTGCAGGCACAATCAAGCATCCAGCGGCTTCACTTTGAGGATGTGGTCCTCAGGGAACTAGATGAAATGCAATCTAAGAAAACTTATTACAACTCCAATTGTAATAAGACAGAAAGGATATCTCTCAAAAATCTTTCTAACAATCCGTTCCTGGTTATCAAACCAGCGGACAAGGGTGGAGGAATTGTCCTTTGGGATATTGATAAATATGACGAAGAGGTGAATAGACAACTAGCCAATGAAATACATTACAGAAAACTAGATGAAGACCTGACAAAAAGGTTAAAAGAAATAATTCTGGACATAACCAGGGAAGGTTTAGAACAAGGATGGTTATCTCAAAAAGAATTTGATTATCTTAATGCAGAACAGAATGAAATACCCAATATATATGTTTTGCCCAAAGTGCACAAGTCCACAACTGAGCCCCCTGGAAGGCCTATTGTGTCGGCCTGTTGCTCGATGTTAGTACCTGTGGCAAAATATATAGATTTTTTCCTCATTCCTTTAGTTAAAGATACCCAATCATACATAAGAGACACCATAGACTTTATAACCAAAGTTGAAGAGCGACCTTTTAACAGTGACAATCATATATTAGTGACATTCAATATCGAATCACTATATACGAATATCCCCCAAGAGGAGGCTATAGCAGTGATGAGATCTGTTCTAGATCAGAGAGAACGCCCTCATCAAGTGCCCACAGACTTCCTAGTGTCGTTGGCTACGATATGTTTAAAAAACAACTTTTTCAAATTTAAAGGCCAGCTATATTTACAAATCTCTGACGTGGCCATGGGATGCAGTTTTTCACCTGAAATTGCTAATTTAGTTATGGCAGAATTTGAAAAGAAGTGGTTATATAGCGACACCCATCCTTTTAAGAACGAGGTAAATTTTTGGTGTCTCTATATTGACGATATTTTTATGATTTGGCATGGAAATGAGACATTATTACAAGAATTCTACAATTGGTTGAATTAGAGAACACAGGAACTAAACTTTACCATGTCCCATAATCAACAGAAACTGAACTTCCTGGATGTTAATATCCTCAGTGAGGACGGCCACCTTGAAGTTAGCTTATATACTAAAAGTACAGACCGCAATACATTACTACACTTCACAAGCTGTCACCCCCGTAACCTTAAAGAGAATTTGCCCTATGGGCAATTTCTCCGTATAAGGAGGAATTGTAGCCAAAAAGAAGAGGTCTTGAAGAACAAATTGATAGCCATAGGCTACCCTAAACGGTTAGTCAAGGTCGCCTTCAAAAGGGCTTGGTTTACTCCAAGAGAAGCTCTTTTGGTACCACAAATCAAAGAGAAGGATACTCCACTTACATGTGTACTTACGTATGACCCCAAAGCAAATAAAGTTAAAAAAGTTATTCAAAAGCATTGTAAAGTTATTGAACATCTAGGGATAAAAAAATACCCTGTTTGCTTTTAAAAAAGGTAAAATCATTAGACAAACCTTGGTAAGAGCTACAAGAAAAGTAGAGTCTCCACCTCAAGATTTACGAAGACTCCTGAATTTGCCCCCCATAACAGGACACTTTTGGTGTCAAAATTGCGTAGCTTGTAATGTAACAACAGACACCGAGGTATTTGAAATCAATCGATACAAACACCATCGAAAAGGTTTTTCCAATTGCAATACAAAAAAATACTTTATACTGTATCAAATGTCCATGCAATACATTTGACATTGGACAGACAAATCTAAAAGAGACACGTTAGTGATAGATTCCTTATCTTGGAATATCCCCAGGCGTCAGACTGGATCCGGAAAATTTTTGCGTAGCAATACCCCTGCGCGTCGGTAGGCGTCGTCTGCGGCTCCGCGTCCGTCGTCGGCGTCGTGCGCGCCGGAATGACGTCGTCGGAGTACTTAGACGCCGCCCATGCGCGCTGACGTCAGTTCTTCTTTTTTCCGCGCCAGCTAGCGCAGATCCGGAAGAAGCTCTACCCCCAGTCAATTTTTGACTGAACTTTTTTGATCTTTTTGATCCTTTCTTGTCGAGTCTTTGACTCCATCAGTGCCAGGGATGCCCGGGTTCAAGCCTTGCTCAAAGTGCGACCGACTCATGTCGGTCACGGACCCCCATCGCCGGTGCCTGAAGTGTCTAGGCCTCGACCATGATGATCGAACCTGCTCCGACTGCCGGGCCCTGACGTCGAAGGCTAGGCGGGAGCGGTCCCGCAAGCGACTCCAGCTGAGGCAGTCGGCCCTGCGCTGCTCCAGGCCCCGGTCCCGGTCCCACGGGAGGTCGAGGGACATGTCGCGAGGTCGGAGTCATCGAAGCTCCGGGAGTGGACACCGATCGTCTGGTTCCAAGTCCTCAGGTAAGAGACATGAGAGGTCGGAGCGACTTCATCGATCCTCCGACCCACCCCGACACTCGCACGATGCGGCCGGGGGTTTGGGGGACACCGCCCACGCGGCTCCGCGGGAGTCGCTAGCGTCGCCGCCTGCCCCACACCTTCGGGTCCCTGGGCACGGCGCGACGCCAGAGGAGGTCGAGAGGTACCTCATGGCCATGAGGGCCCTCCCTCCTCAGTCGGTTCCCGTGGCGCCTTTGGGCCCAACGGTTCCGTCTGGAGGTTCTAACGGGTCGGGCGCTTCGGCCCTGATGCCGTCGGGTGCTTCGGCCCGACGCCGCCGGCGACTTCGGTCTCAGCGCCGCAGGACCTCGCCGGATCCGGGACATCGCCGGTCGACCTTACGACCTCGCCGGCGCCGTCCTCAAGGGTGTCACCCACGGTGGTTGCCGCCCCCAATTCCGTCGGCCTTTGGGGATTTTTATCTCCACGAGGAGGCCCTGTCTGCTAATCCTGGTTTACAGGACACAGGTGACTAGGAAGATTGGGAGGGGTCCGAGGACCCTCTGGCACTAGATTGCCAGTCTCAACAGGACTGGACATATGAGCTTGGGGGGGCCAGTGGTCTTGACACTTCGCCAGACCCTGGATTTAGCTCACCTCCGACTGTGGCTTCGGAGGCGGGCTCTACATATAGTTTAGTGTTGATGAAGGCAGCTAAGGCCTTAAACCTTAAGCTCCCCGTCGCGGCCGTGAGGGCTAACCTCCTCACAGAGGTCCTCAAACCGCAGTCAAGCTCCAGTGAACCTCTGCGCCATTCAATGAGGCCTTGTGTGACGTTCTTTTGGGCACTTGGTCCAAGCCCGCCACAGGTCCGCCTGTGGATAGAAACGTGGCCAGACGCTACCGCCCCGCCCCGGGCGACCCATGCTTTTTGTCCACCCACCCCACCCCGAGAGTCTGGTCATCCATGCCTCAAACTCCCAGACCGCATTCCCGTCGGCCCCGCCCGACAGGGAATCCAAGAGATACGAACAGTCCGGGAAGAAGGTTTTCTCGTCTGTTAGCTTAGGTTTGCGGTCTGTGAATACCGCCTGTCTCTTGGGCCGCTACACCCACACTCTGTGGGACACGGTTGCGGAGGTGTTGCCACAATGCCCGGAGGAGGTCCAGGCTAAACTCAGCCAAGCCCTTGCGGAAGGCCGAGACGCAGCACGCTTTTCTATCAGGTGTGGGCTGGATACCACGGGCTCACTGGTCAGGGCGATGGCAACGACAGTGGCGGTTCGACTCCACGCCTGGTTGAGGTACGCCAACTTCTCGGGCGATGTCCAGGCCACACTACTGGACATGCCGTTTGATGGCCGTCGCCTCTTCGGCGAAAAGGCAGACCATGCGCTGGAACGTTTCAAGGACTCCAGGGCTACGGCCAAGTCCTTGGGCCTCACGGCCCCACGCCAGCAATCAGGTGCCTTTCGCTCCTTTCGTGGCCACGGAAGGGGCGCCCCACCACGTACTGTCAGCCACGTGCCGCAGAATGTCCAACAGCGCGGTGGCAGACGTGGAAACCGCCGTGGCAGCGGTCGGGGACCACGCGAGGCCAGTCCACACCTCCCTCAGCAGCACCTGCCTCAAAACCTTCCTAGTCCGAGTTTTCAGGCCCATGTGACGCCTGTGGGAGGCAGGGTTCGCCATCACCTCTCCCACTGGCACACAGTCACTTCGGACAGGTGGGTGCTGCAGATTGTCCGAAGGGGCTACTCCCTCCCCTTCGAGGCATCCCCTCCATCCATGCCACCGCAATGCCACCGCGTGTCGGGGATCACTTGCAACTTCCGCAAGAGGAAGTCACGGCCCTCTTGGCCAAGAGGGCCATCAAGCACGTTCCTGGGCCAGAAGTAGGGTGTGGATGTTACTCCCACTACTTTCTGGTGCCCAAAAAGGGCAAAGGGGGCCTACGCCCTTTCTTGGACCTACGAACGTCAACGGCTTCCTCCGGAAGGATAAGTTCAAGATGCTGACTTTGGCTCAGGTCCTGGCTGCCCTTAACCCGGAAGACTGGATGGTAGCGTTGGACCTGCAGGACGCCTATTTCCACATCCCCGTCCTGCCGGCCCACCGGCGTTACCTGCGGTTCATGGTAGGCCAAGAGCACTTTCAGTTTACCGTGCTCCCCTTCGGCCTTACCAGCGCCCCACGGGTGTTCGCGAAGGTGATGGCGGTGGTCGCAGCTCATCTGCGCAGGCAGGGGGTATCAGTCTTCCCCTATCTCGACGACTGGTTGTTAAAGGCGGGCTCGCCCCAGGTAGTAGTCACCCACCTCCAGACTACGGCCGACCCCCTGCATTTGCTGGGGTTCTCCATCAATATGCCGAAGTCACACCTGTGCCCCTCTCAGAAGCTCCTCTTCATCGGAGCGGTTCTCGACTCGGCGCAGTTTCAGGTTTACCCACCCTAACAGCGGGTTCGGGATATTCAGGCTCTGATTCCCATCTTTCAGCCGTTATCCCGAGTCTCGGTCAGGTTGATGCTGCGGCTTCTGGGGCTGATGGCCTCCTGCATCCTTCTGGTGCATCACGCCAGGTGGCGGATGCAGGCTCTGCAGTGGGACCTGAAGTTACAGTGGGCCCAGCATCAGGGAAACCTGTCCGATCATGTCTTGATCTCGGAGGGCACTGCGAGACAACTGCAGTGGTGGCTCACGGACCGCGACTGGGTCAGTGGCAGATCCCTCTCCCTACCCCACCCGGAACACGTAGTTGTGACGGACGCGTCTCTCCAGGGCTGGGGAGGCCATATGGGGGAGGCGGAGATCAGAGGTCTCTGGGCTCCGGCGGAGTCCCGGCTCCATATCAACATGTTGGAGCTGCGGGCGATTCGTCTAGCACTGAAGGCATTCCTCCCCTCTGTTCGGGGGAGTGTATTGCAAGTGTAGACGCTGCGGCTTCTGGGCTGATGGCCTCCTGCATCCTTCTGGCGCATCATGCTAGGTGGCGGATGCCGTCTCTGCAGTGGGACCTGAAGTTTCAGTGGGCCCAGCATCAAGGCAACCTGTCCGACCACATCCTGATCTCGGAGGGCACTGCGAGACAGCTGCAGTGGTGGCTCACGGACCGCGATTGGGTCAGCGGCAGATCCCTCTCCCTTCCCCAACCGGAGCACGTAGTTGTGACTGCCGCGTCCGTCCAGGGATGGGGAGGCCACATGGGAGAGGCGGAGATCAGAGGCCTCTGGTCTCCGGCGGAGTCCCGGCTCCATATCAACCTTTTGGAGCTGCGGGTGATTTGTCTAGCACTGAAGACATTCCTCCCCTCTGTCTGGGGGAGTGTAGTGCAGGTGTTCACGGACAACACCACCGCCATGTGGTACTGCAACAAACAGGGCGGGGTGGGGTCGTGGACCCTCTGCCAGGAGGCTCTGCGCCTCTGGCAATGGCTGGAACATCAGGGCGTGACTCTGGTAGTTGTACACCTGGCAGGTTCCCTGAACTCCAGGGTGGACGAACTCAGCCGCCGGTGCATGATGGATCACAATGGCGTCTGAACTCTGACATGGCGCAAGGTCTCTTTCTGCAGTGAGGAGAGCCTTGGTTAGATCTATTCGCCACCGAAGAGAATGCGCAATGTCATCAGTTCTGCGCGTTGGAATTTCCAAGGCGGCACTCGCTCGGGGACGCTTTTCGTCGCGAGTGGAGTTGCGGTCTATTGTACGCCTTTCCGCCTATACCACTTCTGCCCATAGTGCTGAAGAAGATCAAGCGCGACCGGGCCCAAGTCATCCTTGTGGCTCCGGACTGGGCACAAAGGTACTGGTATCCAGAGCTACTCAATTTGTCAGTCGATCCCCCAGTTAGTCTGCCTCTTCATGAGGACCTTCTGTCGCAGCAGCAGGGGACGGTCCTCCACCCGAACCGGTCCAGTCTCCACCTCCATGCTTGGAGATTGAGCGGCGACAGTTGAGGCCATTTGACTTGCCTCCTGAAGTCTGTGATATCATTCTGGCAGCCAGGCGTCCCTCCACAAAGTCGGTATACGCCTGCAGGTGGAACAGATTTGTGGCATGGTGCACAGCAAAGGCTGTGGATCCTCTCTCTGCCCCTCTTTCTGAGGTTCTTCTCTTCCTTCTTTCTCTTGCCCAGCAGGGCTCTGCTCTGGGCACTATCAAGGGCTATCTTTCTGCCCTTTCAGCCTTCTTAAGGCTACCTGATCAACCATCTTTGTTCAAGTCCCCTATTGTAAACCGATTCCTAAAAGGCATCACACACACATTTCCAGCTGTTCAGTTTGTGATGCCTCAGTGGGACTTGAACCTTGTACTTACATTTCTGACGTGCGCTCCCTTTGAGCCACTTCACAACTGTCCTCTCCGTCTTCCTACACTGAAGACTGCTTTCCTCGTTGCCATTACCTCTGCCAGGAGAGTGAGTGAGCTCCAGGCTCTTTCTTTAACACCTCCTTTCCTCTCTGTTCATCCGGACAAGGTTGTGTTGCGGACAAGACCTTCCTTTCTGCCCAAGGTTGTCACGGCTTCCCACATCGGGCAGCCCTGGGCCGGGGAGTGCCCTTGCAGGACATTTGCCAGGCAGCTACGTGGGCCTCGCTCCACACGTTTGCAAGACACTATTGCCTGGACAGTCAAGTCCGGAGGGATGGCTTCTTTGGCCGTTCCGTCCTCCAGGATTCTCTGGTGTGATTATTGGTTCGCAGACCCACCACATGGGTTGGTATTGCTGGCGTATCTATTCTAAGGTAAGGAATATATCACTAACGTGTCTCTTTCAGATGCACAAGTTACTACTTGTGTAACGATATATCTGTAAGAGACATTAGTTAGTGATAGATTCCTTACCGACCCACCCATCCTCCCCGTTCTGCGAACCAATATCTAGGGTTAAGGTCATCCCCTTTCAGGGCCCTAGTTTCATGGCACCAGTGTTGGTTCTATCATGACTCTGCGTATCTGGCGCGGAAGAGCTGTGTATCAGAACTGACGTCCGCGCGCATGGGCGAAGTCCAAGTACCCCGACGACGTCATTCCGGTGCTGACGACGGATGCGGACGACGCCTACCGACGCGCAGGGGTATTGCTACGCAAACATTTCCGGATCCAGTCTGACACCTGGGGATATTCTAAGGTAAGGAATCTATCACTAACTAATGTCTCTTACAGATATATCGTTACACAAGTAGTAACTTGTGTATCAGGAAGAATACTGCTCCCAGTTATCTCCAAACACTTATGAACACCTATTCTCCTTTTCGTTCCCTCCGCTCCTCTTCCCAAATTCTTTTTACTGTTCCAAAGTTCAGACTGTCCAGAATGGGCGGTAGGTCGTTCGCCTATCTAGGGCCCGAGTTGTGGAACTCCATTCCTCTGAACATTCGTTCAGAGGACTTGTATGCTCGCTTTCGTAAAGCTGTCAAGACCTGGCTTTTTAATCAATGATAGAGTTTTCTTTGTGCCTTTTGCTAGCTGAAATTTCTTAACTCCGGGAAACCCTGTCGGGTAGCTGTCGCACTTTAAAAGGTCAATAAATAAATTTATAAAAATTATGGGAAAATCAAGCTAGCAGGATACAATACTGCAGAGAGTAGTATTTCAAATCTATAGGAAAATGATTTCACATTGAAAACCCAAATGACATGAATAGGAAAATTAAGCTTTGGACATGGACCGTCCGAGGATTAAATAATTATAGGAAACTTCGTAGGGTGGTAGCCTCCCTTAAGAGGCACCAGGTTGATGCTGCACTGGTACATGAAACACATTTAGCTCCCCAAAATAAGATGTTGTCCCCGAAGCGACTGCAGGGTCACTTCCATGCTGCAGGCTTCACATTGCACGCAAGAGGCGTACTCACTTGGATTAACCCCAGATCAGGTCTTGCGCCGCTGGCCGAGGAAATCGATCCTAATGGTAAGTTTGTTGTAACTAGGTGCTGTGCAGAAGGTTTTATGAGCCAGAGTGGTTAACATATAAGTTCCTAACTATGATGACCCCCAATTTGACCATGCAGTGGAGGTGCGTCTGTTTAAAGCAGATGACCTTACACAAATATGGATTGGGGGGAGGGGGATTTTAATTGTATGCTGGATCCCATAAATGACAGGTCTAGGGGCCAGCCCAGGAGTCCGGCAGCAGCAGCAAGCGCTATCAAGGATTTGATTGAACAGTTGGGGCTGGTAGATGTCTGTAGGTAACGCACTAACACAGCCCAAGGGTTTACACATTACTGTGCTCCACATAACACTCACACCAGGATTGACAACTGATTGGTGTCCTGAAGGCTTCTCCCCCATGTGAGAAGTTGGCCTGCTATATGATGCTCACTAATTCTAGTGATCACCTTGTATCAGTCCAAACAACCCTTATGGTGATTGGTTGTAAGTCAACCTTATAGACCAGCTATCCTAATGGTAGCATAGACAAAGCAGTCTTAGGCTAAACTCTTTTGGCATGTGAAGCCAGCTGTTTTACCACACATAATCCCTTGAATACCAAAAGAAAGGACACCACACAGGTAGTTATGAAAATAAACAAGATATTTATTAACTAACATACACCTCTGAACTCTTTATGAGGTCAGAGGGCTAAGCACCTGACAATCTCTTAGGAAAAATACGTTTAAGTTGCACAAATTACAATGGTGCCCTAGGGGCACGACAAACCATATACTAAGTAAGTGGAATATGAAAGTCGATAGAAAGAATGGAGCTGTCAAGAGGCTGTAGGATCCTGGGACCACGCTACCTTAACTTTAGGTAAGTAATAGGAGGCCCACGGAACGCGTGTGCAGAGTGTGAACTCACACGCGATATGCGTAACAACGTCTATGGACAGTACAGTTCAAGAAAAAGGTGCGTACAGACAATCCTGACTAGTTAGGACTAAAATGACAATGGAACTGGACACTAGGAGAGTCAAGCTACCCTTGAGCACCGAAATGCTCGTGTTACCTCACCCACGGGCTGCGGGTGCATAGGTGTCAGTGTGCCGGGTTTCCGCGTCGAAGTCTATGGAGCCTTGAAGAAAGATGTTGTAGGTGACCAGGAGGAAGATGTCCAGAGTGATCCAAGGGTGGATCGGAGATGCTGAAGACCTGAAAGCAGAGGGGACAATGTTTAAAGTCACTAGCCAGTGACTGGAGTGGAACCAGATGTCGTCGTCGCGATCAGGTGAAGAGTGGACGCTTGACTCTGCAGCCACGTGGACCAGGAGGTGTCTTCGACGACCAGGATGGAGGCACGAGCTGTCCCACACAGGCTCTCGCTGTCGGCGGTGTCGGATCCGGATTTGGAGTCAACAGGCCTTGGCAAAGGCAACACACGCGGTGAGTGGAAAAGACGTCTGGTGCGGACCAGGAGGGTCCGGGGTGCCTCTCTTTTGGAAGGAAGCCAGGGCAAGTCTGGAGCTACCAGACCAGCAGTGTTGATGTCGTGGATCGTCGTCTAGGAGGCCACTAGCCAGCCGGCAAGTGACCAGACAACGCGTCGAGCAGCAACCAGGCAGAAGAGCCCCACGCAGATCTCGTGGATGCTGGCGGGCTGGTCTTCGGTGCAGGAGGTGCTCGGGGCTGGGGCTTCTCGGTCCCCAAAGCACTTCGTCGAGGTTACCTCAGAAGTCATGCTGGAGCGAAGTGCTGCTTCTTTCAAGATGTCCGGTCCCACGTGTCTCGTCGCACCCACGGATCTCAGCTGTGCTGCAGATGTAGGTAGAGGTCGGAGAGGTCTGGGAATCCCGGTCTCGTCGGACTCTGAAGTCTGGATCTTCGAGGGAAGACGACAAAGGGAAGCCGCTGGACGCTGATGGTGCCTGCTTGTGCAGGGTGGACACTCCTTGCCCACAAGGGAGATTTCTTCAGTCTTCTGTGTAGAAAGTCGAAGTCCAGAGTTTCTTCTTGTATAGTTTCAAGTCAGGATTAATCTAATTTGGAATGGGACCAGCTCCTACCTTTTATCCTGCTAAAGGGGGCTGTACTACGACTAGGTCCCTCCTATGGGTGGGACCAGGAAGGGGGGTGGTTACACCCCCTATCCTTTGTCCGGTCTTGCGCCAGAACTGGGGCTGTAGAGCTTCAGGAACTGGTTTAGACCGGTGTATGCACAGGGACAACTTGTGTGTCCCAGGCATGTCTCATTCCTTTCAGCTCTGTCCTACCCAATACACAAAATCCTGTCTGGGGTGGTGCTAGCACCTCCCAAGGCAGGAAACCCTTTGTCCAAGCCTCCCTCGCTGGAAGGACTCCCAGCAGCAGGAGGTCAGACTTGTGTCTGTGGTGGCAGTATCCATTTTGTGATGCTGAGGAATGAGTTAACTTTAACCAGGGTTCACAGTTACATACATGTCGTGTCCCTCTAGAAGGGTGGAATGCTACCCCCGTCGCCTGAATTGGCGAGGGGGTAGTATTCAATTCGTATGACACCTTACTCGACATGTTTTGATAATGCTATACCAAAGTTAGCAATAACCGCGAGGATTATATTGCACTTAAGAGTATATGGTATAGCGTTATCATGGAAACAGCTAAAGGACTTGGTTCCAAAAGCTGCAGACAGGCTCAGCTCATGCTAGAGCACCATCTCACATAATTCCAAGCACTCTGCCTTCAGGATTGATAAGGCCTGCCATAGGAGTGACTGATAGGAGGATATGTGTCCATTTTAGGGTTAGATATAGGTATACTATATCTAAAGCAAAGGGTGATTACACCACCTTGCCGCATCTGATTGATCAGCCAGTTGTGTCAGATTTGGACGGCCAGCCAGTGGTGGCATAATACATGCTGCAGCCCCTGGTAGGCCCTGAGTGCACCTATGCCCTGGGTACCTAAGGTACACTGTACAGGGACTGATAAGGTGACCCAGTATCCAATTAGATATGCACCTAAGGTACATGAATGTCAATTTAGAGAGAGACAGTTAGGCTGTGGGTCTGATTAGCAGGCCCACAGCCAGGTAAAGTCGTAAACCAGTGAAGCAAAAAGCAAAAATCGGGGGTGACCATAGGATTGCAGACCCCACTTTCCTACAAGGGAAACCCCCTAATGATTGTTCTTTTTACAGGCCCCTGTCTCTGCTAAATGTAGATAGGAATCTTTTCGCTAAAATACTGGCCAACCAAATTGCACCCCTGATCCCTAGCTTGATGCGAGTAGAGCAGGCTGGTTTTGTTCCGTTGCGTAATTTAACATCTAACCTTAGAATCATCTTTGCTGCTTTTCAGCATATAAATCCAAAAGTCAATGCAGCAGCTGTCTTTCTAGACACTGAGAAAGCATTTGACTCTGTGAAATGGCCTTTCATAGAAGCGATACTGAGACGTTTCGGAGTGTGAGAAGACTTTCTCCAGCTGGTAAAAGTATTGTATGAGGCACCAGTAACCAGAGTCAAATTGGGGAATAAACGAACAATCCCTATTCTCATTTCTAGAGGCACACGACAAGGATGTCCCCTCTCCCCTTTGCTATAAGTGCTGGTTGCTGAGCCTCTGCTGTGTACTCTTGAGGAATATCATAGTCCTAGAGGGGTGTGCTTCCCAGCTTACTAATTGATAGCATCAGCCTATACTGATAACATGCTCATATATGTATGAGAGCCTGCTACTCATCTTACTCAGTTATTAACTGAGGTGGTCCGTTTTGGGAGGTGCCTGGCTTAAAGATCAACTGGAACAAATCCATTATTTTCCTGTTGACCCAGTCTACACAACCTATTCACATGGATTTCCCATTGCAGTGGACCACAGACTCGGTCCGTTATTAGGTGCACACTGATTTAGAGGTAGTCCTTACTGACCACTGTGGGAAAGCCCTGGTTAGGCTTGAGGAAGACTTGACCAGATGAATAGGATTACCCCTCACATTGATGGGATGATTCTCATTGCTGAAGATGGTCGTCCTTCCAAGACTGTTATTTCTCTTTCAAAATATCCCCATGTTTCTCCCGGCGCACATATTCTCTAAGATGAGATCGCGCTTGATTTGTATTTGTATTTGTATTGTGTATTTGTACAGTGCGGCTATCGCTCCGAAAGGAGCATTCTGGCGCTAGATAGACAGTGTGCAAGAGTTATAATTTGGAAACTAGATAGCAGACATTACATAATCATCTGGAAGGGTAAAAATCCATGTTTTGAGTTGCTTCCTAAACTGGCTTTCCTGACTTAAGGATCTAAGGTTTTTCGAAATTGCATTCCAGGCTTTGGAGGGTAAAATTGAAAGGGTCTTGCCTCCTTTGGTTTTATAATTGAATTTCGGCAACTTGATCAGGTTTTGGCATGAGGATCTTAAGGTCCTATGGGGATTATAGTGAGGGTATCGCCGGATGAGGTACCTCAGGCCTGTGCAAATGAATGCACGAAAGGCTATGACACGGATTTTGAACAGTATCCTCTTATGTAGTGGCAGCCAATGAAGAATCGTCAGGGCAGCCGAGGCTGACGATCTCCTGGGTAACTTGAGTACAAGTCTAGCTGCTGCATTTTGTACGCCTTGGAGTTTTTTCAGTGTGGCTTTTTTAACGCCTGCCATCAATCCGTTGCAATAGTCAAGTCGTGCAAGAATTAAGGCCACTGCCACTGCCTTTCTTGAGTCGGTGGGAAGAAAGTCAAAAAACTTTTTTAAGGACTTAAGGATGTTGAAGCAGCTTCCTGCAACATTCCTGACATGTTGATCGAAGGATAATTCGGCGTCAAATATGACGCCCAGATTTCTGGCTGATATCACAGTTTGTGGGGGCGCAGGGGAATCCTCTGGCCACCATTTGCTAGGACAGAATTGGTGTTTTTTTCCCATGGGGAGATTTTCAGTCTTATTGGTGTTGCATTTAAGGTGGTTATGATCCATCCAGCTAAAGACATCCCTAAGACACTTATTTAAATTTTGCTCAGCATCGGTGGAGTTTTTCTCCAGCGGGACAATGAGCTGAGTGTCATCGGCAAACGATGTCACCAATATGCTGTATGACTCAATTAAAGAAATGAGGAGGATCATGTATATATTGAACAATATTGGGCTCAATATGGAGCCCTGAGTGACTCCAGACTGCACCTTTTTTTCCTTAGAAAGGAAAGGGCCCAGGGAAACGGTTTGGGATTCATCTGTCAAGAAGGAGATTATCCAGTCTAGTGCTACATCAGCAATTCCGATATCTCTAAGTCTATCTATCAGAATAGAATGGGAGATGGTATCGAAAGCCGCCGTGAGATCTATTAAGATCAAGACGGCGTTCTTCCCTTCATCCTGTAGTAGTTTTATAGAGTCGGTGAGTTCGATCAGAGCCGTTTCCGTAGAATGGTGAGGACCGAAACCCGAATGCTGGGGGTGGAGAATATTGTGTGTTTCTACATAGCTTTTTAGTTCTCTATAGACCATTTGTTCGGTTATCTTGCTAAGGACCGGGAGGAGTGAAATTGGGCGTAAATTATCGAGGTCTGTGTTAGATTTTTTCAGTTTCTTCATGAGGGGTTTCACAATAGTTCGTTTCCATTCTCCTGGCACAACCCCTTTACTCAGGGAAGCATTAACAATCCCGTTTATAATGGGGTTGACAACGTCAATTTGTTGATGGAGATTTCGGGGGGGGGGGCATAAGTCAGAGGGAGCGCCCGATTTACATGCCAGGATTACTTCCCGAGTTTGTGAGAGTGTGGCCGGAGTAAAGGCTCTGATGCAGCCTGTCATGGTCTCTCCACAGGCCGATGGGATGGGTGACTGGGATCGGCGGGGTGGTGGGAAATCCTTTTGTATTAATGCAATTCTTTCCTCAAAGAAGTCTGCAATCTGGTTACAGAATTCTGAGGATGGTGGGATTTCCGGTTGTAAGGCTCTTGGATATGTAAAAGCCTTGACAATGGAGAACACCTTTTTTTTGTTTTTGCTTAGCTTCATTTATTGCGTTGATGTAAAAGTTTTTCTTAGCGATTTTGATGGCATGAAGATAGTTTCCTCTGCTGAATGTAGAGGCTTCTGTCTGTAAGATCATAAGTTTTACGCCAACTGCGTTCTCTTCTTTTACATACTAGATGGGCTTTAGCTAGCTCTGGTGTAAACCACTGGGCGTTTATCTTTCCACTTTTCCCCCTTCCCCTGGGGCGTTTAGGTGGAACTCTAGTTTTGATCTCCTGCTGCATCCAAGTGTGGAAACACATAGAGTCCTGTACTGTATCTCCAGACAAATTAGGGATCTGCGCCTGAGCGATTGGATTGAGCTTGAAATTATCCTCCACTAGTGTCCAATTGACGAGGTTAGCTGGAGGTTGACTGGATTTTGCTGGTCGTTGGAGACGTAATACCTGAATATGGAAAGGGATCAGGCTATGGTCTGACCAGATTTGTGAGACGGGAGTTTGGGTCTCCAGAAGGGGGAGGTTTGTGCATATCCCATCAAGAGTGTGACCTGCTTGATGGGTGGGCTGTGTTACTCTTTGCTGTAGGTTATAAATCTCTAGAGTTTGAAGAAAATTCCGTGCGAGTGTGTCAGATGAGGATTCGAGCTGTAGATTGAATTCTCCCAATAATGTAAAGTGAGGATAACGAAGCATCAGTTGCCCTAGAGAGTCACTCAGCAATTCCTAAAACACAGTGGCACTGCCTGGGGGGCGTTAAATCAAACCTCCTGAGAAGGAGGAAGACTCATTTAACTTAATGGAAAAGCCAAGTCCCTCTACTCCTTTGAGGGGATCTAAATTAAAGGTGTGGCATTTTAAGTGGTTTCTGAGCACCACCGCCACTCCTCCTCCTTTCCCCTTCAATCTGTCCTGTTGGAAAATAGTTTAGCCAGAGCTACTGCTAAATCTGGGTTGCTATTCTCAGTCAGCCAAGTCTCAGTTATAAAAAGGCAGTCTAACTTTAATTCCAGGATGAGATCATGTATATCCTGACTATGGCTGCCCATGGACCGTGCATTAATCAATCCCCCTTTAAGATAAGAAGTGTTGGCAATGGTATTAGTAGGGGGGGTTCTTGTCTTAACTGAGGACCAGGGCGAGTTCCAGTGACAGGACCTGCATGAGAATGGCCCCCTTATTTTATTCATATCGATCTTACGGGGACAACCTGTTCCCATGTTAAGGTTCAAAAGCTCGCTCACCTAGTATAATGGGGCTGATTGGAGTTGCCCACCCCTTCCTGCGCCTGACGCAAACTTGGCGCGGACGGGCGCAGACGCGTGCCCGTAGGCGTGCGTCCGTCGCGCCCGCCCGCTGTGCGCACGGGTACTGTGGTTCCTTATGTACTGGTGGGGTATGGGAGAAGGCATCCCGAAGCTGGAGCACTACCCGACTTCCACCCCCAAGATGGCGGCAATCCCTGTGTCCGATCGCGTCAGCCCTTACTCGGCTGCGCGTGGACCAGGGTTCGAAGTACCAAAATAGCCTGGACGGGTAAACCACGCCGAGTCAAATGGGATACTCTCACTTTGCTATATTCCATGGGGGTCTCAACGCGCCAGATCTAGAATTATATTATAGAGCAGCTCAGTGCTCTCACACACTCCTGCATGGATACCATCCCACACTTAAAGAAAATAGCAGCTGACCCAGACACCCTCCCTCAGGTGCTTTTTAAGATGCCCACTTGAAAGCACAGCTTACTGGACTCTCTTAACCCCACCATTCATGCCTGGCGCAATCTGCTTGATAGACAGGCGGGTGCATTATTGCACTCGCCTTTGACACCTCTAGAATGGTTCACCGGGCTCCCGGCAGGCAAGGAAAGGGAGGTTTCCAATGCACTTCCCAGGGAAAACGTTCCAGAAGTAGGTGACCTGTTCAAGGATGGGGAATTCCGTAAATGGAAGAATTTATTAGCTGAAGTTCATATTCCTTCACCTTTGGTTCGCTATCAGCATTTCAGAATACAAAATGCGTTGAAGGCACAATTAGGGGAAAGTCTCCGGGAACCACCTGAGGTACTAGCCCTCACTCACACTATCTGAGCTTCCACCTCTGCCAAGCTGGTCTCTAGGCTCTATAATATCACACAAGAATACAGAAGGACGTTACATTAGTGAGTGAGGCAGGACTGGCAGAGAGATTTGTTGTGGGGAATTGGAGACAAGGAATGGCAATATTGCTGTGCTGTAACTAAACAAATATTGTTAAATGGTAGGCATCGCCTCATCCATTTCAAATATATCAATAGAACATACTATACACCAGAAAGGTTGTCCAGATATGGCCTACGTGAATCAGCTGCCTATGATTGCTGCGTAGAGCCAATTGCCAACAAGGTGATCAATAAAGCGGTCAGACAGCTGTTGACGATGGAACTGTTACTTGCTAAAAGGCGAGTGGCGATGCGATGGTTCAGGGGCCCGATTCCAACTCCGGAGGAATGGACTAGAGACCTGATTTATTGTAGTGCTCAATCTGACGCCTATATCTGAAAGGGACACGTTAGTGATAGATTCCTTACCTTAGAATATCCCCAGGCATCAGACTGGATCCGGAATTTTTTTACGTAGCAGGACCCATGTGCGTTGGTAGGCGTCGTCCGCGTCCGTCGTCGGTGTTGTGGGCGCTGTGATGACGTTGTCGGAGTACTTAGACGCTGCCTCCGGCGCTGACGTCAGTTCTTCTTTTTTCCGTGCCAGCAAGCGCAGATCCGGAAAAAGTTGTACCCTAGTCAATTTTTTACTAACTTTTTACGATCCTTTTGATCTACTTTTGAAGTCTCTAGATTCCGACGGTGCCGGTAGGGATGCCCGGGTTCAAACCGAGCGCCGACTGATGTCGGTTACCGACCCCCATCGCCAGTGCCTGCGCCTTCTAGGCCCGGACCACGACGACAAGTCCTGCTCCGACTGCCGGGCCCGGACGTCTAAAGCTAGACGGGAGCGGTCCCATAAGCGATTCGAGCTTCGTCAGTCCTCCCCGCGCCGCTTGAGGTCCCGGTCCGAAAGGAGGTCGCGGGCCGGAGTCACCACAGTTCCGGGAGTTGTCATCGGTCTTCGGGCTCTAAGTCCTCCGGCAAGAGGCACAAGAAGTCGAAGAGGCAACATCGCTCTTCTCACACCACTCGACGCTCGCGCGAAGCGGACGGGGGTTCGGCCGACACCGCCCACGCGGGTCCGCAGCCTGCTCCATACCCGCCGGTCCCTGGGCAGCACGTGACGCCGGAGGAGTTAGAGGCCTTCCTCTCGGCCATGAGGTCGCTCACTCCTCCGTCGGGTTCCGCGGCGCCTTCGGGCCAAGCAGCCCCGACTGGGTCCCCCAGCGGGCCGGGTGCTTCGGCTCCTGCGCCGTCGGGTGCTGCGGCCCCGGCGCCGTCGGCGACTTAGGTCCTGACACTGCAGGGCCCCACTGAATCTGGCTCCCGATCCGGGTCACCGCAGGACGACCTCGCCGGCCCCAACGGTGTCTCCCCCGGCGCCGTCCCAGGATGACTCCGTCCCTGGTCCTACCCTCGATTCGGGTCTGGCGTCGGAGCGGCGCCGCTTGGCGCTGTATCCGACGGCGTTTGGAGTTTTCTATTTCTATGACCCGGTCCCATCCTTTAAGCCTCAGTACCGGGCGATGGGTGATGAGGGGGATTGGGAGGGGTCTGAGGACCCTCTGACACGTGAGTGTCAGTCTTCAGTCTCCTGGACAGGAGAGCTTGGGGAAGCCAGTGGTCTGGACACTTCGCCCGACACTGGTTTTGTCTCCCCTCCTAGCGTGGCTACGGAGGAGGGGGCTGCTTATAGCGTGGTTCTGATGAGGGCGGCCAAGGCCTTGGGCCTTGAGCTCCCCGTCGCGGCAGTGAGGACTAACCTCCTCCCGAGGTCCTTAAACCGCAGTCAAGCTCGGCCGAGCCTCTGCTGCCTTTTATTGAGGCCTTATCAGACGTTTTTATGAGCACTTGATCTAAGCCCGCTACAGGTGAGCCTGTGGATAGGAACGTGGCCAGGTGCCACCGCCCGGCTCCGGGCGACCCTTGCCTTCTGTCTACCCACCCCACCCCCGAGAGCCTGGTTATCCAGGCCTCTAATTCCCAGACCGTATTCCTGGAGGCTCCCCCTGATCGGGAATCCAAGAGGTACGAGTAATACGGGAAGAAAGTATTCTCCTCCCTAAGTTTAGGGTTGCGGTCAGTCAACACCGCGGGCCTCTTGGGCCGCTACACCCACTCTCTGTGGAATACGGTTGCGGACGTGCTGCCAGAATGCCCGGTAGAGGTCCGGGCTAAACTCGGCCAAGCCCTTATGGAGGGTCGAGATGCGGCACGTTATTCCATACGGTGTGGGCTGGACACTACTGACTCACTGGGCAGAGCGATGGCCACGCCTGGTTGAGGGCCGCCAACTTCTCGGCTGATGTCCAAAACACGCTTATGGACATGCCGTTCGATGGCCGTCAACTCTTTGGCGACAAGGCAGACCATGCGCTTGAGCACTTTAAGGACTCCAGGGCGACGGCCACAGCTTCCTTTTGCTCCTTTCGTGGCCAAGGAAGGGGTGCCCCCACACGTCCGGCCAGCAACGGGTCGCAGACTACCACCCAGCGCGGTGGTGGACGTGGGAACCGCCGTGGCGGTGGTCGGGGACAACAGCGAGGCCAGTCCACACATACCCCTGCAGCATCCACCTCGAAACCCTCCTAGTCCAAATTTCAAGCCCATGTGACGCCAGTGGGGGGCAGGGTTCGCCATCACCACTGGCGCACTGTCACATCGGACAGGTGGGTGCTGCAAATCGTCCGAAGGGGCTACTCCCTCCCCTTTGAGACGTCCCCTCCAGCCATGCCACCGCAGTACCACCGCGTTTCGGGGATCACTTGAGACTTCTGCAGGAGGAAGTTACGGCCCTCTTCGCCAAGGGGGCCTTCGAGCCGTTCCTGGGCCAGAAGTAGGGTGTGGTTGTTACTCCCACTACTTTCTGGTACCCAAGAAGAGCAAAGGGGGCCTACGCCCTATCTTGGACCTACGGAATGTCAACGGCTTCCTCCGAAAGAAGTTCAAGATGCTGACATTGGCTCAGCTCTTAGCTGCCCTAGACCCTGGAGACTGGATGGTAGCGTTGGACTTGCAGGACGCTTATTTTCACATCCCTGTCCTGCTGGCCCACCGGCGTTACCTGCGGTTCACGGTAGGCCACGAGCACTTTCAGTTTACTGTGCTCCCCTTCGGCCTTACCAGCGCCCCACGGGTGTTCACGAAAGTGATGGCGGTGGTCGCAGCTCATGTGCGCAGGTTAGGGGTGTAGGAGAGTAGGGTCTGCAATCCTATGAGCACCCAGTTTTTTTGCTTTTGTTTCACTGGTTTACGACTTTCTCTGGCTGTGGGCCTGCCAATCAGACCCACAGCCTGGCTGTTCTCTTTCTAAATTACAACATGTACCCTAGGTGCATTTACCAATTGGTACTGGGCCACCTTATCAGACCCTGTAACTCAGGGCATAGGTGTACCCAGGGCTGCCAGGGGCTGCAGCATGTATTATGCCACCCCTGGCTGGCCTCCTAAATTTGACACAACTGGCTGCATGACAGCTGGGGCAAAGTCGTGTAATCACCCTTTGCTGTAGGTGTAGTATACCTATACCTAACCCTAAAATGGACACACAGATTCCTATCAGTCACTCCTATGGCAGGCCTTGACAATCCTGAAGGCAGAGTGCTTGGAATCGTGTGAGATGGTGCTCTGGCATGAGCTGAGCCTGTCTGCAGCTTGCGGAACCAAGTCCTAATAGCTGTTCCATGATATCGCATACCATATACTCTTAAGTGCATTATAATCCTCGCGGTTAAATGCTAACTTTGGTATTGCTTTATCAAAACATGTCGAGTAAGGTGTCATACGAATTGGAATACTAACCCCTCGCCAATTCTGGCGACGGGGTTAGCATTCCACCCTTCTAGAGGGACACGACATGTATGTAACTGTGAACCCCGGTTAAAGTTAACTGAAGCCTCAGCTCCACAAAATGGATGCTGTCACCACAGACACGAGTCTGACCTCCTGCTGCTGGGAGTCCTTCCAGCGAGGGAGGCCTGGACAAAGGGTTTCCTGTCCGGGGCGGTGTCCCAGACATGGTTTTGTGTATCCTGGGTAGGCAGGGCTTTTCAGGAAGGTGACTGCTGAGTGGCACCCCGGTGCTCACTACGCATAGGCCGGTCAGAACCAGTTCCAGGGGCACACCAGCCCCTGGCCTGGGAAAGTCCGGCATGGCAGAGGGGTGTAACCACCCCCCTCCTAGTCCCACCCATAGGCAGGACCTAGTCACCGGGTCAGCCCCCTTTTTTAGTATAAAGATAGGAGCGGGCCCCCTGTTCAAATTAGATCATCTTTGGAATCAAGACACGACCTTCTGCGAAAGACATCAAGATTTCCTTCTTCAAGATTCTCCCTTGTGGCTAAGGAGTAGTCACCCTGCATCAAGCGGGCACCATCCTAAGAACACTGCGGTCTGCTGCAAGTCCTTCATCACGAATCCGACGACCCAGCTCGACGAGACCCGGCTTCCCTGGCACCTCTGACCTCTACTCACCTCTACAGCAAAGCTGAGAACCGTGAGTGCGACGAGACCTCGAGGGACCGACGATCGCCAAGACTGCACGACTTCTTTGTAACAAGCCCACCGAGTCTTCCACTGGTGAGTGCTTTGGGGTCCGAGAAGCCCCAACCCTGAGCAGCTCCAGCACCGAAGATCAGCCCTCCAGCATCTCCACGATCTGCGTGGGGCCCTTCTGCTTTTGCGTGCTCACCGCGCTGTGGGGCTACTAGCCGGCTGGCTTGTGGCCTTCTTCACGACGCCCGACGACATCACTGCTGCTGGTCTGGTTGCTCCAGACTGGCCCTTGCTTCCTTCTTCAAGAGAGGCACCCCGGACCCCCCTGGTCCACTCCAGACGCCATTTTAGGTCCACCGCGTGGGCTTGAATTTGCCAAGGCTTTGTTGCCCAATCCTGGGTCCAGCGACGCCGACAGCTTCAATCTTCGTGGGACAGCTCGCTCCTCCTTCCTGGTCGCCGACAACGCCTCCTGGTCCGTGAGATCTTCGAGCACAGCGTCACCCACTCACCTAGTCGAGGTGGCTACCATCCGGTGCCCTCCTGGTGCCCACTGACTACTGGCTAGTAGTCTCGAACTTGGTCCCCTCTGCTTTCAGGTGTCATCTTCCTTCGATCCAGGCTTGGATCCATCGAACTTTCTTCACTGGTCGCCTGCCAGCAACTTCTTTCTTCCAGGCTCCTGGTCCGTCTACGAGGATTCCCGACGTCTTTTGAGTCCTATGCAGCTGCAGCCCCTGGGCTAGGTAACTTCGGCATTTCGGTGCCCCAGCATAGCCTCACTATCCAAGGGTCAGAATCCACTTTCGTTTTCCTCCTACCAGGTCGGGTTCGCCCGAGAACACTAACTCTGTGAAATCTAGCTACCATAGACTTTGTCCCGCATCTCGCGTGAGAGTGCACACACTGCACCCGAGTCCCCTGGGTCTCCTAGAAGTAATCTAACGATTCTATAGTCATGATCTAGCGATTCCAAAGCCTATTAGTACTGTACTTACCTGCTAGTAATTTGACAGTCGTCAGTCACCTCCAGACTACGGCCGACCTCCTGCACCTGCTGGGGTTCTCCATCAAAGTGCTGAAGTCACACCTGTGTCCCTCTCAGAAGCTCCTCTTCATCGGAGCGGTACAAGATTCGGCGCAGTTTCGGGTTTATGCTCCCGAACTGCGGGATATTCAGGCTTTGATTCCAAT
Organism: Lissotriton vulgaris; assembly: GCF_964263255.1. NCBI lineage: Eukaryota > Metazoa > Chordata > Amphibia > Caudata > Salamandridae > Lissotriton > Lissotriton vulgaris. The sequence continues at coordinate 1,986,104,803 of NC_141691.1, read as the reverse complement.
CTTTCAGCCTTTATCCCGAGTCTCGGTCAGGTTGACGCTGCGGCTTCTGGGGCTGATGGCCTCCTGCATCCTTCTGGTGCATCACACCCGGTGGCAGATGCGGCTCTGCAGTGGGACTTGAAGTTTCAGTGGGCCCAGCATCAGGGCAACATGTCCGACCACGTCTTTATCTCGGAGGGCACTGCAAGACAGTTGCAGTGGTGGCTCACGGACCGCGATTGGGTCAGCGGCAGATCTCTCTCCCTACCCCAACCGGAGCATGTAGTTGTGACGGACGTGTCCCTCCAGGGCTGGGTGCGCCACATGGGAGAGGCGGAGATCAGAGGCCTCTGGTCTCCGGCGGAGTCCCAGCTCCACATCAACCTTCTGGAGCTGCGGGCGATCCGGCTTGCACTGAAGGCATTCCTCCCCTCTGTCCGGGGGAGTGTAGTGCAGGTGTTCACGGACAACACCACCGCCATGTGGTTCTGCAACAAACAGGGCGGGGTGGGGTCATGGACCCTATGCCAGGAGGCGTTGCGCCTCTGGCAGTGGCTGGAACATCAGGGCGTGACCCTGGTGGTTCAACACCTGGCAGGTTCCCTGAACGCCAGTGAGGACGAACTTAGCCGTCGGTGCATGATGGATCACGAATGGCGTCTGAACTCGGACGTGGCGCAAGGCCTCTTTCAGCAGTGGGGATAGCCTTGGTTAGATCTATTCGCCACAGAAGAGAACGCGCAATGTCATCAGTTCTGCGCGTTGGAATTTCCAAGGCAGCACTCGCTCCGAGACGCTTTTCGTCGCGAGTGGAGTTGCGATCTGTTGAATGCCTTTTCGCCTATACCACTTCTGCCCAGAGTGCTGAAAAAGATCAGGCGCGACCGGGCCCAGGTTATCCTTGTGGCTCCGGACTGGGCACGAAGATATTGGTATTCAGAGCTACTCAGCATGTCTTTCGATCCCCCAATTTGTCTGCGTCTTCAGGAGGACCTTCTGTCGCAGCAGCAGGGGACGGTCCTCCACCCGAATCTGTCCAGTCTCCACCTCCATGCTTGGAGATTGAGCGGCAACAGTTGAGGCCATTTGACTTGCCTCCTCAAGTTTGTAATGTGATTCTGGCAGCCAGGCGTCCCTCCACAAAGTCGGTATACGCCTGCAGGTGGAACAGATTTGTGGCATGGTGCACAGCAACGGCTGTGGATCCACTCTCTGCCCCCTTTCTGAGGTTCTCCTCTTCCTTCGTTCTCTTGCCCAGCAGGGCTCTGCTCTGGGCACTATCAAGGGCTATCTTTCTGCCCTTTCCGCCTTCTTAAGGCTACATGATCAGCCTTCTCTGTTCAAGTCCCTGATTGTTAACAGATTCTTTAAGGGCATCACTCATATCTTCCCTCCTGTTCCCTTGGTGATGCCCCAGTGGGAATTGAACCTGATTCTAACTTACCTGATGTGCGCTCCCTTTGAGCCGATTCATATCTGTCCTCTCCGTCTTCTTACTCTTAAGACTGCTTTCCTGGTTGCCATCACCTCTGCCAGGAGGGTGAGTGAGCTCCAGGCTCTTTCCTCTACGCCTCCTTTCCTTTCTGTCCATCGGACAAGGTTGTGTTGCGGACAAAACCCTCTTTCCTGCCCAAGGTAGTCACAGCCTTCCACATCGGGCAGTCCATCACTTTGCCCACCTTCTTTCCACCTCTGCATCCCTCTTAAGAGGAAGAGAGGCTCCACCGTCTGGACCCAAAACATGCGCTCTCATACTATCTGGATCGCACACGCCAGTTCCAGGTGGATTACCAACTCTTTGTTGGTTATGTGGGCGCTAAAAAAGGACGGGCGGTGCACAACGGACCATCTCTCGGTGGATCGTGTTGTGCATCTAAGCGTGCTACTCTTTGGCTAAAAAGGAACCTCCTGTTGGGCTGAGGGCCCATTCCACTCGGGCCACGGCTACTACTACTGCCCTGGGCTGAGGAGTCCCCTTGCAGGACATTTTTCAGGCAGCTACGTGGGCCTCGCTGCACACGTTCGCAAGACACTACTGCCTGGACAGCCAAGTCCGGAGAGATGGCTTCTTTGGCCGTTCCGTCCTCCAGGACTTTCTGGTGTGATTATTGGTACGCAGACCCACCACCAGGGTTGGTATTGCTGGGGTATCTATTCTAAGGTAAGGAATCTATCACTAACGTGTCTCTTTCAGATGCAAAAGTTACTACTTGTGTAGCAATATATCTGTAAGAGACATTAGTTAGTGATAGATTCCTTACCGACCCACCCATCCTCCCCGTTCTGCGAACCGATATCTAGGGTTAAGGTCATCCCCTTTCAGTTTCATGGCACCAGTGTTGGTTTTTATCATGGCTCTGCTTTTCTGGCACGGAAAAGCTGTGTATAAGAACGGACGTCAGCGCGCAGAGGCGGCGTCTAAGTACTCCGACGACATCATCACGACGCCCACGACGGATGCAGAGCCGCGGACGACGCCTACCGACGCGCATGGGTACTGCTACGCAAGAAATTTCCGGATCCAGTCTGACACCTGGGGATATTCTAAGGTAAGGAATCTATCACTAATGTCTCTTACAGATATATCGTTACATAAGTAGTAACTTGTGCAGTGAGATCTTACCTCCGCAAGCTAGGCCAAGAGCTTACTGGAGTATATTTCAGCACTACCTGGTGGGTAAAGAAACCGGAGAACCGGAGGGAGCAGGAGATGGGGATGCACTAAGTGACCAAACTGGAAGTGAGAAGGGGGTGGCAATGCTAGAGTAATTGTGAAAATGTGAATGACTGTGCAATAAATCGACATGCGCAACCGTATGGAGTTTCTCGTAGTAACATTTATGGATAATTCTATTTAATTGTGATCCAAGCAAGACCGACAGGATGCACTTGGCAACAGCAACCTGAATTGTACCCCTACATTGACAATGTATAATTGTTTTTGAGTTGTGCTAACTGAAAAATCAATACTGAAAAATGTTAAAAAACTTTCAGTGGTGGACATCACTACGGAGTCGCACCGTCACACAGAGGTACTGCTGGAAAAAATATCCAGTTCCTTTCTCTACCAGATAAGGCATTACCCAAGGTAAGTAACTTGTTGGTTAGATGTTCTGTTAAGCCTATGGGTGTGCAGTGGTTTTTTGACTGAGCAGAGGAACCAGTACCACACCATGTAAAAAAATGGGGCTTTAAAACGTTATTTGGATCAAAGTAGTCAGTTTATTTTCTCAAAGATACTTTTGATAACCAATTGTGATGTTACCCCTGGACAAGAAGTTTGTAAAGCTTCTCATGCATGATAGTTTCATTGTCTTCGCATTTCTCTCACATTTGACAAACTCTGCTCATACCTATGTGAGGATTAATGGTGACAAAATAAATGGCGACTAGGATACGAGTGGATTAAACTGTTTTAAGACAGTAGAGAGAAAGTTGGGTTGAAAAATGTAAGAGCCATCCTGCACTTAACTAGATATAGCATAATAGTGAGGGTACCTTACAGTGGAGTAACAAAATATATTTATGTGAGACTATTCAAGCCAGAAATCCCAGCAGGAAAACCAGTGTTGAGACTCAATCTGGTGATGGGCACTTTATAAATGCTATTTGTCAAGTGGTCCACGATGAAAAAGGTGATAGACACTTTGTCTTTAACACTTGTATGGTTTGACTTGAATACTGCAGGAAAAGTATGTTCTGAAGCAAAAGTGCAGTTAAGGAAAAAGGAAGGTTTTGAGGCAATGTTATTTAAGATACAAAAGACGGAGGAAAACATTAAGTTGGCTGGGGCAATAGAAAGTACGTTTATGGTCAAGAAATGTAATTTTCTATTTTGTTCCATTTTGAAAAATTGAGCGGAAGGGAATGATACTCAAATCAGGACTCTCCCATAGTAAAGCAGACAGTGAAAGAGTGGTAAAAGGAAAGTATTGTAATACATCTTTGTTGCAATCTGCTTTCAAAGTGAAGGGTGTGATATTAGTATAAAGGAGGGTAAAATACAGAAACAAGTAAAAGAAATGTTGGGGTTCAAACCTTTCTCAGGTGATATTGTATATTAGCGAGAAGAGGGAGTACTTGGGGAGCGAGGAATGATCTTTGCAGCAGCATCAGAAGTTGGAAATGCATTAAAAAAGTTGCAGTAGGGAGCGTTGTTGCCTGGTTAAAAGCCTGGTTAGACCAGCAGTGTTTTAAGAAAAAGTGAACAGTAATAGCTTATTTTTTTATAGTCAAAAATAATATGGCTGACAAATGGTAGTGAAAGGTCTAGGGTGGCGTCTGCCAACCCTTCTAATTTAACGTTGCATTTACCTAAAAGAGCGAGGGAAAAAATAATGGTGTGAAAGACTTGAATGAAAGCATGCAAAAGAAAGTAAAATGAGGTTGGACGCGCCCTCGAAGTATTGGATTTTGAAGTGATAAACAGATGAGTTCAAATTGTGGTTGTGAGTTAAGATGAAAAATTGAGAGTGCATGCTGGGTCAGTATTTCGCAAATATCAAATTTATTTGTTGGAATTTTTTAACACTTGTGCACGACTTAAGGAGTTGTAACTGGTAAGTCATGTACTGTGTGCGTGAAAGTAGGTGAGACTCACAAATATGATGACTCCTTAAGTTTATTTTTATATGAAACTATGTCAGTGGTTAGTGACAGATGTGTCTTCAGAGGAGTTAAACATTTTGTGAGGTAATCAATGCTCATTGCCACTTTACAGGGAGAAAAGGACTGGCAGAAGTATGAAGTGGCAAGACGCTTGAAAGGTGTGGTGGATAAAATCCGAAAACAGTATCGAGCTGACTTCAAAGCCAGGGAGATGAAGACCAGACAAAGAGCTGTGGCACTTTACTTCATTGATAAGGTAATAACTGCAGCATTATGGTATAATGGGTGTGAGAGAGCCACCTGGAAGTTTGGGGTTATGACTCTTTATATAAATAGAAAGAAAAAAAAGCCTAAGCTGAATGTCAGTTATTCTATCTAGTACTCCTACTCTTATCTTATTCTTATCTTATGAGTAACATTGCTACAAGTGGCAGGATGTGCACCTGCCCTTACATCTGTTTAATTGTAGCTTTGTGTACCTGGTACAATGGGTGCAAACTAGTCATACTGTTTTCTTGTGAATCGTCCTTTCCTTTGTTAGGGTCATGGCCATACGTTTACTTCAAACTTTGCTTTTGTCTGTCTGTTCTCTGCTTTCATCAACTTGTAGAACTTAAGCTACGATCTGACAGTTTTATGGTATGAACAGTTTGCCACTAGCTCTTTGCAGTAGCTGATTCCATATTCACCATCTCTCCGACTGGGACATCAGTCATCCACTGCTTGCCAGGAGGAATCATAGAATGCCAAGATAAGCTTAGATGGCTGCAACACCAAAGATCCATGCCTGCTATTGAAGCAGCAAGGCAACCCTGTTCAGTGACATGCCTCTTCACCCTTGTGTATATAGGACGCTCTCATTGACCCTGTGCATTTAGACAAAGCTCCTAGATGCTTTTTCGGTTGATACTGGAAACCCTAAAGGAGATTGAGATAATCTAAGCACTGAAAGAAGTTTTGGTTTTTCCATCCAAGCCAGTGCTACTTCCCAGGAGATGTGGAAAAAACCACACTCTGAGCCTTCTGTCAAGTCTCTGGGCAACTTACACTGCGTACCCAAAGACATTTTCTCCTTCATATCTTGTTGTGGCTAAAATATCTTCACAGAAGGATAAGGCTTTGTCCCTGTAATGCATTCAAGGAGGCAGATAGTTTGCTATCCTATAAAAAGATGTAGTAGTCTGGTGGCTCCTCGTTTATGCTGGCTGCGATCAGCTACAGGGTCTACCTCCTTGCTTCCTTGTTGTGATCTTAAAGTTCTTATTCATGCTCAGCCTTTGATGGGAAACAGCTGTATAAAAACTGCTCTTGTTCTTAGACCGTTTTGACTCCTCCTCCAAAGTCATGAGTACCAGACTTTTATATATCTGGTGTGGCTGAAGAACATTTGTATCAGGAAAAAAGGGTTTCAAGAGGAAGGTAACCTCTTCATTCCATCTTCTGGAAAGATCCTCAAGCAGTAAAACAAAATTGCATCAACCAGGCACCAATACGACATGTAGACATTGAAGGCTGATGACTCATTTAAGACTGGTTCCATCCCATTCTGCACTTCATGAACATCTGCATCAGCTTTTTTAGGAGGTGTCATATGGCCCCTGTCCTCGTAAAAGGGCAGGCACATTGTTTCAAAGGTAAAATGTGGGGCATCTGCCACATCCTGAATCCTTCTTTTTTTTTTTTATTTAATTATTCCACCTCAGCAGTTCAAGATTCTGTCTGCCTGATTTTGCCAGATGCCCAGAATAACTAGTTTTGTTGAGTTGATGTATAGGATACACCTGCAGGGACACAGGAAGTATCCTCATTATAGTGTACCCTGCAATTACAGGATGCCTTCCATCAGTTTGAATATGACCTATTGTTAACATCTGGTGACTGTGCGAGCACAGGGCACTGCTTGTAGAACTCTTTGACTTTGCTTGCCAGACAAATTCTAGTTTAGAGCCTGTGCTATGCTTCATTGTTCATTCATCATGTTTGCTGATAATTTTGAAACCACTTGGTTCCAGTCTAAAGTTAAATTACATTAGTTGAAGCCTTCTTTGATGTAGAGATTTGGATGATAGATTTAAGGAGAATCTGACCAAACCTTGATACCCACATAACAATTTATTTCATGGCCTGTGTCCATTTGCATGCTTTCCTGCTAATATATGACACCTGATGCATTCCATTCTTAACATTAATTGTGCTGAAACTTGCTTTTTTTCCTGTATCTGTGTGAACTCTCTCCGAAAGAGAGCTGGATCTGGAAGTGCATCTTCTCCTTGCTGTCTTCATTGTCTTTTGAGCTTCTACAGTGTGACTTCCTGGTTGGTTTCTTTACCAGTTGGATAAGGGAGCTGGTGTATGCTGATCCTTTAAAGTTGGGTCTGTTTGTATTGTCATTTTGTGCCCCCCTATATAGGGCAGAGCAGAAAAATCGAACACCAGAACAAAAAAGACTTATTGCAACTCTGCTGGTGCTGCTAAACTCTGCAGTTTGACAGCGTTACATTTGCCTAAGGTGTCCCCTCCAGTCGTGGGCCTCCGCAATGGATTTTGGAGCAGTTTTCTTTAAAAAAACAATGCAATGGCCCCTTTACACCAATGGGAACAGACGCCGTGCCGATTCGACAACGCGGGTCCCGAAAGCGAGTTTGAGCATGCAGTGCCAATCCTTTGACACCATCAGTCAGGAACTGTTGTTTACCGTTTGCTCATTCATGACCATACACAGGAGAGAACCTCACCATAGTTACCCTGACAACCAGGTACTTGGATGAGAGAAATAGTTCCCCAAGAATCAAGTACTCAAGTTGATCGGTGATAGTGAGGTACGGGATGTGCTCTCCCTGAAGGATATGTAGGATGTACGAAATCCAGATCTACTACTCTAGGATGTACTGGATTAAATGCAGGACTCTGAGTCTTGTAAGGCGGAGGAAAGTTATATGCTTTTATCTCCAATTTAAAAGCATGTCATTCTCGAGGGAACGTATAACATCCATGAGATAAACTCCTCACCTGCAGTTCTGCTGGTTTACAAAAATGAAAGTTGGGGAGCATAGTCCAGGTGTTGTGGACTGTATAATTAAGGATATTGTTATCAGGGGCTTGTATAAGCTTGCTAAAGCTGATTGGTCTCTGGTTCTCAATTCCACAGATGAAGAAAACGAGCAGAACCATTTGAGGTTACAACTCTAAGTTGCATTAGTATATCTCGGCGTTCTTAAATAAAAACCTGGAAGTGACAGTGTCAATGTTAATCATTATAATCTGTACTCAACCACAGGAATGAAGGATTTGGACTCAGAAACTAAGTATCTGAAAGAGACACGTTAGTGATAGATTCCTTACCTCAGAATAGAATATCCCCAGGCGTCAGACTGGATCCGGAAAGTTTTGCGTAGCAGTACCCTTGCGCGTCGGTAGGCGTCGTCTGCGGCTCCGCGTCCGTCGTCGGCGCCGTGATGACGTCGTCGGAGTACTTAGACGCCGCCTCCACGTGCTACGTCAGTTCTTCTTTTTTCCGCGCCAGCCAGCGCAGATCTGGAAAGAGCAGTTCCCTAGTCACTTTTTGACTAAACTTTTTGTGATCTTTTGATCCATTTCGAAGTCTATACGACTCCGACGGTGCCGTTAGGGATGCCCGGATTCAAGCATTGCGACGAGTACGACCGTACCATGTCGGTCACGGATCCCCACCGCTTGTGCCTGATGTGTTTGGGCGTCGACCATGACGACGAGGCCTGCTCCGACTGTCGGGCCCTTTCGAGGAAGCCAGGCGGGAGCGGTCCCGCAGGCGACTCAAAATCCGCCAGTCGGCCCCGCGCCGTCTGAGGTCCCGGTCCCACGGGAGGTCGAGGGACACGACACGGGGACGGAGCCGTCACAGCTCCGGGAGTCAGCGCCACTCCTCCGGGTCCAAGTCGTCAGGTAAGAAGCATAAGAAGTCGAAGAGACATCATCGCTCTTCTGACTCCCCCCGACGCTCGCACGATGCGGCCGGGGGTTCGGGTGACACTGCCCACGCGGCTCCTCGGGAGTCGCGGGCGCCGCGTTCGGCCCCATACCCCCGGTCCCTGGGCTTAACGCGACGCCGGAGTAGATCGAGCGTTTCCTCATGGCCATGAAGTCCCTTTCTCCTCCTACGGGTTCCGCAACGCCTTCGGGTCCAGCGAACCCGTCTGGGGGCCCTAGTGGGTCGGGTGCTTTGGCCTCAACGCCGCTGGCGCCTTCGGGCCCGGCGCCGCTAGGCCCCACGATCCCGACACCGCCGGTGCCCTCGGGCCCGGCGCTGCAGGGTACAGCAGCCTCGTCGCATTCGGGCCCGGCGCCGCTGGACCCTCCTCGGCCGATGGATCGTCACCGGTGGACCTTACGACCCCCCCCGGCGTCGGTCCGTGTGGTGTCCCCTCCGGCGTCGTCCTCGGACGGCGCCGTCCCCGATGCCTCCTCTCAATCGGTTCCGACGTCGGGACGACGCCTATCGGCGCCGATCTCTACGCCGTTTGGAGATTTTAGTTTCTATGAACCGACCTCATTCAATTACGACCCTGAATCTCAGGAGATGAGGGATGAGGAGTATTGGGAGGGGTCTGAGGGCCCTCTGGCCAGAGAGTGCCAGTCTAACATGGACTGGACAGGAGACCTTGGGGAGGCCAGTGGCCTGGACACTTCTCCAGACACTGGATTTGTCTCTCCTCCTACCGTGGCTTCGGAGGAGGGTGCTACTTATGGTGTGGTGTTGATGAGGGCTGCCAAGGCCTTGGGCCTTGAGCTCCCCGTCGCGGCCGTGAGGACTAACCTCCTCACTGAGGTCCTTAAGCCGCAGTCTTGCTCCATGGAGCCTCTGCTGCTGTTTAATGAGGCCTTGACGGACGTTCTTTTGGGCACTTGGTCCAGGCCCGCTACAGGTTCGCCTGTAGATAGGAACGTTGCCAGACGCCACCGCCCGGCCCCGGGCGACCCATGTTTCCTGTCCACCCACCCCACCCCGAGAGTCTGGTTATCCAGGCCTCTAACTCCCAGACCGCCTTCCCGACGGCCCCGCCGGACAGGGAGTCCAAGAGGTACGAGAACTATGGTAAGAAGATCTTCTCGTCCCTTAGCTTGGGACTGCGGTCTTCCAACACTGCATGCCTCTTGGGCCGTTACACCCACTCTCTGTGGGAAACGGTGGCGGAAGTGCTGCCAGAGTGTCCGTTGGAGGTACGGGCCAAACTCGGCCAAGCCCTGGTGGAGGGCCGGGACGCAGCCAAGTATTCAATCAGGTGCGGACTGGATACTACTGACTCGCTGGGCAGAGCAATGGCTACGACAGTGGTGGTACGACGCCACGCCTGGCTGAGATCCGCCAATTTTTCGGCAGACGTCCAAAATACACTCATGGACATGCCATGCCGTTCGATGGCCGTCGCCTCTTTGGCGACAAGGCAGACCACGCACTTGAGCGCTTTAAGGACTCCAGGGCTACGGCCAAGTCCTTGGGCCTCTCGGCCCCGCACCAGCAAATGGGTGCCTTTCGCTCCTTTCGTGGCCAAGGAAGGGGCGTCCCCACACGTTCCGCCAGCCACTCGCCCCAAACTGTCGTCCAGCGCGGCGGCGGCCGTGGAAACCGCCGTGGAGGCTGTCGGGGAAACAAGCGGAGTCAGTCCACACCTGCCCCCGCAGCATCCGCCTCTAAACCCTCCTAGTCCGTGCTTTTCGGCCCATGTGACGCCAGTGGGAGGCAGGGTTCGCCATCACCACTCTCACTGGGGCACAGTCACTTCGGACAGGCGGGTGCTGCAGATCGTCCAAAGGGGCTACTCCCTCCCCTTCGAGACGACCCCTCAAGCCATGCCACCGCAACACCACCGCGTATCGGGGGATCATTTGCGGCTCCTGCAGGAGGAAGTTTCGGCCCTCTTGGCCAAGAGGGCCATCGAGCGCGTTCCTGGGCCAGAAGTAGGATGTGGTTGCTACTCCCACTACTTCCTGGTACCCAAGAAGGGCAAAGGGGGCCTACGCCCTATCTTGGATCTGAGGAACGTCAACGGCTTCCTCCGGAAGGAGAAGTTCAAAATGCTGACACTGGCTCAGGTCTTGACTGTCCTAGACCCAGGAGACTGGATGGTGGCGTTGGACTTGCAGGACGCATATTTCCACATCCCCGTTCCGCCGGCCCACCGGCGTTACCTGCGGTTCACGGTAGGCCTCGAGCACTTTCAGTTTACGGTGCTCCCCTTCGGCCTTACAAGCGCCCCACGGGTGTTAACAAAAGTGATGGCGGTGGTCGCAGCTCATCTGCGCAGGTTGGGGGTCTCGGTCTTCCCTTACCTAGACGACTGGTTGTTGAAGGCGGGCTCGCCCCAGGCAGTCGTCAGCCACCTCCAGACTACGGCGGATCTCCTGCACCAGCTGGGATTTTCCATCAATGTGCCGAAGTCACACCTGTGCCCCTCTCAGAAGCTCCTTTTCATCGGAGCGGTTCTCGACTCGGCGCAGTTTCGGGTTTACCCGCCCGAACAGCGGGTTCCGGATATACAGGCTCTGATTCCGATCTTCGGGCCGTTATCCCGAGTTTCGGTAAGGTTGACGCTGCGGCTTCTGGGGCTGATGGCCTCCTGCATCCTTCTGGTGCATCACGCCCGGTGGCGGATGCGGGCTCTGCAGTGGGACCTGAAGTTTCAGTGGGCCCAGCACTGGGGCAACCTGTCCGACAATGTCCTGATCTCGGAGGGCACTGCGAGACAGCTGCAGTGGTGGCTCACGGACCGTGATTGGGTCAACGGCAGATCCCTCTCCCTTCCCCAACCGGAGCACGTAGTTGTGACGGACGCGTCCCTCCGGGGCTGGGGAGGCCACTTGGGAGAGGCGGAGATCAGAGGACTCAGGTCTCCGGCAAAGTCCCGGCTCCATATCAATCTGTTGGAGCTGCGGGCGATTCGTCTGGCACTGAAGGCATTCCTCCCGTCTGTCCGAGGGAGTGCAGTGCAAGTGTTCACGGACAACATCACCGCCATGTGGTACTGCAACAAACAGGGCGGGGTGGGGTCGTGGACCCTTTGCCAGGAGGCTCTGCGTCTCTGGCAATGGCTGGAACATCAGGGCGTGACTCTGGTGGTTCAACACCTGGCAGGTTCTCTGAACGCCAGGGCGGAAGAACTCAGCCGTCGGTGCTCGATGGATCATGAATGGCGTCTGCACTCGGACTTGGCGCATGGCCTCTTTCTACGATGGGGAGAGCCTTGGTTAGATCTATTCGCCACCGAAGAGAACGCTCAATGTCATCAGTTCTGCGCGTTGGAATTTCCAAGGCGGCACTCGCTCTGAGACGCTTTTCGTCGCGAGTGGAGCTGCGGTCTGTTGTACGCCTTTCCGCCTATACCACTTCTGCCCAGAGTGCTGAAGAAGATCAAGGGCAACCGGGCCCAAGTAATCCTTGTGGCTCCGGACTGGGCACGAAGGTACTGGTATCCCGAGCTACTCAGTATGTCAGTCGATCCCCCGGTTCGTCTGCCTCTTCAGGAAGACCTTCTGTCGCAGCAGCAGGGGACGGTCCTCCACCCGAACCTGTCCAGTCTCCACCTCCATGCTTGGAGATTGAGCGGCGACAGTTGAGGCCATTTGACTTGCCTCCTGAAGTTTGCAACATCATTCTGGCAGCCAGGCGTCCCTCCACAAAGACGGTATACGCCTGCACATGGAACAGATTTGTGGCATGGTGCACAGCAAAGGCTGTGGATCCTCTCAATGCCCCTCTCTCGGAGGTTCTCCTCTTCCTTCTTTATCTTGCCCAGCTGGGCTCTGCTCTGGGCACTGTCAAGGGCTATCTTTCGGCTCTTTCAGCCTTTCTGAGGCTTCCTGACCAACCTTCTTTGTTCAAGTCTCCTATCGTAAATCGATTCCTGAAGGGCATCACTCATACCTTTCCTCCTGTTCCCTTTGTGATGCCTCAGTGGGACTTGAACCTGGTGTAACATTTCTGATGTGCGCTCCCTTTGAGCCACTTCACAACTGTCCTCTTCGCCTTCTTTTTTTGAAGACTGCCTTCCTGGTAGCCATCACCTCTGCCAGGAGAGTGAGTGAGCTCCAGGCTCTCTCTTGTAAGCCTCCTTTCCTTTCAGTCCATCCGGACAAGGTTGTTTTAAGGACTAGGCCCTCCTTCTTGCCTAAGGTGGTCACTGCCTTCCACATTGGGCAATCCATCACATTGCCCACCTTCTTTCCGCCTCCGCACCCCTCGAGAGAGGAGGAGAGGCTCCACCGTCTGGACCCAAAACGTGCGCTCTCATTTTATCTGAATCTGACACAACAGTTCTGGGTGGATGATCAACTCTTTGTTGGGTACGCGGGCGCTAAGAAAGGGAAAGCGGTGCACAAACGGACCATCTCTCGATGGATTATCTTGTGCATCCAGGCGTGTTACTCCTTGGCTAAGAAGGAACCCCCTGTTGGGCTAAGGGCTCATTCCACTCGAGCCACGGCCACTACTACTGCCTTGGGCCGAGGTGTGCCCTTGCAGGACATTTGCCAGGCAGCTACGTGGGCCTCGCTGCACACGTTTGCAAGGCACTACTGCCTGGACAGTCAAGTCCGGAGGGACGGCTACTTCGGCCGTTCCGTACTCCAGGACTTTCTGGTGTAAATATTGGTTCGCAGACCCACCACCACGGGGATGGTATTGCTGGGGTATCTATTCTAAGGTAAGGAATCTATCCCTAACGTGTCTCATTCAGATGCACAAGTTACTACTTGTGTAACGATATATCTGTAAGAGACATTAGTTAGTGATAGATTCCTTACCGACCCACCCTTCCTCCCCGTTCTGCGAACCGATATCTAGGGGTAAGGTCTTCCCCTTTCAGGGCCCTAGTTTCTTGGCACCAGTGTCGGTTTTTGTCATGGCTCTGTGCTTCTGGCGCGGAAAAGCTGTGGCTAAGAACTGACGTCAGCACGCGGAGGCGGCGTCTAAGTACTCCGACGACGTCATCACGGCGCCCACGACGGACGCGGAGCCGCAGACGGCGCCTACCGACACGCAAGGGTACTGCTACGCAAAACTTTCCGGATCCACTCTGACGCCTGGGGATATTCTATTCTAAGGTAAGGAATCTATCACTAACTAATATCTCTTACAGATATATCGTTACACAAGTAGTAACTTGTGCTTTATTGAACACTGCTTCATATATACTCCAGTAGGTGTTGATGACCGTACCTAGGGTTAGTACCCCCACAATTTCAAATCCTTTGAATGGTCATAACTGATATGCTTATGCGAAAGCAGGTTAGAATTAGAGGTTCGAGGCATGTGGGCTGCTGAATTCATATCTTGTGCATAGATCGCCGCCTAGTGTTGGGTCCGGATGATTGCACATTGTTGTCCTGGAAGAGTCTTCGAAGTATCACGAGATAGGTGGCTCCTCCCCTGGACTACAGTGTGATGGGCATCGACTACATCCCCAGATTGTTTTTAGCCATTGTGGCAAGATGGGGTGTAACACCGTGAGTGATGACCATGCTAAGAGTATTTACAAGTGCTGCAGCCGCTACAGGCGCCGGGGAGGAGGGCGGGCGATATGAATGTCAGCAGCCCTACATGCCAAGAACAGATGCATACGGGTAAGTAGCATATTCAGTTCGAGGAATGTGGGCTGCTGAATTCCTATCTTGTGCATAGAATACATAGCAGTCCCTCCATTAGCGGCGGCCGCCTGTGCAAGCCGCAGCAGTTTGAAAAAGTGTCTTTAGAACAGCCTGCCCTACAGCTGCCTGCTGTTTGGAGTACACGTCTACGCAGTAGTGTTTAGTAAATATGTGTGTGGTAGACCATGTGGCTGCTCTACATATGTCTTCTAAGGGAATCTTTCCAAGGAAAGCCATGGAGGCCCCCAACTTATGCGTAGAGTGGGCCCGCGGGGGGATCGTTAATGTGCGCTTGACTTTCTGATAGCAAATCTGAATGCTCTTAACGATCCACCTGGCTATACCTGCTTTGGAAATGGGGTTGCCTTTGTGTTGTGGAGAAAAGGCAACAAAAAGTTGTTTTTTCTTTCGAAATTCTTTGGTCCTATCTATGTAGTACATTAGTGCTCTTTTGACGTCTAGTGTGTGGAGCATCCTCTCCGCCACTGACTGGATTTTGGAAGAACACGGACAGTTCTATAGTCTGATTAATATGGAACTGCGAAACCACTTTAGGAAGAAACTTAGGGTTAGTGCGTAGTACCACCCTGTTGGAGTGAATCTGAATTAATGGCTCTTGGATAGTTAGTGCCTGGAGTTCACTAACGCGTCTTAGCGATGTGATCGCTATCCGGAAAGCCACTTTCCACGTCAAGAACTGAATCTCGCATGAGTGTAGAGGCTCAAAAGGTGGACCCAAGAGCCTTGTGAGGACCACATTTAGGTTCCATTCAGGAGCTGGAGGGCTCCGGGGTGGAATAACTCATTTGAATCCCTCCAGAAAAGCTTTAATGGCAGGCACTCTGAAGAGTGAGAGATGCTGCCTGCTTTGGAGATAAGCTGCTATTGCGGACAAATGTATACGAATGGATGCATAGGCCAGATTGCATTTGTATAGCTGTAACAGGTAACAAATGATGTTCTGAGTAGATGCGTCAAGCGGGTTGATGTTATGGTCTGCACAATAAATGACAAACCGCTTCCATTTCGCCGCAGAGCATGCTCTGGTTGTGGGCTTTCTTGCCTCTCTTATGATATCCATACAGTCGGGAGGCAAGTCGAGGTAGCCAAATTCTAAGACCTCATGAGCCAGATCGCCAGGTTGAGCTGTTGCGGATCTGGATGCTGAATGTCGCCATGGCTCTGCGTCAAAAGTCTAAGTGTGAGGTGCAGTCTTTGATGCGATACCACGGACAGTTCTAGAAACGTGGAGTACCATGGTTGGCGTGCCCACGTTGGAGCAACCAGATGAGTGTCATCGAGTGTTGCTTCAGCTTGCGTGCCACCAGCGGTATTAGAGGTGCCTGACCAGTTCATCCATATCGCATTGCCCTGCGACTGTGGGTAGGGGAACCTGGCGGCGAAGCTTTGGCATTTTGCGTTCTCCTTTGTGGCGGATAGGTCTATCTCTGGATGACCCCACTGCTGGAAGTACGGGTGGAGTACCGATGGGTGTATCTCCCACTCGTGCATTTGGTGGCTGTATCTGCTGAGCAGGTCCGCCATCTGATTGTCCTTGCCTGGGAGGTGTTCCGCCATGAGGAAGATGTTCCTCTGAATGGCCCACTTCCACATGCTCTGAGCCAGATGAGACAACTGTGGAGAGTGCGTACCTCCCTGCTTCTGAATGTAGTACATGGCCGTCATGTTGTCCGTCCGGATCAACACGACTTTGTTGCACAGATGTACTTTGAATGCCTTCATGGCCATGAAGATAGCCATCAGTTCTAGAAGGTTGATGTGCATCTGCTTCTGCTACGTTGTCCATAGTCCCTGCACTGTGTAATGGAGTACATGAGCTCCCCATCCCTGGAGAGACGCGTCCGTTGTCAGAATAATGTGTGGCACAGGCTCCTGGAACGGTCGGCCCTTGCAAAGGTTTTGTAGATTCCACCAATGCAGAGAGGTGTATGCACGACCTGTCACCAACACTAGGTCTTTTAACTCCCCGTGAGCCTGATTCCACTGACGTGCTAAGCACTCCTGAAGTGGACGCATATGTAGTCTCGTGTGCGGGACTATGATGATGCAGGAGGCCATCATGCCTATCAACTGCATGAACACTCGTGCTGGAAGAGAGTGTTGCGGTCTGAATTTTTGTATCAGAAGCTGGATGCTGTTGATCCTCACTGAATTTGGCTGTGCTTTGGCTGCCAGAGTGTCTATTGTTGCGCCCAGATACGGCCGTACGTGGGCGGGTTGAAGGTGGGACTTTGGATAATTCAGTGAGAATCCCAGATCGTGAAGAAGGTGAATGGTGTGGGACATGTGGGCGGCACATTGCTGGGCCGACTTTGCTTGGATAAGCCAGTCGTCCAGATAAGGGTAGACGTGAATGTTTGGTCTCTGTAGGTGTGCAGCCAGGCACTTGGTAAACACCCTGTGTGCCGTCGTCACTCCGAAAGGGAGGACCTTGAATTGATAATGCTGATTCTGAATGGTGAACCTGAGGTATTTTCTGTGTGACGGGTGTAGCGGAATATGGAAATATGCATCCTTCAGATCTAATGTTGTGAGGAAATCTCCCTTACTGAGCAACAGTAGAACCTGCTGCAATGTGAGCATGTGAAAGTGTTCTGATAGAATGTACTGGTTTAGGGGACTGAGGTCCAGTATAGGTCTAAGGGACCCGTCCTTTTTTGGGATCAAGAAGTACAGCGAGTACACCCCTGTACCTTTTTCTTCCACAGGCACAAGCTCTATGGCTCCTTTTTGCAGCATGACGACTACCTCCTGCTGCAATAAGTGCAAATGCTCTGTGGACATAGGACGGTGTCTTGGGGGTATGTTGGGTGGAGTGGATGTTAACTCCAGACAATAACCGTACTGGATAAGCTTTGTGACCCACCCGTCCGTGGTGATAGATTGCCAGACCGGCAGGAACTGTTGGAGTCTCCCCCTGACTGGTGTGGTATGGTCAGGGGGCAGTGACAAGGCGCCACTGTTTGTTAGTGGCGGAGGATCTGGAGCTGTTGTTTCCACAACCTCTGCCTTTGGCGCTGTACCCACGATAGCCACCTCTACTTTGTTTGGGGTATGTGGTTTGCGCGCCACCTTTATTGTACTGTGTTTGCTGGGACAGCTGGCCTCTGGAAACACCTCTATTGCTTGAGCGACGAAAAGAACCACCCCTGAACTGCTGCGACTGGAGGGCCCCCATAGACTTTGCAGTCTCAGTGTCCTTCTTGATCTTTTCAAAGGTGGTGTCCACCTCTGGGCCAAATAAATGATCAGGGTTCACTGGCTGATTTAGAATGGTGGTCTGTATCTCTGGCTTGAACCCGGAGATTCTGAGCCAGGCATGGCGTCTCAACATGACACTTGTATTAACTGCTCTGGCCGCGGTGTCTGCTGCGTCCAGTGCACATTTGATAGAAGCATTGGATATGAGCTTCCCTTCTTGTATGAGCATCTCTGCTGCCTCTTTATATTCGTCTGGTAGGTGTTGTAGCAGGGTTTCCAGAGTGTCATAATGGGCCCTGTCATACCTGGCTAAGAGTGCCTGAGTGTTTGAAATGCGCCAGATGCTGGCCGCTTGAGCCGCTACCCTTTTCCCTGATGCCTCGAACACCTTAGATTCTTTATCAGGGGAGGAGCATCACCCGTGGTTTGTGAGTTAGCCCTTTTCCGGGCATTGTAAACAACGAGAGAGTCCAAAGGCCACTGTCCCCTAATGTAGGTAGGGTCCCAACGCCGGTTTGTACTTTTTGTCAATTCTGGGGTTAATCACCCTGGCTCTTGTAGGCTCTTTAAATATTTCCCCAGCATGTTTCAAGACACCCTTCAGCATAGGCAGAGTCTTGACAGTTCTCTCCGAGGTGGAAAAGGTGTCTGTGAGAAGTTGGCCTGATATATGATGCTCACTAGTTCTAGTGATCACCTTGTATCAGTCCAAACAACCCTTATGGTGATTGGTTGTAAAGTCAACCTTATAGACCACCTATCCTAATGGTAGCATGGACAAAGCAGTCTTAGGCTAAACTCTTTTGGCATGTGAAGCCAGCTGTTTTACCACATATAACCCCTTGAATACCAAGTGAAAGGACACCACTCAGGTTGTTATGAAAATAAACAATATATTTATTAACTAACATACACCTCTGAACTCTTTATGAGATCAGAGGGCTAAGCACATGACAATCTCTTAGGAAAAATACGTTTAAGTTGCACAAATTACAATGGTGCCCTAGGGGCACAACAAATCATATACTAAGCAAGTGGAATGTGAAAGTCGATAGAAGGAATGGAGCTGTCCAGAGGCTGTAGGATCGCTGGGACCACGCTACACTAACTTTAGGTAAGTAATAGGAGGCCCACGGAATGCGTGTGCAGAGTGTGAACTCACACGCGAGATGCGTAACAACGTCTATGGACAGTACAGTTCAAGTAAAAGGTGAGTATGGACAATCCTGACTAGTTAGGACTAAAACGACTGTGGAACTGGACACTAGGAGAGTCAATCTACCCTGGAGCACCGAAATGCTCTTGTTACCTCACCCACGGGCTGCGGGTGCATAGGTGCCAAGTCGGGTTCCGGCGTTGAAGTCTATGGAGCCTGAAAGAAAAGATGCTGCAGGCGACCAGGAGGAAGATGTCCGGTGCGATCCAAGGGTGGATCAGAGATGTTGAAGACCTGAAAGCAGAGGGGACAATGTTCAGTCACTAGCCAGTGACTGGAGTGGAACCAGATGTCGTTGTCGCGATCAGGTGAAGAGTGGACGCTTGTCTCTGCAGCCACGTGGACCAGGAGGTGTCTTCGACGAGCAGGATCGCGGCACGAGCTGTCCCACGCAGGCTCTCGCTGTCAGCGGTGTCGGATCCGGATTTGGAGTCAACGGGCCTAGTAAAGGGAACCCACGCGGTGAGTGGAAACGGCGTCTGGTGCGGACCTGGAGGGTCTGTGGTGCTCCTCTTTTGGAAGGGAGCAAGGGCCAGTCTGGAGCAACCAGACCAGCAGTGAAGATTTCAATGTTCGTCGTCTAGGAGGCCACAAGCCAGCCGGCAAGTGACCAGATAACGCGTCGAGCAGCAGGCAAGCAGAAGGGCCCCACGCAGATCTCGTGGAGGCTCGAGGGCTGATCTTCGGTGCAGTAGCTGCGTGGGCTGGGGCTTCTCAATCCTCAAAGCACTTCGTCAAGGTTACCTCAGAAGTCGTGCTGGAAGCGAAGTGCAGTTTCTTTCAAGATGGCTGGTCCCACGTGTCTGGTCGCACCCACGGATCTCAGCTGTGCTGCAGATGTAGGTAGAGGTTGGAGAGGTCTGGGAATCCGGGTCTCGTCGGGCTCTGAAGTCTGGATCTTCGAGGGAAGACGACAAAGAGAAGCCGCTGGACGCTTGATGGTGCCTGCAGTTGCAGGGTGGACACTCCTTGCCCACAAGGGAGATTCGTCAGTCTTCTGGGGAGCAGAACGTCCAGAGTTTCTTGTAGAGTTTCAGTTCAGGATTAATCTAATTTGGAATGGGACCAGCTCCTACCTTTATTCGGCTAAAGGGGGCTGTACTACGACTAGGTCCCTCCTCTGGGTGGGACCAGGAAGGGGGGTGGTTACACCCCCTATCCTTTGTCCGGTCTTGCTCCAGAGCTGGGGCTGGAAAGCCCCAGGAACTGGTTTAGACCGTTGTATGCACAGGGACACCTTGTGTGCCCCAGGCATGTCTCATTCCTTTCAGCCCTGTCCTACCCAATACCCAAAATCCTGTCTGGGGTGGTGCTAGCACCTCCCTAGGCAGGAAACCCTTTTTCCAAGCCTCCCTCGCTGGAAGGACTCCCAGCAGCAGGAGGTCAGACTTGTGTCTGTGGTGGCAGCATCCATTTTGTGATGCTGAGGCTCGAGTTAACTTTAACCGGGGTTCACAGTTACATACATGTCGTGTCCCTCTAGAAGGGTGGAATGCTACCCCCGTCGCCAGAATTGGCGAGGGGGTAGTATTCCAATTCGTATGACACCCTACTCGACATGTTTGGATAATGCTATACCAAAGTTAGCAATAACGCGAGGATTATAATGCACTTAAGAGTATATGGTATAGCGTTATCATGGAAACAGCTAAAGGACTTGGCTCCGAAAGCAGCAGACAGGCTCAGCTCAAGCTAGAGCACCATCTCACATAATTCGAAGCACTCTGCCGCCTTCAGGATTAATAAGGCCTGCCATAGGAGTGGCTGATAGGAGGATATGTGTCCATTTTAGGGTTAGGTATAGGGATACTATATCTAAAGCAAAGGGTGATTACACCACCTTGCCCCAGCTGATTGATCAGCCAGTTGTGTCAGATTTGGATGGCCAGCCAGGGGTGGCATAATACATGCTGCAGCCTCTGGTAGGCCCAGAGTGAACCTATGCCCTGGGTACCTAAGGTACACTGTACAGGGACTGATAAGGTGACTCAGTATCCAATTGGATATGCACCTAGGGTACATGGATGTCAATTTAGAGAGCGACAGCTAGGCTGTGGGTCTGATTAGCAGGCCCACAGCCAGGGAAAGTCGTAAACCAGTTGAAGCAAAAAGCAAAAATCGGGGGTGACCACAGGATTGCAGACCCCACTCTCCTACAGTGTCAAAAAGAAAATCCTCTTCAACAGGATCAGCATGAAGCTAGACATCATGGTTTTTGGCTGCCCTTTCAATAAGCGCATTAAACACCGCTGAGTCCTCAGTAGGCGAGGTTTTAACAGCATACCCCTGAGTGTCCGGGCCAACGTGGGAGGGGACGCCCCTGGGGACGACCGAGGGGGAGAGGCCAAACATCTTGGAAACAGAACAGGGGACAACAGAGTTGGAATCAAGGGAGAGACAAACCAGGGAAACGAGTACATTTCAGACAGGAATCCCATGGCGACATACGAACACGATCACAGCATTACAGATGGTAAATACTACCACAGCACCCACACAGAGTAGTCCACTGATCAACTTATCTGACTATAATCTGGCATGCGAGGAACAACAGGTGTTAGAAAAGGGATTATCCTTTGTACCCACTAATCTTCCTAACAGTTTCAATTTGAAATTAGGACTTTTCCAATTCTTCCGCAAGGTTCGCCTCAAATATTACTTCAATAAATCACCCCTTACCAACTCAAACAGTAGTACAGGCCTAAGACCGCCCTCTACCTTCACCCCCCCCAACACATATGATGCCACCAAGGATTCTAGCATATGAACAAATGGTGATGGGTGACATCACTAAACTACTAACTGACAAAGTATGTGAAATACAACATTACCAAAACTGAACGACAAGCACTATA
Source organism: Lissotriton vulgaris (assembly GCF_964263255.1). NCBI lineage: Eukaryota > Metazoa > Chordata > Amphibia > Caudata > Salamandridae > Lissotriton > Lissotriton vulgaris. Next base: position 1,986,083,305 of record NC_141691.1, on the reverse strand, counting down.
CAATCTAAACAACAACCAAGAGATAGTAATAAAACCCGCCGATAAGGGGGGAGCAATAGTTATTCAAAACAGAGAGGCATACAAGGCAGAAATCCTTACACAGTTAGCCAGAGAGGGTAACTACAGGAAATTGCCTAAAGACCCGACCAATGACATAGCCATCCAAATCAGAAGGCTAACCGATGCAGCACATCAGGAAGGTATAATCACGAAGTTGGAAAATGAATATCTAAATAACCCCTATCCCCGTATTCCAACAATATACACAGTACCCAAAATTCATAAGGGCCTAACTGCACCTCCAGGGAGGCCGATCATCTCGGGGTGCGGTTCTATCTTAGAACCATTGTGCAAGTTCATTGACTTTTTTTTAAAGCCCATTGCAGAAAACACAACCTGCTATTTACGAGACACTATGCAGGTAATCCAACTGATGGCTGGGAACAAATTTGACCCCATCAAGGAACTATTGGTGACCATGGACATCACGTCCCTGTACACCAGTATCCCCCAACAAACAGCAATGGTTGAAATTGAAAAGGTTTTAGACAGCAGACCACGTCCACACAGGGTCCCAACCAGTTTCATCTTATCCCTTTTGGAATTGGCAATGAAAAGAAATTACTTCATCTTTGACGGGCAATACTATGAACAAACAAGTGGAGTAGCCATGGGGGCGAGCTTCACTCCCAACCTTGCCATTATATTTATGGATAAGTTTGAACATAAATGGATTCTAGACAACACCAATCCCTACAGAACAAAAATTGCAGAATGGCGTCGATACATCGACGACGTGCTCCTCATTTGGAGGGGCACACAGAAGGAACTGATGGCTTTCCACACTTGGTTGAAGGAGAAGGATCACAATATACAATTCTCCATTGAGAGTAGCAATAAGGCCATAAATTTTCTTGACCTGACCATCAAAGAAGAAAACCGTGTCTTATACACCACATTCTTTAGGAAAACAACAGAAAAAAACAGACTCCTTAGATACACAAGCCATCACCCTCGCAACCTCAGGGACAACCTACCTTATGGGCAGTTCCTGAGGTTGCGACGCAACTGCACCAAGAAAACTGACTATTTTACTGAATCGAACATCCTGATCAAAAGACTCATAGAGCGAGGATACCCCAGAAGCCTAGTTAGGAAAGCACGCAAAAGGGCATGGTTCAGCAATAGTGAGTCCCTCTTAGAACCTAAACAGAAACCTGACTCTACAGAAAACAGACTTATATGTGTGACTACCTTTAATACACGCAGTACGGAAATTAAACAAACCATTAATACACATTGGCACCTAATAGCAGAGGAGATAGGAATAACTGAACCCCCAATGCACGCCTTTCGTAAAGACAGGAGTGTTAAGGACTATGTAGTGCATTCCATGCTCAGTCAACCCAACATAGAAAGTCAAACTTCACTGTGGAATATCCCTCCTGTGTTAGGCCACTTTAAATGTGGCAGCTGTAAAGCGTGTTCTATGGTATCTGAGATAAGTGTTCACCCACAACAATTACACCCACACGTTACAACAACATACCAATTGCAACACCATGGGAGTGATCTATGCTATAATGTGCCCATGCGGTTTCTTATACATCGGTCAAACTAGCCAGAAAACTAAGACCCGTATCTTACAACACTGTAGCAAAATACGTTGTAAGGTACAAGGAGCTCCACTGGTAGATCATTTTCTCAACTTTAATCACCATCCTGAAAGTTTCAAATGGTGGATAATAGAGAAGGTTGCTAAAAATCCACGAGGTGGCAACTATGCCAAACTTCTTAATACCAGAGAATGCCGCTGGATGCACTTATTTGATACTATCAATCGCGGTCTCAATGATCGCGAGGAAGTGCTAAGACAAATGGTGGCAATTCGTAATGGTTGACCACCAGACTTAGCCACCTAACACTTGATCTGTTTAAATGCACCATGCACAAGATATGAATGTCAGCAGCCCTACATGCCAAGAACAGATGCATACTGATAAGTAGCATATTCGTTCAAATGAGAGATGAACAGAAAAGGCTTGGTCTGGCTGCCCAGCAAATGCTTAGTGCTCAGCCCTTTGGTGCTGTAGGGAGCACATAGGTTTTTAACTGGGGACTATTCCAAAGAAAAATCCTTTTAGTCTTGGAGGCCAATGGAAAGAACATGTAGAAATGATATCATGATTTGTCTGATGGGCAATAAGCTGTCAGAGGAATGGTCTTTGCCATCCCAGAGACTGCCCTCCTGTACTGAAAGTATCACAGAACAGTGGAAAACAGAGAGCTTGAGATTGAATGAAGTTCTGGGGGGTCAGAGCTAGGCTCGTCCTGCACACTCCCCCATCAAAGCACTGATCACCATGCTTACTAGGTACCAGTATCGGGGAACTGGCTGGAGCAATAAAAACCAGCTATCAGTAAATACCTTTATGAAGATTATGGAGACGATGGGAGGTGTCAAGAAGGAAAAGCAGAAAGATGGGATTTGGACGGAAATAAGCACATACATATTTGCCTGAATTGTAACCCCTATCCTTCCTTCTGTTCTCTTTCTTTTCCTCCAGCTTGCCTCTCTTTTTTCCTTCTTCCATCATATCTGCTCTCTTAGTCTGACCACATTTCTAATGTCATAGCTGCTCGGATGAGGCAGCATAGCCTACCTATGAAATCCTGACCTGTTCCTGTCATTTGCAGCGTACCTTTGCACATCACAGATGCATAGTCGACTGAGGACCAGCAGGAAGGAAGTTCACCCTGGCTGCCATTAGAGGGCAAATATCATGTTACCCTCAAATGATGTACCACAGCATCACTTCTTCCATCTTTTGGGTGTGGTCATGGCTAAGAGGGACAAGGGCTCCTCTTGTTAGCGGGTATTAGATCTTAGAAAGAGCCAAGAGCATGAACCTGTGTGCTGCACGTTTCATCACTTGGCTGCCACTTCATGTGCATTTTAAAGAATGGGATGTTTGTGTTTATTGGTAAAGAAGAGGATGAAACAGGGAAGATGTTATATTGTGCAGCTCATAGTTTGCTTGCCTTGCTACAATTAAAGAAACTCAGCAATCTTAAGAACAGTTGTGGTACTCTTTTACGAGAACTGCTGTGCATCAGCGTAGACCAATTTTTTATTCAGTTCTACTATCTTAGTTAAATATTTGACTGGAAACTGTTGAATTATTCTTTATTGAATTGTTTTGTTCTCCCCTTAACCAAAAGCTTGCTCTGAGAGCCGGTAATGAGAAGGAAGAAGGTGAAACAGCGGACACTGTTGGCTGCTGCTCATTGCGTGTGGAGCACATCAAACTGCACCCCAAGTTGGATGGTCAAGAGTATGTGGTAGAGTTTGATTTTCTTGGGAAAGATTCCATCCGCTATTACAACAAAGTGCCAGTTCTAAAGGAGGTTAGTATAACTATGCCTGTCATGTTTTTTTTTAAATTCAATCCAAGTATTTGCTGTGGTGCATTTAGATTTGGATATATTTATTTAATTTCTTGTTTGTTAAACTTCGAAGCAGTGGTGCAACGTGGCTTGATTCTGATTTTAACTATAGACCTGTGATGCAAAGCCCTTGCCAGCTCTTATTTTGATAACCCCAAGACATTTATTTAGTGGTGTTTCACCTACACAATTGATCCAAACACTGGGTGACCTATGTAGTGGAAGGAGCATCACTGGCTGTTCCCATATTAATTATCCTAGTCCATTGACTGCTCTGTCTTATTCATATTGCTAACGTCTTTAGTGACACCACGCATCTGATTGAACAAATATTTTTTTCTTGGTGATGGTACTATAGGTATTCAAGAATTTATACCGTTTTTTGGAGAACAAAGAACCAGGGGACGACCTGTTTGATCGGCTTAGTGTGAGTAGACCAGCATTCTTATGAGGCATTATCCTTCGGGAACTGTTGTTTAACGTTTGCGCATTCATGGCCATACAAAGGAGATGACAAAATAATTGTACTTGCTTTTGTGATATTTATTTTGCATTAGTTTAGACCCTACCAAACCCAGACAGTCTAGTATATTAACCTATGGATTTCCTGTATTTTGTGGTAGTGTTGTCCGTGTTAACCAAGGAAAATGGTCGACAAGATGGTTTGTGCTGTGGCCGTTAATATTATTTTGTTTTTATGCGCTGGGTGCAAACTGAGCCCAAAAGGCAGAAGAGCTCTGTACATAGTAAGAGGATGCACAGCGAGAAGATAAGAGTAGGTAGACATTAGGTACCTTTACAGTGAGAACTCAAGTCAATGCATGCTTTCAAATTCAGAAGAAAAACAGTAGCACAGGTGAAATGAGGTGGAGAGGTAAGGGATACAGACTAGGAAGTAATAAGAATCAAGAGTTGTTTTTTAAGACCTTCCTTGATTTGATTTATGGAAGGACAAATGGAAACAAAAATTGGGCATTTGAGGGTGAGGTGGAGACTAAATGAATAGTGGCATACGTGAAAAGTAATTATGAGTCTTCTGCAAGAAAGACTTGAGCCCGCTGTCTGTCTAGAGCCTGGACGAACACTCTGCTCCCTCATGGCAACGTAAGATTCATAAGAAAGAACAAAGACGAAGCTCCATGGTTTTGTGGCAATAAGAGGAAGATATCAAACGATAGATCCTCCTCTTCCTCTCAACCTTCTCAAGTGCTGTAACCAATTAAGCTCTCCACAGTAAGTTCAACTAATTTGGAACTCCAGGCCTTTAGAGAAAACGCTATGTTGATGTTTTTGCTTAAAGCCCATATAATGCATCATCTTCAGTAATCAAGAACCCTTGTGCTTTGACTTTGTTTGAATTCGGAGCAATTCCTTTGACATTGGCACCTCTTGCAACCCATTCACTAGTCGTATTGAAGCTAGCTTCAGCACAGTTTTGGGTACTGAAAAATCAGATGCAGCCATTAACATCTACCATCTGAACCCCAATACTTCAATCCCAACACATATTTCATCATAGACAAAGGAGTTTTATAAATCAGCAGTTTCCTGATGTGTTAAGAAAATTGTTATTACAATTACTACAGGAACTTTTTGGTTCATATATTTCAACTCACTGACTTGAGTAATTTTCTCTATCTCCCTGACAATCTCTTAAATTCTGATACATCTACAGAACCTTAGTGGCTGGACTACATCTGTCTTCTGTAATTCATTTCCAAACCTACAAAGGTCATCCTTCAGCAGAACTTTTGGTGGTCTCAGCTAGGAGAAAGACGCCTGGCACTTTGTCAATCTGTACCCACTCAGAGGAACCCAAAACTTCAGATTGCAAAAAGGTTACACCACCAGCTCTGGCTAGTAGTGCCATGCAAAAGTATAAACTAACTCCTGATAAGTAAGACGTGTGTACACGTCAGTTTTCAGAATGTTATGATACAACTTACTTCGTCACCATTAAAGACAAACTGTTCCTGCCCCGTCCCATCAGACGTTCTAAGCCTCTGGATCGCCTTTGTAAAGAGATTTTGCTTCTGGAAGTGCCGCTTTGAAAGCTAATAATGCGTCTTCTTTATTTGCTTGTTATTTCTACACTGTGTGGGAAATCGAGACCTCTTTTTCTGGGAAGATAAAAATGTTTTGGAGACTTGTTCAAACAGTTTGTTGAGAAAACTGCATTTGTAATTTGCCCTTTTCTTTCATGCCATCTCTAAATCCCGATTTATGAATTGCATGTGCTATTCTGTCCGGGTTGTCATGAGTATAAAAACTGCCTTAAATGTGTTAATATGGCATGCTTATTCTGCTTTTATCCTGGCTGACTATTCACCTTCAGGAGGTCATGCACATTGATGCACAACTGCTCTGCACAATATTAAAGTCATACCATAGTGTGCATGGTTTTTCCTACAAATAATTATACTTCTACGCATGTTATACAGCATATTGTCACCATAATACGCCAAAGCTGTTTAGTTGTCTGTACTCTGCCAAATTAACAGAGCTGCCATGCACTAGTACCTAACATGCAGTTATAACAAACATAAACGTACACACCTTTAGGCGCAAAACATTGCATCATATGACATCCACCAACATTCTGGCCAAGCAAATAAATAATTGACACTACTCTGCACTCCCAAACCCTAATTGAAGAACTGATAGGTCTTCGATGCATTCACCCATTTTCATGAAATACAAATCTCTTCCTACGTCACTCACACCAAACAGTGCAAAACTAAAAAAGCAACTCTGCAACCTGCACATAACCGATTGCATGCTTACAACATAAATGATCCAACTGTTCTGTTCTAATTGTGATGGAGATGAAGAATATGATGTATGGCAAAGATTGAATGTCCTGTGTCAATAACATTCCAAGTACAAATGACTATTCATATGTATCTAGTAAGGTGCTAGGAATAAACTGCTTATTTTGTAGCTTGTGAATCTCCAAACAGATGTTCCTATTAGTAATATTTTATTTCTAAAGGCTGTGATCAACTATTCGAGAAAAACCGATATCGAAAGGAGTACTTTTTGTTTCTCTGTGATCAAATATGGCTTACATTACATCTTTTTTCTCTTTCCAGACAACAAGTGTTAACAAACATCTTCAGGACTTAATGGATGGATTGACCGCTAAAGTCTTCCGAACTTACAATGCTTCCATTACCTTACAGGAACAGTTGAAGGCACTCACCAATGGTAAGCTTGGCTCATCCAAGATTACATTAAATTGTTTATTGGTGGCCCACATACTTTCTGGTATACTTTACTTAATTAGGTTTATCCAGTATTGATATCTTCCACAGATTCAAACGCTTGAATCATCCCCGCCGTCGAGGTGGGAGTCTCACGATATAAATAAAATATATACATAACAGTAATAAAATTTCATACAATAGGCTGTAATGGACAGTAAAGTCACTACACTAGCCTTCCTCTTATTTTTGTAAAAAAGAACCAAATCTGGAACACAGGCAATCAGGCTCCAGCACCCTCTAGAACACTCCACAGGGAGGCAAGTCCCTCAGATTTTCTACCACACGTCGTGTGATCAGGAGTCTCCCTGAGCTCTGCTCAGTTTTTAGCAAAATGTTGCTGAATACTGTGAGTACAGGATGTCTGATTCTACAAAGAAAGGATTGTTCTTGCCTTTTGGTTCCGGTGGGAAAAAGAGGTTACATTTCGAAGATCCTCACAAGGAGTGTATATATTGTCTGTATCCTTCACATAAGGTCAAAGACTGTAGAATATGTAGAACTTTTTCTTCAAAGACCTTAAAAGATAGAGAGAGTAGATTACTGATCTGGCTGGAGAAATTGAAAGTGAGATCTGAGGTGTTGTCTGAAGATGATGATAGTGATAGCCTGCCTGCATCCAAGAAGAGGGATAGATCTGAAGATCCACCTGAAAGAGCTGGCAAGACATCTATAAAGTCTCACCATGAGGCTAGCCACTCTGCCTTTAAAAAAGAGCAGCTTACTTTCTCCTCTGAAGAAAAATCTGTGGAAAAATCAAAAATGCCACCTAAAATGTCATTGAAACAGCCCAGGACTCATTGAGTCTGTCAGACCTTCGTTGTCGTAAAAAAAGACTCCGTCGACGACGAAGCCACCTCAGAGTTCGTCTACGCTATCTCAGTTGACAGAACAACTGGTAAGGATTGTTCCTTCGACGAAGATCAACTCGCCTCTGACGACGACACTGTTGACCATACCACTGACGGTTACAGTTTCTCCTCCCTCCATGTCCCTCTTGTCGACGGCACCATTGGCCTCTCTCCCGTCGATGCCCCCACCGTTGACGACGGTCCCACTCTCGTCAACGCTTCCTCTGTCGACCGCCACTTCAACCGCAGCTTCATCTGTCGCTATGTCTCCGTCCATGGTCATCTTGTCGACGATCATGCTGGAAAAGTCCCACTTTGTTACAGGTAAGAAATGCGTTACTTACCTGTAACTGCAGTTACCAGTATTGGTGTCTTTCATAGATTCACATGCCTGAATCATTCCCCGTCGTCGATACGGAGTCTCCGGTACATAGAAAAGTAATGTCCTATAGACAGACATAGAGAATAGTAGGCCTAAAGGCCTCACCGTAGTAACATATCCATGTCCTTTTGTAAAAAGGACCAAACTCTAGATAAGAGCCAATCAGCTATCACCTCCCTCTAGAACCTTCCTGGCAGGAGCCTCAGTCCCTCAGATTTTCTTTTTTTTTTTTTTGTTGAAACCTTTATTGATACTTCAAGTAAATACAAGCACGGGCCTACAACCATCCCAGCCGGCCGCTAATCAAATCATGAATACAGCAAATCAATATAAGGCAGAGGTCTTCAAACTTTTGGGTGCCGAGACCCCCCTGTCAACATTTTCAGTTGTAAGGACCCCCCTCCTGACAAACATTTCTAAACCTGTAGGCAGGGCTCCTGGAATTCTGAGGCAGGTGAGGACCAAATTATACGACAGGCTTGACTAAATTGTGTGGGAAGAACATTTTAATAATGTTATGTGATGCTGCGTTATTTTATGATAGAATTACTTCGTTATTTTGACATTTTCTGCACTCTGTAAAACTGAGGAAAGATTTCACCCCATCAGTACCAGTTTATAACCAAAAAACAGCAATTAACATCAGAAAGATGTCTAGTCAACCTTTGTGATGGGCCTTCCAATCCGCAGGAATACGTGCTGCCACATAAGAAGCTCACCTGGCCCTGGCCGAGCGCAGAAGGGGTCCCTTAAAACCCTGGCTGTCTTGTGCAGAGTTAAGCAATTTACTCATGCGGCTTTCCTCTCATGCCTCCCTTCCATCCCTCTCTCCTTTCCTCTCCCAATCCCGGATCCTTCTCTCACTTTGCAGGCCATTTTCTTTCACCCCTTTTTACAACTTCTTAACTCTCCCCGTTCAACTTCTCATTTCACCCTTAATCACCTCTTGCCATTCTGTCTTTTCACTGCCCTCGTTTCTAACAGTTTCTCGCATTTATCTCATGGTCCCTCTGGCCCCGTCACTTCCCGTGCCCATCTGCACTTCTCATTCACCTCAAGTCTCTCCATTCAAATTGTTGTCTATTTGTTTCTTACACCTCTCCAGTCCCCCCATTTGTCTTTCACATCTCTCCTTTGTTTTTCACACCTTCTTGAGCCAATGTCCCTCTCCCTTGTTACCTCAGCACCAGTGCTTAATTTGAGCAGGTGGTTTCCGGTGCTCCGCACTGGCACCTACTTGTGCACACTGGCACTATAACCGTCTGCCACATTGTGGCTCTGTCTGTGTAATTTAGAGATGAGCAGAACAGCTGTTTATTAATTCAATATACATTAAAAATGATAAACTCCTGACATCCATGCCATTCTTATAGCTGTGGGGGCTTGAAATAGTCACACTTGCACAGTGTTATGGCTGGAAGTTGCATAGGTATTGTCATTGGCCGCACAGACAAGGCAATGGGTGGGTGGTTAAAGTTGCAGTGGCCTACTGGTGAGGTCCCTGTCACATGTTTTATTACAAATTAATCACTGCTCAGCACCCACCCCAGTACTCACTCTCTTCCCCTATCGCTGCTGTCCCTGGCCCATGTTGCATCAAATTACTTTTTAGATCATCTCTCAGCTATCTTCTCTCACAGTCTGACAGTAGCCCTCCTCTGTGCCCTCAACTTTCCATCACACTCACTACTTGCGTGTCCGCACTTCCCTTCGGCACTTCACATTTCTCCTCATCCCTGACCTCTTCAAATAAATTCTCTCACTCCCTTGCTGTCCTTTCTCATCCTATCATCTCTCCTCACTGAGCACACGGGTTAGACCTGTATGCTCCTCTTGGCCTGTGCCACTCTGCTTATTGTTCCCTAATTCAGGAAGGCACAAATTGTCTGTCTTGCTGTTTTGGTGCAGGCTACACAGTTATGGAACGTGCACCCTCCTTTGCTTCGCTCCACCAAGAATCCGTTATCCTTTAGGAAGATATAAAAATCTGGCTCTATGCTCTGTAGGTCACCCCATTTGGCTGGTTCTCCTTCCCCTTCTGTATGGTTCTCATTTGCCTTCAGGCAGAAGATGGCTATTAGCCCCAGGACACCTTTTGGTAACAGTAGCACACTACAAATGTAAATAATAATAGTAAAAGGCAGAAGCAGGGAAGCCACTAGACCTAAACTTCGCGGGGGCCTACACTCCCAGGCAGGGCTGGCCCTAGCACTGATCACACACAGCGCAAGTCTTTTTTGGTGCCCCCTCCCCCGTTTCCTCCTTCTCCATAAATTCCCTCACTACCCCTCACCAACAATGCACCTCATCTCTCTGTAGCACCTTTCTGACAAACTTTTTTTTTATAGTGCTACTCCTAGTTTACTCACACTCAGTTCTGTGATCTGCTTAGTATATGTTCTTTGTAGCAGGCACATTAACCCTCTGCGCTCTGTGGATAACAAGAATGACCATGTGAGTGCGCGGTGAGCGATGCAACAGTGTGAGAGTAGGGAAAGAGGAGTGACTGCATGGTGAGTGAGGGGAACATATGAATTTGGGTGCGGATGTAAGTGCAGAGTGGGACGAATGAATGCATGGTTAGTGATGGGCTTGTTTGAGCGAGTTGCAAATTGAGCAGTGAGAGGGCAGGTGAATGAGGTGTGACATGAGTGCAGGGTGAGTGCAGATCAGTAAGGCTGAGGTACAGGGTGAAAAACGCAAGTGCATTGTGAGTGCAGAGCGATCACTGTGAGTGCAGGGTGAGAGGGTGAATGATATGAGTGCATGGTGATCAGTGGATTTTATTTACAATCCTATTTAGTGTCAAGAGGAGGCCTTTGCAGGCTCTTTAAACATCAAATGGCTGGTATTTTTCTTCTGGCATCCCTACTTTATATTTCTTTTCATGTAATGCATTCTCACGCTACTGCAGTAAATGTAAAATTAAAATGTAAGGAATAGGCAGAGTTGGGGCTCAGGGGGTACTGGAACTAGAAAAACGAGCATTTGCATAGCCAATAGGTCTCGCCTTTGGGACCTTATACGTTTTTAGCCATGCAACAGTTGATGTTATTGCACCAAGGATATTGTGCTGCATAACTAAATACTTATAAGGTCCCAAAAGCGAGAACTATTGACTATGCCAATGCTTGTTTTAACCTATACAGGATAAGTGATTTGCTCATAATCACTGGATGTTGGCCAGCCCAAGGCAAGACTCGAAATTGGTTTCTTAGTACCACAGCCCACAGCTCTAGGCACTAGAATGCATCTCTCCCTTGTGGAACACCTCCCTAAGGATAATCTGTGAAGTGGCATTCCGCAAGTGTGGAATTTCCGTTTCACTCTGAGTTAAAGGAGCTCCGAGCGGGGGGGGGGGTAATGCATAACAAAACACCTGCTATTCAATGCACTAAAAGCGCTAGCTATTCAATGCGCAAAAAGCGCTACCTATTCCCAGTGCCGTGGTGCTCACGCATGCAGCCTAAGCAGAGACCTGCTCATCTCCAGCTCGGCTTATCATCCTTCCGAGGCCCACAAAAGGAGTGTTTTTACGCGGAGTGAAACACCCACTTGTGACAGAGCTGCAGACTTATGAGCCTGTTGCAGCATTCACACTGTACTGTAGAAGAGCGTGCAACATTCTTTATGTAATCGGGTCACACGTTGTCCCAAAGTATTCTTACAGGTTTCACTCCCTCTGAGCCAAACTGTGGCTTACAGTGGGGCTGAGGCGGTTAGGGAGGTCATCAGAGGCAGTTGATGGGGAGTTGAAGGACCCCCTACTTTATTATCATGTTAATGCTGACTGAATGGGCTTCTCAGGGAGTGGGAAGTGAGGGTAGGCGGCTGGAGGGAGGCAGCCCCTGGGAGAAGAAGACAGGCAGGGGGTAATTAGCAGAGGAGAGGGGCCCGATTATTCATTGCTGGTAATCCCCCCACACCAGCTCCCAATCCTCGCCCCCTCTCTTTGAGGCAGGAGGGTGGAAGGGGGTGCAAGGAAAAAGCGAGAGGTGGCACGCAGATGGTGAGAGATGGAAGAGAAAAAGGAGGGACAAGGAGATGAGAGAACGACGGAGGGAGTTCGAGAGAGGAGAAGGGAGAGCAGGGAAAGGAGCAAGAGAGAAGTATTTTTCAGAGAGCAGAGAAAGAGCTGGGGCAGGAGGAAGGGAGAGTGTACGGAGATTAGAGAGAGCCTTGGAGGGGCAGCGCAGGGGCGAGGCTGAAGGGGAGAGAGAGGAGGTAAGACGGACATAAGGCGCAAACTTCATCCATTGTGGCATAAACCCTTAGTCTCTGCCTGGTAATTATAACGTAAATATTATACATTAAGTGGTGTAATGTCTTGCATTCTAATCATGCATCTTCGAGAGGAAAAAAGATCTTCAACTTGGTTGTGTTTTTTTTTTTTGCCGGTATGCAGTTCAGGTTTTCCATTAATGAACTTTGGGAATGTGGGGCTCTAAAGCCGCATTTCAGAATGCCCACGAGTCAAAAGATAGCTCAGCGGGCAGTGCCTACACTTTTACAGCACATATGTAAATATATAAATGGTCTTTAACGACCTGTGAAAAACTCTGGCGTGCCAGGCTGTGCTGGAGATAAGACTGCAGACACAGCCCAGCGGAGCCCACAGCAGCTCGAGCTGAGACACACTACGGGGGAGGAGGGGGGCTGAATCCCTTGTTGTCCATGGGCAGAAGTGTGACCGGGAATGCGCGACTCCCATTAAATCACTCCACGGCCCCCCTGGGGGTCGCGCCCCACACTTTAAATGACCCCTGATATAAGGAGATACAGCAGCCAAGCTGGGGACGTAGAAGTGTCCAGTTTATAACTTGTATTTCAAGCAGAGCGGTCGAAAGACAGGATTAAAGAAGGTTCATTTTCCAATAAAGAGAGACTCAAAAATCAGTGCCGTACAATCATACATGGTCCTACAATAGCAAGCCGGAAGCAAAGATCCGCGCGAAATACAAATACATTCGAGATACTGGGGTAAGGCATACGATTCAGGATAAACGTACGAACAAACACTTGCCGCGGCAAAGCTGCATCCCACCCCTCGACACCAAACATACTGTAGGAGACACGAAGCTTGACGACACCAAAAGGAAAGAAATACAAAGGGCCATAGAAACAAAGAAAGGACAAATCAACAAACCCCAACCCCCATACCCCCACCCTGCACCCCTGCAGAAGGCTATGGCCTATCCCCCCCCCCAGCAGCGTGCCTGTCGCCCTAAAAGAGAAAACCCGAAATGTAGAAAAGAGGGAAAGAGAAAGGAATAAAAGAAGAAAAATAGAAGAGTATGGAGGAGGGCCATCAATCTGGCCACCCGGCCCCGCCCCCACCACTGCACAGAATAAACATCCTAAATCGGAATCAGTGTAGTCATGGAAAACATTAAACACCAATAGCACCATCAATGACATCCCAATCGAGTGTCCCCCAAATCACCATCAGCCAACAATCAGTCCACTGAGTTCTAGGCAGTCTCACCCCTGGCCTCTTCGGGCAGTTATACCAACTTATGTCCATCCATCAAGCAACGGACAAAGCTACATAGAGAGGTCTAATAATCTGGGCGGACCGGGCAGTATTGTTACTCCATGGGACTTCAGCCACCATAACCCAGCCGAAAAAGTAAAGCGGAAGCCCGCCCTCGGCAGTATCAAATCCGGAAACAGCCTCCAGCCCGAACATAGTCTCACCAGCCATGGAAAGAAAGTCATACCATCCGTCAAGCACTGAAACCTCGCCGGGGCGGCACGAACCATAAATCTGTGTTGTTTCTTCAGCAGCTGATGAGATACGTGCCCCGACGAGTCGCCCACTTGTACAACAATCTGGTCGAGCGAGGTCCCGGATCGGGTCTCCCAGCGTCTCTATGAACATAGGCAGAGCCGCAACACTCATCACTGACGCGGAGACGGACTCGTCGCGGAGATCGAACCATGTCCGCACGGGACGATGGGACAACAATGGCGGCCATCCTTCTTCCCAGATCCCAGGCATTACAGATCAGGGTCGAATGCAGAGTTGTTAATGCAGCCAATATATCCTTGGACGTGGGTCCTTTCTCGTGCCAACAGGCCCCGGGATCCTCCCGTACAGCGGCTTCTCTGTCCGGAGGTGGCCTGCGTAGGGGGGTGCCCGCCGCCATCTTAGTTAACACGGCCTAGCCCTTTTCCACCGCACCAAGGGATTAGGCCCCACATCAAGGCGCAGCAGGAACTAGCGCAGAGTCCCAAGGAGTCAAGGCAGGCGTCCCAGGGAGGGGCCACCAAAGGGCTAAACAAAATCTCCGCCGCTCCCTGGGAGACGCCCGCCGATTTCAGGCAGGACCATTCGTTATGTCCGGACACAATTCTGGAAAGGGGGCCTCCAAATATCGGGCACTCCCCTCGATCCTGCTTCACCGCACACCCCACGAGGCACTCCGTCAGATGGACTGGGTCATCATCGTCGCCATCGGCCCATCGGACCGCCGGTGTTCTCCGGCCGACTCCTCGTGACCACCAGTGGCCGCTGTTGTCGCATTTGAGGCCGGCTGCCCTGCTCACTCGACACCCCGGTCCCAGCTCTACGAAGGCCGCAGAACAATCGGGGACAATACCACGGGATTTTCGCATACAGAAGCCTCAGGAGCAAACGGTTAGTGAAAGTTTTCCATTGCATGTTCAGATTTGCCGTTGCGGCTCAGGATAAGTGCCAGGATATATGTGCGGGGCGAAAAGGCTCACGGAGCTGAGTGGCTATGCGACCATCTCGATCGCCATCTTGGCTCCTCCCCGTCCTTCAGATTTTCGTACGCAATAAGCAAAGTAGGCGTGACACTGAGAGAGTTAGGAAAGTCATTCTAGGGAAGGCGGAAGGGTTGCATGTGAATATATGAAAGACACCAATACTGGATAACTGCAGTTACAGGTAAGTAACGCATTTCTTATCCAGTATTATCGGTGTCTTTCATAGATTCACATGCCTGAATCAGAGTGGCAAGCCATGCAGAGTGCACATTTCTGATGGAACAGCATATACAAGTCCTTAGATAATACACATCATGTGAGCATGAATCATCATTAGACATCCACAATAAGGATTAGTAAAGAAATGTGCATATCAGAGTAGGATGGAGGGATGGAGGAAGGCTCACCTTACTGAAATAGATGGCGTAACACTGTTTGTCCCACTGCTGCATCATTCATCAGCTCTGTATCCAGGCAGTAGTGCCTAGAGCAGGTATGCGGCAACTTCCATGTTGCCGCCCTGCAAATGTTAATGACTGGCGCCCCTGCAAAGAGAGCCATTGAAGTGGACATAGCTCTCGTGGAGTGCGCTCACACTTTGGAATGCAATGGGTGCAGAAATCCATCTGGAGATGCTCTGCTTGGTAAGTGGTGGACCTGTCCTAGGCCTGCTGTAAGCTACGAATAGCTGGTTAGATTTCCTGAATGTTTTAGTTTTGTCATTGTAAAACTTCAAGCATCGTTTGAGATCCAAAGAATGCAGCGATCTCTCAGCTGCCGTGCTTGGGTTTGGAAAGAAGGAACACAGAACCACAGGTTCATTTAGGTGGAAGTCCGACGGGACTTTTGGGATAAACCTAGGATTGGTTTTCAGGATTACTCTATTGTTTTTAAACTGTAGAAAAGGATCCTGGATTGAAAACGCCTGTAGCTCACTGACCCTCCTTGCAGATAAAAGCGCCAGGAGGAGTGCTGTTTTCCACAAGACATACTTTAGGTCAGCTCTGTGTACTGGTTCGAACGGATGCTTCATGAGCTGGTTAAGAACCACATTGAGATGCCAGG
Source organism: Lissotriton vulgaris (assembly GCF_964263255.1). NCBI lineage: Eukaryota > Metazoa > Chordata > Amphibia > Caudata > Salamandridae > Lissotriton > Lissotriton vulgaris. The sequence goes on along the minus strand of NC_141691.1, from coordinate 1,986,067,565 downwards.
TAGGTGGCAACATCCTTACTGGCAGGAAAGATCTGCATAATCCTTTTAGAAATTGCTTAATCAACCTGCTTGACCAGAGAGATTGACTCGTTGAAGTTCTTTTATAACGAAATATTGCTGCTAAGTGTACTTTAATGGAGGAGTGGGCTAGGCCCGACTGTGTCAGATGTAATAGATAAGGTAAGATTTCCTCCGGTGAGGAGGAGAAAGGCTGAATGTCTTGATCTGCACACCAAACACAAAAGCGCTTCCATTTCAGGGAATACGTTTTGGTCGTGCTATCCACCCTTGCTCTGGCAAGAATGTCTCTACAGTCTTGTGGAATATTCAGATTGTGGACCTCTAGGAACTCCGGAGCCCGACAGCTAACCTGAGAGACTTCAGATCTGGATGTTGAACTTGATTGTTGTTCATTGTGAGCAGAGATGGATACTGCCGCAGGTGGATCGGCGGCTCCAGGGATAGACGGTGGAGCTCTGTGAACCAATGTTGCCCCGGCCAAGTTGGGGCTATTAAAATTAGAGTACAAGGCTCCACCTAAACCCTCCTGAGGACTTTAGGAAGCATCCGGAATGGCGGAAAGGCGTACGCAAAGACGTTGCGCCATGCGATTGAAAATTTATTCGCTAGAGACCCTGACTGGGGATGCCAACTTGCGAACTGTGGGCATTTGGCGTTCATTCTCGTCGCAAATAGATCGATTTACGGCGTGCCCCATCTGGAGAAGATCTGGTCGATAATTTGTTGATCTAGCTCCCACTAGTGTGACAATGTTTTCTGCCTGCCAAACGCGTCGGCGAGCACATTGCCCATGTCTGGGACATATTCCGCCCTTAGGGTTACATTGTGGAGTATGAGTCAATTCCAGAGTTTTTTGCGACTCGCGAGAGAGCGTCAGCGAGTGTGTCCCTCCCTGTTTGTTGAGGTAGTGCATAGTCGTGGTGTTGTCTGTCAGGACGAGCACCAGGGAATGTTTGATTCTTGGCAGGAAAGCTTGAAGGGCCAGGAACACTGCCCGCGGTTCGAGAAGATTGAAATGTAGTTTCTTCTCCATAGGAGACCACTTCCCGCTTATCTGTAGCTCTTGCAGAAAAGCTCCCCAGCCTTCCAAGGAGGCGCCTGTTGTGACAACATGAGGAGCAGCCGGAAGCAGGAATGACCAGCCTTGGGACAGGTTTTGAGATGACATCCACCATTGCAGGGTCCGACCATCTGAGGATTCACTTTTATGTGGTCGTCGAATGAACCTGCGCATTAGACCCACTGCTTCAAGAGCGCCTCTTGTAGGTCTCATTCGTAGTCGACAGTGAGGAATCAGGAGGATACCCGATGACATCATCCCTAGGAGGGATTTGAAGAGGCCGACTGTCAAGACTTTCTTCGAGGCTACTATAGCAGCTAGTGCAAGGAGCTTGTTCATCCACTCTCTGGATGGGAAAGCTTTTGATGACCGTGTGTCCAGGGTTGTATCTAGGAAACTGATGCACTGAGAAGGTTGTAGGACCGATTCTTCCGAATTGAGGGTGAGACTCAAGCAATCGAAAAGCTTTAAACAGGCGTTGGAAGACCTGGACGCGTCTTCTAAGGATGGAGCCTTGACCAGCCAGTCATTCAGATACGGAAAGACTTGGTGATGGCACTGTCTGAGATATGCCGCCCTCGGGGTACGACATTTCGTGAATATGCGCGGTGCAGACTTGAGCCCGAAGGGCAGAACGCAAAATTGCAAGTGTCTGCCCGCTACTGCAAATCGCAAGTACCTTTTTGTTGTTCCTGTGAATTGGGATATTGAAGTAAGCGTCCTGTAGGTCTAGGGACGCTCTAAAATCCTGCTCTTACAGTATTTGCAAGACCTCCTGGATCGTTACCACGCGAAACGACTGCTTCTTAGGAATGTATTGAGGGCCCTAAGGTTAGCGATTGGTTTCCACTGCTTGTCTTTTTTTTTTTTTTTTTTTGGATCAAAAAGAAGCGGGAATAAAACTCTTTTCCCTTTTGAGATGGAGGTACTCTCTCTATTGCTCCTTATTGCAGCATAATCGTGATCTCTCGTAGAAGCAGCAGTAGATTTTTGTTATTTCCGCTGTCCTTTACCTTGAAAGGACGACTTCCCAAAACAGGATTGCGTGTTTTGCTGTTGTTGGCGCTGTTGGTATTGCGGTCTACTCTGGCCTGAAGAGCAGGAAGACTTGTATTGATAATTTCCTCTGTAGGAAGACTGTCCTCTGTGAGAAGTTGGCCTGATATATGATGCTCACTAATTCTAGTGATCACCTTGTATTAGTCCAAACAACCCTTATGGTGATTGGTTGTAAGTCAACCTTATAGACCAGCTATCCTAATGGTAGCATGGACAAAGCAGTCTTAGACTAAACTCTTTTGACATGTGAAGCCAGCTGTTTTACCACATATAACCCCTTTAATATCAAGTGAAAGAACACCACACAGGTGGTTATGGAAATAAACAATATATTTATTAATAACAAACACCTCTGAACTCTTTATGAGATCAGAGGGCTAAGCACATGACAATTTCTTAGGAAAAATACGTTTAAGTTGCACGAATTACAATGTTGCCCTAGGGGCGCAACAGACCATATACTAAACAAGTGGTATAAGGAAGTCGATTAAAGGAATGGAGCTGTCCAGAGACTGTAGGATCGCAGGGACTACACTACCCTAACTTTAGGTAAGTAATAGGAGGACCATGGAACGCGTGTGCAGAGTGTGAACTCACACGCAAGATGCGTAACAACGTCTAAGGACAGTACAGTTCAAGAAAAAAGGTGAGTACGGACAATCCTGACTAGTTAGGACTAAAACGACTGTGGAACTGGACACTAGGAGAGTTAATCTACCCTTGAGCACCGACATGCTCGTTACCTCACCCATGGGCTGCGGGTGCATAGGTGCGAAGTCGTGTCTTGTTTCTGCGTTGAAGTCTATGGAGCCTGAAAGAAAAGATGCGACCAGGAGGAATATGTCCGGTGCGATCCCAAGGTGGATTGGTGATGCTGAAGACCTGAAAGCAGAGAGGACAATGTTCAAAGTCACTAGCCAGTGACTGGAGTGGAATCAGGAAGGAACCAGATGCTGTCGTCGCGATCAGGTGAAGAGTGGACGCTTGACTCTGCAGCCACGTGGACCAGGAGGTGTCTTCGACGACCAGGATGGAGGCCCGAGCTGTCCCACGCAGGCTCTCGATGTCGGTGGTGTTGGTTCCGGATTCGGCGTCAACAGGCCTTGGCAAAGGCAACTCACGCGGTGAGTGGAAAAGGCGTCTGGTGCGGACCAGGAGGGTCCGCGGTAATTCTCTTTTGGAAGGAAGCAAGGGCCAGTCTGGAGCAACCAGACCAGCGGTGTAGTTTTCAAGGATCGTCGTCTAGGAGGCCACTAGCCAGCCGGCAAGTGACCAGACAACACGTCGAGCAGCAAACAGGCAGAAGGGCCCCACGCAGATCTCGTGGATGCTGGAGGGCTGGTCTTCGGTGCAGGAGCTGCTCGGGGCTGGGGATTCGCAGTCCCCAAAGCACTTTGTCGAGGTTACCTCGAAGTCGTGCTGGAAGCTAAGTGCAGTTTCTTCCAAGATGGCCGGTCCCACGTGTCTCGTCGCACCCACGGATCTCAGCTGTGCTGCAGATGTGAGTTGAGGTCGGAGAGGTCTGGGAATCCGGGTCTCGTCGAGCTCTGAAGTCTGGATCCTCGAGGGAAGACGACAAAGTGAAGCCGCTGGACGCTTGATGGTGCCTGCTGGTGCAGGGTGGACACGCCTTGCCCACAAGGGAGATTTCTTCAGTCTTCTGTGGAGCAGAACGTTGAAGTCCAGAGTTTCTTCTTGTAGAGTTTCAAGTCAGGATTAATCTAATTTGGAATGGGACCAGCTCCTACCTTTATTCTCCTAAAGGGGGCTGTACTGCGACTAGGTCCCTCCTATGGGTGGGACCAGGAAGGGGGGTGGTTACATCCCCTATGCTTTGTCCGGTTTCGCGTCAGAGCTGGGGCTGGAATGCCCCAGCAACTGGTTTGAACCGGTGTATGCACAGGGACACCTTGTGTGCTCCAGGCATGTCTCATTGCTTTCAGGCCTGTCCTACCCAATACACAAAATCCTGTCTGGGGTGGTGCTAGCACCTCCCAAGGCAGGAAACCCTTTGTCTAAGCCTCCCTCGGTGGAAAGACTCCCAGCAGCAGGAGGTCAGACTTGTGTCTGTGGTGGCAGCATCCATTTTGTGATGCTGAGACCTGGGTTAACTTTAACCGGGTTTCACAGTTACATACCTGTCGTGTCCCTCTAAAAGGGTGGAATGCTACCCCCGTCGCCAGACTTGGCGAGGGGGTAGTATTCCAATTCGTATGACACCTTACTCGACATGTTTTGATAATGCTATGCCAAAGTTAGCAATAACCGCGAGGATTATAATGCACTTAAGAGTATATGGTATAGCGTTCTCATGGAAACAGCTAAAGGACTTGGTTCCGAAAGCTGCTGACAGGCTCAGCTAATGCTAGAGCACCATCTCACATAATTCCAAGCACTCTGCCTCCAGGATTGATAAGGCCTGCCATAGGAGTGACTTATAGGAGTATATGTGTCTATTTTAAACCAGTGAAGCAAAAAGCAGAAATCGGGGGTGACCATAGGATTGCAGACCCCCATCTCCTACATCCTCTTCCTCTATTTCTACTAAAGGACTGGTTCTTATACTTAAGAGTGCCCAAAGCTATCGCAGTGTTTGCTTCGTCAACTTTTTGTGCCAAATAGTAACTGGCTTTCATATGGCATGTCAAAAATCTTTGTTTGCACCTCAGGGCGGAAAGAGGTTGCCTTTAGCCATCCTTGGAGCCGCAAGACTGCTGCTCCAGCTAACTGGCGGAACCCTGTCATAGCGATAACCATCGCGCAGTCTATAGTTTCTGACGCCGATTCTTCACCATCTAGCAGAATCCTCTTTACTTCCTCTTTGGATGAATCTGGCAATTCCCACAGGTATGAGGCTATGTGTGCCCACAATTGTCTATTATAGCGTCCCAAGAGCGCTAGGGCGTTCGCGGCCTTTACCGTCATTGCCGACATTGAGGAAAACCTGTTCCCAATTTTGTCCACTCTTCTTCCCTCCTTATGAGGAGGAAGCGACAAAGGGGCCGAAGGATTCCTGGAGGTCTTCTGGGCCGCCTGTGCCACCACGGAGTCCGGCTTGGGATTCCTGTTAAACACGCTGGTGCTGTATCTGGCGCCCTATACTTCTTATCCAACTGAGGGATCACTGGTGATACAGAGGAGGGGTTCTGCATGACCTTTACCCCTTCTGACTATAGGTAATCGATAATCGGTATTGACCTTACTGCCTTCTTGAGAGGTTCTTTGAAGTCATACAAGAAGCAGACCTGTTCTTGAGAGACCATTGAGATCTTAAAACATTGAGCATACCACATTATAAGAGATTCCAGAATTGTCGGAATTTCCCTCGTCGACGAGCCCGTCGACGAGATCGCCGTCATAGACTATGCCGTTGTAGACGAGCAGTCATAGACGAGGCCGTCGTAGGCGACGCCATTGACGATCCGTCGTAGAAGAGGCCATTGTCGACGACGCAGTCGTAGTCGAGCCATCGTAGATGAGCCATGGTAGAAGAGGCCATGGTAGCCGAGGCCATGGTAGCCGAGGCCATGGTAGCCGAGGCCATGGTAGCCGAGGCCATGGTAGCCGAGGCCATGGTAGCCGAGGCCATGGTAGCCGAGGCCATGGTAGCCGAGGCCATGGTAGACGAGGCCATGGTAGACGAGGCCATGGTAGACGAGGCCATGGTAGACGAGGCCATGGTAGACTAGGCCATCGTTGACACCGTAGACAGGCCGTCGTAGAAGAGCAGTCAGACAAGGCCGTCGATGACGATGACGGCGTAGACGAGCCCTCGAAGACGAGGCCATCGTAGACGAGGCCTTCGTTGACGCCGTAGACAGGCCGTCGTATACGAGCTATCATAGACGAGGCCGTCGTCGTCGACGCAGTCGTCGACGATCCTTTTGACGATGTTGGCTTCTTAGTCTTTACCTCAGGAGGTATAGAAGACGCCTTCCTGAACGGTCCTATGCCCAGAGGAGGTGTTTTTAACGGCTCCAAGGCCGTCTTTTTTACATGATTTTTCTCCAAATGCAAGTCCTTTACTCTCCTTTTCCACAGAGTGAGGAGATTTTGAAGAACTGCGCCCAGAAGACCCATGAGTGGTCTTTTTGAGGGCCTTCTCAGGACGTTCCCCTGAGGAATGAGTTTGAGGAGATTTTCTTCTCTTTTGAGATCTCCTAGATGTTGAGGTAATCGCCTCATCACTTTCACTGGAGAAAATAAAAAACCTCCTTTCTGGTCTTAGTGTTTGACACCATATTAAAAGTCGCCCTTCACGACCTCTCAAAAAACGTACTTGAGAAAGTGCGACTCCTTGACAACAAAGTAATTTAATGAAGTGAAAAAACCCAGAATCTGAGCAGAGCTCAGAGGAGACTCCCTTAGCACAACGTGCGGTAGAAAATCTGAGGGACTGAGGCTCCTGCCAGGAAGGTTCTAGAGGGTGGTGATAGCTGATTGGCTCTTATCTAGAGTTTGGTTCTTTTTACAAAAGGACATGGATATGTTACGAAGGTGAGGCCTTTAGGCCTACTATTCTCTGTCTGTCTATAGGACATTACTTTTCTATGTACCGGAGACTCCCGTCTCGACGACGGGGAATGATTCAGGCATGTGAATCTATGAAAGACACCCATAATACTGGATAACTCCTATGTTATCATCTGAATAATCGTCTATGATCCCATCTATGAGGGGCTACTACCACAACCCTTCATACATTTCTCCCTTGCCTCCTAGCCATTTTTTGGATCAGTCCGAGGATGATGGGCTGTTCAGCCCTGCACACAGCCCCTCTCAGCTTCATGTGGAATACAAAGAGGATGATGAGGAAGAAGAGTATTATGAGTGTAGGAAGGTGGATACCTGACTATGGTTGCCCCCAACTTTTTTGCCTGGTGTTTTGCTGGTTTTCCGACTTAGTTGACCTGGGGCCCTGCCAATCAGGACCCCAGGCCTACTGCTCTCTCTCTAAAATGGATTCCATGTACCTTAGGTACATTTCCAATTGGTACTGGGCCACCTTATCAGACCCTGTAACTCAGGGCATAGGTGTACCCAGGGCCTACCAGGGGCTGAAGCATGTATTATGCCACCCCTGGGTGGCAATCTAAATCTGACACAAGTGGCTGCACGACAGCTGGGGCAACGTGGCGTACTCGCCCTTTGCTTTAGATATAGTATACCTATATCTAACCCTCAAATGGACACCCGAATCCCTATCAGCCACTCCTATGGCAGGCCTTGACAATCCTGAAGGCAGAGTGCGTGGGATCGTGTGAATTGGGCTCTGGCACGAGCCAAGCCCGGTTGCAGCTTGCGGAACCAAGACCCAATGGCTGTTCCATGATAACGCGTACCATATTGGTAACTTGCCTTAGTATTGGAACTTTCATAGATTCCCATGCTTTGTATCATTCCCCGTCGTCGGTCTGGGAGTCTCGGTAATAAAAAATATCATAGTAGTAGGTACAAAAGAGAAAGGAAAGGCCTAGGCCTCATTCCCTTTTGTAACATATCAGCCTCTTTTTGTAAAAGAGACCAAACTTAAGGCGTCAGCCAATCAGAAGAGCCTCACCCTTAGAACCTTCCTGAAGGAACCTCAGAGCCTTAGATTTTCTACCGCACGTTGTGCTAGGGAGTCTCCATTGAGCTCTGCTCTATTTCTACTCTTTAAAACTCATTTCTACAGATATTTCTTCAGACTTTTCTTCAGATTCTTCAGGAAAACTCTTTCTTCATCAAAATGGCTGAAGTTGAGAAGAAAAAAGCCCTTTTTAAACCCTGTTCCACCTGTGGGAAGAAAAGGCTGTTTGTGGAAGACAAACACAAGGATTGCATTTACTGCCTGTATCCTGATCACAAGGCAGAGGACTGTCGAATTTGCCGCACTCTCTCCACCAAGACCTTGAGAGATCGTGCTGGAAGGCTTCTGACATGGTTGCAGAGGCAGAAGGAGAGGAAACATGGAGTTTCCAGTGATGAGGAAGAATCGGTGTCCTGCGCTTCTTCTAGAAGGTCAGTGAAAAGGGGTAGAGTTCCCCATCTTCCTCTACTGGGCGCCTCTCTAAGGCTTCAAAGACGACCCCCAAGGAGTCTGATGGCCGGGGTTCAGGAGGTTCCCCCCACCACAGTGGGTCGGGCAAGGCAGAACTGGTTTCGCCTCCTAAGGGTGAGAAGACAGACCCAGCCTTCAAGAGACCCTCATCACACTCTTCTGAGAGGAGTTACAAGTCCTCTACGACGAAGACTTCGTCGACGGTGGCTCCGTTGACGACGAAAATGAAGCCCAAGATCCAATTGGTTCCCTCGACGGGCTCGTCGACGGGAGCGTCGACGGCTAAAGCTCCGTCGTCGTCGAAGAGCTCGACGACTACGGCGTCGACGGGCAGTATGCCGACGACATCGTCGACGAAGACATAGTCGACGAAGAAACCATCGTCGTCGACGGCGGTGTCGACGACAGCAGTGCCGACGACGACAACGCCGACGACGGTGTCGACGACGGTCATGTCGTCGACGACGACAACAATTTCGACATCGACGGCGGGCTCGTCGTCGGTGGCGTCGACGACTTCTACCATTCCTATCTCGTTGACGAGGGTTTCACCGGCATCGACGGAACAACCTACAATACTGTCTACAGAGAGAAGGGTGACGATTTCTCTTACGAGGATCACGCCTGAAATGACATCCCCAAGGAGAGTGACCTCATTGCCTCCCACAATGTTGCTAGACCAGGAGGACTCTGAAGGAGACGGTCAAGATGGCTTTGATTATGCGAATAGCCCATCTCAGCTTCTCATTAAAAGTCAAGAGACTGACTCAGAGGAGGCATATGAACAAGGTGGGAGTTACTACCCACAAACTGACAACCCAAGGGAATATGAATCACAGTACATGGTTTCAGTTCCGACGTCCTTCCTACATGACCTGCACCAGATGTTGCAAGACTATAAATCCAAGGCCGAGCGCCCAGCGCCGAGAAAATCTACTCCGTCAACACCAGTTAAAGACCACTCTTCAGTTGTCCCACCTGTACACCCAGTACAGTCTCCTCCTCAACCACAGCGGCCAGTGCCTCAGGCTCCGTCTGAACCAGCAGATGATCCGGATGGGGATCATGATCGTGAAACGGATGTCATCCGATAATCATCCGGACTGGGATCAGGATGGAGATGAATACAATGATTACATCAACCCGGATCAAGCTTCGCCACACCAGGACCTGGGTGATTCTCCTCCTGCTGACATTGGTAGTTTTCACCAACTGATGGAACGTGCAGCAGGCCGATTTAAGTTGGTTTTGCCTGCGCAAACCACAGACTGTTTCTTGTACGACTTTAAAGACACACACCGTAAGTCTACGAGATCCATTCCAATTGTGGAACATCTATGGGAGGAGGGTTTAAAGACCATGAAAAACCCAGCGACGGTAGTCCCTGTGCTACCGCGCCTTGACAAAAAGTATAAAGCGCCGGAGGATGGACCAGCTGCCCTGACAGGTCATCCCAGGCCGGACTCTGTAATCTCACAGGCAGCACAAAGGAAATCACGGAACCCTTCTGTGCGCTTGACGGCCCCTCCCGATAAGGATGGACGTCGGTTGGATAGCACAGGCAAGAGATTTTCATCCATTGCTAGCCTTCTGGTTCGCGCGGCCAATGCTTTGGCAATATTGGGACGATATGATCGCCAGTTATGGTGCGATATAGCTCCCTATTTGGATCAACTTCCTCCAGAAGCAGGATTGGAAGCCAAGAAGACCTTGCAAGAAGGTGAAGCGGTCTCAATGGAGATCATAGACTGTGCCATGGACATTGCCACTACGTCCTTTAGAGCTTTGGCAGGAGCGGCAGTGTTAAGACGCCAGGGGTGGCTGAAAGCGACTTGGTTTATGCCAGAAATCCAGAATAAGGTCCTTGATCTACCTTTTGACGGCGAGGCACTCTTCGGCAAATTAATCGACGACACACTTCAGGAGATCAAGAAGGACACAGAAACAGCTAGATCGTTGGGAACGCTCCAGTACCGCAAAACTCCTTTTAGGGGCACGAGAGGCAGAGGTGGCACTTACAGGGGCGCATATCAACAACAGCGCTATTCTTCGACCAGCTCAAGTTACCAGCCAAACCGCCAGTCCTACCAGCAGAGACAGGGCCAGTCCTCTGGTTATTCGCGGCCTTACAATAAGGGCAAGCAAGCGGCCCGTGGACGGGACTCGTCTAAACGTCAATAGCGACCTCCTGGCTCTGCCTACTGCTCCCTCCTCCAGGAAGTCATCAGTTGGAGGCAGGGTGTCAAAATTCCTTCTGAATTGGTCCCAAACTACATCGGACCGTTGGGTTCTCAATATCATCAGACGAGGACATACTTTAGAGTTTACGGAAGTCCCTCCACCCAGACCCCCATCAGCCATACCATCACGACATCTCTATCTCCTACGGCTAAAGATACAACAGATGCTCCGCAAAGGAGCGATAGAACCGGTCCCCTCCAATCAACGGGGCCAGGGTTTCTACTCCAGGTTCTTCCTGGTGAGAAAAAGGCAGGAGAAATGGCGTCCCATCCTGGACCTCAGGGAGCTAAATGCCTATCTCATCTCCCTATCCTTCAGGATGGTATCCCTGCAGGATGTTTTGAAGATGATCAACCCGGGGGATTATATGGCCACACTCGATCTGGAGGATGCGTACTTCCATGTCCCAATTAACCCAGCGCACAGAAGGTTCCTACGCTTCACAGTAGCCAAGAGCCATTTTCAGTTCAGAGTCTTGCCATTCGGCCTTCGCTCTGCTCCAAGGATTTTTACGAAGGTGCTGGCACCTGTCGCAGCATTTCTGAGGAAAAACCACTTCCAGGTCTTCCCTTACCTGGACGATTGGTTACTGAAGGCCCCGACCAGAAAATTAGCGCAGGACGCGGTGCAGGCTTGCACCACTCTGTTCCACAATCTGGGTCTCACCTTGAACAGGGAGAAATCCACGCTGCTGCCGTCACGGACGGCGCGATTCCTAGGAGCGATATTGGATTCGCAGCTTTCAAAGGCATTTCCGACCCAGGAGAGGCTTCAGAAACGGCAAAGATTAGCAGGAAACCTTCAAAGAAAAAAGTGTCTTTCTGTACGCAGCTACAAGTCGCTGTTGGGGGTAATGTCCTCCTGTATCCCCCTGATCCCGCACTGCAGGCTCCGGATGCGCCCCCTGCAGGAGCAACTGGACCTCCAGTGGCAACAAGTGCACGGATCGTTCGACGACAAAGTACTGGTCACTCGAGAAATGAAGGAGGCAGTGCGTTGGTGGTCGAATCGACAAAACTTATGCCGAGGTCTATCCTTCGCAAGCGTTCCATCGCCTCACATACTGACGACGGATGCGTCATTGGAGGGATGGGGAGCCGTGATGCAGGACCTGCAGGTCAGCGGCCATTGGTCTCCAAGCGACCAAAAGCTACACATCAACCTGTTGGAGCTGAGAGCGATCAGGCTGGCCCTTCAGGCCTTTCTTCCGCGTCTCCAAGGTTCACAGGTGCTAGTCAGGACAGACAACACCACGGCTATGCATTATGTGAACAAGGAGGGAGGGACCAGGTCACTTCCCTTGTCGCGAGAGGCTCAGCAGATTCTGGAATGGACGATTCTTCACGGAATTTCTCTGAGGGCGAAGCACTTGCCAGGAGTGCTCAACGAGGGCGCAGACAGACTGAGCAGACTCGCCTCAGTCACTCACGAGTGGGAGCTGAAGCAACAAGTTCTGGATCTACTCTTTCAAAAATGGGGCACACCAGAGGTGGACCTTTTTGCAACGCCCACCAACAGAAATTGTCCGGCCTACGCCAGCAGGTTCCATCACCAAGGCTCATTGGGCAATGCCCTATCGATAGCCTGGAGGGGGAGGTTCCTCTATGCATTTCCACCGATCCCCAAGCTTCCTCGACTCATCAGGAAAATGAGAACGGAACCATGCAAGCTCATTCTAATAGCCCCGGCATGGCCAAGACAATTCTGGTACACCGAACTACATCTGCTATCGCTAGTACCTCCGATAAAGCTAGAGGACGTTCCGGATCTCCTGGCAATGTCCGGAGGACAAGTTTGGCATCCAGACCCAAGGTCGTTGCACCTGACGGCATGGCTCCTGACCAGCGAGAATACATGAATATCCCTCTTTCCACTGAGGTCAAAGACATCCTCTCTCAGGCGAGGGCTCCGTCCACAAACAAGACATACAGATTGAAGTGGAAAAGATTTTGTATTTGGTGCAGAAAAGAAAAGATTTATCCTTTCACGTCACAACCTCATCAGCTCCTGCCTTACCTACTCTCGCTAGCTAAGTCTAATCTGTCCCATTCTACTATCAAGGTTCATTTAGCGGCGATTTCGAGATTCAGAAGATCGGATTCTGGTCCTTCGTTGTGGTCTGCGAGAATTGTCAAACAATTCCTCAAGGGCCTATTCAGGGTCTATCCACCAGTGCGATGTCCTCCTTCAACATGGCATCTAAACTTAGTCCTGGCTCAGCTAATGAAGGGTACCTTTTGAGCCGATTCACCGCTCAGACCTAAAATTCTTATCGTGGAAGTTAGCTCTACTCTTGGCCCTCACATCAGCGAGGCGAGTGGGGGAGATACAAGCCCTAACTATCCAAGAACCGTTTTTGCAGTTCAAAAAGAACACTACCATCTTAAGGACAAACCCAAGGTTCATTCCCAAGGTCCCCACTGAATTTCATCTTAATGAGCCTGTCATTCTTAAAACATTTTTTCCGAACCCAGTCACTCCGGCTGAAAAGACATTGCACACTCTGGATTTGCAACGCTGCCTGAAGTTCTACATAGACCGCACCAAAGACTTTAGAAAATCTTCGCAATTGTTCATTGCCTTCGGCGGTCCAAACAAAGGTCTTCCTCTGTCCAAACAGGGGATCTCGAGATGGATTTCAAGTGCCATTCTGCATTGCCACAAGTTAGCAGGGAAACCTCTAGTGGGCAGGATCCGTGCTCACTCGACGAGATCGGTGGCTTCTTCTACGGCCCTCTTTGCGGGGGTACATGTCAAGGACATCTGCAGGGCTGCTACCTGGAGCAGCGTGCACACGTTCACTAAGCATTATTGCTTAGAATCTTTGCAGCAGGATGATGCGGCTGTGGGCCAGGCTGTCCTGAGAAACCTCTTCAAGTGATGGGTGAGCTTTCCTTTCTATCCCACCTTCCATGGGTAACACATTTTGTACTTTCTTGCTAATGTTATAATGTACTGCTTTGCAAAATGTGTTTATGGTGTTTACTGCTTGCTATTCTGATACAAAGCATGGGAATCTATGAAAGTTCCAATACTGGAGCAAGAAAACAAGTTACTTACCTGTAACTTTAGTTCCCCAGTATTGGTAACTTTCATAGATTCCCATGCGCCCACCCACCTCCCCGGGGAAAGCTCAGCCTTCAGCAGGTATGGTGTCTAGCACACTACGGCTACGAAAATCTGAGGCTCTGAGGTTCCTTCAGGAAGGTTCTAAGGGTGAGGCTCTTATGATTGGCTGACGCCTAGAGTTTGGTCTCTTTTACAAAAAGAGGCTGATATGTTACAAAAGGGAATGAGGCCTAGGCCTTTCCTTTCTCTTTTGTACCTACTACTATGATATTTTTTATTACCGAGACTCCCAGTCCGACGACGGGGAATGATACAAAGCATGGGAATCTATGAAAGTTACCAATACTGGGGAACTAAAGTTACAGGTAAGTAACTTGCTTTCTTCGGTATCGCGTTATCAAGACATGTCGAGTAAGGTGTCATACGAATTGGGATACTGACCCCTCACCAATGCTGGCGACGGGGTTAGCATTCCACCCTTCTAGAGGGACACGACATGTACGTAACTGTGAACCCCAGTTAAAGTTAACTGAAGCCTCAGCTCCACAAAATGGATGCTGCCACCACAGACACGAGTCTGACCTCCTGCTGCTGGTAGTCCTTCCAGCGAGGAGAGCTTGGACAAAGGGTTTCCTGTCCGGGGCGGTGCTCGCACCATCCCAGACAGGGTTTTGTGTATCCTGGGTAGGCAGGGCTTTACAGGAAGGTGACTGCGGAGTGGCACCCCGGTGCTCACTACGCATCTGCCGGCTAGAACCAGTTCCAGGGGCACACCAGCCCCTGACCTGGGGAAAGTCCGGCATGGGAGAGGGGTGTAACTACCCCCCTTCCTGGTCCCACCCCTAGGGCAGGACCTAGTCACGTACCCACCCCTTTCTTTAGGATAAAGGCAGGAGCGGGGACCCTTCCAAATTAGATCATCTTTGAATCAAGAACTACTTTCTACGAAAGGAACTCTCGACTTCTTCTCAAGATTTCTCCCTTATGGCTAAGGAGTAGTCACCCTGCATCCGCAGGCACCATCTAAGAACTCTGCGGTTTGCTGCACGTCCTTCCTCAGGAATCCGACTGCCCAGCTCGACGAGAACCGGCTTCCCTGGCACCTCTGACCTCTACCCACATCGTCAGCTCAGCTGAGATCTGTGGGTGCGACGAGACCTCGAGGGACCGGCCATCTTCAAAACACGCACGATTTCTTAAACCAGCACGACCACCGAGGGATCCTCTGGTGAGTGCTCTGGGGTCCGAGAAACCCCGACCTTGATCAGCTCCAGCACCAAAGTACAGCCTCCCAGCATCTCCACGATCTGCGTGGGGCCCTTCTGCTTTCCGCTGCTCATCACGTTGTCTGGTTACTAGCCGCTGGCTTGTGGCCTTCTCGACGACGTCCGACAACAACGCTGCTGGTCTGGTTGCTCCAGACTGGCCTTTGCTCCCTTCTGAGAGAGGAGCACCCCGGACCCTCCTGGTCCACTCAAGACGCCATTTTAGGTCCACCACGTGGCCCTGAATTTGCCAAGGCTTGTTGCCCCAATCCTGGGCCCAGCCACGCCGACAGCATCAACCTTCGTGGGACAGCTCGCACCTCCATCCTGGTCGCCGACAACGCCTCCTGGTCCGTGAGACTGCAGAGCCTAGCGTCGCCCACTCACCTAGTCGAGGTGACGATCATCCGGTGCCCTCCTGGTACCCTCTGACTACTGGCTAGTAGTTACGAACTTGGTCCCCTCTGCTTTCAGGTGTCATCCATCTCTGATCCAGGCTTGGATCTCTACGAATTATCTCCACTGGTCGCCGGCCAGCAACTCCTTCCTTCCGGCTCCTGGTTCGTCAGCGAGGACTCCCGACGTCTGTAAAGACTTGTGCAGCCGCAGCCCCCCCGGGCTAGGTAACTTCGGCATTTCGGTGCCCGCATAGCCTCAGTATTTAAGGGTCCCGAGTCCCTATCGCTTCCGACTTACCTTATCGGGTTCGCCCGAGACCACTAACTTTCCGTGCCCTCGGGCACTTGTATAGATTGTGCACTTGAAGTATTTTCCTAAGAGTTTTTGTTGTGTGCTTAGTACCCTGGCCTCATAAAGAGTACAGGGCTGTTGTGACTTTAAATAAATACACTGTTTATTTTCATAACACTTGTGTGGTGTCCTTTCACTTGGTGTTCAAGGGGTATATGTGATGGTATAACAGTTGGCTTAGCACGCCCTCTAGAGTAGAGCCCGAAGACTGCTCGTATCCACGCTACTAGGATAGCTGATCTAAGCTTGACTTACAACCAATCACCATAAGGGTCGTTTGGACCGATGCATAGTGATCACTAGAATAGTGAGCACTGCATATCGGGCCAACTTCTCACAATGAGCCTTTCTCAAACAGTGCAAAGGCCTCAAGTTTTATTGCCTCGTCAGGAGCCTGTGGTACAGATGCCTGTGACATTGGTACAAGACGTGGCAGCTGTGCTGCAGGATTATCATACTCTTTTCCCAACTGCAGCTGATCCTATTCAAAGACAGCCTTCTCCTCCATCCGTCTTGCATACTTCAAGTTCCTCTTTTCCAGCTGCTGGGTCTCAGGATATTTTACCTGTACCACAAGACCAAGGAGTACAAGATGATGACGAGGATGCAGTCGCCGAAGAGGGCGAACTCCCTGAATCACTGACAACCATGGATGAATGGCAGGATTATGTAATCCCAACACCATCATCGCCAGTCCCTCAGGCAATTGATTCCCCTCTTGAAGACATGGAGAGGGCAGGGACACGTTTTCACCTCCCTATGCCCATTAAGCAGCTCCACCCCATCATTTAAACATTCTATGTGTTATGTGGAGTATGAACTTGATTAAGTGATGCATTGAACCTATGGTCTCTTTGTTGGTTTATATTTTAATTGATCTACAAGTGCAGTTGCGCCATTTGGTTGTTGGTTTTTATATTGTCACTATTCCCCTATTCAAACCATCCTCACCTTGTCACTTCCCCTACACCCTGGGGCACTTTACATCCTATGAATGTTCATTTAAAAAGATATGACAATTAACAAATACCTACATTGTGAATAAAAACAGTGCATGCCTAGTAATTGTTTCTTTATTCTATATTAATGTGTTTGAATTGATAGTTATTTGCTGGGACCCCTTTCTCACAGTACCGTTAAGCAGTCCGACTGCTTTTTCTACGATTTTAAAGATTAGAGCAGAAAATCGGTCCCGCCATTCCCATAATCGACCATATTTGGGGAGAGGGCGTCAAAAATATGAGGAACCCACTCTCTGTACCTGCAATTCTTCCCAGGATTGATTAAAAAGTATAAGGCCCCCGATGATGCCCCTGCATGCCTGTCCGGTCATCCTAGTCCTGACTCAGTCATCTCTCAGGCTGCTCAGCACAGATCGAGAAATCCATTGATACCGATTACTGCATTTCCTATCTGAAAGAGACACGTTAGTGATAGATTCCTTACCTTAGAATATCCCCAGGCGTCAGACTGGATCCGGAAAGTTTTGCTAGCAGTACCCCGGCACGTCAGTGGGTGGCGTCGTGCATCTCTGCGTCCGTCGCTGGTGTCGTATGCGCCGAGATGACATCACAGAGACTACTTGGGCACCACCCATGCGCGCTGATGTCAGTTCTTTCTTTTTCTGCACCCATAAGCGCAGATCCGGTTAGAGCACGTACTGCAGTCATTTTTAGTTCTCGCCTGAGCCAGTGCATGTGTTGCTCTGGCGAGACATTTAGTAAGCAGCTTTTCTAAGCGCTACCAAAGCGCCCACCAGCTTGCGGTCACGCACACAAGCACGCGCGTCAAGCTCCACCTCTGCTGCGCCCGCATCCCTTGTTTTCTTTAACTTTGACGCAAAGGGAAAGAAATAGATATTTGTTTCTATTTATTTACTTTTGCTATAATTGCGGCACACGCGCTTCACTTTTAATGTTAAAAGTAAAGCACCGGTGCGCTTAGAGGCCTGTTCGGAGCTTCGAGGCTGGTGCTGTGAAATGCATGACCCGTTTGGTCAATGAGGACAACTGGAGCGGATGATTATCGTTAAAAAGAATCCATATTGCCAGTGCCACTGTAGGTTTTAAGCTGTATTTCGTCCATCTGCGCTACTGTCCGTTATACATTTCATTTACATACTGTTATTGCGTATGTTATTGTGTATGTTCCCTACTCCACATGTAACTTGTGCACTTTCTGATGTGCTAACTCTACAAATATATATGTATATTTATTACCTACCCTAAATGTCACACTATATTTATGCTCCCTATCTACCTATAATATCGACCACCCATACTACTGGCGGTTGTCGTGTTTATATTGTGAGTTTGTATTTTTATTTGTTCCACATGGAACTTTGTTCACTCGCTGCTTCGCTAGCTATGTAAAGTACTGTATACATTTAAACTGTGTATCTCAAAATTATATTGCAAACATATATTGAAGTCTTCCGCATACCTTGTTTATATGCCCTCACCACGTATTAGTATTTATTCCAAATGTATTGCCGTTGTAATTGCTACTATGCAATATAATAACTATTAATGTTAAAAGTAAAGGGCCGGTGTCTCTGTTATAGCAAAAGTAAAGAAATAGAAAAAAAAATCTATTTCTTTACTTTTGCTATAAACACGGCATTCACGCTTTACTTTTAACATTAAAAGTGAAGCTCGGGTGCCGCCATTACAGTAAAAGTAAAGAAATAGATCTTTTTTTTCTATTTCTTTACTTTTGCTATAAAAGCGGCACCCGCGCGGGAAATGTAACATAGAGTTCTGACTACGTGTCAGCAGCCACAGGCTTTGTGTTTCCCAACCAGTGCATGTGCCCCAGGGCCCAAAGTGAGAAACATTTCCAGCACATCACCAGAAAACAGCGGCTTTTCGAGGCATCTTGATAACAGAGCATTACCACAAACACAAGCACACCCACCAACAGTCATAGCAAACATCACAGACGTGTTGGCCAGATCCAGAAGAAAGACCCTGGTGTTTGGAAGGAGAGGCCGGGGATCTTCTAGGCAGGTCGACTGCTGTGCTTACTGCTCCCATAACTGACTCACAGACCCTATTACAATAACAAAGGCTCAAGTAGGGCTTATTTACAGGAAAATTTGAGTAGCAAAGAATACAGTATTAGAAGGACAAGCATTGGCATAGCCAATAGGTCTCGCTTTTGGGACCTTTTAAGTATTTACTTATGCAGCACAATATCATTGGTGCAACAACATCAACTGTTGCATGGCTAAACACTTCTAAGGTACAAGGTTTAGCCATGTAACAGCTGATGTTGTTGCACCAAGGATATTGTGCTGCAAAACTAAATACTTATAAGGTCCCAAAAGCGAGACGTATTGGCTACGGCAATGCTTGTTTGACTATCCTTTTTGATACTTTTGTATCTTGTTGGTTTTATTTGGTGCGAGTAGGGATGTCTGGTTTTAAGTCCTGCGGGACCTGCCGTCGCAATATGTCGGTGGTGGACCCTCACAACGTCCGTCTCTACTGCCTGGAGCGTAACCACGACTCCCCGTCCTGTCTGAACTGTAGGACTTTGGCCCCGAAGGCCTTGAGGGAGCGGCGCCGGAAGTTGCTTAAAGTTTATCACTTGTCCCCGCGCCATTCGAGTTCCAGGGGTCGTTCCCGTGACCGCTTGCAGAGCAGTCATCGCCGCTCCTCAGGAACCAAGTCTTCACCCTCGGATCCGGGTAGGAGACGTCGCAAAAAGAAGTCGAAGAAACGTTTTCACACTACGTCGTCCCCCCTTCGGTCCTCGGGTGCAAACGAGGGGACAAGGGCTCCGCCCCAGAGGCTCCTTCGGAGCCTGGGAGTCCCACGGCCTACCCGCCTTACCTGGGTCCCTCAGACTCCCGCACAAATGCTAGAACTTTTTGCTGCCTTGGACCGCCTGTTTATGCCTCGAGCTCCCGCCTGTTTATGCCTCGGGCTCCCACCGGCGCGCCTCCAGACCCCGCGGTCCCGTGTCAGCATCCTGCTGGTCCGTTCACTCATCTGGTGGATCCAGCTCCGGTGCCGCCTGTGGCTCAGGCCCAGCGCCACAGGATCCTGCGCCCCTAGCTCCCGCCACAGGATCCTGCGCCCCTAGCTCCCGCCACGGCGCCAAGAGGTCCTATGCTGCCGGCTCTGCTGGTGGCGCTGCAGTGGATACCTGCAGGTTCCACCTCTGCCCCGGTTCCCGGACGGTATTGTCCCCGCCTGGGATCCGAATTGGGACACGTGCCGGCTCGGCCACGGACGGCGCCTTTCCCAGTGCCGTTTATTCCTTCCCCAATCCCTGCCCCGCCGCCGAGGCCTGTGCCAACTGCGCCGGTGGTGGAGGACGTTTGGGAGGGGTCCAAGGACCCCTCCCAAGGACAAGGGCTTGTCAGTTTGATTCCGAGAAGGACTGGGTGGACGATTTGTAGGAGGCCGGAGGCCTTGACCTCTCCTCTGATCCGGGGTTTGCCTTTCCCCCGCCCACTATGGAGGAATGTGCCTCGTATACAATGGTGCTCCGTCGGGCAGCTGAGGTCCTTAAACTCTATCTCCCCATGGTGACCCTTAAGACTAATCTCCTTACTGAGGTGCTCCAGTCGGCGTCCACTTCATCGGAGCCCTTGCTGCCCTTTAACGATGCCCTCACTGAAGTCCTCTATGGAACTTGGGCGCGGGCAGCCACAGGGGCTCCTGTGGATAAAAGCGTCGGAAGGCGTCATCGCCCGGCGCCGGGTGACCCTGCCTTTCTAACCACCCCACCCCACATCTGAGAGTCTAGTCATTCAAGCTTCGACGTCCTAGAGTGCTTTTCCCACGGCTCTGCCGGATAAAGACTCTAAGAAGTTAAAACAGTTTGGTAAGCGGTTGTTCTTTTCGGCCAGCTTATGTCTGCGGTTGGTGAAACTCATGCCTTTTGGGCCACTATTCCCACGCGGTGTGGGATACCATCGCTGAGGTGTTGCCTCAGTGCCCAGAGGAGGTCCAGACTGTGCTGTCTCAGGCTGTGGCTGAGGGTAAGGACGCTGCTAGGTTCGCCATTTGTTGTGGCTTGGACACCGCAGACTTACTCAGTAGGGCAATTTCTTTGACCGTGGCGCTTCGTCGCCATGCCTGGTTACGGTCCACCGGGTTCTCCCTAGACGTCCCGGGCTCGCTCACAGACATGCCCTTTGACGGCACTCGCCTGTTTGGCAATAAAGACACTGCTCTGGAGCGTTTTAAGGACTCTCAGGCTACAGCCAAGTCCTTGGGCCTTTCCACCACGCGCCCGGCCACGTCTACCTTTTCATTCCTTTCGTGGCCAAGGAAGAGGCGCCCCTGCCCGTTCGTTCGGCAAAAAGCCTGCGCAGAACCAAACTCTGTGGGCTTGGAGGCCGCCGGGGTGGCTCCAGGGGCCGGCGTGACGGTCACCCTACCTCCGCTCCCTGCAACATCAACCTCAAAACCTTCCTAGTCTGAGCTACGGGTCGCAAGATTCCTCATCACCTTCTCTATTGGCGTTCTGTCACTTCCGACAAGTGGGTGCTGCAACTCGTAAGGAGGGGTTACTCCCTCCCCTTTGAGTATACCCTCGCCCGACCATGCCACCTCGATTCCACTGAATGTCGGGGGATCACTTTGTGCTTCTTCAGCAGGAAGTTATGGCCCTCTTGGCCAAAGGGGCCATCAAGCGCGTTCCTGGGCCGGAAGTAGGATGTGGTTGTCATTACCACTACTTTCTGGTTCCCATGAAAGACAAATGGGATTTGCGCCCCATCTTGGGCCTCAGGGACGTCAATTGCTTCCTCTGGAAGGAGAAGTTCAAGATGTTGACTCTGGCTCAGGTCTTGGCTGCCCTCGACCCTGAAGACTGGATAGCAGCGTTGGACCTGCATGACGCATATTTTCACATCCCCGTCCTGCTGGCCCATTGGCGTTATCTGCAGCTCATGGTAGTCCAGGAGCATTTTCAATTTGCCGTGTTCCCCTTCGGCCTTACCACTGTCCCTCGGGTGTTGATGAAAGAGATGGCGGTGGTCGCAGCTTATCTGCGCAAGTCAGGGGTGTCGGTCTTCCCCTACCTCAACGACTGGTTGTTGAAGGCGGGCTTGCCCCATGCAGTCGTCACCCACCTTCAGACTATGGCCGACCTCCTGCACTTGCTGGGGTTCTCCATCAATGTGCCAAAGCACGTTTGTCCCGTATTTTTGTGACCTTTCTGCCTTTATTGTGACCTTTCTGCCCTCTGTGCCACTTGTTTCCCTTGCCTTCTGTGCAACTCGTTTCCCCCTCAATTGTTGTGCCATTTTGCCTTCTGGTTCCTTCGTCGCCACTCGCCCCTGCGGCCCCGCCCCCCTGACTGCCCATTCGCTTCTCCCACCTCCCCATATAGGGGCTGCGCGGTGAGGAGAGAGACCCTTGACACTTCCAGGTACGTCGCTCCCCCTCCACACAGCACCGCCTGTGCCCGTTCTCTCCCTCGCTGCCCCGTGTCTCTCTGCCAGGTTTCCCTTCTGCTCCCCTCTCTCCCCTGTGTGTCTCTGCCTGGTTTTTTCGTTCTGCTCCCCTCGCGGCCCCCGTGTCTCTGTCCATTTGTGCCTTCTGTTGCTTAGCCCCATCATTTTTGTGACCTTTCTGCCTTCTGTGCTGCCACTCGTTTCACCCGGTTTTTGTGACCTTTCTACCCTTTCTTGTGACCTTTTGCCCTCTGTGCCACTCGTTTCCCCCCGTTTCTTGTGACCTTTTCTGCCCTTTCTTGTGACCTTTTCTGCCCTTTCTTGTGACCTTTGTGCCACTCGTTTCCCCCGTTTTATTGTGACCTTTCTGCCCTTTCTTGTGACTTTTGTGCCTCTGTGCCACTCATTTCCCCCCGTTTTTTCTGACCTTTCTTGGGACCTTTGTGCCTCTGTGCCACTTGATTCCCTCCGTTTTTTGTGACCTTTTCTGCCCTTTCTTGTGACCTTTCTGCCTCTGTGCCACTCGTTTCCCCCTCAATTGTTGTGCCCCTTTTGCCTTCTGTTTCCTTCGTCGCCCCTCACCCCTGCGGCCCCGCCCCCTTGACTGCCAATTTGCTGCTCCCGCCTCCCAGTTGCTCCAACCTCTCACCTCCCCATATAGGCCGGCCGCTGCGCGGTGAGGAGAGCGACCCTTGACCCTTCCAGGTAGGTCGCTCCCCCTCCGCACAGCACCGCCTGTGCCCGTTGTCTCGCTCGCTGCCCCTGTGTCTCTCTGCCCGGTTTCCCTTCTGCTCTCCTCGCTGCCCCCGTGTCTCTCTGGCCGGTTTTTCCTTCTTCTCCCCTCGCGGCCCTGTGTCTCTCTGCCCGTTTTTTCCTTCTGTTGCTTAGCTGCCCCTGCATTTCTGTGACCTTCTGCCTTCGGTGCCACTTGTTCCACCCCCCACCACCCCCAGTGTTTTTTGTTACCTTTCTGCCCTTACTTGTGACCTTTTGCCCACTTTGCCACTCGTTTCCCCCTCAATTTTTATGCCCTTTTGCCTTCTGTTTCCTTTGTTGCCCTTCACCGCCCCCGCCGCTGCGTCCCCTGCGGCTCCGCCCCCTGACTGCCCATTCGCTGCCCCCGCCTCCCACCTGCTCCTCACTCCCACCTCCCCACACATGCCGGCCGCTGCGCGGTCGCGCCGCTGGGGCGCAGCAAGCCCGTCTGTGCCCGCCCGCGCCTGGACCACGCCCAGTGCCAGAACCCCTGGCCACCGCCACGACGACCGCCGCCCCTACAACACCAGCACTCTGCACGTTCTCAACCCCAGGCAGACCCACAACTGTTCAAGGCTGCCCCGAAACGCACACACGGTCCCTTCACCTGCCGGAACTGCAGCTACACCAGCCACAGAGCCGACGAACCACCCGCCAAGAAAGACCTCAACCACCTCCGATGCATACTACTGAACACCCGCTCCGCACGCAAACACGCTGTAGAGCTCTGGGACCTGCTCAACACAACCTCCCCAGATGTCTGACAGAGACCTGGTTGAACAACTCCTCCGCACCCGCCATAGCCATCCCAGACGGCTACAAGATCACCCGCAGAGACCGCACCAAAGGAGTCGGAGGAGGAATTGCCATCGCCCACAAGAACAGCATCAGGGTCTCGACTAGCACTTACGACGCGCTCAGCACCGCCGAACAAATGCATTTTCAGATCCACTTAGACCCCAACTCCACCCTCAGAGGAACACTTGTCTACCGACCCCCCGGACCCCACCCCCAGTTCAGCGACTCCATCGTCGACTTCCTCAGCACGCTCGCCCTGACCTCCACTGACTACATCCTCCTTGGAGACCTGAACCTTCACCTTGAGAACAACGACAACAACTCCATAACCTTGATCGATAACCTCACCAACCTTGGACTGAAACAACTTGTCACAACGCCCCCCACTCCGCCGGCCGCACGCTCGACCCAGTCTTCTCCTCAAGCCTGCACGTTTCCGTCAGCCACACCACCGAACTCCTCTGGATCGACCACCGCTGCATCCACTTCACCTTCCAGAAACCCACCACACACCACCGCACCCAACAGATCCCCCCCCGCCGCCGCTGGAGCAAAATCACCGAAGACCAATTACACGCAAACCTCGTTCTCAGCCCACCCACCAAACCGTCCAACACCGACGACGCTGCCTACAGCCTCAGACGCTGGATCGAGGACTGCACCAACACCCTCGCCCCGCTGAAGAAACCCCCCACAGAGATACCAGTAAAAGTCCAGCTGGTTCACCACAGAACTCCTAGATTCCAAGCAAGCCCGCCGGAAACTAGAGAAAAAATGGCACAGCGAACAAAGTCCGGACAGCCAGGCAGCACACAAGGACGCCGTCCGCAACTACCACCACCACCACATCAGAGCTGCCAAGAAGACCTCCTTCAAAGACCGCCTTGACAACAACGCACACGACAGCAAGGAGCTCTTCAACATCATGAAGGAACTCTCCAACCCCAGCTCCAACACCAACGACGTCCCGCCGTCGCAAGCCCTGTGCGACACCCTCGCCACCTTCTTCCACCGCAAGATAGCAGACATCCACGGCAGCTTCAACACCCAGACAGCCCCAACAGACAGCAACACAACAGACCCTCCACACACCATCAACCACCTCCCCCTGCTAGCCTGGACCTGTGTGAGCATTGATGACACCATCAAGACCATGAACACAATCCTCTCAGGCTCTCCGTCAGAACCATTACCGCACCACGTCTTCAACAAAGCAAGCAGCTCCATCGCACCCGACCTACGCAACGTCATCAATCTCTCCCTTGAGACCGCAACCTTCCCAGAGAGCTGGCAGACTCAACAGACCTCAAGAACCTCCGACCCATCTCTCTGCTCCCTTTCCCGGCCAAGGTCATCTAGAAAATCGTTAACAGACAGCTAACCATATACCTCGAAGAAAACAGAATCCTGGACCCTTCCCAGTCAGAGTTCCGCAGCAACCTCAGCACCGAGACCACCCTCATCGCCGCCACTGACGACATCAGGACCCTGCTAGACAACGGGGAGACTGCAGCACTCATCCTCCTAGACCTCCCTGCCGCCTTCAACACCATCTGCCACTGCACACTATGCTCACGCCTCCACAGCGCAGGGATCCGAGACAAGGCACTGGAATTGACCACCTACTTCCTCTCCGGCAGAACCCAGAGCGTCCGCCCCCCACCCCCCGTTCGTTCCGAAGCCTCCGAGATCATCTGCGGCGTACCACAAGGATCCTCCCTCAGCCTGACACTGTTCAAAATTTACATAGCCCCGCTCGCACAGGTCGCCCGACAGCACAACCTCAACATAATCTCCGACGACACTCAACTGATCCTCTCCCTCACCAATGACCCCATCACCGCCAAAGCCAACCTCCATGAAGGAATGAGAGCCGTCGCCGACTGGATGAAGATCAGCCGTCTGAAGCTGAACTCGGACAAGATGGAGGTCCTCATCCTCAGCTCCAACCCGTCAGCCTGGGACGACTCCTGGTGTCCAACGGCACTGGGGGCAGCCCCGACCCCCACCGACCACGCACGCAACCTGGGATTCATCCTCGACTCAACTCTCTCAATGACCAAGCAAGTCAATGCCGTCTCCTCCTCCTGCTTCAACACCCTCCGCATGCTCCGCAAGATCTACAGATGGATCCCGACAGATACAAGAAAGACAGTCACCCAGGCCCTCGTCTGCAGCAGACTCGACTACGGAAACGCCCTCTACGCGGGAGCCACGACCAAGCTCATCAATCGACTACAACGCATCCAAAATGCCTTAGCACGACGGATCCTCGATGTACCACGACACGGTCACATCACCCCCACCTGAGAATCCTGGACTGGCTCCCCATCAACAAGAGGATATCCTTCAAGCTCCTCATCCACGCACACCAGGCACTCCGCAAGACCGGCCCAGCCTACCTCAACAGACAGCTCTCCTTCTACACCACCACCTACGCTCCGCCGACCTCTAACTCGCCACCGTCCCGCGCATCCGAAGAACAACCACCGACGGGAGATCCTTTTCCCACCTCGCCGCCAAGACATGGAACACTCTAACACTGAGCCTACGACAGACCCAAGACATCCTGACCTTCAGGAGGATACTCAAGACCTGGCTGTTTGATCAGTAGCGGCCCCCACCTCCCCCCCTAGCGCCTTGAGACCCTTGCGGGTATGTAGTGCGCTTAACAAATGACTAATTGATTGATTGAAAGTCACACCTGAGTCCCTCTCAGAAGCTCCCCTTCATCTGAGCGGTTATGGATTCGACGCAGTTTTGGGTTTATCCCCCCGACCAGCGAGTCCCGTATATTCAGGCTATGATTCCGATCTTTCAGCCTCTATCCCGGATTTCAGTCAGGATGACCCTCTGGCTCCTGGGAGAGGCGGAGATCAGATGCCTCTGTCCTGTGAAGTGTAGTGCAAGTGTTCACGGACAACACCACCGCCATGTGTTATTGCAACAAACAGGGCGGGTTGGGGTCCTCGACCCTATGTCAGGAGGCTCTGTGCCTCTGGACATGGCTGGAACATCAAGGCATTACCTTGGTGGTTCAACACCTGGCAGGTTCTCTAAACACCAGGGCAGACAAACTCAGCCGCCGGTGCATGATGTATCACAAAAGCCTCCACCTCCATGCTTGGAGATTGAGCGGCAACAGTTAACAGCTTTCGATCTCTCTCCCGAGGTCTGTAATGTCATTCTGGCAGCTAGGCGCCCTCCACGAAAATGGTATACGCCTGCAGGTGGAACGGTGCACAGCAAAGTCTGTGGATCCCCTTTCTTTCCCTCTTCCTGAAGTCCTTCTGTTCCTTCTTTGTTTGGCCCAGGAGGGCTCTGCTCTGGGCACTGTAGGGGTTATCTTTTGGCCATCTACGCCTTTCTACGGCTTCCAGATCAGCCTTCTCTTTTTAAGTCTACGGTTGTTAACCGTTTCCTGAAGGGCATTACATACACGTTTCCTCCCGTGCCGTTAATCATGCCTCTATGGGACTTAAATCTTGTCTTGACATATCTGATGTGCGCTCCCTTCGAGCCCCTTCATAACTGTCCTTTGCGTCTTCTTACTCTCAAGGCGGCTTTCCTGGTAGCTATCACTTCTTCCAGAAGAGTGAGTGAGCCCCAGGCTCTTTATTCTAAACCTCCTTTCCTTTCTGTTTATCCGGACAAGGTGGTTCTGAAGACCCGTCCTTCTTTCTTGCCTAAGGTTGTTACGCCCTTCCACATTGGGCAGACCATCACTTTGCCCTCCTTCTTTCCGCCTCTGCATCCTTCGAAAGAGGAAGAGAGGCTCCACCATCTGGACCCGAAACGTGCGCGCTCGTTCTAGCTGTAATGCACACAACAGTTCCAGGTGGATGACACAGCTCTTTGTTGGCTACGTGGGCGGCAAAAAAGGTCGGGCCGTGCACAAACGGACCATCTCTCGGGTCGTTCTGTGCATCAAAGCATGTTACTCGTTGGATAAGAAGGAGCCTCCTGTGGGGCTGCGTGCTCATTCCAACAGGGCAACAGCAGCCACTAGTGCCTTGGGACGCGGCGTTCCTTTGCAAGACATTTGTCAGGCAGCTACGTGGGCTCCGTTTACCAAGCATTACTGCCTTGACAGTCTAGTCCGTCGAGACTGCTTCTTTGGCCATTCTGTTCTCCGTGACTTTCTGGTGTAATCTTATTTGCAGACCCTCCACCGGGGTTGGTATTGCTGTGGTATCTATTCTAAGGTAAGGAATCTATCGCTAACATATCTCTTTAAGATGTACAAGTTACTACTTGTGTATGTGTAACAATATATCTGTAAAAGACATTAGTTAGTGATAGATTCCTTACCGCCCCACCCATCCTCCCCGTCCCACCCATCCTCCCTGTGCTGCGAAATGATTGCTAGGGTTAAGGACATCCCCTTCAGGGCCCTAGTTTCATGGCACCAGTAGTCGGTTTCTTGCATGGCTCTGCTTTCCAGGTGCGGAAAGTCGTGCACAGAACTGACAGCGCGCATGGGTGGTGCCTAAGTAGTCTCTGTGGCGTCATCTCGGCGCATACGACGTCAGCTGACGCGGATCTGCGCAATGCCACCCACTGATGGGCACGGGTACTGCTAGCAAAACTTTCCAGATCCAGTCTGACGCCTGGGGATATTCTAAGGTAAGGAATCTATCACTAACTAACGTCTCTTACAGATATATTGTTAAACAAGTAGTAACTTGTGCGACAAGGATGGTAGGAAGCTCTATAATATAGGAAAGAGGTTCACCTCTATAGCAGGTACTTCCATTCGGGCTGTTAACCCATTGGCAATCAGATATTGCTCCATTCGTCGAGTTTTTGCCAGATAATAAGAAGCAGGAGGCGAGAACAATTCTCCTGGAGGGGGAAAGAGCAGCATCTGAAACTATAGACATTTCCATGGATTTAGCTACCCTAGGGTTCCGACAACTGGCTAGAGCAGCGGTCCTCCGTCACCAGGGTTGGCCTAAATATATCACTTTCCGACCGGAGTTACAAAGCAAAATCCTCGATATGCGCTCTTTGGTAAGCACATCGATGATGCCCTGCAAGAGATTAAAAAAAGACACCGACACGGCCAAAGGCCTGGGTACGCTTCAATACAGGAAAACTCCTTTTCGAGGCGCTTGTGGCAGAGGAACTTACTCCTGTTGTGTAGGTTACAAAAAGTACCAACACGAAAATGACCAGGGCAAATATGGTTTTCAGCAGCAACAACAATCTTACAGAGCCCCCCTGCTGCCGCTTAAAGACAACAGAACAAGAGGAAACAACCTAAACAGGGCAGAGATAATGGTAGGAAGCAGTGACTTCTCCCCAGCAACTGCAACAGTTCGGCCACGCTTCAACCCCAAGACGCCAAACATTTCTCATCATTTCTGTCAATGGGAAAAACTGACCTCGGACAAGTGGGTTTTGGAAATAATCAAATTTGAACATACCTTAGAAATTTGTAAACCTTCCTCTGCCCCATCCACCTTTAAAGAAGCTTCCACCACATCTAGCTCTTCTCAAGAAAGAGGCAAGGAGTATGCTACAAAAAGGAGCTGTAGAGAGCGTGCCTCATTCTCAGGTGGGAAAAGGTTTTTACTCCCGTTTCTTTTTAGTCTAGAAAAAGTCGGGAGAATGGAGACCAATCCTGGATCTAAGGAAGCTGAACAAATACCTGCAAAAGAAATCCTTTCACATGGTTACTTTTCAAGAGATCCTGCAACTCCTAGACCATGCAGACTTCATGACAACAATAGATCTGCAGGATGCATACTTCCACATCCTGATCCACCCCAAACATCGAACGTTCCTCTGTTTTACTATGGCAGATGCACATTTTCAATTCAGGGTTCTCTCTTTTGGCCTGGGTTCAGCTTTACAAAATGTCTTGCTCCGGTTGCGGCTGTGAGAAGGTGGCCTGATATGCAGTGCTCACTATTCTAGTGAACACTATGTATCAGTCCAGCAACCCTTATTGATGATTGGTTGTAAGTCAACCTTATAGACCAGCTATCCTAGTAGCGTGGATACGAGCAGTCTAAGGCTAAAGACTCGAGAGGGCGTGTTAAGCCAGCTGTTATACCACATATACCCCTTGAACACCAAGTGAAAGGACACCACACAAGTGTTATGAAAATAAACAGTTATTTAATAAAGATCACAACAGCCCTGTACTCTTTATGAGGACAGGGTACTAAGCACAAACCAAAACTCTTACAAAAATACTTAAGTTAGCACAGTATATACAAATGCCCGAGGGGCACGGAAAACCATATACTTGAAAAGTGGAATGCGAAATTACTAGCAGGTAAGTACAGTACTAATAGGCCTTGGAATCGCTAGGACTTGACTATAGAATCGTTAGATTACTTCTAGGAGACCCAGGGGACTCGGGTGCAGTGTGTGCACTCTCACGCGAGATGCGGGACAAAGTCTATGGTAGCTAGAATTTGCAAAGTTAGTGTTCTCGGGCGAACCCGACCTGGTAGGGAGAAAACGAAAGTAGATTCTGACCCTTGGATAGTGAGGCTATGCTGGGGCACCGAAATGCCGAAGTTACCTAGCCCAGGGGCTGCAGCTGCATAGGACTCAAGACGTCGGGAATCCTCGTTGACGGACCAGGAGCCTGGAAGAAAGAAGTTGCTGGCAGGCGACCAGTGAAGAAAGTTCGGTGGATCCAAGCCTGGATCGATGGAAGATGACACCTGAAAGCAGAGGGGACCAAGTTCGAGACTACTAGCCAGTAGTCAGTGGGCACCAGGAGGGCACCGGATGGTAGCCACCTCGACAAGGCGTGTGGGTGACGCTGGGCTCGGAGATCTCTCGGACCAGGAGGCGTTGTCGGCGACCAGGAAGGAGGATCGAGCTGTCCCACGAAGATAGAAGCTGTCGGCGTCGCTGGACCCAGGATTGGGCAACAAAGCCTTGGCAAATTCAAGCCCACGCGGTGGACCTAAAATGGCGTCTGGAGTGGACCAGGAGGGTCCGGGGTGCCTCTCTTCAAGAAGGAAGCAAGGGCCAGTCTGGGGCAACCAGACCAGCAGCAGTGATGTCGTCGGGCGTCGTTCAGAAGGCCACAAGCCAGCCGGCTAGTAGCCAAACAACGCGGTGCACAGCAAACAGCAGAAGGGCCCCACGCAGATCGTGGAGATGCAGGGAGGCTGACCTTGGGTGCTGGAGCTGCGCAGGGTCGGGGCTTCTCGGACCCCAAAGCACTCACCCGTGGAGGACACGGTGGGCTTGCAGTAAAGATGTTGTGCAGTCTTGGCGATCGTCGGTCCCTCGAGGTCTCGTCGCACTCACGGTTCTCAGCTTGGCTGTAGAGGTGAGTAGAGGTCAGAGGTGCCAGGGAAGCCGGGTCTCGTCGAGCTGGGTCGTCGGATTCGTGATGAAGGACTTGCAGCAGACCGCGGTGTTCTTTAGGATGGTGCCTGCGGATGCAGGGTGACTACTCCTTAGCCACAAGGGAGAATCTTGATGAAGAAATCGTGAAGTCCTTTTGCAGAAAGTCGTGTCTTGATTCCAAAGATGATCTAATTTGAACAGGGGGCCCGCTCCCATCTTTATACTAAAAAAGGGGGCTGACCCGGTGACTAGGTCCTGCCTATGGGTGGGACTAGGAGGGGGGTGGTTACACCCCTCTGCCATGCCGGACTTCCCCAGGCCAGGGGCTGGTGTGCCCCTGGAACTGGTTCAGACCGGCCTATGCGTAGTGAGCACCGGGGTGCCACTCAGCAGTCACCTTCCTGTAAAGCCCTGCCTACCCAGGATACACAAAACCATGTCTGGGACGGTGCTAGCACCGCCCCTGACAGGAAACCCTTTGTCCAGGCTTCCCTCACTGGAAGGACTCCCAGCTGTAGGGGGTCAGACTCGTGTCTGTGGTGGCAGCATCCATTTTGTGGAGCTGAGGCTTTAGTTAACTTTAACCGGGGTTCACAGTTACATACATGTCGTGTCCCTCTAGAAGGGTGGAATGCTAACCCCGTCGCCAGAATTGGCGAGGGGTTAGTATTCCAATTCGTATGACACCTTACTCGACATGTTTTGATAAAGCAATACCAAAGTTAGCATTTAACCGCGAGGATTATAATGCACTTAAGAGTATATGGTATGCGATATCATGGAACAGCTATTAGGACTTGGTTCCGCAAGCTGCAGACAGGCTCAGCTCATGCCAGAGCACCATCTCACACGATTCCAAGCACTCTGCCTTCAGGATTGTCAAGGCCTGCCATAGGAGTGACTGATAGGAATTCGTGTGTCCATTTTAGGGTTAGGTATAGGTATACTACACCTACAGCAAAAAGTGGTTACACGCCTTTGCCCCAGCTGTCATGCAGCCAGTTGTGTCAAATTTAGGAGGCCAGCCAGGGGTGGCATAATACATGCTTCAGCCCCTGGCAGCCCTGGGTACACCCATGCCTTGAGTTACAGGGTCTGATAGGGTGGCCCAGTACCAATTGGAAATGCACCTAGGTTACATGGAATCCATTTTACAGAGAGAGCAGTAGGCCTGGGGTCCTGATTGGCAGGGCCCCAGGTCGACTATGTCAAAAACCAGCTAAAACACAGGGCAAAAAGTTGGGGGCAACCATAGTCAGGATGTACCTTCCTACAGCGGCTCATCTCCGGCTGCAGTGACTGCTGCTTTTTCCATATCTGGACGATTGGTTAATGAAAGCTGCTTCTTTCAGGCAGGCCTCAGAAGCAACACTCACCTGCCGTCGTAGGTTTCAATCCCTGGGGCTGTCTCTTAACTCCCAAAAGTCCGTTCTTCATCCGTCTCAAAGGATTCAGTTTCTGGGAGCAGTTTTGGACACTATCCAGGACAAAGCATTCTTGTCCGCAGAAAGACAATCACATCCGGTTTCTCTAGCATCAGACCTACGAAAAAGAAGGTTCGCGTCTGTGAGGAAAATAAAATCCTTTCTCGGGACGTTGTCCTCTGCAATCCTTTTGGTTCCTCACTCCCGTCTCAGAATGATACCTATCCAAAAAGAACTAGACAGTCAATGGCTTCAAATAACAGGTGAGGATAACCCTGGCTATGCGGGTAGCTCTGCTTTGGTGGCAGTGCTCCAGCAATGTCTCAACCGGGCTTACCTTTCTTTCTCCCACACCGGAATTCAGCTTGACTACAGATGCTTCTCTCGAAGGATGGGGTGCGCACCTCCAAGAATGCTGCATAAGAGAGAAATGGTCCACAGCATTGTCAAAAATGCACATCAACTTCCTGGAGCTTCAAGCTATATTTCTGGCTTTGCAACCTTTTCTCCCAAGACTTCAAGGGTCCTCTCTTCTCATAAGAACCGACGACACCACTTGCGTGCAGTACCTAAACAAGCAAGGGGGGGGACTCGCTCTCACGTCCTATCTCAGGAAGCGCAAAAAATTTGGAAGTGGCACCTTTCGCACCACTTTACTATAAAGGTAGAGCACCTGCCAGGAGTAAACAATACTCTCGCGGACACTTTGAGCAGAACATCAAGTTCTTGCCAGGAATGGAAGCTTGGACCAGTAAGTCGTAGAACTCATTTTCCAGCTGTGGAGCAGACCCAACTTGGATCTCTTTGCCTCCAAGACAAATCGGAAATGCCCATTCTATGCCAGCTGGGAACCGGAGAAGGGCTCCTGGGGAAACGCCTTCATGATGAGATGGACGAGGATTTTCGCTTAGGCTTTTTAACACTTACCGTTACTCCTGAGGCTTCTAAGAAAACTAAAAATGGAACCGTGCCGAATGATTCTCATTGCCCCATGATGGCGATGTCAGCACTGGTTCACAGAGCTTCTCCTACACTCAGAATGCAACCCGTTTCGCCTCACTGTGTCTCCAACTCTATTGACATTGAGCAAGGGCCAGATACTCCACCTACATCCAGCCCCTCTTCAGCTTCATGCCTGGCTTCTGAGCTCATTGAATTCAAAGAGTTAGATTTACCGCAGGACTATAGGGACATACTTGCAAAAGCTCCTTCTACTCTAAAAAACTATTTTCTGCAATGGAAACGTTTCTGTTCATGGTGCCTTGATAATAATACACATCCCCTGGACTGTTCTCTGGAGAAAATACTCCCTGATCTTTTTTCGCTAGCTTAGTCTGGACTCATGTTTGCATTGGGTAAGCTGCCACTATCTCAACTTACAGGCGCTCTACTGGCGGCTCATCTCTGTGCTCTAACCGTTTGGTCAAACAATTTTTGAAAGGTCTCTTCAGAACTTTTCTACCCATCAGACCTCCACCCCCTGAATGGAGCCTTAACCTGGTTCTATCATTGCTCATGAGGCACCCAGCTGAGCTTAAATATCTCTCCTGGAAAACTGCACTTTTGTTGGCGCTTACCTCGCTAGGAGAGTCAGCGAAATTCAGGCATTTACTATTAAACAACCATATGTAAGATTTGCCAATGACTATGTTCTCCTAAGAGCGAATCCTATCTTCATTCCAAATGTTCCATCTTCTTTCTATCTGAATGAACCCATTATTCTACATACTTTCTTTCCCAGTCCTTCCACCACGGCTGAGAAAGCTCTACACACTTTGGATATTAAAAGGTGTCTCAAATTCTATTTATCACAAACTGTCTCCATCTGGAAATCGGATCAATTGTTTGTATCATGTGGTGGTCAGAAACCAGGTACAGTAAAACGAAATCAACAATTGCAAGATGGATTGCATCAGCGATTCAATTTTGCCATTCTAAAACTGGAAATCCTCTGTCCATGCAGCCTACAGCTCATTCCACAAGGGCAGTGTCCTCATCGGCAACGCTTTTTTCCAGGGTGCCATTGGAAAAGATTTGCCTGCTGCAACTTGGAAAAATGTAAGCACTTTTACACAGCATTACTGAATCAGCAGTTGGTCTAGCAGTGTTACGCAACCTTTTTAAATAAGGTAAGCCTCTGTTGATAGGTGATTGTTATTTCATGCTTTGAATGCTATTTCTTTTGCTTGTTAATGTTATTGTTCTTTCTCTCATTATATCTGATGCCTTTCTCAGGTGGTGCAGCACATGTTATAAGTATACTAGCAGCCCGTCCCGACCTTGTCCGGAAGCTTTCAGGCTTCCCCCTGCCCCCGGCTGCCCCAACATTGCCCAGCAGCCCGTGCCCCCGCATGCCGCCTGGCCCGACCCTCGCGTGGCCGGAGTCAATCCCCGTCGCCCGCCTTCCCCGACCCCCGCCTGCCCCGACATTGCCTTTTGTCCATTCCCTGCCTACAGCCCGTGCCCCCGTCTGCCCCAACCCAACCCTTGCGTGGCCAGAGTCAATCCCCGTCCCCCGCCTTCCCCCACATTGCCTTTTGGCCATTCCCCGCCTGGCCCGACACCCGCCTGCTTACCTTTTCCGGCGCTCCTGAGTTCACAGCTCCTCGCCGCCGCTCCTCCCCCGCGCCATGTCCGCCTCTCCGTGCTGCTCTTCACGTGACCGCTCCTCCCCCGCGCCATGGCCGGAGCTCCTCTGACTCCGCTCCTCGACGTGAGCACGCATGTCGCAGCCGGCACTACTTTGGGAGGGGACTACTTTTTTAAAAGTATTTTTTAAATAAGGTTTATTTTCAAACTTTATATAGCCTATAACCATCTACAGACAATGACGATTTCTATGGTGTATCGGGTGTGTAGATTGGCGCAGTGGTTCCGGAGTTTACCCGCCTCAAAGCCTGAAACTTTCTCCTTTATTGTAGTAGTATAGATTTACGAATATGTTTTACGAGGTTTCCGATGTGGTCTGTATGATACCCACCATCGGCTAAGGGACTGAGGGCTTTACTGCTAGCTATTTTGATTCAAGCATGTGAATCATTGAAAGATACCCCAATAGTGGGTAAGAAAACGAGAAACTTACCTGTAACTTAAGTTATCCAATAGTGGTATCTTTCATAGATTCACATGCGACTCACCATTCTCTCGGGAGAGGCTTCCCTTATTGTCACTTGTGGTACGAAAATATGAGGGACTTGCCTCTCTGTGGAGTGTTCTGGAGGGTGCTGGAGCCTGATTGACTGTGTTCCAGATTTTTTTTTTTTTTTGAAAGACAAGGATAGGCTAGGGTAGTGACTTTACTGTCCATTATAGCCTATTGTATGATATTTTATTACTGTTATGTATATTTTTTATTTGTACAGTGAGATGCCCACCTCGAACGGCTTGGATGATTCAAGCTTTTGAGTCTGTGGAAGATACCAATACTGGATAACTGAAGTTGTATATATTTTATTTGTACAGTGAGATTCCCACCTCGAACGGCTTGGATGATTCAAGCTTTTGAGTCTGTGGAAGATACCAATACTGGATACCTGAAGTTACAGGTAAGTAACTCGTTTTCTTGTTAT
This sequence comes from Lissotriton vulgaris, assembly GCF_964263255.1. Classification (NCBI taxonomy): domain Eukaryota; kingdom Metazoa; phylum Chordata; class Amphibia; order Caudata; family Salamandridae; genus Lissotriton; species Lissotriton vulgaris. The sequence goes on along the minus strand of NC_141691.1, from coordinate 1,986,031,775 downwards.
CTTAGTAATTGGCATGATAGTTATTCTGATTGGATTATTGTCTTTGTGTTTTTAACATAATTTACTTATTTCTGCCATCTAGTTTATAGAGCCACTTGTAAGAGTTCAAAGTTTCTGGCCACGCATGGTGATCCCTTTACAATGTTCTTGTCCTCCAGCATTGGCTCTTTCATAGATTCACATGCTTGGATCATTCTCCATCGTTGAATGGGAGTACCACGGTACAATAAGAAAAGCAGTGTTATTTTAACGGAGCCTGGGAAGGTCATAAAGAGAACACATTTCAACCAGTCAGATTGTAGCGCTCTCTGGAACAATCCCCTCAGAGGCTTCTATCTTTTAGATTAAGTATGCGTATATAGATAGATATGAAATGGCTGTATTTGGAAGATCAGTACAAGGACTTCATATACTGCCTCTCCCCATACCACAAGGTGCTAGATCGTAAGGTATGTCCTACCTTTTCTTTAAAAATCCTAAAAGACTGAGAGGGTAGTTTATTGCTGTGGCTCTAAAAGCCAAGGAAGACCCTATTTCTGAGGATTACATTGAGGATTCTTCTTCATCTTCCAATAGAGTTAAAAAAAAGGGCGAAGGAGAGGTCAGAGGTTCAGTCACTTCAAGAGCCTCCCATGAATTCTTCTAAAAAGACTCACCATGTGTCTAACAAGGAGCACAGTCCCTCTGAAAGACTCAAAACATAAGGAACATGACATTCCCTCAGAAAAACCAGAGAACTCAAAATCTGAGCCTTCTACATCTTTCCCTCAGAATTCTCACAAATTTAAAAAAACTGTCGTCAACACCACCGACTGAGAAATCGTCAGTGAGGAAATCATCTAATGTCCTGACGAGGAAAACTACGGCAGTGACTATGACGTCTTCTACAACGAGGATAACAACAATGAACGTGGTCAGTTCACGGTCGATGTCTACATCATTGACTATACAGTCTACGGCGCCCATCCAGTCAACGGTCAAATTGGTCTCTGCTTCCTCAATAACACCATTGACAGTGAAACCGATTCTAATGGCAGTGCTGGTCAAACCGCTGTCAAGTCCCTCAACAACAACATCGACAAGGGAAATATCACAGGAAGAAAAAAATAAAGAAATGGAGAAACCCATATTTCTGATGCCAGAACATACCTCCCAAAGCAAGGTGTCACCCTTACCACCTAGTCATCTCCTGGATGAGAATGACTCGGACGATCAAGGTCCTTTGAGGGTAGCAGGCAGCCCATCGTAGCTGGTGGTAAAATTTCAGGAGGATGACTAGGAGGAAGAGTATTATAGAAAGGAGTATTGCCCTCTTCAGCAAGAGGGCCTATTATCAGGAACAATTCCAGCCCTATCCGCGGCAACAGTACCAGGATGATGTGGTATGTGCACCAAGGGCATTGGTCTAAGACCTGCAAATGATACTGGCCAATTACCATATGCGCTTCCTGCCTATACAACCTCACCTAAGCAGGTTTCAGCGCCTTCTAAAACTCTTCCAGTACAATCTTCCACTACACAAACTCCACTACATATCCCAACAGCCTTGTCACTGGGTTTCTGTTGGTAAGCAGAACTGTGCATTGGGGTGACAGAACGTCAGTGTAAGGACTGTCTCTCTCTACCACACAAGTACCTGGCAGCCCTAATTCGGGCTTGCTCCCAGTGCCTCACGTGAACTCCTAACCTTCCCAGAGTAGCACTTGAGTTTGGCAAACCTAGAACATGTACCTGCAGTCCCCGCAAGGAAATTGTGGAAACATAGCATCACCTTTATCTCACTCATGCATGCCCTCAGTAAACAAACGAAAGACACAGTGAAAGTTTACAATACATTTATTGAAACAAGCGTAGTCTAGTATGAAGCAGATGTGCTGCAATTAGTAGACAAATACAACTAAGCAAAGTAATCCACATTACTAGCAGACTGTATTCAATACATAACCCAACCATGGCGAGTGATCTACCTGTCTAGACAAATTCCTACTATGTAAGTAAAGGGACCTCCGGAACTCAAATTCATCTCATCCTCCGTTAAAAACAGCCCCGAACAGAATATAAAAATTATTACGAAAATCTGATCTAAGAGCATATGCCAAAAGAAAACATGCTATCTTTGTGCTCGGTGGCTATGACTGAAAATGCCCACAAACATATATCAATGAAACATTTTGCTCCCACTATAAGATGACATTTCTGTAGCTTTGAATGGGCTCATTTGTGTCATTAGATCTGCCACCACCATGGGTGGACACACCAGAGTCAAAACTATGCCGTCTATGCATTCTTTCGCAGACGTTTTTAATTCATCTACTTTGCATATGCCCTATACTATTGGCAGACCACAGAAGATTGCTTCTCCAGTATTGGGGAGTCTTTCATAGATTCACATGCTTGAATATTCCCAGTCGTCGAAGTGGGAGCCCCACGGTAAATAAAATAGCAATAAAATCCCAATAAAATATGTATGTAAAAACATAACACAAAAATACACCAACCAGAAATACTTGTAAGTACCAGGTTAGTATTCTCACATAGGAATACAGAGAGCAGAGAGAACTTTTGTAACATATCCCTGTCATTGTTAGTCCAAACTACAGTCAATCAGGCGCAAGCACCCCTCTAGAACCTTCTCCTCAGAGGCTCAGGCCCTCCAATTTTCTACCGTACGTCGTGTGAAGGGAGTCTCCCTGAGCTTTGCTCAGTTTTCTACTTTCTTCTAGTTTTCCAGTATTTTATCTACAATGTCTTCAAGTAAGAAGTCTTTGTTTAGACAGTGTTCCTCTTGTGGGAAGTTGAGACTTTATTCTGAGGACCCCCACAAGAAGTGTATATACTGCCCCTATCCTGACCATGAGGTAGGCAAATGTAAAATTTGCAGGACTTTCTCCACCAAAACACTAAAGGATAGAGAGGGGCGTCTCCTCCTTTGGTTACAGAGACTGAAAGACAAGGATTCAGCTCTCTGACGCAGACAGCCTGGTGTCAAGTACAACTAAAGCCGCCTCAAAGCGTAGCAGTGTGCAGGATTTACCTTCTCCCTTCTTGAAGATGAAGAAACTTTCCCTCTTGAAGGCTCCTGTGGTGTCTACACCTCCTCCTGCTATGCCCCCGAGATCTGACTCTCAGGGGTCTACGGCTTCTTCGGCTTCTTCTAAGCATGTTTTAACCACAAAACATGCAAAATCGTCGACAGGAGCCTCGACAGGAGATCTGCCGTCTCCAGCTCGTCGACGACAACTGTGACGACGACTTCGGCTTCTGGCTCGTCGACGATGGCTGCGTCGACGTAGTCTGTGTCGACGTAGGTATGCCTCAGCTTTAAGACTGTCTCGTCGACGATTCCAATCGCCTCGACGTCGTAGAAGGGTCACTCGTCGTCAGGATCTTCGTCGACGAGGGTTGTGAAGAGTGCCTCCTCGTCGTCGGCTGCCCCGTCGACAAGGGCTTTGACGATAGCCCCGTCGGTGACGACTCCTTCGACCGTGGCTTCGTCGACATCTGTACTGTCGTCTTCGACGATATCATCGACGATGGTTCCATCAGCCTTCGCATCCGTGCCTCTGGTTCCACTTCCTTCATCCTGGTCTGGTTCTTCCACCTTTAACCCCCTACACCAACATCGCCAGGTGCCTTTGGAACAACTTGCCATTCCAGGGGACACGCAGCCCCCGTCACCCCTGTTTACGACAGGTTCTGAACAGGACTCTGGTTCTGAGGAAGACGAAGATGACCACTCCCGGGCAGCACGAAGTCCTTCTGAACTAGTCATAAAGTGTCAGGACTATGGGGATGATCATGAGGATTCGTCTTTTCAGGAGGAGGAACCCTCCACTCAGGTTCCTACTGCAACACTTCCACTTTCCGTCGTTTCCAATCTCCAGTATATGCTTGAGGATTACAACAGGCGTTTTCCGCCATCTCGCCATGGCTCTCCATTCCCTACAGCACCTGCACCGGCTCCGGCCGCTGTTCCACTGCCGCAACCGGCACGCCATCTACCCTGGTTGCGGCCTCTATTCAGGTCCACGCTACAGTGTATACAAAGGGGGTGATGATGATAATCTTCGCCCAGACAAAGAGGATGACGAGCTTCAAGATGACAAGGACGGTGACAGTGATATGCAAGATTGGGACGATTATCAGATTCAGACACCGTCCCCGCCTCCTGCAACTCCTGGGGATTCCCCTCCAGTTGACATCGCAGGCATTCACCAACTCATGGACAGAGCAGCACTCCGCTTTAAGCTTCATATAGTCCAAAGGGAAGAAGACTGCTTTCTTTACGACTCTAAGAGTCAACCTTTCAAACCGGTTCGGACAGTCCCCATCATAGACTTCATTTGGATGAAGGGAGTCAAGTTGATGCAAACGCCGAATTCCATCCCGGCTCAACTACCGCATTTGGAGGAAAAGTATAAGGCACCACAAGGTTCTCCAGCTTGCTTGGTGGCGCAGCCAAAGCCAGATTCCGTGGTCACCTAGGCCGCCCAGTGCCGTTCCAGAAACCCATCTTCCCCGATTACGGCTCCGCCTGATCGTGAGGGTTGTCGCATCGATGCTATTGGGCGAAAGATTTCAACTATGGCTTAAACAACTGTACGGGCCGCTAATGCTCTAACCATACTGGGACTCTACGACCATCAGATGTGGTCTGACATGTCTGCCTTTGTTGCCCTCATTCCTGAGTCCTCCAGGGCGGAGGCTCTTAAAATTCTTCAGGAGGGTGAAAGAGTGTCAGAAGAGATTAAAGACTGCTCCGTGGATATCGCCTGCACTGGCTTCCGTCCGCTCGCGGGGGCAGCTGTTCTGCGCCGTCAGGGTTGACTCCGTTCTACCTCTTTTCGCCAGGAGGTTCAGGCGAAAATTCTGGATATGCCTTATGACGGCGAGTCACTCTTTGGTCAACATGTCGATAAGGCATTGCAGACGATGAAGAAGGATATGGACACTGCTCGTTCCTTGGGCACTTTTACAGTTCCGCAAACAGCCCTTATGTGGTGCGCGCGGACGCGGCACCACCTCTTCCTTTTTTGGCTGATCTAATCAGTACCGCTCCTACGGCCAGGGAAATCAGCGGTATTCCAACCAGCCACAACAGACCTCGCGTCAGCAGTCTTCCAAATCATATCGAGGAAAGTCTTCCTATAGAGGATCGGCTTCCAAAAGACAATGACTTGCCTTCCCCAAACAAGGTTGGAGGTCGAATCTCCTGGTTCTTTTATCAATTTATTAATCAATAACACACAGACTCAGCTGTCTACTCATAACCCTTCGTTGAGTACCAATCTATATTCTGACGCATTAAAATTCTATCCAATGACAAACACCTAGTCTACAACACTTGCCTAGCATTTTAGAAACCATTTGCATACGACTGAACCCGTTCCCTCCCACACTGTTTTGCAAATAGAGTACTACTCAGCTTTGTTCCATAATAGGACATTGTCTATTAATGTTCCCCCAGTGTGAAGAAATTGAACTTTGAATATAAGTCTGTATTTCTGTACTAACATGCAATTCTTTTTCAGAAATTTGACAAAATGTCTAGACCTTGAAAATACAAAACCGATACTGCACAAATAGTGTGAGTATACTTTTTATGTCCTTACGAAAGCTCCACAGACCCCTAGGGCCCAAGGAGCTGAAACATGTCGACGAATTCATAACAACTTTAATACTTATAGACCTAGTAACTCGGTCTACATTAAGTACCATCCTTTTTTTAAAACTAAGTGGAAACACACCCCTCAATAAATCCTTGGGGTTACTTTCCCTTTTTTAAATCAATTCTATGCACACCACGTTTCGTTTTCTTTTTCTTCCTTTTTTGCACTGTGTGAGTGGGGAAACCCTCATATCTCCGGACACTGCACCAAATAACCCAGAGGTGCCTCTGGTTGAGGCTGGCAGTTAACGCACAGAAGAAATCCCAATGATAACTGCCATAACTACAATGCGGGGCGGATGAAACATATATACCACACTCCGAGTTGCATTGAGTTTTTGAGGGTACTCTTCTTCCTTAAACCTAAGGTTGTAAGGTGTAACAAGTGTCCTTTTTCATTTTTGATAAACTTCGACTATTATTCAGGGGAAAGAAACGGACACAATATTTCCTCATCCCTCCATATTGATGAACCTCTTTTATCAATGGTCCTCAATCACCTCGGACCTTTGGGTGCTGGACATTGTATCGAAGGGTCATGCTTTGGAGTTTGTAAAGTTTACTCCTTACACTCCTCCATCTGGTCCACCTCCAGCGCACCTAAAAGAACTTTTCCAGCAGATTCGCATCAGGATTCAAAAAGGTGCCATCAAAGTGGTTCCCGAACATCAGAAAGGAATGGGATTTTATTCCTGATTTTTCCTCATCCTCAAAAAGACAGGCGACTGGCGTCCAATCCTCGATTTACGGGCACTGAACAAATTCCTGAAGTGCCAGTCCTTCCGCATGCTCACGCTGGTGGAGATTCGAAGCCTTCTCTGCAAAGACGATTTCATGACCACAATCGACCTCCAGGACTCTTATTTCCATGGGCCAATTTTTTCCTCGACACCGGAAGTACGTGCGCTTCTGGGTGGCGCGGAGAGACTTACAATTCAAGGTGCTGCCTTTCAGCCTGCACTCTGCCCCTCATGTCTTCACAAAGGTCTTGGCCCCAGTGGTGGCTTACCTACGTCTACAGGGTGTTCAAATTTTTTCATACCTGGACGATTGTCTCATCAAGTCGCAGTCTCGCAACCAGCTGTCTCAAGACACCCAACTCTGTCGGACCTTATTTCGCTCACCCGGTCTTTCCATCAATACAGAGAAGTCTCAGGTCAACCTAGCTCCCTGCAGGACCTTTCTAGGCGCTACTCTGGATACGTCACAAGCCAAAGCGTTCGTGTCTCACGAACGTCAGCTGCGGATTCTACCCTTAGTGGCTCTCATTTCTTCAAAAGAGTCCGTTTCCGTTCGTATGTTGAAGTCGTTTCTGGGAATGGCGTCCTCATGAATTTCTCTGATCCCAAATTGCAGACTCAAGAGTCTCCCCATTCAGGAAGAATTGGACGGTCAGTGGCGTCAGATCACAGGCTCTTTCAGCGATCTGGTCTTTGTGACCGGATGAGGTCGGCTCTTCATTGGTGGGCACTGTGAGAAGTTGGCCTGATATATGATGCTCACTAGTTCTAGTGATCACCTTGTATCAGTCCAAACAACCCTTATGGTGATTGGTTGTAAAGTCAACCTTATAGATCAGCTATCCTAATGGTAGCATGGACAAAGCAGTCTTAGGCTAAACTCTTTTGGCATGTGAAGCCAGCTGTTTTACCACATATAACCCCTTGAATACTAAGTGAAAGGACACCACACAGGTTGTTATGAAAATAAACAATATATTTGTTAACTAACATACACCTCTGAACTCTTTATGAGATCAGAGGGCTAAGCACATGACAATCTCTTAGGAAAAATACGTTTAGGTTGCACAATTACAATGTTGCCCTAGGGGCACAACAAACCATATACTATGGTAAGTGGAATGTGAAAGTCGATAGAAGGGATGGAGCTGTCCAGAGGCTGTAGGATCGCTGGGACCCCTCTACCCTAACTTTAGATAAGTAATAGGAGGCCCACGGAACGCGTGTGCAGAGTGTGAACTCACACGCGAAATGCGTAACAACATCTATGGACAGTACAGTTTAAGAAAAAGGTGAGTACGGACAATCCTGACTAGTTAGGACTAAAGCGACAATGGAACTGGACACTAGGAGAGTCAATCTACCCTTAAGCACCAAAATGCTCATGTTACCTCGCCCACGGGCTGCGGGTGCATAGGTGTCAAAGTGAGTCGGGTTTCCACGTCGAAGTCTATGGAGCCTTGGAGAAAGATGCTTCAGGCGACCAGGAGGAAGATGTCCGGTGTGATCCAAGGGTGGATCGGTGAAGAGGAGAACCTGAAAGCAGAGGGGACAATGTTCAAAGTCACTAGCCAGTGACTGGAGTGGAACCAGGAAGGAACCAGATGTCGTAGCGATCAGGTGAAGAGTGGACGCTTGTCTCTGCTGCCAAGTGGACCAGGAGGTGTCTTCGACGACCTGGATGAAGGCACGAGCTGTCCCACGCAGGCTCTCGCTGTCGGCGGTGTTGGTTCCGGATTTGGAGTCAACAGGCCTTGGCAAAGGCAACCCACGCGGTGAGTGGAAACGGCGTCTGGTGCGGACCAGGAGGGTCCGGGGTGCTTCTCCTTTGCAGGGAAGCAAGGGCCAGTCTGGAGCAACCAGACCAGCAGATTGGATTTCAAGGTTCGTCATCTAAGAGGTCACTAGCCAGCCGGCAAGTGACCAGACAACGCGTCGAGCAGCAGGCAGGCAGAAGGGCCCCACGCAGATCTCGTGGAGGCTGGAGGGCTGATCTTCGGTGCAGGAGCTGCTCGGGGCAGGGGCTTCTTAATCCCCAAAGCACTTCGTCAAGGTTACCTCAGAAGTCGTGCTGGAAGCGAAGTGCAGTTTCTTTCAAGATGGCTGGTCCCACGTGTCTCGTCGCACCCACGGATCTCAGCTGTGCTGCAGATGTAGGTAGAGGTCGGAGAGGTCTGGGAATCCGGGTCTCGTTGGGCTCTGAAGTCTGGATCCTCGAGGGAAGACGACAAAGTGAAGCCGCTGGACGCTTGATGGTGCCTGCAGTTGCAGGGTGGACACTCCTTGCCCACAAGGGAGATTCTTCAGTCTTCTGGGGAGCAGAACGTCGAAGTCCAGAGTTTCTTGTAGAGTTTCAGTTCAGGTTTAATCTAATTTGGAATGGGACCAGCTCCTACCTTTATCCTGCTAAAGGGGGCTGTACTACGACTATGTCCCTCCTATGGGTGGGACCAGGAAGGGGGGTGGTTACACCCCCTATCCTTTGTCCGGTATTGCGCCAGAGCTGGGGCTGGAGGGCCCCAGGAACTGGTTTAGAGCGGTGTATGCACAGGACACCTTGTGTGCCCCAGGCATGTCTCATTTCTTTCAGCCCTGTCCTACCCAATACACAAAATCCTGTCTGGGGTGGTGCTAGCACCTCCCAAAGCAGGAAACCCTTCGTCCAAGACTCCCTCACAGGAAGGACTCCCAGCAGCAGGAGGTCAGACTTGTGTCTGTGGTGGCAGCATCCATTTTGTGATGCTGAGGCTAGAGTTAACTTCAACCGGGGTTCACAGTTTCATACATGTCGTGTCCCTCTAGAAGGGTGGAATGCTACCCCCGTCGCCAGAATTGGCGAGGTGGTAGTATTCCAATTCGTATGACACCTTACTCGACATGTTTTGATAATGCTATACCAAAGTTAGCAATAACCGCGAGGATTATAATGCACTTAAGAGTATATGGTATAGCGTTATCATGGAAACAGCTAAAGGACTTGGTTCCGAAAGCTGCAGACAGGCTCAGCTCATGCTAGAGCACAATCTCACATATTTCCAAGCACTCTGCCTTCAGGATTGATAAGGCCTGCCATAGGAGTGACTGATAGGAGGATATGTGTTCATTTTAGGGTTAGATATAGGTATACTATATCTAAAGCAAAGGGTGATTACACCACCTTGGCCCAGCTGATTGATCAGCCAGTTGTGTCAGATTTGGATGGCCAGCCAGGGGTGGCATAATACATGCTGCAGCCCCTGAGTGCACCTATGCCCTGGGTACCTAAGGTACTCGGTACAGGGACTGATAAGGTAACCCAGTATCCAATTAGATATGCACCTAAGGTTCATGGATGTCAATTTAGAGAGAGACAGCTAGGCTGTGGGTCTGATTAGCAGGCCCACAGCCAGGGAAAGTCGTAAACCAGTGAAGCAAAAAGCAAAAATCGGGGGTGACCATAGGATTGCAGACCCCACTCACCTACAGGCGCAGCCGTCCACATGGCTGCCGGCACTTCGTTCTTCACCATCGCTCCGGAACTCATTCTGACCACAGATGCCTCCTTGGGAGGTTGGGGCGCGCACCTTCAAGGGCTGTCCATAAAAGGCAAGTGAACTCTGTCTCAACGCTCCTGGCATATCAACAGGCTGGAGTTGATGGCAATCTTTCTGGCTCTGAAATCGTTCCATCTTCTGATCCAGGGAGAATAGGTGCTCATCCAAACCGACAATACCACCAGCATGCACTACGTGAACAAGCAGGGCGGAACCAAATCTCCTCTCCGATCTCGATTGGCGCAGACTATCTGGGATTGGGCGCTTCGGCACCACATTACCCTGACAGCAGTTCACCTACCAGGCATCTCCAACATCCTAGCGGATGCTCTCAGCAGGTCCGCTTCATCGACTCACAAGTGGGAGCTGCGTCAGCTGATTCTGGACTTCATCTTTCGGCATTGGGGTCATCCGCACATGGATCTCTTTGCAAGCCCGGTGAACCGGAAATGCCCGTCCTTTGCAAGTTGGCTTCCCCATCCAGAATAATCCGGGAACGCCCTTTTGATGGACTGGTGCCATCTATTCGCCTACGCTTTTCCGCCGATTCCACTGGTTCCTCGAGTGTTATGGAAGATGCGGAAACAGCCGTGCCACATTCTCCTGATCGCTCCCCCATGGCCTCGACAACCGTGGTTCTCGGAACTGCTGCTTCTTTCACAGTGCGAACTCATTCTCCTTCATCCTCGAGCGGATCTCCTCACGATGGACGAGGGTCAGATCTGTCATCCGGACCCCGCCTCTCTCAAATTATAGGCCTGGAACCTGAGCCCCTTGAATTTGCCCATTTGAACATTCCACCAGCATGCAGGGACATTCTTGCCAATGCCAGAGCTCCATCTACAATAGTACAAACTTAGTGGAAAATATTCTGTCACTGGTGCGCAGCGGCCAACATTCATACTGTGCATTCCACTCCAGTTCAGTTGCTACCGTTCTTTCTAGAGCTGGCACAGGCAGGACTTTCCCATTCCACTTTGAAAGTTTTCTTGGCGGCGATTTCTCGCTTCAGGCAGAATGGCTCCTCCTCTCTCTGCTCGTCCAGAGTCATTCGTCAATTCTTCAACGGTCTGTTCAGGAAGTTGCCGCCCATTCGGGGTCCTCCTACAACCTGGCACCTCAACATCGTTTTGGCGCAATTAATGAAAGCACCATTCGAGCCCATCCGCAAGGCAGATTTAAAATTTTTAACTTGGAAGGTGGCCCTTCTCCTTGCTTTGACCTCTTCACGTCGCGTAAGCGATATTCACGCCTTTACAATTAAGCTTCCTTTTCTCCAATTCAAATCGGACTGTTGTGCTTCGCACCAACCCGGCTTTCATGCCTAATTTATCCACTGACTTTCACCTTAATGAACCTGTTTTCTTAAAGACTTTCTTTCCCAATCCTCAATCTCCAGCGGAGCAACGTCTGCATTCTCTGGACGTTAAACAATGCCTTAAATTTTACATCAATAGGACGGCACCCTTTCGCAAATCTGATCAGTTGTTCGTAGCCTACGGACGCATGCGCAAGGGGCGATCTGTTACCAAGCCAACTATTGCACGTTGGATTTCTTCAGCAATTTCTTTCTGCCATCAAAAAGCTGGCAAGCCTCTTCAATCCTCAGTGAGAGCTCATTCCACCAGGGCGATGTCATCCTCTACTGCCCTGTTTGCTGGTGTGCCGATTCACCAAATTTGCCGAGCAGCTACGTGGTCCAGCAGGCACACTTGCACGAGACATTACTGCCTTGAAACAATCAAGGAAGCTGATATGGCAGTGGGACAAGCAGTGCTTCGCAATCTTTTTAACTAAGGTGAGCCTCTGCTTTCTACCCTCCACCTATATGGTTTGTGTAATGATAGTGTTATTATTATTATTATCATTCCTACCTGGCTATGCTATGCTATCTTGCATCTTTATGCCTATGCTTTGCTGTTTTTGCTCTTACAGCTGGCTGTTACTGCTCACTATTCTATTCAAGCATGTGAATCTATGAAAGACACCCTAATACTGGAGAAGAACAATTGTTACTTACCTGTAAACAGGTGGTTCTCCAGTATTGGTGTCTTTCATAGATTCACATGCGACCTACCCGCCTCCCCTCAGAGGCTCGCTTCTCCTCCAAGACTCTTTTGTCACTCCTGTGCTAAGAAAATCTGAGGGCCTGAGCCTCTGAGGAGAAGGTTCTAGAGGGGTGCTTGCGCCTGATTGTCTGTAGTTTGGACTAACATAATGACAGGGATATGTTTCAAAAGTTTTCTTTCTCTCTATGTATTCCTATGTGACAATACTAACCTGGTACTTACAAGTATTTCTGCTTTGTGTATTTTTGTGTTATGTTTTTACATACATATTTTATTGGGATTTTATTTACCGTGGGGCTCCCACCTAGACGACGGGGAATATTCAAGCATGTGAATCTATGAAAGACACCAATACTGGAGAACCACCTGTTTACAGGTAAGTGACAATTGTTCTTATCCTCCTATGGATCAAGGAGGGTACACAGACATTACCATCAGCAGTCAGTTTCTTATTGAACAATGAGCCGCCGCAAGTGATCACAAAACTGGTAAAATTTCTAGGGTGTGTGGAGAAGCAACTCAAATTAATGAACATTGAACATGCTCCCTCTGGCCTATCTTTTATAGTTGGAGACTTGATCTCACCTGGGCTAATTATTGCAAAGAATTACAACAGTGACGCTGAACATATTCACTTTCATTACTTTTATTATTTAATTTCTTTATATACTTTATAAAATTTAATTTTCCTTTTCTTAATTTTTTTCCAATTATAAGAGTTAATACATCATAAAGAACAACTATCATTTGAATGATTACATCAAATATACAAGTTACAAATTCATATCTATAAATTTATACTACACAATCCTCTTTTTCTAAAGAAAAAAATATATATACCCCCTGGACTGACTTATATAAATACATCCATCTTACAACCATTCAGATGCATTCAAACTTCATACAATTAGCATCTGAATAAGGTGGAGGTTACTTATGACAAAAAAAAAACCTCCACGACCAGATCAAATCTAATGTTCACAGCACAACCGGAGCATGAGGTCGACAAGCGTTTCGGCGGTATGTGAAGAGTAGTTAGACCACCTTCATCGGGACCTTTCCAGATACCCACATATGTTTTTCACCAACTAAGGGACAAAAGAAGAGCGAAAGAGAAGTCAACTCTGGGCTAATCGCCAAATACGTTCTACTGATTAATTTGGGCAAAGTCGGAAGCCCACTGGGTTTTGAGATGTGAGACGTTGGTGGAGGAATAATGTATTCCGCTAAGACACCAAGCGGATTTGCGGAGTAGAATTCACTCTCATTCTAGCGGAAAATCCGAACATTAAAATGAGAAAACTGGTGAAGAAGGAAATAATAACGTTCGGACATATTCCTCTCAACAGACATTTTTTAAATGTTTTATCTTGTACTGATCTCTAGAAATGAAGACAGTGAATTGTGCACTGTTACAGTAAACCATCTTGGAATGAACTCTGGCATTTCCCTATGATTAGAGGAAAGTGCTCCAAATTGATCAATGGAACGTAATAGGCGATTAGCCCGGAGTTGACATCTCTTTACCTCTTCTTTTGTCCCCTGGTTGGTGTAAAAAATATGTGGGTATCTGGAAAGCTCCTGATGAAGGTGGTCTAACTACTCTCCATATACCGCCTTGTGCTGTGAACATTAGATTCGAACTAGTCGTGGAGATTTTTTTGTCATACGTAACCTCCACCATAAGAGCATCGGATCTATTTCTATTTTAGATTACATGTGGAAGGAAGGCATAAAGACAAAGAAAAAACTGTTTTGCCACACCTAGACAAAAAGCACCGGGCCCTGGATGATTCTCCATCCTGGCTTATCCTACACCCAAAACCGGACTCCATAGTCAGCCTAGCGCCATTCCAAAAATGCATCTGCACTAATTTCAGCACCTCCTGATAAGGAAGGTAGGGGGCTCGACACTATCAGAAAGCGATTCTCTGTGATGTTGGCACTAACCGTGTGAGCAGAAAATCGGTTGGCAGTGCTCAGAAGATACGATTGCCAAATGTGGTCAGACATCCACTCTAAATTGATCGTCTTCCAGGGGATGCCAAGGCTAAAGCCAAGAAAATCCTACAAGAAAGTGTGCCTGTTCTGAAACAATTGACTGTGCCATGGATATTGCGTCCACAGGTTTTAGACAGCTGGCAGGATCAGCAGTCCTATGAAGACAGGAGTGGTTGAAAGCAACTTCTTTCAGACCAGAGATTCAAAGACAAATTCTGATCCTTCCATACGACGGGAAAGCCCTCTTTAGGAGGCACATTGACGACTCCCTCCAATCCATTAAAATGTTTAGAAATGCTGCAATGTCGCTGAGTAGTCTGCAGTATTGATCTATTCATTTTTGTGGTGCATTAGGTAGAGGGCAATTTTCTTACAGAGAAAAGGTATCAACAATTCAGATACCCAACATACCAATCTGGGTCGCAGCAGTTTTGCCCGCAATATCAACAGCCCTGTCAGGCACACTACACAAGACCAATCGAGAGCAGAAAGCTAGGTCGATAGAACAAGGACACAAGATGTAGACAGTGCTGAATTACAGGCACTGGCTACACCTGCATCCCTTCCAGCATGTATCGGAGGCAATATTTCCAATCACCTCCGCAAATGGAAGAAATAACAGACCAATAGGTATTGGATAGAATTATTCGGCCACACACTGGAATTCATGTAAAAAAAAATGCCTCAGACTCAACCCCAGAAGTCCCAGCAAAATATCTGCATCTTCTCAGGTTAAAAGTCCAGACCATGCTCCGCAAAGGGGCCATAGAACAAGTCCCTGGAAACCAGAAGGGAAGAGGTTTTCATTTCTGTTTTTTACTATGGAAAAAGTCAGGAGAAAAGCGACCTATCCTGGATCTAAGAAAACTGAACAAATATCTCGGACACCAGACATTTTGCATAGTCACGCTCCATGAAATGATACGTCTAAACCAGGGAGATTATATGACATTAGATCGCCAAGATGCCTATTTTCATGTCCTGATACATCCACCCCATTGAACATTTTAAGATTCACTGAACCCAGCAGCTATTATCAGTTTAAAGTCCTCCCATTCAGCCTAAAACCGTCCCCTTGCATTTTCACAAAGTGCCGGGTTCCAGTAGTGAAATTCTTAAAATAGGAGAAACGCCAATTTTTTCCGTACCTCGATGATTGGCTGTTTAAGGCACCTTCCCATCAATCCGCTTAGTGGTCAACTAATGCATGCTTACACCTTTTAGCAAACTAGGCCTTACAATGAACCCACAAAAATCAGTGTTTCAGCCGTCAACAAGATAACGTTCTTGGGGGCTACACTGGATACAGTATAAAACAAAGCATGTCTAACTTCAGAAAGATTGACAAGATTACTGCACTTGGCCTGTTTAGTGCAAGGAAAAAAGTCACTTTCTGTTTGCATATTCAAATCCCTGCATATCTTAATGATTTTTCCACATTACACACCATATGTCGAGTGATGCGTTACTTTAGAAGTTTTCTCTATTGGTCCAGTAAATTCAGGCATACCCGACTTTTGTATTACCTGTGAAAAATGTTTAATTGTATGAGAATACCTTTGGAATCATTAACAGATCTGTGGAATAGTGAAATTCGCGGATTTTGCAGAAGGATTATTAGACTAGTCCTATTGACGACAGTCTGGTACTGCGAAGTATGAATCGCCCTAACTGGGATGATTGTTTTCAGTGCAGTTATAGCACTGTAGTTTATTAATGCAATTTTAGGTTGATTAAAAACTAAAGGATTACTATTTATATGCCTAAATTCACAACTTCTTTAGATCAGTTTTTAGTTTGTAAAATCTTTTATGCTCTGTCTGACCTATTGGTAACATAGAGTAGCTATATGGATTTTTCTAGATACTCTGTGAGTTTCCACTGTCGGCAGCTTGAGGTGCAATTCATTTTCTTTGAATGTCTTATGTCGTTTTACAATATGGATGTTGAGTTTTATTGTGTAATTGAGAATTAGAGTGAGGGCGTTTAATAATGTGATTGAAGTGTTGTCTAGAATGTAATTTTGTAATGATTTTTATTAATCTAACAAGTAAAGATTTAATCATCCTCATTATAAGAGTGCCTCTATGGCCGTCAAATGGATGACAACAAAATGCTTCCTACACATTATCACAAAAAATAAAACACTCTGTTATCCCTGGACTTCCCTTTTCCCCCACAGCTCTCCAACTTAGGGTCATGAAGCACCATACCAGTACAAAACTATAATACACTTTGATTTAATGGCAAATATTTTATGCGTTCTGTCCATATGGTAAAAAAAAATGACTTATATTGGGTAATGAATTTGATATTATTGGCTCTTGTTAGACCTGACATCTGTAAGGTGGCCTTCCCCCCGACCTTTTTTGCTTACCGCCTCCACTTTCCTGACCTTGCTTTTGCTGGATTTAGGGCTTTACTACTGCTAACCAGGGCTAAAGTGCTTGTGCCGTCTCCCCTAAACATGGTAACATTGTCTCATCTCCAATTGGCATATTTCATTTACATATAAGTACCTAGTAAAGTGCACTACAGGTGCCCAGGGACTATAAATTATATGCTTCTAGTGGGCCTGCAGCACTTATTGTGCCACTCACTTAAGTAGCCGTCTAACCATGGTTCAGGCCTGCCATTGCAGAGCCTGTGTGTGAGAAGTTGGCCTGATATATAATGTTCACTATTCTAGTGAGCACTATGTATCAGTCCAAACAACCCTTATTGATGATTGGTTGTAAGTCAACCTTATAGACCAGCTATCCTAGTAGCATGGATGCGAGCAGTCTTCGGGCTAAACTCTAGAGGGCGTGTTAAGCCAGCTGTTATACCATCACATATACCCCTTGAACACCAAGTGAAAGGACCCACACAAGTGTTATGAAAATAAACAGTGTATTTATTTAGATCACAACAGCCCTGGTCTCTTTATGAGGACAGGGTACTAAGCACACAACAAAACTCTTACGAAAATACTTTAAGTTGCACAATTTACACAAATGCCCGAGGGGCACGAAAAACCATATACTACAAAAGTGGAATGCGAAATTACTAGCAGGTAAGTACTGTACTAATAGGCTTTGGAATCGCTAGGACTGGACTACTGAACCTTCAGATTACTAGCAGGAGGCCTAGGGTACTCTGGTGCAGAGTGTGCACTCTCACGCGGGATGCGGGACAAAGTCTAAAGTTGCTAGGAATTACAAAGTTAGTGATATCGGACGAATCCGACTAGGTAGAGCGGAAACGAAAAAGGATCTGGACCCTTGGATAGTGAGGCTATGCTGGGGCACCGAAATGCCGAAGTTACCTAGCCCAGGGGCTGCGGATGAATAGGTCTGGAAAGACGTCGGGAATCCTCGTTGCAGTCTATGGAGCCTGAAAGAAGAAGTTGCTGGCAGGCGACCAGTGAAGAGATTCGGATGGATCCAAGCCTGGATCGAAGATGGAAGACACCTGTAAGCAGAGGGGACCAAGTTCTGAATCACTAGCCAGTGATTAGATGGGCACCAGGATGGCACCGGATGGAGTCACCTTGACCAGGTGAGTGGGCGACGCTGGGCTCTGCAGTCTCACGGACCAGGAGGCGTTGTCGGCGACCAGGATGGAGGTGCGAGCTGTCCCACGATGGTATCTGCTGTCGACGTCGCTGGACCCAGAATTGGGGCAACAAGTCTTGGCAAATGCAAGCCCACGCGGTGGACTTAAAATGGCGTCTGGAGTGGACCAGGAGGGTCCGGGGTGCTCCTCTTTTGGAGGGGAGCAAGGGCCAGTCTGGAGCAATCAGACCAGCAGTGTTGATGTCCTCGTTCGTCATCGGGAAGGCCACAAGCCAGCGGGCTAGTAGCCAGACAACGCGGTGAGCAGCACAAAGCAGAAGGGCCCCACACAGATCTGGTGGATGCTGGAGGGCTGAACTTCGGTGCTGGAGCTGCTCAGGGTTGGGGCTTCTCGGACCCCAAAGCACTCACTCAAGGATCCCTCAGCGGTCGTGCTGGGCAAGAGTCGTGCAGTCTTGAAGATGGCCGGTCCCTCGAGGTCTCGTCGCACCCACGGATCTCAGCTGAGCTGACGATGTGGGTAGAGGTCAGAGGTGCCAGGGAAGCCGGGTCTCGTCCTGCTGGTCAGTCGGATTCCGGAGGAAGGACGTGCAGCAAACCGCAGTGTTCTTGGATGGTGCCTGCGGGTGCAGGGTGACTATTCCTTAGTCACAAGGGAGAAATCTTGAGAAGAAGTCGAGAGTTCCTTTCGTAGAAAGTAGTTTCAGGATTCAAAGATGATCTAATTTGGAAGGGGGCCCACTCCTATCTTTATACTAGGAAAAGGGGCTGGCACGCGACTAGGTCCTGCCCATGGGTGGGACCAGGAAGGGGGTGGTTACACCCCTCTCCCATGCCGGACTTTCCCCAGCTCAGGGGCTGGTGTGCCCCTGGAACTGGTTCTAGCCGGCAGATGCATAGTGAGCACCGGGGTGCCACTTGCAGTCACCTTCCTCTAAAGCCCTGCCTACCCAGGATACACAAAACCCTGTCTGGGATGGTGCTAGCACCGCCCCCGACAGGAAACCCTTTGTCCAAGCTCCCCTCGCTGGAAGGACTCCCAGCTGCAGGGGGTCAGACTTGTGTCTGTGGTGGCAGCATCCATTTTGTGATGCTGAGGCTTGAGTTAACTTTAACCGGGGTTCACAGTTACATACATGTCGTGTCCCTCTAGAAGGGTGGAATGCTAACCCCGTCGCCAGAATTGGTGAGGGGTTAGTATTCCAATTCGTATGACACCTTACTCGACATGTTTTGATAAAGCGATACCAAAGTTGGCATATAACCGCGAGGATTATAATGCACTTAAGAGTATATGGTATGCGTTATCATGGAACAGCTATTAGGACTTGGTTCCGCAAGCTGCAAACGGGCTCAGCTCATGCCAGAGCACCATCTCACACGACTCCAAGCACTCTGCCTTCAGGATTGTCAAGGCCTGCCATAGGAGTGACTGATAGGAATCTGAGTGTCCATTTTAGGGTTAGATATAGGTGTGCTATATCTAAAGCAAAGGGTGATTACACCACCGTGCCCCAGCTGTGGTGCAGCCAGTTGTGTCAGATTTAGATGGCCAGCCAGGGGTGGCATAATACATGCTGCAGCCCCTGGTAGGCCCTGGGTACACCTATGCCCTGAGTTACAGGGTCTGATACGGTGCCCAGTACCAATTGGATATGTACCTAAGGTACATGGAATCAATTTTACAGAGAGAGCAGTAGGCCTGGGGTCCTGATTGGCAGGGTCCCAGGCCAACTAAGTCGGAAAACCAGCAAAACACCAGGCAAAAAGTTGGGGGCAACCATAGTCAGGTATCCACCTTCCTACACTGTGTGTGCAATTAACACTGCCATTTCGTCCTGGCAAGATAAAGCTCTTGCCTAGCCCAAACCTTCTCATTTTGTACATATATACCCCTAACGTAGGCAGCGTGCAATGTATTTATAAGGTTTGGAGGTAAAAATGTTGGGTGAAGTAGAGCCGGGGCCAGCAAAGTCTCAAGCTCGGCTTATCCAAGACAGCCAGGGCGCCCAGTTTCATGAGGATTGGCAGGTTAAAGGGGTCGGAATAGCTGGGGGGTGGTGTTGCCCATGCCCCTGCATCTGTCCTTTCTCCCCTGAGTAACAAGAGCTACAGGAAGGACAGGTCTAAGCCCGATAGTAGCCTACCAGTTACAGTTGAGCGAATTAAAGGGGGCCTTAGTCTCTGCACCAGATACTAGACAAGATACCAGCAGTCTTACACCCGGGGGCATTGAGAGTGGTAGCAACTGTGAGGAGTTGGGCAGTGGCGGGTGGACGGTGGTGAAGGGCTAAGACCAGCAAAGGTGGGAAAGGTAGTAGAAAGCGTACCTCTACTTTTCTATCAGGAGAGGCTAAGAAGAAAATCCCCAAGCTTCCTAAAGCCAAGGCTAAGGGCCCGTTGTTAGATCCAAAACTTAAGATTACGCCCTCCCTAAGGTCTTATTTTAAGGTCTTGCCAGAAGTACTGAGTCTGGGGGAAGTTGGTAGAACGACAGGAGAGGTTGGAAATCAGTCGGCACTAGATTCAAGTGAGACAGGCATCCCTACTCCCTCCTTAGTGAAAGCAAAAGTAAATTTAGGTACCCATAGGCTTGTGGGAGATCACGCTACGGTAGATAATATAGTAGATATAGGCAGCCATGAGTTAACAGCAAGAGGTGACTGGATGGAGCTAGGAAAAGAGGGGGGAGAGGTATCCATGGATCAGATCCCTCACAAAGCCACCATAGAGAACCTAAAGGGTCATAGTCCTGTTGTGGGTGAGTGTGCTTCAGCACTGACTCTGGATCAGGCTGCGGCCCCGGCTCAAGTTCAAGTTCTGGCTCAAGCTTTGGCTACTGTTCGGGCCTCGGACTCGACCCTGGTTCAAGTTTCCGTTGCGGCTACAGAGGCTCACTCAATCTCCTCTCTAGAATTACTCATTGCTTCACTGGCAGTGGATATAAAGTAGGGCTTTGAGGTTTCAGCTTCAAACGAAGGGGAGATCAGAAGTTTTTGCGAGTCATTAGACAAAAAAGTAGATCTTTTGAATGTAAGGACAAAAACCCTGGAATCAGAACTAACTAGTCAGCTGAATATCATGAAGGGGGACTTTGCAGCCTTGAAGAAAGAGGAAGGAGCATTGAGAGACAGGCTGGAAATGGTAGAGAACAACTCCAGTAGGAATAACTTACGAGTATTGAATGTCCCAGAGGGCAGTGACGAGAGTGATCTAAAATCTTTTATAATAAACCTCCTAAAAGACTCATTGGAATTAGAGATCTCTGCCGAAGAGTTGGATAGGGACATTCAGTGAATCCATCGGGACCCCTTCAGACATAACCCGAGTCGTCCTAAGCCAAGAAAAATCCTTATCAATTTCCATACCTACTCCGTAAAAGAGAAAATCCTGAATCTTTCTCTTAAACTTAAATCACTGAGGGGGAAGGACTTTACTTATCAGATTCGATCAGATCTGGCTAGAGCTACTCTAGATAGTCAGTGGGAATTGGGGAGGAAGATGGAAGAATTAAAAAAAAACTGGGAGCAGTGGCCCTACTAAAATTTCCCGCCTCCTTGAGGATCATGTACAATGTAAGATCGTTACAAGAGGCTAAGGATCTCCTCGTAAACCTACAGTCGGGTTAAGCACATACAAGCTATAGGTGATGGCAGCATGGAGACCTGTCTCCAGATCTTTATCAGCTTATAACTAAGTACTATGTTCTTATGAATGTAGGAGAGGGTTGGGGGAAGAATGGTAAGGTTTTTCTTAGAGTAGGGGTAGAAGGGGGAGGAAGGTGTGACAAAAGAGATATTAATATAGACACCGATTAGATCTTCCTCTTTCCTATCTTCCTCTGATCTATTTCTGTTCCCCCCACCCCCCTCCCCCCCCCCCCCCCATTCATAAAAGGATAGGCTTATACCTGTGTCTGTGTTTAAGGGTAAGGATAAGGATATTAAAAGGCATATTATAATAGAGGCTGGTAGGTCGATCCCCCTAGTCGGGGTTTTATGCTTTGCACTCCTGGGAGGGGGTTCTGTGTAATCTTTTTTTTTTTTTCCAGGATGGGGGCAGAGGGTGGAAATCTTAGGTCGCAATACCTGGACGATTTTTTTTTGGGCCGGATTATTGTGTTCTCCAGGGGTGGGGGTAAGGGGAGGGAGGGAGGATTAAAAGTTTCAACAATAAAACAACACATTTTTGATCTGTCAAGCTTTATAATTAAAGTGAAGGGCGTAGGAAAGGCATGGAGGACGCTAATAACTAATGTTTCGCAGCTGGCTAGGGCAAAGAAGGGGGATCTACCATGACTTCTCTGCAGATTCTTTCCTGGAATGTCAATGGCCTGCGCACCAGTCCAAGGAGAGATAAGATTCTACAGTACCTACGAGACTCTACGGCGCAGGTCATTGTCCTCCAGGAAACACATCTAATGGAAGAGGAAATGACTGCCCTTTTAAAGCCCCACACTTGGCTAGGTTTCCATATCAGTACCAACCAAACATCAAACATCAGAGGGGTATCTATTATATTTAAGACGTCCGCTAGGCCCCATACTTGCTCTTGTATAAAAGATCCAACTGGTAGTTGGGTGATTGCTAAAATCTTAATTTTTGGACACCCCGTTAATTTTAACCGGATATTACGGGCCTAACCAGGACGACCCTTATAGCATGAAGACCATCTTTTCACACTTATTGGACTTTTCAGAGCCAATCGTCCTGACTGGTGACTTTAATATTGTGTTAAATCCGGTACTGGATAAATCACCATCTAATAGAGCAGCAGCCCTGTCTAAATCTCAAGAGTATTTGTTGGGGGTCAGGAAACAGTGTACTCTATCTGACATCTGGAGAGATAGATCGGGGCAGCAGGGGGTGTCGTATCGAAATTATAAATATAGTAAATATAGACATCAGTCATGTATTGATTTCGTGTTGATAAGTTACTCACTAAGGAGTCTGGTTAAGAGCATAGTATATCTGGCACCTCACCTCTCAGACCATTCAGGTGTCCTCTTGACTCTCAAATGTCAAACATCTAGCCCAATTAGGACTTGGTCCTTTAATCGTGCTATCCTCGGGGAGAAGGAAGAGGAACTCGATCTTTCACAAGAAGTGTCATGGTTTTTAGAGGTGAACGAGGGTACAGCCCTAATCACCTCAGTTTGGGATTCTTTGAAGGCCTTCCTACGGGGACAAATTACTAACAGGTCCTGTTATAGGAGTAAAATGTATAAGGAGGAGATCTCAGATATTGAGAATAGGTTGAAGGATGCAGAGGTAGATCTTTTTGCTCCAATGTCCTCCGAAATCCTTCAGGAGAAGCGAGATAGGATCAAGGATTTGAAATCCCAGCTTGATAGCATTTTGAATACTAGGCTGATTCGAAGGTGGGAAGCCAGCAAAATCTCACACTTTGAATATGGGGAAGGTGCAGGCAAGCTTCTTGCTTGTAAGAGTAGACCGGATCGAGCTAGGAGCTATAATAAAGAGATCAGAGATGAAAGAGGTATTTCTGCAACGGATGAAGAAATTCGAGATGCCTTTCAGTCCTTCTTTCAGAACATTTACCTGGAGGACGGTAATGCAGATAGCCAGCTCGAGGATATGACGCTTCCCTCTCTTACTTCGGAACAACAAAGATATTTGGACAGGGAATTTTCCTGTCTTGAAGTAAGGGAAGCAATCTTTAATACTAAAAAGGGCAAGGCCGCAGGGCCAGATGGCTTACCCTCAGAAATATAAGGCTATAGCGGATCAGGTAATCCCTTTTATGACCAGGCTCTTTAATCACATTCTGCAAAAATGGCCTGACTCCGCCGGACTCATGGAACAAGGCCATTATAGTATTGATATTGAAACCTGGGAAAGCTGCATCTAATTGTGGGTCTTATAGACCCATATCATTATTGAATGCTGACTATAAAATCTTTACATCTATAATGGCAGCTCGACTGGGTACAGTGGTGGGGGATGTCCTGTACCTAGATCAGAATGGCTTCGTAAAGGAACGGCAGTTATCACATTTAACTTACGATCTTATTGGGGCAATAGATCTGGCGTCCGCTTATGCTGTACCTCTGGCAGCAATGACCTTAGACGCCGCCAAGGCCTTCGACAGGGTAAATTGGTTGTACCTATTGGAGACCTTGAAAAAATGTAATCTCTGCGAGAAGTTGTGTCGCACTGTACAATCTATCTATACGAGCCCTTCAGCTAGGCTGTTGGTAAATGGTGGTCTCACGGCACCCTTTAATATATCTAGGGTTACTAGACCGGGCTGCCCACTCTCCCCTCTTCGATTTGTATATCGTGCCATTTGCCCATCGGCTAAGGGAGGATATTAACCTTCAATCTTTTAGGTATTGGGAGTGGGAGAGTAAGGTAGCCCTGTACGGCGATGATATTTTAATTCTTACGGCTGACCTTGACAGGGCCTTCCCAGCGGTTATTAGTCGAGCCCAAGATTTTGGTTTGGTTTCGGGGTACGAAGTCAACGCAGCTAAAACATAGGTTATGGTTTGGAACAACGTGGCAAGTCAGCAACAGTGTCGAGAGAGTGTGTAAAGCTGATGCAGACCTGGACCTCGCTACCTCTCTCAATTATCGGCAGGGCCAATCTGGCTAAAATGACGATACTCCCTAAAATCTCTTTTCTTTTTAACTATATCCCTCTGCACTTCGACAAAATATTAATTGATAAAATTCAGAGGGAGGTGAACTCTTTTGTGTGGGGGTATAAATATGCGAGATTGTCCTGGAAAAAGCTGAGGCGCCGTAGAGAGAAGGGAGGTCTGGCTTTACCTGACATCCAAATTTATGCTTGGGCATTCCAACTCTCTCATGCCCGGATGCTTTTAAAAATGCCGGCCAATACTGGGATAGGAGGGATATTTTTAGCAATGCTTCGGGGGGCACATTTATCGGTGGGGGGCTTTTTGTTTAAGTTTGGGGACTTAACATTTTTTAAGAAAGACAGGCTTAAGGTGCTACAGGGCTTCACAAAATCTTGGGCAGACTTAAGGAAGGCGGTCACTTTGGGTTATTTCTCTAACAAGGCCCTGTTGTAGGATTCACCCGGGGTTCCAGAATGTCTGAGAGCTAGCTTGGCAGCCCCGTTAAGGGAATCTGGCTTGGCAGTTTTGGGGGACCTGTTCATAGAAGGTACACTGTTAACATGGGAACAACTCAGTGAGAGGGTTGGGACAGGTCTATCTAGGTTTAAATACCTTCAGCTGGCTAGCTGGGTTCAGGCTCAGCTACAGACTACTAGAGGCGGCTTATTAGGGGTGGGCACCGATTTAGAGCTTAATCTCTTGTCCAGACCACAAGGGAAAAAATAAGTCTCCTTTTGGTATCGGGCAGTGTTGGAGGCAGTGGACCGAAAGTTTAAACTTGTGCTAGATTTATGGGGGAGTGTCTTGCCAGAACAAGAGTGTTATACCTTGTGGCTACCTTCTTGTAATCTGTTATATGATATAGTAAAGCCTGCATGGCTAAAAAGAAACCATCTATATACTATCCACAGGGCTTATTTCACCCCGCTGAAGCTATCAAAAATTAACAAAGAGCAGCCTGTATGTTGCAAGAAGTGCGGTCTGGCCCTGGCCCCTGACATCCATATGTTTAAAGAATTTCCTGCTTTAACCTCCTTTTGGGGCAGCTTTGGCAAATTTATGTCAGACCTAATTAGCACCCCGGTTATTTTGAATTTGTCCCTAGTTTTCTTTGGTCTTCAAAAGAATGTCAAAGGACAAGCAAGATCTTTACTCTTTTATGCTGTTCTCCTGGCCTGGAGGCAAATCTGCATAAAATGGACAGACTCTATCTCTCCTTCCTTTTTTAGAATGGCAATCTTCACTCCTGGCGACCTCGAAGTTGGACTTACTGAGAACAGGCAGCCAATAGAAGAGACATTTTTGGAACATCTTGAAATCACGATAAGACCCGGAGGGTGTTTTTTTGTTTTTTTTATTACCTCTGGAGTCCGATGATTATGCTGCCTGAAATCTCTATGGCCAGATTGGAACTACTCCCAGCGGTAGGGGGGAGCTTTCTAGATAAGGTCATCTAGCTCTGGAAGGTTGCGAAATAGAGATATCTCAGTGCATTTTTGGCTGCCTATATCAGCAAGTCTTAGTGCCGGTAGGGGGGCGAGGATAAATTCCTAGCCACCTATGCCTCTCAGTTCGCTGAGTTTGGGTACGTACAGGCTGAAAAAAAACACTCAGTGAGATGGGCGGTAAATGAGGACAAAAAATAAATGTTGTGAGACAGTATCGAAAGCCGCACTGAGGTCTAGTAGGATCAGCACAGCTGTGCCACCCCTGTCCGAGAGCTGTCTGAGGTGTTCTGTGACTCCCAGTAATGCAGATTCAGTGCTATGCTCAGCTGAAGTTGAGGATTTATCCTTCTTCAGTGCTAAAGGAAGTGCGGACACAGTCCACTTCATGTCTTCGTTGTTGCCGCAGCTTGGCCGCTGCCGCCGTTCGACCAAGGCCGAACCAGCTTGCCTAAGCCCCCGAACTTGCTCGCCTAAGCCTCCAGGCCCCCGGCCCATGTCCCGGACCCTTTGTCGTAGGAGAGCTCACCCTGGCGCTCGTACCAGCGGAGGGGCTGCTGGTGGCCCTGGCTGGGAGCGGAGGACAAGCTGAGGGGGAAAGACAATATGGATCCCAGCGCCTGATGGAGACAGCTTGAGACAGCTGTGAGGCTAGTCTGAGGTAACGAGCGTCAGACTCTGGGGGGAAGCGTGGCTGAGGAATGGGACCACTTTGCTTCCCACCCCCCCTCTCGAGCCTGAGTCAGAGCCTTCTCCCTCTGACACTGACCCCGGCCTCTCCTGGATGTAAACGCTCTTGCAGGGGCGCAACCGCTCCCAGCTCAGCCCATTCCCCACTGCTGACTCACAGACCAGCGGGTTATCACCAGTTGGGAAACTGTGGGTGTTGGGCCGCAGTTGCAGCTGCCCGTTGAATGGGGCTGTGGCTGCAGAAAGCGGAAGAGTGAGGCTGCGTACCTGCTATAGGCGCGATCCATTCCAGGGCATCTGGCTTTATGAATCAACAGACCGCTTCCAGGATTATAGTGGTGGTGGTGGCCAGCTGGGGCAGTAACAAGGAGAAATCAATCAATAATTTTTAAGCGCACTACATACCAGCGAGGGTCTCAAGGCCCTGGGGGGGAGGTGGGGGCCGCTACTGATCGAACAGCCAGATCTTGGGTCTGTCGTAGGCTCAGTGGGAAGGTGTTCCATGTCTTGGCGGCGAGGTGGGAGAAGGATCTCCCGCCGGTGGTTGTTCTTCGGATGCGCGGGACGGTGGCTAGTGAGAGGTTGGCGGAGCGTAGCTGGCGGTTGGGGGTGTAGAAGGAGAGCCATCTGTTGAGGTAGGCTGGGCCGGTCTTGTGGAGTGCCTTGTGTGTGTGGATGAGGAGCTTGAAGGATATCTTCTTGTTGACGGGTAGCCAGTGCAGGCTTCTCAGGTCTGGGGTGATGTGGCCGTGTCATGGTACGTCGAGGATCAGTCGTGCCAAGGCGTTTTGAATGCTTTGTAGTGGATTGATGAGCTTGGTCGGGGCTCCCGCGTAGAGGGCGTTTCCATAGTCGAGTCTGCTGCTGAAGAGGTCCAGGGTGACTGTCTTTCTTGTATCTGTCGGGATCCATCTGTAGATCTTGCGGAGCATGCAGAGGGTGTTGAAGAAGGAGGAGGAGACAGCGTTAACTTGCTTGGTCATTGAGAGCGTTGAGTCGAGGATGATTCCCAGGTAGCGTGCGTGGTCGGTGGGGATCGGGACTGCCCCCAGTGCCTTTGGCCATCAGGAGGCGTCCCAGGCTGACGTGTTGGAGCCGAGGATGAGGACCTCCGTCTTGTCTGAGTTCAGGTTCAGACAGCTGATCTTCATCCAGTCAACGACCGCCTTCATTCCTAATTAGAGGGTTTGCCATCATCTGCAAGTGTCAACCCAGTTGTTGTACAGGTTGGGGTTTTCGATAAATGTACCCAAATCTCACCTGGTGCCCTCACAGCGCAACCTGTTTATAGGGACAGTACTGGACACTACTGTCTGTCGAGCATTCCCTCTGCCTCAAAGGATTCTCGACATTCAGGAAATGAGTCCCTTGTTTTACAATGGAGCGGTCGTTCCAGTCCTGAAAGTCCTCCGTCTGCTCGGTCTGATGGCTTCCTGCATTCTGTTGGTCGACCATGCACGCTGGCACATGAGGGCACTCCAGTGGTGCCTCCGCAGGCAGTGGTATCAGCACAACGGAGATCTCAGGGAGTAAGTGAGGATCTCCAGAGAAGCTGCAGTGGATCTGTATTGGTGGAGTGTGGAAGGCAATCTGTCTCCAGGAAAGCCTTTCCATCTTCCTCCATTGGTTGCCACAGTGATGACGGATGCATCCACTCTAGGGTGGGGTGCTCATCTGGGGGATCTGGAGATCAATGGTCTTTGGTCTCCAGAGGAAAGGTTGCTTCATATCAACCTTCTATAGTTGCGGGCGATTCGTCTGGCGCTCAAGGCCTTCTTCCCTTCCCTACGCGGTCAGTCGGTTCAGGTCCTGACGGACAACAATACCGCAATGTGGTATGTCAACAAGCAGGGAGGGGTAGGGTCGCAGTGTCTTTGCAGAGAGGCTCTGCGTCTCTGGTCCTGGGTTCAGGACCATCGGATTTGTCTGATGGCAAATCATCTGGCCGGAGTTCCGAACGTGCGTGCAGTCTCAGTTGGCAGTTCTCGGCCGACCACGAGTGGAGGCTTCATCCAGAGGTGGTTCGTCACGTCTTTCGGATGTGGGGAACTCCTCAGGTGGAGTTGTTCGCCACTCAGGAGAACGCTCGCTGCCCGCCATTCTACAGTCTCTAGTATCCGATGCAGGGAGCTTTGGGAGATGCGTTTCAGTTGACTTGGGGCTCGCAACTCCTTTACGCGTTTCCTCCCATACCCTTGATTCCTCGGGTTATGAGGAAGATTCGCCAAGACCGAGCCCAAGCCATATTGATCGCCCCGGATTGGCCAAGAAGGGTGTGGTACACAGATCTTCTGCACCTCTCCTCGGACCCGCCGCTCCGTCTCCCTTTCAGGGCAGATCTCCTCTCTCAGATGGAGGGGCAGGTTCTACACCCCCACCTCCAGAGCTTACACCTTCATGCCTGGAGATTGAACGGGGCAATCTGAATTCTTTTTTTTTTCTCCCGCCTGAGGTGGTGGATGTTACTCTTTCTGTCAGGCGGCTTTCCACCAAGTCAATTTATTCTTATAGATGGTCTAAATTTGTTTCCTGGTGTGGAGAGAAATCTAATGACCCCTTAAGGGCTCGTTTGTCCAATATTCTTCAATTTGCTCTTTTTTGGGCCCAGCAGGGTTTTGCTTAGGCTACTGGAAAAGGTTATTTTTCTGCCTTGTCGGCATTCCTGTGTTTGCCGGACCAGCCCTCTTTCTTTAAATCAACTATTGTTTTACGTTTCCTTAAGGGTCTTGTAGGAGAGTAGGGTCTGCAATCCTATGGTCACCCCAGATTTTTGCTTTTTGCTTCACTGGTTTACGACTTTCCCTGGCTGTGGGCCTGCTAATCAGACCCACAGCCTAGCTGTTCTCTCTCTAAATTGACATCAATGTACCTTAGGTGCATTTACCAATTGGTATTGGGTCACTCTTGTAAGTCCTTGTACAGTGTACCATAGGTACCCAGGACATAAGTGTACCCAAGGCCTACCAGGGGCTGCAGCATGTATTATGCCACCCCTGGCTGGCCATCCAAATCTGACACAACTGGCTGATCAATCAGCTGGGGCAAGGTCGTGTAATCATCCTTTGCTTTAGATAGAGTATATTTATTTATTTATACAATTCATATAGCGCACAAATACCCTGAGGTGTCTCGGCGCTGCTCAATTCATAAGCTGAAGGGGAGCACTGACTTATTACTGATTAAAAAGCCATGTTTTTAATGGTTTCCGAAATGTCATCAAGGAAGGACTGTTTTTGATATCGAGGGAGAAGGTGTTCCACAATCTGGAAACAGCCCCTGTGAAGTGTCTATCTCCCCAAGTCACTTTTTTTGTCCGCGGGATGGGGAGCACATGGGCTGTGGATGAGCGTAAGGTTCTTTTGGGAGTATATATACACAAGGCTTTTTTTACGAATTCCCTAGGTTGTGCATGGCTTTATAGGTAATACACAGCGCCTTAAATTTGGTGCGACTTCTGACCGGAAGCCAGTGAAGTTGGCGAACAATGGTGGTGATGGAGGAAAATTTTGGAGTACGGGTCAGAATCCCGGCTGCCGCGTTCTGGATTAGTTGCATCTTATTGAGGACTTGCTCTTGGGCATTTAATAGCAGACCATTACAGTAATTGACCCTGGAGAGTACCAGGGTGCACATGAGGGTCTTGCCGCGCTGGGGGGGAGAAAAGGTAAGAGTTTCTTGACCATCCTAAGAGTGTAAAAAGATGCAGAGACTACCGCATTTGCATGGCTCACAAATGATAGTTTATTATCAAATAATAACCCTAAGTTCCTGACGGTGGAGACCGGTGTTGGGGGAGAGCCTAGATCAGGAGGCCACCATACTGGGGACCAAGACGGGGTCAAGCTACCAAAGATCATGACCTCCGTCTTGTCTGAGTTTATTTTAAGCAGTTATGATCCATCCAGGAACTAATGGCCATCATGCCTTCCTGAAAGTTGGCCGCAACTGCTCCTCCGTTGTTATGAATGGCCAGTACCAGCTGGGTATCGTCGGCGTTCGATGTTAGCCCAATTCCATATGATTTAATGACCCTCGCCATGTCCGACACGTAGATGTTAAATAGTGTCGGACTTAACGAGGAGTTCAGCTGTCTGTGTTAGGGAAATTTGACTGAATTCACAAAAGGCTGTTCAAAGGGGGCTGTAGCTCTTATTGGAGCTGGTTAGTTTGGCGGCAGCCTTGGAGGTAAAATTGGAGAAGATGTTGTTGACCTTAAGCTTAAAAAAGTCCGCCAGGTCGTTACACAGATTTTGAGAAGGTTCTATGATGGTACATACTGGTGGAATAGATAGCTTCGTGACAACTTGATAAGAGTTCTTTAGTAGAATTTTTGGCTGACTCTATTTGCGCAAGATACAATTTTCGTTTTTCTGTAGCTAGAAGCTTTCTATATGTGGCCAGTGCTTTTTTATATACATCTCTGTCATTATTGTCATAATATTTGCGCCATCGCCTTTCTAGGTTTCTACACCGTTGCCTTTCCAGTCTAGGGGTTTCTGAGAACCAAGGGGCGGAAGGTGTGTTACGATTGGGCAGCATATTTTTAGAAGGTGCTAACGTGGTAAAAGCATTGTTAAGCCAAACACTATAGTTATTAGAAGCTATGTGTGGATCTGTTGTGTCACCTGGTTGAGTGGAGGCCAGGGTGGTCTGGAGGGTAGAAGCATCCATGTTCTTCCAATCTCGAAATTGGACATGAGAGCGATTTGTGATATGTGAATTTTTATGATTTCTAGTTATGATGGCAAACATTACTGCAGCGTGGTCTGTCCACGCTAATGGTTTCACTGAGGGCGAAATAATGTGAGGGTTATTAGTAAATAGGCCATCAAAGGTGTGTCCAGCCTGGTGGGTAGGAGCTGTGATCAGCTGTTTAAGACCTGCTGATAAAAGTTCCGAATTTAGGGCTGAAGCGTCCCTATCATTAGTGGTTTCTAAATGAAAGTTAAAATCGTGTAATCAGGATTAGCTGCCATAGGTTCTAACAAAGTATTGAGGGATGCCAGGAAGGGGGACCGGAGGGTGGGTGGACGATAGAGAAAAGTTCCTTTTAAGGATTGCGAGGGAGAAAGCATAATGGAAAAAGTTAATGCTTCGGCGGACTCGAAGTCGATGGGTTCTATCCTTGTTATAAAGTTTTTTCTATATATAATAGCTATACCACCACCTCTTTTCCCTGAGGATCTGTCCTGCCTGACCACATGATATCCATCCGCAGTTGCCATGCAGAAATCTGGGCCTGATGCTTGATCTGCCCAGGTTTCTGTGATAAAGAGGAGATCTATATTATGACTAATTATAAATTCAGCGATTTCATCTTTGTGTTTTATGAGAGAGCGAGCGTTGATGAGAGCACAATGGGTGTGTTTGGCATCTAGATCTCCTTGGGATAGATTCTGCGCTTGTTGGTGAAAATATGGTGTCAATTTGTATAAACAGTTTGAACATTGAGAGGAGGTCTGGGGGGGCCAGGGATATGGCGCTATGTGCGGTCTTAGTGCGGACGGGCGCAGACGGGCACCCCTTTGGTGCGGCTTCAGCACGCTTGCGGCGCGCCCGCTGCGCGTCCGGAAGATCATGTGCAAGATATAGTCTAGCCCCTCCTCCAGCTAGACTGCAACCTCTGGTCCTGCCGGGCTCCAGGACTGACCCAAGATGGCGCCCTGCCCTCCACACAAACGGCAATGCAGCTGCGATGGACTGGGGCAGGGGGAGTACACCTCCCACCAGGTAAGTAAGGGAAATGTCAACTGATGTTGCAGCAGCAATTAGATTAGTAAAACAATGGTTTTAAAAATGCAAGTAGGAAATAATAAAAACAAACAATTTAGGCGATCAGTAAGCAAAGCAGAAGAGTACACAGTAATATTGGTCATTACATTCGCGTGCCTCGCAGTCTGCCCCTCAGCGTTTTAGCAGAGCCGTAGGAGCTGCCACCACCTACTACTAAAGCTATACCTATATCTAAACCTAATATGGACACATATCCTCCTATAAGCCACTCCTATTGCAGGCCTAAACAATCCTGGAGGCAGAGTGCTTGGAATTATGTGAGATGGTGCTCTAGCATGAGCTGAGCCTGTCTGCAGCTTTCGGAACCAAGTCTTTTAGCTGTTTCCATGATAACGCTATACCATATACTCTTAAGTGCATTATAATCCTCGCGGTTATTGCTAACTTTGGCATAGCATTATCAAAACATGTCGAGTAAGGTGTCATACGAATTGGAATACTACCCCCTCGCCAATTCTGGCGACGGGGGTAGCATTCCACCCTTCT
Organism: Lissotriton vulgaris; assembly: GCF_964263255.1. Classification (NCBI taxonomy): domain Eukaryota; kingdom Metazoa; phylum Chordata; class Amphibia; order Caudata; family Salamandridae; genus Lissotriton; species Lissotriton vulgaris. Next base: position 1,985,999,186 of record NC_141691.1, on the reverse strand, counting down.
AGAGGGACACGACATGTATGAAACTGTGAACCCCGGTTGAAGTTAACTCTAGCCTCAGCATCACAAAATGGATGCTGCCACCACAGACACAAGTCTGACCTCCTGCTGCTGGGAGTCCTTCCTGTGAGGGAGTCTTGGACGAAGGGTTTCCTGCTTTGGGAGGTGCTAGCACCACCCCAGACAGGATTTTGTGTATTGGGTAGGACAGGGCTGAAAGAAATGAGACATGCCTGGGGCACACAAGGTACCCTGTGCATACACCGGTTCAAACCAGTTGCTGGGGCACTTCAGCCCCAGCTCTGGCGCAAAACCGGACAAAAGATAGGGGGTGTAACCACCCCCCTTCCTGGTCCCACCCATAGTTGGGACCTAGTCGCAGTACTGCCCCCTTTAGGAGAATAACGGTAGGAGCTGGTCCCATTCCAAATTAGATTATCCTGATTTGAAACTTTCAAGAAGAAACTCTGGACTTCGACGTTCTGCTCCCCAGAAGACTGAAGAAATCTCCCTTGTGGGCAAGGAGTGTCCACCCTGCACAAGCAGGCACCTTCAAGCGTTCCAGCGGTTCACTTTGTCATCTTCCCTGGTGGATCCAGACTTCAGAGCCCGACGAGACCGGACTTCCAGACCTCTCTGACCTCTACCTACATCTGCAGCACAGCTGAGATCTGTGGGTGCGACGAGACACGTGGGACCGGCCATCTTGGAGAAACTGCACTTCGCTTCCAGCACGACTTCAGAGGCATCCTCAACGAAGTGCTTTGGGGATTGAGAAGCCCCAACCCCGAGCAGCTCCTGCATAGAAGATCAGCCCTCCAGCATCCATGAGATCTGCGTGGGGCCCTTTTGCTTGATTGCTGCTCGACGCGTTGTCTGGTCACTTGCCAGCTGGCTAGTGGCCTCCTAGACGACGATCCTTGAAATCTACACCGCTGGTCTGGTTTCTCCAGACTGGCCCTTGCTTTCCTGCAAAGGAGAAGCACCCTGGACCCTCCGGGTCCGCACCTGACGCCTTTTCCACTCGCCGCGTGGGTTACCTTTGCCAAGGCCTGTTGACGCCGAATCCGGAACCAACACCGCCGACAGCGAGAGCCTGCGTGGGACAGCTCGTGCCTCCATCCTGGTCGTCGAAGACACCACCTGGTCCACGTGGTTGCAGAGTCAAGCGTCCACTCTTCACCTGATCGCGACGATGACATCTTGTTCCTTCCTGGCTCCACTCCAGTCACTGGCTAGTGACTTTGAACATTGTCCCCTCTGCTTTCAGGTCTCCATCTTCCTCGATCCACCCTTGGATCGCACCGGACATCTTCCTTCTGGCCTCCTGCAGCATCTTTTCTTCCAGGCTCCATAGACTTCAACGCGGAAACCCGACACACGTTGACACCTATGCACCCGCAGCCCGTGGGTGAGGTAACAAGAGCATTTTGTTGCTCAAGGGTAGATTGCCTCTCCTAGTGTCCAGATTTCCAGTCGTTTTAGTCCTAGCTAGTCGGAGCTGTCTAATACTTACCTTTTCGTAATTTGTACTGTCCATTGACTTTGTTACGCATCTCGCGTGTGGAATCACACTCTGCACACGCGTCCCGTGGGCCTCCTATTACTTACCTTTGGTCAGGATAGTGTAGTCCCAGCAAACCTACAGCCTCTGCACAGCTCCATTCCTTCTATCGATTTCCTTATACCATTTACTCAGTATATGGTTTGTCGTGCACCTAGGGCACCATTGTAATTTGTGCAACTTATCGTATTTTTCCTAAGAGATTGTCATGTGCTTAGACCTCAGAAAGAGTTCAGAGGTGTATGTTAGTTAATAAATATCTTGTTTATTTTCATAACTACCTGTGTGGTGTTCTTTCATTTGGTATTCAAGGGATTATATGTGGTAAAACAGCTGGCTTCACATGCCAAAAGAGTTTAGCCTAAGACTGCTTTGTCCATGCTATCATTAGGATAGCTGGTCTATAAGATTGACTTACAACCAATCACCATAAGGGTTCTTTGGACTGATACAAGGTGATCACTAGAACTAGTGAGCATCATATATCAGGCCAACTTCTCACAAGTCTTACCAACAAATTCCCTCCTACTCTTTTTATTGTGCCTCAACGGGACTTAAATCTTGTGTTGACCTACTTGATGGGTTCACCCTTTGAACCTTTGCACAAGTGTCCCATGAGGATACTGTCCTTTAAGACAGTTTTTAGGTCTCGCATGGCGTTGCAGCGTGAAGCGCTGTCGCCAGCGAGACCTATTGTGGTTGTTTCCTTCCAAGTGGTGCAGAGCACGAGCAGATTCTGGTCTGTGAACGCGCTTCCCAGAAACTGTGAACAGCAAGTCAGCCTCTTAATCGCGCGCGCACACTCAGCCACACTCACACACATACACACATGCATGCACACACACACGCACACACACGCAGGCACACACACACACACACACACCCCCCTACAACTAAGCCCCACCCGCCACACTCACTGGGCTCCAGGCTCCGTCATGCGGGGCTTCCCTCACTTGCATCGGCGGCCTCTGCTCCTCCTACGTGCCTACAGAGTTTCACAGCCTCCCCTGGGGCGGGACTTCCGCCTTCTGCCCTTCTCGTCCAGTCACCTTGTGGGCGCGGGCTTCCCGCAGAAGGCGGAAGTCCCGCCCCAAGGGAGGCTGAGAAACACTGTAGGAGGCATACGAGTGCTGGAGCCTCTTGTTACTGTTCTTGCCAACACTGGCAGCCATCATGTGAAGAGAAACAAGGGCAGTGTGACCGCCTGCTGTATGGTGATAAATACTATAGTCATTTTTAACGCGCATGTTTACGTGTTCTATAGGTCTGGTAGGTTAAAGCGCAGGGTTATCACGTACGCCATCTAACCACCCATCGTTGTGGCCTATTTCCAGGAGAGCCGTTCTGTAGACAGCGTCCCAGGACACTCCCTCATTGGAAGACAGCTGCAACATGGATGTAACGCAATCGTTTCCGCCCTGATCAATGAATGATTACGCTGTAACGTTGCCGGGTGAATGCTGGCCCCGTATCAACCCTGCCTTTCCTAGGGAACCTGTATCTTTCTTCCTGCCGAACTTCCAAATGGGACTTTTACCTCCCTGCATCACATTTTGAAGTGCTTGGACCGGGCAGGCCTCCTCCATTTGCAAGAGGGACAGAAGACGCAACCAAAGACGGTAAGTAGTGGAGGGGGGAAGCCATCGACACTGGTTAATTAATACGCACGTTGTCATTATCCCCGATCCGGAGCAGCCTGCAGTCGAGGCCCGGTGCGACCTGATTGCCGCGCAGCTATCCTTGCGGCATTTTGTACAGTCCTGCCTTCCTAAGAGCCATCAACTTTTCGAAAAGCATGTAATGCCCCTTATATCACCACCCAAGAGGCTAGTTACCGACAGTGCAGCAGTTGCAGTGGCACCGAGGGCATCGGGTGGCATTTTGGATCCCAATTATTGCGGTTTTGCAATACAATCGAGCAAGGAAGTTAATTGCTTCAGTAGGTGCACTTGCACCGGCTTCCTTTGAACCCTGATAATTGCTGTATTTCACTACTCTGAGAGAAGGGAAATTTCATTGCTTGTACTAGAGCCCCTGGCACCCTTCCTTCAATTGCTAGCAAGGGGCCAGAGAGACACGTTCCCTTGCTTGCATCAGGGCTCCTCGCACACTTGTATGCTCCTGTCTTTAAGTCGTCTTTGCTACTTCCGTAAATACATTATCTGAAAGAGACACAGTGATAGTGATAGATTCCTTACCTTAGAATATCCCCAGGCGTCAAACTGGATCCGGGAACTTTTGCATAGCAATACCCCTGCGTGTCGGTAGGCGTTGTCCGCGGCTCCGCGTCCGTGGTCGGCGTTGTTAGAGCCGGAATGACATAGCTGGAGTACTCAGACGCCGCCCTCGCGCGCTGACGTCAGTTCTTCTTTTTTCTTCGTGCGAGTATCAAGAGGGAGAGAGAGGACCAGATAGCTAGTCCAGATCCCCGGTTTATATGTCAATTAATCAAAAAGAGACTAGCTAGGAATGGGGTTAGCATGACATTAATATTATAACCATCATGGTGACTCAGTATTGTTTTGTCAATTGGTGGTGGCACCTGCTGGGTGTCTTTAGAAAGCCCTCACCCACCAACCTAGTTGGTGGCATGCTTCATCATCGGGCCCACCCAGTGACACCTAGCGTGTCCCGGGTGTGCTACGACGCCTGATTACAGCGGAGCAGGTATGTCACTGTGTGTGCGGTGGGGGGTGATAAGATCGTGAGTTTAAAACGGCTTGGCGGGGGTCCCAGAGGGTGAGAACACTTTATTAAATGGGCCTCCGTCAGCGGTTAAAAATAAGGCTGTGGGACGTTAGAGGCGGGTTACGACCTCCTACGTCCTTAATGTGTCAACATGTTTCAGCCAGTGCCTTATCAATATTCTGGCTTTCTTCAGGACAATTAAAAGGTGTGTGTAGTTAAAATTAGGGTGTGTGTAGTGTAGGCTATGTGTCTACACGCCCTAAAGTGTATCTAACTGTGAGAGGGGGATTCCCTTCTCAAGATCACCTGTACATATAACATAAAATGACAAAGACAAAACATACATGGGAGAAAAGAGTCACTAGGAGATATTCATCATCAGTAATGACAGCCGGCTAAATAGCGATGGGGTGCAGGCTATAAGCGGCTCAAGTGTAATGGTACTGGTGGTACCATTATAGTGAAAGATCGCACTAGAACTTCGAGGTGAAGTGGTTAAAAGAGCGGTATTTGTACATCAGTGGTGAAAAAAGTGAAAAGTATGAGGTGTAAGGTCCATTTCTTACGCTAGTTTTAGGTTGGTTTAGCTTCAAAGTTATTGAAGTGGCAAGGGGTTGGCCCTATGTGGGAGACAAAGGTAGGACCACTGGGGTTAGGAGACCTGTTGGAAAAAGCAGGAGAGGTAGCGCTTACCCATAGTAGAGATGGTAGATCTGCATACTCACAGGATTTCTGGCCAGCACCGGCGTTGGACCTGTTGTGCCTCCTTCGCAGAACCGGTAGGGAATGACTGGTATTGCTGGTTTATATACTGATACTGATTGGTTAAGTGAAGGCACCTGGAGAAAGAAGGAATGGTGGAAAGACTCGAAATTTCGAGTCATAATCGCGCTCAGGTGTGTGCCGGTCGCTTCGCGCTAGTGCGCGATGTAGTAGGCACTCTCTGCGCATGCGCGGTTCGTTTGGGGGCTAGAGCGCATGCGTGGCCGGTTAGTGTTACCGCGCATGCGTCTAGCGGGAGCGTTGGTATTGACGCTTAGCGCCAGGGACTGGCGCGTGCGTATGGCATTCCACCTTCGTTCTGGGCATGCGTGGCATAATTAATGTGTTGAAGGTTAGGATGCCAGGCTATCAAAAAGGCTGGTGTTGCCAAGGGGGTTCAAGGCAGAGGGGCGCAAAAATTACCCACTATGCAGTGCTAAAGGTTCAAGGCAGAGGGGCTCACAACTACCCACTATTCAGTGCTGATAGGTGGAAATGCCTGGCTTATCAGAAAGGCTGATTATATCAGGGGGGTACATTATAGAGGGCAAAAGGGGGCGCAAAACTACCCAATATTCAGCAATGTAAGGCTCGGGCGGTGCTCATATGCGTAGGCAACCTTAAGTTCATAAGTTGGTCAAGGAATTCCAGGGGATGGCATCGTTCAGACCATCTGTGGCTGTGGACAGACGGTATATCCATCTTTGCTCTTTGTTGAGCAGTTTTTTGTCATTGTTGATGGGGCTTTCAGGGATTTGCTCAATGACTGTCCAAGTAAAGTCATTGGGTGTGTGACAGTGGGTGGTGAAATGATTGGTCAATTTGCTGATGTTTTTCTTGCATCGTATCGTGCTGCGATGTTCAGTCATCCTGGTTCTGACTTTGCGCGTGGTTATGCCCACATATCTGAGGCCACACGTGCACGTGAGTAAGTAAATCACGTTCCGTGAATTACAATTAGTGTGGCTCCTTTGGGACCAGATTTTATTCGGTTCCAGGGTCAGAGTTTTAGTGTGGGATGTAAATGTAAATGTAAATGTAAGGTGTTTTGTAGCGCGCTCAATTACTACCGGAGTATCCTGGCGCGAATGACCGCTGGGGAACCCGTCCTGGCTTTCCCTGTGAGATGGTCCCATGCTGGGTATCTCCAAGGTGAAGCCAGGCATCCCCGGCGTCTGTGGGGGGCCGTTGTAGCGATGAGGCAAGCTTAATGCCCAGAGTTACCGAGTGTGATCACTGCCCAAAGTGGGCACCGAGGCGAGAATTATCAGTCCGCTGACCCTGGTCCTCGACCCTGCCGCGTCGGGAATCAAACCCTGGTCCCGGGCCGTTCTCAGCCTCCGGGTCTGCCGCCTCTAACCAGTGAGCCACACCTCGCTCGGGATGTAAGGTGGCAAACACTGCAGTCGTTGCAGGGGTAGTGTCCTGTTACTTTGGGCATTCCCCATGCATTGAGTATAGTGTTCTCAGTAGGTTTTGGTGGTGGTTTAGGTCGGGTGCTGACTAGTTGGTCTCGCAGGTTGTGGCACCTTTTGTAAGCAAACCTTGGTAGTTCCCATTTCCTTTGTCCTGAATTAATGATTCTCCAATGTTTTTTGATGATTTTTGCAGCCTCATTGGAGGCAGTATTGTAAGTGGTGACACAGGTTTTGGGTTGTGCCTCATCTTCTTTGGTGATGTCTTCAAGTAGAGCTTCACGGTTTTGGTTTCTGGCCCTCTTCTGGGTTTTCTTGATGATAGCCAAAGGCTATCATCAAGAAAACCCAGAAGAGGGCCAGTAAGAGGGCCAGAAGAGGGCCAGAAACCAAATCCGTGAAGCTCTACTTGAAGACATCACCAAAGAAGATGAGGCACAACCCACAACCTGTGTCACCACTTACAATACTGCCTCCAATGAGGTTGCAAAAATCATCAAAAAACATTGGAGAATCATTAATTCAGGACAAAGGAAATGGGAACTACCAAGGTTTGCTTACAAAAGGTGCCACAACCTGCGAGACCAACTAGTCAGCACCCGACCTAAACCACCACCAAAACCTACTGAGAACACTATACTCAATGCATGGGGAATGCCCAAAGTAACAGGACACTACCCCTGCAACGACTGCAGTGTTTGCCACCTTACATTCCACACTAAAACTCTGACCCTGGAACCGAATAAAATCTGGTCCCAAAGGAGCCACACTAATTGTAATTCACGGAACGTGATTTACTTACTCACGTGCACGTGTGGCCTCAGATATGTGGGCATGACCACGCGCAAAGTCAGAACCAGGATAACTGAACATCGCAGCACGATGCGATGCAAGAAAAACATCAGCAAATTGACCAATCATTTCATCACCCACTGTCACACACCCAATGACTTTACTTGGACAGTCATTGAGCAAATCCCTGAAAGCCCCATCAACAATGACAAAAAACTGCTCAACAAAGAGCAAAGATGGATATACCGTCTGTCCGCAGCCACAGATGGTCTGAACTATGCCATCCCCTGGAATTCATTGACCAACTTATGAACTTAAGGTTGCCTACGCATATGAGCACCGCCCGAGCCTTACATTGCTGAATATTGGGTAGTTTTGCACCCCCTTTTTCCCTCTATAATGTACCCCCCTAATATGATCAGCCTTTCTGATAAGCCAGGCATTTCCACCTATCAGCACTGAATAGTGGGTAGTTGTGAGCCCCTCTGCCTTGAACCTTTAGCACTGTATAGTGGGTAATTTTTGCGCCCCTCTGCCTTGAACCCCCTTGGCAACACCAGCCTTTTTGATAGCCTGGCATCCTAACCTTCAACACATTAATTATGCCACGCATGCCCAGAACGAAGGTGTAATGCCATACGCACGTGCCAGTCCCTGGCGCTAAGCGTCAATACCAACGCTCCCGCTAGACGCATGCGCGGTAACACTAACCGGCCACGCATGCGCTTTAGCCCCCAAACGAACCGCGCATGCGCAGAGAGTGCCCACTACATCGCGCACTAGCGCGAAGCGACCGGCACACACCTGAGCGCGATTATGACTCGAAATTTCGAGTCTTTCCACCATTCCTTCTTTCTCCAGGTGCCTTCACTTAACCAATCAGTATCAGTATATAAACCGGCAATACCAGTCATTCCCTACCGGTTCTGCGAAGGAGGCACAACAGGTCCAACGCCGGTGCTGGCCAGAAATCCTGTGAGTATGCAGATCTACCATCTCTACTATGGGTAAGCGCTACCTCTCCTGCTTTTTCCAACAGGTCTCCTAACCCCAGTGGTCCTACCTTTGTCTCCCACATAGGGCCAACCCCTTGCCACTTCAATAACTTTGAAGCTAAACCAACCTAAAACTAGCGTAAGAAATGGACCTTACGCCTCATACTTTTCACTTTTTTCACCACTGATGTACAAATACCGCTCTTTTAACCACTTCACCTCGAAGTTCTAGTGCGATCTTTCACTATAATGGTACCACCAGTACCATTACACTTGAGCCGCTTATAGCCTGCACCCAATCGCTATTTAGCCGACTGTCATTACTGATGATGAATATCTCCTAGTGACTCTTTTCTCCCATGTATGTTTTGTCTTTGTCATTTTATGTTATATGTACAGGTGATCTTGAGAAGGGAATCCCCCTCTCACAGTTAGATACACTTTAGGGCGTGTAGACACATAGCCTACACTACACACCCCCTAATTTTAACTACACACACCTTTTAATTGTCCTGAAGAAAGCCAGAATATTGATAAGGCACTGGCTGAAACATGTTGACACATTAAGGACGTAGGAGGTCGTAACCCGCCTCTAACGTCCCACAGCCTTATTTTTAACCGCTGACGGAGGCCCATTTAATAAAGTGTTCTCACCCTCTGGGACCCCCGCCAAGCCGTTTTAAACTCACAATCTTATCACCCCTCACCGCACACACAGTGACATACCTGCTCCGCTGTAATCAGGCGTCGTAGCACACCCGGGACACGCTAGGTGTCACTGGGTGGGCCCGATGATGAAGCATGCCACCAACTAGGTTGGTGGGTGAGGGCTTTCTAAAGACACCCAGCAGGTGCCACCACCAATTGACAAAACAATACTGAGTCACCATGATGGTTATAATATTAATGTCATGCTAACCCCATTCCTAGCTAGTCTCTTCTTTTTTCTTCGCCAGCTAGCGCAGATCCGGAGAAGCTCTACCCCTTAGTCACTTTTTGACTAAACTTTTTTGATCTTTTGATCTGTTTTTTCTCGAGTCGTTCGACTCCTACGGTGCCGGTAGGGATACCCTGGTTCAAACCCTGCTCCAAGTGTAACCAAATGATGTCCGTTACCGACCCCCATCGCCGGTGTCTTCAGTTTTAGGCCTCGACCACAACGACCGTACCTGCTCCGACTGCCGGACACTGACGTCTAAGGCTAGGCGGGAGCGGTCCAGCAAGCGACTTGAGATCCGGCTGTCGGGCCCACGCCGTTCAAGGTCCCGATCCCACAGGAGGTCGAGGGACCGGTCGCGGGGTCGGAGCCCTCATAGCTCCGAGAGTCCGCATCAGTCTTCAGGATCAAGATCCTCAGGTAAGAGGCATGAGAGGTCGGAAAGGCGTCATCGCTCTTCCGACCACCCCGACGCTCGCGTGACGCTGCTGGGGGTTTGGGTGACACCACCCACGTGGCTCAGACGGAGTCGCGGGCGCCACATCCTGCCCCACACCTTCCGGTCCCTAGGCACGATGCGACGCCTGAAGAGGTCGAGCGGTACCTCATGGACATGAGGTCCCTCCCTGTTCCGCGGCGCCTTCGGGCCCAGCGGTCCCGGCTGGGGGCCTAGCGGGTCGGGTGCTTCGGCCCCGACGCCGCCCGCGCCTTCGATCCCGGCGCCGCAGGCCCCCACTGGATCTGCTTCCGGATCCGGGTCGTCACCGGTCGACCTCACCGACGCCGGCCCCTAGGGTGTCCGCCCTGGCGCCGCCTACGGACGACGCCGTCCCCAATCCTACCCTCAATTCGGTTCCGGCGCCGCTCTCGACGTAGTTTGGAGATTTTTATTTCCACTTTCCAACCCCATCCTTTGAACCTGAATTTCAGGTGATGGGTGACGAGGGGGATTGGGAGGGTTCTGTGGACCCTCTGGCACAGGAGTGCCAGTCTCAGCAGGACTAGACATGTGAGCTTGGGGATGCCAGTGGACTGGACACTTCGCCAGACACTGGTTTTGTCTCCCCTCCAACTGTGGCTACGGAGGAGGGGGCTGCCTAGTGTAGTGTTGACGCAGGCGGCCAAGGCCTTGAGCATGGAGCTCCCCGTCGCAGCCGTGAGGACTAACCTCCTCACTGAGGTCCTTAAACCGCAGGCAAACCTGGCTGAGCCTCTGCTGCCGTTTAATGAGGCCTTGTGTGAAGTTCTTTTGGGCACTTGGTCCAGGCCCGCTACAGGTCAGCCTGTCGATAGGAACGTGGCTAGACGCTACCGGCCGGCTCCGGGCGACCCTTGTTTCTTGTCCACCCACCCCAACCCTGAGAGCCTGGTTATCCAGGCCTCTACTTCTCAGACAGCATTCCCGGCGGCTCCGCCCGATCGGGAATCCAAGAGGTACGAACAATTCGGTAAGAAGGTGTTCTCATCCCTGAGTTTGTGATTGCGGTGCATGCCTCTTGGGCCGCTACACCCACACTCAGTGGGACACGGTCGCGGACGTGCTGCCACAATGTCCAGAGGAGGCCCAGACTAAACTCGCCCAAGCCCTTGCGGAGGGTCGAGATGCGGCTCACTATTCCATCTGGTGTGGGCTGGATATCACGGACTCACTGGGCAGAACGATGGCAACGACGGTGGCAGTTAGACGCCACGCCTGGTTGAGGACCGCCAACTGTTTGGCTGATGTCCAGGCTACCCTTATGGACATGACGTTTGATGGCCATCGCCTCTTTGGCGACAAGGCAGACCATGCGCTTGAGCGTTTTAAGGACTCCAGGGCTACGGCCAAGTCCTTAGTCCTCTCGGCCCGACGCCAGCAAACAGGTGCCTTTTGCTCCTTTCGTGGCCAAGGAAGGGGCGCTCCCACACGTGCTGCCAGCCACGCGCCGCAAACTAATACACAGCGCCGTGGCGGCCGTGGAAACCGCTGTGGCTGCGGTCGGGGACAACGGCGAGGCCAGTCCACACCTTCCTCTGCAGCATCCGCCTCAAAACCCTCCTAGTCTGTGCTTTCAGGCCCATGTGACGCCAGTGGGGGGCAGGGTTCGCCATCACCACTTCCACTGGCGCACTGTCAGGTCGGACATGTGGGTGCTGCAAATAATCTGAAGGGGCTACTCCCTCCCCTTCGAGACGACCCCTCCAGCCATGCCACCGCGAGCCGGTGGATCATTTGCAACTTCTGCAAGAGGAAGTTACGGCCCTCTTGGCCAAGGGGGACACCGAGCGCGTTCCTGGGCCAGAAGTAGGGTGTGGTTGTTACTCCCACTACTTTCTGGTACCCAAGAAGGGCAAAGGGGGCCTGCGCCCTATCTTGGAACGTCAACGGCTTCCTCCGGAAGGAGAAGTTCAAAATGCTGACATTGGCTCAGGTCCTAGATGCCCTGGACCCAGGAGACTGGATGGTAGCGTTGGACTTGCAGGACGCTTATTTCCACATCCCCATCCTGCCGGCCCACCGGCGCTACCTGCGGTTCACGGTACGCCACGAGCACTTTAAGTTTACCGTGCTCCCCTTCGGCCTTACCAGCGCCCCACTGGTGTTCACGAAAGTGATGGCGGTGGTCGCAGCTCATCTGCGCAGGTTCGGGGTTTCAGTCTTTCCCTACCTCGACGACTGGTTGTTGAAGGCGGGCTCGCCCCAGACAGTCGTCAGCCACCTCCAGACAATGGCGGACCTCCTGCACCAGCTGGGGTTTTCCATCAATGTGCCGAAGTCACACCTGTGCCCCTCTTAAAAGCTCCTCTTCATCTGAGCGGTCCTCGACTCGGCGCAGTTTCGGGTTTATTTTCCCGAATAGTGGGTCCAGGATATTCAGGCTCTGATTCCACTCTTTCAGCCTTTAACCCGGGTCTCGGTCAGGTTGATGCTGGGGCTGATGGCCTCCTGCATCCTTCTGGTGCATCACGCCAGGTGGCGGATGCAGGCTCTGCAGTGGGACCTGAAGTTTCAGCGGGCCCAGCATCAGGGCAACCTGTCCGACCATGTCATGATCTCCGAGGGCACTGCGAGACAACTGCAGTGGTGGCTCACGGACCGCGATAGGATCAGCGGCAGATCCCTCTCCCTTCCCCAGCCGGAGCACATAGTTGTGACGGACGCGTCCCTCCAGGGCTGGGGAGGCCACTTGGTAGAGGCGAAGATCAGAGACCTCTGGTCTCCGGCAGAGTCCCAGCTCCATATCAACCTTCAGGAGCTGCGGACGATTCGTCTAGCACTGAAGACATTCATCCCCTCTGTCCGGGGGAGTGTAGTGCAGGTGTTCACGGACAACACCACCGCCATGTGGTACTGCAACAAACAGGGCGGGGTGGGGTCGTGGACCCTCTGCCAGGAGGCTCTGAGCCTCTGGCAGTGGCTGGCACATCAGGGCGTGACCCTGGTGGTTCAACACCTGGAAGGTTCTCTGAACGCCAGGGGAGACGAGCTCAGCCGAAAGTGCATGATGGATCACGAATGGCATCTGAACTCGGACGTGGCGCAAGGCCTCTTTCTGCAGTGGGGAGAGCCTTGGTTAGATCTATTCGCCACCGAAGAGAACGCGCAATGTCATCTGTTCTGCGCGTTGGAATTTTCAAGGCGGCACTCGCTCGGGGACGCTTTTCTTCGCAAGTGGAGTTGCGGTCTGTTGTACGCCTTTCCGCCTATACCACTTCTGCCCAGAGTGCTAAAGAAATTCAAGTGCGACCGGGCCCAAGTCATCCTTGTGGCTCCAGACTGGGCGCGAAGGTACTGGTATCCCGAGATACTCAGTATGTCAGTCGATCCCCCGATTCGTCTGCCTCTTCAGGAGGACCTTCTGTTGCAGCAGCAGGGGACGGTCCTCCACCCGAACCTGTCCAGTCTCCACCTCCATGCTGGGAGATTGAGCGGCGACAGTTGAGGCCATTTGACTTGCCTCCTGAAGTCTGTAATGTCATTCTGGCAGCCAGTATACAAAAGGGTGAGCAGCCAGGCGTCCCTCCACAAAGTCGGTATACGCCTGCAGGTGGAACAGATTTGTGGCATGGTGCACAGCAAAGGCTGTGGATCCTCTCAATGCCCCTCTTTCTGAGGTTCCCCTCTTCCTTCTTTCTCTTGCCCAGTAGGGCTCTGCTCTGGGCACTATCAAGGGCTACCTTTCTGCCCTTTCAGCCTTCTTAAGGCTACCTGATCAGCCTTCTTTGTTCAAGTCTCCCATTGTAAACAGATTCTTAAAGGGCATCACTCATATGTTCCTTTCGTGATGCCCCAGTGGGACTTGAACCTGGTTCTAACTTACTTGATGTGCGCTCCCTTTGAGCCGCTTCATAATTGTCCTCTACGTCTTCTTACCCTAATACTGCTTTCCTAGTTGCCATCACCTCTGCCAGGAGAGTGAGTGAGCTCCAGGCTCCTTCCTCTAACCCTACTTTCCTTTCTGTCCATCCGGACAAGGTTGTGTTGCGGACTCAACCCTCTTTCCTGCCCAAGGTAGTCACAGCCTTCCACATCGGGCAGTCCATCACCTTGCCCACCTTCTTTCCGCCTCCGCATCCCTCGAAAGAGGAAGAGAGGCTCTTGCCTTCCTGACGAGTGGTCGCTCCCCTCGCATCCTCCTCCTGATTACTGTGGTATCGTTAAGCTCATCTGCTCGCATTTTGATCCGCTTGCGCGCTCCTCTAAACTTAATCCTTGTGCATTATTGTATAGTTGCATTGTCTTAGCGCCTTGACTACGTACACCTCTAGACACTATTTATTGCACTGTAGTGGTTCCATTTCCATAGACTGTGATTATATTCTGATAGCGCTTCGTCTGAGTGCACCTCTGGGCATTTACTCAGAACTTGACTGTGATTGTGTTCAAAGCGCCTTAGACTGTACTTAATTTGCATAGCGCTTTGCCTGCGTGCATTTGACTGTTCATTTCCTTGTGCTGATATTACTTTCTGCATAGCGCTTCCACTGCGCGCTTGAATACGCTCCCACTGCGGCAGTACCCATACTACATCTGGCCCTCAAAGCGCCCCTTTGCCCCCACTGCCAGTGCCCCTTCCCGCCCTGCATTGCAGCGTTTGTTGTTGTTGTTGCTGCCATTTTGTCTGTTGACCCGAGCCCTCCTTCGACCTCGCTCCCGCCTCCCTGCTGCCCCTCCCACGCTCCGCCCCTCGACTATCCATTTTAATGACCAATGCTCCAACGCGCTGCGGCCGCGCCGAAGGTAAGCCCGTCTACGCCCGTCCAAGCCAAGCCCGCGCCCAGCGCCAGACCCCCTGGCCCCCGTACCACCCACCCCACCCGCATTACATACGACGCCTCCACCCTCTTAGCCCTAAACCCCGGCCGGCTCCCCAACTGCGCCTTAGCCGCTCCTTGACACACCCATGGACCCTTCACATGCAACTCCTGCAAGTATGACGGCACCAAGACCAACTCCTCATCCACTAACACCAAACAGATTTCTGACACCAACCACCTAAAATGCATCCTGCTCAACACCCGCTCGGTCCACAGACACGCAATCGACCTTTGAAATCTACTAGACACCATCTCCCCGGACTTCGCTTTCCTAACAGAAACATGGATGAACGCCTCCTCAGCCCCAGACATCACCATTGCCATCCCGGAAGGCTACAAGATCATCCGAAAAGACCGCACCCACCATACAGGAGGAGGCATCGCTATCGTCCACAAGAATTCCATCCGCATCTCAACCCGCTCAGACGTCAACCTCGCTAGCGCCGAGCATCTTCACTTCCAGATCCACACCGACCCCAAGACCACACTCAGAGGCACCCTCCTCTACAGGCCACCAGGACCCCGGGCACAATTCAGTGAAGACATCACTGACTTTATCACCCCACACGCCCTCCCCTCCGAGGACAACATTCTATTGGGAGACCTCAATTTTCACCTGGAAAAGAGCAACGACCGCAACGCCACCACCCTTCTGGACAATCTCGCCAACCTCGGACTCAAACAACTTGTTAATACCCCCACTCACTACGCAGGTCACACACTCGACCCTATCTTCACCTCCAGCAAACATATCTCCTTCAGTCACACCACAGTTCTTCATTGGACGGACCACAGCTGCGTTCACTTTATCTACAAAAAGACCACAACCCACAACCATCCTCAACCTACTCTACGAAGAAACTGGAACAAAATCACCATCGACCAGATCGCCTCATCACTTCTTAAAAAGCCCCCCGCCCACTCCTCGAACCCCAACCAAGCAGCCATTAACCTCACTCAATGGCTAACCAACAGCGCCGACAACCTAGCACCTTTGAAAAAACGTCAAATCAAACTAGGCAGCAAAAACGCCTCCTGGTTCAACGATGATCTTAAGAAATCCAAGAAATTCTGTCGCTCCCTTGAGAAGGCCTGGAAAAAAGACCCAAACACCAGCACCAGGGACGCCTTAAAAAACGCCACCCGCATACACCACCAACTGATCCGGACTGCCAAGAAATCCGCATTCAAAGACCGACTAGACAACAACGCCCACAACAGCAAGGAATTACTCAACATCGTCAAAGAGTTTACCAACCCCACTGCCAACTCCAACGGCATCACTCCCTCTCAAACCCTTTGCGACTCCCTAGCTTCGTTCCTCCATGACAAAATCGCAGACATCCACAACAGCTTCGACAACCAACCCGGAGACCAACCCACACAACCTTCTGCTGTACATTCACCCCCCTTGAACATCCTTAATGACTGGAACCCAATCTCCACTGAGGACACCATCCGCCTGATGAACTCCATCCACTCGGGATCCCCCACAGACCCATGCCCTCACCACATCTTCAACAAAGCAGACTCCATCATAGCACCACACCTCCAAGACGTCATCAACTGCTCCCTCAACTCCGCCACCTTCCCGGAAAGCTGGAAACACGCCGAACTCAGCGCCCTTCTGAAAAAACCCACAGCGGACCCCACCGAACTCAAAAACTACCGCCCCATCTCGCTCCTTCCATTCCCGGCCAAAGTCATCGAGAAAGCTGTCAACAACCAGCTCGCCGCCTTCCTCGTAACCAACAAATCCCTCGACTCCTCACAGTCCGGCTTCCGAGCCAAACACAGCACTGAGACCGCACTCATCGCAGCAACAGACGACATTCGAACTCTACTGGACAATGGAGACACAGTCGCTCTCATCCTCCTCGACCTCTCCGCAGCCTTCGACACAGTCTGTCATAGCACCCTGTTACAACGCCTCAGAAACATCGGAATCCAAGGAAAAGCACTGGAATGGATCACCTCGTTCCTTGCCGGAAGAACTCAGAGAGTCCGCCTCCCACCGTTCAAGTCAGAGGCCACTGAAATCATTTGCGGCATGCCACAAGGATCTTCCCTCAGCCCCACCCTCTTCAACGTATACATGAGCCCCCTCGCGGCCATCGCACGCCAACACGACCTCAACATCATCTCCTACGCTGATGACACTCAACTGATCCTCTCACTCACCAAAGACCCTAACACCGCCAAAACCAACCTACATGAATGAATGAAAGAAGTAGCCGAGTGGATGAAGCACAGCCGTCTGAAACTGAATTCAGACAAAACAGAAGTCCTTATCTTAGGTACCTCCCCCTCCGCCTGGGACGACTCTTGGTGGCCAGAGGCCCTTGGAAAAGCACCCATCCCGACGGACCACGCACGGAACCTGGGCGTCATCCTGGACTCCTCACTCTCGATGACCAGACAAGTCAACGCCGTTTTATCATCTTGCTTCAACATTCTCCGCATGCTCAAAAAAACATTTCGCTGGATCCCCACCGAAACTAGAAAAACGGTCACCCACGCACTGGTTACAAGCCGCCTGGACTACGGAAACACCCTATATGCCGGTGCCACCGCAAAACTTCAGATAAAACTCCAACGCATCCAGAAAGCAGCAGCCAGACTCATACTAGACATCCCACGTAAAGACCACATTTCTGGTCACCTGAAAGACCTCCACTCGCTCCCCGTCAATAAGAGGATAACATTCCGCCTCCTAACCCACGCACACAAAGCACTTTACGAACTTGGACCCGAATGCCTCAACACACGAGTTTCCTTCTACACCCCCTCCCGCCAGCTACGCTCTTCCAACCAAGCCCTTGCTGCTGTACCTCGCATCTACAAAACCACCATGGGAGGAAGATCCTTTCCTACCTGGCGGCTAAAACCTGGAACTCACTTCCCATTCACCTTCGCCTCACTCAAAACCACCTAGCATTCAGAAAGCAACTTAAAACCTGGATATTCGACAAGTAATTCCCCACCCTTCTTCAAGCGCCTTGAGACCCTCTGGGTATGTAGTGCGCTATATAAATTCATTGACTTGACTTGACACCGTCTGGACCCAAAACTCTCTTACTATCTGGATTGCACACGCCAGTTCCGGGTGAATTACCAACTCTTTGTTTGTTACGTGGGCGCTAAGAATGGACGGGCGGTGTACAAGCGGACCATCTCTCGGTGGATCGTGTTGTGCATCCAAGCCTGTTACTCCCTGGCTAAGAAAGAACCTCCTGTTGGGCTGAGGGCCCACTCCACTCGGGCCACGTAGACTACTACTGCCCTAGGCCGAGGTGTCCCCTTGCAGGACATTTGTCAGGCAGCTACGTGGGCCTCACTGAACACGTTCGCAAGACACTACTGCCTGGACAGCCAAGTCCGGAGGGATGGCTTCTTTGGCCATTCCGTCCTCCAGGACTTTCTGGTGTGATTATTGGTTCGCAGACCCACCACCGGGGTTGGTATTGCTGGGGTATCTATTCTAAGGTAAGGAATCTATCACTAACGTGTCTCTTTCAGATGCACAAGTTACTACTTCTGTAACGATATATCTGTAAGAGACATTAGTTAGTGATAGATTCCTTACCGATAGACCCATCCTCCCCGTTCTGAAGTACCGGGTTTTTAAGAACCCAGCGGTGCCAGGGAGAACACCCAAAGACTTAGAGTCCTTCCTGTTTCAGACTACAGAAACACAGAGTCTTCTTGGTGAAGTCAAAGATCGTATTTATTGGCTGCAGCCAGTAACCGGTATCCTAGAAGTACAACACCGTGTATATTCTCAGGAGACTGCTCCATCATACAAAGCCAGACTTATCCTTTTATACAAAATAATATGCTTCAGGCAAACATTCCTTATTTTACAGTAGACCATTCACATATTTTCACTAAAAAGAAAAAGCAGAGTCATGATGACAAGTCCACATTTCAGTTTGTTCAGTCCACAATCCATTACCCGGCAAGGCCCAGAACTTTCATCAGATATTGACGGACCCCCCAATAAATACGGGCACCTCCTCCTCGTAAAGCAGGTCATAAAGAAGAAACAGGGACAGGTTTGTGTAAGATTAGGCATGGTTTGTGTGCGATGAATGGTTTGACATGTTGTACTTCGATACTAATCTCATTCGGCCACTGGGAGTGAAACTGGCCGAACAGGTTTGGCTTCAGGCAGTGGAGTCAGCTTGCCCAGGTCCCAGGGGAGTCAGCAATAGGTGTACGTGTCCTTCAGATCGAATTTTGGCCTTAGTCATTTGGCTATGTGAGGGCAATCACAAAATGGCTGCCGTTCACAAAATGGAACCCGAGGGTTCACGACGGAAATGCTGATTTCAGGGTGATTTCGTCACTCGATCGTGACGGAAATGCTCATGCATAGTATTCAAACCATTACCGGTCTTCTGATAACAAAATCGTCATGATACGACTATGTTTATAACACGGGTCCAGAATTTTCAGTACCACAGTTCTGCAAACCGATATCTAGGGTTAAGGTCATCCCCTTTCAGGGCCCTAGTTTCATGGCTTCAGTGTTTGTTCTATCATGGCTCTGCCTATCTGGCACGGAAAAGCTGTGTATAAGAACTGATGTCAGCGCGCGAGGGCGGCGTCTAAGTACTCCAGCTCCGTCATTCCGGCTCCGACAACGGACACGGAGCCGCGGACGACGCCTACCGACGCGCAGGGTTATTGCTACGCAAAAGTTTCCAGATCTAGTCTGACTCCTGGGGATATTCTAAGGTAAGGAATCTATCACTAACTAATGTCTCTTACAGATATATCGTTACACAAGTAGTAACACGGGTCTAGAATTTTCAGTACCACAGACCCTCCTTTTGCCCTTACATAGGCAATAACCTATACTCATGCTAATCTGAGTCCAGGTCTATATTCATTAAGTCATTGAGATGTTGCTGTTGCATCATCCTATTACTTAGCTCGATACTTGATACAGGTTTCCTTACAAATGACGTAGCACAAAGGCCACATATTGTAGGAGCACACTGTACACACAGACAGAACAGGAAAAGAATGGCTAAGATCATCCCAATGACTATCAGAATCTTCCATCCCCAGGGAGATATCAGTTCCCAGAACCACCCCATCAATGACCAGTCTCCTTCATCCACGTGAACGGATTCAGAGATCTTATGTAGTTTGGAAATGGCCTGGTATACTGTCGGAGCGTTGTCTGGGATGAAAATGCTGCAACTTGATTGGATCACTTTACATACCCCACCTCGGTCTGCAAGTATGACATCTAACGCGACCCTGTTCTGAAGTCTCATAAGGCGATCCGACTGGAGCTCAGCAGTCAAATTACTAAGGGCACCGGTAGTTTCAACTACAGTGGATTTAACCACCCTTGTCAATTGCCTTATGTTCCTGCTGTTCACCATAGGCCCCCAAAACGGCAGAAAACCCTTTACAAAATCTCTGAATTCTTGTCCTGCAGTGTCTTCTTTACTGATGACACCTCTAACTATCCTTGTCCTATGGTAATCCGCTGCGGCCGTGTAGGTGGGAGGCAACAGGAACGAAACAAAATATGTGCCCGAGAAGTCAGGGGGCAACCATGTATAGGCCCTATCATGGCAGATGAAATAAGTACCCTTAGCTGCTAGGAACGAAGGGGAAGTTCGAGATGCAAAAACATATGTTTCAGTGCAGACGCTCTTCCCCAACTGAGCTCTGAGATTTTTGCCATTACCTTGCAGACATAGGTGACCCTGATGGGGTACAATCCAAATCGGGGAGGATCTTTTTGCTCGCTGGTTCTCATTCAGGGTGATTTCATATCCTGTTACATTCCATCTAACGTAAGCTTGTAACTCCTCTCTGGGAATCGTTCTATGCGAGTCAATGTCCCTGCTCATATTTGTGATTCCTATTACCAATGCCTTGTTGCTCGAGTTACTTCTCGTGGAACGTGGGGGATATGGTTCGATGGCATATATGAACATCGTCTGAAACGCCCACAAAGAACCATTGTAGCTAAATGGTAAGACCAAGTATGGGATGCCCTTATCTGTTGTATGCGGCATAAGACCACACACCCAGCAGTTAGTTGTGTTTACTACTAATTGGTGTTGGTGTAACAGTTGAACGAAAGAGTTATTGAAAAACTCTAATCTTCTAGAGGACTCATGTTCAGGCAGAGGGTGAAAAGAATGCGAAGAAACAGTAGAAGGAGGTATTGGCTGTGTAGTGGGTGCAAACGTTACTTGAAAAGAGAATAAAACATATCCTATTAAAAACATCATTACACTAAGCAACATGAAAATACATAATATCAAAAATCTTTTCTTTGTCATAAGTATACACATTCTGGCTTTAAAGTTCATCTGTTTGGCAGGTCTCTCCATCTTGAAAAACTCCATCCTTTCTAATTTGCTGCCCGCGGTGGTAGGGTGTTCCATGCTAAAGAGTGCTTCTGTCAGTCCAGGGCAACTCCCTTAGACCGACCAGAACTGTCGACCTAACGTCTTCAGCTGCACTCCAAAGACTTGGGCATCCGCGACCCTAGCAGCTGAACCGGATGGCAGTTCGAAAAACAAAAATAAGCAAGTTTCTCAGAGGAGAGAGAGAGCTGCACTTTCAAAAATAGCAAAAAGAAATATTTTTATTTGTCCATAGTCATAGTTCTCGGCCTCAAATTGTAACGGTTTCTTCCAGGTGCTGTCTGGTCTTGGAATAAGAGTTCAGGCTTTGTAGTGTTCAATCGAATTGACGGAGGCACAGCTTCTTGCAAAATATTGTCATTTTCCTGGTCAGAAGGTGTTCCTTTTACACGTGCTTCGCTAAAAGGCAGAAAACGAGGCACAGTCTCAGTTTCAGAGTCAGAACCTCCCACAGAGAACCCTATAATCAGCCCTAACGACCTGTCTACGATAGTTAACAGCATCTGTACTGTTGTAAACCACCCAGGCGACCAAATACCACCGACAGCCACAACAGAAATTATTCCACCTCATGTATCCAGGGAAGGTTCATTGAGGGTTATCACGTGGAACATAGCGGGCCTAGCTTCCAAGGTAAACACACCCGCATGGGATGACTTTCTTAAACAAGGCCATGACATCATATGCCTACAAGAAACTTGGGACAGAGCTGAAGTATATGTCGAGGGATATACCTCTTTTAACGTGCTGGCTGTGGCTTCGCAGGCTGGCCGAGCCAAGGGGGGGTTAGTGACCCTGCTATCCACAACATTGACCGAGTTCTGGGTCAGTAACCATGCAGTTTTGGGAGATTATGCTTCCGTTTTGCGCGTGGCCCATAAAGGACATAAAGACTTAATAATAGTGAACTTCTACAACAACATCGCCGGCCATAGACAGGGGTTGTTCATCTCTGATATCGAGCAGGCCATCGATGCAATTTTATTAAGCTCCTCCAAACCAGCTGTAATCTTGTGGGCCGGAGATTTTAACATCAAAACATGCACTTATGCACTTAAGGGGGCTTGCGGCCATAGGGAGGAATACTCGGGAAGGGAAACCACATGTGTTTTCAATCATTTTCCGCACAACACCCTAGGCAGTGCCTTGAATAACCTATTGGCCAAATATGATCTGGAACTTCTTGAATGTAATACGAATGCAAACAATGTCAGATGTCCAACATTCCATGGAAGGAATAGCCAATCCTTTATAGACCACATCATCGTATCCAGCTCTGCAACATATATAAATGTCTGGGTAATTGAACAAACGGTCAGTGACCACAACAGTGTATCTGTCGAATTACTGGGCTGGGGGTCAAAAAGGAACTCCTGTGGTCAACCCATTCAGAACATCTCCGTAGGAAGGCCAAATGGGATGAGGGTGAAATGGACAAAAGTTGACCCTGCTAAAATTGTCACCAATGTAATTACTAACTGCTATGGAGAAGTGGAGTACTGTCTATCCCCAACACCATGCCCAGAAACTTTGCTGTCTAAATTTCTAATCATTACACAAACCGTCGAGAAATTACTGACCCGCAAATCACGGGAGCCAAGAAAAGTTAAGACAGTGTGGTTTGATGATAATTGTGCCCAGTCACTAAAAAGGCTAAAAATTTCGCTAGATGCCAAACCGAGAGATCTCTGTAAGATAAGGGAAGAGCGTTACAATTACAAAATCGCACTAGCCACTCGGAAGAGAGAACTACAGGACGAGGCATGGGCTAAATTAGATCAGGCTGCGGAAACAAAAGACCATAAACTCTTCTGGGACACTGTAAACAGCCCGTTCTTAAAGAACGACAACATTCCCGAACTTACTTCGCATGTCAGCTGTCAAGACTGGATTATACACTTCACTGGGATTTTTAACTCTGATTGTACCTTTGATTGTACTTTGGCCCCAGATCCTAATGTTCTAATTGTAATGCCAATCAATTTTAAAAGGGAGAAATTATTGTTTTCAGTATCTTTAAATGAGGTGCGGGATGCTATAGAGAAAAGCAAGGGGGGGACAGCCCCGGGACCAGATGGGGTCCCCGTGGACTTTTTTAAATCCAAGGTTGATTTATAGGCCACTATTTTAACACGCTATTTCAATGCTGCTATTGAGGACGAGCTACCTACCTCATGGGGTCAATCTATTTTGGTGCCACTTTTCAAAAAAGGTTCAAGGGCTGAAGCACGTAATTATCGCCCAATTTCCCTTTTGGACTCGTCACTAAAAATACTGAGTCTGGGAAGATTAGAGTCATGGGTCGAGGACAAAAATGTCCTGTCACCAATCCAGTACGGGTTCCGTAGGGGCATAGGAACCATGGAGCAGTGTGTGAACCTTGAGCTTATCATCGGCAAGTACACAAGAGCAAAGGAATGGAATTTGTTCATGTGCTTTGCCGATCTAAGCTCAGCGTTCGATCTAGTGGAACACACACTGCTCTGGCCAACACTACTTGCTATGGGCGCACCCCCCGAAATCATTCATTTGCTGGCCAGAATGTATAGCAGCTTATCAAGTAAAGTTAGATTCGGACCAAACGGAGAATGCACCCCCTTTTTTAAAATAGGCAGAGGGATTAGGCAAGGGTGTGTCCTCGCACCCTTGCTGTTCTCCCTTTTTATAAACCAGGTCGACCAGTCCCTACAAGAGTCTTTTGCTGACGCCCCTATGATAAATGGTAAACAAATACCCGTCCTCTTATACGCGGACGACGCGGTCCTGATTTCCAGGACCGCGAACGGGCTCCAAAAGCTAATCGGCAAATGTAATGTTTTTATTAAGGGCAGAAAGCTTAAAATTAATAAGGGCAAGACTATGACTATGACCTGTGGAAAGAAACTAAAGAAAAGTAAGTCATTCTTCCTTGATGGTGATAAACTTGAGTCTGTACAACATTTCTGTTACTTAGGCATTACTTTCTCAGGGGACGGGAGATGGGTAAACGAGCAATCCTGTATAGGCATGAAGATGATTAGAAATACAAACTGTATCTTCAGATTCGCCTCCAAACTAGGGGGGCGTAGAATAAGGGAGATGATTTCTATTTATAATTCCAGGTGCATGTCCTCTGCTCTATACGGAGCAGGGATATGGGGATATAACTCGCAGATTGCCCTCTCCATTCAGCAGGAAGAAAACAAGTACCTTAAACGCTTATTATGTCTTCCTGCTTCAGCCTCCAACGAAATCATCCATAGGGAGCTGGGCATACACCATGCCACAGACTTGATTGCACTACGCCCCCTCTCCCTCTGGCGATCCATTTGGGCTAAAGATGAAACCAAGTTTACCCAGGAAGTAATTTTAGACTGCATTAAATTGGACCAGCACTTAAAAATCCCTTGGCTAAAACACATTTTCCACTGGTATAATTCCCTTTTTGGTCAGGATATTTTCAAAGACACCCCAACAGAATCAGTTCTAACGAAGCGTGACCTTAAATCTACCTATATGGATCATGCAAAAGGGATTAGAATGAAGGGGTATGTTACACAAAGTACTTTTAAATTGTACCTGGAATATAATTTAAGCACAGGATTCCCATCATACCTTACATTTGTTAGTATTAATTCCCATCGCTTCGTTCTGGCACGCCTGAGGCTGGGTATAGTCCACCATCTGGTGGCCTTCCCCACTGTAAAGAAGCCGGGGTCTTGCCCGTGCCCATGCGATGGGAAATCCAAACAGAGTATCTGCCATTTTTTACTACTTTGTAACTTTTATACTGGTTTTAGAAAGTTTTACCTAAAGCAACTATTTTTAGAATATAGTACGTGTGATATAAGAGCTGCAATGCAACTGTTGTTTGACCTGTCGTCCCCTAATGTGTGTTACCGTGTAGCCACCTATGTTCTTAAATGCATCGGGCACAGGAAATCAATCATTATATGATCTCCGTTGGAAATGACACCTATTGACCAACTGTGAGCTACTGCCAAACCTTTTGCATTTCTCTTATACATGAACTTTGGTTATTATTATGTTTTTAGATCCGGGTATCGATTGTTCCCTCGGTTCTGTACCTCTCTGGACTTATGCTTTTTTTTTTTTTTTTTTTTTTTTTAAATTCCTTGTATATAATTGCTGCTAAAATACATAAGAGATTTTATAGACATTGCACTTTAGTTATCCTTGCATATTTTTGCACATACTATTGCACTTTATGCCCAGCTCAGGCCTCTCTCCGACTTGTACTACCTCACTTGGCATGTTTTGCACTAAATTTTAAAAATTGCTGCTAATTACAACGTTCAAAAATTTGCATATTTTGCACATACTATTGCACTTTATGCCCAGCATAGGCCTCTTGTCTAGTACCATCCCATTAGCATGTTCTGCATCAAACGTCTTAAACGGCTGCTACATATAAGTGATTATTCTACGGTATATAAATGTGATATGCTTTGCACTAAATTGCTAAATTGCTGTTAAATACTATGTCCAATTTTTGCATATTTGCACATATTACTGCACTTTATGTCCAGCATAGGCCTCTTGTTTAGTACTATCCCACTTGGCATGCCTTGCACCAAACGTTTAAATTGACGCTACATTTAGTGATTATTTTTATTTTTCAGGTTTTTAATTTGATTGGCTGAATTAATGTAATTGTTTTTAGCAAGTTTCATCATTCTTTAATCTTTTATAAAAGTGACTTCAATTGTATTCATGAATGTTGCTATATGGTTGTACCTGTACAAACCGAATAAAGCATTTTGAAACGGAGTCAGCGATCCCCTCCTGGACCCTACGGTCGTACGGGAGAGGCAGTGGGACCCTCTTACAGTGTACACCGTGGATCCAGTGTTTTTTCCCTTCTACTAGAACAGCTGATCTTGTTGAGAGAAGGACGAGATGAGGGCCGGTCCAACGGGGCTGGTCGTTCTTTGTTCGCTGGAAATTCTTAATCAGCACCTAAGATCCAGGATCGATCGGATGTCCTGGAGTTTCAGAGACCTGAGGCAGAGTGTTGTTGACCTGTTGGTGTAAAACACGCAATTTAGCTGTCAATTCATACAAGTAATCAAGCAGTACAGGGTGTTCAATCTCGCTAAATTTGGTTGGCCTTGGCACTCCCCATATCTTGGCTGGGCGGCCAAACACAATTTCATAGGGACTAAGTCCCACCCGCGAGTGAACAGTCATTCTCGTTGATAGGAGTACTAAGGGCAAAGCGTCGGGCCATTTAAGACCAGTGCTCGCTTGAATCTTGGCCAGTTTCAGTGTGCCGTTATAGCACTCAACTAGTCCAGCTGATTGGGGGTGATTTGCAGCGTGGAATTTTTGCTGAATGCCTAGCCCCTCACATACTTTCTTCATCACTCGACCCACAAATTCACTCCCATTATCACTCCAGGCCATTCTCGGCATTCTGAATCTAGGGAAGAATTCTTTGACAAGGGCTTTAGCTGTGGATAAGGCAGTATTCTCCTTTAAGGGATATGCTTCTACCCATCTTGAAAAGGCCCAAACAACAGTGAGTACGTATTTCAAATTGTTGCACCTTTCCATGTGGATGAAATCTAGCTGCAAAACCTCAAACCGATATGTTGGAGGCGCAAAATGACCAGCTGGAGTTGGGGTTCCCCTACCAGGATTGTATTTCAGACACACCATACAATTCTTGACCACATTCTCTGCACACTTAGGAATTCCAGCATTTTGCCATACTGGAGCTAACAACTTACAGATACCTTTCACACTGATATGAGCCATTCCTTGGGCCATTGTCACCATGGCAAGCACATACGCATCCGGTAACAACCATCGCTGAAGTTCGGACAATTCAACCCAACAACCATTTGCGTCCAATTTACCCGTACTTTCTCTCCACACACAATTCTTTCTTTGTAGCTTCAGCTTGAATGGATTTCACGCTCTCAATCGTATCTTCACACATACCAACGTCACCAACCCATCTTGCAGGGCCTGCAACATACATTCGACTCATTACATTCCTTGCAGTTTCTTTCGCAACTTCATCCGCAAACGCATTTCCACGACCAACATCATCAGTAACCTTTTTGTGTGCACTGCATTTCACAATCGCAACTTGCAACGGCAAGGTCAGTGACTCGAGAAGCTCATTCACCAACTGACCATGCTGGATCTTAGCACCATGCGAAGTCAGGAACCCACGTTCTTTCCACAATCGTCCAAAACTGTGAGCCACACCAAATGCATACTGGCTGTCCGTGTACACATTCACTCGTTTTCCTTTCGCCAACAAACACGCTCTTGTCAATGCAATCAACTCTGCTGCTTGCGCTGAATTGTGTGGGATACGTGCAGCTTCAACAATCGTATGTAAAGTCGTCACAGCATATGCTGCAGTCGTATCACCATTCTGCAACTTGAAACACGAACCATCAACCCACAAAGTACCATCACATTCTGGAAGAGGAGTATCCCTAAGATCTATCCTCCCTTTTGTTTCTTCTTCTGTCCTGAGACAGCAATCATGTTTTTCAACATCATCTGTCTCTACTGAAATCGGCAATAACGTGGCTGGATTCAACGTATTTCACCTCTTTATGTGCACATGACTTGCTAACAGTGTCAGCTCATAACCTGACAATTGAGCACTAGTTAAGTGCTGTGTCTTGGTCCTGTTTAACAAAGTGTCCACCCCATGCGGGACCATCACAATTAACATGTTATTCATCACTAACCCAGCAGACTGTCGAATAGAAACAGCTGCTGCCGCAGTGGCTCTCAAGCAACTCGGCAACGCCTTAGCTACCGGATCTAAAGTCGACGAAAAATACGTGCATGGACGTTGCTTGTCCCCAAAAGACTGTGTCAACACTGACAATGCACAACCTTCTTTCTCATGGACATACAATGTGAAGGGGTTACTGTAGTCGGGGGTACCCAACACAGGAGCCGAACACAATGCATCACGCAATTCGGAAAAACTTTTCTGACACTCTTCAGACCACGGGATGGGATTCGGTGTATCTTTACAAGTTAATGCCACCAAAGGTTTGGCCAATAAGGAAAAATTCGGTATCCATTGTCTGCAATATGATGTAATGCCCAAGAAAGCACGCACTTCTCTCTGTGTCCTTGGCACACTCAATTTTGCAATTGCCTGTATTCTTTCTGGGGTCCGTTTCCTTCCCTCCTTCGATAAGAGATGACCTAAGTAGGTCACTTCTTGTCGACAATATTGCAGTTTTGAAAGAGACACTTTGTGATGCAGATCACACAAATGACGCAACAATGACAACGTGGCTTCTTTACAAATCTCCTCAGTATCTGCAGCGACTAGCAAATCGTCGACGTACTGAATAAGAGTAGCACCATCAGGTAAAACAATCGTATCAAGCTGTGTTTTTAAAGCCTGACTATATATCGATGGACTTTCACAGTAGCCTTGAGGAGCGCGTTTGAAGCGGAAGCTTCGCCCTCCTAAACTGAAGCCGAAAATATCCCTGCTCTCCTCGACAATCGGGATGCTGAAGAAAGCATTCTTCAAGTCAATCACCGAGAACCAAGTGGCGGAAGCTGGAATCATGGTCAATAGGGCAGTAATATCAGGGACAACTGGATACTGGGGCACAACTATTTTATTGACCTCTCTAAGATCAATCACGAACCTGTAAACAGGTGGCTGGGAAGGGTCAGTACGCTTCAAAACAGGCAGAACAGGACTATTGCAAACGTTGCTGCTTGTCTCTTCTATTACATCTTTTTCGATTAGATCATAAATGATCGCTAACAACGCCTTTTCACCTTCGCTAGAGATCTTGTATTGGGGGAATGCGCGCCATTCTAACGTTGGCTTTCAGTGTTACAACATATGGCGGTATTTCCAAGAGACCCACATCATTAGGACCGGTAGCCCAAAGAGCATCCGGAAGAGAAGACAATTCTGTCGGACGTTTATCCTTCGACAAATACATCAGAGAAACCACTTTCTTACCCAGTGTAAGCTGTACTCCAGAAGGAGAACAGTACAAAGTCGCATACAACCTTTTCAACAGATCCAATCCCAACAAGTTCTCACCACAACCTGTTGTAAGAATGAGGGGTGCTTCGAATTCATAAGGTCCAACAGAAAGAGACATAGGACTAGAAATCGGGTTCCTAACCAGGGTGCCAGAAAAACCTACTGAAACATTCATTTCGCCAGACAAAGGTGCGCCAGGGAGTTTCGAGTGCATAATAGAACTCTTTGTAGCACCAGTATCCAACAGAAAAGGTTCTGACACACCTGATGTAATCACCTCAACATAAGGTCCATTCTGATCTACTGGAACTGAAACAACTCCCTCTCTTTGTCCATGGCTGTCCTAACAATCATTATTATTTGCTTCGTCACCTTCAACATAGTAATCGTCCGTATAGTACTGAGCGGTCCTACCAGATGAACCTCGCTGTTGATCAAAACTATTCATTGAGTTCTGTGGGGGCAAAGAAAGTACATTCTGTCCACGACCTCTATGCGCTTGTTGATCACCTCTACCTCTCACACCAGAAACACCATTCGTACGCTGCAACAAAACCGGACAACTATTCTTGAAATGACCCTCTTCTTTGCAATAGGCACACTGATTAGGACCATACGGTAAACGTTGTTGAGAAGACTCGTTTCTTTGCGAGTTTCTCGAATATTGCTGAGGTTGCTGATAGTCGCGCTCATTATTAGTACGGGGTGGATAAGCTTGCTGTAGAAGACCTTTAGTTTTTAATTCCTTATTTTTCTTATCTGCTTTCTCTAACTCATCTTTGCGCCTACTTTCATAGTACTGGGCCGTAGCTAAAATCTGTGCTGACGTGGAAACAGCCCAAGCACTTTCAGAATCCTTCAACTTATTGCACAATTCAGGAAGCAAATTATGTACGAATTTGTCAACAAACAATCTCTGGCCATCCTCAGTAGTCATATCCTGACCACTATGATCTACAAAAGTTTCTTCAAACCGCGTGAAAAACTCAGACACCGTTTCGTCTTTCTTCTGCTTACATGCAGACAACTTGTCCCAATTGACACGTAATTCGGGCATTAAAGTCTTCATATACGTAATAATCTTATCAGGAAGTTCAGTAATCAAATCCTCAGGCTTAGCACCTCCTACTTGCCTATTGTCGGCATCTCTAAGATTAACCCATGATCTGCATGACGAATCTCACTCCAAATAGGTTGTGGAACAACATTGTCAAACAACATGTTGATGTCCGCTAAATTCATAATACACGAACTTACAGTCTGTGTCAACTCTTTATAGTACCCTGCTGGAGTTTTGCGTGGGTCAGGCAAAGACTGCTTAATAGCTAAAACTTCAGCACGTTTCCAAGGAACATGCACCCAGACACACTGGAAATGAGCCGGTACAAGTGGCGGAACATTACCTGGACCAGCAGCCACTTATTCTTTCCACACCGGAGGAACCTCTCTCATTGGATATTGTTGTGCCTTTCTTCCAACTGAAGAATTAGGCCCGAACAATTGTTGAGAAGGAGATTCACTCCTAAATGACAACAACATCGCAACTGCTTTCCCTACATCAGGTGGACTTACAATAGTTCCTTTTGCAAATTCGGAACGTATGTTGTACAGCTTATCAGGAGCTTACCCTACTTCCTCGTCCCATTTTTCAACAAGAAAAGCACACATCGTATCGAAAACGTACCGTTGCTTTGGTGCTTCCCATTGAAGGAAAACATGCATAACGCCCTCTAGATCATACTGTGTATCGTACATAATCCACTTACGCGCCATGGGGTCCAAAATCGTACGCTCGTCCATATTCTTCAACTGACTACGTGACTGTCTACGCTCAGTAGCAGGGGACATACCCAATTGTCCCAACAAAGGAGAAAAGAAACCAGAAACAGCAGCAGTCATTCGCTGTCTAGTAGAAGGAGAAAGAATAAGGGAAGACGGAACGACAGTAGAAGAATCCAGAGTCGGAGCAGGAGGAGTATTAAGAACAGACGTAGAAATAACAGACAAAGGCAAAGTTGGCGGCCCCTGAGGAGGCTGCGCCAAAGGGACAGTAACCAACGGAAGAGGCGCTGGCTGTGGAGGAATCGCAGGTGGCACAACAATCGGAGGTTGCACGGCCACAACTGGTGGCGGTGGTGCCGTAGCACTCTGTGCATAAGGGGGTGGCGAACTCAAGAGATGCAACATTAAACTATCTTTCTCAAGATCTTCCCTTGCTTCCTGTTCTTTACGTGGCAAAACTGGGTAGCACTTATCTACCGCTAACTTCCTAATCCTAAGCATCTGCTCGCTCTCTTGCTCTTCTTCATTATCCCTAAACGCAACAGCAGCTTGTACTATTGACATACCTCGTTCTCATTTATTTTTCTTCGCTAATTTCATTTCTCTCTGTTTGACTCTTTTCGTATATGGCGCAAAGAAACCAAACATTGCCGGCCGGGCTTTCTTCTTAAAAAGTTTAACCTCTAGATTATCCAAAATCTCTGTGTCAAAACTACCATATTGGGGCCATTTTAAAACACCATCTTTCCTGGTGTATCGGGTCCATACTTCGTTATATCCGATAGGGCCATACGCCATGTTTCACTTAAAGTTCGTAGGTTGGAGTTCCAATCGGAGGATCCGGACACGAGTCCTCCAACCGGGAATCCTTATTACAACCAAGACAAAACAAATTTCCAAATCTGCTAAGACCAGGCATCTTCGCTCTCTAGTCTAGATTCAAACTTCAAAGGATTATCGGATACGATAGTCTCGTGAATACACAAGTCCTTCGGTTTTGGTACTTGCAAGTTCCAAACAAAGCGATCCCAAGGGGATACCAAAACTAAGAACCAAACTAAGGACTGGGAGACGCTCCACTTATACTTAACTGAGGTATCGATGACGTCATCAGAAGACTCGTCTATCTTTTCGCTCTACCAATCATCAAGGGTCCAAAACAGGGCGATAGTCAGGGCAGCAGTTCTTCGTAGCTGTCGGGAAGCGGGGAACCTCGCAGCAAAGACTTTCAGACCACGTCGACATACAGGGGTCGATGAAGTGGCGGCCTTCCTCCAGAATTTTCACGCGAAGTGAGGTGCCGGGTTTTTAGAGACCCGGTGGTGCCAGGGGATCACACCCAAAGACCTCTGAGTTCTCCCTGTTCTGGACTTACAGAAACACAGAGTCTTCTAGGTGAAGTCAATGATAGAGTTTTATTGGCTGCAACCAAGTAACATGCGTCCTAGAAGTACGACAACACGGGCCGTAAGTTCTCAGGAGACTGTTCGTTTTTACAGAACCAGCCTTCTCCTTATATACATAAATAATAGCTGTAGGCAAGAATTCTTGAGTTTATGATCTGGCTATACACATATTTTCGTAACAATACAAAGTGCGAAGTCATGCTGGTCAGCACATATTTCAGATGTCCAGTTGGTGATGGATTACCCCGCCAAATCCAGAACTCCCATCAGATATCGATGAAATGCCAATAAGGTCGAGCACCCTCCCATCATAAAACGGGTCATAAACAAGAATCATGGACAGGTGTGTGTGTGTGTGTGTATGGAAAACATAGTCTGTATGTAGTGAATGGTTTATGACATGTTGTGCCTTGATGATATCTTGCTCGGCCACTGGGCGAGGAACTGCCCGAGCAGGCTTGGCTGGAGGCAGTGGAGGCAGCTTCGGCCAGGTCATGGGGAAGTCAGCTACAGAGGACGTGTCCTTTAGATTGGCTTTAATCAATTGACTTATATGAGGGCAAGTCCTAAGATGGATGCCGTTTACAAAATTGAGTTCGAGGGTTCGGGACGGAAACTACGATTTAGGGGTGTTAGCATCACTCAATCGTGACGCAAATGCATAGGGATAATGTCCTGACCATTACCGGTTCGTAGATACCAAATTCGTCATGGTACGATGATGTTTTATGACGCGAGTGTTGGACCTCGATATCTGTAAAACAGCGGGGTCCAAATTTGCAGTACCACAGACCCTCCTTTTGCCCTCATATTAGGCAATAACTCACACTAATCTGAGTCCAAGTCTGTATTGATGAATTCACGGAGATGCTGCTGTAGCATCATTCTGTTGCTCAATTCGTCCCTTGACACAGGATTCCTTACACATGAAGTGGCGCAGAGGCCACATATTGCAGGAGCGCACTGCACAAACAGGCAGAACATAAACAGAACGGCTAAGATCATCCCAATGAAGATCAGAGTTTTCCATCCCCAGGCAGAGATCAGTTCCCAGAACCACCCTAGCAGAGACCAATCCCCTTTTTCTGTGTGAAGGGAATCAGATATTTTGTGTAATTTGGAGATGGCCTGGTACACTGTCGGAGCGTTATCGGGGATGAAAATGCAGCAACTAGATTGGATCACTCTACATACACCACCACGGTCTGCAAGTATGACATCTAGGGCAACCCGGTTCTGAAGGTTCATGAGTCGATCCAACTGAAGCTCAGCTGTTAAGTTGCTAAGGGCACCGGCCGTTTCAGTCACGGAGGATTCAACTATTCTTGTCAGTTGTCTAATGTTCCTGCTGTTCACCATGGGCCCCCAAAATGGCAGCAAACCCTTTGCGAAGTCTCCAAACTACTGACCCGCTGTGTCGTCTTGACTCACGACACCCCTAACTATCCTTGTCCGATGGTAATCTGCCCCGGCCGTGTAGGTGGGTGGCAGCAGAAACGAGATGAAACATGTGCCCGAGAAGTCAGGGGGCAACCATGTATAGGCTTTGTCATGGCAGACGAAATAGGTGCCTTTAGCCGCCAAGAATGGAGGGGAAGTTCGGGAGGCAAACACATATGTTTCCGTGCATATGCTCTTCCCCAACTGCACTTTGGGATCCCTGCCAATACCTTGCAGACACAAGTGACCTCGGTGGGGCACTATCCAGACTGGAGAGGATTTCGTTGATTTCTGGCTCTCACTTAAGGAAATCCCATACTTGGTGATGTTCCACCTGCTGTATGGGGTAAACTCATCCTTGGGAGTTGCTCTAACCGTGTCAATATCTCTACTCATATTTCGGATCCCTGCCACTAGTGCCTTATTGTTTGAGTTCTCCCCTCGAATGTAGGGTTCAAGGGAATACAGGAACATAGTCTGGAAAGCCCACAGGGAACCGAAATAACTAAATGGCAGGACAAAATAAGGGATGCCTTTATCTGCAGTGTGTGGCATGAGTCCGCATATCCAACAGTTCGATGTGTTCATAATAGACTGGGGCTGGTGTAGGAGCGGGACAAAGGAGTTATTTGCGAATTCCAGTCTTCTGGCAGACTCGTGTTCAGGTAGAGGGTGAAAGGAGTGTGTAGGATCAGTGGGAGAAGGTGAGAGTTGTGTGTTGTGTATGAATGGAACTCGAAAGATGGACAGAGCAAAGCCAGTCAAAAACATTATAATACTACACAACATTAAGATGCTGAACACTAGAGTTCGTCTTCTTGCCATTATAGTACATATTTTCTTTTCAAAGGTCATGTGTCTAGCAGGTCTCTCAACCCCTAGAAACTCCATCCTCTGGTTGCTGCCCGCGGTGGGAGGTTGCTTCTGCCAAGATGTGCGCTCTGTCCAGGCCGGGGTGATTCCCTCAGACTGACCAGAACCGTTGACCTAGGCGTCCCCGGTTGCACTCCTCAGACTTCAACCGCGGCCTTAGCAGCAGAACCGGATGGCGGTTCGAAAATCAAAAATGAGCTAGTTCCCTGGGCGAGAGAGCTGTGGAATCAAAAATAGTTCATGGGAAGAGGGGGAAATCGCACAAATTCGTTTGTCAGTTCCTCGGTTTTGGCCTCAGATTATATCGTTCCTTTCCAGGCACTGCGTGATCTTCAAACAATGTTTCAGGTTCTGTAATGTCCAACTGCATCGACGAGGGCACAGATCCTTGTAAAATACAATCACTCTTTGTCAGTACCAGTTCCTTTTAATCGTGCATCGCTGAAGGGGACGAAACGTGGTACGACTTCAGTCTCGGAGTCAGCGACTCCTTGCTGGACCCATCGGTCGTATGGAAGGGGCAACGGGACCCTTTTGCAGTGGGCGCCGTGCACCCAATGTTTTTTCCCGTGGACACGTACTGCAGATCGGGTAGACAGTAGCACCTGGAAAGGTCCTGTCCAGCGAGGCTCCTCGTTCTTGGTACGTCTGAAATTCCGAATCAGGATCCAGGAGCCGGGCTCGATGGCGTGGCCTGGATCGTCGGACGCCGGTGGAGAGGAGCTGTGGACCTGTTGATGTAAAGTATGCAGTTTAGTTGTCAATTCGTGCAAGTAGTCAAATAGTACAGGGTACTCGATCTCATTGAGCTTTCTTGGCCTCGGTACTCCCCATATATTAGCTGGGCGCCCAAACACGATCTCGTGTGGGCTAAGCCCTAATCTGGAGTGGACAATCATCCTGGTAGACAGGAGTGCTAAAGGCAGGGCGTCTGGCCACTTGAGGCCTGTGCTGGCTTGGATCTTGGCCAGTTTCAATTTTAAAGTGGCATTATAGCACTCTACTAATCCTGCCGATTGGAGATGATTTGCAGCATGGAACTTTTGGCGGATGCCTAGACACTCACACACTCTCTTCATCACTCGTCCCACAAATTCACTTCCGTTATCACTCCAGACAATCCTAGGCATCCCGAATCTAGGGAAGAATTCC
This sequence comes from Lissotriton vulgaris, assembly GCF_964263255.1. Lineage (NCBI taxonomy): Eukaryota > Metazoa > Chordata > Amphibia > Caudata > Salamandridae > Lissotriton > Lissotriton vulgaris. The sequence continues at coordinate 1,985,963,685 of NC_141691.1, read as the reverse complement.
TTGACAAGGGCTTTAGCAGTTGACAAGGCAGTGTTGTTCTTAAGGGGGTATGTTTCCACCCACCTGGAGAAAGCGCAAACGACGACAAGGACATATTTCAGGTTATTGCACCTCTCCATGTGAATGAAATCGAGTTGCAAGACCTCAAACAGGTATGTTGGAGGGGCGAAATAACCAGCTGGGGTTGGGGTTCCCCTACCTGGATTGTGTTTCAAACACACCATACAGTTTCTGACCAGATTCTCTGCACATTTTGGGATACCACTATTCTGCCATACTGGGGCCAACAGTTTACATATTCCTTTCACGCTGACGTGTGCCATTCCGTGGGCCATCGTTACCACTGCAAGCACATAAGCATCAGGTAACAACCATCACTGATGTTCTGACAGTTCGACCCAACAACCATTCGCGTCTAACCTACCCTTGCTTTCTCTCCATTCATTCACTTCTCTCTCGGTAGCATCAGCTTGTATAGTCTTTACACTTTCAATGGTGTCTTCGCACATACCCACATCAGGGGTCCATCTAGCAGGGCCTACTACATACATCCGACTCATTGTGTTTCTTGCAGTCTCTTTCGCGACCTCATCGGCAAATGCATTCCCTCAACCAACATCATCTCAGATCTTTCTATGCGCGCTACATTTCACAATTGCAACCTGTAGGGGCAAGGTCAGTGACTCGAGAAGGTCGTGTACTAGCTGGCCATGTTGTATCTTTGCACCATGCGACGTCAGGAACCCACGTTCACGCCACAATCTTCCAAAACTGTGGGCGACGCCAAAGGCGTACTGACTATCAGTGTACACATTCACTCGTTTTCCTTTCGCCAACACGCACGCTCTTGTGAGTGCAACTAATTCTGCTGCTTGTGCAGAATTGTGGGGGATGCGAGCTGTCTCTACAATCGTGTGTAATGTTGTCACGGCATATGCTGCAGTCGTATCACCATTTGGCAACTTGAAACATGAACCATCAACCCATAAATTATCATTACATTCAGGGAAGGGAGTGTCCTTTAAGTCTACTCTCCCTTTGGTCTCTTCCTCTGTCCTAAAGCAGCAATCATGTTTGTCGACCTTATCCGTCTCTACAGGTGGAATGGGTAGTAACGTAGCGGGGTTGAGTGTATCACACCTTTTTATGTGAATGTGGCTTGCTAACAGGGTCAATTCGTAGCTGGACAGTCAAGCACTAGTTAGGTGCTGTGTTTTTGTCCTGTTCAGTAGGATATCTACTGCATGCGGGACCATACGGTCAGAGTATTATTCATGACTAACCCAGCCGACTGTCGAATACAGACAGCCGCTACGGCAGTGGCCCTCAAGCAACTCGGTAATGCCTTAGCTACGGGATCTAGAGTCGCGGAGAAGTATGCACATGGGCGTTGTTTGTCCCCAAAGTGCTGTGTCAAGACCGATAATGCGCATCCTTCCTTCTCGTGGACGTATAGTGTAAACGGCTTGCTGTAGTCGGGGTTGCCCAACACAGGAGCCGAACATAATGCCTCACGCAACTCATGGAAACTCGTCTGACAATCTTTAGACCAAGGCAAAGGATTGGGTGTGTCTTTACGCATTAATGCCAGTAAGGGCTTGGCCAACAGTGAGAAATTCGGTATCCATTGTCTACAGTATGATGTAATGCCCAAGAAGGCACGCACTTCTCTTTGTGTCCTTGGGATACTCAAGTCTGCAATTGCCTGTATTCTTTCTGGGGTCAGTCTCCTTCCCTCCTTCGATAAGATGTGACCTAAGTAGGTTACTTCTTGTCGGCAAAATTGTAATTTGGAAAGCGAGACCTTGTGCTTCATGTCACATAAATGACGCAACAAGGACAACGTGGCTTGCTTGCAAATCTCCTCAGTATCTGTAGCGATCAGTAAATCGTCTACATACTGAATCAGAGTCTCGCCACCAGGTAGATTAATCGTATCAAGTTGCGTTTTCAGAGCTTGACTGAATATTGATGGACTCTCGCAGTAGCCCTGGGGAGCGCGTCTGAAGCGGAAACTTCGACCTCCTAAATTGAAGCCGAAAATGTCTCGGCTCTCTTCGGCGATCGGGATGCTGAAGAAGGCATTCTTCAGGTTGATCACTGAAAACCAATTGGCTGAGGCTGGAACCATTGTCAATAAGGCAGTGATGTCGGGGACGACTGGAAACTGTGGTACAACGATCTTATTCACTTCCCTGAGATCAATCACAAATCGGTACACAGGGGGCTGTGAAGGATCGGTACGCTTTAAGACAGGCAAAACAGGACTGTTACAAATGTTGACTGTAGTTTCTTCAATGACATCTTTCGCAATTAGATCGTGGACTATTTCTAGCAAAGCCTTTTCACATTCCTTTGACATTCTGTATTGGGGAATGCGTGGCAACCTGACATTAGTTTTCAATGTTATGACATACGGTGCTATCTCCAAACGACCTACATCATTTGAACCCTTCGCCCAAAGTACATCTGGAAGAGATGACAACTCAGTCGGAATGCTCTCCTTTGCCAAATACATCGGGGAAATCACTTTCTTACCAAGGGTGAGTTGTACTCCCGAAGGAGAACAGTATAAAGTCGCATACAATCTCTTCAGCAAATCCAAACCTAACAAATTTTCGCCACAACCTGTTGTAAGAATGAGGGGTGCTTCTAATTCGCATGGGCCAACAGAAAGGGGCATGGGATTGGAGATCGGGTTTCTAACAGGGGCGCCAGAAAAACCTACTGAAACGTTCATTTCGCCGGACAAAGGTGCGCCAGGAAGTTTTGAGTGCATAATCGAACTTTTTGTAGCACCTTTATCCAGCAGAAATGGCTCCGACACTCCGGATGTGATCACCTCGACATAAGGTCCATTCTGATCTACTGGAACTGAAACAACTCCCTCTCTTCGTCCATGGCTGTCCTAGCAACTATTACCCTCATTCTCGTTTTCTGCGTAATAGTCATCTGCATAGTACTGAGCTGACCTGGAGGACGCATTATTATGTTGGTCAAAGCTATTCATAGAATTCTGAGACGGGAAGGAATTGGTGTTCTGGGGGAAGTTTCCACGGCCCCTACCTCTAGGAGCCTGTTGAACACCTCTACCTCTTGCGCCGGAGGCACCGTTTAAACGTCGTGCAAGAGCTTGGCAATTACTTTTAAAATGACCCTCTTCTTTGCAATATGCACATTGATTCGGGCCATATGGAGAACGCTGGTGGGAAAACTCGTTCCCTTGCGCGTTTCTCGAATACTGCTGCGGTTGCTGATAATTGGGCTGACTAGGAGTGCGAGGCGGATACGCTTGCTGGAGAAGAACTTTAGTCTTTAGTTCTTTAGTCTTTTTCTCAGACTTATCTAGCTCGTCTTTGCGTCTATTTTCATAGTACTGGGCTGTGGCTAAAATCTGTGCTGACGTGGAGACAGCCCAAGCACTCTCTGAATCTTTCAATTTATTGCATAGTTCAGGAAGCAGAATATGTGAGAAGGTGGCCTGATATGCAGTGCTCACTATTCTAGTGAACACTATGTATCAGTCCAGCAACCCTTATTGATGATTGGTTGTAAGTCAACCTTATAGACCAGCTATCCTACTAGCGTGGATATTAGCAGTCTAAGGCTAAAGGCTCGAGAGGGCGTGTTAAGCCAGCTGTTATACCACACATATACCCCTTGAATACCAAGTGAAAGGACACCACACAAGTGTTATGAAAATAAACAGTGTATTTATTTAAATCACAACAGCCCTGTACTCTTTATGAGGACAGGGTACTAAGCACAAAACAAAACTCTTACGAAAATACTTAAGTTAGCACAGCATATACAAATGCCCGAGGGGCACGGAAAACCATATACTCTGAAAGTGGAATGCGAAATTACTAGCAGGTAAGTACAGTACTAATAGGCTTTGGAATCGCTAGATCTTGACTATAGAATCTTCAGATTACTTCTAGGAGACCCAGGGGACTCGGGTGCAGAGTGTGCACTCTCACGCGTGATGCGGGACAAAGTCTATGGTAGCTAGTAATGACAAAGTTAGTGTTCTCGGGCGAACCCGACCTGGTAGGAGGAAAACGAAAGTGGATTCTGACCCTTGGATAGTGAGGCTATGCTGGGGCACCGAAATGCCGAAGTTACCTAGCCCAGGGGCTGCAGCTGCATAGGTCTCAAAAGACGTCGGGAATCCTCGTAGACGGACCAGGAGCCTGGAAGAAAGAAGTTGCTGGCATGCGACCAGTGAAGAAAGTTCGATGGATCCAAGCCTGGATCGAAGGAAGATGACACCTGAAAGCAGAGGGGACCAAGTTCAAGACTACTAGCCAGTAGTCAGTGGGCACCAGGAGGGCACCGGATGGTAGCCACCTCGACTAGGTGAGTGGGTGACGCTGTGTTCGCAGATCTCACGGACCAGGAGGCGTTGTCGGCGACCAGGATGGAGGAGCGAGCTGTCCCACGATGGATGAAGCTGTCGGCGTCGCTGAGCCCAGGATTGGGCAACAAAGCCTTGGCAAATTCAAGCCCACGCGGTGGACTCAAAATGGCGTCTGGAGTGGACCAGGAGGGTCCGGGGTGCCTCTCTTGAAGATGGAAGCAAGGGCCAGTCTGGAGCAACCAGACCAGCAGCAGTGATGTCGTCGGGCGTCGTGAAGAAGGCCACAAGCCAGCCGGCTAGTAGCCACACAGCGCGGTGAGCAGGCAAAAGCAGAAGGGCCCCACGCAGATCGTGGAGATGCTGGAGGGCTGATCTTCGGTGCTGGAGCTGCTCAGGGTTGGGGCTTCTCGGACCCCAAAGCACTCACCAGTGGAGCACACGGTGGGCTTGTTGCAAAGAAGTCGTGCAGTCGTGGCGATCGTCGGTCCCTCGAGGTCTCGTCGCACTCACAGTTCTCAGCTTTGCTGTAGAGGTGAGTAGAGGTCAGAGGTGCCAGGGAAGCCGGGTCTCGTCGAGCTGGGTTGTCGGATTCGTGAAGAAGGACTTGCAGCAGACCGCAGTGTTCTTAGGATGGTGCCCGCTTGATGCAGGGTGACTACTCCTTAGCCACAAGGGAGAATCTTGAAGAAGGAAATCTTGATGTCTTTCGCAGAAAGTCGGGTCTTGATTCCAAAGATGATCTAATTTGAACAGGGGGCCCGCTCCTATCTTTATACTAAAAAAGGGGGCTGACCCGGTGACTAGGTCCTGCCTATGGGTGGGACTAGGAGGGGGGTGGTTACACCCCTCTGCCATGCCGGACTTTCCCCAGGCCAGGGGCTGGTGTGCCCCTGGAACTGGTTCTGACCGGCCTATGCGTAGTGAGCACCAGGGTGCCACTCAGCAGTCACCTTCCTGTAAAGCCCTGCCTACCCAGGATACACAAAACCATGTCTGGGACGGTGCTAGCACCGCCCCTGACAGGAAACCCTTTGTCCAGGCTCCCCTCGCTGGAAGGACTCCCAGCTGCAGGGGGTCAGACTCGTGTCTGTGGTGGCAGCATCCATTTTGTGGAGCTGAGGCTTCGTTTAACTTTAACCGGGGTTCACAGTTACATACATGTCGTGTCCCTCTAGAAGGGTGGAATGCTAACCCCGTCGCCAGAATTGGCGAGGGGTTAGTATTCCAATTCGTATGACACCTTACTCGACATGTTTTGATAAAGCAATACCAAAGATTGCATTTAACCGCGAAGATTATAATGCACTTAAGAGTATATGGTATGCGATATCATGGTACAGCTATTAGGACTTGGTTCCGCAAGCTGCAGACAGGCTCAGCTCATGCCAGAGCACCATCTCACACGATTCCAAGCACTCTGCCTTCAGGATTGTCAAGGCCTGCCATAGGAGTGACTGATAGGAATCTGTGTGTCCATTTTAGGGTTAGGTATAGGTATACTACACCTACAGCAAAGGGGTGATTACACGACTTTGCCCCAGCTGTCATGCAGCCAGTTGTGCCAAATTTAGGAGGCCAGCCAGGGGTGGCATAATACATGCTGCAGCCCCTGGCAGCCCTGGGTACACCTATGCCCTGAGTTACAGGGTCTGATAAGGTGGCCCAGTACCAATTGGTAAATGCACCTAGGGTACATGTTGTAATTTAGAGAGAGAACAGCCAGGCTGTGGGTCTGATTGGCAGGCCCACAGCCAGAGAAAGTCGTAAACCAGTGAAACAAAAGCAAAAAATCTGGGTGATCATAGGATTGCAGACCCTACTCTCCTACAGATTATGTACAAATTTGTCTACGAACAATCTTTGGCCACCCTCGGTAGCCATGTCCTGACCACTGTGATCGGTGAAAGTCTCCTCGAACCTCGTGAAAAAGTCAGACACATTCTCATCGTTCTTTTACTTGCACGCAGATAGTTTGTCCCAATTTACGCGTAATTCAGGCATTAACGTTTTCATGTACGCGATAATTCTACCGGGAAGATCTGCTATTAAAGGCTCGGGTTTAGAACCACCTACTTGTCTGGCATCTGTAGCAGCAATATTAGCCCATGAGTCGCCTAGTTCTTGATCATGATCTGCATGACGAATTTTACTCCATAAGGGATGCGGGACAACATTCCCAAACAACATGTCTATATCTGCTAAATTCATTATACGTGAGCTGGCGGTTTGTGACAATTCCTTGTAATATCCTGCTGGGTTTTTACGGGGATCGGGTAGTGTCTGAGTGCTAAAACTTCGGATCTTTTCCAGGGGACATGTACCCATACACGCTGGAAATGCGGTGGAACAGGCGGTTGTGCGTTCGCATCGCCTTCCCTCCATACCGGGGGAACCTCTCTCATGGGGTACTGTCGTGCCCTTTTTCTACCAGACACATCGTCCTCCTCAAACGTCCTATAGCTGTTTCCTGTGCTCCTATAAGATAACAGCAAATCCATTGCTTTCTCAACATCTGCGCCTATAATCATGTCTTCATAGAATTTGAATCGCATGCATGCTAGTTCCTGCATTCTGCGTTTTGGGTCATTGTCTCGTACATCTTCCCAGATGTATACACACATTTCCTCAAATACGTATCTTTGAGTGGATGGATCCCACTGACGGAAAACTTCCATAACAGACTGGAGATCATACCTTACAGTATCAGTGACCCATTTGCGTGCTAACTCATTCAGTACTCCTCTTTCCTCGTAGTCGGGTAGTTGACTACGCAACTGTCTACGTTCTGGTTTAGGGGTCGTTTTAGGCGACCCAAAGAAGGGCGAGAACAGACCAGTGACAGTACTTGTCACTCTCTGTCTGACAGAAGAAGAAGCTTGCGGCGAAGCAGATGCACCAGAAAAGACAGGCTGATGTAAAGAGGAAGTCGAGGCGACAGCAGAGGAAGTTGAGGCAGTAGCAGACGTAGTATCGTAGTGAATAGTTGGAGCAGTAGGCAAAGTTGTAGAAGGAGTATGTAGCAAAGGCGGCGGCCCTTGAGAAGGCTGCGCCGGAGAAGTAGGAACCAGCGGAAGAGGAGCTGGTGCTTGTGCAAGAGCTGCTTTTCGTGCGCTAGGGCGCGGTATAACAATGCGTCTCGGGGGTCCAACAACACTTGATGTATATGGGGATGGTAAGTTCAATAACTGGGACATTAATGGATCTTTCTCAGTTGTCCCCTTTGAGTCTTGTCCCCCATGTGGTAACACCGGGTAGCATTTATCTATTGCTAGTTTCTTGCTTCTGAGCATTTGTTCACTTTCCTGCTCTTCCTCATTATCCCTGTATGCGATGGCAGCTTGTACCATCGACATACCTCTTTTGTTTTTCTTTGCTAATTTCATTTCTTTCTGTTTGGCTTCTTTGCGCCATAAGCGAAAAGAGTCAAACATCGCCGGCCGGGCTTTCTTCTTGAACAATTTGACCTCGAGGTTGTCTAATATTTCTGAGTCAAAACTACCATGTTGGGGCCATTTTAAGACACCATCCTTGCAGGTGTATTTCATCCATACCTCGTTATACGTGATAGGACCTACTCCATGCTTTATATATAACTCATATGTTGGAGTCCCAATCGGAGGAACCGGACACGAATCCTCTAATCGGGAGTCTTTACTACAACCAAGACAAAACAAGTTTCCAAATCTGCTGAGACCAGGCATCTTCGCTCACTAGTCTAGCTTCAAACTTCAAGGGATTATTTAATTACGATATTGTTGTGAATACACGAACCCCTCGGTTTTGGTGCTTGCAAGTACCAATACAAACCGTATCGCTGGGATACCAAACTAAGAACCAAGAATCAATACAAATCGTATCTCTAGGATACCAAAGCTAAGAACCAAACTAAGGACTAGATTAAGAACTGGGAGACGCTCCACTTATACTTAACTGAGTATTGAAGATCGGTGACGTCACTAGAAGACTCGTCTATCGTTTCGCTCTACCGAGGATCACTGGGTCCAAAACAGGGCGATAGTCAGGGCAGCAGTCCTTCGTAGCCGTCGGGACGCGGGGAACCTCGCAGCAAAGACCTTCGGAACCACGTCGACATGCAGGGGTCGCTGAAGTGGCTGGCCGTCCTCCGGAATTTTCACACGAAGCTCCTCACGAACATCTGGTTTGGACCGTCACCGCTTGATATCGCCTCGAGTTGGGCGCCAACTGAGGTGCCGGGTTTTTAGAGACCCGGTGGTGCCAGGGGATCACACCCAAAGACCTCTGAGTTCTCCCTGTTCTGGACTTACAGAAACACAGAGTCTTCTAGGTGAAGTCAATGATAGTTTTATTGGCTGCAACCAAGTAACATGCGTCCTAGAAGTACGACAACACGGGCCGTAAGTTCTCAGGAGACAGTTCGTTTTTACAGAACCAGCCTTCTCCTTATATACATAAATAATAGCTGTAGGCAAGAATTCTTGAGTTTATGATATGGCTATACACATATTTTCGTAACAATACAAAGAGCGAAGTCATGCTGGTCAGCACATATTTCAGATGTCCAGTTGGTGATGGATTACCCCGCCAAATCCAGAACTCCCATCAGATATCGATGAAATGCCAATAAGGTCGAGCGCCCTCCCATCATAAAACGGGTCATAAACAAGAATCATGGACAGGTATGTGTGTATGGAAAACATAGTCTGTATGTAGTGAATGGTTTATGACATGTTGTGCCTTGATGATATCTTGCTCGGCCACTGGGCGAGGAGCTGCCCGAGCAGGCTTGGCTGGAGGCAGTGGAGGCAGCTTCGGCCAGGTCATGGGGAAGTCTGCTACAGAGGACGTGTCCTTTAGATCGGCTTTAATCAATTGACTTATATGAGGGCAAGTCCTAAGATGGATGCCGTTTACAAAATGGAGTTCGAGGGTTCGAGACGGAAACTACGATTTAGCATCACTCAAACGTGACGCAAATGCATAGGGATAATGTCCTGACCATTACCGGTTCGTAGATACCAAATTCGTCATGGTACGATGATGTTTTATGACGCGAGTGTTGGACCTCGATATCTGTAAAACAGCGGGGTCCAAATTTGCAGTACCACAGAAGCTCCTCACGAACCTCTGGCTTGGACCGCTACCGCTGAAACCGCCCCACATTGGGCGCCAACTGAAGTACCGGGTTTTTAAGAACCCAGCGGTGCCAGGGAGAACACCCAAAGACTTCGAGTCGTTCCTGTTTCAGACTACAGAAACACAGAGTCGTCTTGGTGAAGTCAAAGATCGTATTTATTGGCTGCAGCCAGTAACAGGTATCCTAGAAGTACAACACAGTGTATATTCTCAGGAGACTCCTCCATCTTACAAAGCCAGACTTCTCCATTTATAAAAAATAATATGCTTCAGGCAAACATTCCTTATTTTACAGTAGACCATTCACATATTTTCACTACGAAGAAAAAGCAGAGTCATGATGACAAGTCCACATTTCAGTTTGTCCAGTCCACAATCAATTACCCGGCAAGGCCCAGAACTTTCATCAGATATTGACGGACCCCCAATAAAAACGGGCACCTCCTCCTCGTAAAGCAGGTCATAAAGAAGAAACAGGGACAGGTGTATGTAAGATTAGGCATGGTTTGTGTGCGATGAATGGTTTATGACATGTTGTGCTTCAATACTAATCACATTCTGCCACTGAGAGTGAAACTGGCCGAACAGGTTTGGCTTCAGGCAGTGGAGTCAGCTTGCCCAGGTCACAGGGGAGTCAGCAATAGGTGTACGTGTCCTTCAGATCGAATTTTGGCCTTAGTCATTTGGCTATGTGAGGGCAATCACAAAATGGTTGCCCTTCACAAAATAGAACCCGAGGGTTCAGGACGGAAATGCTGATTTCAGGGTGATTTCGTCACTCGATCGTGACGGAAATGCTCATGCATAGTATTCAAACCATTACCGGTCTGCTGATACCAAAATCGTCATGATACGACTATGTTTATAACACGGGTCCAGAATTTTCAGTACCACAGTTCTGAAAACCGATATCTAGGGTTAAGGTCATCCCCTTTCAGGGCCCTAGTTTCATGGCTTCAGTGTTGGTTCTATCATGGCTCTGCCTATCTGGCACGGAAAAGCTGTGTATAAGAACTGATGTCAGCGCGCGAGGGCGGTGTCTAAGTACTCCAGCTCCGTCATTCCGGCGCCGACAACGGACACGGAGCCGCGGACGACGCCTACCGACGCGCAGGGTTATTGCTACGCAAAAGTTTCCAGATCTAGTCTGACACCTGGGGATATTCTAAGGCAGAGGTCTTCAAACTTTTTTGCTCTGAGCCCCCCCTAAGCACAATGTTTTGAAGTTGGGCCCCCCTCCAAAACTATATGGCAAAGATTTGCGGAGGGGAGGGGTGATCAATGGGGGCGGGATCAGGTTATCATTTCAGGATTGCTTTTCTGTAGCTCGTAATCCACACTGAATGTGGGACTTATAAAAATGCAACAGCATCAAACAAGAATGGAATTAATCCAAAACACTACTGCCCATAATTGGGGTGCACTCCATCTGCCACATTAATGAAGGCTGTAGCCTATAGAAGCAGTCTATCTCCTCTTCTTCCACTCCTTCCCCACATATTCTGACCATCACTTCAATCTCGCAACAAGCCCGGTCTCTTTCTGAAAGAAAATGAGCTACTGCATGCTGCCCACCTTTTTTGCACCAAGGGCACCATCTGTCCTAATGCTACCAAGAAAAATGTGTCCTCATGCACCCTTTTATTGTAAAACATTCAAACTTGTGATGCAGTGGGCCCCTGGGCAAAAGTGTCACTGCACCTATTTCACTAATGATAGGTGCAGACGTTTGTTAACAACATGGGCTCTCATTTCACACCATCCCTCTCAATCCCATCTCTCATCATCTCTCTCTCCCTCCCATCTCTCTGCTTCCCTCTGATATCCAAATCAAAGTGTCTCCTCTGCATTCATTTTCCCTCTCCTATGGGTCATTGCGCCAAGGTTTCAAAGAAGCACTGGCACAGCAAGTATGCCCTGGTTCTCTAATGCAACTGCTGCACCAATAATACCTAAAGCTTCAGGCTGTCCTCTCTGCCCATTCAACAGGACCATTACTTCTAGGCCAGATGCCCAAACAAGCTTGCTGCCACTTTGTATCAAAAACAGCAACAAAAAAGCACATTTACCCCTCCCTCCTCCCCTGTTGCTTGGGCCATGTTCTGTGTGCAACAATAGAAACTTGAGCCCAAATGCTAGCAAGAAACATGCACCCTGTGTTCTTTTTACTTTAACTCAGTGGAATAGTCCTGCCTGATATCACTGGCTTAACAGCACCAATAAATAAATAAAACTCTATTAATATGTATTTTATAATTCAATACACTGGTCTAAATGTTTGGACTTTTCTGTTGAAAGAAAAATTATTTTGGTATAGCACAGCCTTTTAACCTCCATGTGATGGAAATGTATTGTGGCTTACATGTCGAAGTGGGAGTGTCACTGGATACTCATGCTATCTACTTGTTCATGGGTGTGGGGTGTGATAATGGCATTTTTTTTACCCCTTCCGATTTCCACCAATCCACATTAAATATGGTAGGTCATTGTTTTTGTTATGGCATAGAAACACTCATGTATATAATTATATGAGGCTAGAAGACATCAGCGTTTCTATAAAGTAAAAAAAACGCCTAGTGGCTTGTCTGGACTCTAATCCATAATTGTAGGAACACTTTAGTAATTGAAGGTCAAGCCCTCAGCTTGACGAGGGGTGTGGGGGGGCTGCTAAATTCGTCTGAGCATAATGGTCGGTGCGCGCCTGTTTTTCACGCCAAATTCACACTCCCTAACCTGCTACCCGTCAATCACAATTACTGTCCTGCCCGTTTTTATGGGCTTTAATTACTGTGAATGAAGACAACTTAGAAAGCGCCTTTTGCGCTTCCAAGCTGTCTTCATTTACATGTAATTGCAGACACATTCGCGCCCCCCTGCGAACACTTCCACGCCCCCCCCAGGGGGGCGCGCCCCACAGTTTGAAGACCTCTGTTCTAAGGTAAGGAATCTATCACTAACTAATGTCTCTTACAGATATATCGTTACACAAGTAGTAACTTGTGCGTTAACTCAAGACTGTGCTTGCATGACAAGCTCCAAAATTTGGGACTACACTGCGGAGGAAACAAGGGATCGATGGGTGTTAGGGTTGGACTTTGATGAGCTTTTCTGGGTCCCTTGTGATATTGTCCTGCCTTGCAATTTGCACTCTGCTTCCGGACGCTCAGCCCAAGCCCTCCACTGGGTTCTCATCTTTGCGTTTCTGTAGGAGTGGACCAGAGATACTTGTGCGTGGCTGCTTTTTCAACTGCATGCGGTCTCTGCTTGCGGACTCATGGAGTGGGCACCGGAGGACAGCATTGCCAAGGTCTCGAGGCCAACGTGGCCAAGGTCTCTTGGCAAGTTGACTTTCCCCTTTGGCTCTATTTGTTGACCATTGGACGCTGCCTTACCTCTCCTGTCATGCAAATGAGGGGAGAAGGGGAGCGGCACGAGCACGCCTGTTGTAGAGACAACCACTTTAAATGAAAAGTTAAACAAGTTTAAGCTGTTGGCATTGTAAATGACAATGCCTTTTATTTATGTTTTTAAAAAAAGGGATTGTTATTTGCAATGTCAATAGCTCAAACTCGCGTAAATACGAGACCTATTGCATTGCAAATGCTTGTTCTTGTTGCAATTACCTCGGCAAATAGAGTAAGTGAGCTTCAGGCTCTAAGTTCGAAACCCCCCTTCTTGACCATTCATGCTGAAAGAATGGTACTCAGGACCAGGGCTGCTTTTCTGCCTAAGGTGGTGACTCCTTTCCATCTGGAGTAGTCTATTACCCTTCCTACCTTCTATCCTCCCCCTCACCCTTCCAAGGAGGAGGAGCGGCTTCACCGTCTCGACCCTAAGAGGGCGGTGAGTTTTTATCTCGATAGGACTAAAGACTATTGTGTGGACGACCAGCTCTTTGTTGGATTTGCTGGCTGCAGGAAAGGAAGAGCGGTGCACAAGCGCACTCTTTCAAGATGGATTATCTTGTGCATTAAGATCTGCTACGCACTGGCTGGTAAGGAACCTCCAGAGGGTATGAGAGCTCACTCTACTAGAGCGAAGTCTTCTACATCTGCTTTGTCTAGGGGTGTTCCTGTAATGGACATTTGTAGAGCGGCAACTTGGGCCTCCCTCCACACTTTCGCCAAGCATTACTGCTTAGACTCCAAAGTGAGTAGGGACGGCCACTTTGCTCGTTCTGTCCTCCAAGATTTTCTGGTATAGAAGAGTGGACACCCTCCTCCGGGAGTGGGACTGCTGTGGGAATCTATTCACAAGGTGAGGAATCCACTGGCAGATGTATCCATCAGAAGAACAAGTTACTTACCTTCGGTAACGCTTTTTCTGGTAGATACAGTATCTGCCTGTGGATTCCTCACATGCCCACCCACCTCCTCGTTGTCCACTTTTCTATACCTGCAAGTGTTTATGTTGTATTTTCTATTGGAAATGTTTAATCATGTTTACCTTTTGAGTTGTCTTCACACTGTGTGTTGGTTCGTGTACTGTGTATACTGCACTTGTTTATGTCGGTCCGTCCGTGTGCCTTGGGGGCATGGAAAAAAGGGGCGGAACTGACGTCATCCCGCCGACGAGGCCCTATTATTGATCCAGTGACGTCAGCGGGGTCGCGAGTGGAGTCGTACCCTATGTGACGTCGTCCATGACCTCGCGGGCATGGAGAGCTACGAAAAATTCCGAATGGCTGCTTTGCAGGGGATATTCACAAGGTGAGGAATCCACAGGCAGATACTGAATCCGCAGGAAGAAGCATTACCGAAGGTAAGTAACTTGTTCATCAGTCCTGTGTCTACAATAAACCCAGAGCCCTGCTTCGGATTACAGTCATTACAAAGCTTAGCTTCACAAGGGAACAAAAAAGGTCAAGACCAGTGGACGAAGGAAGTTAAACTTGGAAAATTCAGTTGTTTTAAACGGCCCGTCATCAAATTAAAGATTATTTTATAAGGGCACAAATCCCATTTAAAAAGACGCCGAAACTCTGCTCTAATTGCAGAATCAATCCTTATGCACCAGTACTTCAGTTACAGCCTGGACAATTGTTTTTAAGATTTAAGATTTTTTTAAGCAAACTCAGTGAGTCTTTTTAAATTTCACTTTCCTTTTCTCTTTAATAGTATTTTGTAAAGATAGTATATTTTAATGGTTTTAATTAATTGAACAATAACGTACAATACAATGCTATGCTCAGCTGTGAATCCTGACTGGGAGGGATGAAGGGCCTTCTGGAGTTTCACAAATGAGGTGAGTTGGGCATTTACATGCTTCTCCAATATCTTTGAGAAAATGGGCACCAGTTAGATGGGGCCAAGTGAGGGAAGTTCAGCAGGTGGGAGCTCCATGGCATGCTTCCTAGCTCAGGGTATAACCCCCTCATAAATCAGAGAGTTCAGCAGTTCAACCAGATGAGACATGAGGTGAGGACTCAGGTGCTCAGCTTGTTTGAGGGAAGGGGATCCAGTGGGGAACCTGATTTGATTTTTTATTTATTTTATTTTAGAGGTTTTCTGTAGTGCTGGCCAGACCCGAGGGTATCAGAGCGCTTTACAACAGGATGTAGAAAAGACAAATACAGGATAGTGGCAAGGTAGATGTGAGAAGTTGGACTGATATATGATGCTCACTAGTTCTAGTGATCACCTTGTATCAGTCCAAACAACCCTTATGGTGATTGGTTGTAAGTCCACCTTTTAGATCAGCTATCCTAATGGTAGCATGGACAAAGCAGTCTTAGGCTAAACTCTTTTGGCATGTGAAGCCAGCTGTTTTACCACACATAACCCCTTGAATACCAAGTGAAAGGACACCACACAGGTTGTTATGAAAATAAACAATATATTTATTAATAACAAACACCTCTGAACTCTTTGAGATCCGAGGGCTAAGCACATGACAATCTCTTGAGAAAAATACGTTTAAGTTGCACGAATTACAATGTTGCCCTAGGTGCGCAACAGACCATATACTAAACAAGTGGTATAAGGAAGTCGATTTAAGGAATGGAGCTGTCCAGATGCTGTAGGATCGCTGGGACTAAGCTACCCTAACTTTAGGTAAGTACTAGGAGGCCCACGGAACGCGTGTGCAGAGTGTGAACTCACACACGAGATGTGTAACAACGTCTATGGACAGTACAGTTCAAGAAAAAGGTGAGTACAGACAATCCTCACTAGTTGGGACTAAAACGACTGTGGAACTGGACACTAGGAGAGTCAATCTACCCTTGAGCACCGAAGTGCTCTTGTTACCTCACCCACGGGCTGCGGGTGCATAGGTGTGAAGTCGTGTCGGGTTTCTGCGTTGCAGTCTATGGAGCCTGAAAGAAAGGATGCTGCAGGCCACCAGGAGGAAGATGTCTGGTGCGATCCAATGAGTGGATCAGTGATGCTGAAGACCTGAAAGCAGAGGGGACAATGTTCAAAGTTACTAGCCAGTGACTGGAGTGGAACCAGGAAGGAACCAGGTGCTGTCGTGGCGATCAGGTGAAGAGTGGACGCTTGACTCTGCAGCCACGTGGACCAGGAGGTGTCTTCAACGACCAGGATGGAGGAAAGAGCTGTCCCACGCAGGCTCTCGCTGTCGGCAGTGTTGGTTCCGGATTCGGCGTCAACAGGCCTTGGCAAAGGCAACCCACGCGGTGAGTGGAAAAGGCGTCTGGTGCGGACCTGGAGGGTCTGGCGTACTTCTCTTTTGGAAGGAATTAAGGGCCAGTCTGGAGCAACCAGACCAGCGGTGTAGTTTTCAAGGATCGTCGTCTAGGAGGCCACAACGCGTCGAGCAGCAACCAGGCAGAAGGGCCCCGCGCAGATCTCGTGGATGCTGTAGGGCTGGTCTTCGGTGCAGGAGCCGCTCGCGGCTGGGGCTTCTCACTCCCCAAAGCACTTCGTCGAGGTTACCTCAGAAGTCGTGCTGGAAGCGAAGTGCAGTTTCTCCAAGATGGCCGGTCCCACGTGTCTTGTCGCACCCACGGATGTCAGCTGTGCTGCAGATGTGGGTTGAGGTCGGAGAGGTCTGGGAATCCGGGTCTCATCGGGCTCTGCAGTCTGGATCCTCGAGGGAAGACGACAAAGTGAAGCCGCTGGACGCTTGATGGTGCCTGCTGGTGCAGGGTGGACACTCCTTGCCCACAAGGGAGATTTATTCATTCTTCTGTGGAGCAGAACGTCGAAGTCCAGAGTTTCGTCTTGTAAAGTTTCAAGTCCGGATTAATCTAATTTAGAATGGGACCAGCTCCTACCTTTTATTCTCCTAAAGGGGGCTGTACTGCGACTAGGTCCCTCCTATGGGTGGGACCAGGAAGGGGGGTGGTTAAACCCCCTATCCTTTGTCTGGTTTCGCGTCAGAGCTGGGGCTGGAGTGCCCCAGCAACTGGTTTGAACCGGTGTATGCACAGGGACACCTTGTGTGCCCCAGGCATGTCTCATTCCTTTCAGGCCTGTCCTACCCAATACACAAAATCCTGTCTTGTTGGTGCTAGCACCTCCCAAGGCAGGAAACCCTTTGTCCAGGCCTCCCTCGCTGGAAGGACTCCCAGCAGCAGGAGGTCAGACTTGTGTCTGTGGTGGCAGCATCCATTTTGTGATGCTGAGGCTCGAGTTAACCTTAACCGGGGTTCACAGTTACATACATGTTGTGTCCCTCTAAAAGGGTGGAATGCTACCCCCGTCGCCAGAACTGGCGAGGGGGTGGTATTCCAATTCGTATGACACCTTACTCGACATGTTTTGATAATGCTATGCCAAAGTTAGCAATAACCGCGAGGAATATAATGCACTTAAGAGTATATGGTATAGCGTTATCATGGAAACAGCTAAAGGACTTGGTTCCGAAAGCTGCAGACAGACTCAGTTCATGCTAGAGCACCATCTCACATAATTCCAAGCACTCTGCCTCCAGGATTGTTAAGGCCTGCCATAGGAGAGACTTATTGGAGGATATGTGTCCATTTTAGGTTTAGATATAGGTATACTGTATCTATAGCAAAGGGTGATTACACCACCTTGCCCCAGCTGATTGATCAGCCAGTTGTGTCAGATTTGGATGGCCAGCCAGGGGTGGCATAATACATGCTGCAGCCCCTGGTAGGCCTTGGGTTCACTTATGCCCTGGGTACCTATGGTACACTGTATAAGGACTTACAAAAGTGACCCAATACCAATTGGTAAATGCACCTATGGTACATGGATGTCCATTTAGAGAGACAGCTAGGCTTTGGGTCTGATTAGCAGGCCCACAGCCAGGGAAAGTCATAAACCAGTGAAGCAAAAAGCAAAAATCGGGGGTGACCATAGGATTGTAGACCCCACTCTCCTACAGTAGACAAATACAAAAGTGTTCAAAAATTACATTTCTGCTGAACGTCTGAGGTGTGTCGTTGAGGTAGAGAGGTCGAGGGATCCGAGGTGTATCATTGAGGTAGAGGGGTCAAGAGGTAATATCAAGGCCTAGGGAAGGCAAGTCTTGAGCTGGAATTTTCTGTTAGCGGTGCTGAACCAAGGACAGAGTGTTCGGGGAGAGGGCAATGAGGTAGGTAGTGGGTGAGCAATGTCGGATGGCTGCCTGGTGGAAGCGTGATTGAGGTAAAGGGCTTTTAGGAGGCTTTTGAATTTTGGAAAGCAGGGTGTAGTTCTGATGTCGACTGAGATGGAGTTCCAGATTTTCGGAGCATTGCCTGCAAAAGAGCGGGCTGCATTTTTTTGTTTACCCTTTTTCAGGGGGATGAGTAGGAGGGAGTGGGATCTCCTGAGGCTTCTTGACTGACCGGCTTGCTTGAATTTGGAGGCTAGGTATTCCGGCTTTGTGTGTGAGGCAGGCAGTTATGAAGCTAGCCCGCATTTCTACTGGGAGCCATTTTAGATCTCTGAGTGCGGGAGATATATGGTCAAATTTTTTGATTCCGTTGACCATTCTGGCTGCTGCATTGAGGGTGTTTTTGAGTGGGGCTAGGTGGGAGAGAGCTGTACTGGAGAGGACTGCGTTCCCATAATCTAGTCTGGACAGCACCAGAGATTGGGTGGCTTGTTTGAGGTTGATAGGAGGGATGTGGGGTTTGATTTTGTTGAGGAGCTTCAGATTGAGGAAGGCTCTCTTGGTGGAGTTCTAGATGTGATTGGTCATTGATAGTTTGTGATCAAGGGTGATTCCCGGTGATTTGACCAAGTTTGCCAGGGTGAGATTTCCGTTGAGGGCATCCATTGGTTTCAACCATTCAACGATTTGCAGGTTATCTTCCTTGCTGGAGATTGAGGAGGATCTTGGTTTTTCTCGGTTTAAGGTGGTTCGCTGATGGCCATTCTTGGACTTCTCTGAGAGTGTTGTTAATTCGTAGAATGTTGTTAAAGGAGGAGGTTTCTAAGTAGATCTGTGTGTCATCTGCATATAGATGGAACGGGATGTTTGCTTTTTTTCAGAATGGAGGTGAGGGGTTCCATATATATGTTGAACAGTTGAGGGGAGAGAACGGATCCTTGAGAGACACCTCTGTTCGCGGGGAGAAGGTCAGAAGCAAAGGATTTGATTTTTACTCTTTGGGAGCAGTTTTGAAAGAAGGAGGAGAACCATTGAAGGACCACTTGGTCTGCACCTACCCGCTTTTTGAGAGCTTTGATGTTAAGACTGTTGTCTACAGTGTCAAAGGCTGCTGACAAGTCTAGGAGGATGAGTAGACAGCAGTGGTCTGAGTCGTGGAAATTGAGGATGTTTTTCCATGATGTTGAGGATTACAGTTTCGGTGCTGCAGCCTTTTCTAAAGCATGATTGGTAATGGTCTCGCAAATTATTGTTGTCAATATGTTTGTTATCCAGTATTGGGGTATCTTTCATAGATTCACATGCTTAGAATCATCCCCGCCGACGAGGTGGGAGTCTCGCGGTACAATAAAACATATTCATTATAGTCATAATAACATTATACCATAGGCTACAGTGTAAGGAAAAGTCACTACAATAGCCTATCTCAGTCTTTTTGTAAAAAGAACCAAACTTGGAAACCAGCCAATCAGGAAGCAGCACCCTCTAGAACCATGCCCACAGAGAGGCAAACCCTCAGATTTTCTACCGCACCTCGTGTGTTAGGGAGTCTCCCTGAGCTCTGCTCAGTTTTTTCCTTTGCCCTTTATTTCTGAGAGAAGTATATATCTGATTCTAAGAGCAGCTTATTTTTGGCCTGTTCTTCCTGGGTGAAGAAAAGACTTCACTTTGAAGACCCACATAAAGAGTGTATTTATTGCCTCCACCCAGCACACAAAGTCAAAGACTGCAGGATCTGCAGAACCTTTCCTGCAAAGACTTTGAAGGATCGTGAAGGACGCCTGCTGGTTTGGCTGGAGAAATTGAAATCATCTGAAGGGGTTTCTGAAGGTGAAGGAAGTCAAGTGTCCACCCACATCTCCAAGAAAAGAGATTGATCTGGAGATCCTCCTAAGAAAAAGACCTTAAAAACTTCATCTTCTGAAGCAGGTCAGTCCTCCTCTCAAAAAGAGAAAAAGAAAGTCTGAGGAGAAATCTAGAGATAAGATGAAGGTTTCTCGGAAAACTACCTCAAAATCTCTTCAGGACCGTCCGTCGACAGCTAGAACATCTTCGTTGACGAGGAAATCACCACAAAAGGTGAGTGGATCTTTAGCGTTGAAGAAAATTACACCGTCGACGCAGTTTTCATCGGCGGCGGCGAAGAGAGTCCCTACGCCGTCAATAATTCACATCTCGTCGATGCCTGCATCGTCTTCGAGGATCCCGTCAACGAAGCTTCCACCGTCGTCGACATGCATCCCGTCGACGTCGAGCCCCCCGTCGACGAAGATACCATTGACGAGCCCATCGTTGACGACGACGATACCTTCGACAAGCCTACCTTCGACGACGATGCCGTCGATGACCTCACCGTCGACGATCATTGTTCCCTCGTCGGCGAGTCCACCGTCGACGACCACAACCGTGACGTCGACGACCACATCGTCGACAATGTCTTTTCCGTTGACGACAACCATGATCACAGTGTCGACAATGCCAACTGTTGCAGCGATTTCAGCGGAATATGAGTCACCTCAACATATATTTCTGCGACTTTAAGGTGTAAAAAACCCTCGCCTTTGCAATGTACGCCTATTCTGAATTCAAAATTGTCGTCTAACAGGCAATTTTATCATGATGTGTCCCACATTTCACCTTTGCCTCCCAGCCATTATTTGGAGAAATCTAAAGATGATGATGATCCTTATGGGCAGGCACGTGATCCGTCACTGCTCAGGATAAAGTATCAAGAGGAGGATGAAAAAGAAGAGTACTATGAACCATGTGAGTCGTTAAGGGAACCTATGGAAGTTTTTCATCAAGAACCAATGGTTCAAATATCAGCAGCTTTGACTATAATAGTCGTTTTCCTCCACCTCCTCCTCCTCCTCCGCAGGTTTCTGCTCCTGTAGAGATGCAAACTGTTACACCTGCAACACCAGTTTCTGATCCCCAGGTGACAATACTTTCACAGCTGTTGCAAGACGATGACGATAACACGGTAGCAGAGGACGGAGAAATTCCTAATTTGCCCACTACCGTAGATGAATGGGACGAATATCTGATCCCAGATCCTGCTTCACCGATTCCACCGGCTGCAGACTCACCTCCTGAGGACATAGGAGGGTTTCATGCCATTATGGAGAGAGCATCTATTAGATTTCATCTGACTATGCCAGTGCAAAAGACTGAGTGTTTTTTGTATGATTTTAAAGACCTAAACAGAAAGACCACACGTTTTATTCCCATAATTGATCACATATGTGAAGAGGGAGTAAAGATCATGAATACTCCATTCTCTATTCCTGCAATTCTGCCTCGGATTGACAAAAAGTACAAGGCGACGGATGATGCTCCTGCCTGCCTTACAGGTCACCCTAAAGCAGACTCTGTAATTTCTCAAGCAGCGCAAAGAAAATCTCGGAATCCTTCCACTCCTATAACGGCTCCCCTTGACGAGGATGGGAGGCGCCAGAAGAGAACGCGCAATGTCATCCGTTCTGCACGTTGGAATTTCCAAGGCGGCACTCGTTCGGAGATGCTTTTCGTCGCGAGTGGAGTTGCGGTCTGTTGTGCGCCTTTCCGCCTATACCACTTCTGCCCAGAATGCTGAAGAAGATCAGACGCTACCGGGCCCAAGTCATCCTTGTTGCTTTGGACTGGGCACAAAGATACTGGTATCCCGAGCTACTCGGCATGTCTGTCGATCCCCCGATTTGTCTGCCTCTTCAGGAGGACCTTCTGTCGCAGCAGCAGGGGACGGTCCTCCACCCAACCCTATCCAGTCTCCACTTACATGCGTGGAGATTGAGCCGCGGCAGTTGAGGCCATTCGACTTGCCTCCTGAAGTCTGTAATGTGATTCTGGCAGCCAGGCGTCCCTCCACAAAATCGGTATACGCCTGCAGGTGGAACAAATTTGTGGCATGGTGGAGGCAAAGGCGGTGGATCCCTTTTCTGCCCCTCTTTCAGAGGTTCTCCTCTTTCTGCTCTGGGCACTCCGAAGGGCTACCTCTCTGCCATTTCCGTCTTCTTAAGGCTCCCTGATCAGCCCTCTTTGTTCACGTCCCCAGTTGTAAATAGGTTTTTGAAGGGCATCACTCATATGTTCCCTCCTGTTCCTTTCGTGATGCCTCAGTGGGACTTGAACCTTGTTCTGACTTATCTGATGTGCACTCCCTTCGAGTCACTTCATAACTGTCCTCTTTGTCTCCTTACTCTTAAGACTGCATTACTGGTTACCATCTCCTCTGCCAGGAGAGTGAGTGAGCTCCAGGCTCTTTCTTCTCAACCTTCTTTACTTTCTGTCCATCCGGACAAAGTTGTGTTGCGGACGCAACCCTTTTTCCTGCCCAAGGCAGTCACAGCCTTCCACATTGGGCAGTCCATCACCTTGCCCACCTTCTTTCCGCCTCCTCATCCCTCAAAAGAGGAAGAGAGGCTCCACCGTCTGGACCCAAAACGTGCGCTCTCATTCTATCTGGATCGCACACGCCAGTTCCAGGTGGATTACCAACTCTTTGTTGGTTACGTGGGCGCTAAGAAGGGACGGGCAGTGCACAAACGGACCATTTCTCGATGGGTCGTCTTGTGCTTCAAGGCTTGTTACTCCATGGCTAGAAATGGGCCTCCTGTGGGGCTACGTGCCCATTCCACTCGGGCCACGGCGGCTACTACTGCCCTTGGTCGAGGAGTCCCCTTGCAGGACATCTGCCAGGCAGCTACGTGTGCCTCGCTGCACACGTTTGCAAGACACTACTGCCTGGACAGCCAAGTCCCGAGATATGGCTTTTTCGGCCGTTCCGTTCTCCAGGACTTTCTGGTGTGATCATTGGTTCGCAGACCCACCACCGGGGTTGGTATTGCTGGGGTATCTATTCTAAGGTAAGGAATCTAATACTAACCAGTTTCTTTCAGATGCACAAGTTACTTGCCTTCGATAACGATATATCTGTAAGAAACAGTAGTTAGTATTAGATTCCTTACAGCCCCACCCATCCTCCCCGTTCTGCAAACCGATATCTAAGGTTAAGGTTTTTCCCCCTTTCAGGGCCCTAGTTTCTTGGCACCAGTGTTGGTTTTTATCATGGCTCTGCGTTTCTGGCACGGAAAAGCTGTCTATAAGAACTGACGTCAGCGCGCGAGGGTGGCGTCTAAGTACTCCGGCGACTTCATAACGACGACGGACGCGGAGCCGCAGACGACGCCTACCGACGCGCAAGGGTACTGCTACGCAAAAGTTTCCGGATCCAGTCTGACGCCTGGGGATATTCTAAGGTAAGGAATCTAATACTAACTACTGTTTCTTACAGATATATTGTTACCGAAGGTAAGTAACTTGTGCGCCAGGTCTAGCAAGACCTATAGTCTTCCACAAAAAGTTACCAATATTTATAATCAAATGTATATTTTATAAATTCATAAATGACAATGTTAAAAGTGATTGTCTCAAAATACTTTTAACAAAGCATTCACACAAAAAATAAACATGTCTGTGGCCTGAAAAATGTTTTTAAAAGCCTCAAAGTGCAGCCACAGAACCAACCACAAGGGGGCACTGCCCTCCAGCTGAAGAGCATACAGCTCCAGCTCTGAGTTTTTTAGATTCAATGATCATGGGGAGAGGGAACGAGAGAGACATTTTTTATATTATTTTGCAGGTAGGCTGCTGCACTTCTTACAGCACTCTACAACATAAAAAATAAATGCCACGTGGGGCTCCTACCCCTTTTAGAAGACCAACAGGATAAAAAAGAAAAATAAAACTAAAAAGCACTTGCAGGGCAGTATGGGGCACTCCTTCCTGCTGGAGTAAGGAATAACAGAGTGTCTCCTGCTGTTCATTTATTGATTCTGTTTTGTGTGCTCTTAAAATTTTTGGGTGACCCCCATCTCACCTGGTATTATTTGAACAATACAAGGGAACCCAGGGCGCAATAAGCTAAGGACCTTGGGTAGGTACTTATCATCAAAAACAGCGGTCCTGAGACAGGAAAGAGAATGTTCAGGGAATAAATATAGACTAAATAGAACTATATTTTTAAGAAATGTCCAACCGGACACTTTAATGTCTTGATAAAAATAATGCAAAGGGAATAAGACACAGAGTGTGATGAACGTGGGACACCAGCCGATGTCCAGCTAACACACTGGGGGAACACAAACAAAGGAGAGAAATAGTAGGCAAAATCGGGTCATCTGAATATCATGAATCATAAGCAGATAATCCACAGTATACAAATATGCATGCACAATTTTATGTTAACTATGCATTTAGTGCATTTTGGTCGACGACGTTTCGAACCATACAAAATATCGGTTCATCCTCAGGACAGAAATAATTGCCTAAAGAATTAACAATTACGCTTGAACCAACTATGTAGGAGTCAATATGCCATACAATAACAAGGAGAATGAACAAGGGGGAAAAAGAGAAGGGAGACATAAAAAGGTAAAACATGTTAGTTAATCAGTCCCTTATCTCAACTACATATGCAGTGCTCAACTCATACCATGCCAAGTTGTCGAGGGCGGCAGAGTGCAGTGCATGCCATTTACATGCAGTGAGCTTGGGGTAGTTGGAGCGAGGTCGGTGCATTTAAGAGACACAACAACCCGTTTTTTAATCGGACTGGCAGTAATAAGGAAGTGAAACGTGTCGCTGTGGTGAGGGGGATATGCTCGGAATTGTGAAGTACAACCTATAACACAGACGCAAAGTGATTGGCTGTGAACAAGTGCAGAGGTGAGGGGCTACGAAAAAAAGATCTGATTGAAAGATAATACGAGGGCTTACCGGTGGAGTTAAGCTGAAAATCACTCAGCCCGGGATGGGCAATAATTAGAGTGAATTTCTATGAGAAAGGAGAAATGAGCAATTACAAAGTATTCAATGTAATCACGAGCAGGCTAACACCAGTGGGAGAAAAAACTTACCACGGGGTGGAGCCAGCGTGGAATGCTGGGAATCTAAGGAAAATTAAGGGAGATTAGACTATGGCAGCCGGTAACTGTTAAACTGTGTAACAACTGGCGCTGTGCTCAGTGAGCTTACCAACGGGAGCGATGCCCTGGTCCAAGGATCTGTGGGTGAGGAAAAAATTACACGCAATATAAGGACAAGTACTAAGTAGCGGTGCTAGGATGCTCGAGCGTGGTGCACAGCCGCAACCGCCATAAGCTTACCGGATAGAAGTGAGGATGCAGGTCCACAAAGGGGGTCCTTGCACGGCGTGAGGAAACCTTTACGAGAAGCAGTCAGCTCAGAGTACCCGATTTGGGTAAGCAGTTCCTAGTCACGTGAGAGTTGGTGTCCAATAGAGGCGCGACTAAAAGTGTCGGCCATTTTGGATTGGGCGCCTAATGCAGCTAATTAAAAACAGACATAGGACGTAGTCGAAGCCTACGGTTGCCCTCTTGAAAGTACTAGGGGCAGGGAGTCCGGAGTGATAATGACAACATGCACAATTAAGAGCTTGGGGGCTCTAAAAGTAAGAAAAGTGCCGTTAAAAGTGCCACGTTAAACAATCAATCGGTGACATATAAAAATAAATATAAACAAAGCAACATTTAGACAATGTCCTGATAAAATAAGTGTGATTAAACAAAAATAGGTTAGGGGGAGCCAGTCAAAGTCTTGTACTGTTTTCCAAAAGTCAGGTATGTTGTCCAGCCACAACATAGGTCATACATGTGTTCCATTGCTCAGGGCAGGGCTGGGGTCTAAATCAGGGAGGTCCAGCCTTCCGTGCGTGCATTATTTTTATCAAGACATTAAAGTGTCCTGCTGGACATTTCTTAAAAATATAGTTCTATTTAGTCTATATTTATTCCTTGAATATTCTCTTTCCTGTCTAAGGACCGCTGTTTTTGATAAAAAGTCCCCATCTCACCTGGGACACTTACACTTTAAAATATCTTTGGAGCCGTGGGGAGAGCCATGGGCCCATATTGGGTGTTGACAGGATGCATTGTATATTTTCCGTGGGCGCCTTGGCAACCACCAAATGAATCACTGGGGTTATGGAGGGAGCCCCAGGCCTCCTCTGGCTCCCCAGCCAGCACCCATAGTGGTTGCCAGTGTAAGTCTGTCTTCATTTTTTTGTGTAGGGGTGGTAGTAGTATGGATAGTTTTTTTTTTTAAAACTTTTTATTATTGAAATTCTTGTATCCGGGTTCAACTAGTAAAAAGAAAATACGTATATTGGCAACCAAAGAATACAAAATCGTAGTTTACAGAGTACAATTTCTAACATTACTCAAAATATGATTTCCAAATTTTATCAAATTTCCTTATCCCCCCAATTCGCTGTGCATAACGGAATTCGCTTATTCTAACATTTCTCATTTTCTGAAGCCAGGCATTAAACGTAGGTGCTTGTGTTAGTTTCCAATTCTGAAGCACCAGGGACCTTGCTACTGCCATTGCAATAAATAATAGTTTAACCAGCTGTTCTAGCAAACCGAGATCAGTTTCATATCCAAAAAGTATTAATTTGACGTTATAAGCAATCTGAATCCCACAAAACCTTTGTAAGTATTCGAATATCTCATTCCAAAAAGGGACAATTTTAACACAGTAAGCTGTAGTATGGGACCAGTTATCGGGACTGAACTGCTTACATCTAAAACAGATGGCACTGACATTTGTATACATTTTTTAGATGACGGCAGGAGTTCGATATAGGAGCCATTTAGAAAAAAAGAACATTCTCCTCCAATTAGAGCTACGAAGAACACTAAAATTCAATTTGTTTATACATTTCCAGGTATTCATAGTGAGAACATGATTCTCTTGTTCCTGCCATTTTGTAATGACTCTTGTACTAAGATCTAATTCAGTATAGTGAGCTAAATAACGTTTCCATTCGCCTGGCTTCTTACTCTGAGAAATCAAAAACAAATCATCTCACAACTGACAAGGAGAGTCGATCATTCTTAACTCAACTTGTCCCAATACTTTAAAAATCGAAACATATGAATTGGATAACATAAACTTCCCTGGGATTAATTGCTACATTTCTCCTGGTAACAGCCAGGCCCCTTCTTTTATAAAATCTAATAGAGTACAAAACCCAGCCCGCTCCCATTGACAAACAATATCTGCTCCGGAGTTCTAGAATTGAACTGCGGAAGAGAATATCTTTTTAGAAGAACGTCACAACGTTTAAAAAACCAATACATTATTTTATATCGAGTGAGTTTTGGCGATTTAGGGATGTGCAAAGGAACTGGGGTTTGAACCTCTTGACTAATTTGGTCAAAGAAAAAATGGATAAATAAATTTGGACTCTGCATTCCCGATTTAAATCGTTCTAAATATTAGGCAAAATATCCACTATAGTAATCTCGAAGATTAGCAAGAGAAGCCTCCCAGTTCAATATTTACGTAGAGTGTCTTCATTGATATCCTAGGACGTTTTTTAGCCCATATAAAACTTGAAAATAATGATTCAACTTTTGAAAAAAACTACTGGGTAGGAAGCATGGAATAGCTGAAAATAAAAAATGTAATAATGGAAGTACAGACATCTTTATAAGTGCCACCCGTCCCATAATAGTGAGTGGTAGTGAATCCCATCTAGTAAATAAAGATTGTACTTTTCGTACAAGTGGGTCAAAATTCAACTTAACTAAATCGGATACCAAGGTGGAGAACATAATCCCTAAATACCGTTTTGGTCTTAAATTAATGCAACCAGCTAAATCTGCATGTAGATCCATCTCCGCCCCGCCACACAATATTATTTCAGTTTTTTTTTTATTGATTCGGTAACCTCCTAAGGCCTCGAATTCTTCAAAAAGCTGCAGAACAGCAGTTTGAGATTGGATATCCGTCTTGGTTATCAACATGATATCATTGGCATAAAGTTTGATTTTTGCCATAGAAGTAATCGGTAGAGGGTATTTTTACAGATTCGCGGATAGCTGTGGCTAACGGTTCAATAAAAAAAGCAAAAAGGATAGGGGATAAGGGGCAACCCTGCCTGGTGCCCCGTTGAGCCGAAACTGTGCCTACCATAACAGAGTTAATAATTATATTTGCTCTGGCATCCGTGTATAAATTTTGAATTAAACTAATAAGTTGTGAGGGGATACCAAAATGTTTAAAAATAACAAAGTTCACCAAACAACTAAATCAAAAGCTTTCTCTGCATCTAATAATAAAAACGCTTCCGTGAGAAAATGGGTATTGGTTACTAACTGCCGGCCTGCCACAAAACCATTCTGATCTAAGTGAATAAGATCCGTTGCGATTAAATTAGAACGTATTGCAAGTAATTTAGTAAGCATCTTATAATCGGTATTAAGTAATGTGATAGGCCTGTACGAGTTAGGGTCTTTTGAGTCTTTACCTTTCTTAGGAAAACTAACAACAGTCCCCTCCCCAAAGGAATCCGAAACTTGACCACCCATTAACATATAATTAAGTAATTGTAATAATAGATCAGAAAATGCGGTAAAGAAACTCTTAAAAATTCCGCCGGAAAGCCATCCGGGCCACATGTTTTCCACTGATTCTAATTCTGATTTAGAGAATACCCACTGCATTGAATCACTTTCTACCTGCGCTAGGGAGGGCATATTGTATATGGATAAAAAATTTAAGAGCTTGGAGTGATCTATTATTTGCTGCTGACTGTAAATCTGTTTACAGTGGGACAACATAATAGCGCCAATAGCATCAGTCTGTGATACTTCAACTTTAGTAACAGGGCACTTTGAAGAATGGATTAACTTTGCTGCAGCTTGCTCTTTTGCCTGCCATGCGAGGAATTTCACGGAAAAATTACTTTCCTCGTAAATCCTCTGGGATTATATCGAGAATTGCTGTTCACTCTGTGAAAAAAAAACGTATTAAGTTCACGTTTAGCCTCATTTAATTCTTTTTGTACATCCCTGGAAGGATTAACTTGGCGCAGCAAAGTAAGTAAATGGATTTTTTGATAGAGTGAGGTCTTAGTTTGTTTAATAGTACGCCATTCTTCTGCATCTTTACTGATTATGATCCCACAAATAAAAGCTTTTAATGAGTCCCATATAATATGAAGTGGGGCTGTATCTAGATTACGTGCTATAAACTCAGAAATTTGAATTTTTAAGAAAGAGACCCAATTATTGTCTTGCAAATACATTTTGTTAAATATCCATCTTTTAGATGACTTAATCTCTTCGCCTACTTCAAATTCAATTTACAACATTGCGTGGTCTGAAAAACCATTATGGAAACATTTTTGGTAGGAAAATTTTAATAGCCTTGAAGCCAAAAAAAAATCTAATCGAGATGAGGACCTATGTCTCCCAGACCAACACGTGAATTCTTTTTTCTGCGGAAATTTAGCCTGCCACGGGTCACAGAGATCCAATAAAGAGGTATTCTGCATAATGGATCTTCTTGATTTTGGTTTAGATTGTTTTCTTGGCCTACTAGTGGAATCTAATTTTATATCCATAAGGATATTAAAATCACCACCTATCACTATGTCCCCCTTAACTAACAATAAAGATTGAAATAACTCGTCATAGATTGGGGCACGATCTTCCACTGGGGTATAAAAGCAGACAAATGTAATTGGTCTTTTCCTACCTTTAATTAAGCACGTGACACAACACCACCGTCCTGTTCCCCCATCTTCATACTGAACAATTTCTGCATCTAGATTCTGGTTTAGAAAAATAGCAACCCCACTTTTAGACTCTTGAGCACATGAAAACCCTCTATGTAACGACCAGGTTTTAAACATAGAGAAAGAATTAATTTTAGCAGTAGAAATATGAGTTTTTTGAAACATTACGACAGCTGGTCGTTCTGACTACACCCAGAGCTCAACTGCTCGCATTTCTTTTTTTATTATTCAGCCCATTAACGTTGAAGGAAATCACTCTAAGCCCCCAATAGACATATATAACTCAATGATAGTGCATTAAAACATACATCTTGCCAACTTATTTTTTCATCAAAATCCAACAAGGACTTCAATTTTTTCCTTTTTTCGCCACCCCGCACCCCACCTCGGGTGCTCCCTTCCAGCATCTAGTCCTGTGGCCCTGCCTTTCACCTTCACCTCCTCCCCACGCTGGCCACCTGACACTCACCCCTCTCATGGAGGCGCCTTGTTGTTGCGCCTCTTACCCAGTGATCCCCCTGTTCCTCCCCTACCCTACCCCCCAAAATCATATTCAGTTTAGCTCTGCAGTTGATTAAGCATCTCACGTGCCTCATCAACATCAGTAAACAAATAAAATGTGCCTTTTATCAGAACTTTTAACTTTGCCTGCTGTGCCATTGGCGCTTGGACACCCTTTTCTTTAAATAATTGCAAAATCTTTACAAAGTCTTTTCTCCGTCTCGCAGCAGCCGCCGACATATCGGAGAAAATCCGACATTTAGTAGTAGGATTGGCATGAAATTGTCTTTGCTTGAAAGCTTGTGAAAGGATTGTCTCTTTGACCCGTCCATCAGCATAGTTAACAATAATTGTCCGAGGAAAAGGAGAGTTAGGAAATGGACAAGCTGGAACTCGGTGCTTGCGTGTAATTGTTAGGTCTCCCTTAAATTCAGGGATTACCTCTCGAGAGAAGAAGGAAGTAATCCATTGCATCATGTCTGATCCTTCAATATTCTCTGGCACGCCTACCACTCGAAGGTTTGACCTTCTATTGTAGTTTTCGAACTCATCCAATTTATTTGGCTTTTGAAGACTTACAAATAGTAGACACCTCCTTCTGCATAGTGGTCATATTATCCTCCAGCCCTGAAATTCTAGTTTCAGATTCTTGAAATCGATTTGTAAAAGAAGCCATTGAGTCTTCAATTTTGTCCAGATGGTTACTGATTACTGCCAATTCGGCCTTTTGAAATTGCTTCATTTCTCTTATTTCTCCTAATATCAGATTTAGCATATCTTCTACTGAGATCTGAAAGTCCCCAGTAGTCTTAGTGTCCATTTCCAAAATCGGGCTCTGTGTCATTGCATGTGCTGTAGCATCATTCAAATTTAACACCTTAGCAGCTATTGAACGTCCAGCTCCAGTGCTGAACGTTCCATTGCGCAGGTGCAGTTGAAACGGCCGACGGCAGCACTCCCTAGGTAGTGGTGCCGTTGGACTGGCGCAGCACTTATCAGGCTAATTTAGATTGCAGCAAGATAGAGAATACAGCAGAGGGAACAGACATTATTGAGACTTCATTCTTGCTCGAAGATGCAGTTTTTATATCAACAGACGGAGAGTCTATTAAATTAACCACATTACTAGTTGACGTTGTTGAATCTGTCGGATTTAAGGGGGTTGGGGCCTCTGATGAAGTTGCCCTGGTCCCAACTGCATTCGTGTTAACATTAGTAGCATGCCTGTGCCCTTTCGCTCAAATAACGGGAATTTGTTTAGAAACCTTAGGAGTAGAAATTACCAGGCATCTTTAGGAGACTGTGGATCATGTGCTAGTATAGAGTTCCCCCCTTGAACCATTCCTGGTGAATTAGCTGCTATGCTTAATAGGGCCATATCCATCCCAGCCATAGGCAGCTCTAATACCTCCGTCGGCTCCTTCCCCTTACTAGTGATAGAGTTACAGGAATCTTGTTGCTGAGCCTGTATTATATTGTCACTTAGAAGATTGTTTTCGCCCTCTCCTGAACTCTCCGAATTTTCAGCAGAAGAGTTCTCCTTTTCTGTAGCAGATCCTGCCAGTTTAGCTTTTTCTGATTTCAGTTGTTGACGCTTTTTTATCGCCCTGGTCCTAGCCGTCAATTGTTTGCCCATAATCAGATCACCAGGCGAAGTACTCTCACCTCAGAGTCACTGGTCTTCAATCTTTGGCAGGACGAAGTCGACGTATTAGATACCAGAGAAAGCCAGAGCGTCAGAGATATTAATACTTGTGATTCACAATATCGCAATATCTCTTATTACTGGCAGGGTCCCAATTATTATTTGAAGCCTTGCACATACAGCGATTTCAGCACAGTGCTAATAGAGGTAGGAGGGCAAGTATTCAAAAAGGTAAAAAAGTTCCAATAACCTCTGAGGTCGCTAGGAATGCTGGGATTTGAAGTGTTCAGTATTCCGTACTATAGGCGGGTAAACACAGTCTTAATCAATCTTCATTCCAAACCTTTCAGCCGGTTCTTAGATACTTGCTAATCCACTCTGAAAAGTATACGTTTTTCGAACTCAGCCTCTAAAAGACATTTAAATTTGCTGCAGCACTGAAAAGCGTTCTTCCAGAGTTTTCCACTAAAGGTGCCGAGTACAGCGTGCTCAATGTTAGGCTCCACACTTCTTCTCAATGATATCGCTGATTGTTGCTTAAATGAGCGCCACTGAAAACTCTAAAGACTTATTTTTTGAAAAAATGTCTTTCCTCTTAGACGTACGAGGTGTGTTCCCTAAGCGATTTAAGAAGTATTTCACACTATAAGCTTGTAGATTCAGAG
Source organism: Lissotriton vulgaris (assembly GCF_964263255.1). Classification (NCBI taxonomy): domain Eukaryota; kingdom Metazoa; phylum Chordata; class Amphibia; order Caudata; family Salamandridae; genus Lissotriton; species Lissotriton vulgaris. The sequence goes on along the minus strand of NC_141691.1, from coordinate 1,985,931,262 downwards.
ACTGCAGAGCCTCAGGGTGCTCGTACTGAAACAGTAAACAGGTCCACGGGGCTTAGGCGGGGGGAGGCTTAGCTTGCACTTCACTTCACTGACTCGGGTTTTATCACCGTGCTCCACTTCCCACTATGAGCTCAAAACACCTTGTTCAGCCCCTGAGCTTGCCGCTGCCTCTGGAAAAGACTCACCCGCCGCTGCTGCTGTGAAGAACTGAACGGAGACGAAGACCGAAACAGCAGTCTGCCAGCAGGGAGCCGGTCTGCGGGGGTCAGGCGGGGCTCAGGACGGGACCCAGAGCTGGAGAGGGCTCGGCTCCGGAAAAGATGTGACGCCGCACTTCACCTCTCACTCGTTGTCTCGAACCTCTCTGCCAGAGGCTATTGCTGCAAAGGGCTCAAAAAAGGCCAGAGTCACGCTGGACTTAACACAGGAGCTGGGAGCTGCAAAAACACCAGAACGCCAGCCAGCTACCTGCCGCCATCAGCATCATGGGGGGAGGGGCATGGAGGCAGGGCTCTCGGGTGCTACGCGTAGGCGTGGAGCTCCGTCATAGCGTAGAATGAATCTCCCACTCACCCCCAGTAGTGTGGATAGTGTTGTAGTGTTTTAGGGTTAGGGGTAGTGTAGGGGTGGGAGTAGTGTGCGTAGTGTTGTACTATAGTAGTCTTTTAGGATTTAGGGTAGTATAGGGGTGGGAGTAATGTGGTTAGTGTTGTAGTGTTTTAGGGTTTAGTGTAGGGGTGGGAGTAGTGTGGGTAGTGTTGTAGTGTTTTAGGGTTAGGGGTGGGATTAGTGTGTTGTGTAGGGGTAGGGTTGTCACTTACCTTGCATACTTTAACCACGAGCATAGCTGTACCATGCATGCCTTTGCGTTGTAATGGCATGCGTGGTAAAGGCATACTCATGTAAAAAGTATGCGATATAATGGCATGTCGTTGTCATTGACATTGTATAGTAATACCCGCGTTGTAATGGCACGCGTGGTATTAGTATGCGATGAAACGACATACATCCAAATTAGATAGTTTAAGATTTGAGGGATAATCTGCTGGTGGAAATTACTTTACACTGGAAATAGCATGGTGGAGGAAATTCCACTCCTCTGGTATTACCAGGGTAGAGCCTCTGGAATTATGCAGCAATGGGGCAGCTAATAACACAGTTTTCTTTATAAAATTATGTGGGCAAGAAAAACAAATTATGCAGCATAATGCTGACCAATCTTCGGTAGTATTATTTTGTCATTTCACAATTTATTCTTGCCACCTGGGCAAAGTTAACCACAGCTTGTATTAGTGTAAGAGTATTATACAGCTACAAGGAACTGAAAGGTCTTGCAAATGGTTTGCCAGTGCATGTATCCAAGATTTTTCCACTTTTAATTAAGCTTTAATCAGTTTGAACTCGGTACAATTTGTTTTGGGAGAAATCTTCCAGTTATGCAGCACATGGTGGATTGTTTGGCAAATTCTTATAATCTACAATTAAGCAGATAACAGCTTCTGGAGAGCCATATAATTCTAATGGCCATGTGTATAGCTATTCCTGTGGAATTATACAAAATTACATTAGAAACCAACACTAAATCAGGTGCCTCACTTATTTGGAGAGACTTTGTGATGTATTTCAGTAATTTGTTAACACAGGAGAAATCAAGGGGTAATTTCAAAGACCATTACAAAATGAATTTTTCAATCACAGTGTGCTATAACCAAAGAAAGTCTTTCTTTCTTTCAACTTTTCCTGCATATGGCCTCTAGCAAAGATGATTAGATGGGGTTTCTGCTTCATGCAGCATCTCTTATGGAACATTCTTTTGTGTCTGTTTCCTGACGTCCTGGTGTGTCTTCTCCTTGAGGATCCTTGTATAATCTTCCATGCTTTGACCAAAGGGGTCATTGCATTAACTAAGACCCGAAAGAGAGGAATTCTCACTTCCCCCCACACACACACACACACACAAAACTTTTGCCAAAGAGCTTGCATGTGACCCTTCTGGCATTTAGCTTTTTTTCCAGGGGATTTTGTGAAAGAAAATTCCTCATACAGTGATGTGCTTTGACCTTTCACCTACCAGCCTCCTTGGCAGGTGCCCAAGCCATTCGTTTAGCACAGACCAACTCTTGCCTTAAGCAATTGAAGTTTCCTGCTCCCTACTTTTTGCTATGGTGGACGGACATGGGTAGGACCTCTAGATAGTCCGCAAAATGAAGAAGAATGCCTGCCCTCGTTGCTAGGCTTGCTGAATTCCCAGTCTTGCTAAAAAGACTGTTGACTGGGTGCAGAAAAAAAAGGTTGAGCTCACTAATAACGATTCCCATAAAATCAGATGCCAGGGCACACCAAAGTGGCCAGTCTTATGTAGACAAGGTGAGATTTTATACTTGTTTAGGTCTCGGCTAGGCAGCGCACATGCGCTGTCTCTCCGAGACATCTAGTAGTCTATATGGGTGCTCAAACTCCGCCTATTGCTTTGTTATTTTTTGCTGCTTGCCTAAGGTTAACTTTGGCTTTTTATTTGTTAGCTGGCATATAATTGGCTATTTAGCTGCTAGGTAACTTCCGGTTATTCCCGAAGCAGCACCGCCTAACTACAGTATTGTAACGCTGACACACGCAATTGTCTTTTTTTTTTTTTTTAAATAGTGCGCAGTCATTTTGACTTGCACCGGAAAAGAACCCTCAATTGCTCCACAAGCAGCACGCTAGCGCTGCTCTGTTTACGTTCCATTTGTTCCTTCCCCATCCCTCCCCCCCCCCAGCTCATGGGCCATGGACGTGCTTGTTGGCGCTGTGACCGCGCTGCCCCTCCCCTGCAAGCGGCTCTGTCCAGCTGGGCTAAGCCCTCCTGGGTGCTTTACATTTTTCTAACCCTGGTCGGTGGGGGTTGGAGCTCTGTATAGCTGCAGTAAGGATGCGGGTTCGACTTAAACTTTGGGCATTCCGCTTTCGATTTGACAACATTGAGGGGTGTTGCTAGGCCGATGCTGTTCCTGGTTAGTGTCAGAAAGGCTCGCAGCCTATAGACGCCTTGGTCATGGTGAAGCCGCACTTTATGGGACTGGACATGTTGGTGTCCCAAGCGGGTACTGTCAGCATTTCAGACACTGCGAATTTACCACAGGTGAGTGAAACTCACAGGCTTCCTGTATAAAAACAAGGTGTCTTAACCCCTTGCGCGCTAGCTGTTTTCCCGCTGTGTGCTGGATTTTTCAAAAACCTGCATTACATGACGAGCTCAGCTCGTCATCAGCATACAAGTGCCGTAGCTGATGACGAGCTCAGCTCGTCATCAGCATCGAAGGGGTTAATAAAGTCACCCGACTGGTAGGCTTGTATCACATGGTCGTACACCAACGAAACCCAGTGTAATGCATTGTTGTACTAGCCTTAACGTTGAAGTGACTATCGCATGTTTGCTTTCTGTGTTAACCGACTGGACGGTATCTCCTTTTAAATGCCAGCTTGTCTGGATAGCTCCTGCTTGGTCCGTGCGCGGTACAGGTCCTGTTTCACAAACAATTTGTGAATCTGCACCCTCAGTTTTGCACCGTATGTGTACAGATTGTCGCCTTCTAATCTAGGACCCTGATCAATATTGTGACCTTATGCCCCTATACGGCTATAATCCATTTATTCCCCTATATTGGCATAAACGATCAAGAGTAATATTCAGAAACTCGTCTCTGGCCTCACACGAACAGAGCCACATTTCAGAATCGCTTCCTCTGCAACTTCCTTTGCAGCTCATTAGTGCAAATGACACAGCACAAGCCACTATCTAAGATTCCTAGATTACACTGAGTTCTTCAACAAGATAAAAACTCAGCATCCTGGGAAAGCCCCACTTGCTATGTTTTGATTAGCAATAGAACTCTAATGAGCACTGAGAGACGATCACTTCTTAGTGACATCTTTATTGACGTCTTATGTCCAAAAACTTAAGTCAAACCAGGCACCTTCCAGGGATAAATATTACCAACGTTGCCTTAAGCAAATACTGATGATACCATCGCTGATGCAGCTGACCCTAACACGGCTGCTACTATCGCTACTGCTATCGCTGCTAACGAGCGAACGATGGTGTGGTGCACATAGGAGCTGAACAGCTGTCCCCCTGCAAGAGCCCAGCAGATGCAAGCTGCCTGCGGACGCTGCAGCTCCTCCACTTCCTCGACGCGCTGAGAGAGACGCTGTCTTTTCTCCTGCCGAGAAATCCAGCTCCAGCGTTTCCAGCCTACTCTTGCGAGTGACTGGGATATCGAGTCCCTGGAAGGAGATACCAGACCTCCAACATTCTATTCCAGAGGTATGGTGTTGATTAAACCCTTAGAGAGAATTCTTGAAGCAAACCTTGGCAAAACCAACTTAACTAAAGCTACTTACTTACTCCCCTTCCAAGTATTAGGCTTAGGTCAGGTACACTGGGGTAGGCGTAGTTAGAAGCACCAGTTGAGTACGTTAGCTAAATGTATATATGAATGTATATATGTTTTATTCTTTTTAAACCATTGTATGGCTAAGAAACCATATCAATGCTTTTACAGTATTATTTCGCAATACTCATTTTACTGTACGCACTTTTTATAATAACAAGTCTTGCAATTGTGGCAATTCATTTCTCTTGTACGAGAAGAAAGACTGTTCAATAAATAATACCTTTTATTGAAAACGCCCGTCTCTCTATTCTCTACATATTGTGAAAGTAATCTGCACAACAACTGACTGAGTAAAATAATTGTCTATTGTTTCACACAACCCTAGAGATTGATTCTTATCTGAGGAGCAAAGTTGTCATGTTGCACGGTTGTTGGAAAACTGAATCCCTTCTTGGCTGTGCCAGGGAAGCTGATGACTTCCTATTCAGTCAAGAAAGTTTCCAGTGACCTCTGAGCTAGTTGGTAACAAACCCAATTAAGTTTAGCATAGTCAGTGGAGACCTGGAAGATCCGCACTTCTACGTCGATACTACTGTTTGTTATTCCAATGCGCAGGGCCTATTGGGAAAATAGGAACTACACTACAAGATGTACTAAGTATTGGGATTAAAAATGTTTCCAAAAATACTCCTGTAAAATCCATCATAGTTTCCAAGAGTACTCCTGGCAAAGTTTTGTAAATTTCCCTTTATAGTATGCAGTTGCTGTTCTGCATGTAGTACTGTCTATGCTGCACAGCCGTGCATGTGAAAGGGTATTAACGTTAATGCAATTTCCCATTTAGTTATTTTTAATTCCGCATGCGCAGCATATGTTGTTGCCCGTGATGAAATCTCTTAGTTCACCACTGTTCTCTTTTTTTAAATGTTTTTTAATCCCATCTTACTCAGAAAGTGAATAAGTCGTCAACAGTTTCAAGTATTTTTGGTTGCGTAGAGGTTTGTGAGTACTGAAAAACTTACGAAACTTCTCATGTTCCCTAACTGCGCGGGACATGCTTGCCTCAAACGACCTTGCTGATGGGAGAAAATGTCAACTTGTTAAGTTTATTGTGTGGTATAAATCAGCATGAAAAAAACGCAGTCTAATTCTTCGCACTTGATATCAATGCTCCGAAATGTCGTAAATAAAAAGTTACGTTCCATTATCTTTCATGTTGTACAGTGCAGTTACTGTAGCCAGGATTTAAATTTCTGTAGAACAGGGCGGTATTTACTGCACTAGGTTATCACCATTAGCAAGGATGCGGTATTTACCATGTGTGATATACAAAAATTAATGAGGCACAGTAGCCAGTATCTGGATTTACCATACTGAATTGGACATGGTTTGTTTTTCCCAGAATTTTGTAGGGAGGGCAATATTTCGGAGTGGGTAAATTACCCTGGAGTGAGATCATTACTAAAGGGATCGTTAATTATTCTATGTGATTAATAGCAACCACTCAACAGTATTCCAACATGTGTTGTGTCTGGACATGTAGCTAATGAAACAGTTTTTGCAAACATTTAGGATGTGAATAAGGCCTTGAAAAAAATCTTGCCCTACTTGTACACTGAAAAATGTAATCTCTGCTTCTATGTGCCACGGTTATTGACTTGGAGAAATTCCAGCCAGTCACCCAGTTTAACGTTATACTTTCTATTCCCTTCCACCTCTTAACCCTAGCCTAGCACTGGAGGAATGGAATGTAAAGAAAGGAATGAGCTTACATGCCTTGTCCTAAAGAGAGAACCATGCCTGCTGTATTATCCCAGTTTTCATTTATAACTGGAACACATTCTGATGCCCAGGTTTTCCTCAGTTATGCATAGCACACAATGGACAATTTGAGCAAGTTCTTGGTTACTGTCTCTGATGTAGTGTAACACTACAGGCCGCAGAGTAGAGTGGGTCTATTTAAAACAGAATAGCAGAATTAAGCCACAGCACTATGCACCTGATACAATCATTTATTTAATTATGGGAACTTGTTATAACATATTATGTAAGAATAAACCCCAACATGCACTGCAGTTTCAGACTTCAAATGCCCTCATTTTGGCAGTCATGCAGATAGTGCAGATCTACAGATTCTAGAGAGGTGCTCATACCTGTACCTTTGCCATCAGCATCTGGTGGTGTTCTTTTAATGATGCCGCAACCGCTACGAAGTAACTATAGTTCAGTGAACAGGCTGTGTAGAACAGAGTCCTACAATGTCATGAGGATATTTAAGTATTGATTCCTTACCTAGTATAGTATTTCACACCATCTGATACTTGAGGGAGAAACAGGGAGCCAGTAAGAGGAACCGGTAAGGAGTCTGTGCGAGCTGCAGGTGCGGAGGCCATGTTTGATGGGCACTAGGAGTTGGTTTTCTGAGGAGCTGTTCTGGTTGATCATGTTGGACATAGATTTGCTGGCCTTGCATGGTGACTGTTCTGCTACTTTCAGAAAGTGGTCAAGATAAGACACATTCCTGGAGTAGGCTCCAGATGCAGCAAATAACCACAATAAGGAACTGAAGAAGTGTTGTCCAGATCCAGTTAGTCTGTGCTCTGACACAGTATGCAAAGACCTGATAGAAAGCCAATGAAGCTGGTGATGTGGGTGAACTTTGCGTAGGTAGACCACAAGCTTTCAAAAAGTGGCCCTGAGTAGCAGAAAACCACTGGCAGAGAGTTGGGTTCATGATAAAAAATATTATCTTCTAAAGGAAAGAAAAGCAGTTCAAATACAATACCTGGTTAACACATAATTGTGGATATCTAAAAGATAATTCTGTAAGTCAATACCGTTATTTAAAATGTTCTGTTCAGTTTACTTCAAAAACTGATAAATTGTTCCGATTCTCAGTGTGGTGGTGTTTACTAGCATTAGGCTTAAGCAAACTGTATTCCACCCATGATGGGTCTAAAGACCGGAGAGAGAGAAATCAGACTCAGCGCAACCCCTGATCCCAGCCATCTGGCACCTTCAGTGATGCCAGGTGAGTCCGGCCCACCCAGATCCTCTGGTCTTGAGAGCAACTCCTCTGCAGGCGTCAAAATATCACCGACCTGCTCTTACGTACTGCAAATGATAAAGAGATTAAACACGCATTTGCAATGCAATAGGTCTTGCATTAGCGAAAGTTTTAGCTATTGGCATTGTAAATGACAATGCCTTTTATTTATGTTTTAAAAACCAACAGATAAATAAAAGGCATTGTCATTTACAAGGACAAGCGTTCAAACTCTTGCAAATGCGAGACCTATTGCATTGCAAATGCTTGTTTTGAGTTTGTGGTCTATTTTGCAAGGGTGTGGACTTGACATACACCAAATGGTGACCAAGTCAAGATTTATATTGCGCGCTACATACCCATAGGGTCTCAAGGCGCTTGAGGAAGGGGGGGGGGGAATTACTTGTCGAATATCCAAGTTTTAAGTTGCTTTCTGAATGCTAGGTGGTTCTGAGTCAGGCGAAGGTGAGTGGGAAGAGAGTTCCAGGTTTTAGCTGCCAGGTAGGAGAAGGATCTACCTCCCATGGTGGCTTTGTTGATGCGAGGTACAGTGGCAAGGGCTTGGTTGGAGGATCGTAGCTGACGGGAGGGGGTGTAGAAGGACAGTCGTGTGTTGAGGCATTCGGGTCCAAGTTCGTAAAGTGCTTTGTGTGCGTGGGTTAAGAGGCGGAAAGTAATCCTCTTATTTACGGGGAGCCAGTGGAGGTTTTTCAGGTGACCAGAGATGTGTTCTTTATGCGGGATGTCTAGTATGAGCCTGGCTGAAGCGTTCTGGATGCGTTGGAGTTTTTTCTGGAGTTTTGCGGTGGTACCGGCGTATAGGGTGTTTCCGTAGTCCAGGCGGCTCGTGACCAGTGCGTGAGTGACCATTTTTCTAGTTTCGGTGGGGATCCAGCGAAATGTTTTTTTGAGCATGCGAAGAATGTTAAAGCAAGATGATGAGACGGCGTTGACTTGTCTGGTCATCGAGAGTGAGGAGTCCAGGATGACGCCCAGGTTCCGTGCGTGGTCCGTCAGGATGGGTGCTTTTCCAAGGGCCTCTGGCCACCAAGAGTCATCCCAGGCGGAGGGGGAGGTGCCTAAGATGAGGACTTCTGTTTTGTCTGAGTTAAGTTTCAGACGGCTGTGCTTCATCCACTCGGCTACTTCTTTCATTCCTTCGTGTAAGTTGTTTTTGGCGGTGTTAGGGTCTTTGGTGAGTGAGAGGATCAGTGTAGGAGATGATGTTGAGATTGTGTTGGCGAGCGATGGCCGCAAGGGGGCTCGTGTACACGTTGAAGAGGGTGGGGCTGAGTGACGATCCTTGCGGCACGCCGCAGATGACTTCAGAGTGGAGGGAGCCGGACTCTCTGAGTTCTTCCGGTGAGGAACGAGGTGATCCATTCCAGTGCTTTTCCTTGGATTCCGATGTTTCTGAGGCGCTGTAGAAGGGTGCTATGGCAGACTGTGTCGAAGGCTGCGGAGAGGTCAAGGAGGATGAGGGCGACTGTGTCTCCATTGTCCAATAGAGTTCGGATGTCGTCTGTTGCTGCGATGAGTGCGGTCTCAGTGCTATGTTTGGCTCGGAATCCGGACTGTGAGGGGTCGAGGGATTTGTTGCTTTCGAGGAAGGTGGCAAGCTGGTTGTTGACAGCTTTCTCGATGACTTTGGCCGGGAAAGGAAGAAGCGAGATGGGGCGGTAGTTTTTGAGTTCGGTGGGGTCAGCTGTGGGTTTTTTCAGAAGGGCGCTGAGTTCTGCGTGTTTCCAGCTTTCCGGGAAGGTGGCGGAGTTGAGGGAGCAGTTGATGACGTCTCGGAGGTGTGGAGCTATGATGGAGTCTGCTTTGTTGAAGATGTGGTGAGGGCATGGGTCAGTTGGGGATCCTGAGTGGATGGAGTTCATCAGGCGGATGGTGTCCTCAGTGGAGATTGGGTTCCAGTCGTTAAGGATGTTCAAGGGGGGGTGAAGGTCCTGCAGTAGGTTTTGTGCTCGGTACAGAGACTGCGGACTATGGAAGGGGATCCAACGAAGGTCCACAAGTATCGATCTGCTGTCTCCATACAGGGGCCACAGACTGTGGTTTGCTATACCTTTTGGTATCTCAGTAAGTGTGTAGATTGTTAGATCTTTCTTCAGGCTGAATATGAAGGAGTACATCCGAAACGAATATTCTGAATTTCGTGTTTTCACAAATTAAAAGTACTGTTAAATTGGTGATGGAATGCTCTGCACTGGTTACCATAGACAAATGTTTTTTTTGTTTTTGCTCCACAGAGGATGACAACGTTGCAGCAAAAATCCTATCCTACAACCGTGCCAACCGGGCTGTTGCTCTTCTCTGCAATCATCAAAGAGCTCTTCCCAAAACCTACGAGAAATCCATGCAGACGCTTCAGGCCAAGGTAAATGAGAGACCATTGCAGATTCCGCATTCTGCTTATTGTTGAGACGTGAATGTACTTAAAAAAAAAACACTTGATATTCATTGATGTTGCTAATGGTGCATAGGATGACTAAGTAATCTGGGGAGGAATAGGAGGGTCCTAATTGTATTCACCAGGTCACTGAGTTGTGGTATTTTCGACCTTAGGTGATAAATCATAGAAGAATTTTACTAGCATACAATTTAATGCTGTTCTGATGTAGCAGTCCAAGGTTTTTATCCTCCACCACCCACCTAACATGTTTCTTCTCATTCTATTCTGCCAAAGTCTGTAGAGGCGGTAGTCTTGGCCTCATGCTTCTTTCATCACAGGGCTTTTTCTCCTGGTACTTTGTTTCTTTCTCATCTTCTAGTACACTTGCTCCCGCATTTTTTGTTCGCTCTGGACACCTTCTGTGTCAAGCTCATGTGCCTACCAATCCTTGTTGGCCTTTGTTTTTCTGTTTTTTGCAGCTGTTCCTATATTTGAGGAAATGGGTAGCGCATCACCTAGTAACATAATGACAATGTCTTTCGCTGTTTATTACAGACCAGAGATATGATACATACACGGCTTAAACTTCATAAAATGTTATATTAGGCATAATAACTTTAGCCGATAATCCAACAAGTGGGGATGGAGGGGTCATAATAACTTTAGCCAGTAATCCAAAAAGTGGGGATGGAGGGGGGAACAGATACTCTAAAGAAGGGGAAAAGGAGAAGGGATGAAAGAAGGGAAGGCATACAAACAGAAGCAATACCTCCTTATAACATCGGAAGACTGAGGTATGTCTGCCTCACACAGATGCAGATTTTGTCTTTACAATGGTATTTTTAGCTCTTACATTAGCATAGGCCCTTTTGGCCTTGTTGTGTACGTAGTTCGTTATGTAAATCCCTCCCCGATAAAACATAAATGTCCTAGTAATTATCACCACCATTGAGTTTTCCAGGTACTTGACTCGGAACGTATAGGACACATACAATTTTATATAAAAAAAGAGTTATATTGTTGCCATTGGACCAATTTCTAAAAATTAGTTATTATATGATGCTTTGGGAGCACTGCACCACTGTTCTACTGTACTTAGAACGTAGCCTATAGACCAATCTTCTGTGGATGATATTGTCGGCCAACGATGATGTAGTAGTCATTCTTTGGCTGCTGCAAGTGAAGTCGCAGCCACCCGTAGGAATGATTTGTCAATCCAGGGATATCTTTGACGTCCTAATATAGGGTAAAATGTGATGGTGGTATGGAATTACTACCTACCTTGGACAATTCTGACCAAAGAGCCTGCCAGTAGGGGGGCAAACTCTGACAGTACCATAGAGTGTGTATTAAGTCACATCCATGTACCTGCATTGTTCGTATGCATCATTCTGAGTCACCCTACTTTGTGCAATCTCCTTAAAGATCCGTACCGGAAATGCAAAATTTTGAGATTTGTAAATTTCACAGATCCGTTCCAGAAATGCTGAATTTTGAGATTTGTACATTTCACCCTGACTTCTCTGAAGACTCAATCGTGTGAATACATCATGTCAGACTAGTTCTCTTGGATGTTCACATTATTTTCTCAATACCAGTTTCTTTGCTTGACATCATATACTAATGAATTAACACACTGGGGATACCTTATCTCAATGGGTAAGGGTCTTCAGTGCCTCTAGAGACAGCTGTGAAACTGCCTGTAATGACATTGATGTATACTGCAGTCCCACAGTTTTTTAAAGCTTATGAGGAAAAATTGATCAGTCGTCAAATAATTTTCATGCTCTAGTCAGGCCATGTTTGGGGATAGCAAAACACACAAGATGATGGACGGCATGTTGCACAATGGCAAAACCTTTACCTGCAGTCACAGATCTGGGTTTAATCCATCGTTATTTTGCTCACCAAGCCACCCCAGTTCAGACATGGCCATATGCAAATCAGCCTTGACCATGTAAGGGCAGAGACAACCAAACCATCCGTGTTCCCCCTGTTAGTATGCACGTGGGCTGTAAACTGTGCCTTGCCCACCGGGTGGTTGTATCAGGATAAGTTGAGAAGCCAGTGCCTTCGAATTGGCCACGGCAGACCCAGATCAGCCTCTAGATTAATAGGTGAGTCGTCTGAAAGTGTGCCCTCTAATATTGAGGTCTCAAAGAGAACAGGAAGTAAATGGTGGGTCATCAGGAAAAAAATACAACTTTGTTTGTGTACCATGGACTGGGGACCCATATGTGTATTCCCGGTCCGTCCGATGCAAAAGACGCCATATGTCGCAGAGGCCATGATCAGCCACTAGATCTTCTAGGAGGGCTCTGTCTGCAACTGGTGCGCTCTTAGACTGCATCCTGGGCCAAATTCAAATCTCTGCCTACCAGGATGTTGACGATAACTGTATCCGTCAATACTCTTGTGAGTTGAAGTGGAAAGGCACACCTTGAGCCTGTGGGTGCATACACTGCACCTATGCATAAAACTTTAGCATTAATCTTTAGTTTGGCCAGCGCATAGCAAACCTCAGGATCGACCCAAGTCTTAAACACTACCTTAAATAACATTCTCTGAATCGGGTTGGATACACCACATTTCTGTGGGGTTGGTAAGTCGTCTGCCGCTCTCAGAGGGCAACAACTGTGCATCTCTTTGCCCACCCAATCCCGCTGAAGCTTGTCTGCTTCTTTCTTTGTAAATGTACATGTATTTATATAGCACAAATCGCCCACACAGCAGGCATCTATGCGCTTGCTTAGGGAACCCGTCCTGGTATTCCCCTGTGAGATACCCCGGCAAGGTATCCACAAGGTGAAAGCCAGGCATCCCTCCGCGAGGGGCCGTTGTGGAGATTAAGCAAGCTATTGCCCAGAGTCGCAGAGTGTGAACCCGTGAGTCGAGTAGGCACCGGAGCGAGAATTATCGAGTCCGTGGAATTATTGAGCCCAACCCCCGTCGGGGCGGGGAATTGAACCCTGGTCCAGGGCCGATCTCAGCTTCCGGGTCTGCCGCCTCTAACCCCTGAGCCACACTTCTCCACAAGGTGCGTCTCCTGGAGAAGGGTTATGTTAGTATGTTTGGAGTTTAACTAAAAGAGCACTTTATTACACTTGATGTAATGTGTAAGACCTTTGACATTCCAGAAAACAATGTGCAAGGGTGTGTTAATGGTTATAGAGATCACAAGATTCAAAGGAACAATCAAAGAGTCGTAAGTGCAAGGAAATGTTAGATCCTGTTAGCAGTCTACGGGTTGCTGTTGAAAGGGTAGAGCAGACAAGGGGAAAGAGGGGGGGGGGGTAAGCAATAATTAAAATATGCAAAAGTAAGTATAGGAATAGGTGGTTTAACGGTAAACAGAAGAGATGAAGGAAAAGGAGGGAAAGAAGAATTGGAGTGGTAAAAGAAAAGGACTATGCACAAAGAAACACTATACTATGTGTACGAGTGTTATGCCAAGAATCCCTCTAGGATTTAGACAACCCCATTACCTGAAGTGAGAGACCATGGGACCCCACCTTGGTCTCGAGTTGGACACCCCCAAGGGATGTTAGACAACTGCGAGCTTGAGTGTCTGCATGCAGGAACCTCAGCGTCTCTAGTCAATGTGTCGGCTGGGAAGTCTCGGTCTCCTCTATCTATCTTAGCAAGACGTGATGTATATATACCCATAGGTCTACCCAGGGGCACTACCTTGCCGTATTACAGTGTCGGCCTAAGGATGACGTTGGCATGAACTTTATACATAGATATTATACAGGAGATGGTAGTCCTGCTGTGCTTCTGAGAATTCTCATGCATAATGTATGAGATTTCGAACTAGGGAAAACTCGCATTCGGAATGCAGTGTCATATCTAGGTAAAAGGTCAGTCCCTGTAAACCGTTACAAGTGTAATGTAGGGAAAAAAAATAGGTGAAGGGTAATGAAGTTACTGCGGCATATATTATAATACCTATATTTAATACAAAAAGTCTGTGACCCACCGAAGTTAACTCTTTGAGGATCATGTCCATTGTGTTCTCTGAAGATCCTTGCTGAGGCAACAAAGGTTTAGTTTGGGTGACCACCTCTGCAATGACCAGCTGCCTTGTTTATTTCCCAGACTCTGTTTTGGCTGGTGAGCAGTTCATCCTTGGCAACGGATATAACCAGATACTGATAGTCGGTTTCTCCTCTCCTCGTAGGGGACGTCAGAGGATGTCAATTTAGTGGAGGTCTCCTTGGTGGAGCCCACTCTTGCCTGAAAGGGCGCAGACTAGCGATGGACTAGGATATCAGAGCTTGTCAGAAACACCTCGGGCCTTCTGGAAAGGAGCGGATCATGTGCTGATGAATACTTTGAGCCAGCAGTTGCCTAGGAGAAAAGAATCTGTGCCCCCCTCTGGGGAGATATGCAGCGTTATAATTCAGAGGAAGAGTTCATCCAGCTGTGAGCACTCAATTCCAAAACGTCCCCTCGGGTATCAACTGCTGTTAATACTGCTAGGTCTTTAAGAGTTCTCTTACCGCAGTGGACTAATTGCGTCCTTTAGGGTGAGTAACAAAAATGGTTGCGTCGGGACTGTTGTGATGAAAGGGGCAGACTGTACTTTGGTCTTGAGCTCTACCCCTACGGGGAATCAGCTACACACCATAAGGCTGATCTGTGGCGTGTGTGATTTATTTTTTGTGTACACCAGCTCAGCTGTTCGAAATTCTTGTCCACCGATACAAGGCTCTGATGCATATGGCGGTTGAATACTATGGTTGAGCCTCTGTCTAGCCCTTTAGGTAGGCAGTTTGCTTCCACAACTAGTTTCTGTCATAGCAACTGCAGGATGAGGTTTCAAGTGCAGCAGCGTCAGAATAAGAAAACAAATTAACATACCAATCAATAAATATACAGTTATTTTTGCCTCCATCGTTGTCCAGTTGTAGTTTTTTAATAAAAGAGAAACATATTTTATCCTTTGGCTCTCCCTAGTTGCTAACTAAAATATTTATACAGCTGCCAAGGTGCTTAAACACTTTGTGCGGCCTAACAAAGAATGCTGCTGCTGCTTGAAACTAACTGTCAAAAGGCCTGGATCGTGAAGGAGGCTTAATTTCCATCAATATAACTGTCAGGCTCCCTGAGCTTTTCCAATTAACCTGATAAGATTGCAGGGGCTTAGAGTGTGCTGCTGATGCCTCTGCTCTGTGCAGTCTGACAGTTAATGTCCGTTACCTTAGGACATAAATCAGACCTCTTGCGATGAGGCCAGAAGACTCGGCAGAGCATGTCAAATATTTCTGGCCAGCCCTGCTTATTCTCTGCACAGGCGGAAGTTCACCCAGCAGTAACAGTGACCAAAGAACTTTCTCTGCACCCAGCTGTTTTTATTCTTCAGCAACAAGATCACCAACATCTAAAAAACATTGAGACCCGACAGCAACTTTCACTCTCACAGCCCTTCTGCCCATATCTACCAACAGCCAGAGGACCACCCTGACCACCATCACAACTCAAGAAACTGCAACAACCATGCAGTCCATACACTCAGGAACACCTTTGGACCCCTGCCTGTACCACTTCTTCATCAAAGGACTATCAACAACTCGATCATCACAGCCACCTTCCTGGATGTCTGTAAACATGCCACAGTACTCCTCCTCAAGAAACCCTGAGCAGATCCAAAGACGATAGCTAACTACTGGCATATCTCCCTTCTATCCTATCCGGCAAAAGTCTTAGAAAAGATGATGAATGCCTAGCTATCAACGTTGCTGACAACCAGCTCCTTGACACCACTCAGCCTGGATTCAGTCCTAAAAACAGTACACAGGCTGTTACCATCACAGTCTTTGGTCAACATCTGGCCCTCATCCTAGTGCATTTTCAGCCTTCAACACCATCTTCTAGCCAGTCCTATCCAACAACTGCATGAAGCCAGCATCCATGGTTCTGAATTTCAATGGATTTGCTCTTTTGTGACTGACTGCACCAGGTTGGTCAGCCTTGCCTCTTCACCTCAAACATCAACCACTCTGTTCAAAGCCTTACTGACCCCACTCGCAGTGTGCTCCACACCCACAGAAACATCATATCCTATGCGGACGACATCACACTCATACTCTTCCTCTCTGACAATACTCTAATCATCTAGACGAATTTCCCCGTCTGCATGACCGAAGTCGCCAGATGGATGAAAAGCAACTGCCTCAAGCTCAACACAGAAGATGGAAGTTGTAATTTTTGGACAAATACTCCACGCAGTGGTCCTCCACTTGGTGGCTAGTCGAACTTTAACCCAAACTCCTCCTGGCAACCCATGCAAAAAACCTCAGAATAGTAATCTACAACCAAGTCGCCATGACCTGCCAAGTGAATGCAGTCTCCTGCTTCCATAGAATCAAGATGCTCAGGACAATCCCCATCAACACTTGAAGAACCTGTCACCAGTGCAATCACTACCAGCAAGCTGGACTACGGAAGCCCACTCTATGCTGGAATCAGCACTAACCTGACCAGTAGACTTAATACCATACAAAACTCAGTTGCCAGGCTCACCCTTAACCTGCCGTCTTTCACTCACTTAACCTCGCATCACAAAACGCTCCACTGGCTCCCAGTCCACAAACCAGTACACTTCAGACTCCACATACATACATACAAAGCCTTACACAATGTTGCCCTCTCCCATGTACCTCAACAACCGCGTAAACGTCCACAAACCTACCAGACACCTCTTCTCAGCTGTACTCCTACTTACACATACCCCACGCATACGTTGAGCCAGATCAGATGGAAATGCCTTTTCCTACCTCGCTCCTAAAGCCTGGAATGATCTGCACCTGCACATCAGAGCTGATTCCTCAGTTCTTGAATTCTTCAAGACACTGAAGACCTGGCTCTTCACCTCGTCCTGACTTTGGCTCCTTCAGCTCTTCCTTCAGCACCAAGATACCCTCTGGGGTGAGTTATGTGCTATGCAAATACACATAACATTCTAATTGACCATTTGACTGAAATTGAAGTAGTAGGCTGTACGTTAGAGTGGCGTGCATCTGTTTTTTAACCAATAGTCACCAGTTGTCCATCTCTCCTACAATCCCTCTTTACATAGGTTTTTTTAATTTTTTTTACACCCTTCCTTGTGTCACCCACAAGGACCTGTAATGGTTTCCAGGATGGTTCCGCAGGAGCGTCAGGAATCCGGAGAATAATCCTCAGCCTTCCCCTACAGCCTTTCGATTCTATCAGACTCTAGAGTATCGAATGGCTCGCCAGGGGAAAACAGGGAAACAAAACAAGGAAAGGTTGGGGAAAACAACAGGTCTTGGCAGTGGACTTCGGAGTGGACACTTGGTGATAAGGCAGGCTGTAAGGGAAGGCATATATTACAATCTATACTTGATAACAACACTATGTATATATGTACATACGAACATCACATACCACATCTAATCGTCTGGACCTCGGGACATTGCTGGTGGGTAGTAGAAGGTGTTCATTTTTCTGTACACAAGACAAAGGACAATAAGACCACTATCCCACTCTATGCTAGTAAAGGGAACTTTGTGCATCCTACAACCTATTCTGCTGTGTCTCCTGTTGACCTTTGCTGACTTATTGCCCAACAAGGATTGCCAAAACCTTGGTCTCAGCCCACCCGCCTCCCGCCGCCTGACTCCTTTCCCACCTTGGGGTTTGGCCGCCGAGTGGAGCGCGGTGTGAGGGCCAAAAGACCACAAGACCCAGCATCCTTAGCGGCACACGCCTCGACATTTGCGCGCCAGGAGGCGCTCAAATACAGCGTCACCCCGGTCGAGGGGGGGAACTCTGTGCATCCTACAACCTATTCTGCTGTGTCTCCTGTTGACCTTTGCTGACTTATTGCCCGACGAGGATTGCCAAAACCTGGGTCTCAGCCCACCCGCCTCCTGCCGCCTGACTCCTTTCCCACCTTGGGGTTTGGCCGCTGAGTGGAGCGCGGTGTGAGGGCCAAAAGACCACAAGACCCAGCATCCTTAGTGGCACACGCCGCGACATTTGCGCGCCGTGAGGCGCTCAAATACAGCGTCACCCCGGTCGAGGGGGGGAACTCTGTGCATCCTACAACCTATTCTGCTGTGTCTCCTGTTGACCTTTGCTGACTTATTGCCCGACGAGGATTGCCAAAACCTGGGTCTCAGCCCACCCGCCTCCCGCCGCCTGACTCCTTTCCCAACTTGGGGTTTGGCCGCCGAGTGGAGCGCGGTGTGAGGGCCAAAATGAGGAAATATACATTTTTGGTCATGTTATGTTCCCTAGCGCGTACCCCACCGACTCCATGTACCAGCTTAAAGTGCATGTAACTTCCCTCCTGTGTCAGCTATGAAGACGCAAATACATTTGCGTCCAACGTTAACTTGTCCTCTTTCAGATCCACCCTGAATGGATTATATAGTCCGTTCCTAAGTATGCTATGCCACCGTCTTTTTGTAGTACACTTCACATGTTTTCCTGCTCTGGCCAAGTAGGCCCTGAATTTCTGCCATCGAGCCTCTTTTGGCTCCTGACTCTGACAGCCTCTGCCCAGGCTACCTCTGTACCCGTGAACTCTGACTTACTTTCAGCGCGGCCCCTCGCGCTCAGCCTGCTTTCTGCCAAGACTGACTATAACCTTCAAGTTATCTGTTCCGCTCCTCGAGAATGCATTCCTGCCTACTAGCTTCAGTAAACATCCTCCCCAGCTGCAGAGCCAAAGGGCCGACCTGTCTCAGTGCAAGTAATTCATAGCCTCTGTTACCATGCTCCCATGGAAGGCCTCATGCCCCCACGCTTCTCATGCAGACACTTAGGCGCTTATACACGCATCCACAGTTAGCATAGAATAGCTTCTGCCCTAGAGACCTTTCCGCCCAGATAGTATGGTTCCTAAACATTAGATATCAGATATGATAGAAGTACAAGTTGATCTGACATGCCAGACTTCTGTCTCTTTCCGTCAGTGTAAATGTCAAGTCCTCTGCACCCCTCCAATCACACGTCATGCAGCTGCGCGCGCATCCAAGCTTCCGATTTCTGCTGACATTGCAAACAATTCTGTTAGCACCACCCCTTGGTGCCACCCACTTGCGTCACCTATCAGTGACGTTTCTAGCACACACCTCCAGTTCACGCCTAGTTCACGCTTCTTGATTACGTACTAGTAACACGTGTATACTGTTATCTTGTCTTCTCTCAGCTGTTACGCCTACTACACTACTTCCTATGGTATAAATCAAGTATATAAGCTATGTAATGTCAATAAAGTTTGCTCTATCCCTTCTGACACCCCTGTGGTGGTCAGAACATGATATCCTGGTCACGACCATTCCTTTATGAGGAATAAAACCCCTAAGAAACTCTAACACCACGGACTCTGTCTTTTTTCATTCCGATTGAGTTATTATTGATTAAGTACTTACCTGCATAGAAATTAAGAGAGTAAATTAATTATTTACGTCATTTTGGCGCCCGAATAGGGACCCCTCCCCCACCTCACGCGCCGGTTGGCGCATTGCAAGCTCTGTCCCCTGCCGTCAGTTAGACGGAACCTACGCGTACCGGCAGGATTTCCTGCATCTCCCTCTGACCCAAGGAGGTGACGAAGACTGCGATCAGTGCCCAGACGAGGCGGTGAGGAGTGCGGAGGATCCCGACCAGAGCCTAGTCGAAAGAAGCAAGGTCCGAGGTGTCAAGAGGCCCACCAGGTTTCCGAAGTTTTCCGAGGTTTTCCGAAGTTCTCCGAAGTTTTCCGAAGTACCGAGTCGAGTCCAGTCGAGTTTTCCGAGGCCTTCTGTTTCCGTGCTTCCCGGTGAGTACCATTGCTGGGTCGTATCTAGACGGGTTTGGGTACACAAGTCCGGTCTGCACTGTTTTTAGGCAGTGTATCTGTACTGTTTAGCAGTATATCTAGTATTCCGAATTTCTGCACTGTTACACCAGTGTATCTGTACTGTTGAGCAGTACATCCAGTATAGGGGGGTAGTCATCTATGTCTTAAATGTCTTCTTATGTGATTAATGTCGTGGTATGAATGTGACCGTTTAATGTGCATTTTTTTGTTTCTTGTATAAAGTAGCTGTAACCAGTATTAAGTAGTAAGGATTGAGTATTCAGTAATAAGTAAGCAAAATGCTGTTTTTCAACAAGTTAAAGCAGATAGGAACTAGGAAAGGGATACTGGAGGAAGAAATTCCTATTCCCCCTAGGGACACTCCAGGTAACTTTATGTACCACAAGCATGGCATAGATGCCATATTATATCTAGATTTATGGGCCGATTACACCAAGCACCTAGACGAAAGACACAGATGGCCTGTAACCGGAACATGGGATGCCGAGTGCATCATGAAGGTAGAAGAAGCATTATGGAAAAAGAAAGCTAGACAATCCCAGAAAGACGCCATAGAATTCTGGCGTAAGGAATCACATAAGCGTGCTGAGAAGGCACTCCGTAGAGAAGACAGACTTAAGGAATCAGAAAAAGCCCAAGAAAACGAATTAGTTATTGAAGGGATCCGAGTAAAAACAGAACAAATAGACCGTGCCCGAAACAATGTTGTAAACGGAATGTATCTCGCAGCCGAGGGCACACCTGAGGCCCTATCAGAAATACCGAAAAACTTACCGCCACCATTAGTTCCAACTAAAGTAATGCATAAAACTACTAAAGACATATTCCTAAATTCATATTTAGAGGATGTAGCACCAGCCTACGCCAATCTGCCTGTCCGTGCCCTGCCCACTGACAGGGACGGGGGTGGCACTACGCCCCCAGATCATGTTCCGCCAGTACCGCGACAGACCTCCCCTGTTCCGCCAGCTCCGCCACTTCCCGCACCCAAGATTGACCTACCGAAACAAGTCCTACCTGATCCTACTAAACGACAAATTCAAGTTCAGATCCAGACTCAGCAGGGAGATAATGCCCAAGCATCCGCTTCAGGAGGTGCGACTGCGGGTCCTCGGACCCCGCCATTAACACGCAGATTCAATTTCAGGGACACGCAGAGTCCTCTCACGTTCCAGTCTCCCCGCCTTGACGCATTAAAGGAAAACATGTCAGTTTGCAGATATGATCCAGTACCCGGAAAAAACGATCTAATGATATTGGCCTCACTACGATTAAGATCTGCCACTGATATCTTGCTATGCTATGTAGGAATGAAGGAGCGTCTCGATAGAATATATGAGTTTGTTCAGACAGGGAAAGACCCTGACAGTGTCAAGGATGCCATGGATAAACAGAAAGTTGACATTCAAGCACAGATATTACGATTTTTCATAAATTGTCTAATAAGAGAACGAGACCGGCCTGAGACAGATCAGAGTGAATTAGATGCACTAAACAAGTGGGGTCAAAACATAGCCGATGGAAAACATGACAGGGGGGCTTGCATAGCCAGTATGTACCAGAAAATTAGAAGGGCAGTGATAACGGCACACCAGAAAGGGAATGACAAAGCTTCCTCCGAGGAGGAAGAACTTGAAGAACAAGGAAGGACTACAGATACTATAGCGTATGTAGGTAAGGGAAACTACCTTAGGAAAGGCATCCGTCCGGAAAACAAGAGAGTTTTTCTCTCTGCTTTAACAAACCCGAATTCTTCTGAACATCAGTTCCAGGAAACTGATAAAAGGCTTCGAGACCGAATGGGGTACCATGTACTCAATTCTATGGATGAACAGGAACTAGCCCGGTCAGCCGTGTTATGGGCCGAAAACCCAGACATATATCATGATGATACGTTAGCACAGACATTCTTGAACCTTTCCCCAGACGAGCAGAAATTAGCAGGTGTATACATGATTCAGCACCTCCTCATCAAGTACAGAAACAATCATTCCGATCCAGGTCCCTTACACGAAACATTAGAAGCACTACTCATGGATAGATGGAGAGGTTTCAGTACCAAGTTAATACAAATAATTCTAGAACAACGACATAAATACAACACCTTCATAAGCTCTGAATATGTCCCCCCCCCGCCTCCAGAAAGAAAAATGTACCACATGCAATGCGGTAGTGGCATTGAAAGTCAGAACCCCTTACGAGAAGTACACCCAGTTATGGGTACGGATCACACCTTGAAGCGTGTGTATGTTCACACACCACTGACTAAGTTAGAACTGTTAGAAATGAAGAAATTAGTCCCGTGTCACGATAAAGACCCTGCAGATTTTCACAGAGAGCTCAAAGACATGTTACTCATGGGGGATTATACGTATGATGATATTATGAAAATGTTAAAGGTACTGCTGCCCACGGGCATTTACGAGAAATTAAAGGAAAAAGAATGGGAGGTGGGGGACACAAAGATAGCATGGGCAGAAATAGAAGACGAAGAAAGCAAACGGATCCCAGGGTTAGGCCTTTGGGATAAGACTAAAGCATTACCTGGATTAATAGTACAGGTTCTGCCAAGATTGACAACTAGACAGGAAGATTGGGACGCAATCTCGTCCTGTAAACAGAAACAAGATGAGGATACTAGTGACTTCTATTCAAGATTCGAGAAATGTTTCATTATAAATAGTGGCCTACAACCAAGCAGCGAGTCATATCCACACCTTTTCGTATCAAAATTAGTCGAATTCCCTACCATTAGTTAAAAATAGAGTGTACAAAGTTGAAAGTACTTGGCAGGCAAATACGCCATCCCAGATGTTACAAATGTTACAATATCATCAGAACAGAATTAGAGAAGAACAAGATCAGGAACAGAAACGTATGAAAGACACGAAAATGAAAATGTTAGTAGCTCAGACGGTCCCAGCCGACGGTCAAAGAAAAGGTGGGGCCCAGACAAGTCACTCTACAGCTCCCGTTAAAGGGACATGTAATTATTGTAAACAGCCAGGTCACTATGTACATGAATGCCCAGTCCTGAAACATAACATTTCAACAGGTAAAACTAAAGAAAGACCGCATCCGCCTAGACACGATCAGGTCCAGCAACAGACCTCACAAAATGTACAGCCAATGCAGAGTACACAGCCTATGCATGCTCCATCTCACACAGCGCAGACAGTAGCAGTACCGCAGCCACAGCCCATTGCCGCGACTCAGCAAGTTTCACAACAAATGTACCAGTATGCCCAATCTTCATATCCAGATTACCCCCGATACACATGAAACAGCCTAGAGAGGGAAGGTGGTTTGCCTCTTATTGAAATTCCTGTAGATCAAGAAGGTCCTTATGTACACAGTCACGTATTGGGAAAAGACAGAAAGTTTTTAATTGACACAGGGGCAAGTCGCACTACAATCAGTCATAATGAAGTCCCAGGGGCACCCCTCTCAGGCTCACAGAATGTTTCCCTTGGTTTTTCAGGACAGCCTATTGTAAATGAAGTGTCGGAACCAGTACCGTTGGCTGTGGGTCCATTATCACGAGTTACAGATTTGTTACTTACGAAATCATGTCCAGAAAATCTGTTAGGAATTAAAACACTGAAGGCGCTAGGAGCTATAATATGCTGTTCCCCGGAGGGAGTTAGACTCTTTCTACGGGATTTCAAGGGTCATTATGTTTTACGAGAATTTGATGTCAGATTGAAAAATGTACCAGATCACCTATGGGCAAAAGGCCCAGCTGACGTAGGTTGTATGCATATCACTCCATATCGTGTTACACTCAAGACAGGAGTTGTTCTACCCAGAATCAGACAATACAAGTTACCACCCGATGCTGTAGTGGCTTTACTGAAAATCATTGAAGAGCTTATTGCCCAGGGAGTGGTCGTAGAGACTGACTCCAATATCTGTAATTCACCTATCATTCCAATTCTTAAACGTACAGACCCCAATGCACCGCCAGTATATCGGCTGGTGATTGATCTTCGAGAACTGAACAAATGCATTGTACCGCAGTACCCTGTGGTCCCCGATATCTCTTCCCTATTGACTGCTATTGATTCAGAAGCAACGTTCTTTACTGTAATTGACCTCAAGAACGCTTTCTTCAGTGTGCCTATTGATCCGGAGAGCCAATATCTCTTCGGATTCAGTTTAAATGGACGAAGTTTCAAATTTTCCCGCGCACCTCAAGGATTCACAGAAAGCCCCAGCATCTATAGTCAAGCACTGAAAAGACAACTAGATTGTATTCAAATGCCAGTTAACACCGCTTTACTGCAATACGTCGATCTACTGATCACCGCACGAAGTGAGCCCGAATGTGAACAAGCATCATTGACAGTTTTACATTTCCTGGCCGACAAGGGACACAAGGTGTCTCCTTCGAAGCTACAATTCTGTGTTCAGCAAGTTGTGTACTTGGGTCACTTGCTGTCCAAAGTGGGGAGACAGCTCACTCCCGATCGCATTCAGTTAATTGTAAATATGCCACGACCCCAGACACAAAAGGAAGTGCGGGCCTTTATAGGCCTCACCTCGTACTGCAGACAATGGATTCCTCAATATGCATTTCTAGCTAAACCACTCATCCAGTTAACAACGCAGGAGGCAGCAACGTCGATTGCCCTCCCTTGGACTCAGGAACATACACAAGCCTTTGAGGAATTAAAGAAAGCATTATGCCAAGCACCAGTTTTAGCGACACCATGTTACAGCAAACCGTTTACACTTTTTGTTACAGAACGTGACGGCACAGCATTGTCTGTCCTCACTCAAGACCAAGCAGGTTCACATAAGCCTTGTGCTTATTTTTCAAGTACATTGGATTCAGTAGCCCAGGCACTCCCTGCGTGCTTAAAGTCAGTAGCAGCAACAGCGCTAGCAATCAGACAGAGCGACTCAATTGTTCTAG
This sequence comes from Lissotriton vulgaris, assembly GCF_964263255.1. Taxonomy (NCBI): domain Eukaryota; kingdom Metazoa; phylum Chordata; class Amphibia; order Caudata; family Salamandridae; genus Lissotriton; species Lissotriton vulgaris. The sequence goes on along the minus strand of NC_141691.1, from coordinate 1,985,906,686 downwards.
GTCATCAGTTAACAGTACAAGTTCCACATTCCGTAGAGGTTCTTTTAAACAGAACCCAAACTCAACACTTGACTATAGCACGACTGACAGGTTACGAATTGACACTATTCCAGCCACACATAGAAATCAGACGTTGCAGTATCTTGAACCCAGCAACACTGTTACCTACAGTTATGACAGATCCAGTTCCGCATGATTGCATCGAGATCATTAATGCAGTAACAAAGCCCCGACGAGATTTAACAGATGTTCCATTGACAAATCCAGACCTGACACTTTATTTGGATGGTTCATGTATGAGAACAAGTACAGGAGAATTAGTGGCCGCGTATGCCGTGACCACTGACACTGAAGTTAAAGAAACACATCGTATTGATACACTGTCTGCTCAAGCGGCAGAGCTCATCGCTCTGACCCGAGCCTGTATTCTAGCTAAGAATAGAAATGTCAACATATACACTGATTCCCGTTATGCGTTCGGAGTTGTACACGACTTCGGCATGCTATGGCAAGAACGAGGTTTTCTGACCTCTCATGGTGCCAAGATCCAACATGGTCCCCTCATTCAAGCACTGTTAGAAGCAATACATCTGCCTTCAGCCATATCCGTCATGAAGTGTAAAGCACATACTAAAGTCACAGATTCTGTTTCCCAGGGTAACGACCTGGCAGACCAGACAGCAAAACATACAGCACTGACTCACACTCAGACAACTGATACGACAAAGACAACAGAACCGACAAACTGTATGACAGTCAGGGATCCCACACTAGATGTTATCGACATTCAGACTCATGCTACTCCAGAAGAAATAAAGAAATGGATTGAACTAGGAGGGATCCAGACAGATCAAGGTTGGATGACGAAGGGAAAATCTACATGTTTTCTCCCTGACTCTATGGTTCAAGTCATGATAAATACAGCACATAGTCCTGCACACCTAGGAGAGAAAGCGATGTTAGACAGTTTACAAAATCTTTGGAACAATAAACACTTACGAGCAGCCGCAAAACAGAAAGTGCGTACTTGCATGATCTGTTGTCAGTTCAATCCAGGTAAAAGCGTCCCTGTAGAGCAAGGTGGATTTCATCCTCCCGATCACCCTTTTGAAGTCCTCCAGATGGATTATATCCAGATGGACCGTTGTCGAGGATTTAAATATGTTCTCGTAGTTGTCTGTGCTCTGTCCCGCTGGACCGAAGCATACCCAGTCCCAGATTACACTGCTCCGACCACTGCCAAGCAGCTGGTTCGTGAATTCTTCCCACGATACGGCCTGCCTCGTGTCGTGTACTCAGATAACGGTCAGCCATTCTCATCTGCATTAATGAAAGAAGTTTCTTTATTACTGGGATACCAGTGGAAGTTCCATTGTGTCCGACATCCCGAAGCCGCAGGCCTTGTAGAGAGGCATAACCAGACACTAAAGATCCGCCTTGCCAAAATATGTCAGGAGAAAGGGGTCGACTGGATAGTCGCCCTGCCAGTGGCACTATTCTACATGAGAATGGTCGCCCATTCGAGATCAGGGCTATCCCCGTACGAGGTGGTCTTTGGCAGACCACCGAATATGTGGGGGACGCCCATTCCGAAAAAGATTACTGATGTTGATTGTAATATGTTGACAGATTACCTTGCCTCCTTGATGTCTGCACTCCAATCATGTCGTTCACAGGTTGCCGCAGCCTTCCCTGACAACACTGATGTAAAGCCGCACGACGTCCGTCCTGGCGACATTGTGCTAGTTCGCAACTTCGACAGAAAGAGTCCGCTGGAGCCCCGCTGGAAGTCCCCGAAGACCGTTCTTCTCACCACGAGGACTGCCGTGAAGATCGAGGGGAGAAAGGGGTGGGTTCATACGAGTCATGTGAAGAAATTTTTTGGACTAAAACCTGATCCAGACTCGTCCACCCCCACCAAAGACTGTGTCGAGCCAAAGGACTTTACAGAATCTGAACGAGAAAAAACTCCCCAAGAAGAGTATCGCCTGAAACTCCGATCTAGCAAGTCAGACAGTTTAATTGTTTAAGTCCTCCCCTAGGTGAATCGGTTAAATAGTTTCTGACATGTATCCCCTAGATCGAGATAGAGAGAGAGAGAGAGAAGCAAAGAAACGTACATATTGTAAATCACTTCGTAGTCACTGTATAGTGACACTATTAATCATGTTTATTCTGAGTATTTTAATTATCGTTGTTAGCATCGTTTTACCTATCTATTACCCTATTTTCAAGCGTGAACAATCTGCCTATAATGTATCTGCTGAACACACTTTTAGTGAGTTACCTCCACACGAGCTTTCCTACAGACTTGCGCTGCGCAACAACACATTCATTAGTATGCTACATCATTCTCATCAAACTAACAATGCTACAAATTGCTGGATATGTGGCCGACTCCCTCCCTACCAGAATTACAAGGGAGCTCTGCCCCTCTTTCCGTACCCGTTCACCCACAATGGCTCCTGCGGAGCATGGTTTAAAATTATTAATTCCTTAGATCCTGATATTGCTGTTTTCGATGGGGGTTGGGTTTGGGGAAACCTGAACTTAGTCCTGCTAGACGTCTGTTACCCAGATAAGGAGGGACTCCCCACTAGAATAGGAACTGATCTAGAAAATGAAGTATATGGATTAGGTAATTATACAATTAGCCTTATGATTCTTACTGTCGAATCCGAAGCTGCACCAGTTCTACCCATTATGTCAGTATTGCCAGTCACTGGTGAATTATGTATCAAGAAGAAAGGTTCAGTACACTTAGGTCATAGTAAATGCACTACTGTGGTCGAATTCAGTGATCATGGAAAATCGTCCTTTAAAGCTATTAGTCATTCTTACTTTGTTTGTGGTCATACCGCATACATACGTCTACCTCCAGATTGGGATGGTACCTGTTACATTGCATTCCTTCTGCCACCTGTTTTCCTAGCTCCCCCTGATTACCATAGAAACACCAATCTAGTAAAGAATAGATCCAGAAGAGATATCCCACTTGTCGACTACACAGAAACGGCATGGGAACAGTACACCGATTTTAATAAAGGATTCTTTTTCTTTTTAGGACCTGTTCAGAATAGTAAATTAATACGCAGATTAACTAGAACACTTGAAGCAGTAGTGAATGAAACTGCCTCCGCCTTAGGTAACTTAACAGAAGAGCAGTCCGCCATGCGGGTTGTTGTCCTTCAAAATCGTCTTGTTATTGACGTCATCTTGGCAGATAGAGGTGGAGCCTGTAAGGTCATCGGGTCAAGTTGCTGTGTTTTCATACCACAAAACGCACCATCTGTATATCAAGCTATCACCCGTCTCCATAAAATTGCAAATCAGATACATCAGAATCCAGGCACCTGGCTTGGTCCGGTTGGTTCTGGACAACGTTAACAGCTTGGGGATGGAAGATCCTATCCTTCCTAGGCATTGGCCTAGTCCTAGTATTCAGTTGCTGCCTGTGCCTGCAGTGTGGGCCAGCGATTTGTGGACTGTGTGCCACCTCTTGTATTGAACATTCCAGTTTTCTCTCAAAACGCAAACGAAAGAAAGAAGAACAAATGATGTTGCAAGAACAAACTGATCGGTTCATGAGGATCGATATTTCATGAAGGGTCCGTAGGGAACAAGGAGGGAATGAGGAAATATAAATTTTTGGTCATGTTATGTTCCCTAGCGCGTACCCCACCGACTCCATGTACCAGCTTAAAGTGCATGTAACTTCCCTCCTGTGTCAGCTATGAAGACGCAAATACATTTGCGTCCAACGTTAACTTGTCCTCTTTCAGATCCACCCTGAATGGATTATATAGTCCGTTCCTAAGTATGCTATGCCACCGTCTTTTTGTAGTACACTTCACATGTTTTCCTGCTCTGGCCAAGTAGGCCCTGAATTTCTGCCATCGAGCCTCTTTTGGCTCCTGACTCTGACAGCCTCTGCCCAGGCTACCTCTGTACCCGTGAACTCTGACTTACTTTCAGCGCGGCCCCTCGCGCTCAGCTCAGCCTGCTTTCTGCCAAGACTGACTATAACCTTCAAGTTATCTGTTCCGCTCCTCGAGAATGCATTCCTGCCTACTAGCTTCAGTAAACATCCTCCCCAGCTGCAGAGCCAAAGGGCCGACCTGTCTCAGTGCAAGTAATTCATAGCCTCTGTTACCATGCTCCCATGGAAGGCCTCATGCCCCCACGCTTCTCATGCAGACACTTAGGCGCTTATACACGCATCCACAGTTAGCATAGAATAGCTTCTGCCCTAGAGACCTTTCCGCCCAGATAGTATGGTTCCTAAACATTAGATATCAGATATGATAGAAGTACAAGTTGATCTGACATGCCAGACTTCTGTCTCTTTCCGTCAGTGTAAATGTCAAGTCCTCTGCACCCCTCCAATCACACGTCATGCAGCTGCGCGCGCATCCAAGCTTCCGATTTCTGCTGACATTGCAAACAATTCTGTTAGCACCACCCCTTGGTGCCACCCACTTGCGTCACCTATCAGTGACGTTTCTAGCACACACCTCCAGTTCACGCCTAGTTCACGCCTCTTGATTACGTACTAGTAACACGTGTATACTGTTATCTTGTCTTCTCTCAGCTGTTACGCCTACTACACTACTTCCTATGGTATAAATCAAGTATATAAGCTATGTAATGTCAATAAAGTTTGCTCTATCCCTTCTGACACCCCTGTGGTGGTCAGAACATGATATCCTGGTCACGACCATTCCTTTATGAGGAATAAAACCCCTAAGAAACTCTAACACCACGGACTCTGTCTTTTTTCATTCCGATTGAGTTATTATTGATTAAGTACTTACCTGCATAGAAATTAAGAGAGTAAATTAATTATTTACGTCAAAAAGACCACAAGACCCAGCATCCTTAGCGGCACACGCCGCGACATTTGCGCGCCAGGAGGCGCTCAAATACAGCGTCACCCCCGTCTCGCGGGACGCCGGGCGAAGCCCGGGCCAAGGGCGGGCTCGTTGTTGCCCGGTAGTGCCCGGTAGAGACCGGACCGGGCCACCTCCCTTGTTCCTCACTGCTAAACCCGACACGTTTCTGTATATAGGATTTCGCACATGTCCATCATGCCTGGAAGAACCAGAAGCAAAACCAAAACCGCACTGGCTGTAGCCCAGACTACTGGACCCATAGATCAATTTATCTCACGGACCAACGAGGCAATCAAACATAGTATTTCCCTTCTGGAACGCAGAGTTTCTCTGGACCTTATCAACGCAAAACGCTTGTCTATGGGCCTTTTAGCAACTGCGGCATCTCCTATCCAACAAGCCCCTATTACTTCTATCCTCCCCTCATCTGTGAGTGTTGCAGACATCCATACAGTACCATACTCAGTTGATTTATCAGTAACCCAATCAGAGTCTGACTCACTACTATCAGACGATTTAGAGGTTACCCCGGACCTAGAAGCCTGTCAAATACACAACAGATTGGAAACAACTATAGATAAACCGCTTTTGGGAGCGAGGGAAGGAGCCATCCCCAAACGAGGAAACACCAATTTATGCGATAACGCAGCAATCCCTGATACCCCAATGGAACTCGGGAGGGAATTTGGAAGGGATCGACCCATACAGCCCACAAAGCCCACACAACCAAGTATAATTATTCCAACTGAAAATAACTCAATACCACCTGCTATTCTCATCGAGGATATAGACAACCCATGCAAAACTTGTAAAACCACATCGCAATTACTAACCACAATCAAAGAGCTTTTTTCCCAGCACCTAAAACCTATACAAATCAGTATAAGGAATCTGGAAGCTCAAATAGCAATTCTATCACGAACTTACCCCAGTGCGAAGAGTTTACACTTAGTTAGTCAAGGGAAGGGAAACCCTACCCACCCCTCAAAAGTTTCCCATCAACCACAACCTGCTGTAGTAACCAAACAGTCTCTTTCGACTATCCCACCCCCTTTAAAACCAAAGCATACTGTTCCATTAGCAAAACAGCAACATCCAGCGCCAAGTGTACAAAAGGCTAAAACACCTACTGATTTGCTTCATCATGTACCTGGAACAGGTCCTGTAAAAACAGTAAAACCAACCATAAATCAAGCTACAAACAAATCGTCCATCACACCTCCTAAACCGACGGTTACACAACCCCAGTTGGTACCCAAAAAGACACCAAGATCTAGGCGCCCAGTGCACCTCCCACCGGAGGCAACCCCATATACGGTTATCCTCACAGGCGTTCCCGAATTAACCGAAGGTATGGTTGAAACCGCCTGGTCACTCAAGAATAAAGTGCTGCAGTGGTTAAGTATAAACAGACCTTTAGAACCATACCATTCTGCCGGGATCTCCACAGTCCGCAGAGTAATATGGATAGGCGAAGAACACAAGTCGATCCACGGTGACTGCATCATAGTAACTTGCAGGGATCCAACTACTGTGGACCACATTTGCCCATGGCCATCCCTGGGAAAAAAGGCGGAATAGATGCCCAACATCTTTCTTTCTTCTATCCACCACTGAACACACATCAATATATTCCCATTTCGAACTGGCAGCACCCCCAGGATGATCAATGGAACCAGGTGGGATATAGCTATAGCCATGGGAAAAGAAACAGAAATAGAGATTGGCATAAACAGCCCTGGCAAGGCAGACCCTACTATCCATTGGAGGGCTGGCAGGGTCTTCAAACTAGAAATCGGTATGACTGCCTAGAGATGGTGGATTGACCGTCAAGGCCCATAAGAACTAAGAGCGAGGCCGTACATATTACGGCCTCTCCACTAAACTCTGGATCACAGTCATGCCCATTCAAACCCCAGGGACAAGTAAATCAAATCTCGCCCATCAATATAAACTCCCAGTCCGGGATTACTGTAGAAACCCGCAATGTCACTTTGAATGAAACGATGACCAAAGTCCTGGTAACCCCTATGGATACCATCGGCACAAGTTTTCACCAGCCTAACGATTTGAGTAATACTATTAAATCTACCACGTTCCTAACAGCGCGTTTTCCATCTAAACCCTCTGTTTCCCATCTACCTTCTGACCCTAACAACTTGAATTTTTGTATAATATATTGGAATGTCGCAGGACTGCGTTCCAAGCTGACACTAGAGTCATGGTCTGAAACAGTGAGGGTACACCAGATACTCTGCTTTCAGGAAACATGGTCCATTATTCCAAACCATCTAGCGGGTTATAAAACCTTTCATACCCCAGCAATTCAGGGAGCTTTGGGTAGACCAAAGGGGGGTCTTGCGATCTATGTTGCCAACACTCTCGCTCCTCTATCCATTAGGCTGTTAAAAGAATTCCCGACCTATCAAATTCTGCAAATAAATTTTACAAAAGATTGTACCTACATTCTAATTAACTATTATAACAATTCAACTACAATGGATTGTCTGACAACCTTAGCCGAAATTGCCACTTTTTTAGCATTCCTGCAAAACGATTTTAATCCTAACATAGTACACCTAATTTGGGGCGGCGATTTCAATCTCCCATTATGTTCCAACTACAAAAACGGAAACTGAGGTTTGCCAGACGAACATGGCAGTCCTCTGCCCCATCTTGTCCACTCAACCTATGGAAATAAATTAAACGAGATCTTATTTTCCCTAGATCTGGACTTTGCAAACGATTTAGTGGAGCCACAGAACGATTTCTCTCCAACTTTCCATGGAAGAGGTTTCCTAACCACTATAGACTTTATTCTGTCCTCCCAAACACTCAAGGGACAAGTAACCAATTTCACTACCGGGACAGACGCTAGTAGTGATCATTTTCCGATCAGTGTAAGAATTAGTCCAAAAATGGTTAAGTCACATCCTGTTAGTTCGAGCCACTTAAAGCAAAATGCATTTACCATGAACAAACTGAACGGCTACACAGTCAAATGAGACAAGGTTGACCCGGTGGAAGTAACAGAGAGGGTCCTTGAAAAATCTAAACCTTGGGTACTTGACTGTTTATCTCCAGATACCACTCCTCAGTCAATCGTCGATAGTTTCCAGAATATTCTGAAAATAATTGGTAAAGAACTTTATGCCAAACCAAGGATCAATAAGCCCTCCATTACGAGGTGGTTTGACACAGCCTGCCGAAAGGCCCTCTCAAGTTTAAAAGAAGCCCTACATAGACCTACGAGGAACCCAGAGGAAATCTCCAATTTAAGGAAACTCTATAATTTAGCCAGACGGGACCGTAAAAGAGAAATCAAGAAAGATCTTTGGGCACAACTCCACGACAGCTGCCAAAGTAAGGACAGTGCTCTATTCTGGCAAGTCATTAGATCCCCCTTTTTGGCTGACAGTGCAAAGGGGCAGCATCTAGATGTCGCAGTTACGGAAGATGATTGGGTCATGCACTTTTCTAAAATCTTCGGTCCTTCACAAGATCCAGAAGGAATAGACCACAGTGAAGCCCATATATCGAAGAATAACATCTATCCGATAAACATATATTTTCACCATATGGAAGTCACTAAAGCACTTAAGGCATCGAAACCAGGACATTTTTCTCCACAATACAGAACTATGGTCACCGATAATCACTCAGGTTTTGGCAGCAGTAACATCCGCTGGGCTACTACAGTCATGGTCAACATCAATCCTGCTCCCTATTTTTAAAAAGGGCGATCGTAACGACCCGGCCTGTTACAGGCCAATTTCCCTTCTGGACTCCATGGGCAAAATTGCAGGTCGAGTGCTCCTGGACCGCTTACAATCTTGGGCCCAGGAAAATAACATCATGACCGACCTGCAATATGGCTTCCAGAAGGGTCTTGGGACCGTGGAACAGGCCCTGATCCTCGCCCTCCTGACTGGAAAATATGTTGGCGCTAAAGGAGGTAACATCTTCCTCGTATATGTCGATCTTAGTGCGGCATTTGACTGCGTCCAACATGAAAAACTTTGGACAATACTTAGTGACCTCGGAGTGGATCCACCTCTAATAGCCTTCCTCCGGGAACTCTACTCCGATGCCACAGGGTGCGTCAGATTTGGCATCTCGCTCCTTCTCAATAACAAAAGGAGTAAGACAGGGCTGTGTACTGGCTCCCTTCCTGTTCAACCTTTACACCAATGGACTAGAGCAGGCCATGCTGGAAGGGAGCCAGGATCTACCCCAGATAAATCATCGTCCAATACCGACACTGCTATATGCAGATGATTCAGTCATCCTGGCTCGAACACTAAACCAGCTCTAAAAACAACTCAATAAATACAGCAGCTTTATGGGTTCACTTGGCCTGAAAATTAACATAAAAAAGACTTTTACCATGCATATTGGCCCCAGGGTCAAAAACCCTAAACCAATACTGGTGGACAACACAAGACTGGAAGAAACTTCTGTCTATCCATATTTGGGCATCCTCGTGGCTGATGCTTTGAACTGGCGACAAGCTACGGCCAGTAGAAACCTCCTTATCCAGCGTGCAACATCGGACTGGTCTCTTTCTCGAGAAAACTGGGGAAACCTGCTCCACCTGAGCTCCTGAAGGTTTACTATGCTAAATGCCATAGTGTGGCTACTTATGGCGCAGGCGTGTGGGGGTATGGCCATGTAGGTCCCTTACAGGTAACAGAGAACGGTTTCATCAAATACCTGTTGGCCCTACCGCAAAGTGCCTCGAACTATGCTTCACACAACGAGCTTGGCATGGAATACATTATAGACACGATTCGTTCCCAACCAATTTTACTGTGGCAACTGTAGGAAATGGGACCCCCGACCGGCCAGGGCTTGCGCCAAAGCCAGTCAGAGACCGCCACTCCTATGTAAAGTCGACCCCTGCTCACCCTCTTGGTAATGCGGCGTGGGCAGTCAGGCCTATCTCGGAGGACATGTGTGAAGCATTTGCGCACGCACCCACCAACAACAACGTCCAGGGCCTCCCACAAAAGGACTCCACACCAAGGATACGAAAATAGTCGTTGTATTAAGGACACATAGGAACACACATTGTACAAGGGGCCCGAGGCACAGGCCGGGGGTACAAGGAAGAAGGTACAGGGCAGGGCCAAGGGGCCCCTACCAGGGGTATGCACATGATGGATCACATATCCACTGGGAGCTTCCTAGTACTAGCAGTAGAGCTCACTCTGACCAGGGATCACATACATGGGACATTGGGGATTCAGGGGGGAATGGACAAGGTACATAACACAACAGAGGCCCCCGTCAGCAGGGCAACACATAATAATTCTCAGCGTCAATTTGATATTAGTCAGTAGCACCCCCTAGGCCAGATGGCCTTCCTGGGGCAAGGGCGCCTTAGAGTCTCAATGTTCAGGGTGGGCTGAAAGGGGCCCGGGGCAAACCTAAACGTGGCAGCGGCCCACGAAGTGCTGGGCCGCTGAGGGGCTTTGATGTAGCCTAGCAGGCTCGGGGGAGGAGGACGCCAGGAGGGAGCCTCCAGGACTCCAGAGCAAAAATGCTGGGCGGAGCCTCGCCGGCTCGAGGGAACAGGCGGGCAATGGTGGAGCCTCTCGCAGGCTCGGCAGGGCCCGGGACACGTGGTGGAGCCTCTCGGGGCTCAGGGAGACAGGGGGCAGTGGTGGAGCCTCTCGGGGCTCAAGGGTACAGGGACGCGTTGGAGCCTTCCTGGCTCGGGAAGCATGAGGTGGACTGGGAGCCTCGCAGGCTCGGTGGGGCATAGTCCAAAAGGTGGAGCCTCCCCGGGCTCAGGAAGAATTGGTGTGGGCAGGCGGGGCCCCCCTCGGGGGACCCGGCATCACTGGGAGCCCCCACGGGACCACGGAGCACACAGGGGAATCACTGATGGGAAGGGGCGGGCACAGGCAATGTGCCTCGACGCCCCTCCTCCTTGCTGCACTCACCGGTCGGTGGACGCGCCGGTCTCTCCCTCGCTCTCCGGGGCTCCCTCTCGCCCCGGGGGGGAAGCGGCAGTTATCCTGGTGGGACGCAGGGGCGCGGAGTAGGCTCCCGCCGACCCCTGCCTTCTCGGCTCTCCCTCTTCCGTCACGCAAACTCCTCGGGCCGCCGTCCAATCCCAGCGCGGCCCGGGGAGACGTCAGCAGCCCAGCCTGGGCCAACAGCCAATCCCAGCGCGGCCCGGGGGAGGGCATTACGAAGGTCCCGGGCCGGCGGTGGTGAACTCGGGGGTTTTGTGAGGAGTAGGGTCCCTCGAAAGTATGCCTGATAAGGGGGTAGGCGAGGTAGGCTCTCGCTGGGCGTCGGGCCCTCGTAGAAAAGGGCGAATGCCGGGTGGACACCGGCTGGTTGCACACAGCGCTAGTTACAGGGATGAGGCGCTCCCAAGCGCTAGGGCAGGAGTATAGCGTTCCCGTGGCTATAAGGGGAAATATAGCGCTCCCAAGGGCTGGAGGTTAGAAGGAAGCGCTCCCAAGCGCTGGATGAGGAAAGTATAGTCCATAGAGAGTCCAGGACCTCAGGTGGAGCATAGCAGCTCCTGGAAGAGGAAAGGCCATCCGAAGTCCAGGAGTAGGGCAGGGCCCAGGGAGGCAAGCCAACCCTGAGCCCAAGCAGCAGCAGCCCCTGGCAGATTCAAGTTAAGAACAAGAACAAGTCCAGAGTGTCACAGCACCCTTTTTATACACACATTCTTGGTCTGAGGGGACAGGCAGGGGGAGAACCAGCTGGAACTGGTTATGGGGGGATTCTTTACACTGGCCAGGCTAGGAACATCAGCCGCACCCCAGGGGGTGGAGCCAGCATTGTCTGGGGAAAACCCAGCCTCATTCATGACACTCAACCCAGACAGTCAATCCACAAGCAGACCCAGACTCACTCCTCCCCTCACATCAGCATGCTAAACACTCCATTCACCACCGGGGCAGACCCTCCCAGATCCTGGGAGCCAGGCTCACCAGCCAGCCTCAGCCAATCATACGCCAGGCACACATTCCACAAATATGCCAACTTCCAAAAGGGGGATTTCTACACTAGACATACTCATACCACATATACCGTTGCGCAGCATTCGATCTCACGAGTTCATACATACCAGACTTGACCCTGCACACCCTACGCATCGGGAACTACCGAGGACTCATCCATTCCCCATGTATTCTTATGGAAGGGTAGGTCGCTCTCTCTTCACACGCACTCAGCGGGGGAATCACCATCCCCAGGTTACATATACCATAAAAACTTCAGGGGCGGACCTGCCAGACGGGCCAAGTCCAACACATGCCCCTCCCAGCCCAAACGCAGGGTAGACCAATCACTACCGTGATGGACTTCCCTGCTGCAGGGCGATAAACATGGACGCGGCCCGCACTGCCGGGTCACCCTCCAGTTCTACGCCACATGGACCGATAGACATACACAGACTAAAAATAACAACAACAAAAAAAAATTACAAAAAAATGAAGACAGGCCCAACCAGGCTACCCACCTGGTACTCCTTAGTTGTCCATGACTAGGACCAGGCCCTAAGCCATCCAGCTACCACTGGTCCCTGCTAATCCGAAGTGGGGGGGCGGTACCCCTGGCCCACAATAGCCATTCTCCACTCCCTTTCTCAGTGTAGCCACGACTACCACTGTTCCTTCCACCTAGGGTCCGCACCCTCAGGCTTGCCAGAGGTCACGGGCAAGAATGCCCCACCCTACCTCTACTTCTGAGGTTCCGCGTTCTCCCAGGAGAAACACCCTCAGAACACACTTTCCTACCAGTCTTGGAACTTCCTCCCTCCACTGGTTTTCCACCTGGGAACTAATCGTTCAGCTCTCCCCAAGGCAAGCCGGGCCGAGCCAGCAGGTCTACCTTGTCCGGGATACAACGAACATAAATTCAACAAAACGAGCCGCGGCAGCGCCAGCAGGTCTCAAGGTTCAGCTCTCCCCAAGGCTAGCCGCGGCCGAGCCAGCAGGTCTTCCTTGTCCGGGATACAACTAACATAAATTCAACAAAACGAGCCGCGGCAGCGCCAGCAGGTCTCAAAGTTGAGCTCTCCCCAAGGCAAGCCGCGGCAGCGCCAGCAGGTCTTCCTTGTCCGGGATACAACTTAACATAAATTCAGCCAGGGCGACACCTGACGCCTAAAACACATTCAGCGGGGTACGGAACACATTTTATTTATTATTTATTTACGTGATTTTTATAGCGCAACAAATACCCTGGGGTGTCTCGGCGCTGTGGAGCTACTAGGGTCAGTCATCCTCTTACTGGTTAAATAACCACGTTTTTAAGAGCCTGCGGAAGCTCATCAGGTTCGGGGCAGTTTTGATGGAATGTGGCAAAAGATTCCAAAGTTTTGGGGTAGCCACCAGGAAACGTCTATCTCCCCAGGTGGCCGTTCTTGTACGTGGCACGGTGAGGAGGCTGGTATTGGCCGATCTTAATTGCCGTCTAGGAGTATACGGCTGAAAAGCTTCAGTCAGGAACCTGGGTCCTATGCCGTGTACTGCCTTATATGCAATGCAGAGAGCCTTGAATTTAATGCGGCTCTCAACTCTCAGCCAGTGGAGTTGACGAATGGCAAGAGTGGTGGAGTTGCGGCGAGGGATGCTCAGGAGAATTCTGGCGGCTGCATTCTGGATGGATTGCAGCTTTGTTATGACACGCTTCTGGGTGTGAAGAAAGAGAGCGTTTCCGTAGTCCATTTTGGAGAAGACTAAGGTCGAAACCAAAGTCTTCCCAGCTGAGGGAGGGAGATAAGGCAGCAACTTCTTTATCTTTTTCAGAATAAAGAATGAAGAGGAGACAACCTTGTTTGTATGGAGGTCAAAAACCAACTTGCTGTCGAAAATGACTCCCAGGTTTCTGGCTTTTTCCACTGGAACAGGTGGATGGCCGAGCTTTTCCGGCCACCAGCCAGAAGACCATTCTGGAGAGAGTTTTCCAAAGGTCATAACATGATGCGTCAAACACATTTAGCGGGGTACGGAACACATGATGCATCCAACACATTCAGCGGGGTAAGGAAGGACAGGATTATCGTTGATTCAGCAAGCTCCCCATCCCAGAGAACTTACACTCCATTACTCAGCACACCTCAACATTCATCCACACACCGTCCCCTAGACGGGTAAGACAGTTTTCCACCGCCCCTGATTCCTCAACCTGACCCTTGTGGCACAGGTACCATTACTCTAGGGAAGGGACAAGGACCATACACATTTGAACACAATTACGCAACCACCACTGGATCCCACCCTTCTGGTGAATCCAGAAAACCATATTGCACTACGGAGATGATTTACCCTCCCAAGCTAGGGACACCTAACTCATAGTATATGCACACATTTTTCCACAGAACGGATATTTACGTAACCTTTAAACACTTTCCACAGAACGGGTATTTCCATTAATCTAAAACATTTCCACAGAACAGACATTTTTAGCAACCTGACCTGACCCCATGTGGCACAGGTACCATTACTCCAGGGAAGGGACAGGGACCATACACATTGAACACAATTACGCTGCCACCACTGGATCCCACCCTTCTGGTGAATCCAGAAAACACATTGTACTAGGGAGTTGATCTACCCTCCTTAGCTAGGGCCACCTACCCAGAACACATCTTTCACAGAACGGACATTTAAGTAACCTCTCAAAAGCAATAATCTCCTTTCTTTGCGATCATTTTCAATACAGAGTTTTGTAGGGAGGCCAGTTATCATTGTGGTACTGCGCAAATACAAGTCCGGATCCCACCGCTAGCCACCAGTGTAGGAAATGGGACCCCCGACCGGCCAGGGCTTGCGCCACAGCCAGTCAGAGACCGCCACTCCTATGTAAAGTCGACCCCTGCTCACCCCCTAGGTAACGCGGCGTGGGCAGTCAGGCCTATCTCGGAGGACATGTGTGAAGCATTTGCGCACGCACCCACCAACAACAACGTCCAGGGCCTCCCACAAAAGGACTCCACACCAAGGATATGAAAATAGTCTTTGTATTAAGAAGGACACATAGGAACACACATTGTACAAGGGGCCCGAGGCACAGGCCGGCGGTACAAGGAAGAAGGTACAGGGCAGGACCAAGGGGCCCCTACCAGGGGTATGCACATGATGGGTCACATATCCACTGGGAGCTTCCTAGTACTAGCAGTAGAACTCACTCTGACCAGGGATCACATACATGGGACATTGGGGATTCAGGGGGGAATGGACAAGGTACATAACACAACAGAGGCCCCCGTCAGCAGGGCAACACATAATAATTCTCAGCGTCAATTTGATATTAGTCAGTAGCACCCCCTAGGCCAGATGGCCTTCCTGGGGCAAGGGCGCCTTAGAGTCTCAATGTTCAGGGTGGGCTGAAAGGGGCCCGGGGCAAACCTAAACGTGGCAGCGGCCCACGAAGTGCTGGGCCGCTGAGGGACTTTGATGTAGCCTAGCAGGCTCGGGGGAGGAGGACGCCAGGAGGGAGCCTCCAGGACTCCAGAGCAAAAATGCTGGGCGGAGCCTCGCCGGCTCGAGGGAACAGGGGGGCAATGGTGGAGCCTCTTGCAGGCTCGGCAGGGCCCGGGACACGTGGTGGAGCCTCTCGGGGCTCAGGGAGACAGAGGGCAGTGGTGGAGCCTCTCGGGGCTCAAGGGTACAGGGACGCGTTGGAGCCTTCCTGGCTCGGGAAGCATGAGGTGGACTGGGAGCCTCGCAGGCTCCGTGGGGCATAGTCCAAAAGGTGGAGCCTCCCCGGGCTCAGGAAGAATTGGTGTGGGCAGGCGGGGCCCCCCTCGGGGGACCCGGCATCACTGGGAGCCCCCACTGGACCACGGAGCACACAGGGGAATCACTGATGGGAAGGGGCGGGCACAGGCAATGTGCCCCGGCGCCCCTCCTCCTTGCTGCACTCACCGGTCGGTGGACGCGCCGGTCTCTCCCTCGCTCTCCGGGGCTCCCTCTCGCTCCTGGGGGCCCCGGGGGGGAAGCGGCAGTTATCCTGGTGGGACGCAGGGGCGCGGAGTAGGCTCCCGCCGACCCCTGCCTTCTCGGCTCTCCCTCTTCCGTCACGCAAACTCCTCGGGCCGCCGTCCAATCCCAGCGCGGCCCGGGGAGACGTCAGCAGCCCAGCCTGGGCCAACAGCCAATCCCAGCGCGGCCCGGGGGAGGGTATTACGAAGGTCCCGGGCCGGCGGTGGTGAACTCGGGGGTTTTGTGAGGAGTAGGGTCCCTCGAAAGTATGCCTGATAAGGGGGTAGGCGAGGTAGGCTCTCGCTGGGCGTCGGGCCCTCGTAGAACAGGGCGAATGCCGGGTGGACACCGGCTGGTTGCACACAGCGCTAGTTACAGGGATGAGGCGCTCCCAAGCGCTAGGGCAGGAGTATAGCGTTCCCGGCGCTATAAGGGGAAATATAGCGCTCCCAAGGGCTGGAGGTTAGAAGGAAGCGCTCCCAAGCGCTGGATGAGGAAAGTATAGTCCATAGAGAGTCCAGGACCTCAGGTGGAGCATAGCAGCTCCTGGAAGAGGAAAGGCCATCCGAAGTCCAGGAGTAGGGCAGGGCCCAGGGAGGCAAGCCAACCCTGAGCCCAAGCAGCAGCAGCCCCTGGCAGATTCAAGTTAAGAACAAGAACAAGTCCAGAGTGTCACAGCACCCTTTTTATACACACATTCTTGGTCTGAGGGGGCAGGCAGGGGGAGAACCAGATGGAACTGGTTATGGGGGGATTCTTTACACTGCCAGCATTGTCTGGGGAAAACCCAGCCTCATTCATGACACTCAACCCAGACAGTCAATCCACAAGCAGACCCAGGCTCACTCCTCCCCTCACATCAGCATGCTAAACACTCCATTCACCACCGGGGCAGACCCTCCCAGATCCTGGGAGCCAGGCTCACCAGCCAGCCTCGGCCAATCATACGCCAGGCACACATTCCACAAATATGCCAACTTCCAAAAGGGGGATTTCTACACTAGGCATACTCATACCACATATACTGTTGCGCAGCATTCGATCTCACGAGTTCATACATACCAGACTTGACCCTGCACACCCTACGCATCGGGAACTACCGAGGACTCATCCATTCCCCATGTATTCCTATGGAAGGGTAGGTCGCTCTCTCTTCACACGCACTCAGCGGGGGAATCACCATCCCCAGGTTACATATACCATAAAAACTTCAGGGGCGGACCTGCCAGACTGGCCAAGTCCAACAGCAACGTATATGGTCCAAACCTGAGTGCTACTTAACACGATCTTTGATTACGGACTGTATAGCTCTAACTAATTGGCACAAGATCCCTTGGCTGGTCTACGTACGGAACTTTTTTAACGACCTTGGCTGTAAGTCTTATTTTGACGACCCTCCTAGCATCGAAGCCATCTCTAGAAAACAGTTAAAGATGTGCTTGGTCCACTTGAGAGAGTTGCGTAATCAGGCGGAGATTACAAAAACTTCGAATAGTCAAATTTGTGCAACACAACCTGTCAAAGGTATGCAACCTTATCTGACCTACTTTCTGTCCAATCAGGAGAAATATCTCCTGACAAGATTTCGTTTCAATACCTTTTTCCATTTAGTTTCCTTTCCCGAAGTTCAAAACTGGTCTTGCACGCTTATGAACTGTCTATGTGATGGATTCTCTTCACAAACAACAATCCATTTTATCTTCTTTTGCAAATATTACAAATCACCACGAAAATCCTGGATCCTTCCACTTCTTCAATCCACAGGTCACAGACTATGTCATCCTGCATTTCTTTTTTTGCAGTGTCTAGACTCGCCACATGTTGCGAAGTCCATAGCGACTTTTCTAAAAGCTACTATTAAAATACGCCAAAACTTATAACTGGACAGGAATCTTTCACTGTAAATAAGAAGCTTATGAAACTGAGCTAGTATGTGATAGTAATATGATATGTAAATCTCACTCTGCTATTTTCTGATGGAAACTGGAAGAACATCCCATTCTTCTTCAAGGCTGGATAAGTGTGTGCGAGTCTCTATCTTGATGTATGTACAAGATTATCTGCCATATAATAGTTACAGTTAGTCATCCACACTTCTAACCCCCTACATAATGTAAGAAAAAGCAGCGCAAAGCGCTGTTACCGTGATTCTTTGAAGCTGAGCCTCGAAAACACCACGCTCTGGTCCACGCAAGTGCCCCAATTGAAGTATACAATGCCAAAGGGAAGGATGTAAGGGGATTCACACAACAGGAGGCAACTCCGGTCTGTGAACCAAAAAGGCAGGAACACTAGGCGGTGTCCGGCCGGATAGCGGGAAAGACCCGGCCGCCGGGCGAAGCACCAGGAGAAGGGGAGACAGGACTGGCAGTGCCCAGCCGGATGGCATGGAAAAACCCGGCCACCGGGCGGAGCACCAGGAGAAGGGAAGGAGGGACTGGCTGTGCCGGCCGGATGGCGAGGAAACACCTAGCCACCGGGCGGAGCACTGGAAATGGAAGAACAAACAAACTCGGAACGAAAGTGACCGTGTAAGTGAGGTCGTCGTTAGAAAGACACAGATTACGCTAACACCAAGGTAAAGAATGTCAGTATAAAAGCGTAATCCAAACAGAACAGCCCCAGAATATCAGCCGAACGAAACACCCTCTCGGAAGAGGCATGATACCAAATAGGAAACCAACATCCATGGGAAACCGGAAGTCAGGCAAAACGAACAGGGACAGAACCCTCGGAAGTACGGGCTAGACGCAAGAACGCAAAGCGACGTTCTGTTGGTGTAATGCGTCTTTTATACTGCCCATACAATTAGAGTTACAGCTCGAGAGGGAGCTCGGGGCATGACAGGACCATGGCTAAGGCTCATACTTCCATTTTTAACACTGTTTCTATTTTTAGATCTTGCCTAAAGTAAGCTTTAGTTGCCCCAGTATTGGAACTTTCATAGATTCCCATGCTTTGTATCATTCCCCGTCGTCGGAATGGGAGCCTCAGTAAATAGAAAATACCATAGTAGTAAGCACAAAGTGAAAAAATAGGCCTAGGCCTCATCTCATTTTGTAGCTTATCCACCTCTTTTTGTAAAAGAGACCAAACTTCTGCAGTAGCCAATCATAGCAGCCTCACCCCATAGAACCTTCCTGAGAGAAGCTCAGAGCCTTAGATTTTCTACCGCACGTTGTGCAAGGGAGTCTCCATTGAGCTCTGCTCAGTTTCTTCAGTTTTTCTGACTATTTCTTCAACAACTTGGATTTCTTTTCATCATGTCTGACAAGGAGAAAAAAGCCCTTTTTAGAGCCTGTGCCACCTGCTCCAAAAAGAGGTTGTTTGTCGAGGACAAACATATGGACTGTATATACTGCCTGTATCCGTACCATAAACCTACAAGCTGCCCGATTTGCAGAACCTTCTCAGCAAAGACCTTGAGGGACAGGGAAGGACGTCTCCTCACATGGCTTCAAAAGATGAAGGACCGGAAGGATATTATGTCTTCGGACAGTGAGGGCTCCTCGTCGATGGTGTCATCTAAGAAGTCTCAGAAGAGGGGTAGGTCTCCCCCTTCTACTTCAGGCGAGTCCCATCACAAGGCCTTACCAGGGACCTCTGATAGGTCTGACAGGCCTGCTTCCCTAAAATCTCCTCACCACGGTGAAAAGGAGAGGCAGGGTAAGCCTGAGGAGCAACAACCCTCAAAAAAGGTGAAAAAGTCTTCAACTATCTCTTCACCTCCCTCTACGAAGGATAGAGGGGTCAAGAAGCCTTCAACTTCTGTTCAAGAGGTCGCTTCGGACAAGAAGCAGAGGTCGTCGACGGTTAAACTATCAGGTACGTCGACGACGAGTGTAAAAAAGGACAGCTCTGTGAAAGTTGCCTCGTCGACGGGCTCGTCGACGACTGCTGCGTCGACGACGCCTGCACTGTCGACGGTTTTCAAAGCTCCTGATTCCTGCTCGTCGTCGACGTGAATGACCATTTCCACGTCGACGACGGTGACCGCAAAGCTGGCGTCGACGGCGATGACGAGGACGGCATCGACAACGACGGTGTCGACGACGCATGTTACCATGTTGCTGACGACGACCTCGTCGACTATCCCGTCGACGCTACCACCATCGTCGACGATGAGTTTCACCTCGTCGACGACGCAATCCTAGACGACGAGGACAGTGTCTACGTCAGCGCTTCCATCGTCGACGCAGTCCCATAAAGAGTTGCTGTCGATGACGACGACCTCGTCGACGATGTTGTAGACGACGGAATCTTCTGAAAAACTTGTTTTTTCACGTAAAAAGAAGCTAATAACGCCAGAGATGACGTCTCCGCGACAGGTTCAGAAATTTCCACCTAGTCTTCTGTTGGAGGACGACTCTGATGAAGAGACTTTTAGTGAATTCGGACAAGCTTATAGCCCATCTGACCTACAGGTTAAGGTTCAGGATATTAGTTCTGAGGAAGGAGAGATGGAACGCCAGCACTATGTTCCGGAACATTATTATGCGGAGGAGCACACTACTACCAGGCAGATGCTTTGCAGCAGCCTACACGTCAGGTACCAGAAGGGATGGTGGCGATGCCGTCCAGTTTGGTTGCGGATCTACAACTTATGTTGCAGGACTACCGGAAACGTTTCCCTACTCCTCAAGAAGCTCAACGAGTGCGTCCTCCAACACCTCCGCCTCAGACATTGCAACCTGTAGCAGACCACTCTTTACCTCCAAGAGAGCATACCACTGCGCCGGAAGAGCACCCACAGGAGGTGGTGCAAGTGCATGATACTGATGATGACACTGCTTCTTCGGATGCAGACCAACAAGCGGATCCTGATCAGGATCAACAGGCGCCTTGGAATCCTACTGACCTGACGGATCCGGACATCGCAGATCCAGACCACAATGCCTCGCCTCCAGCGGACGTTGGAGGTTTTCACAACCTAATGGAACCGGCTTCCAAAAGATTTGGTCTCCCAGTGACCACGGTTCAATCAGAATGTTTCTTATATGACTTTAAGGAACCATTCAGGAAATCAGTACGGTCCATACCAATCATTGAGCATGTCTGGTCTGAGGGCTTGAAGGCTATGCACAACCCGGCCACAGTCCTCCCGGTAGAGAAAAAGTACAAAGCACCTGATGGCAGTCCGGCATGTTTGCTTGGCCAACCGAAACCGGACTCGGTCATTTCTCAAGCCGCCCAAAGCAAATCCAAAAAATCCTTCTACGCCACTGACTACACCACCAGATAAGGAGGGCAGGCGCCTAGACAATGTAGGTAAAAGATTTTCAGCAATGGCCAGTCTTCTAGTTAGAGCAGCCAATGCTTTAGCAATTCTGGGACGTTATGATCGCCAGATGTGGTGCGACCTTGCTCCATTTATAGAGGAATTGCAGGATTCTTCTAAAGAAGAAGTGAAGAAAATTTTGCTTGAGGGGGAGCGGGCCTCCTCGGAGGTCATTGATGTTGCAATGGATATAGCAACCACCGCATTTCGAGCACTTGCCGGTTCGGCGGTTCTGCGACGCCAAGGGTGGTTGAAGGCCACATGGTTCAGGCAAGAAGTGCAGAATAAAATCTTGGATCTGCCATACGACAGAGAAAGCTGTTTGGCAAGCACGTCGATGACGCCCTGCAGGGCATTAAGAAGGACACCAATACAGCCAAGTCCTTAGGAACATTGCAGTATCGCAAAGTACCCTTCAGGGGAGCTAGAGGTATAGGATTTTCCTCTTATAGAGGAGGAAATCAGAATCGCTACTCTTCCGGCTCACAGTCTAGCCAGACATATAAACCTCAGTACTCTCAGAGGGGTTCTTTCTCTCGCCAGCAGCCTAGAGGACGTCAGGGGCAGCAAAGGAGAGATAACACCAGGAAACAATAGCGGCCAGGTGGCTCTTTCCACTGTTCCTGTTCCCTCATTCACATCAGTGGGGGGCAGGATTGCCCATTGCCTCAACAACTGGATGATCATTACATCAGATCAGTGGGTCCTACAGATCGTCAAATAAGGACACACGTTGGAGTTTCAAGACCTTCCTCCAACAAGAGCGCCGGACGCCTTTCCTCCCAAACATCTCAAGCTCCTTCATCTCGAAGCCCACCAACTTTTCACCAAGGGGGCGGTAGAGCCTGTACTCCTTTATCAGAAGGGGAAAGGGTTCTATTCCAGGTTCTTCCTGGTTCGGAAGACAAAGGACAAGTTGCGTCCAATTTTAGATCTACGGCAGCTCAACACTTATCTCGTACAATTGTCCTTCAGGATGGTCACTCTTCAGGACATCCTCCGTCTTCTCAATCCAGGGGATTACATGGGGACCCTAGATTTGGAAGACGCTTACTTCCACGTTCCTATTCATCCAGCTCACAGGCAATATCTTCGATTTACAGTGGGCAAGAGCCACTTTCAATTCAAAGTACTACCGTTTGGTCTCCGGTCCGCTCCGCGGATCTTCACAAAGATTCTGGCACCAGTAGCAGCTTTTTTCAGGAGGCAAGCTATTCAGGTTTTTCCATATCTGGACGATTGGCTGCTGAAGGCTCCATCTGCTCTAGAAGCGTCCAAGGCAGTCAGGTCATACAAAGAACTGTTCGAGCAACTAGGTCTTTGACTCAACAAGGACAAATCTGTTCTATGCCCCTCCAGGTCAGCGAGGTTCCTAGGGGCCATCCTGGACACAGAGAGTTGCCTAGCCTTTCCATCGGAGGAGCGCCAGAACAAACTAATTTGTTCAGCTCGGCTTCTTCAATCTCGAAAGACGCTGACAGTTCGCAGGTACAAATTGCTTCTCGGATCGATTTCATCCTGCATACCATTAGTTCCACACTGCAGGCTCAGAATGCGTCCACTACAAAACAATTGGACAAGCAATGGCGGCAGGTCACAGGATCCTTCGACGACAGGATTGTCGTTACCCCGGAAATGAGAAAAGCAGGCGGTTGGTGGTTGCTGAAAGACAATCTTTCCAAGGGTTTATCGTTCCGACTTCCACCATCTCCCATTGTTTTGACAACGGATGCTTCCATGGAGGGATGGGGAGCGGTCCTCCAAGAGCTAAAGGTCAGCGGCCATTGGAGTCCAGTCCAGGTCAAGTTCCATATCAACCTTCTGGAACTTCTCGATATCCGTCTGGCTCTACAAGCTTTTCTTCCGAGAATTCGCAACCGTGCAGTGCTTGTTCGTACGGACAACACCACAGCCATGCACTACATAAACAAACAGGCCGGAACAAGATCCTCCACCCTCTCCAAGGAAGCCCAGACGCTGTGGAATTGGGTAATCCAGAACAATGTCTCCCTCTCAGCGGAACATCTAGCGGGGACACTTAATGTCAGGGCAGACGCTTTGAGTCGCCAAAGGACTGTCTCTCACGAGTGGGAACTAGACCAGACCGTTCTGGAGGAGCTCTTTGCACGATGGGGGACACCATCCATCGACCTGTTTGCAACTCCCCAGAACGCCAAATGCCTGTCCTTCGCAAGCAGGGTTCACCATCGGGAATCCTTGGGGAAAGCGCTTTTGATTGCTTGGTCAGGCGCCTTTGTTTACGCCTTTCCTCCCATTCCGCTGATCCCGAGGTTGATCAGCAAACTCAAGGTGGAACCGTGCAGGATGATTCTGATCGCTCCAGCATGGCCCAGACAGTTTTGGTACTCGGAACTTCTTCTCCTCTCCCAGGACCAGCCAGTTCTCCTGCATCCTGTTCCAACACTGTTAACAATGTCTCACGGACAGGTTCTACATCCGGACTTGAAGTCGCTGTGATTGACAGCGTGGCTCCTGAGTTCCGAGAGTTCCAAGGTTTAGATCTCTCAGGGGAATGTAGGGACATTTTGGCCCAGGCCCGAGCGCCTAGTACCAACAAGACCTATCGGGCTAAGTGGAAGAGATTCTGTGTTTGGTGTCGGAAGGAAGGTTTACAACTATATACTTCTGCTCCGCACCAACTCTTGCCTTACATACTCTCACTGGCTAAATCTGGATTGGCTCCATATTCTGTGAAAGTACATCTGGCGGCCATTTCTAGATTCAGACGTTCATCTTCAGGTCCTTCCCTATGGTCAGCGAGAATTATCAAACAATTTCTGAAGGGTTTATTCAGGGTCTTTCCTCCAGTCCGGCCGCTACCCCCGGCCTGGCATTTGAACCTAGTCTTGTCATCTCTCATGAAAGCCCCTTTTGAGCCTGTTCATAAGTCTGACCTTAAGTTTCTTTCCTGGAAACTGGCTCTTCTCTTGGCCCTGACATCGGCTCGAAGAGTAAGTGAGCTCCAAGCTTTCACGATTGAGGAACCCTTTCTACAATTCAAGAATAATGTTCTGATCCTAAGAACGAATCCTAAGTTTATCCCGAAGGTACCTTCAGAATTCCACCTAAATGAGCCAGTTGTCTTAAAACCGTTCTTTCCACAGCCTTCCACACCCGCGGAAAGAACTTTGCACTCTTTGGACATTCACAGATGCCTGAAATTCTACCTGGAGCGAACAAGACACTTCAGAAAGTCTTCACAGCTTTTTGTTTCTTTCAGTGCTCCACGCAAGGGGTGTCCAGTTTCTAAAGCCTGTATTTCCCGCTGGATTTCCAGTGCTATACAATTTTGCCACCAGGCGGCTGGAAAACCACTGCAGCGAGCAGTTCGTGCTCACTCTACCAGATCAATGGCTTCATCGACAGCTCTATTCGCAGGGGTCCCAATCAAGGACATTTGTAGAGCAGCGACATGGAGCAGTGTCCACACCTTCACTCGCCACTACTGTTTGGATTCTTCTGTGAAAGAAGATGCGGCAGTGGGCCAGGCAGTTTTGAGGAATCTTTTCCAATAAGTCAGTGAGCTTTCCTTTCTATCCCGCCTTCCTATTTGCATATTTTGTATTACTGCGTTATTGTCATATTTTATGATCCTAATGTGTTTCTACTTTTCTGATCAGAGGTGTGTAACATTTTCAGGTTCATATATTGCAAAATATGCTTTTCTGTTTACTGCTGGTTATTCTGATACAAAGCATGGGAATCTATGAAAGTTCCAATACTGGGGCAAGAAAACAAGTTACTTACCTGTAACTTTGGTTTCCCAGTATTGGTAACTTTCATAGATTCCCATGCGCCCACCCGCCTCCCCTGGGAAAGCTCAGTCTTCTTGTCTTGGTGGATAGCTGTTCACAACGGCTACGAAAATCTGAGGCTCTGAGCTTCTCTCAGGAAGCTTCTATGGGGTGAGGCTGCTCTGATTGGCTACTGCAGAAGTTTGGTCTCTTTTACAAAAAGAGGTGGATAAGCTACAAAATGAGATGAGGCCTAGGCCTATTTTTTCACTTTGTGCTTACTACTATGGTATTTTCTATTTACCGAGGCTCCCATTCCGACGACGGGGAATGATACAAAGCATGGGAATCTATGAAAGTTACCAATACTGGGGAACCAAAGTTACAGGTAAGTAACTTGTTTTCATGTTTTTCCAGCCTCATGTTTTCCCAAAAATATACATACATATGGGGCTCCCATTTAACACTCTTTCACCATTAGTCTGTTGAGGTGTCACTCAAATTATGCTTCCTCCCACCACAGAACACAGTCTACATCAGCAGCCAATTCCATCCTAGCCATTGGTTTAATTTTGAGTTGACTATATTTTTCCCTTGCACAGGTGTACCTATGTCTCAAAAATCATGCCCGAAGAGCAGAACATTTTAGACTCTAGTGCTACTCAGTAACTGTTAGTCCCTACTGTTGGTAGGGTTTCATCAGCTATTGCCACAGCTCTCAAAACATTTATTGTAATTTGCAATCTTGATTCCTCACTGTAAACCAACTGTGCGTTTCATTTATCCTACTGAAAATGAACAAAAGCTATAAGCGTAGCTAGACTGTATACGCACATTTCTAGGTTGAAACCACACCTCCTCAGGTTTACCCAGAATAACTTATTTAATAGGCATGTGTACTTACCAGTGAATGTTAGTTCCTACATATGGTATGATGGCATCAAGAAATTTATTAAAAGCTTTAATTTCAACTCCTTGTTACAAATCAGCTTTGGCAAATCAATTAAGGTCCACGCATCATTTATATTAAGTCAGGGGTCGTGCAGACCTCACAGCATCTCTTCCGCCTTGGTGTGCGGTGCTAGTGGTTCTCTCTGTTGGCTTTCAGTCCCCGGACTGGATATTGTGCTCGCGCCCTCCACCAGTCAGTGCAGGCACAAGAAGTGGCTCTGTCTCTCGCCTCTCATCTTGACCTCCTCTTTTCGTGCGCCGAACACGCCGTCTTTGGACGTGTGCTACTTGGACTCCGGTTGAGATCCCAAGGAGCAGGGTGCAGAGTGAGTGAACCCTTCCCCATCCCCACCCCCACTAGTGGGCAGTCCCTCAGGCTCGGTTGCTATGCCCGGCCATTGCCGGGCCCGGCCCCGGTCGGGGTTAACCCTTGAACCCAGAGATCCCTGGGCATTAGACTGAACCTCCTGTTGCTTGCTTGTGCCCTGAGGGAGACCGAGCTTTATGGCGGGGCACATCGGCGGTTAGGGTGTGGAGACTGGGGATGGTTGTGGCACCGAATGCACCGATGGTTGTGGCACCGAATGGCCCTATACATGGATGTGTAGGGCCATTCCCTTTAGAGATATGTCCATGGCGAGAGGTGTTTTATTGCAAGTTGCAACTGGGATATTCCCTCTTTATCGTCCACAGCTGCACACATAGCCAGCAAGATGCAGCCTGGAATGTCTGGGGGCGAGCACCTCAGATTAAACCAGAAAACGAAAATTCCTGTAGGAAAGGAGGGGTAAATGGCAAGTACACAAGGGCTCCCTTGCTTAATGTCACATATTCCACGGCAGGAGGTGGCCAAGAGGGGACATGCTGTGTGGAGCCAGGCTCATTTAGAGATCCACCCAGGTGGAAAGGGGGGACTTCTTTAGGTTCTCATGACCAATGCGGTTTGTGGTATCACCTAGCCGAGCCACTGAATGTGTACTGCAGCGAAACAGTGAACTGGGGATCTGGAATCATGACACTGCAGATAACTGGGACAGGAAGCAAGGCGAGCCAGCTACCTCTTTCTTCGACCTGCATTGGCACATCTTGTCAGGAGTGATTTTCAAAGGGATTGCACTTCAGCCAGGTAATGTTAGCTCCAGGGTTCCTGCTAACCTGCGCGGCTGCGCGCCCGCGCACCTTTAAGGCACCGAGCGTGCAGTGTTCTGTGTAAAGCACGCACACGTTCTCGCGGCCGCCCGCTTTTAAAATGCGAGCGGCGAAAAACTGCAATTTACCGGTTGCCTGATGCCTTTGGTATTCCTGTTAATCACAGCGCCCGTCATGCACTGCAATTAACAGGAATATTTTCACATTGGCCCACAATCAGCACCCAGCAGCGCTGTATTTAGAAAAGAAATAAAGCAAGTTTGAAAGCAGGATGTGTAAGCACACGTTGTGCTTTCAGACTTGCTTCATTTCTTTTCTAAATACAGCGCAACTGGGTGCTGATTGTGGGCCTTTGTGAAAGTATTCCTGTTAATCACATCGCCCGTTATGCGCTGCAATTAACAGGAATATTTTCACAATTGCCCACAATCAGCACCCAGCAGCGCTGTTTTTTAGAAAAGAAATAAAGCAAGTCTGAAAGCTCGACGTGTGAAGCACACGTGCTTTCACACTTGCTTCATTTCCACAACAGCAGGATGCCAGAGAAGCAGCACGAGGTGGAAAAAAGTGCAACACCCTGCCTCCGTGCACTGGCCATGGGCCGCCCAAAAATAGGCACTGGGGCCACTGCAGCTTCGCACAGGCCCTTCTCTCGGGCAGAAATAAGATACAATGTGCTAACGGTGCACTTTTAAAAATATTTACAAAAAAGTTACATTCCTCCTCCTAGCGCAGTCCCTGCTGATTAACTATTTTGCCTGTAGAGTCGTGCAGATGGAGGAGTGAGAGCTTGCAAGAATGAGGCCAAAGATGGATCTATGGGCTGATTACAGAGCAAATAGATGAATGAACAGATGGATGACTGGGGCATAGGTGCACAGAGGGATAAATAATTCTGTGAATTCATGCATGGACGAGCGAGTTCCACAGAAAGCATAATAGAATATTCCAGGGTTACAGAGAGATATTGTGTAATGTAACTGGTGCTCACAACTCTAATGACTTTGGCCCGAGGTCACTCTTTACAAAACCATAACAAAAAATAACCAGCCAGATTCCAGTGAGACTAACCAGATGGGGAACATGGGCCACTTTTTGAGAGTGCCCGGGCCTAATTGTGATCCCAATCTGACCCTGCTTTCATTGTACCCCATCACCCTGTCGAAGGAGGGCTGCCCTGCGTGAGTAGTGTCTCGCATCCCTCCATTAATCTGCTGCCTTGTGGCCTGCTACCTTCCTGGATTCCTGCTCTGACGGAGTGCATCTTATCATCCTTTGGGGTTCCCTCTCTGTGTGCAGCTTCTGCCACGTGATGCTTATGCCTGCCTGCTCTTCCCATGCCAGCACCTCTCTTCTACAGCTGTAGGTGTGTTTGGGGGTCCTACTTGAACACCTGCTGAGCCTCATGAGCATCTGTTGACACATCTGCAAGATTGCTAGCTCCCTTACAGAATGGCTAGTGCAGGCTCTGACAAACCCCTCCATTAGCAGCATTCCAGTTCATTTGAGAGCTTCACAGGAGGTGGGCATGTAATGTTCAAGTCAGACTAGCATCTGCTGCCTATCAATGTAAGAGGCCATTTTATGTCCAAGCTCACATCTGCCAAACAGAATATTGCAATATGCAAATCTAAGGCTCTCAGGGGAAACAAGATGGACCTTGGAGGTGTGGATCTTATCTTATCAAGAATTTGTACAGCGCACGTTCACCCAAGGGTTTCATGGCGCTAACCGATGTACTCTGGAAAACTACCACTCAAAGGCTGAAGAGAGACTAAGCCAATGCATGGACGAACAGCCATGTCTTGAAGTCGCCTAAACTGGAGAATAGTGACACAGGAGCGAATTTCCAAGGAGAGGGAGTTCCACAGTTTAGGGGCAAGAGTTGCAAACCTACATCCTCCCTTACGTTGGAATTTATAAACATTGACAGTCAACAGAATTTGTGATGCAGACCGCAGCTTGCGCAGAGGAGTATACTCGGGCAGGAGTTCTTGAATGAATTTGGGGCTGCGTGCATGGAGAGACTTGAACGTCATGGGTTGAGAAGAAAAATAGCAAACCATTGATATTAATGCCCTTCTTGCACCCTCATTGTATATATTGTTTACATAGGCAATAATAATTCACTTAGGCAGCAATATATGAAAAATATATGATTATTTTATTTTTCTTGTTATTTATTTACTTTTTATATCTTTTTTCCATTTTGGACAAAACGATTCTATATTTCTTGTATATATACATCTATATTGATTTGATTCATAGAAAAACACTAGTAATTCATAACAATAGTAATAGATAACATACAGTGCTCAATGTGGACAAAAAAACAAGACAATATACATCTACATATAAACAAGTGCTGTACGAGACTTGAACGTCATACAGGCAGCTTTAAAGAGTATGCGCTGTGGAATAGGAAGCCAATGAAGTTGCTTCAACAGTGGTCTTGCAGATTGCCAACGTGGGAGGCGATAAATAAGTCTGGCTGCCTGATTTTGAGCCATCTGAAGGCGTTTACTGAGAGCAGCCGGTAGACCCAGGTATATGGCGTTGGCGTAGTCTAGATGTGACAACACCAGGGCCATCACAACTTGGGTCAAAGCGGACTGAGTGAGCATCCGGCTGATCTTCTTTATTTTTCGAAGTTGGAAGAAACACGATGATACCACTGAATTAATTTGAGGTTTTAGTGATAGTTCTTCATCAATGAGAACCCCTAAGCTTTTGACAGAGCTGGAAGGGTTGGGGGGAAGGCTCAGATGGGGAGGCCAATAATGTGGTCCCCAAAAGAGCTTACTTTTGCCAAAAAGAACCAGCTCTGTCTTCTCGGGGTTCAATTTCAGTTGGTTACTGTCCATCCACTGGCATATAAAAAGCAGGGTGGACTGAAATTGATGGACAGATTCTGGGGAGACATTGATAGTAGAAGTGAGTTGCAGATCATCTGCGTAATTAAAAGTAGTGACTTTAAAAGTTTTTAGGGAGTGAAGCAAGGGAAGCATATACATGTTAAACCGGATGGGTGATAAGGAAGAACCCCTGAGGGACCCCACAAGTGGTGTAAAGTTTAGAGGATGAAAAAGGTGGTGGACCGACTGCTTGTGAGCGGTCACAAAGAAAGGACCTAATCCAGTCATGTGCAATGCCGCAGATGCCGGCTAGTCTGACAGTCGAGCAGAATATCATGGTCGACCGTGTCAAACGCAGCCGACAAGTCGAGCAAGACCAGGGCCTGAGTCTGCATTGTGGCGTAAGGAGTCTAGGACTGCAGTGATGACCGCTTCAGTTGAATGCGCCGGACGAAATCAGGCTTGTGCAGAGTCCAAAATGTCGAACTGTTCAATAAAGCTGGAGAGGTGGGATGTTACGTGGGCTTCCAATACTTTGGCCAAGTATGGAAGCAGAGAAATTGGTTTGATAAAATAGTGGGTTCCATGCCTGATTTTTTTTGCAGGGGCATTACCCCAGCCTCCTTAAATGAGTTGGGTACTACACCTTGAATCAGAGAGGAATTAAGGAGACCCAGTATGGGAAGAGGAGAGGCAGTAATTACATTTTTTTGGACGTGAGGAGGGCAGCAATCTCGTGGGGAACCCAACTTAATTCTCGCCGTAAGAGCAGACAAGGACGGAACGTCCAGGAGGGGGAAACGATCAAGGGAAGATTTATTGGGAGTAGGAGTGAGATCAGGCAGTGCAAGGGAAGTGACTGGGATACTGGACTTAATAAGTGTAATTTTATCCAGAAAGTACTGGTTTAGGGTGTTGCAGAATTCTTGAGTAATTATAAGTTTGGGCTGAGTTTTAGCAGGATTCGATAGCTTATCAACGATTGAAAAATGTCCTTAGATTTGTTATTGGACATTTCAATTGCATTAGAGAAAAAATCAGATTTTGCTAGAAAAATGGCCTTCATGTAGGCGGAACGGGCAGCTACATATTCGGTCTTTCTGAGAGAGTCATAATTCCTTCTCCACTCGCGTTCTTTTTGACGAACAATTAGTTTTTTTGCCCTAAGGTCTGGAGAAAACCATTTATGAGCGTCGGATTGACGCAGAGTCCTCAGTTTTTTCAAAGGGGCGTGTATGTCGCTTGCTTTAGTGAGCCATTCGGAAATATTAGCTGCAGATTGGTTAAGATCAGAATTACACGCCGGGACTGAGTTCTTCAAGCTTCCCAGAAAAGCTGGCGTGTCCAGAGAGCCCCACTTCCTAATGAAGCCTTCTCTGGTGTCTGGATCTACTGTGGGTTTAGGAACGGAGATATGAAATTGGACCAGAAAATGGTCAGACCATATACATGGAGAGATAATAGGGGGTGAAATACTAAGATTGGAACTCCAAATCTGATCCAGCGTATGCTCTTTAGTGCAGCGGCGTCACTAGGGGGCTGCGGGGGGTGCAGACCGCACCGGTGACACCTGCCTGACACCATAGTCATGGGGTGACACCAATCTGCCGACAAGCAACAAATACTGCGGTGCACGCAGCCACGCACGCACCACCTAGAATAGTAGTGAAGATGGTGCCATGCGCAGCGGCGTACCCAGTTTGTGGGTCCCAGGGCCGTCAATCTTACAGCGCTACCAATGACGGCCCTGGGTCAGCCCCCGCGCTGTGCTGAGTCCTCTGACGCCACCACCACGCACTTAGACAGTCTCGGCAGGGGAGTGCTGACGGCGATTTCCAGAACCCCTAACGGTAGGGGGCCAGCCACCAACACAGTGTAGTGTACAAAAAAGGAGCGCCTGGTGACCGCGTAAGTCTTTTTGGGAAACGTAATTCTTTTTTCAACAAAGCTGTTCTATTAAAAACCGAAAATTAAGATTCAGCTCTCCTTTCACGGACCAGGCTGCAGCTTGGCTCCTTGAATATCTGGCGGTCTCACATGGATGCTCTAAAACAGAAAGCCCCGTTTACTTTCAGTCTCTGGGTGCTCAGAATGGTGCCCTGTGGCCACTTGGTAGACTTGGCAGTCAGTGTCCCACCAGTGTTTGCTCTCCCTAGCGCCTGCAAGGCTTTCGCTTGCCTTGGAATCCCTCTTGTGAGGTGATTGGGGGTGAGGGAAGGGGAGGTGGGGGGGGGGGGGGGGTGCGGTTGCATTAGTGTTTCTCTTTGCACTGATAGTTCAGGTTTCTAGCTGTGGGCAGGGTGCCTTCACTCACTCCAGGACGGATTGCACCTTGGCTCTGACCACTGAGGGATTATTGTAATACATTGGCATGTATAGCTCATCGAAGCCCAGGGAGATGCGAGGAGCTGTGTGGGGGTGCTTTGTGTTCTCTGTGTGCAGAACGTTACCTCGCACCGCCTTCTCAGCGTTATGCTTAATCAGTAAATTATCTTTGAAACAATATCTGCAGCACCGAGCCATGCCCACTGTTCTTAAAAGAAGTCGGCCATATTGACTTTACTGTGTACATCCTGCCCTCCCTGGCTGGCCCTCCCTGTCCCACTCTGCCGGTCCTCCCTGACCCACTCTGCCCTCTCTGTCCCATCCTGCCATCATTGGCTCGCCCTCCCTGTCCCATCCTGCCCTCTCTGACGGGCCCTCCCTGTCCCACTCTACCCTCTCTGGGTGGCCCTCCTTGTCCCATCCTGCCCTCCCTGACTGGCCCTCCCTGTCCCACTCTGCCCTCTCTGGCTGGCCCTCTTTGTCCCACTCTGCCCTCTCTGGCTGGCCCTCCCTGTCACACTCTGCCCTCTCTGGCTGGCCCTCACTGTCTCATCCTGCCCTCTCCGGCAGGCCCTCCCCGTCCCACTCTGCCCTCTCTGACCCTCCCTGTCCCCTGCTGCCCTCTCTGGCTGGCCCTCTCCATCCTCAGGACTCTTAGAAGTCACTGCCGGCAGACACAGTGGTCTCCGCTAGGCTACTTCCCCTCTCATCTCCCCGCTATTAGCTGGTACAGATATTTGATACCACACATCATTAGAGCACCCTGTGGGTCTCTGGTCCCTGTCACTTTTTAATGGATAGCTTGCTCTAATGCAACCTCAGGACATGGAGGTCTTTGATCACTGAGATGATGCCCCCTCGTCCCATTTTATCCCCAGGGCACTCTACTGCTCTTAGATCACTAAGGATAGACAAAGACCGGTTTTTCCCTAGGCACTGTCACCAACATACTCTCATTTCTAGTATAACTCACTCCAAAACGATGCAGACTCGCACCTACTAAATTGTAGGCATCATAGATTCACACCTACAATTTGTGCAGATGTGTGAAAAACCTTTTTCCTACTTATTTAGTTCCCAAAAAATAATTTGGAAATAAGGCATCCAATCCAGAAATCTGTTTGACCTCCTGATATCAGGTTCGAGGTCTGTAAGGTCCAGCCAGCCTTTCATCCATCTGAGGTCGATAAAATGAGTACCAACAAACATCTGTTATTAAGTGGCAAGATGCCTCTAGGGCCAAACTCGCACTTTACAAATACAGATTACAGACTAATTTGGTCTCTTATCAAAGCCAGACCCTTACCCTAACAACATTTCCCACACAAATGTAAACCTTAATCCAATTAGTGAACATTGCTCCATAACATAGCAGTTAATCATAACCCTAATTTCTTACACATATTTTGCAATTTTTTTTTATAATTACGTCTATTTTGTTTTCCATTCTAGAATTTTGCCGAAACCCACCCACAGATAAAATCAAAATTGGCAAAGCCAAAAGGTCCCACCTTTGAAAGTGGTAGCTGATCTTTTGACTTTGACAGTGCTTGTTGCCGATTCTGATCAACTGCGGCTAAAGCAATAAAAAAACAAGCATCGGCATAGCCAATAGGCTCCGCTTTTGGGACCTTATAAGTATTTAGTTATGCAGCACAATATCCTTGGTGCGACAATGTCAACCGTTGCCTGGCTAAACACTTATAAGGTCCCAAAAGCGATTACATTTACAAACGTTACTTACCAACTGTGTCCACTGGCGAATCGGAGCAGAGGAGGTCCATGCGGTAAGTCGTGAGGGGGTGACACCATGGGTTACCCGCACTGGGTGACACCAACCCTAGTGACACCAACCCTAGTGACGCCACTGCTTTAGTGTGAGTCGCAGTATTAATATGATGGCGAAAGTTGAGCCCAGTAAGGAGATCCATGAGCTCACTTGCCAAAGGGCCGCCAGATACACTGTTGAGCCAGTAGTTAAAATCACCAATGAGTAGAATCTTAGTGTGGTTAGTGACTAATGTAGCCAGCTGATCACACAGAAAAAACGGGAATGTGTGCATGCTCCGAGGAGGCCTGTATAGTAAAACGCAGATAAGTGGGTTCACCCTGGAATCGAGTCTAATAACCATGTTGTCGACTGCGGGGAGGTAGAGAGATGTTAATTTGGAGAAAGGAAGATGTTTACTAATGATGGCAGCAACTCCCCCACCCGTTTTACCTGGATCCCGATCTACCTGTAGAATGTAATAGCTGTCAGGGAGTGCTGCCAATATATCTGGGGATGAGTCGATGTTAAGCCATGTCTCCGTAAGAAGGAGAATGTCTGGCTTTTGACAAGCAAGTAGGAGAAAAATATCCAGTTGTTGTTTTACTAGAGATCTAGTATTAAGATAGAAGATAGTTAGTTGTTGGGTTTCAACTGAGGCAGAAGTGGGTCGTGCAGATCTAGTGGGCGAGTCTGCTAGGGGATGAAAAATGCCTAAATGTGTAAGATGTCGAACAGTGGAGGGACAAAGGGGGCCAGCGGCACAGTGAATGTTCTTGACAGCTTTTGCTGCTTGTGGACAGCCCCCACGAAGCTCCATTCCTGACACAATGCGATATAGCTAGAGTGGGTGAGTGGGAAGCTAGAGTATGTATGATGGAGCAGAATTGCACCCACTTCACTGATAGCTGCGTCGGCGACTCTAAGGCTGAGGCTCCGGGAATAGAGGCTCTCAGTCCAAAGATCGATATTGAAGAAACGTATGCACATAATTTTCGTGAACATCCCAGTCACTCTACAAAATAAAGATAAATGGGCTTCCACCCTCTCTACTCTAAGCATCTGGGCTAATTTTCAACTGTGTGGCCAGTACCCAGCTTTCCTGTGTGCATCGCAAAAACTATTACAGATTCTGCATGGGGATTGTCACCAGGGGCTAACCCCTTTAAACAACAGGGTGGGTAGAGCAACAGCAGATCTTCCCTCTCATAGCACACCAAGGATGTGTTATAGGAAACATTGATTTATAGCTTGATGGGACCTTTAGAATAATATTGACATGGCTTTGTAGTCTCTTAATTTGGGCCTTTGAAGCTGAATGACTCATGGGTACGTTTTGAGCCTAAATTTTTTTGAAAATTGCAGGCATATTTGACTCACTTAGAGGGTGGGCTGGAGAGGAACATTCTTACTCACTGTGTCACCTTCTATGGCATTACTCAAAAGTCTCTAATGTAGCTTCTGTGATACCTGTGTTTTACCAGATCATCACAATCATGTAGCCATGTGCAATACAGCATCCCTAGCGTGCAGTCTAGCAGCAGGTAACTGTCTTTATTTAACCCTTAGTAGAGTTTGTTCTTTCAGAGTGTCTTGTAGAGTTGGCATTAATTGGCTAATGAGTCCCATAGTACACAATTGTAGAGGGAGTGTAGTCAATTATTATTATCTGATTGGCTCTAACTTGAATCTAGGGGTTTATGCTATTTTTTCTTTTTTTGCTGTTTTCTTTTGCACAGGCATGGCCCAGGGGCATACGAGCACTTTCCAAGAGAACCTGATATCACACATTATTTTTTAGGCACCGGGAGATTGTGATTTTGCCCAGAATCACAGGATGGTGAGCCAAGGTTGGGATTCGAACCTGTTTCCCCGGTGCTAATGTCAGCAGCTTTTGCCCATAGGCCATATCCCTAGCCAGGCCTTTCCAGGTCTCGCCTATAGACAGCCTTTAGCTGTTGTCGAAGACGTATTGTGAGCAAATAGCAAACTAAACCCCCTCCCCCCAAATTAGACCAGTACCTCAAATTCCATCAGGAGAGTGAAGCTAGTAAGGTCTGTCCTCCCTAAAAGAAGTCCTTTCATCCCTCCTATCTATTAATCTCTCCAACCTTTAAGCCTTTCATCGAGCGTCCATTTCATCTGTCTATTCATGCTCCCATTCGTCTGTCTTTTCATCTAATCCATCCATCCTTCCTTTACCATTGCATCCATCCATCCATCCATCTATCCACCCATCCATCATTTCACCCACCTTTTATCAATCACCCAACCTTTCACCCTTGCATCCATCTAAACATTCATCCTTCAATCCATTCTTATGTGCACCCACCCATGCAAATATAACTTTACTCTTCCATCTCTCAAACCTTTCACCTTGTATCCATCCTTTTATTGACCTCTCCTTCTTGTCGCAGTATCTTACTTTTCATATTTCCTATATTACATTCTTCCTTTCTGCCCTCCCTTTCTCTTTCCCTCTATTTTCCTCATTCTTTCTCCATCTGTTATGGTTTCTACCTCGCATTTACAAAAGAAAAAAAGCAAGTTTTTATATAGTGTGAACTCAATCCAAAAGTTTTGGAGCACTTTACATGATTTATTATTCTATATTTTTTTGAGGTTTTAGTGATAGTTCTTCATCAATGAGAACCCCTAAGCTTTTGACAGAGCTGGAAGGGTTGGGGGGAAGGCTCAGATGGGGAGGCCAATAATGTGGTCCCCAAAAGAGCTTACTTTTGCCAAAAAGAACCAGCTCTGTCTTCTCGGGGTTCAATTTCAGTTGGTTACTGTCCATCCACTGGCATATAAAAAGCAGGGTGGACTGAAATTGATGGACAGATTCTGGGGAGACATTGATAGTAGAAGTGAGTTGCAGATCATCTGCGTAATTAAAAGTAGTGACTTTAAAAGTTTTTAGGGAGTGAAGCAAGGGAAGCATATACATGTTAAACCGGATGGGTGATAAGGAAGAACCCCTGAGGGACCCCACAAGTGGTGTAAAGTTTAGAGGATGAAAAAGGTGGTGGACCGACTGCTTGTGAGCGGTCACAAAGAAAGGACCTAATCCAGTCATGTGCAATGCCGCAGATGCCGGCTAGTCTGACAGTCGAGCAGAATATCATGGTCGACCGTGTCAAACGCAGCCGACAAGTCGAGCAAGACCAGGGCCTGAGTCTGCATTGTGGCGTAAGGAGTCTAGGACTGCAGTGATGACCGCTTCAGTTGAATGCGCCGGACGAAATCAGGCTTGTGCAGAGTCCAAAATGTCGAACTGTTCAATAAAGCTGGAGAGGTGGGATGTTACGTGGGCTTCCAATACTTTGGCCAAGTATGGAAGCAGAGAAATTGGTTTGATAAAATAGTGGGTTCCATGCCTGATTTTTTTTGCAGGGGCATTACCCCAGCCTCCTTAAATGAGTTGGGTACTACACCTTGAATCAGAGAGGAATTAAGGAGACCCAGTATGGGAAGAGGAGAGGCAGTAATTACATTTTTTTGGACGTGAGGAGGGCAGCAATCTCGTGGGGAACCCAACTTAATTCTCGCCGTAAGAGCAGACAAGGACGGAACGTCCAGGAGGGGGAAACGATCAAGGGAAGATTTATTGGGAGTAGGAGTGAGATCAGGCAGTGCAAGGGAAGTGACTGGGATACTGGACTTAATAAGTGTAATTTTATCCAGAAAGTACTGGTTTAGGGTGTTGCAGAATTCTTGAGTAATTATAAGTTTGGGCTGAGTTTTAGCAGGATTCGATAGCTTATCAACGATTGAAAAATGTCCTTAGATTTGTTATTGGACATTTCAATTGCATTAGAGAAAAAATCAGATTTTGCTAGAAAAATGGCCTTCATGTAGGCGGAACGGGCAGCTACATATTCGGTCTTTCTGAGAGAGTCATAATTCCTTCTCCACTCGCGTTCTTTTTGACGAACAATTAGTTTTTTTGCCCTAAGGTCTGGAGAAAACCATTTATGAGCGTCGGATTGACGCAGAGTCCTCAGTTTTTTCAAAGGGGCGTGTATGTCGCTTGCTTTAGTGAGCCATTCGGAAATATTAGCTGCAGATTGGTTAAGATCAGAATTACACGCCGGGACTGAGTTCTTCAAGCTTCCCAGAAAAGCTGGCGTATCCAGAGAGCCCCACTTCCTAATGAAGCCTTCTCTGGTGTCTGGATCTACTGTGGGTTTAGGAACGGAGATATGAAATTGGACCAGAAAATGGTCAGACCATATACATGGAGAGATAATAGGGGGTGAAATACTAAGATTGGAACTCCAAATCTGATCCAGCGTATGCTCTTTAGTGCAGCGGCGTCACTAGGGGGCTGCGGGGGGTGCAGACCGCACCGGTGACACCTGCCTGACACCATAGTCATGGGGTGACACCAATCTGCCGACAAGCAACAAATACTGCGGTGCACGCAGCCACGCACGCACCACCTAGAATAGTAGTGAAGATGGTGCCATGCGCAGCGGCGTACCCAGTTTGTGGGTCCCAGGGCCGTCAATCTTACAGCGCTACCAATGACGGCCCTGGGTCAGCCCCCGCGCTGTGCTGAGTCCTCTGACGCCACCACCACGCACTTAGACAGTCTCGGCAGGGGAGTGCTGACGGCGATTTCCAGAACCCCTAACGGTAGGGGGCCAGCCACCAACACAGTGTAGTGTACAAAAAAGGAGCGCCTGGTGACCGCGTAAGTCTTTTTGGGAAACGTAATTCTTTTTTCAACAAAGCTGTTCTATTAAAAACCGAAAATTAAGATTCAGCTCTCCTTTCACGGACCAGGCTGCAGCTTGGCTCCTTGAATATCTGGCGGTCTCACATGGATGCTCTAAAACAGAAAGCCCCGTTTACTTTCAGTCTCTGGGTGCTCAGAATGGTGCCCTGTGGCCACTTGGTAGACTTGGCAGTCAGTGTCCCACCAGTGTTTGCTCTCCCTAGCGCCTGCAAGGCTTTCGCTTGCCTTGGAATCCCTCTTGTGAGGTGATTGGGGGTGAGGGAAGGGGAGGTGGGGGGGGGGGGGGGTGCGGTTGCATTAGTGTTTCTCTTTGCACTGATAGTTCAGGTTTCTAGCTGTGGGCAGGGTGCCTTCACTCACTCCAGGACGGATTGCACCTTGGCTCTGACCACTGAGGGATTATTGTAATACATTGGCATGTATAGCTCATCGAAGCCCAGGGAGATGCGAGGAGCTGTGTGGGGGTGCTTTGTGTTCTCTGTGTGCAGAACGTTACCTCGCACCGCCTTCTCAGCGTTATGCTTAATCAGTAAATTATCTTTGAAACAATATCTGCAGCACCGAGCCATGCCCACTGTTCTTAAAAGAAGTCGGCCATATTGACTTTACTGTGTACATCCTGCCCTCCCTGGCTGGCCCTCCCTGTCCCACTCTGCCGGTCCTCCCTGACCCACTCTGCCCTCTCTGTCCCATCCTGCCATCATTGGCTCGCCCTCCCTGTCCCATCCTGCCCTCTCTGACGGGCCCTCCCTGTCCCACTCTACCCTCTCTGGGTGGCCCTCCTTGTCCCATCCTGCCCTCTCTGGCTGGCCCTCCCTGTCCCATCCTACCCTCTCTGGCTGGCCCTCCCTGTCCCATCTTGTCCTCTCTGGCTGGTCCTCACTGTCCTATCCTGCCCTCTCTGACTGGCCCTCCCTGTCCCACTCTGCCCTCTCTGGCTGGCCCTCTTTGTCCCACTCTGCCCTCTCTGGCTGGCCCTCCCTGTCACACTCTGCCCTCTCTGGCTGGCCCTCACTGTCTCATCCTGCCCTCTCCGGCAGGCCCTCCCCGTCCCACTCTGCCCTCTCTGACCCTCCCTGTCCCCTGCTGCCCTCTCTGGCTGGCCCTCTCCATCCTCAGGACTCTTAGAAGTCACTGCCGGCAGACACAGTGGTCTCCGCTAGGCTACTTCCCCTCTCATCTCCCCGCTATTAGCTGGTACAGATATTTGATACCACACATCATTAGAGCACCCTGTGGGTCTCTGGTCCCTGTCACTTTTTAATGGATAGCTTGCTCTAATGCAACCTCAGGACATGGAGGTCTTTGATCACTGAGATGATGCCCCCTCGTCCCATTTTATCCCCAGGGCACTCTACTGCTCTTAGATCACTAAGGATAGACAAAGACCGGTTTTTCCCTAGGCACTGTCACCAACATACTCTCATTTCTAGTATAACTCACTCCAAAACGATGCAGACTCGCACCTACTAAATTGTAGGCATCATAGATTCACACCTACAATTTGTGCAGATGTGTGAAAAACCTTTTTCCTACTTATTTAGTTCCCAAAAAATAATTTGGAAATAAGGCATCCAATCCAGAAATCTGTTTGACCTCCTGATAT
Source organism: Lissotriton vulgaris (assembly GCF_964263255.1). Taxonomy (NCBI): domain Eukaryota; kingdom Metazoa; phylum Chordata; class Amphibia; order Caudata; family Salamandridae; genus Lissotriton; species Lissotriton vulgaris. The sequence goes on along the minus strand of NC_141691.1, from coordinate 1,985,866,408 downwards.
CAGGTTCGAGGTCTGTAAGGTCCAGCCAGCCTTTCATCCATCTGAGGTCGATAAAATGAGTACCAACAAACATCTGTTATTAAGTGGCAAGATGCCTCTAGGGCCAAACTCGCACTTTACAAATACAGATTACAGACTAATTTGGTCTCTTATCAAAGCCAGACCCTTACCCTAACAACATTTCCCACACAAATGTAAACCTTAATCCAATTAGTGAACATTGCTCCATAACATAGCAGTTAATCATAACCCTAATTTCTTACACATATTTTGCAATTTTTTTTTATAATTACGTCTATTTTGTTTTCCATTCTAGAATTTTGCCGAAACCCACCCACAGATAAAATCAAAATTGGCAAAGCCAAAAGGTCCCACCTTTGAAAGTGGTAGCTGATCTTTTGACTTTGACAGTGCTTGTTGCCGATTCTGATCAACTGCGGCTAAAGCAATAAAAAAACAAGCATCGGCATAGCCAATAGGCTCCGCTTTTGGGACCTTATAAGTATTTAGTTATGCAGCACAATATCCTTGGTGCGACAATGTCAACCGTTGCCTGGCTAAACACTTATAAGGTCCCAAAAGCGATTACATTTACAAACGTTACTTACCAACTGTGTCCACTGGCGAATCGGAGCAGAGGAGGTCCATGCGGTAAGTCGTGAGGGGGTGACACCATGGGTTACCCGCACTGGGTGACACCAACCCTAGTGACACCAACCCTAGTGACGCCACTGCTTTAGTGTGAGTCGCAGTATTAATATGATGGCGAAAGTTGAGCCCAGTAAGGAGATCCATGAGCTCACTTGCCAAAGGGCCGCCAGATACACTGTTGAGCCAGTAGTTAAAATCACCAATGAGTAGAATCTTAGTGTGGTTAGTGACTAATGTAGCCAGCTGATCACACAGAAAAAACGGGAATGTGTGCATGCTCCGAGGAGGCCTGTATAGTAAAACGCAGATAAGTGGGTTCACCCTGGAATCGAGTCTAATAACCATGTTGTCGACTGCGGGGAGGTAGAGAGATGTTAATTTGGAGAAAGGAAGATGTTTACTAATGATGGCAGCAACTCCCCCACCCGTTTTACCTGGATCCCGATCTACCTGTAGAATGTAATAGCTGTCAGGGAGTGCTGCCAATATATCTGGGGATGAGTCGATGTTAAGCCATGTCTCCGTAAGAAGGAGAATGTCTGGCTTTTGACAAGCAAGTAGGAGAAAAATATCCAGTTGTTGTTTTACTAGAGATCTAGTATTAAGATAGAAGATAGTTAGTTGTTGGGTTTCAACTGAGGCAGAAGTGGGTCGTGCAGATCTAGTGGGCGAGTCTGCTAGGGGATGAAAAATGCCTAAATGTGTAAGATGTCGAACAGTGGAGGGACAAAGGGGGCCAGCGGCACAGTGAATGTTCTTGACAGCTTTTGCTGCTTGTGGACAGCCCCCACGAAGCTCCATTCCTGACACAATGCGATATAGCTAGAGTGGGTGAGTGGGAAGCTAGAGTATGTATGATGGAGCAGAATTGCACCCACTTCACTGATAGCTGCGTCGGCGACTCTAAGGCTGAGGCTCCGGGAATAGAGGCTCTCAGTCCAAAGATCGATATTGAAGAAACGTATGCACATAATTTTCGTGAACATCCCAGTCACTCTACAAAATAAAGATAAATGGGCTTCCACCCTCTCTACTCTAAGCATCTGGGCTAATTTTCAACTGTGTGGCCAGTACCCAGCTTTCCTGTGTGCATCGCAAAAACTATTACAGATTCTGCATGGGGATTGTCACCAGGGGCTAACCCCTTTAAACAACAGGGTGGGTAGAGCAACAGCAGATCTTCCCTCTCATAGCACACCAAGGATGTGTTATAGGAAACATTGATTTATAGCTTGATGGGACCTTTAGAATAATATTGACATGGCTTTGTAGTCTCTTAATTTGGGCCTTTGAAGCTGAATGACTCATGGGTACGTTTTGAGCCTAAATTTTTTTGAAAATTGCAGGCATATTTGACTCACTTAGAGGGTGGGCTGGAGAGGAACATTCTTACTCACTGTGTCACCTTCTATGGCATTACTCAAAAGTCTCTAATGTAGCTTCTGTGATACCTGTGTTTTACCAGATCATCACAATCATGTAGCCATGTGCAATACAGCATCCCTAGCGTGCAGTCTAGCAGCAGGTAACTGTCTTTATTTAACCCTTAGTAGAGTTTGTTCTTTCAGAGTGTCTTGTAGAGTTGGCATTAATTGGCTAATGAGTCCCATAGTACACAATTGTAGAGGGAGTGTAGTCAATTATTATTATCTGATTGGCTCTAACTTGAATCTAGGGGTTTATGCTATTTTTTCTTTTTTTGCTGTTTTCTTTTGCACAGGCATGGCCCAGGGGCATACGAGCACTTTCCAAGAGAACCTGATATCACACATTATTTTTTAGGCACCGGGAGATTGTGATTTTGCCCAGAATCACAGGATGGTGAGCCAAGGTTGGGATTCGAACCTGTTTCCCCGGTGCTAATGTCAGCAGCTTTTGCCCATAGGCCATATCCCTAGCCAGGCCTTTCCAGGTCTCGCCTATAGACAGCCTTTAGCTGTTGTCGAAGACGTATTGTGAGCAAATAGCAAACTAAACCCCCTCCCCCCAAATTAGACCAGTACCTCAAATTCCATCAGGAGAGTGAAGCTAGTAAGGTCTGTCCTCCCTAAAAGAAGTCCTTTCATCCCTCCTATCTATTAATCTCTCCAACCTTTAAGCCTTTCATCGAGCGTCCATTTCATCTGTCTATTCATGCTCCCATTCGTCTGTCTTTTCATCTAATCCATCCATCCTTCCTTTACCATTGCATCCATCCATCCATCCATCTATCCACCCATCCATCATTTCACCCACCTTTTATCAATCACCCAACCTTTCACCCTTCCATCCATCTAAACATTCATCCTTCAATCCATTCTTATGTGCACCCACCCATGCAAATATAACTTTACTCTTCCATCTCTCAAACCTTTCACCTTGTATCCATCCTTTTATTGACCTCTCCTTCTTGTCGCAGTATCTTACTTTTCATATTTCCTATATTACATTCTTCCTTTCTGCCCTCCCTTTCTCTTTCCCTCTATTTTCCTCATTCTTTCTCCATCTGTTATGGTTTCTACCTCGCATTTACAAAAGAAAAAAAGCAAGTTTTTATATAGTGTGAACTCAATCCAAAAGTTTTGGAGCACTTTACATGATTTATTATTCTATATTTTTTTGTATGCATGGGGGGGTTAATTGATTTGCCCAGAATCACAGGATGTTAGGCTGACCCGAGACTAAAAACGCATCTCCTAAATCGACAGCTCGAGTATTAAGCCACAACCCCAACCACAAGAGCGGAAGCATTTTCAATATTATATACAACTTGATGCATGAAACAACGATTGACAAAGCCAATAGTCTTGGCTTCTTGTAGGTGTAATGTTACTAGTATTATATATCTGGATGCAATGACAGAAGCAGCAAAGGGGTGGCACACTATGCGATGCACATATTTTTATGTTAATTGCTTTTAAGCCACACCCTTAATTGCATCGGTTATGCCCCTTTGAAAGATCCCGAGTATTTTCATCCCACTCAAAGCCCTGGTCTACATGCGCGGTCAGGTTCTAGGCGCACATAGCCTTGGCTGCAGCGCACAGAGACCTTACTCTGTCGCACACATAGGAAAATAATTAGAGGGAACATTAGTTAGCACCCATCCACACCAAGCTGATTGTTTAAGGCCATCCTGGGCCGCATTTACACAGCCCAGTAAGAGACCCTTGTGGGTCAGTGCCATGAATGACTAAATCCCAGGGGGCAGCAAGGCTCTTTCCAAATCTGGCACCAGAACACATGGAAGCCAGGGCCAACGCGTATGTTGGATAACTTGTGTAGGCACCTGTGTAGATGTCACTCCACAACTATGTAAAGAGAAGATTTGACACATCCAATGTTCAACAAAAATACAAATTTAACAAAGCTGGTAATTTTCCACCGCTGGCGCTGCGCAGGGTGTGAACCCTATCTGCGAGTATTCTAGGATGGGGGAAAAGTAGGACTTAGTCTATCCTTAATGTTAGACACCATATTGTAGACAGTGGGCACTGTTTAAATCAGACGGATTCTCTAAGCTGGCATGCCTAGGGGTTGCCACCACAGAGGGACTTGAGCAGGCGAAATGCCCATAAGGAATAAGGGATACATGGCAAGGGCATGAGGGCACTCTTGCTCATTGCCACATTCTTCTAGTTGTAAACATCCCTGTGCGTCATGATTTAGAAAGCAAAGGGACTATGTAAAGATTAAGTATAATCCTTCTCACCATAATAGCCAAAGTAGGCAGGCGGGTTGTGGGAGCGGTCACCTAGCAAGTGGGTTGCTGTCCCATAGATGGGGCAGACAGAGGTTCTGGCTCACACGATGCTAGGACAGCAGCTAGGTGAAGATTAGCAAATAGATGGGGCAATGTGAGTCATGGTGTCTAAAATAGTCACGCCCGGAGGGATACGGGGCTGAGTCATGTGAGGCAATGGAACATTCCCGCATGAGGGTGAATAGTTCTTGGAACAAGCTCACAGGCCATAAGGGCTTCATCAGACACTACCTGATCCAGGCCAACGTCAAGGGCTATTGTGATATTGATGAGGTTCATCTGTCACCAGTAGGGAGGAAACTCTTCCTTCTAGATTTGCATGAGTCTCTAAAGATGAGAGGTTGCATATAAGAGTATAACTGTTTTGGTGGGGTGCTCTGGCGGTGACGGAGGCCACCTCCAGAGCTGTGGCCGAGTTACAGGGCGATCTGGAAGCAAAGGGGGACAGAAGGGTACCTCTGCGCTGCACAATATGGGTACCAGAGCCAAATCCCAGGAGCCTCATGGGAGGTTCCTGGAAACCTGTGTCGGCGCCCCGTTAATCCTTCGGGCGGTTGTGGGCCTGAGCAACCGGTGGCTTGTTATGCTACGCTCCGCCCTGGAAGGGTCGTGAGTAATAAGGGACCATGTGTCACGTGTTCCGGGAAGAGGAACACCAGAAGGGGCAGCACAGAGGGGGTTCGCCCCAGTGCTGCTTGGCTCATCAGGCGGATGGTTGCCTGCCCTTGGATCGCCTGTAAGATAACCCACCATATTACATAACTGTCTATGTAATAAACCTGCAGCAATTTTACCCAAACATAAAATGTGTGGTGTGTTTATTTATTATCATGCATGCTACGTGTGGTGGGGTGGGAAGTGTTGCCAATGGTGTTGCTAGGGATATGTACTGTAGTGCGCTTTAGAAGTATAATAAATAAATAAAATAATAATAGTCCCTCATCCTGCTTGGCTGCAGACCCTTCTAAGAGAGATTCCAAAGAGCACTGTCTCGGGACCAGTGGTGAAAGTGGCTTGTGTAGTTTACTTAGCGAGGTGCTGTCTAAAAGACTGCTTATATTTGCCACCTCAGGCTTGTTGGCGATTATTGGCCAAGACAACACTTCGTGGGCCCACCCATGCAATTCTTCCAACCATACATGCAACCTTATACCGGATGGATGAACCCGTATAACCAGGGGTCCCAACAAATGCAGAACTTCATGGGCATTCCACCACAAGGGATTAATAATCAGAATCAGGATCCTTTTTTATTGAGGGGCCAGAACCAAAGAGGAGGAAGAAGAAGAAATATATCATGGCAAGACCAACAGCCGAATGTTCAAACAAGGAGCATGACATCATCCAAGCCAGGAACCAGCAAAACAAGTCACTAATAGTGAATTTGAGTTAAGTGACGCTATCGAAGGAACAAGAAAATGTCCTAAACAAAGGACTTGGCTATGTCCCTACTCCTAACCTCGACCTCTTCAAATTAAAATGTGAACTATCAGAATTCTGTCGCTCACTCAAACTGAAAGCACACTTTTCTGAATCTACACCACTCACTGATCTTGGAGACACTAATCTTCGCAAGAAATCGGATTTCACTCCACCAATCAATACGATACCTGTAGAAATATTAACCTTCGAACAAGCCATCCTCACTGGCATAGACAACATCAATGTTAAAAGACCCTTTCAAAATCTAACCAGATTAGAAAGAAAAGCATTGGAAGAACTACAGACAAATAAAAACATTGTCCTAAAACCCGCTGATAAGGGTGGAGGCGTAGTTATCCTCGGAAAAGAAGGTTATCGAGATCAATGCCTGAAACTACTGGCGGATGAAAAATTCTACACTAAAATTGATACGGACCCAACACCAAGACTGAAAACGACTATTGCCATGATGGTGTATGAAGCCGAAACAAATGGCTGGGTAAGCAAGAAAGAAGCAGAGTTTTTAGTGACAGAAAACCCTAAAACTCCATACTTCTATTCCTTACCCAAAAAACATAAAAACAGAGTGCCACCTCCAGGCCGCCCAATAGTTTCGGGCATAGGATCAGTGCTGGAACCCCTCTCCAAATTTGCAGACCAATTTCTCCAACCGTTGGTCAAAAAAACACCTGCCTATTTACAAGATACCAAGGATCTGTTAAATCAACTTAAAGATCAACCCTTTGACCCCACAACGATGCTCCTAGTGGGACTGGATGTAGAATCCTTATACACCAGCTTACCCCAAAAAGAGACACTAGAAATGTTGGAAGACGTTCTCTTCATGGAAAATTGGGATTTCAGGACACCAAGACATTTTGTCCTAGAATGTTGTCGCATGGCTCTTACCGAAAATTATTTCGAGTTTGAAGACCAGTTATTCTTACAGAGTCACGGCACTTCAATGGGCAGTTCTTTTGCCCCCTCGGTGGCAGGTCTCTACGCGAGTAATTTTGAAACCAATCACGTATTGACAACCTCTAACCCTTACGTTTCCAGTATACTCTACTGGAAACGTTACATTGATGACGTCCTCCTGATTTGGCGCAATAATCAAGACTTAAAAATATTTGTGGATTGGCTCAATACACGTGATCCGTGGCTCCGATTCACTTATACAGCGGATAAAGAAAGCATTGACTTTTTAGACCTGACTATATACTCAAAGGAAAACAAAATCGAGACAAAAACATTCAGAAAATCTACTGCCAAGAACAGCTTATTGTCGTATAAGAGTTACCATCCTCAACCTTTGAGAGACAATCTGCCGTATAGTCCGTTTCTACGACTTAAAAGGAATTGTAGTCAAAAAACTGATTATCAGGTACAATCAAACGAACTCAGCATCAGACTACAACAAAGGGATTACAAAGCATCAACCATACAGAAGTGCCGTAAAAGAGCCATGAACCAACCTAGAGAAAATCTTCTCACAACATTCGAAAAAAGAGAAAATGAAGATCTTATGACTTGCGTGACCACTTTTGGCCCAGCCTCATATCAAGTGAACAAGCTCATCCAGAAAAACTGGCATATTGTGAATACAGGAAAATTCAACTGGCCCAAACCACGCTTTGCAAATAAACGAACTAAGAACTTACGTGACCTGTTGGTCCACACTCGCCCTAGACAAACAATGTTGCTAAAACAAATCAGAAATGTCCATATGGCTCCAGTAACAGGACATCACCCATGTGGTTCATGCTTAGCTTGCAAATCAACCACCAGTTCTAAAACACTACAACTATCCCCAACACTCAATTGGACACAGAGACAACATAGCAACTGCAATTCATCCCATGTGATCTATATGGTCACCTGTCCCTGCGAAAAGAAATACATTGGGATGACTTGCAGAAAGGTGAAATTACGTATAGGGGAACACAAAAGTAATATTCGCCTTCAAAAGAACACTACAAAACTCTGTTCCCATTTCGTGGAGCAAAAACACAGCATTGAGGATTTGAGATGGACAGTAATAGAAAAGATATCAGAAATGACGCCCAATGTTGAAAAGGTATTATACGAAAAAGAACAACGTTGGGTGGATCGCCTTAAAACTAATCAGTATGGTTTAAACGATGAAATTTCATGGCACCACTTTGCACGTTGACTTTTTCTCAACCACACGTAAGTTAGTCTTTGTAACAAGCCATTCCGTGCAAAGCCCAGTATCTGAATTTGCCGTATTTTCAAAATTTTGATGTAAACCATTAACGTTATGATAATTATTTAATACCCTCGTTCATAACGCTAAATTAGTAATCAATGTATCCTAAAGAAGTTAAACCCTATAATCAGAGCTTTTAACTTGTTCCCCGTTCCTCGAGAACACAGTCCTCTTTCTATCTCGACGATCTGTACTGAAGAAAACGCCATCGGAAGCGTGCTCCTAGCGTCCAGGAGGCAGAGCCAGCACAAGACGCGGAACACGCTTCCTAACGCGGGTGAGTGTTTCCCCAACTGCCGCCGGTGAGTATTTCCTACCAGCCACCGGCAGACATCGAGTTTATCATATCTCTCTGATGTCTTTATAGCCTGGGACCTAGTCCACACCTCCTGATGGGACCTGGGTAAAAATTGCCTCAAGGTAAGACCTCTCATGAGGTAACCGAACACTATATGTTCCGTGAGGGTAGTATTATGTATTTCCTCCGTTCTTTCTCCCACCAGGTTCATTCCATTGTACACCTAATATAGAGGTATGAATTTTAAACATATGAGTCTGCGCATTGTTTACTACCTGGTCTCAATATATCGTTAACCCCCTCTTTAACTCGCCATGATGTCAACACTTGTGTTGTTTGTTTCCTGACAATTTTGTATATAATGCCTCAAATAAGAGCGCGTAACCTTTGGTAAACACAATGTATGTTTTTCTGACCACGTCTTTTAACACGAATCAGTTAAAATGCCACTAGTTACCCCTTTCTTTTCTAATCTTTTAGGTGACTATTAAGAACCTTCATGGGTAAGACTATTAAGTTGTATTGACCCATTTACGTCACAAATAGTGATAGTAGCCTTTTATTGTATGTTTTTTGTTATATGTCCTGACGAATGCTCTTAGACCCACGGGCCAAGAGAGCAGAAACATGTTGACGTTTTTTCTGTCCTAATGACCTATGCTAAGGATTCCTAAATATCCCCAGAGCATACCCTTAACAATTTTTAACTAAGGGTCCAGCGATCTGAATAAAGCTTGTAATCGTCTGGAAACTATTTTAACCTTTTTTCTCAGCTTCAGTGGGGTAACTCCACATTTTCTCTGGATACTGCCACGATAAAACCAGAGATTGCCTCGGGTGAGGCTGGCAAGATACTGATTGATAAAACCCAATGACTGTTGCCATAACGTTTGTGTGGGGCGGAGAACAAGATATACCGCTTCTCGTTATACACAACGTTTATGAGGGTTTTTCAATATATCTCTTGGAATAAGTGGTTACAAGTGTCCTATCCATGTTGATAAATTCAATTGTTGGCGATTAACTCACAGCGAGGTATAGCTGGGCTTCTCTGCACTGTGATTGGTTCAGCTTTGCAGTGTTCCTGTTGTCCACTGTCTATATGCGAGGACAGGCACAGCGCTCGGTATGGTGACGAACGCGGCGCTTGCACCAGAGGCTTACTGGTGGATGATGAACAGGAATATGCACTGTGCATGTAAATCACAGACCAGGCATGAGCACTGTCTTGGGGTCTCGTCTGTATGTGACAAACTGGGCCTGTGGTTCGCTAAAAGTAAAGTCCGTGGCTCTCCACAATGGCCTCTCGGTGCCTCTCCTTGATTGAGCCCTCTCCCCTAGCTCACCCTTCCCCTCCCTCTCCTTCCCTTCCAGCACTCGTGTAAAACAAGGAAGAGAGCAACAGCGCTTCAAAATCGGACACTGCCAGCCTGCGAAGACACTAACAAATAAGGCTGCTTTTTATTACTCAATGCTTTTTTTTCGCTAGCACACTGGTTGTTTAATGCACAATGCCCGCTCGGGTGCCTCTCCTCGATTCGTGCGCTGGTCTCTGCCTTACAGATGGTGCATACACTTGTGCATTAATTGCTGAGCAGCATATCCGAAAAATTGTATTCATGTATGGACGGCATGTTTTCAAAAGGGAAATTGTTACTTTGCACATGTTTAAGATGGTTAATATACATGTTTTGTAAACATTCTTTAGAAAGTGGTTATGGTTCAAGGGGACACGTGGTTAAAACGTGCAGCGCATTCTTAACAATTAGAAAGGGCAGAGCTGTCCCAGGAAAACCTATACATTTAATCAATATATTCCATTTAATTTAGAGGCATAGTGCCAGAAGCCTCCAATATTCAGGGAGCCCCCATTCCTTGGAAGGCCTATGAATATCTGAGATATGGGATGCTGTGGGGACCCACATAGTAGAAACGTGCCTTGTTAACGTACAGTACGAGACGCAGTGTTTTTTTGGGGTGTCCCACTTCATATACATTCACTTACCTCTGGGTGCTTTGTCTCTCCTCTTTCACGGACAGTAACACTTTGCAAGTTGAGAGCGGCCGTAGTAGGGGGGTGGCATGGAGTTTGGAAATGTTGTGCTTTGTTTAACGGCTGCACTGTGCTCATTCCAGGAACCGTACCATACTTGTGCATCTGCACTACTAAACACAGCCAACAGTCGGTGTATTTGGTGGTCGTTGTTGGATCGCAGTTCTATTACTTATTACACATGTCATATGTGTACTACTCCCCTGGACACCTTCTTGGGGGCAAGGGTCATAAATCATTGTCACATATTACTACACTTTGGATGACCCACATTGTCAGTTGGGCATCATAAATCATGGGTCATAAATCATCATGTATCATAAATCATTCTGCCACAATTGGTCATTATTGCCATAAATCACTCTGCCTGATTGTCATAAATCATCAGCCATAAATCTTGGGTCATAAATCCTCGGTATGTCATAAATCATTCTGTCACAATCTATCATCATTTCGTTGTCACGACTCCTTCTGCATGAGCATCATAAATCATCAGCCATAAATCATGGGGTAATAAATCATTGGTATGTCATAAATCATTCTGTCACAATCTGTCATCATTTCGTTGTCATAAATCATTCTGCATGAGCATTATAAATCATCAGCCATAAATCATCGGCTGACCATAAATCACTGGTTTGTCTTTTGCTCATTTGTAACTCCTTTGGTTGTAACTCACCCTTTGCAAGGGGGGGGGTAAGCCTTTCCCCGAAATTAGGCCCTAACTCGCTACCTGGTTAATCTCTTTTGTGCCCCGCTGTCTTGCTGGGGCTGGGCTCCGAGCGTCGCCTCCGTTTGATACTCTGATTTTGTCAGTCGTACTCGTCCAAGCCGTGCGGCATCCCAGAGTGAGTGGCCCTCCTTTTACACATCGCCCTGTTGGTGTGTGTTCCCATAATCATGCCAATACACTTCTTGTTTTCGCCAGGCCGCCAGGGAGGCTTATGTCTTCCTGCGGCTCCCCCCAAACCTGCGTCGTCCATTTTTAGCCTCCCACTGCTCCGCCTGTGCAGCCTGCCAATGCTGTCGCCCCAATTCGAGTGCTAGGCTACCAACCTCTAGCTGTGGCACCGGGAGGCCGCCGTCTGGTCAGCTCCGCCGTGAATCTTCCCACTTTTCAATGATGTACTCTGATCCATCTTTGTTTTTTTGCAGTGGCACCATGTTTCGTGGCTTCACAGTACTGTCTCCTCTCGCCATGGATCATACATGAAATCAAAATTGGGAGACAGTCAGATACTGCTTGTGGATGCGTGATACAGCGCACATTCATTAAAAACATCCTTTACTTCACCAATGCCCTTGGCAGGCTCACCCCCGCAAGTACCACTGAGAGACCAGTAACCCAGATTAGTTTCCGCGGGGCCTTACTACCCACTCCACTGTACTTATTTCATACTCTGGGGGATGAAACCCCGAGTTAGTGCTGCCGGGGACCATCCTGTTTGTCCTCGCATTTCTTTCTGGCTTTACAACCATGTTCTTCTACAATGGAACACTGTACTTACAAACTACAAAGACGTTATAGTCATAACATTGTACAATAAACAGGCATGATAAACATCCCACAATAAAGGTCCCAACACTACTAGAGGTTAAATTGAAAGAAATAACGTAGAAAAGAAATACTGAGAATAAATCACAGCATTTCTTGGAATCATTAAACGTGCAGTGTGGCTGCTACTAGGGGCAAATCCATATGCCAACGTTTGCAATTATAATGTATTTTGGTAGTACGTTCTTTTTTTTTTAAATAGCGACTACATTCAAACAAGCGTGCTTTATTGGCAACCTTGTGAAGGTGGGCATTCCTACTGCCTACTTTTCATGGAATTGTTACTTTAAATCATGTTTTATCTCGCAACATTATATTTATAGTGCACTTATAATGTACTTTAACATATGCATGATTTTTATATGTGATGTCTGAGATGCTGTGTTTAACAATTTATTCACAACAATTTGAACCTTTTTTTCATGATTTGCCATTGACTTGTGCCAGCATGCAAACCTTGATTTAAAAAAAATATATTTATTTTATTCTAAATATCTAGCTGGCAGGTGTAAGAGGAAGATAAGTTTTGGTAGTCAGTTCCATAGTTCCATAGAGCAGAACTAAAAGGAGAGGCTCAATCCGAACAAAGTAAATTATTGACTGCCTCCTTCTTTAGGTCTCGCTGAAGCAATGCGTAAGCATTGTTCGGCGAGATTATTGTAAAGTCTAACCATTGCGGATTAGGTGCAGTTCATATGAGCCAGGCGCGTGCACATCACCAGCCACATCGTACATTGCACACCATACACCATTTGTCTGAGCCTCGGCATCAGACTTCAAAGGAAGCCGCCCCCCTCAGCCTTCAAAGGAATGCGATTCACTCCCTCTTTCTTTCTTTCTCATTTCCTGTGCCTACCGTCTACTAATATGAACATCAAGCGAGTCCGCTGCTAGCTGCTAAACCCCTCCTGTCAGCAGGTTTTAATCCTATTAAGAAGGCATTAGAGCGTGTTTCAGTGCACACCGCATCCCTCTCCCCTAGCTGCACGGGCACTCCTCCCCCCAGCTGCACGGGCACCCCTCAACCCCTTCCCAACCCCTCAATCTATTCTCTTCTGTACACGACTGCATCACATTTAAAATCCGGGCATTTAAGTGAATGAGCTTCATGTTTTAAGTCTCTTCTGGAGTGTCTCGTCACAAAGCCAATGATATGTTTCTGCGTAGATGGGAAAACACTGCGAAACAAACTGTTCTCGCTTCCGTAGCTCCGCCTGAAAGAGCTTGCTCTGCGGCAACCCGAAAGCCTGAGGCAATCTATTAAGAACCTCGCATATTACCAATCCAAGAATAAACTGAGAAGCACATTCTTATTTTGGGCTAATCCTCTTAAAGATTGCACTAAGTAATGAAAGGGTTGGGAGAGAGAAGATTTATGTTTTAACTCTGACCTCGCGTACACTGCTTGAGTAAATGCCACCTACCTTCCCCCATAACCCCCCCCCCCCTTCCACCCTATTGCTCTCGAGGCGCCATCTTGGTGAGGGAAGGTCAGCGCTGCAGTGGATAGAACCCTCCCGCCCTCCCAGGATACTTAAGGCAGGGACAGGGTCGGTAAAGGTAATTTGCGATTTGCTCTCCCCTGAGGCGGAAGCCGGGGGAATCTTTCTATACCTGTCAATGCTGCTAATTTGTACACCTCCTCGCTGACTTCAAAGGACGGTTTTTAAAATTTGTAAAATATTTTAAAAAGTGCTTTTTTAACCTGACATTACCTCGTGGGTGAGATTACTTCACCAGAGGTCTCCGTTTAGTTGCCAGGCAAAACGCGCTGCTAGAAGGCGCCCTGACCTCACCTGACCCTCCTGAGGCGCCATCTTGGTGAGGGAAGGTCAGCGCTGCAGTGGATAGAACCCTCCCGCCCTCCCAGGATACTTAAGGCAGGGATAGGGTCGGTAAAGGTAATTTGCGATTTGCTCTCCCCTGAGGCGGAAGCCGGGGGAATCTTTCTATACCTGTCAATACTGCTAATTTGTACACCTCCTCGCTGACTTCAAAGGACGGTTTTTAAAATTTGTAAAATATTTTAAAAAGTGCTTTTTTAACCTGACATTACCTCGTGGGTGAGATTACTTCACCAGAGGTCTCCGTTTAGTTGCCAGGCAAAGCGCGCTGCTAGAAGGCGCCCTGACCTCACCTGACCCTCCCGAGGCGCCATCTTGGTGAGGGAAGGTCAGCGCTGCAGTGGATAGAACCCTCCCACCCTCCTCCGCCTAATTATGAATAAAAACATGGCACCATCCCGCCCGCGCAGCGGGCGAGTGCGCCGAAGGCAAGCCCGTCTGCGCCTGTCCGCGCCCGGGCCGAGGGCCACGACCCCTGGCCCGACTCTTACAGATGCAAGCATGGTCTACCCCAAGGACGCTCTCCTCAATCTCAGAATACCAAGGAATCATGCCTGTGCCACATTCGATATTTGTAACACGCATAATGAAATCCAACAATGTTGCCCTCACTGCCTTTTTACGACATTGCGTCAAGGTGAGAAGAACCCCCTAAAACAAAAACTTAAATCGAATAATGTTGCCTTAGCCCTCATTAATGCACGGTCCCTATGTAAACATAGCCAAGAAATCGCCGACCTGATAACAGATTCAAAGTTAGACGTACTTTTTATTACAGAGACTTGGACAGATGACTCGTCCGGCCCGGACATGGTCTCTGCCACACCTACAGGCTACAAAGCCTATAGACAAGATAGACCTAGACAGAAAGATAGATCTAGACAGAAAGGTGGAGGGATCGCCATTATAGCTAGAGAAAATCTGGAGGTAATAGTGACTCAAATACATGATACCTCGTGCGAGGCCATGATGTTTTCTATCAAACTTAGCCAACAATTCAACTTTAAAGGGCTTCTTATATATAGGCCCCCAGGAGTCAAAACTGGCTTCTTAACGAGTATTCGTACACACTTAGAATCTCTAGCATTAGAGGACTCGATCACAGTATTAGGTGATCTGAACTTCCAACTAGACGATAATAACCACAAGGAGACTCAAGTTCTCATCGCGGATATGGAAGTCCTGGGGTTACATCAGCTGGTTACTTCACCTACTCACCAAGCTGGACACATTTTAGATGCTATATTCTCAAGTGCCCAGGGGCTTCATGTACGCGACATCCTTCCGCTACCATGGACAGACCATTATGCGGTTTTCTGTACCTTGGCTATGGATAAAAAACCAGTTAGAGCTATTTCTCTTCCCCAGTCTATATCCTTTAAAGCTTGGCACAATGTCAACCAGCTGGACCTAAAAAACCACCTGGATGATATTTGCCCGCTAATCTCGGCTAACCCCAACCTGGCCATACAACAACTCCACGACTGGTTGGGACATGCCATGAACTCATTAGCCCCCACTAAGAAATTATCGAAGAACAGGTCCACCCCTACCGCACCATGGTACACGGATGAACTAAAAGCACAAAAACAACAGAACAGATACTGGGAAAGACAATGGAGAAAGTCTTATAATCCAACAAGTAAAACTAAATACAAGGATGCTTTGGCAACATACAAAGCCATGATTATAAAGGCAAAAAAAGAGTACTACATGATGCAAATTGAGCAGGCAAAGAACTCTAGCAAAAAATTATATGACATAACTAAAGTGCTCTCGGGCAATACCCCTGATCTGACCCCACCTCAAACCCAAGACATGTGTGATGCCCTGGCCGACTTCTTTTTCACGAAGGTGGATGATATTTATCAACCTTTTTTGGCCAAAATCACGCACACTAAGGTTCCCAATATTAGTCAGGAGGACTCAAAACCGACAGTAACTTCATCCTTCACTGACTTTCTACCACTGACAGAAGATCAGGTATTAAAAATTGTGTCGACAATCAAAGCTGGATCCAAGCTGGATCCTTGTCCACTATCGGCGCTCTTACCGGTGATGGACTCGATCATACCAGTCCTGACACAAGTCTGCAATTCCATCCTGCTCTCAGGGATATATCCCCTTAATCTAAAAACCACACTGCTCAAACCACTGTTAAAAAAACCAGGAGCCGATAAGTCAGAACTAAAAAACTATTGACCCATTGCCAGTCTGCCGTTCATGGCCAAAGTGGTGGAAAAGGCCATGAACATACAATTAACTGAGTATATAGAAACCCATAAGAAGTTAGATGATACTCAGTATGGTTTTCGGAAATACCATGGGACTGAAACTGCCCTTATTAAAGCATCCGAAGATATAAGAATAATAAGAGACCAAGGCGGTACAGCGGTGTTGGTACTGCTAACCTTTCAGCAGCTTTCGACAAGGTCGACCATAGTATTTTGGTCGACTGTGTCGGAAAAATGGGCATTTCCTCCACGGCAAGAGCTCTCCTCGCTTCCTTTCTCTCTGAGAGAACGCAGGCCGTCACTCTTGGCCCCTACCAATCTGCTAAATTGTCACAACCGTGTGGGGTACCTCAAGGCTCATCCCTGAGTCCGACACTTTTTAATATCTATGTGTCGGACCTGGCCAATGTCATCAAGGCACATGGGATGAGCCTAACCTACGCGGACGACACTCAATTGGTGATGGCTATAAGAGGTGATGGAGAGGAGGTAGCTAAAAGATTCCAGAGAGGACTGACGGAACTAGGTGAGTGGATGGCAGCGAATTGCCTAAAACTTAACTCGGAAAAAACCGAGGTAATGATTTTTGGACAACTCTCACCAGAATGGCCTGCCTCGTGGTGGCCCCAAACTTTTGGTGCCCCCCCCCCAATCCGGTGACTAAAGTAAGGAACTTAGGAATACTTTTTGACAACCATTTAAACTTCATGGACCATGCTAGCAAAGTGGCCTCTATAGCCCATCACAAACTACGCATGATTCGAAAGATAAGTCCTTATCTTCCTACTACCGCCATTAAAACTCTGGTGAGCTCACTAGTCCTGACATCCCTAGACTACTGCAATGGGCTTTTTATCAACTCCCAAGTTAGAGTTATAAAAAAACTGCAGACCATACAGAATGCAGCAGCACGTCTTATTCTGGGAATTCCTAAGTTTGCTCCTCTCTCTGACGCCATTCCTAAACTACACTGGCTGACGATTCAGAACAGAGCTAGATTTAAATCACAGTGCATTGTTTACAAAGCACTAAATAAACAGGGCCCGCAGTTCCTGAAAGACCATCTACGTCCTTATCAACCTATACGCCATTTGCGTTCTACCAACAGCAACCAACTAATGGTACCCCGCACCAAAACTGTGATGTGGGGAGACCGACGGTTTGTGGTAGCAGCTTCCAAACTGTGGAATACTCTACCCCAGGACATTAGAGCATGTCCCACACTACTCCAATTCCGCAAAAAATTGAAAACTTGGCTGTTCAATAAATAAGTTCTCGGTATAGAATAGTGGTCTGAGCAAGGCAGCTTAACATCTAGCTGCCAAATTAATCAGCGCCAAGACACCCTAGGGTATATGCTGCGCTTTATAAATGCCAATAAATAAATAAATAAATAAAATCAGGATTCAACGGGCCCCTTCGGCGTCTGGGTCCCGCCACCTCAGTCAACTCGGAAATATATACTGAATCCAGGATCTTTGTTTGCCAGATTTTTTTTCACCTTCAGAATCCAAACCTTACAGTAATGTATGATTTCCTTGCAAAGGTCGCTAAAGAAAGCTGGTATTCTTCAATCACGGGCACTCCAAAAAAATATATTCAACGGCATCGGTTCAGCAAAGACAGGGCAATTTAGAGTAGGTCTGCCCTTCAACATAGTTCAGTGGAAGCACTATGTTAGCCTTTAAACGCATGGCTACAACTCGGGTTCTATTGAAGGAGTTATGAGAGAAAGGTTTGTGAATTGTGCGAGCTTGGGTTATAACATGTCTTGTGTTGAATCACATTGCACACCATTTGGTATCCTGTGCGCCTCGGCATCAGACTTCAAAGGGATCCGCTCCCCCGCCCCCCCATCAGACTTCAAAGGAATGCGCGCCCGCCACAGCAATGCCAAGAGCTTGTTCTATTAACAAACACTACAAAATCTATAGCTGTCCACTCCTCCAGGGCCCCCAGCAAACTACAACTCCATGCCCCTCCGCTTTACAACTGCCATGCCTCTTATCGAACTGCAATGCCAAGCCTAACACTTCTACCCTCGTCTGGCCCCCTATCAAACTACAACTCTGTGCTCCTCTGCCCTATCCTCGCTATGGCCCCCATCAAACGACACCTCCGTACCCTGTAGTTTACTCCGCTATGCCCCCCCCCCATTAAACTACACCTCCGTACCCTGTAGTTTACTCCGCAATGCTCCCCATTAAACTACAGCTCTGTGCCGTGTGCTCTATCCCCAATCAACTCTCCCATCAAAGTGCAATGCTAAGCCTTATAGTTCTACTCTTGTTTTTTGCGTTATGGATTGGATTCTGTGCTTTGTTGGACTTGTGGCCCTTGTTATTGGAATCGGAAGATGGAATAACAGCCGTGCCGACATTTCAGGAAAAGTCCTGTCTGACAATCCTCCCTCCGTTTGGGCCAGACAGACAGTGCGATTGTTTATACACATAGCCGTTTTCATGGCCTTTCTATTTGAGTGACCGTGAAATGGGTCGAGCACCGTGACATTAGGACATGCCTGCAAAATACCATGAAATTAACCTTTTCTGCTTGAGGCCTGGCCCCGCGTGGCCTTGGCGGGCTGTCCAGGAAGTTACTGGCGCTTTCTGTATTCACTTTCTGGGGGTGTCATTCAGCACGCGTCGTTGGCTATTACCGTCGGTCACTTCAGTTCGATTTTTACTTCAAGATCTTTGTCTCTTTTCCAGTGTATGTTGAGTAAATCGTACGTACACGTGCCTTGTTGTGAAAGATGAATAGCTGGTGGAGATTTCGAAGTGTTTAATATATAGATAGATGCAAACGTAATTTTTGGCTGTAGAATGTCGGTTTAGACGTAGGAGTCCAGTGCTAACAGTTTCCATCAGTCCTTGCATTGTACTTTAAAGTATGCGTCATACAGACATCGTTCAGAGAAAATGATGCATTCTCAGGTTCTACTGAGCCCCGTGCGAAAAACGTTCGGCTTTTTGTGTACATTAGAGCATGCGGTGGACTATTAAAGTATACCTGGCACAGGGCAGCATGGCTTCACAGGTTTTACTCAACAGCCCTGAGACGGTGTGACTTTATGGCCAGGTCTGCTGACTTTTGTGAAAAAGTACCGGCGCCAGCTCCACATCCTTTTATTCTGTGCACATTACTTAATTTCACCAGGCAAAAAAAACAAAAATATATTCTGACCCTGTGCAGTGTAACTGGTCAAACACAAGGAGATGGGCAGAGCGCTGTCCTTCCTGGAGGGGCAGTTACTTTTCCGCCTTGCCGTGTGCTTTTATAGGGAGTTCTCGTGAATAAAGTTGGCTCAGCCACACTGCACACAGCTCGCCGCTTCTCGCGCACCCATCATCCTGACACGGCACACATGGCAGGCTGCATCCGGCCTCGCCGCTTCCATCGGCGCCATCAACTTTTAATGGCCAGGCTGGGACAGCGGAGCCCATTAAAGACCCTCTTACTCGATGCTGCATTAACAGACTCATTCACAAGTTTCAAGCCCTGGGTCTGTGTGTGAACCGCGCTGCCAAATATGCCTGCAAACGACTGGAGCTGGCAAGCTTGTACGGGGAGGAACATGACCTTCACCAGAGGCGGGTTTAAGAAAGTGATTTTTGCCTCAGTTAACACCCATTCATATAGCTGGGTGAGTGAACTTTCACTGCTTATATCTCTACCTTTCTCTCTCTGCCTGTGTTACTGGTATGTATGCTTGTAGGAAGTGGTAAAGAGTTGCATGATCGTACACTTCTGTCTTTCATCCATCTCCACCTTTCATCCTTCTCATGTCGGTAAATTGGTTAATTCACATACAGGAGAGAGTTAAGCATGCACTCTGACGGTCAGGGGCTGGAACATTGTGAGCTGCCTGAAACTGAATTCCTTCAGTAGCTGGTAATCAGTGGGTTAATGTGCATACTGCAGAGCTCAGCTTGCAACCTTAAAGGAAGGGACTGTCTCAGCCTTTCATCCTTCCTTATCCTTCCTTAGTGCCACTAAGCTGGACAAATCCCTGTGCCTAATACTCATCGAGGCAGTACAGCTTCTCCTCTGCACTAGTAACTTAAGAAATGTTATCGCCCTCACTCTATCATCATCACTCGTATCTATCGCCCTCACTCTATCTATATATCGCCCTCACTCTATCTATCACCCTCATTCTATAGCACCACCACAGCATCACTCAGCACCGCCACAGCAGCACTCAGCACCGCCACAGCAGCACTCAGCACCGCCACAGCATCACTCAGCACCGCCACAGAAGCACTGAACGCCACAGCATCACTCAGGGCATCCTGAAGGCAGCATCACTCAGAGGGCGCCACAGCATTACTCGTCGCCACCACAACGTCACTCAGCGCCACCACAGCATTAATCTTCCACGCCGCCTCCTTCTTTAATTCCCTGTTCTCTTCTCCTGTGCTAATCTACTGCTCTCTTCCACCCGCCTTCTTCTCTAGCTCCCTGTTATCTTCTCTTCTCCTGTGCTGATCTGCTGTTCTCTTTCACCCCGACTCCTTCTCTAACTCCCTGTTCTCTTCTCTTGTGCTAATATGCTGTTCTCTTTTGCTGTGCTGATCTGCTGCTCTCTTCCATCCGCCTCCTTCTTTAACTCCCTGTTCTATTCTCCTGTGCTGATCTCTTCCACACCACCTCCTTCTTTAAGTCCCTGTTCTCTTCTCCTGTGCTCATCTACTGCTCTCTTCCACCCCACCTTCTTCTTTAACTCCCTGTTCTCTTCTCCTGTGCTGATCTGCTGCACTCTTCCGCCCCGCCTCCTTCTGTAACTCCCTGTTATTTTCTCCCATGCTGATCTGCTGTTCTTTTCCACCGCCTCCTTCTGTAGCTCCCGGTTCTCTTCTCCTGTGCCCATCTGCTGTTCTCTCCCACCCCACCTCCTTCTTTAACTCCTGGTTCTCTTCTCCTGTGCTGGTCTACTGCTCTCTTCCACCCCGCCTCCTTCTGTAACTCCCTGTTCTTTTCTCCCGTGCTGATCTGCTGTTCTTTTCTCCCCACCTCCTTCTGTAACTCCTGGTTCTCTTCTCCTGTGCCGATCTGCTGTTCTCTTCCACCCCACCTCCTTCCTTAACTCTCTGTTCTCTTTTGCTGTGCTGATCTGCTGCTCTTACACCCGCTGTAGGAGAGTGGGGTCTGCAATCCTATGGTCACCCCTGATTTTTGCTTTTTGCTTCACTGGTTTACGACTTTCCCTGGCTGTGGACCTGCTAATCAGACCCACAGCCTAGCTGTCTCTCTCTAAATTAACATCCATGTCCCTTAGTTGCATATCTAATTGGATACTGGGTAACCTTATCAGTCCCTGTACAGTGTACCTTAGGTACCCAGGGCATAGGTGCACTCGGTGCCTACCAGGGGCTGCAGCATGTATTATGCCACCCCTGGCTGGCCATCCAAATCTGACATAACTGGCTGATCAATCAGCTGGGGCAAGGTGGTGTAATCACCCTTTGCTATAGATACAGTATACCTATATCTAACCCTAAAATTGACACATTTCCTCCTATAAGTCACTCCTAAGGCAGGCCTTAACAATCCTGAAGGCAGAGTGCTTGGAATTATGTGAGATAGTGCTCTAGCGTGAGCTGAGCCTGTCTGCAGCTTTCGGAACCAAGTCCTTTAGCTGTTTCCATGATAACGCTATACCATATACTCTTAAGTGCATTATAATCCTCGCGGTTATTGCTAACTTTGGTATAGCATTATCAAAACATGTCGAGTAAGGTGTCATTCGAATTGGAATACTACCCCCTCGCCAGTTCTGGCGACAGGGGTAGCATTCCACCCTTTTAGAGAGACACAACATGTATAACTGTGAACCCCGGTTAAAGTTAACCCGAGCCTCAGCATCACAAATTGGATGCTGCCACCACAGACACAAGTCTGACCTCCTGCTGCTGGAAGTCCTTCCAGCGAGGGAGGCCTGGACAAAGGGTTTCCTGCCTTGGGAGGTGCTAGCACCACCCCAGACAGAATTTTGTGTATTGGGTAGGACAGAGCTGAAAGGAATGAGACATGCCTGGGGCACACAAGGTGTCCCTGTGCATACACCGGTCCAAACCAATTCCTGGGGCTCTCCAGCCCCAGCTCTGGCGCAAGACCGGAAAAAGGATAGGGGGTGTAACCACCCCCCTTCCTGGTCCCACCCATAGGAGGGACCTAGTCGTAGTACAGCCCCCTTTAGGCGAATAAAGGTAGGAGCTGGTCCCATTCCAAATTAGATTAATCCTGAACGGAAACTCTACTAGAAGAAACTCTGGACTTCGACTTTCTACACAGAAGACTGAAGAAATCTCCCTTGTGGCCAAGGAGTGTCCACCCTGCACAAGCAGACACCATCAAGCGTCCAGCGGCTTCACTTTGTCGACTTCCCTCGAGGATCCAGATTTCAGAGCCCGACGAGATCCAGACCTCTCCGACCTCTACCTACATCTGCAGCACAGCTGAGATCCGTGGGTGCGACGAGACACGTGGGACCGGCCATCTTGAAGAAACTGCACTTCGATTCCAGCACGACTTCTGATGTATCTTCGACGAAGTGCTTTGGCGACTGAGAAGCCCCAGCCCCGAGCAGCTCCTGCACCGTAGACCAGCCCTCCAGCATCCACGAGATCTGCGTGGGGTCCTTCTGCCTGTTTGCTGCTCGACGCGTTGTCTGGTCACTTGCAGGCTGGCTAGTGGCCTCCTAGACGACGAACCACGACATCAACACCGCTGGTCTGGTTGCTCCAGACTGGCCCTTGCTTCCTTCTAAAAGAGAAGTACCCCGGACCCTCCTGGTCCGCACCAGACGCCTTTTCCACTCACCGCATGGGTTGCCTTTGCCAAGGCCTGTTGACGCCGAATCCGGAACCAACACCACCGACAGCGAGAAGCTGCGTGGGACAGCTCGTGCCTCCATCCTGGTCGTCGAAGACACCTCCTGGTCCACGTGGCTGCAGAGTCAAGCGTCCACTCTTCACCTGATCGCGACGACAGCACCTGGTTCCTTCCTGGTTCCACTCCAGTCATTGGCTAGTGACTTTGAACATTGTCCCCTCTGCTTTCAGGTCTTCAGCATCACCGATCCACCCTTGGATCGCACCGGACATCTTCCTCCTGGTCGCCTGCAGCATCTTTTCTTTCTGGCTCCATAGACTTCAACGCAGAAACCCGACACGACTTCGCACCTATGCACCCGCAGCCCGTGGGTGAGGTAACGAGAGCATTTTGTGGTGCTCAAGGGTAGGTTGACTCTCCTAGTGTCCAGTTCCACAGTCGTTTTAGTCCTAACTAGTCAGGATTGTCCGTACTCACCTTTTTCTTGAACTGTACTGTCCATAGATATTGTTACGCATCTCGCGTGTGAGTTCACATTCTGCACACGCGTTCCGTGGGCCTCCTATTACTTACCTAAAGTTAGGGTAGTGTGGTCCCAGCGATCCTTTTTTTTTTTTTTAACACATTTTATTATTGAAGTTTTAGATCAAGTTTCAAATAATAAAGAAAAGGCATGTATTTACATCGAAACAATTCAAAATCAGATTACATAATACAGCTTCCAAAATTACTCAAAAAAAGATTTCCAAATTTTATCAAATTTCCTTACCCCCCCCCCCCCCCCCCCCAATTCGCTTAGCATAACAAAATTCGCTTGTTCTGACATTTCTCATTTTCTGAAACCAAATATTAAACAGAGGAGCTTGAGTTGATTTCCAATTCTGCAGAACCAAAGACCTCGCAACTGCCATCACAATAAATAATAATTTAACCGACTGTCCACACAATTCGAGTTCACTGTCATATCCATAAAGTATCAACTTAACATTATAATCAGTCTGAATTCCACAAAACCTTTGTAAGTATTCGAATATCTCAGTCCAAAAAGGAACGATTTTAGTACAGTGACCTACAATGTGGGACCAATTAGCAGGGCTATGTTGCTTACATCTGAAACAAACAGCACTAACGTTCGTATACATTTTTGAGATGACAGCGGGAGTTCGATAAAGAAGCCATTTAGTAAAAAAAATCATTCTCCTCCAATTAGATCCACGAAGAACACTGAAATTCAATTTATTTATACAGTTCCAAGTATTCATAGTAAGAACATGATTTTCTTGTTCTTGCCATTTTTTAATGCATCTTACGCTAAGGTCCAGATCAGTATATTGAGCTAAATATCGTTTCCAAGCTCCTGGTTTCTTATTCTGGGAAATGAGAAATAAATCATCCCACAACTGACAAGGAGAATCAATCATTCTTACTTCCGCTTGCCCTAGAACTTTAAAAATCGAAACATATGAGTTGAGTAACATAAACTTCCCTGGAATTAATTGTTGCATTTCTCCTGGTGACAACCAAGCCCCTTCTCTTATAAAGTCAAATAAAGTGGTGAACCCAACTTGCTCCCATTGACAAACAATATCTGATCCGATATTAATTCTCATAAAAATGAGTGCATTCCTTAAAGGAGTTCTAGAATTAAACTGCGGAAGGGAATATTTTTTTAGAAGAGCATCTCGACGTTTAGAAAACCAATACATTATCTTATATCGAGTCAGTTTGGGTGATTTAGGGATGTGCAAAGGAACAGGGGTTTGAGCCTCTTGACTAATTTTGTCAAAGAAAAAATTAATAAATAAACTTGGATTCTGCTTTTCTGATTTAAATCGTTCTAAATACTGAGCAAAATATGCACTATAATAATCTCTGAGATTGGGAAGAGATAGGCCTCCCAGTTCAGTATCTACATAAAGTATCTTAATTGCTATCCTGGGGCGTTTTTTAGCCCATATGAAATTCGAAAATAGGGATTCTACTTTGGAAAAAAGACTACCGGGTAGAAAACATGGGACTGCTGAAAATAAACAATTGAATAGTGGTAAAACAGACATCTTTATCAGTGCCACCCGTCCCATAATAGAAAGTGGTAGTGAGCCCCATCTAGTAAATAAAGATTGGACTTTTCGTACAAGTGGGTCAAAATTCAACGTATACAACTCGGAAACCAAGGTAGAAAACATAACCCCTAAGTATCGTTTTGGTCTTGGATTGATACAGCCAGCTAAATCCGCGTGTAAAACTACCTCCCCTCCTCCACATACTAAAATTTCAGTTTTTTTTTGTTAATTCGGTATCCTCCTAGAGCCTCAAATTCTTCAAAGAGCTGCAAAACAGCGGTTTGAGAATGGATATCCGTTTTGATTATCAACATGATGTCGTCAGCATAGAGTTAAATTTTTGCCATAGATGTAATAGGTGGAGGGATATTTACAGATTCGCAGATAGCAATGGCTAGCGGTTCAATAAAAAAAGCAAAAAGGATAGGGGATAAAGGGCAACCCTGTCTGGTGCCCCTTCCAACCGACACTGCGCCCACCATAACAGAATTTATCATTATATTTGCTCTAGCACCCGTGTACAAATTTTGAATTAAACTAATAATTTGTGCAGGAATACCAAAGAATTTTAAAATAACAAATAAAGTTGACCAAACTACTAAATCAAAAGCCTTCTCCGCATCTAATAATAAAATTAAGGCCGGGACTTTTTTAACTTGAAAATAATCTAACGCTTCTGTAAGAAAATGAGTATTAGTTGCTAATTGCCGGCCTGCAACAAAACCATTCTGATCTGGATGGATAAGATCTGTTGCAATTGAATTAAAACGTATTGCTAATAATTTCGTCAGGATCTTATAGTTGGTATTGAGTAGTGTAATAGGTCGGTATGAGTTAGGGTCTTTTGGATCTTTACCTTTTTTAGGAAAACTAACAACGGTCCCCTCCCCAAAAGAATCTGGAACTTGACCACCCATTAACATATAGTTGAATAATTGCAATAATAAATCAGAAAGCGGAGAAAATAAACTCTTAAAAAATTCGGCCGGGAAACCATCCGGGCCACAAGCTTTACCAATTGGTAAGTTTTTAACCACTAGTTCTACTTCCGATTTAGTAAATAACCGTTGCATGGAATCACTATCTATCTGAGCTAGGGAGGGCATATTATGCATGGTTAAAAACATTTTGAGCCTAGAGTGATCTATAATTTGCTGCTGACTGTATATCTGTTTATAGTGAGACAGCATAATGGTTCCAATAGCGTCGGTCTGTGAAACTTCAGTTTGAGTAACAGGACATTTTAAAGAATGGATTAATTTAGCGGCGGCTTGCTCTTTTGCTTGCCAGGCAAGGAGCTTCCCGGAAAAATTACTCTCCTCATAAACCCTCTGGGAGTTAATTAAGAATTGCTGTTCACTCTGAGAAAAAAGGAGCGTATTAAGTTCCCGTTTAACCTCATTTAATTCTTTTTGCACATCACTCGAAGGGTTCACTTGACGCCGAAGAGTAAGTGAGTGGATTTTTTGATAAAGTAAGGTTTTAGTTTGTTTAAGAATACGCCATTCTTCTGCATCCTTACTAATTATAATCCCACGAATAAATGCTTTTAGTGAATCCCAAACAATATGAAGTGGAGCTGTCTGTAGATTGCGAGCTATAAACTCAGAGATTTCTAATTCTAAAAAAGAAACCCAATTACTATCCTGCAAATGCATTTTATTAAATATCCATCTTTTTAATGATTTCATCTCTTCACCTACTTCAAATTCAATTAGCGGCATTGCGTGGTCTGAAAAACCATTATGAAAACATTTTTGATAGGAAAATGTTAATAACCTTGAAGCTAGAAAAAAATCTAATCGCGATGATGATTTAGGTCTCCCAGACCAACACGTAAATTCTCTTTTCAGTGGAAATTTAAGACGCCACGGGTCACAGAGATCCAGTAAAGCTATATTTTGCATAATGGATCTTCTTGGTTTTGGTTTCGATTGTTTTCTTGGTCTACTGGTGGAATCTAATTTTAAATCTATAAGGATAATAAAATCCCCACCTATCACTGTCCCCCCTGACTAACAATAAGGATTGAAATAACTTATCATAAATTGGGGCGCGATCTTCCACTGGGGCATAGAAACTAACAAATGTAATTGGTCTTTTCCTGCCTTTTATTAGGCACGTAACCCAGCAATACCGTCCAGTCCCCCATCTTCATACTGTACAATTTCTGCGTCTAAATTCTGATTAAGAAAGATAGCAACCCCACTTTTAGACTCTTGGGCACATGAAAAACCTCTATAATCCGCCCAAGTTTTAAACATAGAAAAAGAGTTAATTTTAGCCGCAGCTATATGAGTCTCTTGGAGCAATACGACAGCTGGTCGTTCTGACTTGACCCAGTGCTCAATTGCTCGCATTTTTTTTTTATTATACAGCCCATTAACGTTAAAAGAGATCACTCTAAGCCCCCGGATAGACATATATGTAATAAAAAAAAAAAACATGCATTTTTCCAGCTTATTTTTCCATCAAAATCCAACAAAAACTTCAAATTTTTTTCTTTTTTTTTCCCCACCCCACAAGCCTTCTCAGGTGCTCCCCTCCAGCACCAAGTCCTGTGGCCTTGCCCATCACCTTCACCCCACGCTGGCCACCTGACACTCACCCCTTTCATGGAGGCGCCTTGTTGTTGCGCCTCTAACTCTGTGACCTCCCTGTTCTTCCCCTTCCCCCCTTCTCGCCTTTACATTAACTCTGCAGTTGATTAAGCATCTCGCGTGCCTCATCAACGTCCGTAAACAAATAGAATTTGCCTTTTATCAAGACTTTTAGCTTTGCCTTTTGTGCCATTGATGCTTGGACACCTTTTTCTTTAAATAATTGTAAAATTTTTACAAAGTCTTTTCTCCGTCTTGCTGCGGCCGCTGACATATCGGAGAAAATCCGACATTTTGTAGTAGGATTTGCATGGAATTGTCTCTGCTTAAAGGCTTGCGATAGAATAGATTCTTTGACCCTTACATCAGCAAAGTTGACGATAATTGTCCGAGGAAAAGAAGAATTAAGAAATGGACGAGCTGGAACTCGATGTGCACAAGTAATTGTTAAATCTCCCTTAAAGTCCGGGATTACCTCTTGCATAAAGAAGGAAGAAATCCATTGCACCATATCGAATCCTTCGATATTTTCTGGCACACCTACCACTCGAAGGTTTGACCTTCTATTATAGTTCTCCAACTCATCCAATTTGATTTCAAAAGCCTTGGAGGATTTAGAGATAGTAGATACCTCTTTTTGGATCGTGGTCATATTATCCTCCAGCCCTGAAATTCTAGATTCGGATTCTTGAAATCTATTTGTGAAAGAAGTCATTGAGTCTTCAATTTTATCCAAACGATTACTGATTACTTCCAGTTCTGCCTTTTGAAATTGCTTAATTTCTCTTATTTCTCCTAGTATCATATTTAACATGTCTTTCACCGAGAACTGCGAGTTATCAGCAATCTTAGTGTCCATCTTCAAAATCGGACTCTGAATCGCTTCATATGCTATTGCATCATCCTTTAAATCATCCTTTAAGTCTAATCTAGATTGTGACTTGATTGACAATCCAGCAGAAGGGACAATCGTGGTTGCGGCTCCATTTTTATTCAAGGAAGCAGTTTTTGCATCTGTGGATGAAGAGTCTATTAAATTGACCACATTACTAGCAGATGTCGCAAAGTCTTTTGAATTGAGCGAGGTTGGGGTTGGAGCCTCTGTTGGAAATGCCCCAATCGCAACTATATTCGTATTTGCATTAATAACTTGTCCTGTGCCCTTTCGCTCAAATAACGGAAATTGTTTAGAAACTTTAGAGACTTTAGGGGTAGAAATTACCAAAGCATCTTTAGAAGTAGAAATCACCAGGGCATCTTTGGAAGCCAGCGGATCACATAAAAATATAGATTTCGCCTCTTGCACCATTCCTGGCGGTTTAACCGCTGAGCTTGAAAGGGCTGTGTCTGCCCTGACCACAGGTAACTCTGAATCCTCCATCAGCTCTTTCCCCTGCTTCCCTTTACTGGTAGCACAGGTACCGAGATCTTGCTGTTGAGCCTGTGTTATATTCTCACTTAGAAGATTATTTTCACCTTCTCCAGAGCTCTCCGAGTTTTCAGCTGAAGAGTTCTCCCTCTCTGCCGCTGATCCTGCCAGTTTAGCTTTTTCAGATTTCAATTGTTGACGCTTTTGTATCGCCCTGGTCCTAGCCGTCAATTGTTTGCCCATAATCAGATTACAAGGCGAAGTACTCTCACCTCAAAGTCAGTAATCTCCAATCTTTTAATTGAGCAAAGTCGTAGTCTTAGTAGCCTGAGTGAACCTGAGCGTCAGAAGTTATAAGGCAATATATCTCGATAGCTCTTGCTATTGGCAGAGCCCACTTATTTATTGCCTTAACCCAGCACTGCTTTCACCAGAAACAATAGAGAAAGCAAAAAATAAATAAAATGAAAAAATAAAAAATATAAAAAGGGGTCCAGTAAACTCTAGGGCGCTAAGAATGCTGGGACCTGTAGTTTTATCTTCTTCACCACGTTTTAATTATCAGCAGCAAGTAAATCCACAGTCTTATCAATCTTTTACCAGCAGTAAATAAGCCACAGTCTTATCTGTCTTCACCCCTTATTTCCGAGTTTTCAAATTCTTACCCATTGTGCCTCCTAAGGAACATTTAAACGTGCTGCCAAACTGGAAAGCATTCTTCCAGGGTCCTGCCAAAGAAAAAAGTCAAGCACAATATGTTCCAGACCAGGCTTAACGCTTCTTCTTCTTAAAGTCGCCGTTTATTTCACCACTTTAGAGTATGATGCTATGATACACGATGCACTGCAAGCACTTCTGCAGCCTCCGGTAGTTAAAGAAGATATGCCCTCCGTGAAACAAACAGCACACACCTCCCAGGTGGCTCCACAGCAAGCGTGAACCTTTCCTTTTCCAAGGGGATTAAAAATCCATGACCTTAACTTTTCTCCGGCAGCAGTGTCAGAAATCCCAGCGCGCAGCTTGCACACCACTCAGGCAGAGTTCAGGCAGATTTCCCCATTAGCCAGAGAGAATGCCAAACGACCTCAACGCCATCACCTCACGAAATCAAGCAAGGGGGAGGAGCGAGGAACAGGAAGCCCAGGTGCTACGTGGAGGCGTGGAACTCCACCGTAGCTGGCAAATGTTGTCCTCCACGGTCCCAGCGATCCTACAGCCTCTGGACAGCTCCATTCCTTCTATCGATTTCCTTATACCACTTGTTTAGTATATGGTCTGACGTGCCCCTAGGGCACCATTGTAAAATTGTGCAACTTATCGTATTTTTCCTAAGAGATTGTCATGTGCTTAGCCCTCTGATCTCATAAAGAGTTCAGAGGTGTATGTTAGTTAATAAATATCGTGTTTATTTTCATAACTACCTGTGTGGTGTCCTTTCATTTGGTATTCAAGGGGTTATATGTGGTAAAAACAGCTGGCTTCACATGCCAAAAGGGTTTAGCCTAAGACTGCTTTGTCCATGCTACCATTAGGATAGCTGGTCTATAAGGTTGACTTACAACCAATCACCATAAGGGTTGTTTTGACTGATACAAGGTGATCACTAGAACTGGTGAGCATCATATATCAGGCCAACTTCTCACACCCGCCTCCTTCTTTAACTCCCTGTTCTGTTCTCCTGTGCTGATCTGCTGCTCCCTTCCACCCCACCTCCTTCTTTAACTCCCTGTTCTCTTCTACTGCTATCTTCCACCCCACCTCCTTCTTTAACTCCTTGTTCTCTTCTCCTGTGCTGATTTGCTGCTCTCTTCCACCCCGCCTCCGTCTGTAACTCACTGTTCTTTTCTCCCGTGCTGATCTGCTGTTCTTTTCCACCGCCTCCTTCTATAACTCCCTGTTCTCTTCACCTGTGCTAATCTGCTGTTCTCTTCCACCCGCATCTTTCTCTAACTCCCTGTTGTCTTCTCCGTGCCGATCCTCTTTTCTCTTCCACCCATCTCCTTCTTGAACTCCCTGTTCTCTTCACCTGTGCTAATCTGCTGCTCTCTTCCACCCGCCTCCTTCTGTAACTCCCTGTTCTTTTCTCCCGTGCTGATCTGCTGTTCTTTTCCACCGCCTCCTTCTGTAACTCCCAGTTCTCTTCTCCTGTGCCGATCTGCTGTTCTCTTCCACCCCACCTCCTTCTTTAACTCACTGTTCTCTTCTCCTGTGCTCATAAACTGCTCTCTTCCACCCCACTTCATTCTTTAACTCCCTGTTCTCTTCTCCTGTGCTGATCTGCTGCTCTCTTCTACCCTGTCTTCTTCTCCAACTCCCTGTTCTCTTCTCTTCTCCTGTGCTGATCTGCTGCTCTCTTCCACCCCACCTCCTTCTTTAACTTCCTGTTCTCTTTTGCTGTGCTGATCTGCTGCTCTCTACCACCCGCCTCCTTCTTTAACTCGCTGTTCGCTTCTCCTGTGCTGTTCTGCTGCTCTCTTCCACTCCACCTCCTTCTTTAACTCCCCGTTTTCTTCTCCTGTGCTAATCTGCTGTTATCTTCCACCCGCCTCTTTCTCTAACTCCCTGTTCTATTCTCCTGTGCTGATCTACTGCTCTCTTCCACCCCACCTCCTTCTTTAACTCCCTGTTCTCTTCTCCTGTGCTGATCTGCTGCTCTCTTCCACCCCACCTCCTTCTTTAACTCCCTGTTCTCTTCTCTTCTGCTGTGCTGATCTGCTGCTCTCTTCCACCCGCCTCCTTCTTTTAACTCCCCGTTTTCTTCTCCTGTGCTGATCTGCTGCTCTCTACCACCCCTCCACCTTCTGTAACTCCCTGTTCTTTTCTCCCGTGCTGATCTGCTGTTCTTTTCCACCGCCTCCTTCTGTATCTCCCGGTTCTCTTCACCTGTGCTGATCTGCTGTTCTCTTCCACCCCGCCTCCTTCTGTAACTCCCTGTTCTTTTCTCCCGTGCTGATCTGCTGCTCTATTCTACCCGCCTCCTTCTTTCACTCTGTTCTTTTCTCCTGTGCGGATCTGCTGCTCTCTTCCACCCGCCTCCTTCTTTAACTCCCTGTTCTCTTCTCCTGTGCTGATCTGTTTTTCACTTCCACCCGCCTCTTTCTCTAACTCCCTGTTCTCTTCTCAGTGCCGATCTGCTGTTCTCTTCCACCCGCCTCCTTCTTTTTTCCACCCGCCTCCTTCTTTAACTCCCTGTTCTATTCTCCTGTGCTGATCTGCTGATCTCTTCCACCCCACCTCCTTCTTTAACTCCCTGTTCTTTTCTCCTGTGCTCATCTACTGCTCTCTTCCACCTCACCTCCTTCTTTAATTCCCTGTTCTCTTCTCCTGTGCTGATCTGCTGCTCTCTTCCACCCCGCCTCCTTCTGTAACTCCCTGTTCTTTTCTCCCGTGCTGATCTGCTGCTCTATTCTACCCGCCTCCTTCTTTCACTCTGTTCTTTTCTCCTGTGCGGATCTGCTGCTCTCTTCCACCCGCCTCCTTCTTTAACTCCCTGTTCTCTTCTCCTGTGCTGATCTGTTTTTCACTTCCACCCGTCTCATTCTCTAACTCCTTGTTGCCTTCTCCTGTGATGATCTTTTTGCTCTCTTCCATCCGCCTCTTTCTCTAACTCCCTTTTCTCTTCTCCAGTGCTGATCTGCTGTTCTCTTTCACCCGCCTTCTTCTTTTACTCCCTGTTCTCTTCACCTGTACTGATCTGCTGTTCTTTTCCACCGCCTCCTTCTATAACTCCCGGTTCTCTTCTCCTGGCCCGATCTGCTGCTCTCATCCACCTCCCTCCTTCTTTAACTCCCTGTTCTCTTCTCTTGTGCTGATCTGCTGCTCTCATCCACCCACCTCCTTCTTTAACTCCCTGTTCTCTTCTCTACTTCTGTACAGATCTGTTGCTCTCTTCCACCTCGCCTCCTTCTTTAACTCCCTGTTAACTTCTGCTGATCTGCTGCTCTCTTCTACCCTGCCTCCTTCTCTAACTCCCTGTTCTATTCTCCTGTGCTGATCTACTGCTCTGTTCCACCCCACCTCCTTCTTTAACTCCCTGTTCTCTTCTCCGTGCCGATCTGCTGTTCTCTTCCACCCCACCTCCTTCTTTAACTCACTGTTCTCTTCTCCTGTGCTGATCTGCTGTTCTCTTCCACCCGCCTCCTATAACTCCCTGTTCTCTTCTCCTGTGCTGATCTGTTCTTCGCTTCCACCCCGCCTCATTCTCTAACTCCTTGCTGCCTTCTCCTGTGATGATCTTTTTGCTCTCTTCCATCCGCCTCTTTCTCGAACTCCCTTTTCTCTTCTCCGGTGCTGATCTGCTGCTCTCTTCCACCCCACCTCCTTCTTTAACTCCCTGTTCTCTTCTCCTGTGCTCATCTACTGCTCTCTTCCACCCCACCTCCTTCTTTAACTCCCTGTTCTCTTCTCCTGTACTGATCTACTGTTCTTTTCCACCGCCTCCTTCTGTAACTCCCGGTTCTCTTCTCCTGTACCGATCTGCTGTTTTCTTACACCCCGCCTCCTTCTTTAACTCCCTGTTCTCTTCTCCTGTGCTGATCTGCTGCTCTCATCCACCCACCGCCTTCTTTAACTCTCTGTTCTCTTTTGCATTGCTGATCTGCTGTTCTCTTCCACCCCACCTCCTTCTTTAACTCTGTTCTCTTTTGCAGTGCTGATCTGCTGCTCTCTTCCACCCGCCACCTTCTTTTAACTCCCTGTTCTCTTCTCCTGTGCTAATCTGCTGTTCTCTTCCTCCCCGCCTCCTTGTTTAACTCCCTGTTCTCTTCTCCTGTGCTAATCTGCTGTTCTCGTCCACCCGCCTCTTTCTCTAACTCCCTGTTCTCTTCTCCTGTGCCGATCTGCTGTTCTCTTCCACCCGCCTCCTTCTTTAACTCCCTGTTCTATTCTCCTGTGCTGATCATCTGCTCTCTTCCACCCCACCTCCTTCTTTATCTCCCTGTTCTCTTCTCCTGTGCACATCTGCTGCTCTCTTCCACCCGCCTCCTTCTTTAACTCCCTGTTCTCTTTTGCTGTGCCTATCTGCTGCTCTCTTCCACCACCTCCTTCTCTAGCTCCCTCTTCTCTTCTCCTGTGCCGATCTGCTGTTCTCTTCCACCCGCCTCCTTCTTTAACTCCCTGTTCTCTTCTCCTGTGCCGATCTGCTGTTCTCTTCCACCTGCCTCCTTCTTTAACTCCCAGTTCTATTCTCCTGTGCTGATCTGCTGCTCTTTCACCCCACCTCCTTCTTTAACTCCCTGTTCTCTTCTCCTGTGCTCATCTACTGCTCTCTTCCACCCCACCTCCTTCTTTAATTCCCTGTTCTCTTCTCCTGTGCTGATCTGCTGCTCTCTTCCACCCGCCTCCTTCTGTAACTCCCTGTTCCTTTCTCCCGTGCTGATCTGCTGCTCTATTCTACCCGCCTCCTTCTTTCACTCTGTTCTTTTCTCCTGTGCTGATCTGTTGCTCTCTTCCACCCTGCCTCCTTCTGTAACTTGCTGTTCTTTTCTCCTGTGCGGATCTGCTGCTCTCTTCCACCCGCCTCCTTCTTTAACTCCCTGTTCTCTTCTCCTGTGCTGATCTGCTGTTCTTTTCCACCCGTCTCCTTCTTGAACTCCCTGTGTTCTTCTCCTGTGCTGATCTGTTCTTCGCTTCCTCCCCGTCTCATTCTCTAACTCCTTGCTGTCTTCTCCTGTGATGATCTTTTTGCTCTCTTCCATCCGCCTCTTTCTCGCTCTCTCTTTTCTCTTCTCCGGTGCTGATCTGCTGCTCTCTTCCACCCCACCTTCTTCTTTAACTCCCTGTTCTCTTCTCCTGTGCTCATCTACTGCTCTCTTCCACCCCACCTCCTTCTTTAACTCCCTGTTCTCTTCTCCTGTACTGATCTGCTGTTCTTTCCCACCGCCTCCTTCTGTAACTCCCGGTTCTCTTCTCCTGTACCGATCTGCTGTTTTCTTCCACCCCGCCTCTTTCTCTAACTCCCTTTTCTCTTCTCCGGTGCTGATCTGCTGTTCTTTCACCCCGCCTCCTTCTCGAACACCCTGATCTGAAAGAGACACGTTAGTGATAGATTCCTTACCTTAGAATATCCCCAGGCGTCAGACTGGATCCGGAAATTTTTTGCGTAGCAATACCCCTGCGCGTCGGTAGGTGTCGTCTGCGGCTCCGCGTCCGTCGTCAGCGTTGTGAGCGCCACAATGACGTCGTCGGAGTACTTAGACGCCGCCCATGCGCGCTGATGTCAGTTCTTCGTTTTCCGCGCCAGCTAGCGCAGATCCGGAAGAAGCTCTACCCCCAGTCAATTTTTGACTGAACTTTTTTGATCTTTTTGATCCTTTCTTTGCGAGTCTTTGACTCAATCGTTGCCTGGGATGCCCGGGTTCAAGCCTTGCTCGAAGTGCGACCGACTCATGTCGGTCAGGGACCCCCATGGTGCCTGAAGTGTCTAGGCCTCGACCATGATGATCGAACCTGCTCCGACTGCCGGGCCCTGACGTCGAAGGCTAGGCGGGAGCGGTCCTGCAAGCGACACGAGCTGAGGCGGTCGACCGGGAGGTCGAGGGACAGGTCGCGAGGTCTGAGTCATCGAAGCTACGGGAGTGGACACCCATCGTCTGGTTCCAAGTCCTCAGGTAAGAGGCATGAGAGGTCGGAGCGACGTCATCGATCCTCCGACCCACCCCGACGCTCGCACGATGCGGCCGGGGGCTCGGGCGACACGCCCACGCGGCTCCGCGGGAGTCGCTAGCGTCGCCTCCTGCCCCACGCCTTCGGGTCCCTGGGCACGGCGCGACGCCGGAGGAGGTCGAGAGGTACCTCATGGCCATGAGGGCCCTCCCTCCTCAGTTGGTTCCCGTGGCGCCTTCGGGCCCAACGGTTCCGTCTGGAAGTTCTAACGGGTCGGGCGCTTCGGCCCCGACGCCGTCGGGTACTTCGATGCCGCCGGCGACTTCTGTCTCGGCGCCGCAGGACCTCGCCGGATCCGGGACGTCGCTGGTCGACCTTACGACCTTGCCGGCGCCGTCCTCAAGGGTGTCGCCCACGGTGGTTGCCGCCCCCAAGGTTTCCTGCGGTCCGACTCAGGCGCCGATTCCGTCGGCCTTTGGGGATTTTTATCTCCACGAGGGGGCCCTGTCTGCTAATCCTGGTTTACAGGACACAGGTGACGAGGAAGATTGGGAGGGGTCCGAGGACCCTCTGGCACTAGATTGCCAGTCTCAACAGGACTGGACATATGAGCTTGGGGAGGCCAGTGGTCTTGACACTTCGCCAGACACTGGATTTAGCTCTCCTCCGACTGTGGCTTCGGAGGCGGGCTCTACATATAGTGTAGTGTTGACGAAGGCAGCTAAGGCCTTAAACCTTAAGCTCCCCGTCGCGGCTGTGAGGACTAACCTCCTCACAGAGGTCCTCAAACTGCAGTCAAGCTCCAGTGAGCCACTGCTGCCGTTCAATGAGGCCTTGTGTGACGTTCTTGTGGGCACTTGGTCCAAGCCCGCCACAGGTCCGCCTGTGGATAAGAACGTGGCCAGACGCTACCGCCCCGCCCTGGGCGACCCATGCCTTTTGTCCACCCACCCCACCCCTGAGAGTCTGGTCATCCAGGCCTCAAACTCCCAGACCGCATTCCCGTCGGCCCCGCCCGACAGGGAATCCAAGAGATACGAACAGTTCGGGAAGAAGGTTTTCTCGTCTGTTAGCTTAGGGCTGCGGTCTGTGAATACCGCCTGTCTCTTGGGCCGCTACACCCACACTCTGTGGGACACGGTTGCGGAGGTGCTGCCACAATTCCCGGAGGAGGTCCAGGCTAAACTCGGCCAAGCCCTTGCGGAAGGCCGAGACGCAGCACGCTTTTCTATACGGTGTGGGCTGGATACCATGGACTCACTGGGTAGGGACAGTGGCGGTTCGACGCCACGCCTGGTTGAGGTCCGCCAACTTCTCGGCCGATGTCCAGGCCACACTACTGGACATGCCGTTTGATGGCTGTCGCCTCTTCGGCGACAAGGCAGACCATGCGCTGGAGCGTTTCAAGGACTCCAGGGCTACGGCCAAGTCCTTGGGCCTCACGGCCCCACGCCAGCAATCGGGTGCCTTTCTCTCCTTTCGTGGCCACGGAAGGGGCACCCCACCATGTACTGTCAGCCACGCGCGGCAGAATGTCCAACAGCGCGGTGGAGCACGTGGAAACCGCTGTGGCGGCAGTCGGGGACCACGGCGGGGCCAGTCCACACCTCCCTCAGCAGCACCTGCCTCAAAACCTTCCGAGTTTTCAGGCCCATGTGACGCCTGTGGGAGGCAGGGTTCGCCATCACCTCTCCCACTGGCGCACAGTCACTTCGGACAGGTGGGTGCTGCAGATTGTCCGAAGGGGCTACTCCCTCCCCTTCGAGGCATCCCCTCCATCCATGCCACCGCAATGCCACCGCGTGTCGGGGAATCACTTGCAACTTCTGCAAGAGGAAGTCACGGACCTCTTGGCCAAGAGGGCCATCGAGCGCGTTCCTGGGCCAGAAGTAGGGTGTGGATGTTACTCCCACTACTTTTTGGTGCCCAAGAAGGGCAAAGGGGGCCTACGCCCTATCTTGGACCGTCAACGGCTTCCTCCGGAAGGAGAAGTTCAAGATGCTGACTTTGGCTCAGGTCCTAGCTGCCATGGGCCCGAAAGACTGGATGGTAGCGTTGGACCTGCAGGACGCTTATTTCCACATCCCCGTCCTGCCGGCCTACCGGAGTTACCTGCGGTTCACGGTAGGCCAAGAGCACTTTCAGTTTACCGTGCTCCCCTTCGGCCTTACCAGCGCCCCACGGGTGTTCACGAAGGTGATGGCGGTGGTCGAGCTCATCTGCGCAGGCAGGGGGTATCAGTCTTCCCCTACCTCGACGACTGGTTGTTGAAGGCGGGCTCGCCCCAGGTAGTCGTCACCCACCTCCAGACTACGGCGGACCTCCTGCATTTGCTGGGGTTCTCCAATAATGTGCCGAAGTCACACCTGTGCCCCTCTCAGAAGCTCCTCTTCATCGGAGCGGTTCTCGACTCGGCGCAGTTTCGGGTTTACCCACCCGAACAGCGGGTTCGGGATATTCAGGCTCTGATTCCCATCTTCCAGCCGTTATCCCGAGTCTCGGTCAGGTTGACGCTGCGGCATCTGGGGCTGATGGCCTCCTGCATCCTTCTGGTGTAACACGCCAGGTGGCGGATGCGGGCTCTGCAGTGGGACCTGAAGTTTCGGTGGGCCCAGCATCAGGGCAACCTGTCCGATCATGTCTTGATCTCGGAGGGCACTGCGAGACAACTGCAGTGGTGGCTCACGGACCGCGACTGGGTCAGTGGCAGATCCCTCTCCCTACCCCACCCGGAGCACATAGTTGTGACGGACGCGTCTCTCCAGGGCTGGGGAGGCCATATGGGAGAGGCGGAGATCAGAGGTCTCTGGTCTCCGGCGGAGTCCCGGCTCCATATCAACATGTTGGAGCTGCGGGCGATTCGTCTAGCACTGAAGGCATTCCTCCCCTCTGTTCGGGGGAGTGTAGTGCAAGTGTTCACCGACAACACCACCGCCATGTGGTACTGCAACAAACAAGGCGGAGTGGGGTCGTGGGCCTTGTGCCAGGAGGCTCTGCGCCTATGGCAATGGCTGGAACATCAGGGCGTGACCCTGGTGGTTCAACACCTGGCAGGCTCTCTGAATGCCAGGGCGGACAAACTCAGCCGTCGGTGCATGATGGATCACGAATGGCGTCTGAACTCGGACGTGGCACAAGGTCTCTTTCAGCAATGGGGAGAGCCTTGGTTAGATCTATTCGCCACAGAAGAGAACGCGCAATGTCATCAGTTCTGCGCGTTGGAATTTCCAAGGCGGCACTCGCTCGGTGACGCTTTTCGTCGCGAGTGGAGCTGCGGTCTGTTGTGCGCCTTTCCGCCTATACCACTTCTGCCCAGAGTGCTGAAGAAGATCAGGCGCGACCGGGCCCAGGTTATCCTTGTGGCTCCGGACTGGGCACGAAGATACTGGTATCCCGAGCTACTCAGCATGTCAGTCGATTACCCCGATTCGTCTGCCTCTTCGGGAGAACCTTCTGTCGCAGCTGCAGGGGACGGTGCTGCACCCGAACCTGTCCAGTCTCCACCTACAAGCTTGGAGATTGAGCGGCGACAGTTGAGGCCATTTGACTTGCCTCCTGAAGTCTGTGATATCATTCTGGCAGCCAGGCATCCCTCCACAAAGTCGGTATACACCTGCAGGTGGAACAGATTTGTGGCATGGTGCACAGCAAAGGCTGTGGATCCTCTCTCTGCACCCCTTTCGGAAGTGCTGCTCTTTCTTCTTTCCCTTGCCCAGCACGGCTCTGCTCTGGGCACTCTTAAAGGGTACCTTTCTGCTCTTTCCGCCTTCTTAAGGCTACCTGATCAGCCTTCTTTATTCAAGTCCCCCATTGTAAGTAGATTTCGGAAGGGCATCACGCACATGTTCCCTCCTGTTCCCTTTGTGATGCCCCAGTGGGACTTGAATCTTGTTCTCACCTATCTGATGTGTGCTCCCTTTGAGCCGCTACATAACTGTCCTCTCCGTCTTCTCACATTGAAGACTGCTTTCCTGGTCGCCATCACCTCTGCCAGGAGGGTGAGTGAGCTCCAGGCTCTTTCTTGTACTCCACCTTTCCTATCTGTTCATCCTGACAAGGTGGTGTTGCGTACACAACCTTCCTTTCTGCCCAAGGTTGTCACGGCCTTCCACATAGGGCAGTCCATTACTTTGCCCACCTTCTTTCCGCCTCCGCATCCCTCGAAAGAGGAAGAGAGGCTCCACCGTCTGGATCCAAAACGTACGCTCTCCTATTACATAGACTGCACACGCCAAATACGGGTGGATGACCAACTCTTTGTTGGTTACATGGGCGCGTAGAAGGGAAAGGCAGTACACAAGAGGACCATTTCGCGGTGGATCATCTTGTGTATTCAGGCATGTTACTCCATGGCGAAAAAGGAGCCCCCTGCTGGATTGCGGGCTCATTCCACTCGTGCCACGGCCACAACAACTGCCCTGGACCGAGGAGTTCCTTTACAGGACATTTGCCAGGCAGCAACGTGGGCCTCGCTGCACACGTTCGCAAGACACTACTGCCTGGACAGTCAAGTCCGGAGGGATGGCTTTTTTGGCCGTTCCGTCCTCCAGGACTTTCTGGTGTGATATTGGTTCGCAGACCCAGCATCCGGGGTTGGTATTGCTGGGGTATCTATTCTAAGGTAAGGAATCTATCACTAACGTGTCTCTTTCAGATGCACAAGTTACTACTTGTGTAAGGATATTTGTAAGAGACATTAGTTAGTGATAGATTCCTTACGGACCCACCCATCCGCCCCGTTCTGCGAACCGATATCTAGGGATAAGGTCATCCCCTTTCAGGGCTCTAGTTTCATGGCAC
The DNA here is from genome assembly GCF_964263255.1 of Lissotriton vulgaris. Taxonomy (NCBI): domain Eukaryota; kingdom Metazoa; phylum Chordata; class Amphibia; order Caudata; family Salamandridae; genus Lissotriton; species Lissotriton vulgaris. The sequence continues at coordinate 1,985,826,107 of NC_141691.1, read as the reverse complement.
CAGTGTTGGTTCTATCATGGCTCTGCGTATCTGGCGCGGAAAAGCTGTGTATCAGAACTGACGTCAGCGCGCATCTATCACTAACTAATGTCTCTTACAGATATATCGTTACACAAGTAGTAACTTGTGCTTCTCCTCTCTTGTACTGATCTGCTGTTCTTTTCCACCGCTTCCTTCTGTAACTACTAGTTCTCTTATCCTGTGCCGATCTGCTGTTCTCTTCCACCCCGCCTCCTTCTTTAACTCCCTGTTCTCTTCTCCTGTGCTGATCTGCTGCTCACATCCACCCACCTCCTCCTTTAACTCCCTGTTCTCTTCTCTCGTGCTGATCTGCTGTTCTCTTCCACCCCACCTCCTTCTCTACCTCCCTGTTCTCTTCTCCCGTGCTGTTCTGCAGCTCTCTTCCACCCCACCTCCTTCTCTAACTCCCTCTTAACTTCTGCTGATCTGCTGCTCTCTTCTATCCTGCCTCCTTCTTGAACTCCCTGTTCTTTTCTTTTCCTGTGCTGATATGCTGCTCTCTTCCACCGCCTCCTTCTCTAACTCCCTGTTCTCTTCTCCTGTACTGATCTGCTGTTCTTTTCCACTTCCTCCTTCTGTAACTCCTGGTTCTCTTCTCCTGTGCTGATCTGCTGCTCTCATCCCCCCTCCTCCTTCTTTAACTCCCTGTTCTCTTCTCTCGTGCTGATCTGCTGTTCTCTTCCACCCCACCTCCTTCTCTAACTCCCTGTTCTCTTCTCCTGTGCTGATCTGCTGCTCACATCCACCCACCTCCTCCTTTAACTCCCTCTTAACTTCTGCTGATCTGCTGCTCTCTTCTATCCTGCCTCCTTCTTGAACTCCCTGGTCTCTTTTCTTTTCCTGTGCTGATATGCTGCTCTCTTCCACCGCCTCCTTCTCTAACTCCCTGTTCTCTTCTCCTGTACTGATCTGCTGTTCTTTTCCACTTCCTCCTTCTGTAACTCCTGGTTCTCTTCTCCTGTGCTGATCTGCTGCTCTCATCCCCCCTCCTTCTTTAACTCCCTGTTCTCTTCTCTCGTGCTGATCTGCTGTTCTCTTCCACCCCACCTCCTTCTCTAACTCCCTGTTCTCTTCTCTTCTCCTGTGCTGATCTGCTGCTCTCTTCAACCCACCTCCTTCTCTAACTCCCTCTTAACTTCTGCTGATCTGATGCTCTCTTCTATCCTGCCTCCTTCTCTAACTCCCTGTTCTCTTCTCCTGTGCTGATCTGCTGCTCGCTTCCACCCCACCTCCTTCTTTAACTCCCTGTTCTCTTTTGCTGTGCTGATCTGCTGCTCTCTTCCACCCGCCTCCTTCTCTAACTCCCTGTTCTCTTCTCCTGTGCTGATCTGCTGCTCTCTTCCACCCCACCTCCTTCTTTAACTCCCTGTTCTCTTCTCCTGTGCTCATCTGCTGCTCTCTTCCACCCCATCTCCTTCTTTAAATCCATGTTTTCTTCACCTGTGCTGATCTGCTGCTCTATTCCACCCGCCTCCTTCTTTCACTCTGTTCTTTTCTCCTGTGCTGATCTGCTGTTCTCTTCCACCCGCCTCCTTCTTGAACTCCTTGTTCTCTTCTCCGTGCCGATCTGCTGTTCTCTTCCACCCGCCTCCTTCTTTAACTCCCTGTTCTATTCTCCTGTGCTGATCTGCTGCTCTCTTCAACCCCACCGCCGTCTTTAACCCCCTGTTCTCTTCTCCTGTGCTCATCTGCTGCTCTCATCCACCCACCGCCTTCTCTACCTCCCTGTTCAGAGATCTGCTGCTCTCTTCCACCCCCACCTCCTTCTTTAACTCCCTTTTCTCTTCTGCTGTGCTGATCTGTTGCTCTCTTCCACCCACCTACTTCTTTAACTCCCTGTTAACTTCTGCTGATCTGCTGCTCTCTTCTACCCTGCCTCCTTCTCTAACTCCCTGTTCTCTTATCCTGTGCTGATTTGCTGCTCTCTTCCACCTGTAACGACCGGGTTCTAGACTAGATGGGATCAGCTCCTGAGAGCCCCTCCAACCCAGCCGGAACGTAACCACCTCCCTCCTCAGGACCATCTATCCAGGCACCTGGGTACCTACCTGAGGATGGGGAACTCGCAATATACAAGCTCATATCATCAGAAACACCACTAAATCTATAGGGATACTGAGAATACTCACTGATTACTAAGGACATCCATGCCCTACACCACACTCATACCTCATAGTCTCGCGACCACATGGGTCCAGACTAATCTACCCTGGGGCAGTTCTGATTATGTACCCTTACACACTGATCTCTCTCAGTGCTCACTCGCCACGCAATCCGGCGTGCCTACACATGGGCCTGCAGTCCCAGTGCTCTCATTCACTCATCCGGTCCACAATCCGGCGGACCTCCACACCGTGTCCCCCCGGTGCTCTCATTCACACACACACGATCCACAATCCGGCGGATCTCCACACCGTGTCCCCCCGGTGCTCACTCACTTACAATCCGATCTGCAATCCGGCAGATCTACACACTGACCACAATCAGTGCTCTCACTAACGCCACTTACCAATGACTACCACTTTCCTCTGAATACCTTTAGCTCTCTGTCTCTCTATGTTGGGAAGTCTCTCTCACTATTCACTAAGGGTTCGCTACTACAATAATATTATGGGATGGCCGAATTACTTAGTATATACTTTATCCCTTAGTTCCAGGTCTCCTCTCTCTCCCTAATTATTCAGTTATCACTTACCTGATCAGGTGTAACATCTGTTCAAACAGTAATACCTGACTAGGAGACAAGGTTACCTCCACTGTATGGGGACAAAAGATATACACACTGTGTGTAAGAGTTATTCCCTGATTTAAGCGCTCCTACTCCCTTTTGATCCATCAGTTGCTACACCGCATCTGGTTAGAAGAAAGGTTAGCTCTATCTTAAGAACAACACATTACACACTGATTCACTAAGAACTTGGGTATCTTTATTACAATAGAATAGAATACACATACATAAATCTGCGGGGTCTCTATAACGTACAAGGTTATCTGCGGGGTCTTTTGATTAACAGGAACTTTTAACACACCGCTGAAAGAAAAGGATTAGACATACAATAGCCATGGGAATAAGGACAAGATTAAGGTGTAAGTGTAAAGGGGACTAGTTTAGACTACCTCACCTATTAGAAGGAAGATTTCTCTCTGACTCTGGTGGGATCAGGGCTCTCTCTGTCTCTCCCTCCGTCACCATAGCTTCACGCCTCTGGCTCAATTGCTCCAGCTGACAGCCTCAGCTCCTCCATCTACTTTAATGCTCTCTGACAAACTGGCAGTCCCAGCTGATAGTTACTGCTCTCTCTTCAGCTTCAGCAATCATCTGCCTTCTTTCTCCATTCCAGAAAACCAATAGAAATGCACTGTATTCTGCAGCTCCAGCAGACATCCTACTCTTCACTCTTCAAGAACCAAACTGAACTGACTACTCCTCCTCTTCTGCAATTCGCTAATATGGATTCCTCTCCCCTCATGGAAATTTCCAACAGAGGGCTGCCTCCCACCAAATTCCTGTGCTAGCTCCAGAGCTCTCTGCGCAACCGCAGTGGCCATCTGCTTGTTACGTCTGGGCCCAAGAGACAAACACGTTCTTCCGATAAGAAGCAGTCCTGACTGGTTTTCCCCTAGCAGTCAACAGCCTTAACTATAAACTTTACCTTTCCCCTTGAAGCCTCTCAGCTCCATCAAAATGGAGTCTATCTAGTTCTGGGCCTTGTAGGCCTGAGAAGGATGAAATAACCCTTAGTTCTGTCAGAGTACCTACACAAACAATACTAATGTGTAATATAAAGTCAGGACCACAGGATCCACCCTCTACTATAGGCAAAATAATGAAAGGCAAAGCCAATAGGCAATAGATGGATTAGAGTAAGGGCTATCCTCTTCTAGGTCTGGAAGAAAGGGCTTAAAAGGGAAGAATACAGCCTATAGATGTGAGCAAGCTTAAAGTCTTTATCACTCCGAAATAGAGCCAAAAAGCCTGTCAAGACACCACCCCACCTCCTTCTTTAACTCCCTGTTGTCTTCTCTTCTCCTGTGCTGATCTGCTCTCTTCCACCCCACCTCCCTCTGTAACTCCCTGTTCTCTTTTGCTGTGCTGATTTGCTGCTCTCTTCCACCCCGCCTCCTTCTCTAACTCCCTGTTCTCTTCTCTTCTCCTGTGCTGATCTGCTCTCTTCCACCCCACCTCCTTCTGTAACTCCCTGTTCTCTTTTGCTGTGCTGATCTACACCCGCCTCCTTCTTTAACTCCCTGTTCTCTTCTCCTGTGCTAATCTGCTGTTCTCGTCCATCCGCCTCTTTCTCTAACTCCCTGTTCTCTTCTCCGTGCCGATCTGCTGTTCTCTTCCTCCCGCCTCCTTCTTTAACTCCCTGTTCTCTTCTCTCGTGCTGATCTGCTGTTCTCTTTAACCCCACCTCCTTCTCTAACTCCCTGTTCTCTTCTCCTGTACTCATCTGCTGCTCTCTTCCACCCGCCTCCTTCTCTAATTCCCTGTTGTCTTCTCCTGTGCCTATCTGCTGCTCTCTTCCACCACCTCCTTCTCTAGCTCCCTCTTCTCTTCTCCGTGCCGATCTGCTGTTCTCTTCCACCCGCCTCCTTCTTTAACTCCCTGTTCTATTCTCCTGTGCTCATCTGCTGCTCTCATCCACCCACCGCCTTCTCTACCTCCCTGTTCAGAGATCTGCTGCTCTCTTCCACCCCACCTCCTTCTTTAACTCCCTGTTCTCTTCTAATGTGCTGATCTGCTGCTCTCTTCCACCCCACCTCCTTCTTTAACTCCCTGTTCTCTTCTAATGTGCTGATCTTCTGCTCTCTTCCACCCGCCTCCTTCTTTAACTCCCTGTTCTCTTCTCCTGTGCTAATCTGCTGTTCTCTTCCACCCGCCTCTTTCTCTAACTCCCTGTTCTCTTCTCCCGTGCCGATCTGCTGCTCTCTTCCTTCCGCCGCCTTTAACTCCCTGCTCTTTTCCGCTGTGCTAATCTGCTGCTCTCTTCCACATACATCCTTCTCTAATCGCACAAACACATACATACAACCACGCACACACACATACAAACACACCACACACACAATCTCACACACAACCACACCACCACACCCAACCACACATACAAACACACACACACAACCACCACACACAACCACACACACACAACCACACACACACACACACAACCACACACAGCCACACAACCACACCCACCCACACAAACACAACAATACACACACACAACCATACACACAACCACGCACAACTACACACACAACTACAAACACACACCCACACCACACACACACCCACACCACACACAACCACACCCTCACTCCATCTATAGCCCTCACTCCCTGTTCTCTTCTGCTGTGCTGAACTGCTGCTCTCTTCCACATACATCCTTCTCTAATCGCACACACACATACATACACACACACACCCACACCACACACACAACCACACCCTCACTCCATCGCCCTCACTCCTTGTTCTCTTCTCCTGTGCTGGTCTGCTGCTCTGTTCCACCCCACCTCCTTCTTTAACTCCCTGTTCTCTTCTCCTGTGCTAATCTGCTGTTCTCGTCCATCTACCTCTTTCTCTAACTAACTGTTCTCTTCTCTTCTCCTGTGCTGATCTGCTGCTCTCATCCACCCACCTCCTTCTTTAACTCCCTCTTCTCTTCTCTCGTGCTGATCTGCTGTTCACTTCCACCCCACCTCCTTCTCTAACTCCCTGTTCTCTTCTCCTGTGCTGATCTGTTGCTCTCTTCCACCCGCCTCCTTCTTTAACTCCCTGTTAACTTCTGCTGATCTGCTGCTCTCTTCTACCCTGCCTCCTTCTTTAACTCCCTGTTCTCTTTTGCTGTGCTGATCTGCTGTTCTCTTCCATCCGCCTCTTTCTTTAACACCCTGTTCTATTCTCCTGTGCTGATCTGCTGCTCTCTTCCACCCCACCTCCTTCTTTAACCCCCTGTTCTCTTCTCCTGTGCTCATCTGCTGCTCTCATCCACCCACCGCCTTCTCTACCTCCCTGTTCTCTTCTCCCGTGCTGATCTGCTGCTCTCTTCCACCCCCACCTCCTTCTTTAACTCCCTGTTCTCTTCTGCTGTGCTGATCTGCTGCTCTCTTCCACCCCCTCCTTCTCTAACTCCCTGTTCTCTTCTCTTCTCCTGTGCTAATCTGCTGTTCTCTTCCACCCACCTCCTTCTTTAACTCCCTGTTCTCTTCTCTCGTGCTGATCTGCTGTTCTCTTCCACCCACCTCCTTCTTTAACTCCCTGTTCTCTTCTCTCGTGCTGATCTGCTGTTCTCTTCCACCCACCTCCTTCTTTAACTCCCTGTTCTCTTTTCCTGTGCCGATCTGCTGTTCTTTTCCACCGCCTCCTTCTGTAACTCCCGGTTCTCTTCTCTTGTGCCGATCTGCTGTTCTCTTCCACCCCGCCTCCGTCGTTAACTCCCTGTTCTCTTCTCCTGTGCAGATCTGCTGCTCTCATCCACCCACCTCCTCTAACTCCCTGTTCTCTTCTCCTGTGCTGATCTGCTGTTCTCTTCTACCCTGTCTCCTTCTCTAACTCCCTGTTATCTTCTCCTGTGCTGATCTGCTGCTCTCTTCCACCTCACCCCCTTCTTTAACTCCCTGCTCTCTTCTCCTGTGCGGATCTGCTGCTCTCATCCACCCGCCTCCTTCTTTAACTCCCTGTTCTCTTCTCTCGTGCTGATCTGCTGTTCTCTTCAACCCCACCTCCTTCTCTAACTTCCTGTTCTCTTCTCTTCTCCTGTACTGATCTGCTGCTCTCTTCTACCCGCCTCTGTCTCTAACTCTCTGTTCTCTTCTCTTCTCCTGTGCTGATCTGTTGCTCTCTTCCACCCTGCCTCCTTCTTTAACTCCCTTTTAACTTCTGCTGATCTGCTGTTCTCTTCCACCCACCTCCTTCTTTAACTCCTTGTTCTCTTTTCTTCTCCTGTGGTGATCTGCTACTGTCTTCCACCCCACCTCCTTCTTTAACTCCCTGTTCTCTTCTGCTGTGCTGATATGCTGCTCTCTCCTACCCACCTCCTTCTCTAACTCCCTGTTCTCTTCTCTTCTCCTGTGATGATCTTCTGCTCTCTTCCACCCGCCTCCTTCTCTAACTCCCTGTTCTCTTCTCTTCTCCTATGCTGATCTGCTGCTCTCTTCTACCCTGTCTCCTTCTCTAACTCCCTGTTCTCTTCTCCTGTGCTGATCTGCTGCTCTCTTCCACCCGCCTCCTTCTTTCAACTCCCTGTTCTCTTCTCTTGTGCTAATCTGCTGTTCTCTTCCACCTGCCTCTTTCTCTAACTCCCTGTTCTCTTTTGCTGTGCCTATCTGCTGCTCTCTTCCACCACCTCCTTCTCTAGCTCCCTCTTCTCTTCTCCTGTGCCGATCTGCTGTTCTCTTCCACCCGCCTCCTTCTTTAACTCCCTGTTCTCTTCTCCTGTGCTGATCTTCTGCTCTCTTCCACCCACCTCCTTCTTTTACTCCCTGTTCTCTTCTCCTGGGCCGATCTGTTGTTCTCTTCCACCCCTTCTCCAACTCCCTGTTTTCTTCTCCTGTGCTGATCTGCTGCTCTTTTCCATCCGCCGCCTTCTTTAACTCCCTGTTCTCTTCCGCTGTGCTAATCTGCTGCTCTCTTCCGCATACATCCTTCTCTAATCGCACACACACATACAACCACGCACGCACACACACACACACACATACAAACACACCACACACACAATCTCACACACAACCACACACACACACATAACCCACACACATAACCCACACACATAACCCACACACATAACCCACACACACAACCACACACACACAACCACACACACACACACAACCATACACACACACAACCATACGCACTACACACACAACTACAAACACAACTATACACCCAACCACACACACAACCACACCCACATACAACCACACCCACATACAACCACACCCACATACAACCACACACACCCACACCACACCCACACCCACACAACCACACACACACAACACACAACCACACACACAACCACACCCTCACTCCATCTATCACCCTCACTCCCTGTTCTCTTCTGCTGTGCTGATCTGCTGCTCTCTTCCACATACATCCTTCTCTAATCGCTCACACGCATACATACAACCACACACACCAACCACACACACACAACCACACCCACAACTACACACAACCACACACAACCAACCACACACACGCAACCAGAAACACAACTACAAACACAACCACACACACCCACAACCATACACACAACCACACACAGCCACACACAACCATGCACACACACACAACCACACACATCTATCTATCGCCCTCACTCTATCTATCGCCCTCACTCTCTGTTTTCTTCTGCTGTGCTGATCCGCTCTCTTCCGCATACATCCTTCTCTAATCGCACACATACATACATACAACCACGCACACACACACATACAACTACACACAACCACACACAATCACACACACACACACACACAATCACACACACACCCAACCACACACACACCCAACCACACACACACACCCAACCACACACACACACACCCAACCACACACCCACAACTACACACACAACAACCACACACACAACCACACACACAACCACACACACAACCACACAGCTACACACAACCACACACGACCACACCACCACACACACCCACAACCATACACACACAATCACACACACAACCACAGCCACATACAACACCCATATACTCACAACCACAAACACCACACACACCACACACACACACACCCACACACACACCACACACATCTATTGCCCTCACTCTATCTATCTATCGCCCTCACTATCTATCTTTCAAGCTATCTATCGATCGCCCTCACTCTATTGCCCTCACTCAATCTGTCGCCCTCACTCTGTCTAGCTATCGCCCGCACTCCCTGTTCTTTTCTGCTGCTCTATTCCGCATACATCCTTCTCTAATCGCACACACATACATACAACCACGCACACACACACATACAACCCCACACTCACACAACCACACACCCAACCACACACCCAACCACACACCCAACCACACACCCAACCACACACCCACAACCACACACCCACAACCACACACCCACAACCACACACCCACAACCACACACACAACCACAACCACATACACAACCATACACACACACAACCATACACACACAACCATACACACACAACCATACACACACAACCCACACACCCAACCACACACCCAACCACACACCCAACCACACACCCAACCACACACCCAACCACACACCCACAACCACACACCCACAACCACACACCCACAACCACACACACACACCCACAACCACACACCCACAACCACACAACCACACACCCACAACCACACAACCACACACCCACAACCACACACACAACCACAACCACATACACAACCATACACACACACAACCATACACACACACAACCATACACACACAAACCACACACACACAACCACACACACAACCACAAACACAACCCCACAACCATACACACACAACCACACAACCAACCACACAAACAACCACACACACAACTACACACACACAACCACACACACACACAAACACACACCACACACACACAACCACACATACACCACCACACACATCTATCTATCTATCGCCCTCACTGTTGGACTTGGCCCTCTTGGCAGGGTCATCCCTGAACCTTTTGCCTTCCTCCAATATTCTCTCTGACCTGTTTTTGTTGGTTTAATGACTCTGGGCACTTTACCACTGCTGACCAGTGCTAAAGTGCATATGCTCTCCCTGTGCAAAATGCATATGTGATTGATTTCCATGATTGGTTCATTGGATTTACTGTCAGTCTCCAGTAGAGTGCACCAGGAGTGCCAGGGCTTGTAAATACCAATACTGCTAGTGGGCCTGCAGCGCTGGTTGCGCCACCCACAGAAGCAGCCCTTTAAAATGTGTCTAGGGTCTGCCATTGCAGAACCTGCGTGCAGTCTGGTACTGTCATGCTGGCTGGGCAAGTGCACACACTTGCCAGCCTCGAAAACCTTTCCTTTGCTTCATATTAGTCACCCCTATGGTAGGCCCTAGGGCAGGGTGCATTGTAAGTGTAAGGTAGGACAAGCCCTGATGTGTGTGGCATGTCCTAATAGTGAATTACAGCCAAATTCGTTTTTCACTATTGTAAGGCTACCTGTTCTCTTACGCCAGATGAGCTGCTGGAATTATTACAGCCTATATTTCCAGCAGGCTCAGGGAACATGGTTGAAAGTCAAGTTTAGTATGCCTGAACTCAGATAATAAAATACTTCTTTTAGTAAAGTTTATTTTAATATCCTGTGGTTGCAAATGCTACTTTTAGAAATTTAGCAATGCTTGCCTAACCATTTCAGCCCGCCTCTGCTAGGATGTGTATCTGCTGTCTGGGTTGTGTGAGTGACAGGGCTGGGGGATGACAGGTGGTGAATGCAAGGATTACACCTTAGTGGGAGTGCCCCTGGACTCTGAATAGGGCTGTGCTCTGCCACCACAATGCTGGCTCCGCCCCCTGGGGAGCGACTGATGACACTGGCCGACACCTGGCCCAGGAGAGGGAAGACTGTCAACAAGGTACTCCTGGCTGTACTTGTCATCTGAATGCTGGATTCACCTCCTGCGGACATCTGATGTGCCTGCCCCTCACACTGAAAGGAGAAGCCAGGAACAGCACAGCAGAGAGCGCCAAAACTGAATTAGGCTATGCAAAGGCCCCCCTGGCCTGAGAAGACAAAAGAAATGCTGTATAAAAGAAGGAGCCCTGCTCCTAGCAAATTAGAATCCTGTTTCCCACAACAAACCTCTGCTTAACTAGTAGGAGAAGAAGAAGCTGGAAGGACTGGCATGCTGTCTGCCTTGCTGAGAAAGGAGAGGAGAAGACTTATTGAAAAGACTTTGTAGACTTGTGCTGAAACTTTCTCCAAGGGCTTGACTGAGCTTGCCCCCCTGAACTGAACCCCAGGACCAGTGGGTTCATTGTGTCTTTGCTTGTTTCTATCTACCAGCCGTGTGTGCCTCCCGCCGGATTAGAGTTTGTGCCCCTATTGCCCCCTCCTAGGGCTGTGGCACTTTGGAGCCCGTCGGCTCCTCTGCCCCTGCCTGCCACTTGAGCGTGTTGAGCGCTCACTCGCCCCTCCCGCCGGAATTTCCTCAAGGCTGGTGACCTACGTCGAGACCGCAGCCCGCACGTAGGACCATGCCCTGCTGTCCCGGCTAGCCGACCCGAGAAATTTGCAGGCCGCACCGCCCCCCGGCCCCCCCCCTCCCTGTTGGGAGACCCCATACCATCTGTACCGAGGTCGTGGGCCGCGCCCTCCTGGGCGCACACACCCGCCGCTGACGGAAATCCAAAGACACTGCCAGAAACGAGTCGCCCTGTCCGTGCACGACTCGTCCCAGGAAATGAACTGCTGTCCCAAGGTACGTCTCTCTCACAACGGGCTCGGGGACCACAACGCCTTCTTTCCCCGCGGTGCTTCAACAGAGTACGTTATGTATTGTTTTTCAACAGAGTACGCCCCGCATTGCTTGTTAAACCGAGTGCGCTCCGCATTGCTTCAACAGAGTACGCTCCGTAGTGTTTTTTTAAACAGAGTACACCTCGCATTGCCTGGAGAGCAGGGTACGGCTCGTACCTGTAGAGATTGCCCGTACGCGGCGTACGCTGCTCACGCTAGATGCGTGAGGATTGGTAGAGCCGCCCTTCGTGATCATACGGAGCGCACAGGAGCGTTCCCGAGGGCAGGGCTCTTGAAAGCACCGTACCGGGTCCCTGAAAGAAGTACCTAAACCCAAGAGAAGGGGTTGTTGGAAGCATTTAATCCCTGTAAGACTGACCAGGACTAAGAAGTAATCCAAGAAGAAATATCCCAAAGAGAACATTACCATTATTTTACCATCTTGTAGCCTAAGCTTAAAAACGTTATACTGGTCTTGTGATAAAGGCTTGCCTGCATAGATATATTTTTATATAAAGGGGACATATTTTCATATATAGTAGTTTGGTTAACCCTGCTAGGGGGCTGTGTAATCCAATTGTGGGAGGGCATAGTTTAAGTCCCAGTTTTCCAGAGCTATGCCAACAACTGTTTGAGAGTGAGTTCTCTGACCCCAGGGAGCTCACATTGGAGGCAGACCTTGCGGTGGATTCCAGAGGGTCTGAAGAGGCATTGGGGTGTGATCCTGTGGGGAGTGGCTCAGGTAACTTCCAGCCCAGAGTGGTGGAAGTGGCGCAGAGAAGCCCAGCCAGGTCCTGTAGTAGTGAGAGGGGTGTAGGGCCTCATGTCCTGTCCTTAAGGGTAAGGAGTGAGAATGGGTTTTGTCCCGGTAGTGCCCAACCTCAGTCTCAGAGCCTGGATGGTTCTTTAAGGGGACACCAGGTGGGGAGCCTAGGCTAAACGGATGAGTCACCCTCTGAGGGGGATCCCCCAGTGGCTAGAGAACGTGGAGCCTCTGCAAACAGAGCTCCAGCAGTTCTGGTGTCTGGCAGTACCCCTCCAGTTGGGAGTGGGCAGTACTCTGGAAGGGGGTGCAGAGGGATGGAGTCCTCGCCTCTGACCCCGGTTCAACTAGAGGGTTTAGACCCTGGGATAGAGGGCCAGGTGCAGGGTGTCCCCCCTGACCTGGTGCCCCAGTTGCAGGATAGCACCCCTGAACTGGTGGGCGACTTGTGCAGGTCACCTGCCACAGGTGCCCTGACAATTCTGGAAGGGGGTACCACTCCAGGTGGGAGGGTACCGAGCCCCAAGGAGGAGGACCGGGGGTGGGAGAGCCCACCCCAGTCTTTGCTCCAGCCGCCAGGTACAGGCCTGGGGCTGGCGGGTCAGTGCCAGGACAACATACCTGACCTGACAGGAGGGACAAAAGGTGCCAAGCACCCTGGGCTACTGCCCCCCGCTCCTTAACGCCACAGAGGTTTGAGAGCCCTGAGAGGCATAAGGTCTGGGTCTCAGCCCTGACTACTGTCAGTGGCCACTGTGATTTGATGACTGTCTTTTGGGACACACCTGTGAGCAAGTTAAGGTTAGAGGCTGCACAGGTGGTGTCCACAGAGAAAGAGAAGGGTGCCCCATGGATTAGCTGGGTGGACCCTGAGGGTATGGACAGAGGATTTGAAATAGGTTCAGATTGGCGTAGGACTGGAATGTGCCACTGCTGTTGCGGGACAGGTCCATGTTCTATCGCCCAAAGCAGGGAAGCCCATCACAGTGGTGATTGGTCTACCCTGCGTTTTGGCTGAAAGGGGGTTGTGTTGGACTTGGCCCTCTTGGCAGGGTCATCCCTGAACTTTTTGCCTTCCTCCAATATTTTCTCTGACCTGTTTTTGTTGGTTTAATGGCTCTGGGCACTTTACCACTGCTGACCAGTGCTAAAGTGCATATGCTCTCCCTGTGCAAAATGTATATGTAATTGATTTCCATGATTGGTTCATTGGATTTACTGTCAGTCCCCAGTAGAGTGCACTAGGAGTGCCAGGGCTTGTAAATACCAATACTGCTAGTGGGCCTGCGGCGCTGGTTGCGCCACCCACAGAAGCAGCCCTGTAAAATGTGTCTAGGGTCTGCCATTGTAGAACCTGAGTGCAGTCGGGTACTGTCATGCTGGCTGGGAAAGTGCACACACTTGCCACCCTCAAAAACCTTCCCTTTGCTTCATATTAGTCACCCCTATGACAGGGTGCATTGTAAGTGTAAGGGAGGACAAACCCTGATGTGTGTGGCATGTCCTAATAGTGAATTACAGCCAAATTCGTTTTTCACTATTGTAAGGCTACCTGTTCTCTTAGGCCAAGATGAGCTGCTGGAATTATTACACCCTATAATCCCAGCAGGCTCAGGGAACATGATAGAAAGTCAAGTTTAGTATGCCTGAACTCAGAATAATAAAATACTTCTTTTAGCAAAGTTTATTTTAATATCCTGTGTTTGCAATGCTAATTTTAGAAAGTTAGCATTTGCTTGCCTAACAATTTAAGCCCGCCTCTGCTAGGATGTGTATCTGCTGTCTGGGTTGTGTGAGTGATAGGGCTGGGGGATGACAGGTGGTGAATGCAAGGATTACACCTTAATGGGAGGTGGGAGTGCCCCTGGACTCTGAATAGGGCTGTGCTCTGCCACCACAATACTGGCTCCGCTCCCTGGGGAGCGACTGATGACTCTGCCCGACACCTGACCCAGGAGAGGGAAGACTGTCAACAAGGTACTCCTGGCTGTACTGGTCATCTGAATGCTGGCGTCACCTCCTGCGGAGCGTCTGATGTGCCTGCCCCTCACACTGAAAGGAGAAGCCAGGAACAGCACAGCAGAGTGCTCCTAAACTGAATTAGGCTATGCAAAGGCCCCCAGGCCTGAGAAGACAAAATAAATTCTGTATAAAAGAAGGAGCCCTGCTCCTAGCAAATTAGAATCCTGTTTCCCACAACGAACCTCTGCCCAACTTGAAGGAGAAGAAGAAGCTGGAAGGACTGGCCCTCCTAGGGCTGTATTTACAACAAGGGGTGGTGAGGGACAGAGTCTCTGAATTAAGCAGAAAGCTCTCACCCAGTCAAGAGATCAGGGCTAGATCCAACACCGTTTTTTAGCTCACTGCACCATCCCAGTTTCAGAACCTGGCTGTATGCAAATTAGTCTGTTCCTGTCCCAGTGCATGATGGGAACAGGGCAAACCAAACTACAAAAGCCAATTCTTACACTGGGAAGGAAGCAAGCTCCCGGGGACCGGTTTCTGGCATTACAGCCGTCTTCGGCCCGGTTTGCTTGAATCCTGATGGTGCAATGAGCAAGGGTCTCACATCTGAGAATACCCTTCCACGCTTAGGGTGGACAAAAATATTTACAACAAGGGGTGGTGAGGGACAGAGTCTCTGAATTAAGCAGAAAGCTCTCACCCAGTCAAGAGATCAGGGCTAGATCCAACACCGTTTTTAGCTCACTGCACCATCCCAGTTTCAGAACCTGGCTGTATGCAAATTAGTCTGTTCCTGTCCTAGGGCTGTGGCACTCGGGAGCCGGTCTCCTCCCCTGCCCCTGCCCGCCACTGGAGAGTGCTCACTCGCCCCTCCCGCCGGAATTTCCTCAAGGCGGTGACCTACGCCGAGACCGTAGCCCACACGTAGGCCCGTGCCCTGCTGTCCCCACCCGCCGACCAGAGGAGTTTGCAGGCCGTGCCGCCTTTCACCCCCCCCCCCCCCCCCCCCCCCCCCCCAACGCCTTCTTTCCCCGTGGTGCTTCAACAGAGTACGTTCCGTATTGTTTTTCAACAGAGTATGCCTCGCATTGCTTGGAGAGCGGGGTACGGCTCGTACCTGTAGAGATTGCCCGTACGCTGCTCACACTAGATGCGTGAGGATTGGTAGAGCCGCCCTTCGTGATCATACGGAGCGCACAGGAGCGTTCCCGAGGGCAGGACTCTTGAAAGCACCGTACCGGGGCCCTGAAAGAAGTACCTAAACCCCAGAGAAGGGGTTTGTGGAAGCATTTAATCCCTGTAAGACTGACCAGTACTATGAAGTAATCCAAGAAGAAATATCCCAAAGAGAACATTGCCATTATTTTACCATCTTGTGGCCTAAGCTTAAAAACGTTATACTGGTCTTGTGATAAAGGCTTGCCTGCATAGATATATTTTTATATAAAGGAGACGTATTTTCATATATCCACAGCCTGGTGTCCATTTGTGG
Organism: Lissotriton vulgaris; assembly: GCF_964263255.1. Taxonomy (NCBI): domain Eukaryota; kingdom Metazoa; phylum Chordata; class Amphibia; order Caudata; family Salamandridae; genus Lissotriton; species Lissotriton vulgaris. The sequence goes on along the minus strand of NC_141691.1, from coordinate 1,985,810,364 downwards.
GAGGATTGGTACATTTACTGTGTGTGTGATTACAAATGCTTAACCCAATAACGCCTGAAGAATAGCCTTGGCTGCTCACGCCACGCACCTAGAGGGTGAGCAAGGGTAATTCTAAGGGGTCATCCTTTGCCCTGACTTAGAGGAGGGGTTCCCTGCTTGTCACAAGTGAATACTTGCGCCAACCAGAGACCCCCAATTCTAACACTCACTCTTTCTATCTATCTATTGCCCTCACTCTATCGCCCTCACTCTATCTATCGCCCTCATTCTGTCTATCGCCCTCACTCATATCTATCTGTCGCCCTCACTCTATCTATCTATCTGTGGCCCTCACTCTATCTATCGCCCTCACTCCCTGTTCTCTTCTGCTGTGCTGATCTGCTGCTCTCTTCCACAACCATCCTTCTCTAACCGCACACATACATACAACCACGCACACCCACACATACAACCACACACATACAACCACACACACACACTACACCCACCCACACAACCACACACCCACACAACCACACACCCACACAACCACACACCAACAACCACACAGAACACACACAACCACACAGAACACACACAACCACACAGAACACACACAACCACACAGAACACACACAACTACCAGAACACAGACAACCACACACACAACCACAACCACATACACAACCACACACACAACCATACACACAACCACACACACAACCACACCCACATACAACCACACACACACACAACCACACACACACACAACCACACACACACTCCACACACACACACACACATCTATCTATCGACCTCACTCTATGGCCCTCACTCTTATGTATCTATTGCCCTCACTCTATCTATCTGTCGCCCTCACTCTATCTATCTGTCGCCCTCACTCTATCTATCGCCCTCTCTATCTATTGCCTCACTCCCTGTTCTCTTCTGCTGTGCTGATCTGCTACTCTCTTGCACATACATCCTTCTCTAATCGCGCACACACACATACATACAGCCACACAAACACACCACACACACAATCTCACACACAACCACACACACAACCACACACACCCACAACCACACACACCCACAACCAAACACAACCACACACACAACCACGCACACAACCACACACTCAACCACAAACACAACACACACAACGCACACACAACCACACACACACAACCATACACACACACACACAATCACACACATCTATCGCCCTCACTCTATCTATCGCCCTCACTCTATCTATCGCCCTCACTCTATCTGTCGCCCTCACTCTATCTATCGCCCTCACTCTATCTATCGCCCTCACTCTATCTATCTATCTATCGCCCTCACTCTATCTGTCTATCTATTGCACTCTATCGCCCTCACTCTATCTATCGCCCTTACTCTCTATCTATCTTTCAATCTAACTATCTATCCATCGCCCTCCATCGATCACCCTATCTATCGCCTTCACTCTATCTATCTATAGCCCTCACTCTCTATCGCCCTCACTCTATCTATCTCCCTCTATCTATCGCCCTCACTCTATCTATCTTTCGCCCTCACTCTATCTATCTATTGCTCTCACTCTATCTCCCTCTATCTATTGCCCTCTAGCTATCTATCGCCCTCACTATCTATCTGTTGATCGCCCTCACTCTGTCTATTTATCCCTCCTTCTATATATCTGTCGCCATCACTCTAACTATCGCACCACCACAGCATCACTCCGGGGCACCACGACATCACTATGCGCCAACTCAGCATCTCTGAACGCCACAGCATCACTCGTCGCCACCACAACATCACTCAGCGCCACCACAGCATCAATCTGTGCAACCATTCAACAACAACTGGTTCAAATATGTTCTCTTAATGTTTCAAGCTTTATTACAAGTGTCACAAAAAGATGTTAATATTTCACTTCTGTTCTTGGATTTTCGTCACAATTAAATACACTGAACATTATCTTCACAAAAGTTATTTACAAAAGTTTAAGCTATTGCCATTATAAATTACAATAACTTATGTAAGTATTAATTATTTAAAAAAAATTAAAAGCCATTGTTATTTGTAATATCAATACATCTAAGTCATGTAAATACAAAATATGTTGTATTACAAATGCTATAGGTGTCACATTTGTAAAAGTTAAAAGTATTGGCATTGTAAATGACAAAGCTATTAATGTCGCTATTTTCAAAACCAACACATAAATAAAAAATTTGCCATTTACAAGACCAATAGCTCAAACCTTCCTAATGCGAGACCTATTGCATTGCAAATGCTTGTTGTATTCAAAATATTAGGTGGGAAACCAGAATTATCTTGCAAAATCCGGAGCATTTGGTAATACTACCATTCCCCTCTACCTTTCTGGGGTAGAGATTCTGTGGGTCCAATTTATCGCTGTGCAAAGGTCTGTGTTGATTTCAAATCTTATAGGCCATCTCGTTGAACATCTTTTTGCCATCACTCTACTTGCCCTGTCAGTGGAGCCGGCCAATAGCAATACATCCCTTGCTAATACTACTTTCTTTTGTTTACCATCCATCAATCTTGGAGGGTCAGGGAATCGTCGATCGCCTGTATTTAAGTGGCTTTCTGTACCATATCTGCAAAATCACTTGGGCAGATGTCTGGAGCACGCTTTGCCCTTGCGCCACTCTGCCGCTCTTACACAAAATGGAAGCTGACTTCAGTCAATTCACTAAGAGTAATCAGGGGCACTGGCTCGTATATGGTCGAGAATAGGAGGCTCTTCAGTCGGTGCCCCTGATGGCCATGCTGTCATGGAGCAGCTGTTGGTTTCAGCGTGCAACTGGTTTAGCTACTTTGTCTTGGCAATGAAGCGATTCTTTTAACTGTTGTGCACTTTGAATACCACTCATAAAAACCAATGCGCAATGCTAATGTCAATCAATGTTCAGAGGCACATCCCTACAAAGGGAGTGCAGTTGTCTTAAGTTGACTTAGTTTTCATTGTCTTTTTATTCTCTCTTCACTCCAAGGTGCCATAGTACCCTCAAAATCCGGTATAGTTCATTCTTAGAACTACTGTTTTATCAAATCGAGTATCTGAAAGAGACACGTTAGTGATAGATTCCTTACCTTAGAATATCCCCAGGCGTCAGACTGGATCCGGAAATTTTTGCGTAGCAATACCCCTGCGCGCTGGTAGGCGTCGTCTGCGGCTCCGCGTCCGTCGTCGGCGTCGTGAGCGCCGGGATGACGTCATCGGAGTATATAGACGGCGCCCATGCGCGCTGACGTCAGTTCTTCTTTTTTCCGCGCCAGCTAGCGCAGATCCGGAAGAAGCTCTACCCCCAGTCACTTTTTGACTGAAAACTTTTTTGATCTTTTTGATCCTCTAGTTAGTCGATTCTCGACTATCGGTGCCAGGGATGCCCGGGTTCAAGCCTTGCTCGAAGTGCGGCCGACTCATGTCGGTCACGGACCCCCATCGCCGGTGCCTGAAGTGCTTAGGCCTCGACCACGACGATCGAACCTGCTCCGACTGCCGGGCCCTGACGTCGAAGGCTAGGCGGGAGCGGTCCCGCAAGCGTCTCGAGCTGAGGCAGTCGGCCCCGCGCCGCTCCAGGTCCCGGTCCCGGTCCCACGGGAGGTCGAGGGACAGGTCGCGAGGTCGGAGTCATCGACGTTCCGGGAGTGGACACCGATCGTCTGGTTCCAAGTCCTCAGGTAAGAGGCATGAGAGGTCGGAGCGACACCATCGGTCCTCCGACCCGCCCCGTCGCTCGCACGATGCGACCGGGGATTCGGGCGACACCGCCCACGCGGCTCCGCGGGAGTCGCAAGCGTCGCCGCCTGCCCCACACCTTCGGGTCCCTGGGCACGGCGCTCCTGAGGTACATGACACCCATCAGTTGTGGGTGACGCAACAGAAAGAAAAAAATGATGGGTAAGTATCAACACTGCCCATACAATAGTGCATGACATTACTCTGCAAGTTATTCTTGTAACTCAATTTACCAGAGAGGGTTTTATTTGATACCCTGATAAAACTCCAGGACCTTGTTAGGCCTTAGAATAGGGCTGAAACATGTTGGTAAAAAAAATAGGGTCATAGAACCATAAAATTCTACATTACCCCTTACCTTATTGTAGCTTTCCCCACCCTCTCCACTAATAAATGGCTACGTAGGAGAAGGTGAGAAATTTTTAATCTCTAGTTAAGCCCCCTGGTCACCCTCTATCCTTAAGTGCTCACTGAAATACGGTCGAACCCACCCTGACCTTTAGGACTCAAGGTGAACCGGGTGATAAAGCATGACACTACTAGAGTGTGTGAGAATTATATATAAAAAAGGATTTGTTTCCTTCCCCGCAATAGTCAAGCCGAGCCAGCATACCCACGAGGGGGTGACCTACCCTCCCCAATCCATGTTTTGTGTAGTATACACTATTATCCCTACAACCCAAGGCAGGATACTATGTCGTTTTGTTGAGTTTACACGGGAGGACGTATCCCCCACATCCTCTTCATTTTTTGAAAAGCTTCTCAACCCTCCGGGTCCCACAGGTCGCTCCTGTGTGAACCTTGTTTACCATGATAGGATAACTGTACCTCTGTGCTAGCCCATATGTAAAAACAATATTCAAAAGCCTTGGGGATGGTTGCAATATTCAGGCACTAGACCTTTGAGGGGTGGCTGGGGCTCAGGGACAGAAACACTGTTGGGACTTTAGGGGTGGTAGAAGTGCTGATGCCAGGATGTGCCAGCCCTCCCCCATTTTTGTTCTAAAAGTAAATTTCCACTCCTGTTGCCTTTGGTGAAGAGAGTGGTATGACCAGGACAGGCTGCTCCCACCCCATCCCATGGTGTCTTGTATGGTTTCTGTTTAGCCGAAGACGGCAGAATTGAGTGTAGTTCCCACAATCTGTTCCCAGGGGATGAGGGGTAAGATAGACTGTAAGTACTTTAGCGAATGGGGTATGGCTTGATGCCAATTTTTCTGGCCCAGTCCCATTTATCTTACTGATAGTATCCCTGGTGTGGTAGTAAGCTTTCTGTTTTCTAAGTGAGGTAGATTTAGGGTAAATGTCCTAATGATTTCCCTGGAAGGCGGGTGGGCCACAGAAACACAGAAAGACGATATACAACCTTTTTTTGGTGGGTAGAGTATTTGCATATGCTTTGGTGGGTGCTTACCCCATCATTCAATGTCTGTGGTATCTACAATTGTATCCCTATTTGCGGATAACACATCTGCAGCGATGGCAGAACATGGATCCACTTGGGAGAGGTTGCATTGGAAATGGGAGAGTCTGCATTGGAAATGGGAGAGTCTTCTTAATTGATCATGAATATAAGAACACAATTGTTTTGGTCGGTTCTCTCATTGACTAATTTTACTTCTTTTATGCCATGCCACTTGTTGCTGAATTTGATAAATTGGCCTTAACAGATCTAATAATAAAACCTTGAATTTCACAAAAACACTCCTTTTTAATGGACATTTTTGCTACATGTGGTTTTTAGTCATAATTACTAATTTTTTTAAAAAACAAAGAATATTTCTAGCACTTTTATTTTACAATGCGGATCTATCAATCATTCCGGGAATCATAAGCGCGCTACTCACCCGTGAGGGTCTCAAGGTGCTGGGTGGGGTACGCCAGTCCGTTCAGCCGAAGGGCCAGGTCTTGAGAGTTTTCCTGAAGGTGTTCAGGGAGGGGGCAAGTCTGATGTCTGCCGGTAGCTCGTTCCAGGTCTTGTGGCTGCAATGTGAGAGAACGATCTGATGTCTGCTCTGGCCCTGTGGATGCGCGGGGTTTCAGCCAGTGCGAGGTTGGACGATCGCAGGTTTCATTTGGGTACGTGGAAGTTTATTCTGTCGTTGAGGTATTTGGGTCCGTTGTTGTGTAGGCATTTGTAGGCGTGAGTGTGGATTTTGAAGGTGACTCTCTTCTCCACGGGGAGACAGTGTCGTCGCCGTAGGTGTTGGCTGACGTGTTCATGTCGGGGGATGCCGAGGACTAGTCTGGCAGCGGTGTTCTGTATTGTTTGGAGTTTGCGTAGTAGGGACTTGTTGATACCGGCATAGAGTGCGTTGCCATAGTGCAGTCTGCTGGTGATGAGTGCGTGGGTGCCTGATTTCATCGACTCAGGTGGCGGGCGTCCATTTGAAGGTCTTTGCAAGGGTGTTGAAGCAGCTGGAGGTGACAGTGTTGACCTGTCGGTTCATGGCGAGGGATGAGTCGCGTACGATGCCAAGGTTTTTGGTGTGGTCTGTGGATGTTGGGGGGCTTCCGGTGGCAGTGGGCCACCAGGTGTTGTCCCATGCTGAAGGGGTGGTGACAAGGACTTCTGTCTTCTCGGTGTTGAGTTTTAGGCAGCTGTTGGTTATCCAGTCTGTTACTTCTTGCATTCCCTTCTGGAAGTTGAGTTTTGCGGTGGTGGGGTCTTTTGACGAGGGAGAGTATGATCTGGGTGTCGGCGTATGATACGATGTTGAGGCTGTGTTGTTGGACGATGTCTCTGAGGGGTGCCATGTAGATAATGAAGAGGGTCGGGCTTAGAGACGACCCCTGTGGGATTCCACTGGTGATTTCCGTGGGGGTGGAGAGAAAGGGCTGTAGTCTGATCCACTGGCTTCTTTCGGTGAGGAACGAGCGGATCCAGTCTAGGGCAGTTCCTTGTATGCCGATGTTGTGTAGTGTGGCGACCGGTGTGCGGTGAGAGACGGTGTGAAAGGCTGCGGACAGGTCGTGAAGGATGAGGGCTGCAGAGTGGCCTTGGTCCAGGAGGGTGCAGATGTCATCCGTGGCGGCGAGTAGGGCGGTCTCGGTGCTGTGGTCGGTTCAAAATCCGGATTGTGACGGGTCGAGGACGGCGTGCTCTTTGATGAGTCGTGTCAGCGTCTTGTTGACTGTTTTCTCTGCCACTTAGGCAGCGAAGGGGAGAAGCGAGATGGGCCGGCAGTTTTTGAGGTCGGTAGGGCCTGACTTCAGCACATTTCCAGTCGCCTGGGGAGGTGTCTGTTTTGAAGGTGGTGTTGATGGTGTGTAGCAGGTCGGGATGGTATCTGCTGCTCTGTGGTAGATGTGCGGGGAGCAGGGGTCGGTTCCCCCCCCCCCCCCCCCCCCCCCCCCCCCCCCAGAGTGGATGTCTTTCAAGGCCGTGGTGGTGTCCTCAGTCGTGATTGGTGTCCAGTTGGAGATGGTGGGCTGGCTGGTGTCTTGGGCAGGCGATGGGCTGGCTGAGGCTTCTTGTGGGTGGTCGATGAAGTTGGTGTAGAGAGTTCTGATCTTGAGATGGAAGTCGGTTTCAAACTTGTCGCAGAAGTCTTGGGACGGGTGATGTCTGTGGCTTCGCTGCGTGGGATGGTGAATTCCTGGATGTCACTGGAGTTCCTTGGAGTTGGTAAGGATTTTGTTGTGGATAAAGTTCCTTTTGGTTCTAATTTGGTTGTGGTAGTCCATCATGGCATCTTTGTAGGTGGAGTAGTTATCGGTAGTTTTCCAGGTGTCTGCAGGTGCGCTGGCTTCTTGGAGGTCGGTGGTGAACCAGGCTGCTTTTCTGGGGCGTTGTTTGCCGGGGTTGTCTAGCGGGTGAGCTCATCTGTGCAGTTGGAGATGGATGTGTTGAGTCCTCAGGCTGTGGTGTTTGCGTCGGATGCCCGGGTGTGGTTTCCTCGGGAGAGGGTGGAGTTCAGTTGCTCGTCGGAGACCTTGCTCCAATTTCTTCATGGCAGGCGGGGGGCTGGTTTTGGTATCTTGGGTTTGTCGACAGTGAAGTGAATGCAGTGGTGGTCAGTCCAAGCTGGTTGGGAAGTGCGCCTGAAGTGGACGCTGTTACCACCAGCAAAGATTGGGGTCGAGGGTGTGTCCGTGTGGTGACGAGTTGGTTGAGTCCGAGGTTGTCATGAAGGATGGTTGAGATGGGGTGGCTGGGGTTGTCGAGGTGGAAGGTAAGGTCTCGAATAAGTATGTAGTTCATTGATGCGATGGCGTGGGGTGCGATGAAGTCTGTGATGGTTGTGGCAAAGGGTGTCCAGAGGGGGTGGGGGGGTCTGTAGATGAGTGTTCTCTGGAGTGTGGTCTTATGGCTGGTCTGGTATAGATCTGGAAATGCAGGTGTTTGGCAGAGGGGAAGGTTTCACTCGAGGTGGTGAGGCGGAGGGTGCTTTTGTGGGCGATGGCGAGGCATCCTCCCGTGTGTTTGGGGCATCCTTCCTCTGGATCTTGTATCCGTCCAGGATGGCGCTGTTGATGTCTGGGCGGAGACGCCGTTGGTCCAGGTCTCTGTGAAGAAGGCGATCTCAGGCGAGATCTCCATGGCGTGTTTGTGTACGGAGCGCACATTGAGGAGGATGCATCCGAGGGTGTCGTCGGTGCTGGCGTTGGTGGTGTTGAGGGTCGGGGTGGTAGTGAAGGTCTGGCAGCAGCGGAGGCAGGAGAACTGGCCATGGGTCGTGTTTGGTGAGGCCTGTTGGCAGTCTGTGGACCTTCCGGGGTTGAGTGCAAGGAGGGCGACTGAGTCGTAGGGATGGAAGGTCGTAGATTCAGGTTCCTGGCGCTGGTTGCGGACGGGCGCAGACTGGCTTGCCTTAGGTGCGCCTTCTGCGTGACCACGCAGCGGCCACCATTAAGTAGGGAGGAGCAGCTGGGAGGCGGGAGCGGGTGTGGACAGGGGGGCAGGGGCAGCTGGTGCAGGAGATGGGAGCGGGGAGAACGGCAAAAATGGGCAATACCAGGAATAAAAAAATATAACCCAACAATACCATGTGTTTCGAGCCCCAAGGGGCAGAGTCAGGCACACGGAGTAATACTAGCACGCGGAGGTCTCGAACATCTCCCAGGAGGAGGCTCAAGGGCGGAGAGGTAGGAGCGGAGCTGCTTGGGAGAGAGAGTATGCCTTCGACCAATGGTCCGAGGTTGCTATGCTTGTTTGCTTTCATATCGTTTGTAAAAATGTTTTTTTTTACTGTTGCTGATGACAAATGCTTTCAACTTGTTAGATTATACTGTTGGGCCACTATAGTGTCCGTTATATTTAAAGCATGTAATCTGCATGACTGTGGTGTTTTTCAGAGAACAGATTGCAGATCTTAATAAAATGTTCTATTTCGTTTGCAGATTGATGCAAAAAAAGAGCTGTTGTCAGAGGCCAAGAAAGAGTTGAAGAAAGCAAAAGCTGAGCTTAAGGAAAGAGATAATGAAAGATCAAGAAAGTAGGTGTAACTATTGTATTGTAGGTCTGACTCATAAAATGTGCCCACATAAACCTAGGTAGAATTTAAAATTCTTTGTTGAGATGCATGGGCACAAATATCAAAGATTGTATTGTGGGAGGGTTAGATTCTCCAACCTGCCATTGTTGGATTAAGATTTGTTCAATGTATCATTGGAGCTTCTAAGAAATGATGTACTTGTTATGAAAAATAGGTTCTTCATAAGAGACAGCAAACAAAAGAATCTCCCTGGATTGTGTAGCTCTTTGTTAGTTAACAAGATATCTGGGTATAGCAATGCACACACTACAAGCACTATTATGAATTGCTGACATGTACTCTTTTTTTGGTCAAACTCAATTAGACCAGCTATTTTCCATATTTATATCCGGTCTCATTAAGGATGGGAAATATTGAATTGCCATATATCCAGACTAGGAACCTGGGTTTCTTTAATTTTAAAGCAGACTTTGGCTCTTTCCAAGTTATTTAAATTGAACAATACCCACTTTAGCCTAGCGTATACCTTACTTCTAGACTCTGCAATTTGTTTAATAGTGCCCATAAATATTAGTTCCATTAAATGCTGTTTGTGCATAAACGGTTGCTATAAAGAGCAGACGTCACTCTACACTGTACTTGTTGGTGATTCACACAAACATTTACAAGGGTTCCGTGTGAAACAAGAAAGATGGGGGCAAAGTTTTACTAATCTAATAATACAGATTACAGAATGACATCTGTTCCCTTACCTTCTGCACCTTCAGATGTGGATCCAGAGGTTGTTCTCGAATTATTTTCTCCTGTGAAAATGTTTTCTTGAAATTTTCAACTGTGTCCAAGGAAAGTCACTCCCTAAAACAGGTTTCTTTTTTGTAAATCTATTAGTCTTTTTTAAACACATGACATGTAAGACAACAATACGACAGATCGAGCAAAATTGCAGACGGGTACTCGAACACTGAGGATATTTGGCATAGTACATGGACATTGGCTAGACCAGTTGAAACAATTGATCCAATCATCAAACGCATCGTACAAATATATCCTTTGATGGAGCGTATGGAGTATACATGATCGTCAGGATACATGGCGTAGAAACAGAAAATGCGGCAGAATGCATAGAGAAAAAATTGTATTCAGTCCGGAGTGTCTGGTTCCAAACTGAGTAGGTAATCCCTGCGTGCTTGTGAAACGTCTCGGGCCTGGAGGTAATTAAGCATATCCACCACTGACTCTGTCACAGTATGTCATGCTTCTCAACCAGCTTGAGGTGGAAGGGGAGCTGTTGGCGCATCAGAGAGTTGCAATTTCACACTTGGCCAGTAGCAGCCCCAGCGACACAAATATGTATATGCATCTAGGGACATCCCCAGTGTATCCCAGGACTTCAGTGAGAGGGTTCGGTGTGACCTCTAAGCCAGTTATGGTGGAGATGAGAGAAAAGACCAGAGAACTAGTAGGGGAGGATTTGAGGGCATGTCCAAGCCCGGTGTAAAAGCTGTGTCAGGGTGGAGCTTTTAGGGCACTGAGCTGGGTATGTACGATCAAACTTTGCAATAGCATCAGGAGTGACATAAGCTCGATGCAGAAATTTGAAATGCAAGAGTTTGTCCGTGGTTGATTGAATAACGACGAGTTTAGGAACAACAAGAGTAAGAGTGGAAAGCCCAGGTCAGTGCCCCAGGCCTCCCTGGCCCAGTTTGTAGTATTGGGCTTCAAGGATAAACAGGAATGGTACAGTTTAGAGCCAAGTCTGTCACCATTTGAATCCGATAATACGAGTGAAAGCGGGGGAAGGTCATCAAGGGCCAAAGGGTAGAAAGGCATGCGGGAGCATAAAGTATTCTGTAGTTGTCGGAGCATAAAGTGATCCATGTAAGTGGCGTTATGAAAATGGATATCGTCTGCATGTGCAAGGACATACCCATCTGGAAAAACTTCTTCCAAGGTGCTGAGGTCGTGACGCTGAAGGGTGCATTGAACTAGTCCTACACTTGTAAGAGACAGCCAGGGGCTATTATCCAAAAGCCTCTGCCACACCCGGCATGTTGTGGAGACTTTTGGATGTTGTAAGAGTCTAAAGGGATGCCTTTCAGTAGTATAGAGGAATGTAGGAGGTCCCCTAGTTGGTCTCTCTCTGGTTTGAGATGGGATACGGGCATCATGGTGATACTAGCGGTATGAGTAGTGACATTGAGCCGCTAAATAGTAAAGGCGGACATCCGAAAACCCCGAAACCACCACGGTTGTAGGGGAGAGTGAATGTTTCACAGTGTATGCAGGGCAAGCGTCCTGTCCAGGCGAGTCGTGTTAGTAGACTACCGAGGTTGAGGATAATGTAATACCATATTAAAATCTCCACCCATAATAATATATCGGCATCAGAGAGGCCCATGTGGGCATGGAGGGTATGAAAGAATTTGAGGGCATCTTTGTTGGAGGTGTACACGTTAATTAAAAGCATACGTATTAAAAGCATACGTTTGTCCGCAAGTGTGCCAATGAGTAACAATAAAAAAGCTGCAAGGTTAGCATGTAGTGAGAAGGGTAGGCTTTTATGGATAAGGATACAGAATACCCGGAAATAAGAGCTATTGCAAGAGAAGTAGGGGTGTGTGTGAGAAGTTGGCCTGATATATGATGCTCACTAATTCTAGTGATCACCTTGTATCAGTCCAAACAACCCTTATGGTGATTGGTTGTAAAGTCAACCTTATAGACCAGCTATCCTAATGGTAGCATGGACAAAGCAGTCTTAGGCTAAATTCTTTTGGCATGTGAAGCCAGCTGTTTTACCATATATAACCCCTTGAATACCAAGTGAAAGAACATCACACAGGTTGTTATGAAAATAAACAATATATTTATTAACTAACAAACACCTCTGAACTCTTTATGAGATCAGAGGGCTAAGCACATGACAATCTCTTAGGAAAAATACGTGTAAGTTGCACAAATTACAATGGCGCCCTACGGGCACGACAAACCATATACTAAGTAAGTGGAATGCGAAAGTCGATAGAAGAAATGGAGCTGTCCAGAGGCTGTAGGATCGCTGGGACCACGCTACCCTAACTTTAGGTAAGTAATAGGAGGCCCACGGAACGCGTGTGCAGAGTGTGAACTCGCACGCGAAATGCGTAACAACGTCTATGGAAAGTACAGTTCAAGAAAAAGGTGAGTACGGACAATCCTGACTAGTTAGGACTAAAACGACAATGGAACTGGACACTAGGAGAGTCAAGCTACCCTTGAGCACCGAAATCCTCTTGTTACCTCACTCATGGGCTGCGGGTGCATAGGTGTCAAAGTGTGTCGGGTTTCTGCGTCTAAGTCTATGGAGCCTTGGTTAAAGATGATGCAGACGACCAGGAGGAAGATGTCCGGTGTGATCCAAGGGTGGATCGAAGAGGCTGAAGACCTGAAAGCAGAGGGGACAATGTTCAAAGTCACTTGCCAGTGACTGGAGTGGAACCAGGTGTCGTCGTAGCGATCAGGTGAAGAGTGGACGCTTGTCTCTGCAGCCACGTGGACCAGGAAGTGTCTTTGACGACCAGGATAGAGGCACGAGCTATCCCACGCAGGCTCTCGCTGTCGGCGGTGTCGGATCCGGTTTTGGAGTCAACAGGCCTTGGCAAAGGCAACCCACGCGGTGAGTGGAAACGGCGTCTGGTGCAGACCAGGAGGGTCCGGGGTGGTCCTCTTTTGGAAGGGAGCAAGGGCCAGTCTGGAGCAACCAGACCAGCAGTGAAGATTTCAAGGTTCGTCGTCTAGGAGGCCACAAGCCAGCCGGCAAGTGACCAGACAACGCATCGAGCAGCAGGCAAGCAGAAGGGCCCCACGCATATCTCGTGGAGGCTGGAAGGCTGATCTTCGGTGCAGGAGCTGCTCGGGGCTGTGGCTTCTCAATCCCCAAAGCACTTCGTCGAGGTTACCTCAGAAGTCGTGCTGGAAGCAAAGTGCAGTTTCTTTCAAGATGGCCGGTCCCTCGTGTCTCGTCGCACCCACGGATCTCAGCTGTGCTGCAGATGTAGGTAGAGGTCGGAGAGGTCTGGGAATCCGGGTCTCGTCGGGCTCTGAAGCCTGGATCCTGGAGGGAAGACGACAAAGTGAAGCCGCTGGACGCTTGATGGTGCCTGCAGTTGCAGGGTGGACACTCCTTGCCCACAAGGGAGATTCTTCAGTCTTCTGTGGAGCAGAACGTCGAAGTCCAGAGTTTCTTCTTGTAAAGTTGTTCAGGATAATCTAATTTGGAATGGGACCAGCTCCTACCTTTATCCTGCTAAAGGATAAAGGTACTACGACTAGGTCCCTCCTCTGGGTGGCACTAGGAAGGGGTGTGGTCACACCCCCTATCCTTTGTCCGGTCTTGCGCCAGAGCTGGGGCTGGAAAGCCCCAGGAACTGATTTAGACCGGTGTATGCACAGGGACACCTTGTGTGCCCCAGGCATGTATCATTCCTTTCAGCCCTGTCCTACCCAATACACAAAATCCTGTCTGGGGTGGTGCTAGCACCTCCCAAGGCAGGAAACTCTTTGTCCAAGCCTCCCTCGCTGGAAGAACTCCCAGCAGCAGGAGGTCAGACTTGTGTCGGTGGTGACAGCATCCATTTTGTGATGCTGAGGCTCGTGTTAACTTTAACCGGGGTTCACAGTTACATACATGTCGTGTCCCTCTAGAAGGGTGGAATTCTACCCCCAACGCCAGATTTGGCGAGGGGGTAGTATTCCAATTCGTATGACACCTTACTCAACATATTTTGATAATGCTATACCAAAGTTGGCAATAACCGCGAGGATTATAATGCCCTTAAGAGTATATGGTATAGCGTTATCATGGAAACAGCTAAAGGACTTGGTGCCGAAAGCTGCAGACAGGCTCAGCTCATGCTAGAGCACCATCTCACATAATTCCAAGCACTCTGCCTTCAGGATTGATAAGGCCTGCCATAGGAGTGACTGATAGGAGGATATGTGTTCGTTTTAGGGTTAGATATAGGTATACTGTAGGAGAGTAGGGTCTGCAATCCTATGATCACCCGGACTTTTTGCTTTTGTTTCACTGGTTTACGACTTTCTCGGGCTGTGGGCCTGCTAATCAGACCCACAGCCTAGCTGTTCTCTCACTAAATTGATGCGTGTACCTTAGGTGCATTACCCAATTGGAACTGGGCCACCTTGTCAGACCCTGTAACTCAGGGCATCGGTGTACCCAGGGCCTACCAGGGGCTGAAGCATGTATTATGCCACCCCTGGATGGCCATCTAAAACTGACACAACTGGCTGCACGACAGCTGGGGCAACGTAGCGTACTCGCTCGTTGCTTTAGGTATAGTATCCCTATATCTAACCTCACAATGGACACCCGGGTTCCTATCAGTCACTCCTATGGCAGGCCTTGACAATCCTGAAGGCAGAGTGCATGGACCCGTGTGAATTGGGCTCTGGCACGAGCCGAGCCCGTTTGCAGGTTGCGGAACCAAGACCCAATGGCTGTTCCATGATAACGCGTATCATATCGGTAACTTCGGTATAGCGATATCAAGGCATGTCGAGTTAGGTGTCATACGAATCGGGATGCTGCCCCCTCACCAATTCTGGCGACGAGGTTAGCATTCCACCCTTCTAGAGGGACACGACATGTACGTAACTGTGAACCCCGGTTAAAGTTAACCTCAGCTCCACAAAATGGATGCTGCCACCACAGACACGAGTCTGACCTCCTGCTTCTGGGAGTCCTTCCAGCGAGGAGAGCTTGGACAAAGGGTTTCCTGTCCAGGGCGGTGTTCGCACCGTCCCAGACAGGGTTTGTGTATTCTGGGTAGGTAGGGCTTTGCGAGAAGGTGACTGCGGAGTGGCACCCCGGTGCTCACTACGCATCTGCCGGTTAGAACCAGTTCCAGGGGCGCGCAGCCATTGACCTGGGGAAAGTCTGGCAAGGGGGAGAGGGGTGTAACTACCCCCCTTCTTGGTCCCACCCCTAAGGCAGGACCTAGTCATGTACCCACCCCTTTCTTTAGGATAAAGGCCGGAGCGGGGACCCTTCCAAATTAGATCATCTTTGAATCAAGAATACTTTCTACGAAAGGACTTCGAGACTCTTCTCAAGATTTCTCCCTTGTGGCTAAGGAGTAGTCACCCTGCACCAGCGGGCACCATCTAAGAACTCTGCGGTTTGCTGCAAGTCCTTCCTCAAGGATCCGACGGCCCAGCTCGACGAGAACCGGCTTCCCTGGCACCTCTGACCTCTACCCACGTCGTCAGCTCAGCTGAGATCTGTGGGTGTGACGAGACCTCGAGGGACCGGCCATCATCAAAACCTGCATGCTTTCTTAATCAGCACGACCACCGAAGCAATTCTCTGGTGAGTGCTCTGGGGTCCGAGAAGCCCCGACCCTGAGCAGCTCCAGCACCGAAGTGCAGTCTCCCAGTATCTCCACGATCTGCGTGGGGCCCTTCTGCTCGCTGCTCAGCACGTTGTCTGGTCACTAGCCGCTGGCTTGTGCCCTTCTTTGACGACATCCGACAACCAACGCTGCTGGTCTGGTTGCTCCAGACTAGCCTTTGCTTCCTTCTTTGAGAGGAGCACCCCGGACCCTCCTGGTCCACTCAAGACGCCATTTTAGGCCCACCACGTGGCCCTGAAATCTGCCAAGGCTTGTTGCCCCAATCCTGGGCCCAGCGACGCCGACCGCATCAACCTTCGTGGAACAGCTCGCACCTCCATCCTGGTCGCCGACAACGCCTCCTGGTCCGTGAGACTGCAGAGCCTAGCGTTGCCCACTCACCTAGTCGAGGTGACGGCCATCCGGTGCCTTCCTGGTACCCTCTGACTACTGGCTAGTAGTACGAACTTGGTCCCCTCTGCTTTCAGGTATCAACGATCACTGATCCAGGCTTGGATCTCTACGAACTATTCATCACTGGTCGCAGGCCAGCAACTCCTTTTCTTCCGGCTCCTGGCTCGTCAGCGAAGACCCCCGACGCCTGTAAGACTTGTGCAGCCGCAGCCCTCGTGGCTAGGTAACTTCGGCATTTCAGTGCCTGCATAGCCTCCTTACTTTAGAGTCCCGAGTCCCTCGCTTCCGACTTGCCTTATCGGGTCCGCCCGAGACCATTAGAACTTTCCGTGCCCTCGGGCATTTGTTTTAATTGTGCACTTGAAGTATTTTCCTAAGAGTTTTGTTCTGTGCTTAGTACCCTGTCCTCATAAAGAGTCCAGGGCTGTTGTGATTCTAATAAATATACTGTTTATTTTCATAACACTTGTGTGGTGTCCTTTCACTTGGTGTTCAAGGGGTATGTGATGGTATAACAGCTGGCTTAACACACCCTCTAGAGTTTAGCCCGAAGACTGCTCGTATCCACGCTACTAGGATAGCTGGTCTAAGGTTGACTTACAACCAATCACCATAAGGGTCGTTTGGACCGATGCATAGTGGTCGCTAGAATAGCGAACGCTGCATATCGGGCCAACTTCTCACATATACTATATCTAAAGCAAAGGGTGATTACACCACCTTGCCCCAGCTGATTGATCAGCCAGTTGTCAGATTTGGATGGCCAGCCAGGGGTGGCATAATACATGCTGCAACCCCTGGTAGGCCCCGAGTGCACCTATGCCCTGGGTACCTAAGGTACACTGTACAGGAACTGATAAGGTGACTCAGTATCCAATTAGATATGCACCTAAGGTACATGGATGTCAATTTAGAGAGTGACAGCTAGGCTGTGGGTCTGATTAGCAGGCCCACAGCCAGGAAAAGTTGTAAACCAGTTGAAGCAAAAATCGGGGGTGACCATAGGATTGCAGACCCCACTCTCCTACATAGTGTACCCCAGGTGGCAGCAAATGTCTGGCAGTCTCTGGGTGGTAAATGAGTATCTTGAAGAAAGGCAATCTTCACTCCATTGCAAGTTAAGTAATAGCAGACTTGATTGACCTTACAGGGGTTATTAATACCACAGATGTTCCATGTTAGGAAGGGGACGTCTACTACCTTTCTCCTCTACTTAGGGAATGCCATGTAGGATGTGTATATAAATGGGAATGTGCCTTGTTAAGGAAGAATGGATAGTGTATCTGAGGTGCAAAGTGCAACTAACATAATACAAACAACTGAAACCCCAACGCCCTCCCAAAGAAAAGACATAAATTTAAACAAACCCACAAGAGGGAAGTTGGTGTACACCACAGGGCGTGGTAACATCACATTTGGGAATGCTCCGTGTGCTAAAAGGAAACCTGAAAAAGTGGAGAAAGAATCAACCGTATAAATGCAGCAGCAATACCCTTGCAAAAGCATTAAATGACAGCAACCAGTGGGAGATGCAGTATCTGAATCAAGTGAGGACATACAGAGGTAACCCTCCATCAAAAAAAGAATATATATGTATCAGCCAGTAGGAGATTGCGTTGCAGAGGTTGAGGGTGTTTCGTTTAGGGGATGAGGATCCTGAGGAGCTTGCAAAAGGCAAGGACGTCTGCTGGGTAGTCGAAGATGCGAGATTTACCATTGATGTTGTCAAGCATGCGGGCCGAAAAGAGCATAGCATATTTGAGGTCTAATTTATGAAGCACATATTTGGCATTGCTGAACTTTTGGCGGGCCTCCTTGACCACTATTGTAAAATCAGGGAAGAGACAGATGGAATAGCCCTGATACTGGATGGGGCCAAGTTTGCGGGCCAGTCTAAGTGCAGTGTCTCTATCCCTATAAATAAGACAGCGTGCTAAAATGATCCCAAGGGTGTACCCACGGTTTGGTGGAGTGGAGGACTGAGAGATTGACGAGCATAATCCACCTCAAAAGTAGGAGAGAAATTAGTGCAGTCAAATATGGTGCAGAGGAGGTGTTCAACAAATGTCAGGTCACCCCATGTTTGTAGTTTCCACAATGGCAGATATACGAATATTTTTCCTCCGGGTCTCGCTTTGAAGTCCTCATTCTTGATCACTTCCATTTTAGGATACGTTCCAATTTTTCAAAACGTTACAGTGTAGTCCTAGCCCCGTCTTCAAATTCCAGAAATGCATTTCTCAGCACCATTGAATCCTGTTGATTTGTCAGTCTAGGCGTCCCATAGTCTGGCGATACAATTGGTGAAAAGTAAGGCAGCTCACTGACTGCACCAGAACCACATAGGGTATCAACGAACAAGAGCTGGCCGATGGTAAAGGGCTCGAAGGACAGGCCCAGACCCCCAGCAGCACAGGCAAAAAAGAGTCAAGCAAGAGAATAGGGGCCTGTAATGTTCAACACGTAGATAGAGCAAGTCTCTGCAGCACTATATTTGGGAGGGGGAGATGGGCGAGAGGCATCACACACGTCCAGTCCCCAGCAGGCACAAAGGCTATCCCAGTGGAGGAGCCACACAGTGTAGAAGGGTGATATGAGGTTTGAAGCGGGGCCTCGGGTAGGAGAGCCACCAGTGCACAGAGGAGCACTCCAGGTTGCCAGCGAGCTCTCCGTGCACGGAAGGTGTAGGCAGCAGAGGCGTGTGCACCACCGGAGTGCTCTGCTGTTATAACCAGGGTCTGCACTCACTAGGTAGGCCACGTCCAGAGCTCACCCACCGATGGGTAGGCGGATGGCACAGCTTTAGCATGAGCAGCCGAATCACCGCTGCTGTCTCTTTGTAGTTCGCTGGGGCGCTGCAATGGTAAGATGGCGGCCCGCAGCTCCGGCGAGACCTTTTCACTGTAGGCCCCCCAAGGCAATTCCTGGCCGCAAGGGCCGCTCGGTGTTGAAATGCCAGTCAGTATGCAGCACAGGTCATGGGAGAGACCACAATCCGCATCCCCTCAATAAAGGTTGCATTTCTAAATAGGAAAGACTGGAAAATGTTAACGGATGGCAGGCACTCTTGCAAGAAACCAGCCATAGCCGTTGTAGCCCTAAAATAATGTAGCCATCTTGGTGGCTGCTTTGGCCAAGCCCCCTACAACAACAGATTTAACCCTTTTACGGACTTTCACTAGTTAATGTCTGTTTTGGGTCATTGCATGACTCAGTCTTGCGGGATTGTTCCAAGATGAATCCAAACTCGATACAGGGTACATCAAGCTAAACTTCACTTCAGACCATTGTCAGAGAGAAAAGAAATGCAGCTCTCAGTCAAAATCTGGAGTGGGAACCTGCTCTTGAGGCTGTTCCATGAATTGTTTTCCCATTCCTTCAGATAACTCCAAATAATTTTTTTTAAAAAGCATAAAAGTTTTTGGGGAGAAACTAATTATGTGTACACCCAGATGTTTAGTTATATCTCAGTTATGAACTACTGCTGGGGAACTGATCCCAATGTTACCTGAGTTTCCAGGGCCACCAGCTAAACCCTAACAGATTGAAACCCTGAATCAGGCCATATTGCACATCTTCAGCACCCTACCTGCTCCCTCTATTGAGCCTTCAGGCCCCATGGATCCGAAAAGACCTCCAGTCAGGTTACTGCCATCTGTGCCTCAACTACACAGCAGGATCTGGCTCGACTTGGCAGCTGACTCCCGGCTGAGACGCTGCAGTCCATACCTGCTCCTGCCATGTAGGCGCCCGCCCTGACAATCCCGGAGGAAGAGCCCATTCTGCAATGGTACTCTGAAACAAATCTTATATTACCTCAGCCAAACTTTGCTTCAGCAAACATCTCAACCACTATTAAATTCAGGAAGGATTCTGCCATTTCACCAAATGCACAACATAATCAGCATCAGACAAAAATCAACATGGTCTTAATAATAATCAAGATGACACGGATGACGACAATCTTTAGATGAACCTTCAGGTGGCCAGTGGGCTAGATACTTCCTCTAGACCCTGGGGTGCATTTTTCACCTGGCCCCTCTAATTTTCCTAGACACTGGGTTGAAATTGTCACTTGGCCCCTCTACTAAGGAAGCTACCTCTTTTGCAGTGGTCACCCGATGTGCTGCAGAAGTCCTTTGTTGTCAATTGCCTTTTTGTAGAAGTTTAAACAAATGTGTCCACAGAAGTCCTGTAGCCTAGACAGACTTCTTCTAAACCACTTTTGAAGTTCAGTGAAGCATTGATAGACATGTTAATGGGTACATGGGCAAGTGGGTAGAGGACATGGACCCATCCTTCCTGACCTAGCATTGTATGCTAGGTCCTGACCTAGCATTGTATGCTGGAAAGCTTGTAGGTCCAAGCATTCACCAGCAGTCTTAACCCAAATTAATTCCCCACTACACCTCCAGATGGTAGGCTTTTGGGAAGCAAATATTCTCCTCTACAAGCCTAGCCTCAAGATCAGTAAATACCAGCAGCCTCCTCGCTACTCACACATCGTGAGACCATGTTTGAGAGGTCTGGCTAACAGTCCCAGATGCTTATTGAATTATTCTGGCAAAAGTTCTCTAGAATACGAAGGATGCAGTGAAGTACATCATCAGATCAAGCAGAAACTCTTTAGAAATTAAAGTTTTAGTTAAGGGGTGAGAACCCACCTCAAATAATAATCACAATCCTCGTCAGGGTGGATCGCAAATGTCAGTAAATAATCATGTGCTCAAACCCATGGGAGTTAGTGTAACTGCAACAAATGATGAATGGAATGCTGAATGATTCAAACATTCACCCCCAGTCGCGATCTGGGTTAAGTCCATCATTCTTTTGCCCACTACGCCACCCCAGTTTGGACCCAGCCATATGCAAATCACTCTAGACCCTGTGCCTCATGGGAACAGTCCAGACCAAACTGCCAAGCCAGTTCCTCCCTAGACCGGAAACAAGCACCCTGGGACCGGTTTCAGGGTATGTCACCCTTCATCAGCCAGGCTAGCTTGAATCCAGTGGCACAGTGAGCAAGGGACCCACGCCTGGGCATACCCATCCCACTTAGGGTGAAAAGTGTAACTACAACAAACGATGGACAGAATGCTGAATAATTCAAACATGCTCCCCCAGTCAAGAGAT
Source organism: Lissotriton vulgaris (assembly GCF_964263255.1). Classification (NCBI taxonomy): domain Eukaryota; kingdom Metazoa; phylum Chordata; class Amphibia; order Caudata; family Salamandridae; genus Lissotriton; species Lissotriton vulgaris. The sequence continues at coordinate 1,985,789,251 of NC_141691.1, read as the reverse complement.
CTGGGTTAAATCCATTGTTCTATTGCCCACTACGCCACCCCAGTTTGGACCCAGTTTTTCACAATTGGCACAGTGAGCAAGGGACCCATGGGAGTTATGGCACAGAGCAACCAGGCTTAACTTGTATACAATGTGTAAAGTATTTATGCAGCACTGTACAAAAATGGGTTGTTGGTTAACTGGAGTATGAGCCCTGGCTAGCCAGCAACCACAATCCTTGTCTGGGTAAAGCACAAAGAAACCCCAAATTAACATGTGCTCACTTTGATAGCTTGGCATAAACCAGTCCGGCTTAACTGAGAGGCAATGTGTAAAGTATTAGTGCAGCACTTGAAACAGTAAAACTGTGAAAACACACCACAAAAGGAGCCCACTACAGATTAAGAAAAAGAGTAGTTTTTTAATAAATGAAACAGACCAAAACAACAAAAATCCAATCAATAGAACTGGAGATATTGAATTTTGAAGTTTTTAATTTAAATGGTGCCAAAAAGGACAAAGTACCAATTGGAGATATCTGGTTGCACAGTATCGGGACTAAGCCACAAGATCAGGCCGACCCCGATGGAGCACGGGCTAGCTACAGAGTACCTTAAATCCTTGTTGCGGAGTGTCGCATGGATCCGTGTCGAAGTTGTGCTGCACAGCCAAAGCGATGCCTCTGTTCTCCAGGTGTGGCAAGGCTGCAGTGCGAGGTGCTGTCATGTGTCCCATCAAAGTTGCACTGCACAGCCAAAGCGATACCTCTGTTCTCCAGATGTGGCAAGGCTGCAGTGCGAGGTGCTGTCATGTGTCCCGTCGACGGTGTCTACGATGCGAAGCCTGGTATCTGTGATGCGGTGCATAGCTGGCAATACGTTGGTTCCGAGAAGCTATAGGTCTGTGATGCAAAGTCTGGCAGCGGCGACAAGAGATGCAAGAACCTGGGCTGTGGATGTGTCGTGCCTTTGGGGATGATGCGTCTGTTCCGAGGACTGCAGGAGCGATCCAGGTCTTTGCGACGGTTCCAATTCATGCAATGGTGCGATACATCTGGTCCCCTCAGTGAAACCCCACTCAGCCGAGGAGATGCGTTTGTTTTGCTCTTGGATGCGTCACTCACCAGAGAAGATGTGTCGGTTACGCTGGCAAGCACCTTAGGTTCACTTCCAAGGGTCCAATGCTGGGTTGCCACCAATCAACAGGTTAGGCTCACAGATGGCATAGTCCAGGCTTAGGTGCAGGTGCAAGGCGGTTGGAAGCCTGTTGTGTCCCTGAGGCTTCAGAACAGACGACCAGCCAATTAGCACTTGGAGGAGTTCTGGTTTAAAAAATGCAGGTTCAGTAAGAGGTAAGGGGGCAGTAGATCAGTGTAGCAAATCAGTAGTCCAGCAAAGTGGCAGTCCTTTAGTAGCACAGCAGTCCTCCATCCTGGCAGTGTGTCTATTGGGCCAGAAGTGTACTGAAGTGGTGGTGTCTGAGGTCCTCTTTTATATACAATTGTGCCTTTGAAGTGAGGATAAACTTCTAGAGGCATGCCTTTGTAGTGCATAGATGCCCAGCCTTCCTTGCCATGGCTCCAGACTTAACTATATGGGTTATGCAGCCCTTTGTGTGGTGACAGGACACAGCCTATTGCGCTGTAAGTGCAGCTGGGCCCAGCTCCTCCTCATCCTGCTAATGATGGCCACTCAACCACACCTAATCTCCCATTGTGTGTGGCTGACTAGGAGGAATACAGAAAGCCCAGCTGCCAACTATACCCAGTCATGTAACCGGGAGCAGCCTGCGGACACCAAATGGCTAAGGCAAGAAAATGCCAACTTTCTAAAAGTGGAATTTTTAGAATTGTAATGTAAAATCTGACTTCATCATCAGCTGGGATTTCAAATTGGGATTCCAGAGACACCAAACTTGACCCAGTCATATCTTTGCATTAAAAAAGATACCTATAAAATGTAATAAGGTAATCCCAATGTTATACTTTCAGAGATATAGACCTTGCAGTAATGAAAAATGAATTTAAGAGTTTTTCACTACCAGGACATGTAAAACGTAAAAGTACATGTCCTGCTTTGTAAATACGTTGCACCCTGCCCTTTGGGCTGTCCATGGACTACCCTATGGGTGACGTATTTGTATTAAAAGGGATGGTTTGGACCCAGCAAAAGGTTTCTTTTACCAGGTTGCAATGGCAGTTTAAACTGCAATCATCAGCTCTGCAAGGGCAGGCCTAAGACATGTTCAAAGGGCTACTTACTTGGATTGCACAATCAGTGCCAGAGGCCCACTAGTAGCATTTCATTTATAGGCCCAAGTACAAGGAGTACCACTTTACTAGGGACTTATAAGTAAATTAAATATGCCAATTGGGTATAAACCAGTATTACTATGTTTAGAGGAGAGCATATGCTCAGAGTCCGTGCAGAAAAAATGGAGAAGGAAGGCAAAAAGTTGGAGGGGGGCGAATACCACCCTAAGGCTGACAGGTCTAACAAGTATTCAAACAGCAATAAAGTGAGAGTACAGCACAAGAAAAATCCTAAACCAATTTAACAGAATAGAGCCAAATTTAATAAATAAAATCACTCCAAAATGGCACAAAAAACAGGAAGAAGAACCGGTGATATAATTGTTTTATATTTGAACTAAAATAAAGTGGCAAAAAGCACATATAGCTTATCTTGATGCACTAGATCCCAGTGCAGTCGTCCACATGTGCATAAGGCTCTGAGCAGAGTTTGTGCACAGGGAACACCTTGATTTCGATTTCAATTCAATTCAATTTCAAAGCTTTATTCGATTATTAAAAACAATCACAAAGCATACAATATATAAAAACAGGTAACAAATATTTCAGTACAAAACAACTCATCAATAGTAGGGTTAAAACACCAGGGGTTTCCTATGAGAAACAGCTTTTAGTAAAAAGGTAGCAGTAAAAAAACAGATATCCAAGGTTTCTAGTGCAAATAACAGTTTCAATGCTTGGGCAGTAGTATACACAGAATATTGATTAAAAACAGGTCTAAGATAATACCGACGGAGGTGCATGTAAAAAGGGAAAATAAGCATAAAGTGCAAAGTGCTTTGCCTAGTTAGGCCATCACAGGGGCAAGGGAATTGGCTATAACTTTTCATCTGTGGGAAAGCCACTAAATTATGTACAATACCAAGTCTCAACCTAGTGAGAACAAACTGATCGGATTGCTTGGTAATAGTTTTGAGGTACATAGGCATGCCCCTGTCTTCCAGCATATTGGAATACATGGGTTGACATGTGGCTACATTCAGCCCTACGCAATTTGGATTTGGTCCCTAAAAAGACATTTTTGAGTTCCTTTTTTGGTACAGTAACAGCTGTATGGGGGTCAGTAACAATATCAAGGTTAAAAATTTCACTGTAGGAGGATGAAACATATTTTAACCAGGGAATCTTGTGGGCTTTGTCCAAACGAAAACAGCCTTGAATAATTCGCCTGGTAAAGTCAGTCTCATCCTTAACCCAGATTGACCTCCAGACCATTAGAGGTCTCATTCTCATAAGGTCTGTAAGATGATTCAAGCCCACCTCTCTGTGGCACAGTTCATTGGATGCCGAGGAAGGTAGACAAAGGAGTCTCTTAAGGAACTGATTCTCAGTGACTTGCAGTTCTCAATGGTTACAATAGCCCCAGATACCAGAACCATATAGAGCGATGAAGACACATCTGTGCCTATAGATATTTAACATGTCTGCAATGCGGCGACTACCTAGCTTAGATGCAAAGCGGAATACTCCAGAGGAGCTTTTGCCCATCCTAGCATTCACATTTAAAGTCTCGGGTGCCCAAGTCCCTCTGTTATTAAAAGTTACACCGAGATAACAGAATCTGTCCACAACCTCTATTCTGTGATTATTAAAATGAAACGGCTTGGAAAGTTTCATCCGTTTCCCACAGGCCATAATGTAGGTCTTAGAATTGTTGATTTTCAATTTTCTCCCCTGAATAAAATCATAAAAATAGTTCATTAGGTTTTGGAGCCTGTTTGGAGTACGCGAAAGTAGGACCGTGTCATCGGCATATAGCAGGACCGGCACAGGATAACAACCAACCTGCGGGGAATCTGCCTGTACCCTCTTCAATTCGGACTCCATGGAATTAATAAAAAGGGAGAAAAGCAATGGGGCCAGCACACAGCCTTGCCTTATGCCTGAGTTAACGCTAATTTTCCCAGTGCATTCCCCTGCCTGACCATAACGGATCTGAGCCGATAATTTGTTGTAGAGTCTGTCCAAGAAGTAAATAATTGCTGGAGGTGCTCCCATTTCCATTAAAGTGGACCATAACAAAGTATGGTCCACTAAATCAAAGGCACTCGAGAGGTCAGCGAAACAGAGAAATAAAGAGCCCTGTTTCGCTTTGGTGTACTTCCCGATGAGGAGGTCGAGATTAATACATTGCTCTGTAGTCCCTAGGCCTTTGCGGAAGCCGAATTGTGATTCGTCAAGAATTTTGTTGACCTCCGCCCATTCTTCTAAACGCACCAGTAGGACCCTACTCATGATCTTAAGGGAGGAATCCAGAAGGGAGATAGGGCGGTAGTTCTTGGCCTCTCCTATATCTCCCTTCTTATAGATGGGTAGGATTATGGATTCACTCGAGGTAGGTGATGTACTCTCCCTGACTGAAGCGTTAAACACCTGAGTTAAAAGTGGACTCCAGAGTTTTGGGTTAGATTTATACAAGTCGACCGGGACCCCATCAGGCCCCGGTGCCTTTCCCCCTTTACTCTGGCTGATGGCAGTTTCCACTTCTTGGTGGGTAATATCCAAGGATAGTTTCAACTCAAGCATGGGGGTGGGGGAACTAGCACAATCCTCCCTAGTTGGATCAAAAATTTCAGAGAAATGTGCAACCCAATTTGCTTCACTAACCTGAGCTGACAATATAGGGAAGTCTTCTTTTACAAGAAAAGGGCTGTTAACCGTGTTCCACAAGAGCTTGCTATCGTGCAATATAGCAGCTTTATTAAGAGCATCCCAAGCTTGCTCCCTTAGCTCTTGTTTTCTGCGTACTAAGTGCTTTTTGTAGGTCATTCTAAGGGATATAATAGCCTCCCTATCTCTGGGTTCTTTAGAGAGTGTCCACTTGAGTTCCCGAAGAGATTTAGTACACATACTATCAAACCATCCAACATTTTCCTTCTTGGTTAGGCCTTTAGTGATGGTAAGGGATCTTTTAATAATTGTACCTAATTCCACAAAATCGACTATAATGCACTCAGGGGATGCCTCAGAATCCAAACATTTAAATATTGCCACAGACCCTGCTTCAATTATTTTAAGCTGCAGCTTCTCGGAGATATCCATACTCCACTTGATACGGATACCATTCTGCCTTCAAGGGGTTACATCTTCAATTATCAAACGTTGAATGTTAGCAGGAGCCCCCCAAACAGAAATCAACATGGTACTAGCATTGTGATTGCTACTTCCTAGGTCGGCAACAATGGGAACCGTACAAAATTGGACAAAATGTGCAGAAACTAATAAGTGATCAATAACAGAGGCCGAATTCAGTTCTACAAAAGTTGGTATAGGGTTACCATCAGCATCAGCGGCCGGAGGGTGAATCATAAGGTCCATGTTTAACATAAAAGAATTAAGAGAATCACCATAGGGTGAGTGAATAAAATGTGCCCGGTTTTCCCCATTATCCCCATCATACCCACAAATTCTGGTGAATGAGTGGGGGCAGGTACGAATATTAAAATCCCCTCCCCAGATGATATCAAAAGATTTATGAATGCCTTTACGAATATTGTTCACGGCTAGACCCAATTCATTCACCACAGTAGCATTAGAGGCATCAAACAAATTGTTATAATGATTAATCAACATAGTTACATGGCCCCTCATATGTTCCAGAACTAATATTTGTGAATGGAGACCCACAGTCTGGTGTAATTTCATACAAACTGGGAGATTCACAGAAAGTAAAATTACTAACCCTCCTTTGGCCCTGCCCATGTTAGATTTTTGTGCCGGGTTGTTATATGACACGAATCCATCGAGGATGATATCAGTGGTTACCCAGGTCTCTTACAGACATAGGACATCAAAATCAGAAAGGATTTCGCTCCAGCCCAGGGACATCGATTGCCGGTTCCAGCCAGCAACATTCTAGCTGGCAAATTTAAAGCCAGGAATGCAGAGGGCTGGTTCAATAGTCTCAGGTACATTTGAGATTGGGGGCTTGTTGGCAACTAGGGGAACCATTGAAATAGGAAAATGGGCAGAGACAGGGGGTTTAGCTCCCTGGGGAGATGTATGCACCAGAATAGGAATGGAGGGTGTTACGGGTACTAGACATTGGCCCAAGACTGCGACTAAGTTACAGTTCCCTGGGAAAGTGAGTGCACCAGGACAGCGGTAAGGGGTAATACAAATGGAGGAATAAGGGGTGAACTAGTGCCCGGTGTTACAGCTAAACCTTTGCCAATAGAGGGAGGGGTAGGAACTGGGGCCGGGGGCAGTCAATTAACACCGTCCAGCCCGTTAAGACAGTTGAATCGATTATAATCACAGAAGGGGGTCTCCGGGGGCAGGAAAACCGGTCTTGCTTCATACCCACGTAATCTACCCCTTCGCTCAACCCTCGTCCAGTTACCTCGGATTGGTCATGGTGCAAATGGATAGGGGGGAAAAAGAAAGACACTGGCAGTGTCTGAATGGTGGAATCGAGAAATCTATTAAACCCAGCACATATGTGTAGGACTGTCCTAGGGTCTCAAACTCACCGTGATACAATCCCCAGTTATAGACTTTCTGGTCTTGCCCAGCCAAGGTACCCTTCGCACCATGATAACTTCATTATTAAAGTGGGCCGGGAGGGGTCTATTCCAGTTCAGCCATTTAATGACTTTACTTTTAAGCGAATGAAAATTCTCACCTTCACCTTCCTCAAGGGGGGGGGGGGGGGGGACACCAGCCATGACTACCATGAAGCGATTAGCTTCAGGGGGCAGGTCGGGTCTGCGTGGTCTAGGAACAAACTTTTCAGGGGGAGGGGGAGCTATATGATCATTAGATATGGCCCCATTATTGGCGGTCGCAGGGTGAACAGGACCTACTGGTAGCAACGGTGGGATAATAGAATTGCTATTCTGTATCGGGGCTGGATTGCCCATAGGGGGTTGCAAAGGAGGGGCAGTAGTAATAAGTAGGGAGGGACCTAAATTAGTTGGGGGAATTTGAGAGTTAAGGGGATTAGAGGGAGAATTAGACACAGAGAGTCTAGCTAAAATATCAGCCGAGGTTTTCTCGATATTAGAGAAACGCAGTTCAATACGTTCCAATTTAGACTCTAGAGGGAATAGAAGGGTTTTAAAAATAGCCCCCAAGGTTTCTATAAAGTGGTCTGTATTAGGTAGGGAGTGAGATGGTCCTGGTGTGGGGTCGATGGTTTCATGTCTGTGTTTGGCGGATTTAGATTTGCCTCCCGATTTAGAGTTATATGGCCTTTTACGTTTGGATACAGCCCCCTTATTCACCCCATGTAGGTTAGAATCACAAATAACAACTGTATCAGGGAGAGTGGGCTTATTGCTGTCAAGAACCAAATCAATTTTAGGGAGAATTTCGTTAATCAGAATGTCCAGATCAGATGGCTCAGAATTAATCTCTACTGAATTTAGAGAGGAGTTCGTCGTGGCATTATTGCTTGTCTCTATATGCCGGTCCGGAGTTTTGGCACAAGCCAAGGTACCAAGGGAGGATCTTTTGTTGGATAGAAGTTTCTTTGATAAGCGCTTCTCCAGTGCGTTTATTTCGGTATCAATGAGTGTATTGGCTCTTACCAGAAATTTCTCCATACCTACAGTAATATCTGATCCCCCCTGGGGATGACTTGCTCCTGATTTCTCGACAGGACTACTCCCCACACTATAGATGTACAGGAGGGAGTAAAAGCTAAGGGGGGCAGGGCCGGCTCTAGGCTCATGGTGGCCCTGGGCAGGGAGCCTAGGTAGGGGGCCCGGAAGAGGGGGTCCGGGCGGGGCGGAGCGCGCAGGCCAGTACAGAGGGGAGGGGGTCAGGGAGTTTAGAAGTGGAACAGATCAAGAGGCCGCCAAATCCCTGCCAGGGGCCACTACGCAAATATGTATCCATCCTCAGAGGATTAATATATTAAGGATATATATTGGCGTGGTGGCCCCTGGGTTTTGGTGGCCCTGTGCAGGTGCACAGCTTGCACATGCCTAGAGCTGGCCCTGAGGGGGGGGGGGGGGGGGGGGGGGGGGGGGGGCGGCCCGACCCGGCCAGGCCACGAACTGTCACAAATGGGCACAAACGGGCCCGCTCTTGGCCCGGTCTTCGCCCGGCGACGCTCCCGCGCAGCGGGTCTCAACAGGCAAGATATAGGGGTGGTGACAGGCTGTGGGCGGGGCAACAAGGAGAGCGGACCAGGTGGTAGCTGTTGGTCAGGCAGGGACTCCTGGGAGATGGAGTCCCTGCTACGCTCGCAGCCCTGTTGCACGCCCCCAGCAAGTTCCTCGCAGTTCACAGCTCCCTTGAGACTTCCAATTAGCTCACGCTCGATGCGCGATGCGGCACACGCGGAGCGGGTGCGGCGAGGTCAGGGAAAACAGCAGTCAGGGAAAAGCAGCAGTTGATCCAACGTCGGTAATCTCCCCGCAAGGTAGAGTCTTGAAAAGCACACCCACGAAGTAGGTTCAGCAGGCTGTTTAAGTTCTCTCCAGTGGGCTGTGGGCGGGGCAACAAGGAGAGCGGACCAGATGGTAGCTGTTGGTCAGGCAGGGACTCCTGGGAGATGGGGTCCCTGCTACGCTTGCAGCCCTGTTGCACGCCCCCAGCAAGTTCCTCGCAGTTCACAGCTCCCTTGAGACTTCCAATTAGCTCACGCTCGATGCGCGATGCGGCACCTGCGGAGCGGGTGCGGCGAGGTCAGGGAAAGTAGGGAAAGGAAAAGCAGGGAAAACAGCAGTCCGGGGAAAGCAGCAGTTGATCCAACGTCGGTAATCTCCCCGCAAGGCAGAGTCTTGAAAAGCACACCCCAAATCAATTTTAAATGTAAATTAGCCGATTTCGGTTTGCTTTGGCTAAACCCTCTTCAGTTCACACTTTAAAAAAAAAGATTCTGGAAGTCTGATCTCCTTCATTGGGGCAAACCGGCAAGTTGAATCTGACCGCCAATTTGACGTCAATGTTTTAGGTCCGAGCTCTTGCTGTTTAGACATGAGAAGTACACTCTAACACCAACCAATGCTCCCAAGACCTGGGAAGCACAACTCGCGGTTAGGGCTCACTCCATTATAGGTCAGCAGCAGAATCTAGAGCATGTGACGTAACTGATCAGCTGGGCACATGCAGGGAGAGTAGCATCTGGGCTTTTGCAGTGGTAGGCCTGGAGCCATGCTTTACAGGGCTACCTCAGTGGGTGGCACAATGAGTGCTGCAGTCTAACAGTAGCATTTAGTTTATCAGCCTTTTTCGTCTCCTACTTCTTGCTGGTAGAACACTCCAGATTGCACTAGTGGGCTCAGCACCTAGAGAGCCTTTCGGAATCCTACATAGCCAAGCTCTCGCAATTACATTTGAGTACATTTAAGCAAGGTACAATGACCAAAAGTTCAAAAGGAAACGCAGAAGCAGGTTCTTTGATGTAATTCTTCTTGTCTCTGCAAGATGTTTAATTTTCTCCAGACTTGAAAATAATACAAACGCCGACACGTGTTTCGTCGTGTACGGTTGAGTCACACGACTCTTCAGGGCTTCCACTCTAATTCCAAAGAATGGATGGAGTAAGTCTGGACCTCTAAAAGCTCAGTATCAAGCAATGGGTTTTCTGTGAGCTTATACAACAGCCGGTGCTGTGTAATATAATGTTCTGTTGCAGTTTAAGGATAGTGACTGTCTTTATCCACTGGTAATTTTCAAAAAACGGAATAGCACTGTTATTCGCTATGATGTGATTTTGAAAGCCGGGAGGGGATTTTTGAATGGCGCCAAGTGAAGAAATGGGTACGTTTCTATCGCGGTGGTGTTCCGCTCTAGGCAATCCCTCCTCTGTCAGTTCCCGGCGGTCGTCTCTCGTGTACGGACTGTAATTGGACTGGAGGCATACTCCTTTGCCTGGCCAACCCAGAGTTGATGGTCGTGATGGATGCATTGTTGCTGGTTTGGAGAGGTGTCCTGGTAGAGGTGGTGATCAGAGGTTAATGGTTTCTGGCAGAGACCATACTCCACATGAACCTGTTGGAGTTGAGGGTGATTCACTTAGCAGTAAAGGCCTTCCTCCAATTAAGGGGAGGCTGGTTCAGGTTCTGCAACAAACAATGGAGTGAGGTCCAGTGTTAGGAGGCTCTGTGCCTCTGGAACTGACCGAGTCCTCCGTGCATATCACTGGTAGTTTGATTGCCAGGGCGGGCAAACTCTGTCAGCATTGCCTAGCAGATCACAAATGCTGTTTGCGTCCCAAGGTGGCGCAGGCCGTCTTCTAGCAATACGGAGAACCCTGACTAAACCTTTTCACCACTGCCGAGAATGTGCAGTGTGCAAGCTTTTGCACATTGGTGCTCCCAAAACAACGTTTAAAGACACCTACTGCCTGGAGTAGAGTTCAGGACTACTGCATGCCCTACCTCCTCTTCCTCTCATGTTGGGAGTCCTGAAGAAGTTGAGGTCTGACTAGGTTCAAGTCATCTTAGTGGCGCTAAGTTCATCCAGGCAAATGTGGTATCTGGAACTGTTGGGCATGATGGGCATTAGCATCCATCCCTCGATCGCCTGCACAATCTACACCTCCATGCATGGAGACTGAGCAGCGTACTGCTTTATGCCTCCCTCCTGAGGTAGTGAATGTCATTCTGGCGGCGAGGCGTCCATCCTCAAACCATCTGTGCTGGGAGAAGTTTGTGGCTTTGTGTACTTCTCCTTGGATAAATCTGTTTCAAAACAGATTGCTCAATCTGTTGCTGTTTGTGCTGCCGTTAGTTCTGTAATTGTTGTTTTAATCACCTGCAGTGATGGCGGTTTAGTAAAAGTTTGTAGGAAGTTGGTTCTGTATATACCATACCAAAACGAGGTATAGTGTAGATAATACCTAACTCTCAATTTAGTGGTAGCTGGGCTGAGCAGTTAGGCTTATCAGTGTTAGGCTTATCATCAGGAATTGTGAATTCATTTGTTCTACATAATCATACAAGGCATATTTGAAGACAGCATATGTGCAGGACTGTATGGGTGGATGTGTGTGTAGATGTGTGTGTTAGTGAGTGAATGACTGTCTCACTAGTGTCTTTCTCAGTAACTACATATGTTTTAATCTAGTATATGTGAGTATTGATGTATATAAGTGAGTATATGTGAGAGTGAGAGATTGTAAGAGTTCCTGTTTAAATAAGTATGTGTTTCTATAAGTGATTGTTTAAGAGAGTAAGTATGTGTAAGTTTCCTTAGAAGTAAGGTGGTAGTGTGTTTATAGCTGTATATGCAAATAAATGGATGTTCAATAGTTTATTTGCATGTGTGATTATGTGTGTGAGTAACTTTTGGATGACTGTCGGTGTATAACAGGATGTATAGGTGTATCACTACATATGATGAGTGAGTATATGTATGAGTGACTATATAGAACTGTTGGTGAATGAGTAGATGTGTATCTAGATGGTAGAATTACTGAATTGGTTGTTGTAACTGGTATGGGTATCTCCATTTTTTTGAAAATGTTAGTTTCTATTTTTGAATATGTGTTTCAAGGGTTACATTACACTGAAAGGAGGTCTCTCACTCTGTCACAAGGATGGTGTCATCAGTAATGTCATGAGTGATGTCACTGACCATGTCATGAGTGATGTAATATGTGACGTCATCAGCAGTGCATTGCAGGCGCGCAAGTTATAGTGAGTCCAACTAGCTATAACGTGGGAATTTCAATGGTTTTATGTCAGTAAAATTTCCAGCTAACTATAACTGGAGTGAAACCTATGGTTTTTTCAGTGAATTTAATAGGTTTTTTAAATGCTAATTCCTAACGATAACTGGTGTGAAACCTATGGTTTTTTCAGTGAATTTCATAGGTTCTTTAAAAGCTAATTCCTAACTATATATAAGGCCCCAAACCTATGTTTTTTTCTTTAAATTTCAAAAATTTGTTTATAGCAAATGTCTATAGCTATGAAATGTAATATGTTTAAAAATGAATGAATCCTATATTATATTTGTATTTAAAACATTTTTTTTATGTATATATTTTTCATTTTATTTATTTATTTATTTTTTGCCCTGGAGCGCGCCCCGGTGAGCGCCCCGGAAAGCGTAGTGTTATGAAGCGCCCCAGGGCGCGCTCCGGAGAGCGTCCCATAAGCGCTATTGCCGCGAACGAAAACATAATTGTGACGTATCGCGTAGCTGCGTCCAAGTGATACGCACGGCGTAAGCGCACCCGGAAGCACTCGCGCGAATACGATCGCGCAACGTTAACATCCGAAGCGCTTACGCGACCCGGGGCGCGCCGCTTAAGCGCGTCGGGTCATGTGACCTGAAAATAACACTTTTAATTAGTGCAGAACAGTTTTGGTTTCATAATGATGAAATCCCTGGTCTTGTGACCTGAAAATAACACTTCTCATTGGTTCAGGCCTTTTTTTTCCAAATGTTGAAAGACCCCACCTTTTTTCCTTATTCTGACTTTGTCCTTTGACTTAGGAAGACCTGTTTTCCAATCTTTGAGGTATATTTTGTACTTTGAAATGGCTGCAGTAGCAGTAGCAGCTGGAGCATCTGCCCCACCACCACCAAGAGGACCACCGCAAGATTACATTGGTGGTCAACAAGAGGAGGAGGAGGAGGAGGAGGAGGAGGAGAGGAGAAGGTGGCTGCAAGAACACAATACCCCATACCAGCCAAGACCACACATTGTATGGGAGTTTTTTTCAATTCCAGAGGGCAAGAAAAAAGTCAATGCGGCCAAGGTGACTTGCCTAATCTGTGGCATGGAACCCTAACAAAAAATACTCTTTTGGAAAGAACACCATGATTCGCCACATGCAGCGCAGGCATCCGATCAACTATTCTGCTGCAGAGATGAGGGAACTGGCCAGTAACCCTCCCCAATCTTCAAGCACCACCTCCAAAAGAAAGCAACCCACTCCATCGGGACCAGAGGCAAGAGAGACGATCCCTTGCATTCAGCCACGGTTTGGGGATTTCCGAATAACTTGTATTCATTGTGGTAAGACCATCTCCTATGGTGAACTGAGCATAAAGCTCAACATCCTTGCTAGGGACAACCACAAATGCCCCAAAAAACCCTAATTTTTTCTTATTTACTTTTTTTGCTCCAATTGAGCCATTTTCAATTCCCTGTTTTTTCGTTTCTCCCCATGAAAATAAAAAAATATATATAAAATAGTTCATAAAAGCCAAAAAAAGTACAAAATGTTCCAAAAACACTAAAAAATATAAAACAAAAAGAAGAAAAAAAAAGTTCTTTTTAGAACTACCTCCAATTTATAAAAAAAAGGCTAAATTTTTTTAAATCTCTTTCATTCTTCTTTCACCATGGGCCGCTCCCCGGTATGCGTGCCGGGCGCTCCCCCCACGCAAATCGAAAATATATATATATATATATACATTTTTCACTGTGGGGCCCTTTTATAGCCCCCACATCAAACCTAGGGGGTCAGGGGGGTCTACCCTGCCCCCTTATGGTCATTTCCCCCTTTTTTTTCCACCTCTTGTGTCTCTATCCTACCGAGACACAAGATGGCGGCCGGTCCGGACTGTTTCGAATGTTTACAGACACCCGAGAGCCAATCAGCTTTCCGTGATCACCTCGCGTGTCACGCCCGCTGCGCTCCCCGGTACGCGTACCGGGGCGCGGCCATAGATATATATTTTTTTTGAACCTAAATTACTCAAAATCCACTGGAGCACATATCTTAAAACATAGCAAAGGCACATCGGGCTACCAGTCCCTACAATTTTGCCAAGTTTGGTGGAAATCCATTCAGCCGTTCGGGCTAAAAGTGAGTTCGACCGCCCTATGGAAATTAACATGGAGAAAACACGTTTAGGGACCCCCCTTTTATCTCGGCCCCCGCTTGATGAATCCCCCCCAAACTTTCAAGATGGAACGGAGCTCCGCGAGGCAAATTTGAGGAAATTTTCAGGCAGATTCGTCAACCGGCGCCAAAGTTATTCACAATAGAATTTTGAGATTTTGCATTGAAAAAAGTCCTAACTATAACTACCTACTGGCGACCGCCAGTAGGATATATATATATATATATATATATATATATATATATCCTCTCCCAACTAAACAACTCCGACTGCTATAGACATTGTGATGTTAGTTCAGTTAAAAAGGCCCAGACAGATTTCTACTCATTATTGATGGGATGGAGGTCTTATGGGCTTATTAGCATGGACGAACTAAAGATTTTGAGAAATGACAATCCTATCATGACGGTTTTATACCTGATCCCAAAAATTCACAAGAATCCAGCTAAATCCCCAGAAAGACCTATTATTGCAGCATGTGGGGGACTACTGGAAAAAACAACTGTCTATGTGGACTCATTCTTACAAGAACATGTACAAAGTTTACCTTCGTTTGTTCAGGATTCCAGTGATTTCCTCCGAAAATTCAAAGACATTGATTGGGACCTAGCTGGTATTTGGTAACGCTAGATGTTACATCTTTGTACACCAGCATAGTCCACCAAGGTGGAATAAGAGCAATTGAATTTTACTTGGGACATAGACCAGTTATAATGGTAGAACACAACCGCATGATTCTATCTATGATTGCTTTTTGTTTGAATCACAACTTTTTCATGTTTAACAATTGATATTACCAGCAGGTCAGGGGGGTAGCCATGGGGGCCTGTTTCTCTCCCAGTTATGCCTGCCTGCATATGGGCTATTGGGAGAGACACGTCCTCTATGGTGAGCACTCTGACATTGCCACACGGTCGATTGTTCGTTGGTATCGTTATATTGACGATGTGTTTTTTATCTGGAGAGGCACAAGCACAGAAGTAGAGCATTTTATTGAGACTCTCAATTGCAATAATTTCAATCTAGTGTTTACATCAGACATCAGCCAGGAGCAGGTACATTTCCTCATCATGAATACTGAGATTTGCCAGGGTAAGCTGGAGACTGGGTTGTACAGAAAGCCCACGGCAGGGAACACGGTACTCCGTGCCAGTAGCCACCATCCTGCCCATCTTATACCAGCATCCCCTATGGGGAGATGCTGCGTATAAGACGGTTGAGCAGCACAGACTCTCAGTGCAAATTGGCGCATGAGGCCAGTAAAATTAGATTCCTGGCCAGAGGGTTCAAGCTGGGTCAGATTGAAAGGCTATACGTAAAGCAAATGCTTTACCCCTCAACCAGACCCTGGAACGCAAGGTAAAACCCAAACCTTCAGCTACTCAAGAACAATCAGGTAGACTGATTTGGGCCTATGATAGGCAACATGGCGTACTTAGAAAGATCATAACTAAGCATTGGGACTTAATTAAATGTGACCCCATTATAGGAGAAAGAATTCCGGCTAAGCCGTTAATCACATTTAGGAAAGCTTACTCTATGCAGGAAGCCCTGGTTAAGTCCAGTCCTGAGGTGGTTACACATAAAAACTGGTTGGATAAAAGTAAGGGCTTTAGGAAATGTGCCAGCTGCAAGGCCTGTCTCCATGGGGTCAACAAATCAGAATATACAGTTCCCTTTGCTGCTACTGCATGCAAGATTAATAAACAACTAACTTGCAAAAGCGAATACGTGGTGTATGTGCTGGAGTATCCTTGTAACCTGCGGTATATTGGCAGTACCAAACTGCAGGTTCATAGAAGGATACTCCAGCACATACGGGCCATTAACACCAATGACTCCGCGTATCCGGTAGCACGCCATTTCAGAGAGTGCCATAATAACAGCAGTGCACTACTGAAATACTATGCCATAGATTCTGGAGGTCCATTGAGAAGGGGAGGCGATAGGGAGGGGACACTGAGAAAACTAGAGACAATATATATCTTGGAAATGGACAGCAGATCTCCGGTAGGTCTTAACTCCACAGAGGATTTTTACACCTGCCTCTAAACATCCCTATGTGCAATGGGTCCCCTTGAATAGCAATTACATCTTTGCTAGGGTTTAGTAGCTTACTGCATGTCTGTGTTAAAAAGAAGAAAAGAAACCTATGTAAGAAACCTATGCACCTGTGGGTTTATATACTGTTCTAAGACCATAGGCCCCAGTTCTGATGTGCATTGTGGACAATACAGTTGTTTTTTATAGCCTAGGCTTAGGCTATGTGGTACATATAAATGAACGACAGGACCGTATAAAAAAAGAGAAGAGAAAAAAATATTGTGATTCACTCATCGCCTGTTCACTGTCACTAGTGTTGCAGACATCTTGGTTAGCAGGCTAGCTGCTGGCTGACGCGATAGGCTCACAGGAGGCCATTTAAACCTTACGTATGCTAGCGCGCAGCGGGCGCGCCGTGGGGACGCCAGAGGCGAGCCCATCTATGCCCATCCAGGACCAGACGGGACCCGGGGCCAGAACCCCTGGTTCGCGCATTACCTATGACAGAGGTGAGCTTTTGGAAATCAACTTGCTTCGCACACCCCTTGAGGAGGGGAGCGCGGCCTTGCTTCGACAGGTAGGACTATGGAGGGCTCAGGAGAAAGGTTCTGGTCGGCCTCATGCTCATAAAGCGGGGGTTGTGCATTATGGGCTGTTAAACACCCGCTCCCTCCAAAAACATAACGGAGAGGTGTTCTCATTGTTGGAGGACGGGGAATTTGATGTGTTGGGGATCACGGAGACGTGGCTGGAGGATTCCTCGCTACCGGATCTTGTGGCTGCCTTACCAGCAAATTTCTCGGTCCTACATTGTAATAGAGCGGGAGAGAAAAGAGGCGGAGGGGTGGCACTTTTCTTTGCTGATCGTATGCGTGGAGAAACAATCTTGGCTGAAGATTTGGGTGGGGCGGAGGCTCTTGGTGTTAAACTTAGACTGGGGACAGATTGCCTGACTGTCCTGGTAGTGTATCGGCCTCCATGGGCCATGCCGGAGTTCCCGGACCTATTTTTGAAATTAGTGCAGGATCTGCGCTCGAGGTATGATAATTTGGTCATCTTGGGAGACTTTAATTATCATTGGGAAACTACCCCAAGAGAAGGGCAGGCTAGCCATATTGATGAGGCATTATCGTCGTTAGGTTTAACCCAACAAGTAAAGGGGCCGACACATGTGAAAGGTCACACGCTTGATCTGGTGTGGACGTCACTTCCGGTACAGGGAGCGACGATCACGCAACCGGGTGTCTGGTCGGATCACCACCTACTGAAGGGAGATCTCCTGATGAACCTACATAAAACGAAACCTGTAGAAGGCCAGAGGTTGTTGAGGAAATGGAAGAACATCAATGGAGACAAAATGGTGGCACATCTCTTAGCGAATCCATCTCAGAACCGTCAAGACGAGAATCCTGATGCTCTTTGCAGTAATCTAGATGATAGACTTAGAAGGGCGGCCGACTATGTGGCGCCAGCCCGCAGGGTCAATTTAGTAAATATTGGCCCAGGGTCCCCTTGGTACAATGACTCTTTAAGGGAGAAGAAGAGAGCTTTACGCAAGACGGAGAGAGCTTGGCGCAGAGCCTACAACACTAAGGCGAGAAGTCTCTACATGCTAGAATTAGCGAACTATAAACGGGCAATAATAGCTAGGAAGGCGGATTTCTATGAGGAAAGGATCATCACAGCCAAAGATCCTCAAAAAAGAAATCTTCCGAGTCCTAAATGAACTCAGGAAAGTAAAAGAACAAAGGCCGGAGTTCACTTTAGAGGACTGTCAGAGGTTTCAGAACTTCTTCACTAGCAAAATTAAAGACCTTATTTCGGAAATTGCCTGCACTCCCATGCATGCCTGCCCCCCATAGACCACGTCGGCTAAGAAGCTGGTGGACAGACCTCTGGACATTCTTCCTCCCATTACGAAAGAGGAACTGTCCCTGCTTATGGGGAGAGTTAAGTCCGGCTCCCAGGCTGATCCCTGTCCCCCTGAAGTATTCAAACTGGCCATGCCAGGAATAGAAGAGGAGGTTTTGACTCTCTTGAACTCATCCTTAGCATTAGGCAAGGTTCCCACAGCCTTTAAGGAGGCAAGGTTGATCCCTCTGCTAAAAAAAACTGGGGCAGATGTGAAATGCCTAAAAAACTTCAGGCCTATTTCCCAGATCCCTTTCCTTGCCAAAGTGCTGGAACAGCACTTTCTGTCCGAACCTACTGACCATCTAGAAAGGAACGGTCTGTTGGAACCAAATCAATCGGGTTCCGTGCGAATCATAGTACGGAACTGGTCATGCTGTCTATCGTGGATGAGCTCAGGAATAGGGCAGATAAGAAGATACCTGGTGCCCTGGTGTTGTTAGACCTCTCCGCGGCGTTTGACACCATGTGTCATAAACAACTTCTGTCGCGGCTGAGGGATTTCGACATCCAGGGCACAGCCCACGCCTGGTTTGCTTCTTTCCTACAAGGGAGGACACAAAGAGTTCAGCTGGGAGAATTGCTCTCTACTGCAACACCAATTTCCTGTGGAGTGCCACAGGGGTCGGCCTTGTCGCCCCTGTTATTCAATATATATCTCCAACCATTGATTTCACTCCTTAATCAAATGGATTGTCAGGTATATAACTACGCTGACGACACCCAAATCATTATCCAAATGGATAATGCCCCTGGGGCGTCAGCAAATCTGCAAACTATTCTTAAGTATACAGCTAATTGGATGTCGCTGAACTCCTTAAAAATCAACCCGGACAAGACGGAGGTATTACCTATTACCATCGCTGGCAATCCATGGCACGACGGGTTCTGGCCTAGGGAACTTGGGCCGCCCCCGGAGCCAGCAGTGGCAGTAAAAAGCCTAGGCATCCATGTGGATGATAAACTATCCATGCGGAAGCAAGTCACCACGGTGGTAGGGACTTGTGTGGGCCTGCTCCGTCAACTTAGAAAAATTGCGCCACTATTGTCCTATTCCACCTTGAGACGGGCGGTCTCAGTAATGATATTAGCAAGGTTGGACTACGGCAATTTGCTTTATTTAGGATTGCCCCAAAAACTCTTGGACAAACTTCAGGTGGTGATGAATGATGCCGCTAGGCTTATTCATAAGAAACCCAGGAGAGCGCATGTGTCCCCACTTATGCGCGAGCTGCACTGGCTCCCAGTAAGGCAGAGGGTGCTCTTCAAAGGGTTATGTATTGCACATAAATCGCTCTATGGCAAGGCGCCAAGATACATTAAGACCCGCCTGATTCCATACAAACCGGGTAGGGTGCTAAAATCTGCTGAAGCAACTCTTCTTACCCAACCACGCTTCAGATTGGCGACAGTGGGTGGTCGTGCCATCTCTAATACCCTCCCAGCAGTCTGGAATAATCTTTCGGCGGATCTGCGTAAGGAACCTAATCTGTTGTCCTTCCGGAAGAAGTTGAAAACTGTTCTTTTCCAGAAGGCCTGGGGTGGGCTATAACTCCTGGGAAGGGCCCTTTCAGGATTTCTGCTGTGCTTACCGGACAAGCGCTTAGAGACCCCTGGGTTATAGCGCGCTATATAAATCGAATAAAATAAATAAAAATAAATAAATATCACAATCCCTATGGGTAGAATAGTTTAGTACATTCTACCATAGTATTCATGGGGGAGGCTGCGATAATGTATTCAAACAGAGATTATCTCCTCCCCGTATTTGTTAACAATAGCAATAATAGACTTTCATCAAAGTGCAATATATTTATTTATTTATATATCAGGGAGTATTTTCTACTGTTATATTAATTGCATTTATGCAATTGTATATCTTAAGACACTTTTTATCCAATCTGTATATATTGATAGAAATTAACTGTAAATATATTTATTGTTGGTAGTATTATATATTTTTACAAATGAAGTTTAGATCCTAAGTTGATTATTATATATATTATTTAATGTAAATATAGTGTTATGTCTGGATGACATTTTTTACACCCTGTCTCATGCATATGTACAGCTATTTAAATGGGGATTACCCCACGATTTTCGAAGTAGCTGTGCAAGATGTTGTCTATGTCCATTACATATTGTGAATAGCATGTGATCTTTTGCAACCAACCACAATCTAAATTTAATTGCACTTGCACTTTAAATTAAATTAAATTTGAAGCGCTGCGAGGCCCCGAGCGCTATACAAATGCAATTTTTTCATTTTTATTTTTTCATTCTGCCCTCCCTCTCCATGCGTCATGTGACCAAGGCCTCTGTGTAGCCCGAAACGTTATGCCGCGGTGTGCCTTCCACGAAATTGAATAAATCACTGCTCACCTGCACTTGGGTCTCCTTCTCTTCTTCTGCGCCGCTGGTATCCGGTAATTGGGCTCCTGGTGAGAGAAAGCGGAGAATATATATATATGAATATATATATATATAAATATATATATATCAACTGCAGCCTTACACATACCAGAGCTGAATAATGCTGTAAGGACTCCCCATTATATCATAAAAGCATACATTAGAAACAGGAAAAAACAACAGCAAAACATGTTTTGAATCTGTTTTAATGCTTAGCAGTCAGAAGAAACTCTCATATAGGACTGAAAGCATATACAGCTCCCAGGCTGCATTGCTGAAACAGTCTAAAAAGACTGAAAAGCTAACTCATAGCAACATAGAGATAAACTCGCACCGTGCCTTTAAGACAGTCATGACCCCTAGCTTCCCATCATGCCTCAGGGGTGACAGTTAGGTCAGTTGTTCTTTCTGGCTCCTTCTGGAAGGATCCTGGTTACACAGCTCCACTTCGTTCTGATTTTAGTCAGAAATAATCTTCACTCTTTTGAAAATTTTTGACTTACTTCGACGTCTTCTATTTCCTGAAGTAAGGTTCTGTCTTTTTTTGACAGTTTTGGGCATTTTTTTCCACTCAAAATGCCATCTCTTTTTGACCCCTGCCCTTCTTGTGGTAAAAAGAAGGCCAGGTCCGACTCTCATGAGGTCTGTATTCTTTGTTTGCTTAAGAACCATGACCCTAATGCTCTCCTCATTGCCAGACCCTGTCCAAAAGGACTTTAAAGGACAGAGAAAGAATTTGTCTTTATGGAGTGGCCGAAAAGTCTTCCAGAGGCAGGTCACCGGTGAGGAAGGGCTCCAAGAGGGCTAGAGCTCCATCCAGAAGCAAGATCCCTTGCCCTTCTACTTCACCGTCTGGCTCGGCGCTGAAAAATCTACCACCGGTAGGTCATTTGTCCAAGAAAAGACCATCGAAGGCGGGCTCTCCATCGAGAAGACATCGACGTTCAGGTATGTCGACGTCAGAGAATCGTGATCCTCCGCCGTCGTCAACCAGTCTTCGATCAGCGTCGGGGAACAGAATCCCTCTGCCATCGTCAACTCTGCGACGATCAGCGTCGAGGAGTATCGGCTGTCGTCAACCCGGCGACGATCGACGACGAGGAGTAGAAGTCCCCCGCCGTCGTCAGCACGACTTTCGGCGTTGAGGGAAAGTTCCTCTCCGTTGTCGTCAGTCCATCGGCGATCGATGTTGATAGGCAGTAGTCCTCCGCCATCGTCAACCCGGCTTGATGGGCGTCGAGGATTGGAACTCCTCCGCCGTCTCGTCGAGGATCGGCATCCCACCGCTGTCGTCTCGGTGTCGATCGACGTCGAGGAAGAAGACCCCTTGGCCGTCGGCAACACGACGACGTTTGGCGTCAAGAAGCAGAGCCCCTTATCTGTATCTGCACAACGACGTTCGGCGTCGATGAGCAAAACCCCTCCGCCGTCGGCCCCTCATCGACGTTCGACGTTGAGACGAAGGGATGTTCAGGCGACGTCTGCAAGGGATTCGACGTCAAGAAATAGAGAAGCGTTGTCGAGACCGGATCCAACTACAGACCGGAGATCGACGTCGAGAAGGAGGTCGGGATCGACGTCGAGAGGCCCGCACCCGACGTCAAGACCTACTTCAATGAGGTCTAGAGAAGGGTCGGTGGTTCTTGTAACAGAATCCGCATCACGCCATTCTTCCTCTCATTCCTCCAGACATCCTTCAACGAGATCTGCCTCTCCAGAAAGGCGTTCCAGCAGACCTACTCATAGGTCTCCATCACAGCACAGGGAGGCTTCCCCTGCTGTGCACTTGTCTCCAAGATGGCTCCTCCCCCAGCATCACTGGAATAAGGATGCAGGAGCAACACAGCGAATGCAAGTATACGCCAGTCCCCTCCGTAGGTCACCTTTATAAAGATTGGTGCAGGAAGTGGACATATCACATTCTCCCAGACGTGAGGTGCACACAAGCAGGTCACGGGAACGAAGACACAGTTCCCATCACAGAAGGAGAAGGACACCGTCGTGTTCTTCTTCTTCCACTCTATCATTGAAGAGAGATTATTCCCCTACCCTATCGGACAGCCCTTTATCGAGAGTGTCTCCGATAGATGACATCAACACCTACCATGATGTGCTTCAGAGAGGGGCTTAAAAGCTGAACATTGAGATGTCTACCCCTCAGGTGGCAACAATTGTGATCTCTGAAACTCTGCATCAGAGAGCAGCGTCTCGTCAATTACTTCCCCTGGTTCCTGGGCTTCTGGAATCAGTGATGGATATTTTCCTTACGCCAGCTACGATCAAGGCCGCACCGGCTCGAATTCAGAAAAAATCCAAGCCGGCCTCCACAGACCCTGTCTTCTTGAAGGCAGATCCGCCTGCGGACTCAGTCATCATTGCGGCAGCGAGGAAAACTGATGCTGTGGCTGCGTCTTCATCGGTTCCTTCCGATAAAGAAAGTAGGTCCCAGGACTGTTGGGGACGTAAAGTTTGCAGCTCGGCAGCTTCCTCATTAAAAGTCTCCAGTGCTGCAGCCTTATTAGGTCGTTATGACAGGGCCTTGTGGGACTCCTTGGACCGCTTCAAAGAGAAGCTGCCAAAAGAGAATCAAAAGGACTTTGAAGAGGTCATCACAGGGGGTCGCTTGTTGTTAACCAAATGATCAGCACGGCAGCGGATGGCGCTACACTATCGGCGCACTCATATGCCCATGGAGTTTGCACCAGGAGATCCTCCTGGTTGAGGCTGACTGCACTCAAGCCGGATGCGCAACAGAGAATCCTAAATTACCTGTTTTCCGGCTCCTCTTTGTTTAGCACCCATACAGATGAGATGGGCAGGATGAAGGCGGAACTCAATACACTCAAAGCTGTTGGCTTAGAGAAGGAGTCCAAGCATTGATACAGGCCCAACCAACGCAAGGGATACCAGCAGAGGGTTCAAACCCCTCAATGGTCCCAAGGAAAAAAACAAGGCAAGTCGCAGCATCAGGGCCGTAAATCAAACAGAGGAAGAGCCAGCAGCAGTCTTCTACCACAGCCAGATCGTCAGAGAAGCAATGAGCAGGAGCTTCCTCTTGCGCCGTGGCCCACTCCAGTGGAAGGAAGTGCTTCACATCTGGCAGAGTGGAGCAGCATCACAAAAGATCGTTGGGTGCTCTATATACTGCGCAATGTATACTACTTTTTCGGGTGCTTCCAAAGGACATTCCTCCAAAAAGATCTCGTCCTCACCAACTAAAGTTGCTCCGGCAGGAAGTGGCAACCCTTCTGCGAAAAAAGGCCATAGAAGAGGTTCCTTCCGCGCATTGAGGGAAGGGAGTCTACTCCAGGTACTTTCTTGTGACCAAAAGAGACCAGGAGTACAAGTTCAGACCTATCCTGGACCTTCACCTGCTGAACGTAGTCATCGTGAAGGAGCAGTTTCGCATGTTGGCCCTTCATCAAATATGTCCACATCTACAAGCAGGAGACTGAATGTGTTCGGTGGACCTCCAAGATGCGTACTTCCATATACCCATTGCTCCACGTCATCGCAATTATCTGCGGTTTGTGGTCGGAGTCAAGCACTATCAGTACAGGGTCTTACCCTTTGGGCTGAAATCTGCTCCACAAGTCTTTACCAAGTGCATGGCAGTGGTGGCAGCCGCTCCACACAGAAAAGGTCTCTTCGTTTACCCTTACTTAGACGATTGGCTCCTCAAAGGGCCATCCCCTCAGAAAGTAAGGAGCGATTTTCAAGTCTGTCTACAGCAGCCACACAAACTGGGTCTTTATGTCAACATGCAGAAGTCTGTACAACAGCCCACCCAGACGATCCACTATCTGGGATCGACTCTGGATACAAACAAAGGAAGAGCGTTTCCTCCAGAGGAGAGACTTTCTTCAATGCAGCAGAAGTGCAAGGCTCTGCTTCAGACAGATCGCCCAGCAGTCCGACAAGTGGCATCTCTGCCGGGGTTGATGGCCTCCTGCATATTTCTCATCCCCAACGCCAGGCTGAGAATGCGACCGTTGTAACAAGATCTAGAAGACAAGTGGGACCAAGCAACGGGTGCTGGGAGGATCGGATCGTGCTCTCCCAAGCAGCAAAATCCTCCGTCAAGTGGTGGACTCGGCTGCAGAATCTGTTGGTGGGAGTCCCTTTCCATCAACCGGTTCCAGTGCAATCGTTGATAACGGATGCATCTCTGCAAGGATGGGGGGGGCACATATGGGGTGCCTTTAACTGCAGGGCCGGTGGTCCACGAAAGAACAGTCGTACCACATAAACATGTTGGAGCTACGAGCAGTCCATCTTGCTCTGAAAACTTTTCTGCCTTCAATCGCGTCCAACTCTGTCCTGATCCAAACAGACAACACGACCACCATGTATTATCTAACCAAACAGGGTGGTACGCGCTCTCGCCCTCTCTCCCTGGAGGCTCAAGCGATCTGGCACTGGCTCCTGGCTCGGAACCTTTCCATAGTGGCAGTGCACCTTCCGGGAGAGCAGAATGTCAAAGCAGATGCACTCAGTCGGCACTTCGAAGATCAGCCAGACTGGGTGCTGCACGACAAGTTGGTGGCAGATATTTTCCAACAGTGGGGGTCGTCAATCAATAGATTTGTTTGCAGATGACAAAAACAAAAAATGCCACGCCTTCGCATCCAGATTCCACCATCCAGGGACAAGGGGGAATACGCTTTTGATGGATTGGTTAGTGACATTTGCTTAAGCCTTTCCTCCTCTGCCTCTGATCCCGAAGGTGGTGCCCAAGCTCATCAGATCCAACATGAAGATGAGTCTAATAGCTCCAGACTGGCCACGGCAGTGGTGGTACCCGGACCTTCTGCAGTTATCGGTACTCCCCCACAGGAGGCTGTGTACAGAGCGGACCTGCTGACCAAGATGGACGGGAGGATTCTCCATCCCAGCCTTCCCTCCCTGAACTTGGCAGCATGGTTTCTGAGGTCCTACAATACGGACAATTGAACCTGCCGCAGGACTGCATGCATATTCTGAAAGAGGCTAAGAGACCCTCCACAAGAGTGTCATACGCTTTAAAGTGGAAGAGGTTCTTCCTATGGTGTCTTAAAAATCATTTTGACCCTACGAAGGGGCAGGAAGACGTCATTCTTCCTTACCTTCTATATTTAGCCAAAGCGGGTTTGAAATATGCCTCAATCAGAGTTCATTTGTCAGCCATTACAGCATGCAGAAAGTCACCCAGCCAACCTTCCTTTTTCCATATGCAGGTAGTTAAGGATTTCTTACAGGGGTTGAAAAAAGTGTATCCCCCAGCAGGGCCGGCTCTAGGCTCATGGTGGCCCTGGGCAGGGAGCGTAGGTAGGGGGCCCGGAAGAGGGGGTCCGGGCGGGGCGGAGCGCGCAGGCCAGTAGAGAGGGGAGGGGGTCAGGGAGTTTAGAAGTGGAACAGTGCAAGAGGCCGCCAAATCCCTGCCAGGGGCCACCACGCAAATATGTATCCATCCTCAGAGGATTGATATATATTGGCGTGGTGGCCCCTGGGGTTTGGTGGCCCTGTGCAGGTGCACAGCTTGCACATGCCTAGAGCCGGCCCTGCCCCCAGTTCGAAACCCTTCTCCTCCCTGGGAGTTGAATCTGGTGCTGTCTACATTAATGGGTCCTCCTTTTGAGCCCATTCACAAAGCCTCTTTGCAGCACCTGACGTGGAAGGCCGCTTTTCTGGTAGCGATAACATCTGAAATAAACAGGTTAGTATTAGATTCCTTACCTTAGAATATCCCCAGGCGTCAGACTGGATCCGGAAAATTTTGCGTAGCCGTACCCCTGCGCGTCAGTAGGCGTCATCTGGGGCTCCGCGTCCGTCGTTGGCTCCGGGATGACGTCGTCCAAGTACTTAGACGTCGCCTTCGCTCGCTGATGTCAGTTCTTCTTTTTTCTGCGCCAGCAAGCGCAGGTCCGGAGAAAGTGGTAACCATTAGTCACTTTTTGACCCAGCTTTTTCGATCCCTTTTGGATCCGTTTCTAGTCGCTCGACTCCATCGGTGCCTGTAGGGATGCCCGGGTTCAAGCCCTGTGCCGACTGCAACCACCTGATGTCGGTTACCGACCCCCATCGCCGGTGCCTACATTGCCTGGGGCCCGACCACCATGACAAGTCCTGCCCCGACTGTCGGGCCTTGACGTCGAAGGCTAGACTTTAGCAGTCCCAAAAGCGCCTCGAGCACCGCCAGCCGGCCCTACGCCGTTCGAGGTCCCTGTCCGGAAGGAGGTCGAGGAACTGGTTGCGGGGCCAGAGTCATCACAGCTCGGCGAGTCAACACCATTTGTCGGGCTCCAAGTCCTCAGGTAAGAGGTGTAGGAGAGTGGGGTCTGCAATCCTATTGCCACCCCCGATTTTTGCTTTTTGCTTCAACTGGTTTACGACTTTCCCTGGCTGTGGGCCTGCTAATCAGACCCGCAGCCTAGCTGTCTCTCTCTAAATTGACATCAATGTACCCTAGGTGCATATCCAATTGGATACTGAGTCACCTTATCAGTCCCTGTACAGTGTATCTTAGGTACCCAGGGCATAGGTGCACTCAGGGCCTACCAGGGGCTGCAGCATGTATTATGCCACCCCTGGCTGGCCATCTAAATCTGACACAACTGGCTGATCAATCAGCTGGGGCAAGGTGGTGTAATCACCCTTTGCTTTAGATATAGTATCCCTATATCTAACCCTAAAATGGACACATATCCTCCTATCAGTCGCTCCTATGGCAGGCCTTATCAATCCTGAAGGCAGAGTGCTTGGAATTATGTGAGATGGTGCTCTAGCATGAGCTGAGCCTGTCTGCAGCTTTCGGAACCAAGTCCTTTAGCTGTTTCCATGAGAACGCTATACCATATACTCTTAAGTGCATTATAATCCTTGCGGTTATTGCTAACTTTGGTACAGCATTAGCAAAACATGTCGAGTAAGGTGTCATACGAATTGGAATACTACCCCCTCGCCAATTCTGGCGACGGGGGTAGCATTCCACCCTTCTAGAGGGACACGACATGTATGTAACTGTGAACCCCGGTTAAAGTTAACACGAGCCTCAGCATCACAAAATGGATGCTGCCACCGCAGACACAAGTCTGACCTCCTGCTGCTGGGAGTCCTTCCAGCGAGGGAGGCTTGGACAAAGGGTTTCCTGCCTTGGGAGGTGCTAGCACCAACCCCAGACAGGATTTTGTGTATTGGATAGGACAGGGCTGAAAGGAATGAGACATGACTGGGGCACACAAGGTGTCCCTATGCATACACCGGTCTAAACCAGTTCCTGGGGCTCTCCAGCCCCAGCTCTGGCGCAAGACCGTAAAAAGGATAGGGGGTGTAACCACCCCCCTTCCTGGTCCCACCCAGAGGAGGGACCTAGTCGTAGTACAGCTCCTTTTAGCCAGATAAATGTAGGAGCTGGTCCCATTCCAAATTAGATTATCCTGAACAACTTTACAAGAAGAAACTCTGGACTTCGACGTTCTGCTCCACAGAAGACTGAAGAATCTCCCTTGTGGGCAAGGAGTGTCCACCCTGCAACTGCAGGCACCATCAAGCGTCCAGCGGCTTCATTTTGTCGTCTTCCCTCGAGGATCCAGACTTCAGAGCCCGACGAGACCAGGATTCCCAGACCTCTCCGACCTCTACCTACATCTGCAGCACAGCTGAGACCCGTGGGTGCGACGAGACACGTGGGACCGGCCATCTTGAACGAAACTGCACTTCGCTTCCAGCACGACTTCTGAGGTAACCTCGACGAAGTGCTTTGGGGATTGAGAAGCCCCAGCCCCGAGCAGCTCCTGCACTGAAGATCATCCCTCCAGCCTCCACGAGATCTGCGTGGGGCCCTTCTGCTTGCCTGCTGCTCGACGTGTTGTCTGGTCACTTTCCGGCTGGCTTGTGGCCTCCTAGACGACGAACCTTGAAATCTTCACTGCTGGTCTGGTTGCTTCAGACTGGCCCTTGCTCCCTTCCAAAAGAGGAGCACCCCGGACCCTCCTG
This sequence comes from Lissotriton vulgaris, assembly GCF_964263255.1. Lineage (NCBI taxonomy): Eukaryota > Metazoa > Chordata > Amphibia > Caudata > Salamandridae > Lissotriton > Lissotriton vulgaris. The sequence continues at coordinate 1,985,760,864 of NC_141691.1, read as the reverse complement.
GTCCACTCCAGACGCCGTTTCCACTCACCGCGTGGGTTGCCTTTGCCAAGGCCTGTTGATTCCAAATCCGGAGCCGACAGCGAGAGCCTGCGTGGGACTGCTCGTGCCTCCATCCTGGTCGTCGAAGACACCACCTGGTCCACGTGGCTGCAGAGACAAGCGTCCACTCTTCACCTGATCGCGACAACGACATCTGGTTCCACTCCTGGTTGCACTCCAGTCACTGGCTAGTGACTTTGAACATTGTCCCCTCTGCTTTCAGGTCTTCAACAACTCCGATCCACCCTTGGATCGCACCGGACATCTTCCTCCTGGTCGCCTGCAGCATCTTTCTTCAAGGCTCCATAGACTTCGACGCGGAAACCCGACACACTTTGACACCTATGCACCCGCAGCCCGTGGGTGAGGTAACAAGAGCATTTCGGTGCTCGAGGGTAGCTTGACTCTCCTAGTGTCCAGTTCCGTTGTCGTTTTTGTCCTACCTAGTCAGGAACGTCCGTACTCACCTTTTTCTTAAACTGTACTGTCCATAGACGTTTGTACGCATCTCGCGTGTGAGTTCACACTCTGCACACGCGTTCCGTGGGCCTCCTATTACCTACCTAGAGTTAGTATAGAGTCCCAGAGATCCTACAGCCTCTGGACAGCTCCATTCCTTCTATCGACTTTCACATTCCACTTACTTAGTATATGGTTTGTCGTGCCCCTAGGGCACCATTGTAATTTGTGCAACTTAAACGTATTTTTCCTAAGAGATTGTCATGTGCTTAGCCCTCTGATCTCATAAAGAGTTCAGAGGTGTATGTTAGTTAATAAATATATTGTTTATTTTCATAACAACCTATGTGGTCTCCTTTCATGTGGTATTCAAGGGGTTATATGTGGTAAAACAGCTGGCTTCACATGCCAAAAGAGTTTAGCTTAAGACTGCTTTGTCCATTCTACCATTAGGATAGCTGGTCTATAAGCTTGACTTACAACCAATCACCATAAGGGTTGTTTGAACTGATACAAGGTGATCACTAGAACTAGTGAGCATCATATATCAGGCCAACTTCTCACAGTTACTGTTGCGGCGGTAACGGGGGACTACTGGGTGGCCAGTCCACATCCGCCTCAAAGCCTTCCTAGTCCGAGCTTTCAGGCCACTTCGGCGCCAGTGGGGGGCAGGGTTCGCCATCACTTCTCCACTGGCACTCCATCACATCGGACAGGTGGGTATGGCAAATCGTCCAAAGGGGCTACTCCCTCCCCTTCGAGGCAACCCCTCCATCCATGCCACCGCAGTACCACCACGTGTTGGGGGATCACTTGCAACTTCTGCAAGAGGAAGTTACGGCCCTCTTGGCCAAGTGGGCCATTGAGCGCGTTCCTGGGCCAGAAGTAGGGTGTGGTTGTTACTCCCACTACTTTCTGGTTCCCAAGAAGGACAAAGGGGGCCTACGCCCTATTTTGGATCTACAGAACGTCAACTGCTTCCTCCGGAAGGAGAAGTTCGAGATGCTGACTTTGGCTCAGGTCTTCGCTGCCCTAGACCCAGAAGACTGGATGGTAGCGTTGGACTTGCAGGATGCATATTTTCACACCCCGTCCTGCCGGCCCACCGGCGTTACCTGCGGTTCACGGTAGGCCACGAGCACTTTCAGTTTACCGTGCTCCCCTTCGGCCTTACCAGCGCCCTATGGGTGTTCACGAAAGTGATGGCGGTGGTTGCAGCTCATCTGCGCAGGTTAGGGGTTTCAGACTTCCCCTACCTCGACGACTGGTTGTTGAAGGCAGGTTCGCCCCAGACAGTTGTCAGCCACCTCCAGACTACGGCCGACCTCCTGCACCTGCTGGGGCTCTCCATCAATGTGCCGAAGTCGCACCTGTGTCCCTCTCATAAACTCCTCTTCATCGGAGCGGTTCTATACTTGGCGCAGTTTCGGATTTATCCTCTCGAACAGCGGGTTTGGGATATTCAGGCTCTGATTCCGATCATTCAGCCGTTATCCCGAGTCTCGGTCAGGTTGATGCTGCGGCTTCTGGGGCTGATGGCCTCCTGCATCCTTCTGGTGCATCACGCCAGGTGGCGGATGCGGGCTCTGCAGTGGGACCTGAAGTTTCAGTGGGCCCAGCATCAGGGCAACTTGTCCGGCCATGTCTTGATCTCGGAGGGTACTGCAAGACAGTTGCAGTGGTGGCTCACGGACCGCGATTAGGTCAGCGGCAGATCCCTCTCCCTACCCCAACCGGAGCACGTAGTTGTGACGGACGCGTCCCTCCAGGGCTGGGAGGCCACATGGGAGAGGCGGAGATCAGAGGCCTCTGGTCTCCGGCGGAGTCCCGGCTCCATATCAACCTTCTGGAGCTGCAGGCGATCCGGCTTGCACTGAAGGCATTCCTCCCCTCTGTCCGTGGGAGTGTAGTGCAGGTGTTCACGGACAACACCACCTCCATGTGGTACTCCAACAAACAGGGCGGGTGGGGTCATGAACCCTATGCCATGTGGCTCTGCGCCTCTGCCAGTGGCTGGAACAGCAGGGCCTGACCCTGGTGGTTCAACACCTGGCAGGTTCTCTGAACGCTAGGGCAGACTAACTCAGCCGACGGTGCATGATGGATCACGAATGGCTTCTGAACTCGGACATGGCGCAAGGCCTCTTTCTTCAGTGGGGAGAGCCTTGGTTAGATCTTTTCGCCACAGAAGAGAACGCACAATGTCATCAGTTCTGCGCGTTGGAATTTCCAAGGCAGCACTCGCTCGAAGACGCTTTTCGACGCGAGTGGAGTTGCCGTCTGTTGTACACCTTTCCACCTATACCACTTCTGCCCAGAGTGCTGAAGAAGATCAAGCGAGACCGGGCCCAAATTATCCTTGTGGCTCCGGACTGGACACGAAGGAACTGGTATCCCAAGCTACTCGGTTTGTCTGTCGGTTCCCCAGTTCGTCTGCCTCTTCAGGAGGACCTTCTGTTGCAGCAGCAGGGGACGGTCCTCCACCCGAACCTGTCCAGTCTCCACCTACATGCTTGGAGATTGAGCGGCGGCACTTGAGGCTATTTGACTTGCCTCCTGAAGTCTGTACTGTGATTCTGGCAGCCAGGCGTCCCTCAACGAATTCGGTATACGCCTGCAGGTGGAACAGATTTGTGGCATGGTGCACAGCAAAGGCTGTGGATCCACTCTCTGCCCCCCTTTCTGAGGTTCTCCTCTTCCTTCTTTCTCTTGCCCAGGCTCTGCTTTGGGCACTCTCAAGGGTTACCTTTCTGCCCTTTCAGCCTTTTTAAGGCTACCTGATCAGCCATCTTTGTTCAAGTCCCCAATTGTAAATAGGTGTTTGAAGGGCATCACACACATGTTTCTCCCTGTTCCATTTGTAATGCCTCAGTGGGACTTTAACCTTGTTCTTACCTATCTGATGTGCGCTCCCTTTGAGCCACTTCATAACTGTCCTCTTCGCCTTCTTACTCTGAAGACTGCTTTCCTGGTTGCCATCACCTCTGCCAGGAGAGTGAGTGAGCTACAGGCTCTTTCTTCCAAACCTCCTTTCCTTTCTGTCCATCCGGACAAGGTTGTGTTGCGGGCAAGACCCTCTTTCCTGCCCAAGGTTGTCACAGCCTTCCACATCGGGCAGTCCATCACCTTGCCCACCTTCTTTCCACCTCCGCATCCCTCAAAGGAGGAAGAGCGGCTCCACAGTCTGGACCCAAAACCTGCACTCTTGTTTTATCTGGATCGCACACACCAGTTCCGGGTGGATGACCAACTCTTGGACCATCTCTTGGTGGGTCGTGTTGTGTATCAAGGAATGCTACTCCTTGGCTAAGAAGGAACCTCCTGTTGGGTTGAGGGCCCATTCCACTCGGGCCACGGCGGCTACTACTGCCCTGGGTCGGGGAGTCCCCTTGCAGTACATTTGTCAGGCAGATACGTGGGCCTCGCTGCACACGTTTGCAAGACACTACTGCCTGGACAGTCAAATCTGGAGGGATGGCTTCTTTGGCCGTTCCGTCCTCCAGGACTTTCTGGTGTGATTATTGGTTCGCAGACCCACCACCGGGTTGGTATTGCTGGGGTATCTATTCTAAGGTAAGGAATCTAATACTAACCTGTTTCTTTCAGATGAACAAGTTTCTTACCTTCGGTAACGATATGTCTGGAAGAAACAGTAGTTCGTATTAGATTCCTTACCGCCCCACCCATCCTCCCCGTTCTGTGAACCGATATCTAGAGTTACGGTCACCCCCTTTTAGGGCCCTAGTTTCATGGCTCCAGTGTTTGTTTTTATCATGGATCTGCATTTCTGGCGCCGAAAGCGGTGTATAAGAACTGACGTCAGCCCGCGAGGGCGGCGTCTATGTACTCCGGCGACGTCATCCCGGCGCAGCCGACGACGGACGCGGAACCGCAGGCGATGCCTACCAATGCGCAGGGGTACTGCTACGCAAAAGTTTCCGGATCCAGTCTGACGCCTGGGGATATTCTAAGGTAAGGAATCTAATACTAACTACTGTTTCTTCCAGATATATTATTACCGAAGGTAAGTAACTTGTTCTTCACGCACAGGCAGAAGGTGTAAGGAGTTTAAGGCACTTTGACAGTGTGAGAAGCACTTTGCATGAGAGCGTAGTGTGATAACATCGAGGAGCATCTACTGATGGGGTGAGGTGCTTTGAGCAGATGACGACAATGTGAAGAGCACTGGACACATGGACTCACATTGATACGCTCATGAGCAGACTGTCAGGCTTTTGGGGTGCATGGACACAGTGGAACAGCTGGAATGGGAAGTTGAAGGTATTGGGGCAAGTGGGCAAACAGTGCAAGCTTATGAACAGTGTGTGCCCTAGCTCTCAACTCACCCATCTGTGGTGGGTGACCCACTCCAGGAGTATTTTGCTCGCTAGCCTCCCTTCTTCACCTGCTTTAATACTCTATGCATCAGTCTTTAAAAGCATTTGTGAAATTCTGATGATAAGCAACACTCTGCCATCTAAAATATTGTTTTGCAGGCGAGAGGTGAGGGCAGCACAACTTAGGCTATGCATCAAAATAATGCTACAATTCAAAAAGAATGTCATCACGCCAGAAGTGGTGCTTTGAACATGGGGGGGATTTCATAATGCACAGAAAGATAAAATAGCATAATTTATGGGTAACAAATTGTAAATCTCCTGTCTCAAGGTACCAGGAATGAGACTGCATCCTGAACTTTTACTGAGTTAGGAGCTGTAGAATGTTGTAAAAACCGCTAAAGAGGGTGGCATTTGTTAAAGGTGTATGGCGCTCTAAGATCCGTACACAAAGATATGGTTATCCAACACTTTTATGCTGTGCTCTGAGGTAAGGAGATCACCCACTACCCAACTAGATAACCAAAGTCAACAGTATTGTTGAAGTTTTAGATCCCCCAGCACACGCTCATATCAACATACAAGGTCATATTCATATACATTAGATAAATAACATCATATCCTCGATTCCAGTTTTTCTTGTATTCTTTAATTTGTTATCAAGGCTCCGGTTTCAAGCCAACGTGTTTTCCGTCGCCCTGAACCCTCGACTGCCTCAGGGCTAAAATACATAGATAAAGGCATCGCTATAATACATATTCACATGCTTATGTCACTTTAGAATCAAAACAAAGTGACTTTTTTGCTCTATTAGCAGTTCTTTAAGTTCTGGTGATTTCACAGTGACAACCCATGCACTGTTTCCGCAAACTATTGCCAAAGTTCATAGTTGCTTAAACATACAAGTTTGTGTCATGCCAACAACTTTCATGAACATTTTTTAATTATCATATAGTCTAGTCAGATATGTTATGAAGGACATTCTATGTTCATTGCTTTATAATATTATGATGCAAGCGTGCTTACCAAATTTCTCATTTTTATATCTTTTTTTTGTGTAAAAAGCACCCAATGTGTGTAGTAATATCCTATGCTAACTTATTGTGACATTTTGAAGAAGTAATTGTACCTGTTTCTTTACTAGGTTTTAATTTTCCAATAATACATCAGGAATAAATGCAATATGTCAGTTATATTTTTCAGAATTATTTTGTTAAAATTAGAATGGTCACTATTGGAACCACTCTCTAAGTTTTGCAATCATTTCCTACAGTCATTGGCGAAAAAAACACCAGCCTTCCTGCTGGACACCACGTCAGTACTACAGCTCATCAATGATTGTCCCCGCCAAAATGAGTTTGACTTCCTTATCACCCTAGACGGGGAAGCGCTTTATACTAATATACCTCACCGCGCCTCCCTAGAGGTCATTGGAGATGTATTGAGTACTTCAAACTAGACATCGCCAACGCCAATACCATTTGTGATGGAATGTCCTACTCTGGGCCTGACTGAGAATTACTTCGAATACAACCAAAAACTCTACCACCAAACACAAAGCACTTCTATGGGTAGCACATTCACTCCAAGTGTGGCCTGCCTATACGTGGCAGCCTTTGAATCCAGATACAAACTCCACCACTCAAAACCCTACATCGACAACCTTGTCGTATGGAAGAGGTACATCGACGACATTCTGGTCATTTGGAAAGGTGACAGTGGCAGTTGTGACCAATATTGCCACTGGATCAACACCTTGAACCTGTACCTGAAATTCACTCACAACATCTCTGAATCTACTGTTCCCTTCCTAGACCTGAATATCAATTTATCTTTAGGTACTCTTTAGGTACTATAACCCCTACACTGCATGTGAAATCGACTGACTGCAACAGTCTCCTACTCTTTGGCAGCCACCACCCCAGGGCCCTCAAAAACAATCTACCATTTTGCCAATTCCTCCGCATCAGGAGGAACTGTACCAACATAGAGGACTATAAGGTGGAAGCGGCCAAATTGGCGTCAGACTTACGTGAAAGAGACTATCCACAACAGTCCATCTCTGTGGCCATGAAAAGGGCTAGAAACAACTACAGAGAGGCATTAATGGAAAAAAGCAACAAAAATCCTACTGAGGCAATCTCATTTGTGACTTCCCAAACCTCTGCTTCTAACCAGATTAGGAAAATCTTATGCAAACATTGGGCAATCTTGAATACGGGTGACCTCACCCTACCAGCGCCAAGATTTGTATTCAAAAGAACAAACAATTTGAAAGACCTACTGATACACACCAGACCTAGGTTTAAACCCACTCAAACCCAACAAAATTTATGGGATTCACCACCTGTTACAGGTCACTACCCATATGGCTCCTGTTCAGTTTGTCCGCAGACTAAACACACCAAGGAGATAACCTTGAATAACAACTTCACCTGGCACATGAGGAAACACACAAATTGTAATACTGCCAACTGCATTTACCTACTATCTTGCCCATGTGACCTCAAATACGTGGGGATGACAACCAGACCCGTCAAAACCTGTATTACTGAGCATAAGAGTAACATCAGGTGTCATAGAACCACAAGGCTTTACACTCACTTCCTGACTAGCAACCATACCTGTGACAAGCTTAGATGGGTAATCTTGGAAGCGCACACCTCAATCACCTCATCTGCACTCTTCAAAATTGAACAATGCTGGATACACCGCTTGGGTTTGGATAAAAATGGCCTAAATGAAGATACTCCTTGGAGCTCAATGAATAGGTAACAACGAGGGTGATGAGATCTATAGTACCCATTGACATATCTGCCCACCCAGAGTGGTCATTGCTTGCTGACTCTGTTGCAGCGACCATAGAACGCCCAGCAGCTCTACATAGCGATAGACAAGACATTCATACTGAACACACACTGCTTACTGATACACACTAGCTCATGAGAACATCAAGTTAAGGATAGACACAGATACTCCACAAACTGAGAACGATGGTCTAATCCTGAACGTTGCTATCACTAATAGAAGGGATCACCATCTCTAGGTGTCTAGAGTACCTCTAACATGGTCACCAGTCTCTCCCATACGAGGTGGGGGTCCACAATTCTATTCCCACCACAGTGACCACCTTTAACATCCACTATCGACTCCTTTCCAAGATGGCGCCCATATTGCATTAGGTGTATACCTTTCCCAATATGGCCACCATAAGCTCCACTGAGAACTGTGGTGCTTCACACTTCAGCTCCCGCGCATCGACGTTGACGTTCCTAGCGTGCCTCCTTCCGATTAGGTTACCTGCGGCAGCAACCGAGCTTGCAGTTACTTTCCGGAACCAGCAACACTGGTTAGGTCCTCCACCGAGTGGGCGCGAGTTTTTGTAAGTATGGACTTCACCTTTCTTCAATCCAAGACCGAGGTAAGACTCACCAATTATTTGTAAGGGGCATTCTAGAGGACATCACGCCACCCTCGGTACACCTACCATTGTGGTCTTTGAGTTTTGTATTGCCGTCCACTATCACTGAGTTTAAATTGGGCTTAAGGCTGGGAGGCGCCGTGGCGTTACTGGCCCGGATGGCTCGTTATTTCCAGTGCGGACCACGCCCTACGTGCCCCGCCGCCCTCACTCCCCCCCCCCCTCCTATTTTTTGCCATTTGACACCTTGATTGGGGTGGCAAATAACTTGTACTCTATAATAGTGGGGTGCATTACCGCGTATGTAACTATTCAAACGCTGGGCCCTCCAGAGTCTGTCATGACTTTGCAATCACCACATTTAACGTAAACCATTTCCACGCCCTCATTGTCCATTCAGAAAACCACGCGTTGAATTGACTGCTCATTCGTTGCCGCTGACCGAAGAGGTCAGTCACGAAATTAACTTAAGTGAGTGGTACCACCATGTGCTGTAGCTGAACCTCACTCACCACTCTATGCTGCTGTGTTGTCTAGGCACCCTCCAGGATTGTTTGACTTCTGCGGGCATTTTACTTTATTTTATTTTCACTAAGATTGAGCCATATACAGGATTACCCACCAGCCTAGGAATCAGTATGACTGCACATGGCTACATTATATATCAAAAGAGTTTTCAAATACGTTTTCAAACATGTTCGAACTCATTTGGCAATTATAATACCTGCATTTGACCCACCCTTTGACAAGTGACTGTGTTTCCACATTTTGTATTGAATCCTAGATTGATTGCAGCGCCGACGGACACACTTCGCCGATCGTGCGCAAGAACTGGTAATATGTCGGTCATCGCACCACACAACCAGTTATTAGTGTAGAATTCATTTTAATAGAAACAACAGAGCCCTTGCACTGTAGACAAACAGTAATTGTTTAGTATAGATACAATCTCAAAAGAGAAAATTTATAGCAAGCACATCAAGACTTAAGTGAGTCGTTCAAATGATGTAGAGCAAAAAGTTCAAAAGGCTGTTAGGTTCTTGGTGTGTAACACCGGTTTTAATGTTCCTCTGTACTGGCCAACACGTGTTTCATCGCAGGGAACAGACTGCGAATCTTCAGGGCCTCATAGATTGTTAACTCGGTGATGGTAATTTGGCCACCCGGTTGGGATTAGAAATAAAGATGAATAGGTAGTTTACACGAAAAATCGCGTAGTAGGTAGTCTCTCATTGGTATTCAGTGAAAGCCTCAAACCGGGAGGAGAAGAAATAGCGCGGTTGCGCTCGAAGTCCAAAACAGGCGGATACACCTGAGTGTTAGTAATCCCCCTCCTGTAGTTCCCGGTGCCGTTTTTCGAAAGAACGGCACCGGGAACTACAGGAGGGGGATTACTAACACTCAGGTGTATCCGCCTGTTTTGGACTTCGAGCGCAACCGCGCTATTTCTTCTCCTCCCGGTTTGAGGCTTTCACTGAATACCAATGAGAGACTACCTACTACGCGATTTTTCGTGTAAACTACCTATTCATCTTTATTTCTAATCCCAACCGGGTGGCCAAATTACCATCACCGAGTTAACAATCTATGAGGCCCTGAAGATTCGCAGTCTGTTCCCTGCGATGAAACACGTGTTGGCCAGTACAGAGGAACATTAAAACCGGTGTTACACACCAAGAACCTAACAGCCTTTTGAACTTTTTGCTCTACATCATTTGAACGACTCACTTAAGTCTTGATGTGCTTGCTATAAATTTTCTCTTTTGAGATTGTATCTATACTAAACAATTACTGTTTGTCTACAGTGCAAGGGCTCTGTTGTTTCTATACAATTTGTGTGGATCTCTATGGTCCCACGTTGAGCGGTTACGAGGGATTACCGCCCGCCCCATTTTGCCTGGACTAATGTACTCCTGAATAGCATATAGCTTGCGGTAACTTTGGTGTGCGCCTGCTCAACTCTGGAACAACCCAAAAACCCTCCCAGTTGTTTTTGTAGAATTCATTTTAACTTTATTATTTTCGGTCCTGAAGAAATGCCGCTCGATTCCATTTTTTGGGACTGTAAGGCAAGAAACATGTTGACCACACAAGAGCAACTACTTAAAACATTATTGTACTTAGTCGTCATCACCTTTTTAATCAGGGTAGGGTGCAAAATTATTAAAGTAGTGGCCATGACAACCGTCCCCTGTTTTAATTTACCTATTCCATACACTACACTTCTACACCTTAGGGCCCCACACACGCACTCACCAAACAACAAGGATAAAAGATCTCCACCAAAGAGCCCCCACTGAGGGTGCCCATCGGGTATTGCACCACCGACCCGACGAGGAGCATGCCCAATGATGAAGCATGACACCTAGCGGACTGGGTGTGTGAGGGCACTCTATCCGAAAGGAGGAATTCCCCATCCCCCTTTTGGACATACCACCCTGTAGGTGTTCACCTTATAGTCACTGTATCAACCCTGTAGGAACTGCATACCAATTCCTTTGTTCTCAAGATTTTTTAAACATCTTATCCCTAAATAACGTAAATTTCTTTGCACTTATGCAAAGGACTTATAAGTTAGAACAACATTCATTTTTCTTACCCAGAAGATCCTTGTGTAACATCAAGCGGTCCAAGCAAGTACTCTCTATTGGTTTCCACAAGAATGCTGGCGTTGTCTCAATAATTACACCGACAATATGTATAGAAAGCGACTACCGTCATGAGGTAATTGAAATTTTTATGGTCAAGTATGTCCCCTAACGTGTACCCCAACGTCTCCATGTACGAGTTTAAAGTGCATGTAACTTCCCTCCACAACCGAATCTGATGACGCAAATACATTTGCGTCCAACGTTAACATGTCCTCTATCAGATCCACCATGAATGGATCGATTATTCAGTTCCTAAGTATGCCTTGCCAACGTCTTTACATGGTGCACTTTCACGTTTTTCTTGGCTCTGCCGAGCTAGGCCCTGATTTTTGCCTTCGAACCACTTCTGTCTCTGCCACTGAAAGCTGCAGCATGGAGATGCATCCCTGACCCCTGCCTTACTTCCTGCCAAGCGAAGCGGTGCCTGGCTCGGCCTGGCCTGCCTGCCAAAACAGTATTTTGCCTTCAAGTTATCAGCGTAGCCAGTTCAGCCTCCTCGAAAACACATTCCAGTCTAGTGAAATAGGTAAACAGCTCCCCGGCTGCAGAGCAAAGGGCCAAGCCTTCCTGTCTCCTTCATGTAATTCATTGCTCCCGTTACCATGGTAGGCCCATGGCCGCGTGCATTGCACTTAGACACATATGCATTCAGTATAGACTAGCCTCTGCCCGAGAGACCTTTTACTTCAGATTAAACATCCTCCAAATACAAGATATCAGATATGTTATAGGAACAGGTCGAACGGACATGCCAGACTTCTGTCTCTTCTACTAGTGCTAAAAGTCAGACCCTCCGCTTTCCCCAGATATACGTCAATCACACGTCATATACCCCCTGCGCGCGCACCCAGGTCATAGGTTTCAGCTGACTCTGCAGAATCCTCTACGCATCCACCCACTTATGACACTTTTCTGTGACGTTTCCAGCACACGCCTCCGTGCACACCCTTGTACACGCCTTTTTGCTACACACATGTGTTCTTATCATATACATTTCACTTGTCACGCCTACTGTATCCTTTGCCATTGTGTGTTTTACTATATATGTCATGTACTGTTAATACATCGTTGACATCTTTTTGCCATCATTGCATATACCCCCGAACCCTTGTATTGATGGAATTGATTTCCATGGCTCGAGCCATCCCGATTAAAGCCCGTATGACTCAGACACCACGGACTCTGCCTCTCATTTGATTGAGCTATACTTTTACATGTCAGTAATTATACGGAAAAATTGACCGGTAAATTATATTTACCACAGTCACGTCATAACTGTCTTTAGACGGCCGCTATCTTGGAGTGGCATATTACCAAATTTCGTCATTTTAAGCCCATCTTATTATTTCCATTTAAACAAATTCTGACTATCGTCAAATATTTTTGTCTGTTCACAGGCGAATAAGTAAAAATTATATTCGACTTTAATCTACTCACAAACAAATGTGCGTTTTACATGGGGCATACTGGATTACTCTAGTTGTAAGTCGAAGTCTATAATGATATTGTATGGATTTATATGCCTATTTGTGGAAAGACAGTTTCTCCAGTATTGGGGTATCTTTCATAGATTCACATGCTTAAATTATTCCCCGTCGTCGAACTGGGAGTCCCAGGGTACAGAAAAAGCAGTAAGTAATGACTTTAATATTAAAGTTGATAGAGAAAAACATTTGTTTTAACATCTCGTCATAGTCATTAGGAATGGTCCAAACTCCAGCAAATCGGGTGACAGCACCCTATAGAACCCTATCAACAGAAGTTCCAGGCTCCCAGATTTTCTGCTGCATGTTGTGTGAAGGAAGTCTCCCTGAGCTCTGCTCAGTACTTTTCTCTTTGGCCTACTGAATTTTTTTCTCCTCTTCAGAACAGCATGTCTTCTTCAAAAAGATCTCTCTTCAGGCATTGTGACTCTTGTATGAAACTCAAACTTTATTCGGATGACCCCACAAGAAGTGTATCTACTGCCTTCACCCTGATCATGAGGTGAGAGACTGTAAAACTTGCAAAACTTTCTCTCAAAAGACTTTGAGAGATAGAGAAGGACGTCTTCTGTGGCTACAGAAGTTGAAAACTAAAGTCAATCCTCTGTCTAAAGAGGATAGTGATTCCTCCCTTAAAACTACTGCTTCAAAAAAGAGGGCAAGTGAGGCCTGGTTGGTGTCTCCTAAGGCTATTAAGGTGCTAAAGAAACATCACCACACCTTAAAATCTGATGACCAGCCTTCCTCTTCTAAAACGAAGCCAGCTTCTCATAAGGGTCAATCTATGCCCTCTACTACTTCTAAAGCCTCTTCAAAAATAAAAGCAGACATCCAGTTCTCTACCAGACGGTTCTGTCACCTCAAAAAGACACTCCGTCGACGAAAGCCGCCACAACTATGACGACTATGTCTACTTTCTCTTCACCTCAGTCCAAGCACATCATGTCGTCGTCCTCTTCTCTGTCGACTATACTCTCTGTAAGGCTGAGACAATCTGCGTAGATGGCAGCATCGTCTTCAACGTCGACGAAGAAAAAAGGACTTCTGTTTAAAAAATCGTCGACGGATCTTTCATCACCGCTGTGGCTGTCGGCTCTGAGGAACAAAAACTCTCGTCAATGGTAGCCTCATCGAAAGAGCCGAAGACTATGGACATTGATCTCCGTCGACTATCTTCGTCGACGTCCAAACTGTTGACGAAAACTTTGTCGTCCACGGTTCGTTTCACATTGTCGTCGTTGTTGGTCCTGTTTCGATTTTGCCCGCATCTCACAAATATATTTCTGATTCTGCATCAATGAAGACGAAAACTGCCCATTACACAGTTTTGTCAGCTACAGTTCCTCACTCTAAAAGAAGAGCTTCTCAAGAAGTGATTTTGCCAATCCGCACTTCTCCAAGAAACGTGTCCCTCTGTCCTCCAGAACAAATATTTGATTATGTAGACGAGGAGGATGATTCAGAGGATGATGGCATGTGTGGTGCGGCTCGCAGTCCATCAGACCTTTGAATAAAGTGCCAGGATGATGAGTATGAAGAGTATGTTTACTATTCTCAGGACCCCAACCAAGATAGGCAAAGGGAACAAATCATTCAAATGTCTGTTTCCCTAGTATCAAATCTGTAACATACGGTGAAAGATTACTACCACAGATTCCCTTCTTCAGAACAAGCATCTTCAGTTCCTCAAACTCCTATCATGCAGCTTTCCTTGGTAATTAGATCTCCTTTTTCTCCACCAACTGTAGCAATGCAACCACAGGATCAGGAGAATCATACCACTGATGATGAGAGAGAGGAGGGCGAACTGGAGGAGGTATGACTACCTAACGAGTGAGACAGCTACCAAATACAAACACCATCTCCTTCCACCCCACCTCCAATAGATTCGCCTCTCGAAGATCTAGGGGGTTTTCCAACCCTTATGGAGAGAGCAACAAAGAAGTGTTAGCTTCCCACGGTGACCAAACAAGCTGATTGTTTTCTTCAGGATTTGAAGAAACAGACCAAAAGACAGATTCGCTCAATCCCCATAGTGGATTTTATATGGCAGGAAGGCTTAAAAGTAATGAGAACACCAGCCTCAATTCCAGCAGTCTTACCTAAATTGGAGAAGTATGAGCCGCCGGACAATTTGCCTGCCTGCCTGCCTTATAGGCCAACCTAAGCTGTATTCAGTCATTTCACAAGCTGCCGAGCGTCATGCCAGAAATCCTGCTTTTCCTCTGTCTGCCTCCCAATAGAGACGGAAGGCGTCTTGACTCTATTGGTAAAAAGTTCTCCACCATGGCAGCAACCACTGTTAGAGTGGCCAACTCTCTTGCCATTCTGGGCAGGTACAACTGCCAAATGTGGTCAGACAATTTGCCTTTTATTGAAATGTTGTCTAAAGACTCAAAGCTGAGGCGATGACAGTTCTTCTTCAGGAGAGAGAAAAGATCCATGCTGAGATTGACTGCGCCTTGGATGTTTCATCAACAGGTTTCTGTCAAATGCTGTGGCGGCGGTCCTGAGACGTCAGGGCTGGTTAAGAGCTACTTCTTTCCGGTAAGAAGTTCAGACAAAAATCATTGATATGCCTTATGATGGCGAATCCCTATTTGGTCACCACATTGACGGAGCCCTTCAAACTATTACAAAGATACAGATACTGCAAAAGGCTCTAGGCACACTGCAGTTCAAGAAGCAGTCTTTTTGTGGAGCCAAAGGACTTGGCTTGTCTCCTTTTTGGGGGAGTTACAGTCCATACAAGCAATACCAGCCGTATCAAGGACAGTCTCAATATTCATCATCACAACATCAGCAGTCGTACAAACAACCTCCTGCCACTTCCTAAAAGCACTTTAGAGGCAAGACTTCCTTCCGAGGCAGAGAACAAACCAAGAAATAGGGACAAAAGCCCAGTTCCCGCCACATTTCCCACCAATCCTACCAAAATTGGTAGAAGAATTTTCTTTTTCCTCCCTGAATGGTATACAATAAGACAGATGGGTTCTAGATATAGTTTCCAATGGTTACACTTTGGAATTTCAAAAGATCCCTCTGAACTGCCCACCCCTACGTACTCCCCCATCATCTAAAAGAACTGTTATCTATACTATTATAAGAGAGAACAGAAACCTTTAGGCAAGGTAAACTCGGGAACCACAGCACCAATCCACACATCCAATACATTGTTGTAATCCTCAGGGTGTGTAGATGGACATAGGCTGCATAAAATAGAAAATAAACGTAAATTAAAAAATTAAAGTTAAAAAATAAAGTAGTCCCCTAAAACAAGCGCCGGCCGCGACGTAGCGCTGACCGCGACCTACACCTGCGTGATGACGACAGGCGGGGAGGAGCGGTGACGTGCGGCGAGGAGTGACGTGCGGCGAGGAGTGGCGCAGCGGCTCAGGTAAGGCGAGGCGGGAGGCAGTCCGGGCAATGTCGGGGCGGGCGGGGGCCCGGGAGTGGGGGCTAAGTCCGGAGCACAGCTGAGGTAAGGCAGAGGCGGGAGGCAGGCGGGTTGCAGCGGTATAGGCAATGTCGGGCGGGAGGGCGGGAGGCCCGGGCGGGCGGGGGGCCCAGCCTGGACTAAACAAATGCTCAAAATGCAGCCCCCAGCCCCCTTCTGCCCCCGGGCAACGCCGGGGCGGGCTGCTAGTCTTAGATAAAGATAATATCTGAAAGAGACACATTAGTGATAGATTCCTTACCTTAGAATATCCCCAGGCGTCAGACTGGATCCGGAAACTTTTGCGTAGCAATACCCCTGCGCGTCGGTAGGCGTCGTCTGCGGCTCCGCGTCCGTCGTCGGCGTCGTTAGCGCCGGAATGACGTCATCGGAGTACTTAGATGCCGCCCATGCTCGCTTGATTCAGTTCTTCTTTTTTCCGCGCCAGCTAGCGCAGATCCGGAGAAGCTCTACCCCCAGTCACTTTTTGACTGAACTTCTGATCTTTTTGATCATTTCTTTCTTTGAGTCCTCGACTCTATCGATGCCGGTAGGGATGCCAGAGTTCAAACCCTGCTCGAAGTGCGACCGACTGATGTCGGTCACGGACCCCCATTGCCGGTGCCTGAAGTGCCTAGGCCTCGACCACGACGACCGCACCTGCTCCGACTGCCGGGCCCTTATGTCGAAGGCTAGGCGGGAGCGCTCCCGCAAGCGAACGGAGCTCCGGCAGTCGTCCCCGCCCCGTTCCAGGTCCCGGTCCCGGTCCCACGGGAGGTCCAGGGAGCGGTCGCGGGGTCGGAGTCATCGCAGCTCCAGGAGTGGACACCGGTCGTCAGGCTCCAAGTCCTCAGGTAAGAGGCATGAGAGGTCGGAGAGATGTCATCGTCATCGTTCCTCCGACCCACCCCGACGCTCGCTCGATGAGACCGGGGGTTCGGGCGACACCGCCCAGGTGGCTCCGCGGGAGTCGCAAGGGTCGCCGTCTGCCCCGCACCTTCGGGTCCCTGGGCACGGCGCGACGCCGGAGGAGATCGAGCGGTACCTCATGGCCATGAGAGCCCTCCCTCCTCAGTCGGGTTCCGTGGCGCCTTCGGGCCCAGCAGTCCCGACCGGAGGCCCTAGCGGGTCGGGTGCTTCGGCCCCGACGCCGTCGGGTACTCCGGTCCCGACGCCGCCGGTGACTTCGGTCCCACCGCCGCAGGACCTCACCGGATCCGCTTCCAGATCCAGGTCGTCGCCTTACGACCTCACCGGCGCCGGCCCCACGGGTGTCGCCCCCGGTACCCGTTGTGGGCGCCGTTGTGAGAAGTTGGCCTGATATATGATGCTCACTAATTCTGGGGCAAAGCTATACTAACTTGAGGTAAGTAATAGGAGGCCCACGGAGCGCGTGTGCAGAGTGTGAACTCACACGCGAGATGCGTACAAACGTCTATGGACAGTACAGTTTAAAGAAAAGGTGAGTACGGACGTCCCTGACTAGATAGGACTAAAACGACTGGAACTGGACACTAGGGGAGTCAAGCTACCCTTGAGCACCGAAATGCTTGTGTTACCTCACCCACAGGCTGTGGGTGCATAGGTGCCAAGTCGTGTCGGGTTCCGGCGTTGAAGTCTATGGAGCCTGAAAGAAAATGTGTGGAACCAGGAGTGGAACCAGATGTCGTCGCCGCGATCAGGTGAAGGTGGGCGCTTGTCTCTGCAGCCACGTGGACCAGGTGGTGTCTTCGACGACCAGGATGGAGGCACGCAGGCTCTCGCTGTTGGCGGTTTCGGCTTCGGATTCGGAGTCAACAGGCCTTGGCAAAGGCAACCCACGCGGTGAGTGGAAACGGCGTCTGGAGTGGACCAGGAGGGTCCGGGGTGCTCCTCTTTTGGAAGGGAGCAAGGGCCAGTCTGGAGCAACCAGACCAGCAGTGAAGTTGTCGGGTTTCGTCGTCTAGGAGGTCACCAGCCAGACGGCAAGTGACCAGACAACGCGTCGAGGAGCAAACAGGCAGAAGGGCCCCACGCAGATCTCGTGGATGCTGGAGGGCTGGTCTTCGGTGCAGGAGCTGCTCGGGGTCGGGGCTTCTCAGTCCCCAAAGCACTTGGACGAGGAGGCCTCGGAAGTCGTGCTGGAGTGAAGTGCTGCTTCTTTCAAGATGGCCGGTCCCACGTGTCTCGTCGCACCCACAGATCTTAGCTGTGCTGCAGATGTAGGTAGAGGTCAGAGAGGTCTGGGAGTCCGGGTCTCGTCGGGCTCTGAAGTCTGGATCCTTGCAGGAAGACGACAAAGTGAGGCTGCTGTACGCTGATGGTGCCTGCTTGTGCAGGGTGGACACTCCTTGCCCACAAGGGAGATTTCTTCAGTCTTCTGTGGAGCAGAACGTCGAAGTCCAGAGTTTCTTCTTGTAGAGTTGATCAGGATAATCTAATTTGGAATGGGACTAGCTCCTACCTTTATCCGGCTAAAGGGGGGCTGCACTACGACTAGGTCCCTCCTCTGGATGGGACCAGGAAAGGGGTGGTTACACCCCCTTTCCTTTGTCCGGTCTTGCGCCAGCACTGGGGCTGGAGTGCCCCAGGAACTTGTTTAGACCGGTGTATGCACAGGACACCTTGTGTGCCCCAGGCATGTCTCAATCCTTTCAGCCCTGTCCTACCTAATACACAAAATCCTGTCTGGGGTGGTGCTAGCACCTCCCAAGGCAGGAAACCCTTTGTCCAAGCCTCCCTCGCTGGAAGGACTCCCAGCAGCAGGATGTCAGACTTGTCTGTGGTGGCAGCATCCATTTTGTGATGCTGAGGCTTGAGTTAACTTTAACCGGGGTTCACAGTTACATACATGTTGTGTCCCTCTAGAAGGGTGGAATGCTACCCCCGTCTCCAGAATTGGCAAGGGGGTAGTATTCCAATTCGTATGACACCTTACTCGACATGTTTTGGTAATGCTATACCAAAGTTAGCATTTGACCGTGAGGTTCATAATGCACTTAAGAGTATATGGTATAGCGTTATCATGGAACAGCTATTAGAACTTGGTTCCGCAAGCTGAAAACGGGCTCAGCTCATGCCGGAGCACCATCTCACATAATTCCAAGCACTCTGCCTTCAGGATTGATAAGGCCTGCCATAGGAGTGACTGATAGGAATATATGTGTCCATTTTAGGTTTAGATATAGGCAACTATATCTAAAGCAAAGGGTGATTACACCACCTTGTCCCAGCTGTCGTGCAGCCAGTTGTGTCTGTTTAGATGGCCAGCCAGGGGTGGCATAATACATGCTTCAGCCCCTGGTAGGCCCTGGGTACACCTATGCCCTGGGTACCCATAGTACACTGTACAGGGACTGATAAGGTGGCCCAGTACCAATTGGTAAATGCACCTAAGGTACATGGTTGTCAATTTAGAGAGAGAACAACTAGGCTGTGGGTCTGATTAGCAGGCCCACAGCCAGGGAAAGTCGTAAACCATTGAAGCAAAAAGCAAAAATCGGGGGTGACCATAGGATTGCAGACCCTACTCTCCTACAGCCGTCCCCAATGTTCCCTACGGTCCGACTCTGGCGCCGAAACGGCACCGCTGGGCGCCGCTTCCGACGGCCTTTAGAGATTTTTATTTCCATGAGGAGGCCCCGTCTGCTGATCCTGTTCTACAGGAAACGGGTGACGAAGATTGGGAGGGGTCTGAGGACCCTCTGGCACTGGAATGCCAGTCTCAACAGGACTGGACATATGAGCTTGGGGAGGCCAGTGGTGCTGACACTTCGCCAGACACTGGATTTGTCTCCCCTCCGACCGTGGCTTCGGAGGCGGGGTCTACATATAGTGTAGTGTTGACGAGGGCAGCCAAGGCCTTAAACCTTGAGCTCCCCGTTGCGGCCGTGAGGACTAACCTCCTCACCGAGGTCCTCAAACCGCAGTCAAGCTCCAGTGAGCTTCTGCTGCCGTTCAATGAGGCCTTGTGTGACGTTCTAGTGGGCACTTGGTCCAAGCCCACCACAGGTCCGCCTGTGGATAGGGACGTGGCCAGACGCTACCGCCCGGCCCCGGGCGACCCTTGCTTTTTGTCCACCCATCCCACCCCCGAGAGCCTGGTTATCCAGGCCTCTAATTCCCAGACCGCATTCCTTACGGCCCCGCCCGATCGGGAATCCAAGAGATATGAACAGTTTGGGAAAAAGGTGTTCTCGTCCCTAAGCTTAGGGTGGCGGTCTGTCAATACCGCCTGTCTCTTGGGCCGCTACACCCACACTCTGTGGGACACGGTTGCGGAAGTGCTGCCAGAGTGCCCGTTGGAGGTCCGGGCTAAACTCGGCCAGGCCCTTGTGGAAGGCCGAGATGCAGCGCGATATTCCATCCGGTGTGGGCTGGATAGCCAGCCCACACCGGAGAAGTGGAGAAGTGTGGCTCAGGGGTTAGAGGCGGCAGACCTGGAGCTTGAGTTCGGCCCTGGACCAGGGTTCAATTCCCCGCCTCGGCGGGTCTTGGGCTCAAAAAATTCCACGGACTCGTTAATTCTCGCTCCAGTGCCTTCTCGACTGACGGGCTCACACTCTGCGACTCTGGGCAATAGCTTGCTTAATCACCACATCGGCCCCTCGCGGTGGGATGCCTGGCTTTCACCTTGTGGATACCCTGCCAGGGTTATCTCACAGGGTAATACCAGGACGGGTTCCCTAAGCAAGCGCGGAGATGCCCCAGGGTAAGTCATGCGCTATATAAGCTTCATTCATTTCATTTCATTTCATACCACGGACTCGCTGGGCAGGGCGATGGCCACGACGGTGGCGGTTCGACGCCACGCCTGGCTGAGGTCCGCCAACTTCTCGGCCGATGTCCAGAGCACTCTTCTGGAAAGGCTGTTTAAAGGCTGTCGCCTCTTTGGCGACAAGGCAGACGCACTGTCAGGTCAGACAGGTGGGTGCTGTGCTGCAAATCGTCCGAAGGGGCTACTCCCTCCCCTTCGAGGCGACCCCTCCAGCCATGCCACCCCAATTCCACCACGTGTCGGGGGATAACTTGCAACTTCTGCAAGAGGAAGTCACGGCCCTCTTGGCCAAGGGGGCCATCGAGCGCGTTCCTGAGCCAGAATGAGGGTGAGGTTGTTACTCCCACTACTTTCTGGTACCCAAGAAGGGAAAAGGGAGCCTACGCCCTATCTTGGACCTACGGGACGTCAACGGCTTCCTCCGGAAGGAGAAGTTCAAGATGCTGACTTTGGCTCAGGTCCTGGCTGCCCTAGACCCTGGAGACTGGATGGTAGCATTGGACTTGCAGGACTCTTATTTTCACATCCCCGTCCTGCCGGCCCACCGGCGTTACCTGCGGTTCACGGTAGGCCAGGAGCACTTTCAGTTCACCGTGCTCCCTTTCGGCCTTACCAGCGCCCCACGGGTGTTCACGAAGGTGATGGCGGTGGTCGCAGCTCATCTGCGCAGGTCAGGGGTGTCAGTCTTCCCCAACGTCGACGACTGGTTGTTGAAGGCGGGCTCGCCCCAGACAGTCGTCAGCCTCCTCCAGACTACGGCCGACCTCCTTCACTTGCTGGGGTTCTCCATCAACGTGCCGAAGTCGCACCTGTGTCCTTCTCAGAAGCTCTTCTTCATCGGAGCGATTCTAGACTCGGCGCAGTTTCAGGTTTACCCACCCGAACAGCGGGTTCGGGATATACCGGCTCTAATTCCCATCTTTCAGCCTTTATCCCGAGTCTCGGTCAGGTTGACGCTGCGGCTTCTGGGGCTGATGGCCTCCTGCATCCTTCTGGTGCATCACGCCCAGTGGCGGATGCTGGCTCTGCAGTGGGACCTGAAGTTTCAGTGGGCCCAGCATCGCCCTGATGCTGGGCGGAACTTGTCCGATCAGGTCTTGATCTCGGAGGGCACTGCGAGACAACTTCAGTGGTGGCTCACGGACCGCGATTGGGTCAGTGGCAGATCCCAGTCCCTACCCCAACCGGAGCACGTGGTTGTGACGGACGCATCCCTCCCGGGCTGGGGAGGCCACATGGGAGAGGCGGAGATCAGAGGCCTCTGGTCGCCGGCGGAGTCCCGGCTCCATATCAACCTTTTGGAGCTGCGGGCGATTCGTCTAGCACTGAAGGCATTCCTCCCCTCTGTCCAGGGGAGTGTAGTGCAAGTGTTCACGGACAACACCACCGCCATGTGGTACTTCAACAAATAGGGCAGGGTGGGGTCGTGGACCCTATGCCAGGAGGCTCTGCGCCTCTGGCAGTGGCTGGAACTTCAGTGCGTGACCCTGGTGGTTCAACACCTGGCAGGCTCTCTGAATGCCAGGGCGGACGAACTCAGCCTTCGGTGCATGATGGATCACGAATGGCGTCTGAACTCGGACGAGGCGCAAGGCCTCTTTCAGCAATGGGGAGAGCCTTGGTAAGATCTATTGGCCACAGAAGAGAACGCGCAATGTCATCCGTTCTGCGCGTTGGAATTTCCAAGGCGGCACTCGCTCGGAGATGCTTTTCGTCGCGAGTGGAGTTGCGGTCTATTGTATGCCTTTCCGCCTATACCACTTCTGCCCAGAGTGCTGAAGAAGATCAGGCGCGACCGGGCCCAGGTTATCCTTGTGTCTCCGGACTAGGCACGAAGATACTGGTATCCCGAGCTACTCAGCATGTCAGTCGATCCCCCGATTTGTCTGCCTCTTAAGGAGGACCTTCTGTCGCAGCAGCAGCAGGGGACGGTTCTGCACCCGAACCTGTCCAGTCTCCACCTACAACCTTGGAGATTGAGCGGCGGCAGTTGAGGCCATTTGACTTGCCTCCCGAAGTCTGTGATATCATTCTGGCAGCCAGGCATCCCTCCACAAAGTCGGTATACGCCTGATTTGTGGCATGGTGCACAGCAAAGGCTGTGGACCCACTCTCTGCACCCCTTTCTGATGTTCTCCTCTTTCTTCTTTCCCTTGCCCAGCAGGGCTCTGCTCTGGGCACTCTCAAGGGGTACCTTTCTGCTCTTTCCGCCTTCTTACGGCTACCTGACCAGCCTTCCTTCTTCAAGTCCCCCATTGTAAATAGGTTTTTGAAGGGCATCACTCACATGTTTCCTCCTGTTCCTTTCGTGATGCCCCAGTGGGACTAGAATCTTGTACTTACTTATCTAATGTGTGCTCCCTTTGAGCCACTCCATAACTGTCCTCTACGTCTTCTTACCTTGAAGACTGCTTTCCTGGTTGCCATCACCTCTGCCAGAAGAGTGAGTGAGCTCCAGGCTCTTTCTTCTACACCTCCTTTCCTCTCTGTTCATCCGGACAAGGTTGTGTTGCGGACAAGACCTTCCTTTCTGCCCAAGGTTGTCACGGCCTTCCACATCGGGCAGTCCATTACTTTGCCCACCACCTTTCTGCCTCCGCATCCCTCAAAGGAGGAAGAGCGGCTCCACCGTCTGGATCCAAAACGTGCGCTCTTCTATTACCTAGATCGCACACGCCAGTTCCGGGTGGATGACCAACTCTTCGTTGGTTACGTGGGCGCTAAGAAGGGAAAGGCGGTGCACAAGAGGACCATCTCGAGGTGGATCATCTTATGCATCCAGGCATGTTACTCCATGGCCAAAAAGGAGCCCCCTGCTGGATTTCGGGCTCATTCTACGCGGGCCACGGCGACTACAACTGCCCTGGGCCGAGGAGTGCCCTTGCAGGACATTTGCCAGGCAGCTACGTGGGCCTCGCTGCACACGTTTGCTAGACCCTACTGCCTGGACAGCCAAGTCCGGAGGGATGGCTTCTTTGGCCGTTCCGTCCTCCAGGACTTCCTGGTGTGATTATTGGTTCGCAGACCCACCACCG
The DNA here is from genome assembly GCF_964263255.1 of Lissotriton vulgaris. Taxonomy (NCBI): domain Eukaryota; kingdom Metazoa; phylum Chordata; class Amphibia; order Caudata; family Salamandridae; genus Lissotriton; species Lissotriton vulgaris. The sequence continues at coordinate 1,985,737,246 of NC_141691.1, read as the reverse complement.
GGGTTGGTATTGCTGGGGTATCTATTCTAAGGTAAGGAATCTATCACTAACGTGTCTCTTTCAGATGCACAAGTTACTACTTGTGTAACGATATATCTGTAAGAGACATTAGTTAGTGATAGATTCCTTACCGACCCACCCATCCTCCCCGTTCTGCGAACCGATATCTAGGGTTAAGGTCATCCCCTTTCAGGGCCCTAGTTTCATGGCACCAGTGTTGGTTCTATCATGGCTCTGCGTATCTGGCGCGGAAAAACTGTGTATCAGAACTGACGTCAGCGCGCATGGGCGGCGTCTAAGTACTCCGACGACGTCATTCCGGCGCTAAAGACGCCGACGACTTACGCGGAGCCGCAGACGACGCCTACCGACGTGCAGGGGTATTGCTATGCAAAAGTTTCCGTATCCAGTCTGATGCCTGGGGATATTCTAAGGTAAGGAATCTATCACTAACTAATGTCTCTTACAGATATATCGTTACACAAGTAGTAACTTGTGCTTTTGCTGTAAACCGAACATGAGATAACAATTTGTAAATAGAAGACGGCAGAAGGTGTAACATTCTAAAACTTTCTTTGTTACTGCAATGGAAATTGTTTCTAAATTGTAAAATAACAGTGGCAAGACAATAAGCGTTATAAGTCTTACATTGTATCAGTAAAAAACTCTGCTACAGATAGAGGATAATTGTTAGAGCTATGGAAACATTTGCAAGTATTAAAAGCAAGTGAAGCATGTGAGAAGTTGACCTGATATATAGTGCTCACTATTCTAGTGATCACTGTGTATCATACCAAACGACCCTTATTGATGATTGGCTGTAAGTCAACCTTATAGACCAGCTATCCTAGTAGCATGGACAAGAGCAGTCTTTAGGCTAAACTCTAGAGGGCGTGTTAAGCCAGCTGTTATACCATCACATATACCCCTTGAACACCAAGTGAAAGGACACCACACAAGTTGTTATGAAAAGAAAAGGATATTTATTTATAACAAGTCTACCCTGAACACTTTATGAGTCAGGGAGCTAAGCACAATACAAAACTCTTAAGAAAATACTTTAAGTTGCACAATTTACACAAATGCCCGAGGGGCACGAAAAACCATATACACTAAAAGTGGAATGCGAAATACTAGCAGGTAAGTAACAAGATCCAGAGGCTTCAGGATCGCTAGGACTACACTACTGAACCCTAAGGTTAGGAGCAGGAGGCCTAGGGAGATCGAGTGCAGAGTGTGCACTCTCACGCGGGATGCGGGACAAAGTCTATGGGTGCTAGTATTTGCAAAGTTACTGTTATCGGACTAATCCGACTAGATAGACTGAAAACGACAAAGGATCTGGACACTTGGATAGTGAACCTGCGTTGGAGCACCGAAATGCTCAGGTTACCTAGCCAAGGGGCTGCGGCTGCCAAGGGTTCAAAAGACGTCGGGAATCCTCGTTGAAGTCTATGGAGCCTGAAAGAAGAAGTTGCTGGCAGGCGACCAGTGAAGATATTCGGAGGGATCCAAGCCTGGATCGATGATGGAGACGACCTGAAAGCAGAGGGGACTCAGTTCTTATTCACTAGCCAGTGATTAGGTGGGCACCAGGATGGCACCGGATGAAGTCACCTCGACCAGTTGAGTGGGCGACGCTGGACTCTGCTGTCCCTCGGACCAGGAGGCGTTGTCGGCGCCCAGGATGGAGTTGCGAGCTGTCCCACGAAGGTGTCTGCTGTCGGCGATGCTGGACCCAGGATTGGGGCAACAAACCTTGGCAAAGTCAAGCCCACGCGGTGGAGTCAAGATGGCGTCTGGAGTGGACCAGGAGGGTCCGGGGTGCTCCTCTTTTGGAGGGGAGCAAGGGCCAGTCTGGAGCAACCAGACCAGCGATGTAATCGTCGTGGTTCGTCGTCAGGAGGGCCACTAGCCAGCAGGCAAGTGACCGGACAACGCGGTGAGCAGCAAAGAGCAGAAGGGCCCCACGCATGTCTCGTGGATGCTGGGGGGCTGGACTTCGGTGCTGGAGCTGCTCAAGGTTAGGGCTTCTCAAACCCCAAAGCTCTCACTCGAGGATCCCTCGGCGGTCGTGCTGGATAAGCGTCGTGCTGGTTTTGAAGATGGCCGGTCCCTCAGGTCTCGTCACACCTACGAATCTCAGCTGGGCTGATGATGCAGGTAGAGGTCAGCGATGCCAGGGAATCCGGGTCTCGTCGAGCTGGTCAGTCTTGATCCGGAGGATGGACGTGCAGCAAACCGCAAGCGCTTAGATGGTGCCCGCTGGTGCAGGGTGGCTACTCCTTAGCCACAAGGGAGAGTCTTCAGAAAAAGTCAAGAGTCCTTTTGTGGAAAGTAGTCCAGATTCAGAATTATCTAATTTGGGAAGGGGGCCCGCTCCTACCTTTATTCTAAAAAAAAAGGGGGCTGGCACGCGACTAGGTCCTGCCCATGGGTGGGACCAGGAGGGGGGTGGTTACACCCCTCTCCCTTGTCCGGACTTTGCCCAGCTCAGGGGCTGCTGTGCCCCTGGAACTGGTTTAAGCCGGCATATGCACAGAGAGCACCGGGGTGCCACTTGCAGTCACCTTCCTCTCAGCCCTGCCTACCTGGGATACACAAAACCCTGTCTGGGATGCTGCTAGCACAGCCCCTGACAGGAAACCCTTTGTCCAAGCTCTCCTCGCTGGAAGGACTCCCAGCAGCAGGAGGTCAGACTTGTGTCTGTGGTGGCAGCATCCATTTTGTGATGCTGAGGCTCGAGTTAACTTTAACCGGGGTTCACAGTTACATACATGCCGTGTCCCTCTGGAAGGGTGGAATGCTAGCCCCGTCGCCAGAATTGGTGAGGGGTTAGTATTCCAATTCGTATGACACCTTACTCGACATGTTTTGATAAAGCGATACCAAAGTTGGCAAATATCCGCGAGGATTATAAGGCACTTAAGAGTATATGGTACGCGTTATCATGGAACAGCTATTAGGACTTGTTTCCGCAAGCTGCAAACGGGCTCAGCTCATGCCAGAGCACCATCTCACATAATTCCAAGCACTCTGCCTTCAGGATTGATAAGGCCTGCCATAGGAGTGACTGATAGGAATACATGTGTCCATTAAAGTATTAAGTTTAAGGCCAACTACACGATAAATCTGTTAATTAAAGTAAAGTTATAAAATAGTTGCAAGTATGAAAAGCAAAGCTAAAAAAAACCTTGTCATTTTTAAACGGTAATACGAAAGCGTATTTGTATTGCAATGTAGTAAGTTACTTACCGTGTTTTTGCAACAGAGAAAGGTCAGCTCTCTATGTATACCTGATGCCGTTCTTCCGAGAAGTGTTTAGAATGGTTGCTCTACCACTTTAAGTACTGTAAAAGAGAAAAAAAGGGCAGTTACGTAAAATGAAAAACAAAAGAGGGCAACACTTGGTGTTTAAGAACAGCATGTCGGTAAGATGTTGTTTTCTAGTCGTATGTAAATGTTTGGGTGCGTGGCTTCTTTGTAAGGATGAAAGGGATGTCTAGGTGGGAGTGTATTTAATTGTCAGTGAGGATGTGCGAATTACGTGTGAAGTGAATGTAAAGCCTGTATGTAACACATAGTGGTGCAGTGAAAAGCAATGTGGCTCCAAGTTGTCTGCCTTTCCTACAAAGTCGTGTTTTAATAAAAATAAAAGGCAAGTATGGTATAAAGTTAAAAAAACATGCACTTTAAATACAAGTACGTAGATAAAATAAATAATTAGTCTTACCTTTAGGTAGTTTTTAACGGCATACTAATGTATATTGGAATCACAGTCTTCAATATATTAACACGAGCGACATAGCACCTTGAAAAGAAACAAACAAAATCAGAATCACGAAATTCACCAAACATTGCTTGCCTTAAATTGTGTTCTACAAGTACATAGCAAATAAAGTACTTAGTGTACGCTACTCTGTCTAACACAAGCTGCGGTGCCACGGTTTATGTAAAAGTAAAAAATACATCAAAAGCCAGGCAATATCGTTAACCTTAAATCTACAAGCATAGCTGCACGCTTCTACGAGGAAGCTTTCACTCGACGCTGCTGTGTGTTTCTAACATAAGCTACACTTCACCTGCAAACATAAAAATAAGATATCGAAAACTGCAATTTAAGTACGTTTCACTTACCTTAAATAGGCAACCATAGCAGCATGCATACAATTCGAAGCATTCACTCACCGATGCTGTGTTTGTAACATGCGCTACATTCTGCCTGCAAACAAAAAAAAAATCTATTAATTCAAAAGTGCAATGTAATAAGTACATATCACTTACCTTGAATCTGCTGCAATCCGAAGCATTCACTTGACGATGTTGTGTGTTTCTGAAATAAGCTACACTGAGCCTGCAAAGGAAAAAAAAATGAAGTAATTCCAAACTGCAATTTAGTAAGTAAGTATCACTTACCTTAAATCTGCAACAATCCGAAGCATTCAATTGACGATGCTGTGTGTTTGTACATTAGCTACATTCTGTCTGGAAAAAAAAGAAAAGCATTAGATGAGAAAGAAAGACAAGATGGCTTACCTGAGGCACGCAAACAGCAGCATACATACTGGGGAAAGCACTCCATGCACGCCGCTGAACTGAGACAACACAGGCCGGGGTGGACCTAGAAAAGAAACACAAACATGCATTAGATGATTAACAGCAGTTTCGTAAAAAAAACGTCTATTACGAATACCCTAAACCATTACCTATATATTTAAATAAACCTAATAATTATTACAAAAAAAGCAAACTCAAATTTTAACAATCACGTTCAATAAAACCCAAACACATTCCCTGATTTTTTTTTTTATTAACTACCAAAAAGAAATACATCATAACATCGAGTAGACTTAACTTACAGTAGTTGCAGTAAAGCGAACAAAACGAAAGCAAAATGTAAAGTAACACAGAGAATAATCCAACTAAGCCCAAAAAAATAAAGATATACATTCCAAAATACATTACGCTTACCTTTAAGTAGCGTAACTGGACAAAATATAGAATAAAACACGAACACATAGTTCTAGGAATTTATTACCAACTGTTAAAAAAGTACATAACAATACCCATTGGACTTACCTCAAAAAAGCTGCAGTAAGTAATACAAGGATAATACATCAAACCAAAAAAACAAACACTGAAAAAAGTAAATATATACATCTAAACATAGATTACACTTACCTGTATGTAGCATATTAACGACATCTGAAAGAGACGCGTTAGTGATAGATTCCTTACCTTAGAATATCCCCAGGCGTCAGACTGGATCCGGAAATTTTTGCGTAGCAATACCCCTGCGCGCTGGTAGGCGTCGTCTGCGGCTCCGCGTCCGTCGTCGGCGTCGTGAGCGCCGGGATGACGTCGTCGGAGTATATAGACGGCGCCCATGCGCGCTGACGTCAGTTCTTCTTTTTTCCGCGCCAGCTAGCGCAGATCCGGAAGAAGCTCTACCCCCAGTCACTTTTTGACTGAAAACTTTTTTGATCTTTTTGATCCTCTATTTAGTCGATTCTCGACTATCGGTGCCAGGGATGCCCGGGTTCAAGCCTTGCTCGAAGTGCGGCCGACTCATGTCGGTCACGGACCCCCATCGCCGGTGCCTGAAGTGCTTAGGCCTCGACCACGACGATCGAACCTGCTCCGACTGCCGGGCCCTGACGTCGAAGGCTAGGCGGGAGCGGTCCCGCAAGCGTCTCGAGCTGAGGCAGTCGGCCCCGCGCCGCTCCAGGTCCCGGTCCCGGTCCCACGGGAGGTCGAGGGACAGGTCGCGAGGTCGGAGTCATCGAAGTTCCGGGAGTGGACACCGATCGTCTGGTTCCAAGTCCTCAGGTAAGAGGCATGAGAGGTCGGAGCGACACCATCGATCCTCCGACCCCCCCCGTCGCTCGCACGATGCGACCGGGGACTCGGGCGACACCGCCCACGCGGCTCCGCGGGAGTCGCAAGCGTCGCCGCCTGCCCCACACCTTCGGGTCCCTGGACACAGCGCGTCGCAGGAGGAGGTCGAGAGGTACCTCATGGCCATGAGGGCCCTCCCTCCTCAGTCGGTTCCCGTGGTGCCTTCGGGCCGATCGGCTCCGTCTAGAGGTCCTTCCGGGTCGGGCGCTTCGGCCCCGACGACGTCGGGTACTTCGGGCCCGGCGCCGCTGGCGACTTCGGTCCCGGCGCCGCACGACCTCGCTGGATCCGGCTCCGGATCCGGGACCTCGCCGGTCGACCCTACGACCTCGCCGGCGCCGTCCCTTCAGGTGTCGTCCCCGGCGGCCGATGTGGTTGCCGCCCCCAATGTTTCCTACGGTCCTCCTCAGGAGTCGGAGGGGCGCCGCTGGGCGCCGATTCCGTCGGCCTTCGGAGAGTTCTATCTCCACGAGGAGGCCCTGGCTGTTAATCTTGGTCTCCAGGAGCCAGGTGACGAGGAGCAATGGGAGGGGTCCGAGGACCCTCTGGCACGTGATTGCCAGTCGAATCAGGACTGGACATATGAGCTTGGGGAGGCCAGTGGTATTGACACCTCGCCAGACACTGGATTTACGTCGCCCCCGACTGTGGCTTCGGAGGCGGGTTCTGCTTACAGTGTAGTGTTGACGAAGGCAGCTAAGGCCTTAAACCTTCAGCTCCCCGTCGCGGCCGTGAGGACTAATCTCCTCACTGAGGTCCTCAAACAGCAGTCCGGCTCCGCGGAGCCCCTCCTGCCGTTCAACGAGGCCTTGTGTGACGTTCTTCTGGGCACTTGGTCCAAGCCCGCCACAGGCCCCCCTGTGGACAGGAACGTGGCCAGACGCTACCGCCCGGCACCGGGCGACCCTTGCTTTTTGTCCACCCACCCCACCCCCGAGAGTCTGGTCGTCCAGGCCTCCAACTCCCAGACCGCATTCCCGTCGGCCCCGCCCGACAGGGAATCCAAGAGATATGAGCAGTTCGGGAAGAAGGTCTTCTCGTCTGTGAGCCTAGGGCTACGGTCAGTGAACACCAACTGTCTCTTGGGCCGCTACACCCACACTCTGTGGGACACGGTTGCGGAGGTGCTGCCACAATGCCCTGAGGAGGTCAGGGCTAAACTCAGCCAAACCCTTGCGGACGGCCGAGATGCGGCACGTTTTTCTATCCGGTGTGGGCTGGATACCACGGACTCACTGGGCAGGGCGATGGCAACGACGGTGGCGGTTCGACGCCACGCCTGGTTGAGGTCCGCCAACTTCTCGGCCGATGTCCAGGCCACCCTCCTGGACATGCCGTTTGATGGCCGTCGCCTCTTCGGCGACAAGGCAGACCATGCGCTGGAACGTTTCAAGGACTCCAGGGCCACGGCCAAGTCCTTGGGCCTTACGGCCCCACGCCAGCAATCGGGTGCCTTTCGCTCCTTTCGTGGCCACAGAAGGGGCGCCCCACCACGGACCGCCAGCCACACGCCGCAAAATATCCAGCAGCGCGGTGGCAGACGTGGGAACCGCCGCGGCGGTGGTCGGGGTCAGCGGCGAGGCCAGTCCACACCTCCCTCAGCAGCCCCCGCCTCAAAACCTTCCGAGTTTTCAGGCCCATGTGACGCCTGTGGGAGGCAGGGTTCGCCATCACCTCTCCCACTGGCATACAGTCACTTCGGACAGGTGGGTGCTGCAAATTGTCCGAAGGGGTTTCTCCCTCCCCTTCGAGTCTTCCCCTCCATCCATGCCACCTCAATACCACCGTGTGTCGGGGGATCACTTGCAACTTCTGCAAGAGGAAGTTTCGGCCCTCTTGGCCAAGAGGGCCATCGAGCGCGTTCCTGGGCCAGAAGTAGGACGTGGCTGTTACTCCCACTACTTTCTGGTACCCAAGAAGGGCAAAGGGGGCCTACGCCCTATCTTGGATCTGCGGAACGTCAACGGCTTCCTCCGGACGGAGAAGTTCAAGATGCTCACTTTGGCTCAGGTCCTGGCTGCCCTGGACCCAGGAGACTGGATGGTAGCGTTGGACTTGCAGGACGCCTATTTCCACATCCCCGTCCTGCCGGCCCACCGGCGTTACCTGCGGTTCACGGTAGGCCCAGAGCACTTTCAGTTTACCGTGCTCCCCTTCGGCCTTACCAGCGCCCCACGGGTGTTCACGAAGGTGATGGCGGTGGTCGCAGCCCATCTGCGCAGGCAAGGGGTGTCAGTCTTCCCCTACCTCGACGACTGGTTGTTGAAGGCGGGCTCGCCCCAGACAGTCGTCAGCCACCTCCAGACTACGGCCGACCTCCTGCACTTGCTGGGGTTCTCCATCAATGTGCCGAAGTCACACCTGTGTCCCTCTCAGAAGCTCCTTTTCATCGGAGCGGTTCTCGACTCGGCGCAGTTTCGGGTTTACCCACCCGAGCAGCGGGTTCGGGATATTCAGGCTCTGATTCCTGTCTTCAGACCGTTATCCCGGGTCTCGGTCAGGTTGACGCTGCGGCTTCTGGGACTGATGGCCTCCTGCATCCTTCTGGTGCGTCACGCCAGGTGGCGGATGCGGGCTCTGCAGTGGGACCTGAAGTTTCAGTGGGCCCAGCATCAGGGCAACCTGTCCAATCATGTCCTGATCTCGGAGGGCACTGCGAAGCAACTGCAGTGGTGGCTCACGGACCGCGACTGGGTCAGTGGCAGACCCCTCTCTCTACCCCAGCCGGAGCACGTAGTTGTGACGGACGCGTCCCTCCAGGGCTGGGGAGGCCACATGGGAGAGGCGGAGATCAGAGGCCTCTGGTCTCCGGCGGAGTCCCGGCTCCACATCAACCTTCTGGAGCTGCGGGCGATTCGTCTTGCACTGAAGGCATTCCTCCCCTCTGTCAGGGGGAGCGTGGTGCAAGTGTTCACCGACAACACCACCGCCATGTGGTACTGCAACAAACAGGGCGGTGTGGGGTCGTGGACCCTTTGCCAGGAGGCTCTGCGCCTCTGGCAGTGGCTGGAACATCAGGGCGTGACCCTGGTGGTTCAACACCTGGCAGGCTCTCTGAATGCCAGGGCGGACGAACTCAGCCGCCGGTGCATGATGGATCACGAATGGCGTCTGAACTCGGACGTGGCGCAAGGTCTCTTTCGACAGTGGGGAGAGCCTTGGTTAGATCTATTCGCCACAGAAGAGAACGCGCAATGTCATCAGTTCTGCGCGTTGGAGTTTCCAAGGCGGCACTCGCTCGGAGACGCTTTTCGTCGCGAGTGGAGCTGCGGTCTGTTGTACGCCTTTCCGCCTATACCACTTCTGCCCAGAGTGCTGAAGAAGATCAGGCGCGACCGGGCCCAGGTCGTCATTGTGGCTCCGGACTGGGCACGAAGATACTGGTATCCCGAGCTACTCAGCATGTCAGTCGATCCCCCGATTCGTCTGCCTCTTCGGGAGGACCTTCTGTCGCAGCAGCAGGGGACGGTCCTGCACCCGAACCTGTCCAGTCTCCACCTACAAGCTTGGAGATTGAGCGGCGGCAGTTGAGGCCATTTGACTTGCCTCCCGAAGTCTGTGACATCATTCTGGCAGCCAGGCGTCCCTCCACGAAGTCGGTATACGCCTGCCGGTGGAACAGATTTGTGGCATGGTGCGCAGCAAAGGCTGTGGATCCCCTCTCTGCACCCCTTTCGGAAGTGCTGCTCTTTCTTCTTTCCCTTGCCCAGCAGGGCTCTGCTCTGGGCACTCTTAAAGGGTACCTTTCTGCTCTTTCAGCCTTCTTGAGGCTACCAGATCAGCCTTCTTTATTCAAGTCCCCTATTGTGAGTAGATTTCTGAAGGGCATCACGCACATGTTTCCTCCTGTTCCCTTCGTGATGCCCCAGTGGGACTTGAATCTGGTTCTCACCTATCTGATGTGTGCTCCCTTTGAGCCACTTCATAACTTCCCTCTTCGTCTCCTTACTCTAAAGACGGCCTTCCTGGTTGCCATCACCTCTGCCAGGAGGGTGAGTGAGCTCCAGGCTCTTTCTTCTTCTCCACCTTTCCTGTCTGTTCATCCTGATAAGGTGGTGTTGCGTACACGACCTTCCTTTCTGCCCAAGGTTGTCACGGCCTTCCACATCGGGCAGTCCATCACCTTGCCCACCTTCTTTCCGCCTCCGCATCCCTCGAAAGAGGAGGAGAGGCTCCACCGTCTGGATCCAAAACGTGCGCTCTCCTACTACCTAGACCGCACTCGCCAATTCCGGGTGGATGACCAACTCTTCGTTGGTTACGTGGGCGCGAAGAAGGGAAAGGCTGTACACAAGAGGACCATCTCCAGGTGGATCATCTTGTGCATCCAAGCATGCTACTCCATGGCGAGGAAGGAGCCCCCGGCTGGATTGCGGGCTCACTCCACTCGGGCCACGGCAACGACAACTGCCCTGGGCCGCGGTGTCCCCCTGCAGGACATCTGTCAGGCAGCCACGTGGGCCTCGCTGCACACGTTCGCAAGACACTACTGCCTGGACAATCAAGTCCGGAGGGATGGCTTCTTTGGCCGTTCCGTCCTCCAGGACTTTCTGGTGTGATATTGGTTCGCAGACCCACCACCGGGGTTGGTATTGCTGGGGTATCTATTCTAAGGTAAGGAATCTATCACTAACGTGTCTCTTTCAGATGCACAAGTTACTACTTGTGTAACGATATATCTGTAAGAGACATTAGTTAGTGATAGATTCCTTACCGACCCACCCATCCTCCCCGTTCTGCGAACCGATATTTAGGGTTAAGGTCATCCCCTTTCAGGGCCCTAGTTTCATGGCACCAGTGTTAGTTCTATCATGGCTCTGCGTATCTGGCGCGGAAAAGCTGTGTTATCAGAACTGACGTCAGCGCGCATGGGCGCCGTCTATATACTCCGACGACGTCATCCCGGCGCTCACGACGCCGACGACGGACGCGGAGCCGCAGACGACGCCTACCAGCGCGCAGGGGTATTGCTACGCAAAAATTTCCGGATCCAGTCTGACGCCTGGGGATATTCTAAGGTAAGGAATCTATCACTAACTAATGTCTCTTACAGATATATCGTTACACAAGTAGTAACTTGTGCGTCTATACAGTTGGCTATAAAGTTAAAGAAAGAAAACATAAATACACTTACCTTAACGTAGCTGCGTCACACCGTGCCGTACCGTCCATTCTAGAACTCTACCGAACATAGCGATAACCGCCGATCCAATTAAAAACTTGCCCTGCCCTGCCGTAGCCAAATCAAGGACTTTGCACACAATACGAATAACAGCAGTTCCGTCAAAAAACGCCTATTTGCAACACTCTAAAACATTACCTATACATGAAAATAAACAGATTAACTATTATAAAAAACAAACTAAAATCTAGAAAAAATATAAGAAAAAAACATGAACACATTTTTCAAAACAAATTACTTACCTGTAAGTAGCGTTATCATGATCTCTATACAGATAGCTATAAAGCAATTACACACAAACCAAAAGTAGAAAAATACAGAAAAGACAATACATTCATGATGTTAACGAAATACATTTTGAAACTAAATACATATAAACATTAGACAAATATTGTACTTACCATAATTTAGCTGCGTCACCCTGTACTGTTCGTTCTGGAAACAAACCAAACATACCGATATCCGCCGATTCAACTAAAAAAACGAGACATGCCCTGCCGTAGTCAAAATTAGACACTTCCAACAAAATAGCAAAGACAGCAGTTTCGCAAAAACAACATAGATTAGCAACAACTGAAAACATAACCACAATATTCACAAAAAATAAATCAAAAACTATTACAGAAAGGCTCCCCAAAACATTAGTAAACAAACGAAAAATATTAAGCATTTACACATTTGTAATAAGACAGAAGACAGTCAGAATATATAATATAAACTTACCTCTAAGGGACTGCGTTTCGACGTGCTGTACGGTTCATTATATAACAGATTCAACACCACAAACACAAAAAGTAACAATTCACAGAAGCCTATTGTACGTTTTAAAACATAATTTAAAAAACTCAAACCTAATAAAACAAGCTAACTTACCTTGACATGCCACTACACGATTACAGGAAGTTTAGACAAAGTTCAACATTAAGAAATAAGAATTATTGTAACAAAAGCCAAATACATAAAAAAGCATACAAATGTTTAATCTAAACAACAACATCATTTATAACTAGAATATATAATGACATTAAACATTTAATAGACTTACCGGAAACTTTCTGCAGCCCGACTGAAAGTACAATCCCTTCTCCATTGTTAAAAAACATAGCAGCAACATGATTTTCCCAAGGTAATTTGGTTGACTTAACGTTTGGCCAAAGCTCCCGCAAAATATCAAGTCTCTGCTCAGCTCGGGCTTCGTCCGAATTTTAATCAAATACAAGATTGGTCTATGTGCTGTATGCTGGTCAGAGGAAGCGGTGCGCAGTTCCGAACTGAGGGACTAGGTGTCCCTGGACCAACATGCAGGAGGTGACATAGAAAGCGGTTCTACCTAGCCAGCAGCTTTTTTGTACCCCGCAACTCAGCTCAGCCCAATAGATTCCTGCTGCTATGGTCATTGTTCGATATGCCTTGAGAGCAGGGGAATAAAACTGCCTCCACAATTGTTTGAAAGTCTTGGGACAGAGTTGATATTACTCAAGATGTCCTCACTTTTCAATAATTGAGGGGACCAAGATATATTTTTGTCAAATCTGACCACCAAGTAATCCTAAAGATCTACATGATCCAATGGCCTTGTATACATTTTAAATGTATTCATCTGAAAGAGACACGTTAGTAATAGATTCCTTACCTGGATCCGGAAATTTTTGCCTAGCAATACCCCTGCGCGTCGGTAGGCGTCGTCTGCGGCTCCGCGTCCGTCGTCGGCGTCGTTGGCGCTGAAATGACGTCGTCGGAGTACTTAGACGCCGCCCATGCGCACTGACGTCAGTTCTTTTTTTCCGCGCCTGCTAGCGCAGATCCGGAGAAGCTCTACCCCTAGTCATTTTTTGACTAAAACTTTTGATCTTTTTGATCATTTCTTTCTTCGAGTCTTCGACTCTATTGGTGCCGGTAGGGATGCCCGGGTTCAAACCCTGCTCGAAGTGCGACCGACTGATGTCGGTTACGGACCCCCATCGCTGGTGCCTGAAGTGCTTAGGCCTCGATCACGACGACCGCACCTGCTCCGAGCTTCGGCAGTCGGCCCGCGCAACTCCAGGTCCAGGTCCCGGTCCCACGGGAGGTCGTGGGATAGGTCGCGGGGTCTGAGTCATCGCAGCTCCGGGAGTGGACACCGGTCGTCAGGTTCCAAGTCCTCAGGTAAGAGGCATGAGAGGTCGGAGAGGCGTCATAGTTTCTCCGACCCACCCCGACGCTCGCACGATGCGGCCGGGGGCTCGGGCGACACCGCCCACGCGGCTCCGCGGGATCGCAAGCATCGCCGCCTGCCTCACACCTTCGGGTCCGTGGGCACGACGCGACGCCAGACGAGATCGAGCGGTACCTCATGGCCATGAGGTCCTTCCCTCCTCAGTCGGGTTCCGTGGCGCCTCCGGGCTCAACAGGACTGGACATATGAGCTTGGGGAGGCCAGTGGTATTGACACTTCGCCAGACACTGGATTTGTCTCCCCTCCGACCGTGGCTTCGGAGGAGGGGTCTACATATAGTGTAGCGTTGACGGGGCGGCCAAGGCCTTAAACCTTGAGCTCCCCGTCGCGGCCGTGAGGAGTAACCTCCTCACTGAGGTCCTCAAACCGCAGTCAAGTTCCAGTGAGCCTCTGCTGCCGTTCAATGAGGCCTTGTGTGACGTTCTTGTGGGCACTTGGTCCAAGACCGCCACGGGTCCGCCTGTGGATAGGAACGTGGCCAGACGCTACCGCCCAGCCCCGGGCGACCCTTGCTTTTTGTCCACCCATCTCACCGCCGAGAGCCTGGTCATCCAGGCCTCTAATTGCCAGACCGCGTTCCCGTCGGCCCCGCCCGACAGGGAATCCAAGAGATATGAACAGTTCTGGAAGAAGGTGTTCTCGTCCCTAAGCTTAGGGCTGCGGTCAGTCAATACCGCCTGTCTCTTGGGCCGCTACAACCACACTCTGTGGGACGCGGTTGCGGACGTGCTGCCACAATGCCCGGAAGAGGTCCGGGCTAAACTCGCCCAAACCCTTGTGGAGGGCCGAGATGCAGCGCGTTATTCCATCCGGTGTGGGCTGGATACCACAGACTCACTGGGCAGGGCAATGGCAACGACGGTGGCGGTTCGACGCCACGCCTGGTTGAGGTCTGCCAACTTCTCGGCCGATGTCCAGACTACACTTCTGGACATGCCGTTTGATGGCCGTCGCCTCTTCGGCGATGAGGCAGACCATGCGCTGGAACGTTTTAAGGACTCCAGGGCTACGGCCAAGTCCTTGGGCCTCTCGGCCCCGCGCCAGCAATCGGGTGCCTTTTGCTGCTTTCGTGGCCACGGAAGGGGCGCCCCCACACGTGCTGCCAGCCACGCGCCGCAGAATGTTCAACAGCGCCGTGGCGGCGGTCAGGGACAGCGGCGAGGCCAGTCCACATCTCCCTCCGCAGCACCCGCCTCAAAACCTTCCGAGTTTTCAGGCCCATGTGACGCCTGTAGGAGGCAGGGTTCGCCATCACCTCTACCACTGGCGCACTATCACATCGGACAGGTGGGTGCTGCAGATCACCCGAAGGGGCTACTCCCTCCCCTTTGCGGCGACCCCTCCATCCATGCTACCGCAGTGCCACTGCGTGTCGGGGGATCACTTGCAACTTCTGCAAGAGGAAGTCGCGGCCCTCTTGGCCAAGGGGGCCATCGAGCGCTTTCCGGGGCCAGAAGTAAGGTGTGGATGTTACTCTCACTACTTTCTGGTACACAAGAAGGGCAAAGGGGGCCTACGCCCTATCTTGGACCTGCGGAACGTCAACGGCTTCCTCCCGAAGGATAAGTTCAAGATGCTGACTTTGGCTCAAGTTTTAGCTGCCCTGGACCCAGAAGACTGGCTGGTATCGTTGGACTTGCAGGACGCTTATTTCCACATCCCCGTCCTGCCGGCCCACCGGCGTTACCTGTGGTTCACGGTAGGCCAAGAGCACTTTCAGTTTACCGTGCTCCCCTTCGGCCTTACCAGCACCCCACGGGTGTTCACGAAGGTGATGGCGGTGGTCGCAGCTCATCTGCGCAGGTTAGGGTTATCAGTCTTCCCCTACCTAGACAACTGGTTGTTGAAGGCGGGCTCGCCTCAGACAGTCGTCGGCCACCACCAGACTACGGCCGACCTCCTGCATTTGCTGGGGTTCTCCATCAACGTGCCGAAGTCGCTCCTGTGTCCCTCTCAGAAGCTCCTCTTCATCGGAGCGGTTCTCGACTCGGAGTAGTTTCGGGTTTACCCTCCCGAACAGCGGGTTCGGGATATACAGGCTCTGATTCCCATCTTTCAGCCTTTATCCTGAGTCTCGGTCAGGTTGACGCTGCGGCTTCTGGGGCTGATGGCCGCCTGCATCCTTCTGGTGCATCACGCCCGGTGGCGGATGCGGGCTCTGCAGTGTGACCTGAAGTTTCAGTGGGCCCAGCATCAGCGCAACCTGTCCGATCATGTCTTGATCTCGGAGGGCACTGCGAGACAACTGCAGTGGTGGCTCACGGACCGCGACTGGGTCAGTGGCAGATTACTCTTCCTACCCCACCCGGAGCACGTGGTTGTGACTGACGCGTCCCTCCAGGGCTCGGGTGGCCACATGGGAGAGGCGGAGATCAGAGGCCTCTGGTCTCCGGCGGAGTCCCAGCTCCATATCAACCTGTTGGAGCTGCGGGCGATTCGTCTAGCACTGAAGGCATTCCTCCCCTCTGTCCCGGGGAGTGTAGTGCAGGTGTTCACGGACAACACCAGCGCGGTGTGGTACTGCAACAGACAGGGCGGGGTGGGGTCGTGGACCCTATGCCAGGAGGCTCTGTGCCTCTGGCAGTGGCTGGAACATCAGGGCGTGACCCTGGTGGTTTAACACCTGGCAGGCTCTCTAAATACCAGGGCGGACGAACTCAGCCGTAAGTGCTTGATGGATCACGAATGGCGTCTGAACTTGGACGTGGCGCAAGGCCTCTTTCAGCAATGGGGAGAGCCTTGGTTAGATCTATTCGCCACAGAAGAGAACGCGCAATGTCATCAGTTCTGCGCGTTGGAATTTCCGAGGCGGCACTCGCTCGGAGACGCTTTTCGTCGTGATCCGGTCTATTGTACGCCTTTCCGCCTATACCACTTCTGCCCAGAGTGCTGAAGAAGATCAGGCGCGACCGGGCCCAGGTTATCCTTGTGGCTCCGGACTGGGCACGAAGATACTGGTATCCCAAGCTACTCAGCATGTCAGTCGATCCCCAGATTCGTCTGCCTCTTCGGGAGGACCTTCTGTTGCAGCAGCAGAGGACGGTCCTCCACCCGAACCTGTCCAGTCTCCACCTACAAGCTTGGAGATTGAGCGGCGGCAGTTGAGGCCATTTGACTTGCCTCCCGAAGTCTGTGATATCATTCTGGCAGCCAGGCGTCCCTCCACAAGTCAGTATACGCCTGCAGGTGGAACAGATTTGTGGCATGGTGCACAGCAAAGGCTGTGGATCCTCTCTCTGCACCCCTTTCTGAATTCTGCTCTTCCTTCTTTCCCTTGCCCAGCAGGCCTCTGCTCTGGGCACTCTTAAGGGGTACCTTTCTGCTCTTTCCTACCTGATCAGCCTTCCTTATTCAAGTCCCCCATTGTAAATAGGTTTCTGAAGGGCATTACACACATGTTCCCTCCTGTTCCCTTCGTGATGCCCCAATGGGACTTGAATCTTGTACTCACTTATCTAATGTGTACTCCCTTTGAGCCGCTCCATAACTGTCCTCTCCGTCTTCTTACCCTGAAGACTGATTTCCTGGTTGCCATCACCTCTGCCAGGAGAGTGAATGAGCTCCAGGCTCTTTCTTCTACTCCACCTTTCCTCTCTGTTCATCCGGACAAGGTTGTGTTGCGGACAAGACCTTCCTTTCTGCCCAAGGTTGTCACGGCCTTCCACATCGGGCAGTCTATTACCTTGCCCACCTTCTTT
This sequence comes from Lissotriton vulgaris, assembly GCF_964263255.1. Taxonomy (NCBI): domain Eukaryota; kingdom Metazoa; phylum Chordata; class Amphibia; order Caudata; family Salamandridae; genus Lissotriton; species Lissotriton vulgaris. The sequence goes on along the minus strand of NC_141691.1, from coordinate 1,985,720,253 downwards.
CCGCCTCCGCATCCCTCGAAAGAGGAAGAGAGGCTCCACCGTCTCTTTGTTGGTTACGTGGGCGCGAAGAAGATGAAGGCGGTACACAAGAGGACCATTTCGCGGTGGATCATCTTGTGTATTCAGGCACGTTACTCCATGGCCAAAAAGGAGCCCCCTGCTGGATTGCGGGCTCATTCCACTCGAGCCACGGCAACAACTGCCCTGGGCCGAGGAGTCCCCTTACAGGACATTTGCCAGGCAGCTACGTGGGCCTCGCTGCACACGTTCGCAAGACACTACTGCCTGGACAGTCAAGTCCGGAGGGATGGCTTCTTTGGCCGTTCCGTCCTCCAGGACTTTCTGGTGTGATTATTGGTTCGCAGACCCACCACCGGGGTTGGTATTGCTGGGGTATCTATTCTAAGGTAAGGAATCTATCTCTAACGTGTCTCTTTCAGATGCACAAGTTACTACTTGTGTAACGATATATCTGTAAGAGACATTAGTTAGTGATAGATTCCTTACCGACCCACCCGTCCTCCCCGTTCTGCGAACCGATATCTAGGGTTAAGGTCATCCCCTTTCAGAGCCCTAGTTTCATGGCACCAGTGTTGGTTCTATCATGGCTCTGCGTATCTGGCGCGGAAAAGCTGTGTATCAGAACTGACGTCAGCGCGCATGGACGGCGTCTAAGTACTCCGACGACATCATTCCGGCGCTAACGACGCCGACGACGGACGTGAAACCGCAGACGACGCCTACCGATTCACAGTGGTATTGCTACTCAAAAATGTCCGGATCCAGTCTGACGCTTGGGGATATTCTAAGGTAAGGAATCTATCACTAACTAATGTCTCCTACAGATATATCTTTACACAAGTAGTAACTTGTGCCTTGGGTTGTGTCTGTGATTTAGGATCAGATACTTTGTTTTTGAGGTGTTGATCGGGAGTTTCTTTGATTTACAATAATTCTAAAATCCTCTATGTAGTGTATACATTGCAAGTTTGGTGCGAGGCAGAAGAACTGTGTCATCCGTAAATAGCAAGATCGAGGTGTTTTTTACCCACCCCAGACTGGTACATTGTGTGTCAATATCATGGATGAAAATATTAAGCAAAGCTGACGCCAAGACACAGCCCTGTGCAAAATTTGAGGTGGTCAGACCTCTTGGTTCATAGCTAATTGATGACAAATTCTCCCCACAGAGGAGTTTTATTGCAGACTCCAGTTTGTCTGGGCATCCCAGGCTTAGTAATTTCCGTCTCAACAATTGTCGATCAAAGGAATTAAATGCTGTTTTAAGAACAATAAATGTCAAGTATAACCTTGTGTTTATGCATGTATATTTCGGACCTCAATTTGCATCTCATTGCTTTATCGTTGTGCTTTGGCCTTTTTGAAAGCCTTCTTATGAAGATGCAATGACCTCACTGTCACAGACCAGTTTTCTAGATGAGTAAGTAGCAGTTTGGCATAGACCTTTCTGATTCAGTAGATCAAATACATTAGTTGGTAGTTTACAAGACTGTTCCACTAGTCTTTTTTTGTGTCAGTATAATAATCGCTGTCCCACATGACATAGCAGCCTTCTCTTTATGCCAAATTGTGTCATTAGCAATAGTTAGAATGGGTGCCCAGACTGAAAGATACGTTAGATCAAAGGTTGTCAGCCGGTACTGCATCAGCACCAGTGGTCGCATATAGCTTTTTCCTCCGAATAGTTGCTTGGTCCTTAACTTCTGTAAAATCTGTGCAGGGTTTGATATTGGCTAATTCTGTAATGAAAAGATGCGTTCAGCTGCCACACTGATGTAATTCATTGAGGACCGGGTCAAGATTTGGCACAGATATTGAAGATTCAAGAAAACTGTACTGTACAGAGTCGAGAAATAATTATACCAGAAAGCAAATGGAATTCAGGTGTCTAGGTTTATCACGCTGCCTTCTGAGCCCTATCTAACCAGTTCAAAAAATCTCTTGGTTTTCCTGGTTCCTAATGAGATGCTGGTACCTCTGCCTCATTGATTTTAGTTGTAATCCCCCATCCGGTACTATGTGCCCACTTTTTAGAGTAGTTGTGTTGTGCAGTTCTCACTAATCCGTAGGATCTGCAAGTTTGTTGGACAAAATAAACTTTACGTGAGGTGCCTAGATTGCCTCCAAGCACCCTCACAGGATATGTTGGCCTAGAGACCAGCTCGCTCACAGTGCCACTATAAGCCCAACTAAGCCTACCAGGGAGCGAATGGTTTTTATTCAACCACTGAACATGAGAACCCTGACCCCTCAGTAATTGTGGTAACAGATCAGAACCTCTTGCTGAGTCACTCGTGCTCTTTTGTTCTCGGAGAAATATACAGAGAATACGCACTAGGAATTTTTCAATATACCAATGTTATTCTTATATAACATACATGTGCTGCGATAATCAGTCGACAAAAGCTGTTGAAAGTGATTACAAGCACCACAAGAGTAAATAGTAGATATCGTTCTACCATGGTGCTAAAACAGTGTATACATGCAGGTATATAAAATAATGTAGTAATCCAAAGTACTCATACTATGCGAACCCTACTCTGTGTGTGTCTAGAGTGTATGTAGGTGTGAAGCCAAGAATCCCACCAAGGGGCGATCCAACCCCATTACCTTGCAGGAGAAATTGTAGGACCCTTTCTTGGTCACGAACTAGACATCCCTCACATAGAGGTCAGACCGCTGCGTGGTGAAGGCATGCAGGGACCCTCGGTGTCAGCTGAAGTGCCTCCTCTACTAATACTCTGATTTGCTTATTTATAACAAAATACGTCCTTGTAATGTGTATATAGATTAGCAATAATATAGATATGTAGATAGCCCTGTCGCCCCGTGGATTAAGAGAACGATGTTTGTACTTCGTGCGCAGAGGCCTTGTACTTGGTGTTCTAGGCATCGTGATAATGTTATGCAAAGCCAGAAGTGTAAATAGTAGTAGTTTCAGTGAAACTAATCCAACATTGTCACGCACGTGAATATGTGCAAAAGGTTACAGCAGCAATGTTATTGTGCAAAAAGACCATGTAAAAAAAAAGTGCAGCTTTGCTATATTAGGCCTAACGCAGGCACATAACAGTTGCTTCAACATATAACATTCCCCGTCAAAGCAGTCAATCTTCCATGAATTTGACTTATCTATAGGACTGGTGGATCGAGAGGTACCTAGCCTACGAGCTGTGTTTAATCATTTTCCATGCTTCAGAATTATCTCGATTTCACAATTATCTGTAAGCTCTGAGTATTCTTTGCGCTTGACATGCCTTGACTTATCTAAACCAAAGCTGCAAAATCATTGGGTGACCTCTCTCTCACACTTATGTTCTCTTATTTTTATTTTCAGTTTTTAGCCTGCATCATTATATGTAATTTCATATACAAACTTGCTTTAGAGGCTTCAAACCTTAAAATGTGATGGATCCCAATGCTCCGCTTCAACAGCTGCTACAATGATGGAGATATCTAGCTGCAGATTTCTTACCTTTGAATTACCCAGGCCACAGACTGGATCTTGAAGATTTTTCTTACTGCAATACTATTGCGCACCGGTCGGTGTCATCGTACATCTCTTCCCCGGAAATGACATCCACATCACCTATGTAGGCGCCACCTCATCGCACTGACGCCCGTTCTTTTCTTTCTGCACTAGTCACGCGCTGATCCGTGAAGAGAGCTGCCCTCTGTCCCTTTTTAACCGGATTTTTCAGTGCTTTGTCGGCCTCCTTTTTGGTATGTGGGAGTCATGCCAAGAAAGACTTCAGGCTTCTAACCATGCGGCTCCTGCCACCGTGCCATGTCCGTGATGGACCAGTATTTGGTTTGCCTTTGGTGTCTGGAGCACGAATTCGAGGTTGTGCTCCGACTGCTGGGCCATGGCTTTGAGGGAGGGGTGCCTAAAGCTGCTTGTGGCCCAGCAGTCAACAATGCGTTGCGCAACTCCTCAAAACACCCAGTCAAGAGAAAGGTCTTGGCACCACTCCAGGAGTCTCAAGTCCTGTTTGTCCCACTGGAAATGGTCAGGACATTTAGGTAAGAGGCACAAAAAACAAGAGAAGTCAAAGTGGGCTGCGACTTCACATTGGCCAACGCGCCGGAGGAACCTTGGCGTTCAAGGGCTCGTTCCTCGGAACCTGCGCCTGGGTTGGCTCCATGCCACTCCGTTTTTCCTGGAGTAAGAGCAACCCCCGCTCATATTACAGAATTTTATGGTGCCAGAAAACCTTATTTTAGTTGGGCCTGACCCCTCTGGCACTCCTTCTGTCCCATGGTATCAGAAGGTGGGGCCATCTTGTTCAGTGCCAGTGGCTCAGGCCTCTACGTACTGGCCCCTCATGGATCCAACTGGCACTGGTCAGGCCACTACGACCTATCCCAGCGCTGCGCACGACTCTGTTGGCATCAGCCATATTCGGATTCCAGACAGCCCAAAGCCGGTACTGCATCGGCAGATTCCAGCACTTGCAGGACCTACAGGTCCTAAGTCACTTTTTGACCTTATTCTGTAGGGCTAGGAGTAGTAGAAGATTGGAAGGGGTCGTTGGACACTCTAGAAGACCAGCCTTATGAGGAAATGCACTGGTATGATGAATTGGATGAGGCCAGCGGACTGGATTCTTTTCCAGGATCTGGCATGCTTTCTACCCCTACCATGGCTATGGAGGAGGGAACTTCTTATGCTATGGTGGTGCGAAGGGCGGCTGAGGTCCTTGACATTGAGCTTCCTTCAGTGGCAGTCAAGACGGACCTCTTGACAGAAGTTCTACAGCCAGGAGTTTCCTCCTTGGAACCTTTGCTTCCAATAAAGAGGCCCTCACGGACGTCCTACTGGTAACCTGGCCCAAGCCCAGCACAGGGACTCATTTGAATAGGACAATTGCCCACTGCCCGCGCCCTGCTTCAGATGACCCAAACTTCCATGTTGTTGTAAAGACAGTGCACCAACCCACCCGGTGGCTAGGAGGGTGAAAAGTGAAATCAAAGGAAAAATCATTTGTCACTTCTCATTTGATTTTTCCTTTGATTTCACTTTGACTCCTCCACCCTCCAAGCCATCGGGTGGGTTGGTGCACTGTCTTTAGAACAACAGAGTTTTGAACATATTTGACATGGGTTATAATGGTTCAGTGAGGGTCTACTCTCACTAGAAAAGTGGTTGGGCAGTTGCCCCTTCCTCCTGTGCTGCTATAGGACTATGAGCCTGGATTATGCTGGGCACATGATGTGGTGATGGCTCTCCTCCCCCGTAGATACATCTGTACCTTTCCATTTGAGGGTTTACATAATGCTGTGCTGTGTGAAAGTTTGCATTCGATTGTCTTAATTGAAGATGGTGCATTTAAATTGAGTGATGTTTGCTATTGGTGTGTGGCTTTGGAATAGTAGTAACCTGGAGTTGTATAAAAAAAATTAAAAAAACATTTTTTTAATCATTGGCTCTAATGGGAGCATTAGTAAGGCCGATTTGGGATAGTCCCGATTTATGTCGCTCACAGCTTTTGACGAAGCCGTTTTCCCCCGAAAAAAAATTCTCGGGGTTGAGTTTGTAATAAAATATTTGTTTGTTTTTTTGGCTTCATACTCGGCCCATATTAGGTGATATGAAAAAAAAAATTGGGGCTGATTAACATTCAAAAACAGGTGGTGTGGATGGTTTATGTTATTTTAAAAAAACGTTATTTTAAACAAACTTTATTCATAAATCGAGTCCGGTCTCTATTTTGAATTGAAGGACTCGGCACCGGTAAGAACGTGAGATTTGGGACGCCCGTATGCGAGGCAGGCAAGGGGCATTTAGATTGCAGGCTTGAGTTGTGTGTTGAGACTTGTGAGAGCTGTGTGCTTTTTAACTAAACGCCTGACATGACGGGCAAAAACTCGGATGTCTGTAATACCGGTGGTTTTGATGCGCCTATAGACACCAGTGAGAAAGCGCACACCTGTTGATCAGGGAACTATGTCGATGGGCCATGTGGATATTGGCTAGAGTGTTCATCCTTTATGTACTGTATTGTATTCTATCTGTTCCGCAGTGGGCCGGACACTGAATGAGCCACTGGAGGACACGTGATCTTGTGACACTGGGTCTAGCGTATTGATGGTTGTAGGTATGCAGTAATTTGGCAACCATCAGGTAATAATGAATGTGTTGTATGAACAGTCTTTGGGTTGTTAAATCACGGTTTCAATCAAGCCCTTGGAAGAGGGCGAATGTATATTTACTGCTGGTTCTTGTTTTTAATTTCACTACAGGTTTTGTGAATACATAAGAGTGAAGATTGAGAATACAGAACCCCAAACTGCCCTGATGAAGTTGCTGGAATACTTAGCAACAAAACATGTTGGCAACAAGAAAATAATCATGGTAACCGTTTTTAATTGGGAGGTCTTGAAGCATTGGAATAAAGTTGGACGGCCAGCAAGCCTTACCAGATTTTAATAGTGAGAACCGATTGCATTGGTTTACACAGGTGTTCTGGATGCACACACACAGTTTGTGAATAGTGGACACATTGGCCTTGTTCACTATCTCTTCAACACACAATTATTATTTGGAAAAAGGAAACACATTTTTTCTTTTTCTTTTACACATAATAAAGAGAGGGCGGCCGATGAGAAGTGGGTAAACTGGCAATTGTCAGCCAGTATCCCCCTCAGGTGCTGCTACCATAAGGTACTCTCGCTTTGTTAACTATATTTTGTATGAGTGAGATTAGACCTGTTTGACGTTCTTATAGTAAGAAAATACACCGTGACCTAAGAGATTAGTGTTAATTAACTCACCAAGGGGATTTAGAGAAACATTTGTTATCAAATATCCACAGTGGGTCTATTTATGTAGGTGTAAATAAGGTGAGGCCCTTCATTGTGGTTATATCCCTGGTGGTTCAAAACATGGCAGGTTCTCAGAATGCCAGGGCGAGCAAGCTCAGTCGTCGATGCCTTGCGTACTATGAATGGCATCTCCAACTGGAGGTGGCAGAGGGTCTCTTTCCGCAGTGGGGAAAGCCTTGATTAGATCTGTTTAACTCCTCGGAGAACGCGCAATAGGATCAGCTTTGCGCGCTGTAGTTTCCAAAGCAGCTCCCACTCGGAGACTCTTTTCTTCTCAGGTGGAACTCAGGCCTCCTGTGCTCCTTTTTGCCCATACCACTAATGCCCAGAGTGCTCAAGAAGATCGAGAACGACCAGGAACAAGTCGTCCTTGTAGCTCCGGACTGGCGAAGAAGAGTTTGGTATCCAGAGTTCCTGCAAATAAGCATCGATTCTCCAATCAGGCTGCCCCTTCAAGAGGAGCTTCTTTTGCAGCAACAAGGGATGATTTTCCACCTGAACCTATAAACTCTACGCTTGTGTGGAAATTGAGCAGAAGCAGTTGATTGCTTTGACCTTCCTCCTGAAGTTTGCAATGTTATTCTGGCAGCCAGACGTCCATCCACTAAGACTGCATATGCCTGCCGGTGGAAGAAATGTGTAATATATTGTACAGAGAAGGCTATCCACTATCTTTCTCATTCCCTGTCTGATGATTTACTTTTTCTTTTAACCCCCACCCAGCAGGGTTCTGCTCTGGGTACCCTAAATAGGGTATTTGTCTGCTTTGCTGCTTTCCTGAGGCTGCCAGACCAACACTCCTAGTTTCTCACCCATTGTACATATATACATACCTAATAGGCCTTGTACAAATGTTTCCACCTTCCGTCTTCATTATACCCTAATTTGGTTCTCACCTTCCTCATTTGTGCTACTTTTGAGACCCTGCACTATTGCTCCATCTTGCTGCTCTACCTTTTTAGTGGTAATTGCATCTGCCAGAAGGGTATGGGAGGGCAAGCTCTATCGTTCAAGCCCTCTTTCTTGAAGTTATTTTCTCACAAGTTGGTGCTTCAGTTCTGAAGAGAAGGAACATGGCGGCGGCAGGCTGACGCCGGTCTCAGTGGATCAGTGAGGCGGCACAGTGTATAAGGCGCATACAATCAGAAAAGCGGCAGGAATGATCTAATTAAGCTCCGTCGACCTCTTCAACTTACCCGGTGAGAAGGTGAGGTTTTGTGGCTTTTTTTGCGCGGTACGGGATTAACCCGGTTTCTTCCTTCTTTTGGCTTTCTTTCGACTTCGGCTCCCATATCTCGTGGGGAAGGTGCAGCGCTCCACAGCGCTAGGACCCTGTAACAGCGGATGGGCAGCGATGTGGAGGTGGAGCAAGCGCTGCAGGAAGCCGGCTCCATAGCAGCACTGTGCGGTTCGAAGAACATCGGAACAGTCTTTGGTGCAGGGCCCGGGCTGCTCTTGTGAACACCCGGTTCCCCGGGTTGGTGTGCAGGGACTACCTACAACAGTTTGGAGGTGGACCTCCCATCGTGCTACCCGGTATTACAGACCCCCCGTTTCTGCAATATTATGCCCGGTAAGGAGTTTTCGAGTAGGAGGGGTCCAAAATTGGAGTGTATGGATCTGGAGTCTGCTGAAGCCCATTCAGTTAATCCCTCGAGTGGGGGGGGGGGGGGGGAGAGAAAGGACAGCGCCCGTTGTACAGCACTTAGAAAGGGCAGAGAAGCCTAGTCTACAGGCGTTTTTTTTTTTGCTAAATGCAATAACAGCAAAGATCCTATAGTGTTAAGCACGCAGGGCCATATGAGGGAGCCACCACCGTCACCCCCGAGGAGAAACAGAAATAGATACCAATTGAGATCTCAACAAGAGTTGAGGTCAAAGGGTGTTTTGGACTGTTTGGAGAGAGAAGGTCTAACTCCATTAACTCCATATTAAAGAAAGAAAAAGCCTGGTGGCATCAAAATATTAAAGGGTCCTAAGGAAATTCAACTGCTTCAAAAGAATACTCCATCTCTCAAGACATATTTTAAAATCATGGAGCAGGTTGTGGGCTCTAGCGGGACAGTGGATATGGCTAAATTGGTTCAGGAGGATGGCGCCCCCTCCCCCTTGGTGCTTAAAAATCGCTATGCATCATTAGGAAGCATGCCAGACTCAGGGATTTCGTAGAGCCCAAATGAGGACCCTATTGTGAATCTACCTGTGTGTCCATCAATACTTAGTCATGTTAATTTTCCTCCCCTTCCACAAGCCCTTCAGGCTCCTTTAGTATCTCTTGACCCTCAGCGCTTACAGGAGCCACAGACCGTAATGCCCAAGGTCAAACACAAGCTCAAGTCCAGGTCTGGGAGGAGGCGCTGCAGTCGGACAATTCTGACAGCGATAGGGATATTTTAGGCTCCCTGCTGCAGTCACCAAGGGGGGACTTATGACTAAGTTTGAGATATCTGAAAATAATCAAAAAAGTATTCATGATAAGTTTGATGCCCTTGAATCTAGACTGGATGACATCTGCACACGGACAGGATCACTTGAGCTTAAAATCACCTCACTGTCGGAGTCTGTTCAAGGGAGCTCTAAAGATATAGATGCCCTAAAGACCCAGAATCGGTCTCTCCTGATGGATATGGAAAGGCTGAAAATGCAGGCCCGTAGGAATAACCTTAGAATCTTGAAGATTCCAGAAGGGAAGGAGATGGATGACATCAAGGGGTTTGTGTGCAAGTTATTAAGAGACGGGGTCCTAAAAGATCGGCTAGATATTGATTTGGAGGCCGAGATACAAAGGGTACATAGGGACCCCTTCAGGCTGCACCCAGACAGGAAAGCACCTAGGAAAATTCTAGTTAATTTCCAGACTGTGGAGCGGGGGTTAGGGCGGGCCGGAATAACAGGCGTGGAGGCCGTATAAAGTGCGCTATGATTAGCGAGATCTTTATTGGTTATACAAACAAAACTTAGTTCAGGACGTACGGTTGTCCGGGTGGAAGTCCAGGTATGAGTGTAGGGACGAGGTTTCGGGAAGATGTCGTCGGGATGTCCGCCGCTGGGCTGAGGTCGTCTTTCCGTGGTGTAGGTAACGGTGAGCCCCTCGGAGGTAAAAGAACGAGACAGGGCGATTAGTCCAGAGGACAACGAATGTCGTAATACTGTCACCAGCACCAGGGAGTGAAAGGGTTTGAGGCGGTCGTGAGGGAGGGTGGTATGGTAGACAAAGGGGAGGAAAAAATGGGTAACGGGAAAAGAGTGTGACCGGGAGGGGAAAAGAGTGCGCAATTCTATACAGTGTCGGTGCACGTTTATACAGTGAGTGTGGTTCGGGAGATTATTTACGCTATGTACACTGCTACAAGGGGGAAACACGGAGAAAGGTAACAAGGTACTCACGTGCCCCGCCGTAACTCTCCTCCGAGTTACGGCCGCTCTCCAGCCACCTCCTGAGGACGCCACCAGTCCTCACACCAAACATCTTCTTCGTCTTCTTCTTTTCGGCTCTTCGTTTCTTCTCTGCTTTCCGCTGCTGGTTCTCCGCGTTCCGCTAACTCCTGCCACGAGTCCGCTGCTGGGAACCCTGAGTCCTCCGAGTCGCCGGCTTTTCTACCATCCAGCCGGAATCTAGTAGAACGACTTCCGGGGTCAGGTGTGGTCACTTCCGGTCCTTCATTACCCTCCACACTTCCGGGGTCACGAAAGGTCGCTTCCGGTCCGCCATGTACCGACGGCGCCTGTGGGGAGAGAGAGAGAGAGAGAGAGAGAGGAGTAGTTCCGAAGGTATGAGAGTCCTCATCGGTCCGTTGCCCCCTCGAGGTAAGGTTCGACCCTTAACATTCCCTTTCCCTAGGAGTGTTTCTTGTAGGGTTTGTGGGTGGCGGATACCGGGAGAGGTAGTCCGCATTGCCCTGCTCTAGTCCTTTCCGGTGCAATGTTCGGAAACAAAAAGGTTGGAGGGAGAGAAACCACCTAAGCACCCGATCATTATGTCCTCTGTTGCGGGCCATCCATTCAAGTGGAGCGTGATCAGTATACAAAAGGAATTCCCGTCCCTCAAGATAATAACGAAGGCTTTCCACCGCCCATTTTATAGCGAGTGCTTCCTTTTCAACAACAGAGTAGTTGGTCTCTCTGGGAAAAAGCTTTCTGCTAAGGTAAAGGATGGGCTTTTCTGCTCCTTCTGAATCTTTTTGGGACAGTACTGCCCCCAAGCCTTGATCCGACGCGTCGGTTTGTAGAATGAAAGGCTGGGTATAATCGGGACTCATTAGCACAGGTTCAGAAGTCAGGGCGTTTTTGAGTAGGTTAAAGGCACGCAAGAGTACAGGAGACGGTTGTTTGAGGATCTCCTCTGTTTTTGCCGTCTTCTTTAGAAGATCAGTTAGGGGAGCTGCAGTATGTGAAAAGTTGGGGATGAACCTCCTGTAATAACCAAACATACCCAGAAAGGCACGGAGGTCTTTTCGTGTTTGGGAGAAGGGTATTGCTTGTATTGTCTTTACCTTGCTCTCTTGAGGACAAATGTGTCCTTCACCCAACAAGTAACCTAGGTATTTTACACTCTGGGCCGCTAAAGTGGTCTTTGACGGGTTGATGGTGAAGCCGTATTTGCTCAGGGAGGAAACAACAGATCGCAAATGGGTAAGGTGCTGTTCCCAGGTATCGCTGTATATGACTGTCGTCAAGATAAGCGCCTGAGTACTGTGCATGAGGTTGTAAAACCTGGTTCATGGCCCTCTGAAAGGTCGCGGGAGCCCCATGTAGCCCGAAGGGCATCACTTTAAACTGGAACAAGCCTTCTGGGGTGGAGAAGGCGGTCTTATGTTTGTCTTCTGCTTTCAATGGGATCTGCCAATAGCCCTTGCACAGATCAAGGGTGCTGATGTACCGTGCCTTGCCTATGCGCTCTACCCTCTCGTCAACACGAGGTAGGGGATACGAATCGAAGGCAGAGATCTTGTTCACCTCCCTAAAATCGATGCAGAATCTGGTAGAGCCATCGGGCTTAGGGACTAAAACAATGGGCGAGTTCCAGCTGCTGCTGGAGGGCTCTATGATGCCCATTTTTAACATCTGGTTTGTTTCCTCTTTGATGACGGCTCTACGGGCTTCAGGGGTGCGGTATGGGCGTTGTCTTACCGTCTTTCCGGGTTCTGTGTGAATGGCATGTTCCACCACAGTAGTATGTCCCGGTAACGAGGAGAAGACTGCTTGTAATGATGACAAGGACCGGCAGAGATCCTTTCTCTTGCACTCTGGCAGGTCTGCATCGAAACATCCCTCAAACAGGAAGGGGGTACTACCGGATAGGACAGGACGTGGACCCTCCCATTTCTTTAGGAGGTTGATATGATAGATTTGATTACTTCCCCTGCTGGCATCCGTTTCAATTTCGTATGTGACCGGAGTCACTTGCTTTACAACAGTAAACGGACCCTGCCACTGTCCTAGTAGCTTGTGATCCGAAGATGGGATGAGCAATAGAACCTGGTCTCCGGGAACAAAGGACCGTACTTTGGTTCCTTTGTCATATTGGGTTTTCTGGGTAGACTGGGCTGCCAAGAGATTCTGTCTCACGATCTCCCTTATTTCTCCTAAGTGTGTCTTGAGATTCTCTATGTATTCGGGAAGAGGACGAGTTCGGTCAGGCTCTGCTTCCCAAGCCTCGCGAGCCATGTCCAACAGTGTCCTGGGTGCTCCGCCATATAACAGTTCGTATGGTGAGTAGCCAGTACTGCTTTGTACCCTGCAACGGATGCCAAAAAGGGCGAGGGGAAGCATTTCCTCCCACCGTTTACTCTCGAGTCCCAACAGTTTTTTTAGGGTAGTTTTCAAGGTTGCGTTATACCGTTCTACTAACCCGTCTGTTTGGGGGTGGTAAGCGGAGGTTCTTATTTGCTTGATCCCCAGAGTAGAACAGACTTGACGCATGAGAGAGGAGACAAAGGGGGTACCCTGATCGGTTAATATCTCCCGGGGAAATCCTACTATGGAAATGAGGGCTTTTGCTATGTTCTGAGTGGTGGGTTGACGGAGAGGTACTGCTTCAGGGAACCGGGTGGCATAGTCCACTAACACTAGAGCATACCTACATCCGCTCTTGGATGGTAAGAGAGGACCTATAAGGTCCATTCCTACTCTAGAAAAGGGGACATCTATGAGAGGGAGGGGTTGGAGGGGGACCCTTGGAGGCCTATATCGACTGGTTTTCTGGCACACCGGGCACTCCCGGCAGTAACGTTTAATCTGTGCGTATACTCCTGGCCAGTAAAACTTCTCCAATATTGCTTCACCAGTCTTTTAATCGCTGAAATGTCCACCCAGTAGGTGACTGTGGGCCAGAAAGAGTACCTTCTCCCGAAATAGTCCAGGTATAACTAGCTGGGCGTTTGTCTGGGGTCCTCCCTTCCTATATAGAAGTCCATTCTTTGTGAAGAAATAAGGACCTACTTGCAGTGGGTCCTCATTGGCGAGAGCACGCCCCCATGCGTCTTGGAGAACCGGATCTTCTTGCTGTGCAGCACGAAACTCTCGATCTGTTTCCCATGGATGTGGGTCTACCAGAGCAGGGCAAGCCAGGGCGAAGTCTCTTTTTTCCTTTTTCTTTTGAGTTTTGGACTTCAAGGGTTTGGGGAAGTAATCAGAAGCAGGGGATTCACGTGAAAAAGGAGCTTCAGCCCACCATTTCTTCAGTGAGTCAATAGTGTCCTGTAGGAGGTGGGGAAGACCACTATAGTCGCTACCCAGGATAGCTTGTTCGGGTAGATTGGGTACCAGTCCGACTGTTAGGGGGCTCCCTTTATTGCTGAGGTGTTGGACATATACTCTGGCGGTCGGGTAGCATTTTGTATTGCCATGGACACACTTGATGGCCACGGTTCCTGTCACAGGTTCCAAAGAGTGGGGTAGATCTTGTGGTCGCAGGACACTATGTCGGCATCCTGTGTCGGCAAGGGCCATCATCTGGTGTCCGTCAATCTGTACGGGACAGCGGAAGGGTGGAGGGTTTGATTCTGTAGTGAGACATGCATAGTTCTTAGCCAGGCCTATTTCCATCGGTTCCTCCTTTTGTGGGCAAATGCGTGCTATGTGTCCATATCCCCCACAATGATAACATTGTGGACCGGGTTGCGGTGGTCTAGGCATGACCGGATATGGCATCAAGGGTACGGCGTCGGGTTTTCGGACCACTGGAGGAGGTCTTGGTGGTTGCGTATGGCTGCCATGGGGTGAGCGTGTGGAGTGTTCTTCTTTCCCGCGTTGGGACTCTTGTGCTCGGTTATAGGCGCTGGCGATTTCCACCGCACTATCGAGAGTCAGTCGGGCATGTTGACGCACCCACTTCTGTGTGGCTGGGTGTAGAGACGCTAGGAACTGTTCTAAGTAGATCTTGGCTAGTATCTCCTCTTTACTGGATGTTGCAGGTTTTAGCCACCGGTTGGCCAAGTCTTTTATCCGAAAAGACAACGCTCTGGGATTCTCTTGGGGCCCTTCCTTAGCCTGACGAAGGCGAACCCTATACGTTTCGTCGTCGATCCCGAGATGTTCCAAAATACAAGTTTTGATATCATCGTAAGGGGTCTGTCCCTGTATGTTTGCCTGTTGGTAAGCCGCTTGTAGTTCCCCTGTTAACAGAGGACCGAGGTAATGACCCCAACGGTCGGCCGGCCAGGCTGCGGCCTGAGCCAGGCGCTCAAATTTCGTAAAGAAAAAATCGGGATCTTCACCAGCCACACATTTTTGCAGTACTACAGAGGGAAGAGAGGCCATCGGTCTTTATTAAGTTTCTCAAGAGTTTTGTCCTGGGCTGTGCCCTGACCCTTCAGGATGTCATACAGTTGTCCCCGGTCATCTTCTGCGGTCTTGAGGAACTGTTCCATCAATTTTCCCAGGTGTTCCTGGCCTTCTGCAAGTTGTTTGACTGCGGCCTCCATGCTTCCGGGCAATCCCACTTCTGACACCAACTGTGGAGCGGGCGTTAGGGCGGGCCGGAATAACAGGCGTGGAGGCCGTATAAAGTGCGCTATGATTAGCGAGAACTTTATTAGTTATACAAACAAAACTTAGTTCAGGAGGTACGGTTGTCCGGGTGGAAGTCCAGGTATGAGTGTAGGGACGAGGTTTCAGGAAGATGTCGTCGGGATGTCCGCCGCTGGGCTGAGGTCGTCTTTCCGTGGTGTAGGTAACGGTGAGCCCCTCGGAGGTAAAAGAACGAGACAGGGCGAATTAGTCCAGAGGACAACGAATGTCGTAATACTGTCACCAGCACCAGGGAGTGAAAGGGTTTGAGGCGGTCGTGAGGGAGGGTGGTATGGTAGACAAAGGGGAGGAAAAAACGGGTAACGGGAAAAGAGTGTGACCGAGAGGGGAAAAGAGTGCGCAATTCTATACAGTGTCGGTGCACGTTTATACAGTGAGTGTGGTTCGGGAGATTATTTACGCTATGTACACTGCTACAAGGGGGAAACACGGAGAAAGGTAACAAGGTACTCACGTGCCCCGCCGTAACGCTCCTCCGAGTTACGGCCGCTCTCCAGCCACCTCCTGAGGACGCCACCAGTCCTCACACCAAACGTCTTCTTCGTCTTCTTCTTTTCGACTCTTCGTTTCTTCTCTGCTTTCCGCTGCTGGTTCTCCGCGTTCCGCTAACTCCTGCCACGAGTCCGCTGCTGGGAACCCTGAGTCCTCCGAGTCGCCGGCTTTTCTACCATCCAGCCGGAATCCAGTAGAACGACTTCCGTGGTCAGGTGTGGTCACTTCCGGTCCTTCATTACCCACCACACTTCCGGGGTCACGAAAGGTCGCTTCCGGTCCGCCATGTACCGGTGTTACCGACGGCGCCTGTGGGGAGAGAGAGAGAGAGGAGTATTTCCGAAGGTATGAGAGTCCTCATCGGTCATTGCCCCCTCGAGGTAAGGTTCGACCCTTCACACAGACCTATAGTGTTAAGGAATTAATCTTAGGTAGGTGGCTATCACGTTCTACTCTCCATCATCGAGCCAACCCATATCAAATCCGTTCGGACATCGCGGGAAGAACTGTGCAAAGGCAGTGGGAGCTGGGCTCCAGAATGCCTGAACTAAGATCGCTCGGAGCGCAACTTCAAATGAAGTTCCCCGCTCTATTGAAAATAATGTGGAGGAACAAAATGTATAACTGCAGTCAACCCGAAGATGTTGACGATCTCCTATCCCAGATGAAGGGGCAATAAATAAAGGCTGTTAAGTCTTACTTTAGACCACAAGGGAGAAGAGAGGTTTGGCGAGCTAGGAGAGTGTGGGGGTAGGGGTAAGGAAAGCGAGGGTGAGAATTCAAAAAAAAGAAGATAGTGGAACAGACATAAGGAGAGGTGTAGCTATTTAAAATAAAATAAAGTAAGGAAAATTATTGAAAAAATATATATATATACACAGTAGGAAGAGCCCTAGTAGAGTGTCGCTTTTCTGGTTCGGTTAAAATTAGCTGTTGTGCCGCCCCTGTGAGCGTTCCATAAAGGCGGCTCCAACGCCAAGTATCACAGGAGGGTTCCTCAGTGGAGGGTTAGGGCGGGGTCACAGAGGGGGGTGATGGGAAGGGAGCAAAATGGAAAAATTGTCCTCATGCAAAATAAAAGAAGTCTCTTGTTTCTTAAAAAGCTCTAGATGTATGGTGGTTATGGGTAGGTCATGATTAGGACAACTAGCATTAAATTCCTCTCCTGGAATGTGAATGGCCTAGGGGGTGTCAGGAAGCTATGTATTATTGTGTATTCTTAAAAAATACTGATGCCTACGTTTACTTACTGCAGGAAACCCACTTGGAAGCGAAAGCATGCGAGCAAGCCTTTGGCAAATTGGGTTGGGTGCAGGAAGTATTATGCTGAAGGCAAAAGGGGTGTACAAGAGGTAGCAATTGTGGTCAGGGCAAATTAGGGGATTAGGGTCCAGAAATGGGATACAGACTAGTCTGGCAGATGGCTTGTGGCAACTCTCTGAGTATGTGGCTTGATTTTCACTCGCGCTGTGTATTACGGCCCAAACGAGGACAATCCCGGTCCTCTTTTGGAACTTGGAGCTAGCTTATTACATACCTCGGCCCCGGTTATACTTGGTGGAGATTTCAATCTGGTTTTCGTTAAACAATTGGATCGCACTTCCAAAGCGAAATACTGTGTTCCGACTAAAACATTCTCGACACTCGGGAATATCATGAAAGACTTTACCTTCCTTGATTTGTGGAGAGCCAAATATGGCACTATAAGAGATTATTCTTTTTATAGTAAAAAGTACAAGCAACACTCGAGAATAGATTATTTTCTGGCTGATCAGAAGTTGCTTGTAGATATAGTATTGGTTTGCCATATCCCAGTGGGTATCTCTGACCATTCGGTCGTTGAGTTAGCTTTAAACCTGGGGTCTAAGAGTATAGTGAAAAGATGGACACTTGATAGGACCCTCTTTTTGGATGAAAGAGTGAAGGCAGAGGTAAAAGAGAAAACAATTGATGTTTTCAATTTTAATATAGGTTCCTCTACCAAACAAGTTGTCTGGGAGTCCTTTAAGGCGTACCTACGGGGGTTATTGAGCTCTCTAATAATTTATAGGAGGAATACCAGTAAGAAAAAAGAAATAAATGATCTCAAAGCTATTAAGGAGAAAGAGCTAGAATTACAGCTGGCTGCCCTGATAGCTAGGGAGGGTATTCCCAAGTTGGAGAGAGAGTTGCTTAGATTACAGCAGAGTTTAAAGCTAGAAATGATAAGATCATCAAAGAAAGGTGGGAGGTTAGTAGACTAAAGAATTTTGAGTACGGCGAAAAATGTGGTTCCCTCCTGGTGTGGAAGGCGTGGACAGAGAGGGTCAGAAATAATATCAAGAATTTGACCCAAAGGGAGTCTGGTCTATTGATATCAGAGGATGAATTGATCAGGGAGGAGGCCAGGGCGTTTATGCAGGGTCTATGCCAGGAAGAGATCAGGCACGAATCAGAAGAAGTTGGCACCTGGTTAGACCGGAGAGATTTACCCCAGTTGTCTGAATCATACTTAGCCAGCGAAATTACGGAGGGGGAAATAAGAGAACAACTACAGAAAATGAGCCGAGGTAAAGCTGCAGGTCCCGATGGACTACTGGTCGAAGTGTATTCCGATATCTCGGAGACAGTTGACCCAGTGCTAATGACACTTTTTAATAGAATACTTATACAAGGGGATTGCATCCCCCCTTCATAGTCAGAAGCCACTATAACCTTGATTACTAAGCAAAATAAAGACCCACAAAAAATTGAGTCTTATAGACCAATTTCATTGTTAAATTCTGATTTGAAGATCTTTTCTGGGATACTGGCTAATAGATTAGCCAGAATTATAAAAACAATTATACACCCAGATCAGAGAGGGTTTATACCTGGGAGGCATCTCAATGAGCTTACTTTCCAGGTAATAGGGGCAATTGATTTTTCGGAGGAGAGGGGGTTGCCACTAGCCATCATTGCTATCGACGCCGCTAAGGCGTTTGACCAGGTTAACTGGATGTATCTCTGGGCTGCCATGACGAGGTTCGGGTTTCCATCAATATTTATTCAAGGAGTTAAATCCTTATATCTGAACCCTCGAGCAAAGGTCCTAGTTAATGGGGGATTATCAGAATGGTTTAGTATCTCCAGAGGTACCAGGCTGGGGTGTCCCCTGTCCCCCTTATTGTTTGATATTTATATCGAGCCTTTTGTTTGTGCGCTTAGATCGGACAGTATTATTTTATCTTTTAAAAAATCGCGGATCTAGAGCTTAAAACTGCTTTATATGCGGATGACCTTCTCCTGTACACTTCAAACCACATTGTTGCAATCCCTCGGTTATTCGAACTGGCTGAGGAATTTGGAAGTTTATCAGGTTTCAAAATCAACAAAGAGAAAACAGATATAATGGGATGGAATAATTTAACTGCCATACAAGGGGGCTAGAGAAAAGATTAGGTACTAAAATATACTTAACCCAAAAATTGCTTGATGTCCCTAGGATTAGCTAGCAGAAGGTAGCAAAGGAAGTGTGCAAGTTATTGTTAAGGTGGGGAAGTTCGCCACTGAACATCTACGGGAGAGTTAATCTTGTGAAAATGACGATCCTTCCTAAAATAACCTTCCTTTTTAATACAATCCCGCTGCCATTTAATCCTAGGGATATCGCTAGCCTTCAAGGGAAGATTGGTTCTTTCATATGGGCTACAAAAACACCCAGGATAGCCTGGAAGAAATTAAGGAGAGGGCTGAAGATAGGTGGTCTGGCTCTACCCGATTTACTTTTATATTGCCAAGCCTTTCACTTTAAGAATTTCAGAATATTGACCAGTAAATTAAATTCTTCTTCTCAGGGCTGACTTTTTCAGGCAATGTTGCATGATCAGCCACAGGGTCTGGATTTTTTTCTTTTAAAATTTGGGGACCCTAAATTCTATAAAAAAAAGTCTGTCTTAAGATCTTGTTGGCGGCTCTTAAGAACTGGGGATTTATCCGGAGAGTTTTTGGGGATAACATACTACAATCTGCAGGCTCCAATCTGGGATTCCCCCGGCACCCCAGAATGTTTTTTAGATCAACTGTCCCAGCCACTTAAAGTGGCTGGTATTGGGACGTGGGGTGACCTGTGTCTAAACTCTCAGCTTATGAATTGGGAGTCCTTTACGTATTTAACTAATGGGACTTTAACCAGATTCAAGTTTTATCAGCTCTCTGCATGGTGGGCAAGACAATCGTGGGGGACTGGAGAGGATAGCTTTCCCCTTGATTCCATCTGTAGGGGCAGAGTTTGGAAACGGGAGTTCTCCTTCTGGTATAGGACATTCACTGGACTAAAAGACAGCCTGGATTTTAAACTGGCGTACCTTTGGGGTAATGTTCTAACTGGAAGTTGTGAGGAGATACAGAAAATCTGGAGTGACTCTTTTTCCATGTCTCAGAGAGTAATTAAACCAGCAAACTTGAGGAGAAATCACCTTTTTACAGCTTATAGGGTGTATTGGACCCCGGCTAAATCATCTAAGGTGACAAGGGATACATACTATTGTCCCAGATGTAAATATCCGGCAGCGGACGACCAAACATATGTTTATGGACTGTCCAAAGATTTCCAGGTATTGGGCGGCTGTATGTAGCTTTTTAGAGGAGGTCTTATCAAGGCAGATCGTTTGCTGCCCTAGATTGGTTTTTTTGGGTTGCCACCAGGCTATAATATGAAAAACTTTGCCTCACAATTTTTGTTCTATGTGATAGTTATCGCTAGGAGAGAAATTTGTAGAGGATGGAAGTCGGAGGCTCCACCCAGATGTGCTGATTGTTTAAAAAATATCATGATGATCAGCCATTCAGACATGGCTTGTGATGAAGAGAGTGCCAATAAAATCTGGTCCATATTAGTGGCCTGGACGAAAAACTAATATTGGTCCAACGATTATGCCAGAGGTTTGTTGTCCTGTCCTCCCTCGTATCTATGATTGTCCACCGAGGGGAAGGGAGTTGGACTAGGAGACAGCCTTACCTCTGGGTGAACCCTGTATGCTGGACACAGACACCAGGGGTGGAAATCGAGTATGTTTGTGTGGAAGGCGCAGAGAGATCCCATCTAGAGAATATATCTTCTGGTGGCATGTATGAGGACAAGAAAAAATTTAAAGGGGAAAAAAAGAACAAGTTGGTGCTTCACACTAGAGCTTATTTCCTCACAAAAGTGGTAACACCTTTCCATGTGGGACAATCAGTAACCTTGCCAACTTTTTATGCCCTTCCACATCCCTCTAAGGCAGAAGAGTGATTCCACTGTCTGGATACGAAAAGAACATTTGGCCGACTTCCAGGTGGATGACTAACTCTTTCTTGGGTATGTTGGCACGAAGGAGGGTTGGGCGGTGCGGAAACGGATCATCTCTCAATAGGTAATTCTCTGCAACAGCTGCTACGCTTTGGCAAAGAAGCAGCCTCCTGAAGGCTTAAGAGCTCATTCCACATGTTAGCACGTGGAGCCCCAGTCCCGGACATCTGCTAGGCAGCAACGTGGGCGAATCTGCACACTTTCACCAAACACTACTGCCTGGACAGTCAAGTCCGCAGAGATTGGCTCTTTGCCCGTTTGGTCCTGCAGGACTTCTTTGTTTAGAATTTGTCCGCAGCCCACCACTGGGGATGGTATTGGTTGGATATCGATTCAAAAGTAAGGAATCTGCGGCTATATGTCTCATGTCAGATGGACAATTTATTTGCCTTTGGTAACGCCTTATCTGGTAGAGACAGTATCTAGATGCTGGTTCCTTACTGATCCTCCCCGCTCTGCGGTCAAGTTTCTTGCGTCAAAGGTGTCCCTTTCAGGGCTCTACTTTTTTCAAACTCACTAATGTCAGTACTCTTCATGGCTCTGCTTTTCTGACATGGAAAGTTGTGAAAATTAACGGATGTCAGGCTCGCTGTGGTGACATGAATGTCACTTCTGGTGCGGATGACACATACGACATTTCGCGGAGCTGACAGACCCCACCTACCCGCCACAGGGGTATTGCTCGAAGAAAGAATTTCTGAATACAGTCTGTGTAGGAAGGTGGATATCTGACTATGGTTGCCCCCAACTTTTTGCCTGGTGTTTTGCTGGTTTTTCGACTTAGTTGACCTGGGACCCTGCTATTCAGGGCCCCAGGCCTACTGCTCTCTCTCTAAAATGGATTCCATGTACCTTAGGTTCATATCTAATTGGATACTGAGCCACCTTATCAGCCCCTGTACAGTGTACCTTAGGTACCCAGGGCATAGGTGTTCCCAGGGCCTACCAGGGGCTGCAGCATGTATTATGCCACCCCTGGCTGGCCATCCAAATCTGACACAACTGGCTGCACGACAGCTGGGGCAAGGTGGTGTAATCACCCTTTGCTATAGATATAGTATTCCTATATCTAACCCTAAAATGGACACATGTATTCCTATCAGTCACTCCTATGGCAGGCCTTATCAATCCTGAAGGCAGAGTGCTTGGAATTATGTGAGATGGTGCTCTGGCATGAGCTGAGCCCGTTTGCAGCTTGCGGAACCAATTCCTAATAGCTGTTCCATGATAACGCGTACCATATACTCTTAAGTGCCTTATAATCCTCGCGGTTATTTGCCAACTTTGGTATCGCTTTATCAAAACATGTCGAGTAAGGTGTCATACGACATGTATGTAACTGTGAACCCCGGTTAAAGTTAACTCGAGCCTCAGCATCACAAAATGGATGCTGCCACCACAGACACAAGTCTGACCTCCTGCTGCTGGGAGTCCTTCCAGCGAGGAGAGCTTGGACAAAGGGTTTCCTGTCGGGGGCGGTGCTAGCACCATCCCAGACAGGGTTTTGTGTATCCCAGGTAGGCAGGGCTGAGAGTAAATTGACTACAAGTGGCACCCCGGTGCTCACTGTGCATATGCCGGCTTGAACCAGTTCCAGGGGCACACCAGCCCCTGAGCTGGGGAAAGTCCGGACAGGGGAGAGGGGTGTAACCACCCCCCTTCCTGGTCCCACCCATGGGCAGGACCTAGTCGCGTGCCAGCCCCTTTCTTTAGTATAAAGGTAGGAGCGGGCCCCCTTCCCAAATTAGATAATTCTGAATCTTGACTACTTTCCACGAAAGAACTCTTGAACATTTCTGAAGACTCTCCCTTGTGGCTAAGGAGTAGCCACCCTGCACCAGAGGGCACCATCTAAGCGCATGCAGTTTGCTGCAAGTCCATCCTCCGGATCAAGACTGCCCAGCTCAACGAGACCCGGATTCCCTGGCACCTCTGACCTCTACCTACATCATCAGCCCAGCTGAGATTCGTGTGTGTGACGAGACCTGAAGGGACCGGCCATCTTCAAAACTGCACGACGCTTATCCAGCACGACCGCCGTGGGATCCTCGAGTGAGTGCTTTGGGGTTTGAGAAGCCCTAACCCTGAGCAGCTCCAGCACCGAAGTCCAGCCCCCCAGCATCCACGAGATCTGTGTGGGGCCCTTCTGCTCTTTGCTGCTCACCGCGTTGTCCGGCCACTTGCCTGCTGGCTTGTAGTCCTCCTGACGACGAACCACGACACTTCCATAGCTGGTCTGGTTGCTCCAGACTGGCCCTTGCTCCCCTCCAACAGAGGAGCACCCCGGACACTCCTGGTCCACTCCAGACGCCATCTTGAGTCCACAGCGTGGGCTTGACTTTGCCAAGGTTTGTTGCCCCAATTCTGGGTCCAGCATCGCCGACAGCAGACACCTCCTTCGTGGGACAGCTCGCACCTCCATCCTGGTTGCCGACAACGCCTCCTGGTCCGAGAGACTGCAGAGCCCAGCGTCGCCCACTCACCTGGTTGAGGTGACTTCATCCGGTGCCATCCTGGTGCCCCATCGGATCACTGGCTAGTGATCAAGAACTGAGTCCCCTCTGCTTTCAGGTCATCTCCATCATCGATCCAGGCTTGGATCACATCGAACTTCATCACTGGTCGCCTGCCAGCAACTTCTTCTTTCAGGCTCCATAGACTGTAACGAGGATTCCCGACGTCTTTTGAACCCTATGCAGCCGCAGCCCCTGGGCTAGGTAACCCGAACATTTCGGTGCTCCAACGTAGGTTCACTATCTAAGTGTCCAGATCCTTTTTCGTTTTCAGCCTATCTTGTCGGATTCGTCCGATAACTGTAACTTTACGAGATACTAGTATCCATAGACTTTGTCCCGCATCCCGCGTGAGAGTGCACACTCTGCACCCGATCTCCCTAGGCCTCCTGCTCCTAACCTGAAGGTTCAGTAGTGTAGTCCTAGCGATCCTGAAGCCTCTGGATCTAGTTACTTACCTGCTAGTACTTCGCATTACACTTTTGTAGTATATGGTTTTTCGTGCCCCTCGGACATTTGTGTAAATTGTGCAACTTAAAGTATTTTCATAGGAGTTTTGTTGTGGGCTTAGCTCCCTGACTCATAAAGAGATCAGGGTAGACTTGTTATAAATAAATATCCTTTTATTGTCATAACAACTTGTGTGGTGTCCTTTCACTTGGTGTTCAAGGGGTATATGTGATAGTATAACAGCTGGCTTAACACGCCCACTAGAGTTAAGCCTAAAGACTGCTCTTGTCCATGCTACTAGGATAGCTGGTCTATAAGGTTGACTTACAACCAATCATCAATAAGGGTTGCTTGGAATGATACACAGTGATCACTAGAATAGTGAGCACTACATATCAGGCCATCTTCTCACAGTCTGACGCCTGGGAAATTCAAAGGTAAGAAATCTGTAGCTAGATACTGTCTCTACCAGATAAGACGTTACCGAAGGTAAGTAACTTGTCTTTTACGTTTAGTCTGCAGCAATACACCAAAAACAAAGTAGTACAGTTCATTAAGGATGGAGTATGGTTGTGTATCATTAAAAGCATGAGGTGGTCAAGTGTGTGTTTGTGTGCTGCTTCTGCCAATCATGTCTGCTCTGAGCAAGCACTGCTCAATTGCTTAAAACATTAACATATTTACACTACAAGCATAGCTTTTGTAAGGCTGTACTGCTTGCTACTATGCCATGCTTTAAATCTCCCTTCTACTAGTAGTGTGGATTGCCGGTGCATCTGTTCTCTCTCCCTCTCTTACTATCCTTATTGTATGGCTTTCATTTCTCCTCCCTCCTGTCGATTGGGATCCTCGTCACCTAAGAATAAGATTTACCCCTGTACTCTCTACAGTATCCAGGACGATAGACCAGACTAATCCTTTTTTTAGATAATGATACAGCCTTTAACAGTCGTGATGTTTAATGGCATTTTATCTTGTTTCCTGACAGTCGCCACTTGCCTCCTAATACTAATTTTGTAATGTCACTCGAGCCCGGTCTCATGATTAGGGGTAGGTGATAAATTCCACTCCACCGGCGGAGTTCTTTGAATTTTGCCCAATCCACATTACGCTTGTAATGCAGTGTTCTGGCAAAACACTGCCAGCGGTCACGTGGCAGAGTTTTTTCTCACTCATGGCTAGCCATAGGAAGTTGGTGCTCTGGAACAAGAATTTGCATCCCCTAGAGTGATTTTCAGGTGCTAGGACACCGCCTGGAAAGATTTTCCCAACACAGGTATAGAGATGTGGAATTCCTATACCCCGACGCCCAGAATATATTGTTTGGGGTCAAAGGCAACAAGTTTTCATGTGCATTTTGTCCTTGGGACAAGTAGGCCCAGCCCCCTGCAGCACAAATCTTTTGACTGCCAGCTTGCAGTACCACATTATGGATCAGGGAAGGGCACTATCTGCAGTTGAGGTCATATTTTTGTCGACATGTTAACGCTGTTCAAACTTGTATTGATGGTTCATTAATTGAAAGCCTTTATTATTAGGATGAGCGCTGTAAGTAAATGTTGTAAGATCTGACTGCACTATTGACAGTAATTCCATTATAAAAATGTGTACATAAGTTTACCAATAAGAGGCTATGTATAATGCTCCCAGGACGCTCTCTGATTTGATGGAAATATTTGCAGAAGCTTGAAAGCAAGATTGATGATTTTTTGATTGATGATTTTTTGCTTTCAAAATAAAATGTTCATAAAAAAAGGAAATGAGGAAGAACATTTTTTTCGCTAAACTACTGTAAACGTTTAGGTACCATTTCATTGCGGCATCATTTAGTATTTTCCCAAAATATTCATAATGGAAAATTAGTGTAACCAGTTTCAAAAAGTATTGGAAAGTGCGTTATTGATAGGGACAAATGTAAGTCTGCCACTGGGAATAAGGCCATGAACACATGATAGGACAGCATAGGTCTTTGAAAATTATTCCTATGCTCAACCCTTGGTAACGTGGCTGCAAGCAGACAGGTTTAACTTCAAAGATAAGTCTGTAAAGCATTTTAAAAATAATTAAGACACAACACATAACAAAAATCCAACACCAATATATATAAATAGGAAATATTTTTATCTTTTAAAATGACACTAAAACGACAAAAATCCAATGTAGAGAACCGAAGATATGAATTTTCAAAGATTTAATAAAATAAAGCACTTAGATTATAGCACCATATTGTGATACCTGCTCGTGATAGACCGGGCAAAAGTCAAAGTTTCAGGGGCCGGGTGCGATGGAGCCCTGAGCGGCTAAAGCTCGCGGCAGGTTCCGTTCTCAATTTCTACCTTCACACTTAGACCCTTTACTGGAGCTTTTCTCCTTGAGGCCCCTTGAAGCACTCAACCAGTCCGGAATCGGTGAGGGTTCGCCGGCTTGACTTGTGACGAGGTCCTGGTCAACGTCCCTGGAGCGGACTTACAAAATTTCTCAAGATCGCTTTCCGGGGCAACCCAGGAATCCAGGCTGGCAGGCGGCTTGGCTCTCGCGGGTGTTTCGCTGTAAGCATTGGCAAAGCCAGTAGGTCTGTAATTGGTGGTCAGCTTTTAAGTTTTGCCAGTGTGACTTTTTGGCATGGTTCTTGTAAAACCTTATTGGTGTGGGAGCTGCCGGACCCTCAACATTATAACAAACATTGACAAAAGCAAAAATAGTTTTTGGTCTCAAAAAACACACTGCCACTGTAGTTAATGGAACTGAATAAAACTACTTTGTGTACCAATATGTTCCTTGTGAATGCTGTTACTCCCTTTGAAGCCAAACGATACACAGAGAGGGGGGGGATTTTAATAAACACAAAAAGTCCAAATTAGGGACCCAATTATTAAAGAAAGTATTAAAAGTGCACCCATGGTATGTGTCCTTGCATTAAGTGCAGCTATACAGGGTTTGTGAATTCCCAATAATTTACAGAAGTAGGACAAGAAATAGAACTCCTAAAAAATATTTATGAACTGCATTTTAGCATGAGCAAATGTGCATGTGTAGATTTGCTCATACGAAAATCAGAGTGTTTTCAAGTGAACTTTCCCTCCAACCATTTTTTTCCCAATTCTGGAAGGTGTACGTCTACCATTGTCTTGAGTAAGTTTCGAACCTTCTCAGTATGGGACAATATTGGAGAAGAGTTGTTAAAACCCCTTAAAACATGCAAGTTAGTAGGTTTGCACAGAATCCTAAGGGCATTCTAGCCCTGGAACTATTGCTTACACCAACCTTCAACCCCAGTCTGTAGATCTGTGGAAACATGGCAACATAAGGGGATTTCAAGTATTCAAACACTACTATGGTATAAGCACTGGCATAATCAGAGAGGCTATATCAGAGCTCTTATACAATGAGATTGCTGCCATAATTTGTCGCCACACTGCATTGCACCAAAGGGACAAGTGGATTTTGTTACAGGACAAGTAGATTTATGAAGCAACCTTCCCTACAGACAAGTAAATATGTTATCAAATTCCATACCCCCGGGGTGGTCATGTCCATTTGCAGTGTGAGAGCTGCCGCTTGAGCAGCAACAACAAAGAAGCAGCGCCCTATGGCGTGTCGTCTGCTGGTGCAGTTCACACTGATTTTGCTGTGTTGAACAAGCTCACAGCGATAAAATTCAGCGCAACTTGCTGGATTCCGCCCGCTTGCAGAATCTCAGAGTTTTTTTGAACTCCGCAGAGTGAAATTCTGAGAGCTCCACCCACTCGAACTCATGACACTAAAACTCTCCTTTGCCTCACTCTGTAAGGAATGTGATTTTCGCTAAAAGAACAGACCCTAACCCAACACTCCCAAAAGGCAAGGCAAGACCCAGCACTTCTTAAGGTGAGGTAAGAAAACAAGCCCAAATGTAGGTAAAGTAACACACACAAGTCTATTAATGCAACATTTTAAAAAGGCAGGCCGAATATATCAAGTCATGGCAGACTCAAAAACTGTTGATTATTGCAATGTTCAGAACGGTAAGCCAAATATATCAGTAAATGCAGATTTCCAAATGTCAAATAAATGGTTAAATGAACAATTGAAATAGAATGCAATATATATATATATATATATATATATATATATACAAGTAGCAAAGAATAGAAAATATGTACAGAAATAGTTGGGACCGCATCATGACTTATTCTGCAACATCCTTGCCAACTTTAACTGGGTTAGCCCATTCAACATCCCAGGAAGAAGTTCAGTCAGGACCCAAGTTCCGTCACCATTCCACTGCAATACGTCTACTCTGTGGTGAACTTCCATCTGCCCCCCGCAGGATCCAGCTTAAATATCATTAATAAACATAGGACGAGGCTTCTAGAAAACCTCGCCCCCTTCTCATTAGAAAAAACCGAGCTGGCTGTACCAGTCTGCGTGAAGGCTAAGACGGAGGCTGGCCAAGCTCCCGTATTTTGACTTCGAGGCAGAGTTGCACATTCCACAGACACTTCCACAACATATTCCAGTTCATTCTGGTCGGTGAGGTGCGAAAAACAAGTGAGGAGCAGAAAGACCTTGAATATGAATTGCAAGCACTACTGTGCAAGCAGAAGCAAAACAAGTCAGGAAACAAGAAGAGATGAGGCCATGTCAAAGCCAATAGTAAGCACCTATAATTCTCATCAATATACAATACACATTTCAGTACAACTGCTTATAGCATCAAATACTTCATCTCTCAATGTACAACCAAGCCCATGTGTGCACCACCGCCCACAACACTGCACTTCGAGACCAAAAAGTACATTCCACACATCTCTTCTTCTCAAGCCTTCAAATGCACATCCCACAGGCTCTGCTCCTGGCAAGACTGTTCTACTCCGTGACAGCTTCCACTAAAAGACAGCAAGATTACAGGACAGAAGAGAAGCAGGCTTATGCAGGACCATCCTACATTAAGCCTAGGGTAAAATAACTCACTACAGTCAGTTAAAATTATGATAGTTGAAGGTCTTCATAGGGTGCCAAACCACAAAAGCGGCTCTTTCACTACAAACTCATAACAAATTGCCTTCACTTGCTCAGTCTCTTGATCGCCTCCTTATTGTAAGTCAATCTTCCATGTCTCCTGATAAACATCTACCTCCTCACATTTCAATAATGCTCACCTTTTGTGTTATAACTCCTACTGAAGTATCTCACTCTTTCTCCCAAAAGATGCAACCTTTTCAATGTGTTCATCTCATCACAAAAGACTCCCCTTCTAGTTTTCTTCTCAGCATAGCACCTCATTTAATAATTCTTGCCATCTCACTAGACGTTCTGTGTCTCAAAATATTCACCTCCTGTCTCATGACACTAACTGTCTCATAGACGTCAATTCTATTTCAAAGCATATTTTAATCTCCCATCCTTCACAATATGTCTAATACGCCTGTCTCTCTGTAACAGCACTCCCTGTGGGTCTTGTAACTCTCATCCTTGAGATTGGAACTGTCCCTCCATACTTCTCATTGGGTTCTCCCTGTTATGAATCAGAGGCAAGTTCCGGAGGATTAGACCATGTCCATCAGAGCCCCTAACCTAATCGCTGGCCTATGCATTTGCTGCTTGTTTCCGTTTGCTCTTTTCCTGATAGCCAAATGTAGCAATTGGTCTGTTGTACCGGTGGCATTCTTGGACTTTTATATTGGTTTGTACAGCAGTCGATCACTAAGGTGTGGCAGTCGTTGGTGTACCAGGCACCATGGCACCGGCACTTAAGCTTATGATGGGACCACTTCACACTAATTACGGCTCGATGGCCTGTGGGGCCCAATTCTTGTGCTTTCTAATTCCTCTGCTTGCATTAGGGTCCATTACATGTTTCCTACGCTTCTGACAAGGTATATATTGCATGATCTGATTTCACTCTCTCGTCTATATACGATCACTTCAGATATGTTTTGCCTTATTGATATGCCTTCTTCGATTTCATGCCTCACGGCCATCCCACCACTTATATGAAGGAGATCATCTTGTTCCCTTGATAGAAAAATAGTTGCTTATAAGGAGTAATTCTTTCTATTCTGAATGTAATTTGATTGCCAGTCTAAAATTATTCTGATTTAGTTAAGCTTCCCACGAAAAGAAAGAGTATTGTGTTTTCCACAGTTTTTAGTAAAGCAATAAAAATAACTTGTTCATGGGGGACCTTACTTAGCAGTTCAAACTGGACTATTCCTATTGGTACAGGGTCAAGACTGATTTGCATATGTCTGGGTCCAAACTGAGGGGTCATGGTATGCGAAATAAGGATGAACTGAAATGACGCCCAAAAATCTCCAGTCGCTGAAATTAATTCAAGCATTCCATCCATTACTTTTTGTATACTTTGCATGTCTCTGCTCCTTCTGCTGCTACTGTTGTGTCTCGGTTTTGAGTGGCTCAAATGGCAGATGTCTTGAGATCCTGTAATATTAGTCTCCATGGGACTCCTAGAGTCTCACCAGTTGTAAGAGTGTGCTAAACTCTTCCCAAGTTCCGACTATGCTTTCCAGATCATGGCAGTTGTTCTAAGGGCTCTTTCAAGGGGCTATCTTTCGTACATTATTATTATTATCATTGACATTTGTTGAGCGCACGGCTACCCCCGACGGGGTGTCCCGGCGCTAAGGATTGCAAGTGAACAGGTGGAGGAGTTAGCAGCCAGAGAATAAAAAGGTTTTTAGTTTGCCCCTGAATTGAGATTCAGTGTCAGCGAAATGGAGACTGATGGGTAGGGCGTTCCATATTTTTGATACGACTACTGCAAATGCTCTGCGACTCTTCCTTACAAGGCGGAATCTGGGGGGGGAGTAGGAGCCGGAGTTGGTTCGATCTGAGGTTGAGGGACGAATGGACCAGTTTCAGTCGCTGTCTCAGATATAGGGGGCCTTTGCCATTCAGGGCTCTAAAGACTAATGTGAGGGCCTTGAATCTAACACGAGCAGAGATTGGGAGCCAATGCAACTTCCTAAGATGAGGTGAAATGGAATGGCGGTAGGGGACTCTACAGATCAACCTGGCTGCAGCATTCTGCACCATCTGCAGTCTGTGTAGAAGGTAGGCAGGGAGTCCTAGATAAAGACTGTTAGCGTAGTCCAGGTGTGAAGTGATGAAGGCGTGGGTCACTGTCTTCATAGCCTCAGCGGAGAGAAAGGGGGAGATCTTTTTTAGCATGTGTAATTTACCAAAGCAGGAAGAGGTGACTTTCTGGATTTGAGTTTTTAAGGATAGTTCTTTATCGAATTGAACTCCAAGGTTGCGAGCTGTCTTTACCGGGGAGGGAGGTGGATTAAGTTCTGCTGGCCACCAGGTGGTGGGTGGCAAGGGGTTTGCTTGATTAAAAAACAGTTCCTCTGTTTGATGTGTTAAGTTTTAGAGTGTTCAAAGTCATCCACGCTACAATGTTCGAGAGACAGGTTTTAAGATTTATAAAACCAAGGGGTGAGTGATCTCTGATGGAAAAGATGAGCTGAGTATCATCAGCATAGGAGATCACTTTAACCCCAGTTGTCTCAATCACCTTTGCTAGGGGTGCGATATACACGTTGAAATAGAGGGGACTGAGAGCAGAACCTTGTGGTACCCCGTAGCCTAGTGGTTTTTTGTCTTTGGACCAGAAAGGCCGGCACCATACTTGTTGTGTACGGCCCGATAAAAAGGACGTGATCCAGGCTAGAGGGGTGTCACAAATCCCCAGCTCGCGGAGTCTATTGAGAAGGATGGCATGGGAGACCGTGTCGAAAGCTGCGGACGGTCGAGGAGCACCTACATGGCTGCCTCGCCCCTGTCCACACTCTCCCGCACGGTTTCTGAGACCTCTAAAAGTGCTGTCTCGGTACTATACCCTTTCCTGAATCCAGATTGTGAATCATGGAGGAGATTATTGCTTTCTAGATAGAAAGTTGCTACATCTCTGGCCTCCTTTTACTTTGAGGATAGTTTCCCATTCAGTTATGGGCTGCAACCTGCAGCCTTTTTTCTTACATCCTGTGATTTGGATGCTTCATAGCTGCCAGGTATTGTGGCAAGCTGCTTTCTGCTTTTTACTGCCACTTTACATTGCGGCTTCTCTTTGCCTTACGCAGACGCTGGGTGGCCACTCTACTGGCGCTAGAGATCTAAGCTCCTAAAAAGCCATCGGGCCACTGCATCAGTGGCCATCGTGTGAGCAATCGTGAGAAGGAGCTATTCATATTTTGACTTACAGTTGCTGAAACGGTAAGCCAAGCCCCTTACTTCAGTTAAACAGAGAGGCCGCTTGCAGTCCGTCGTATTCTGACTTGTGAGGTTGAGGAGTGGTCTGAGCATGGTAAAAGGCCTTGTCTAAGATACATGTTTAAACATTCCCGTCCAGTTCACACCCCTGACCATTTTCATTTTAGTGTTTTCATGTGTGTCCCAAGTAAGTAGAAAATGCAAGCCAGGGGATCCATGAAGCTTTTTTTCTGAATATATTCACGGGTGCATATTAATATGAATTAATTGCAATTGAAACTAAAACACTGAGATGTTTAGAAGTGCATTATATTTTGGACTTAGGCTGTTTTCCTAATTTTGCTCATTATTGCATCCATTTATTATTACTGAGAGCATTTATTGCAATTGAATTCTTAGGTCTTGTGATTGATTTACTGAACTGAGCTGTATTTTCAATTTTTGTATTGTGCCTTAATAGTTTAATAAACCTTCTTTGTTTCCTCTTATTTACTCATCTCCAACTCCCATTTTGAGTGAGCCCTTTCTTCTTTTAAAAGTATTTTTGCAATGCTGTTTTAAGTCTTATGCTTAGGGACATATCTGTTCTTGAGGTCAATACTGCCCCCTCAATCTTGGTGCCACTATTATGCAGATTATCTCAGTGAATTAGACAGGTGTGAGAAATAAGATTGAGAAAGATTAAAATTATGTTTAGAATAAAACAGTAGTCCAGGCTACCCTTACATTTCCTTTTGTAGCATTGTTTTAATGTTTTCCTATCCATGTTTGACCTTCTTTTCAAAAGGGAAGTGGACAAAAAGAAGAAATTGAGGGAGAGATTGGAGGAACAGCTGATGAAGCTAAAGCTGCAGGCAACAGACAAAGAGGAAAATAAACAAATAGCTCTGGGCACGTCCAAGCTAAACTACCTTGATCCCAGAATTACAGTAGCATGGTAAGTGTAGTGCACAGGTGAGCATTATCTTAGAATTTAATGTGATCTTTTGATTCACACACTTTTCTATTGTAGGATGAAATGCTGTTCATAAAACAGTGTGATGGATCCAATCAAGGCTGAGTTTGTGATAATAATATTATAGTGGGGGTACAGATCATGTAGTTAGACCTGTACTAAACACTATATGGGTTGTCTGAATATGCTCCGAGTGCAAGCAGGAACCACCACTCTAGGCTAGGTAAGTTAGATACACATATAAAGATAACCTGTGCCACCCTCTGGTAGCTTGGAACAGAGTAGTCAGGCTTAGCTAAAGAGACAATGTGTAAAGTATCTGAAAGAAACACGTAGTGATAGATTCCTTACCTTAGATTCACCACCAGGCATCAGACTGGGTCTGTAAAGTTTTCGTCAGCAGTACCTGTGCGCGTCGTTAGGCGTTGTTGGGCGGCTCCCCGTGCTGACGTCGCTGGAGCAACTTAGACGCGCACTGACGTCAGTTCTTTCTTTTTTCGTGCCAGCAAGCGCAGATCCTGGAAACGCAAATACCCCCAGTCACTTTTTGACTGAGTTTTTTCGAGACCTTTTTGTCTAAATTCTTTCGAGTCAATTGACTCCTGGAGTCGTAGGGATGCCCCGCTTCAAGAACTGTGAGGGCTGTCACTGCATGATGTCGGTGACAGACCCGCACCGTGTGTGTCTCTACTGCCTGGGGTGCGACCACGACTCCATGTTGTGCCCCGACTGGCGGACTATGTCGCCGAAGACTTTGCGGGAGCGGTCTTGAAAATTGCTAGAAGTGCGGCAGTCGGCTCCGCGCCGCGCTGCTCAAGGTCCCAGTCCCAAGGGAGGTTGAGGGACCGGTCACAGAGCGGTCACCATCGTTCGTCTGGATCTAAGTCTTTGCACTCGGGGTCAGGTAAGTCGAAGCATTCCAAAAAGAAGTTGAAGAAGCGTTGTCGCTCCTCTACTTCCCGTCGTGCGACACAGCAGAGGGTGCGGGTGGTGCCGCTCCGGCGGAGCCTGTGACGTCGTCGCAGGCCTACCTGCCTTTTCCGGGTCCGTCGGCGACGCCTGCTCAGATGCAAGAATTTCTTGCTTCCATGGCCCGACTCTTTGGGGCGTCTGGTTCCACAGGTGCGCCTTCAGGCCCCGCGGGCCCGACTGAGGGTCCTGTTCTTCCATCGCCGCCGTCTTCGGCCCCTGCACTGCAGGACCCCCTTGGATCCCGGCTCGGATCCCAGGTGACACTGGTTGACCTCGTAACACCTCCACCTGTGGCGTCGCATCCTCTGGCACCACCTCAGACGTCGTCCGGAGCTAAACCCCAACATCGACCCCGGTTTCTGCCCGGACATGGCGCCGGAATGGCGTCGCTCTATGCAGATTGACGCAGACTGGTTCTTTTTACCTCTATGTCCGTCCTCCTTTTTTTCATCCTGTTTCACAGACTTGGGTGGAAGGGGAGGACTGGAAGGGGTCTGAGGACCCTCTCACACAACAGTGTGTGGTTATGATCTGGACTTGGCAGAGGATTTTTATGGCATGCCAGTGGTCTTGACACCTCACCTCACCTTGGCATGCTGTCTCCTCCTTCCGTGGCTATGTAGGAGGGAGCAAGTTACGCAGTGGTGTTGTTTAGGGTGGCCGAGGCCCTCCACCTCGAACTCCATACAGTGGCTGTCAGGACTAACCTCCTGACAGAAGTGCTTCAGATGGTGGCTACCTCTGCGGATCCACTGCTCCCTTTCAATTAGGCACTTTCTGGCGTTCTTTTAGGCACCTGGTCCAGGCCCAACACAGGGGCTCCTGTGGACAGGAAGGCGGCCCAGCGCCATTGCTCGGCTCAGGGCGACCCCTTCTTTCTCTCCCAACACCCCACTCCTGAGAGTTTCGTTGTCCAAGCCTCTGCCTCCCAGAGCACGTTCCCTTCCGCCCCTCTGGATTGAGAATCCAAGAAGCTGGAGCAGCTTGGCAAGATGCTGTTTTCATCTGTCAGCTTAGGGCTGCAGTCGGTGAACACTGCATGCCTCTTGGTCCGTTATTCCCACTCTGTATGGGACACGGTTGCGCGCATGCTGCCTAATTGTCCGGAGGAGGCCCAGACAGTATTCTCCTAAGCTTTTGCAGCTGAGCGAGAAGCAGCTAAGTTCACCATCCGTTGTGGGCTTGATACGGCTGATTCGCTGGGCAGGGCGATTTCCTCGACGGTGGTGATCGGCGCCACGCCTGGCTGAAGACAACTGGCTTCTCAGGGGATGTCCAGAACACACTGATGGACATGCCCTTTGATGGCATTCGCCTCTTTGGCAATAAGGCAGATAGTGTGTTGAAGCGCTTAAAGGAACTCCCAGGCTGCGGCCAAGTCCTTGGGCCTGTCGGCACTCAGCCTCCTCCGCCTTCGGCTTTCCACTCCTTTTGGGCCACGAAAGGGGTGCCCCAACACGTTCGTTCCAAAGCCACAGGACTGCGCAGCAACAACCTCAGCGCAGCTGCTGTTCTGGGGCCAGCGGGCGGGTTTGTCCACTTCCACCCCGCAGCATCCACTGCAAAGCCTTCCTAGTCCGGACTTTCAAACGCCAGTGGGCGGCAGAATTCACCATCATCTCCCCCACTGGCCCAACATCACAGCAGCCAAGTGGGTGCTGCAAATTGTCAGAAGTGGCTACTCTCTCCCCTTCGAGACTACCCCTCCAGCCATGCCACCTCTGTACCACCGCATGTCGGGGGACCATCTTGCGCTTCTTCAGCAGGAAGTCAGGGCCCTCCTGGCCAGGGGCCATTGAGCGCGTTCATGGGCCAGAAGTAGGTTGTGGTTGTTATTCCCACTACTTTCTAGTCCCCAAGAAGGACAAGGGCCTGCGTCCTATCTTGGACCTCAGGAACGTCAACCGCTTCCTCCGGAAGGAGAAGTTCAAGATGTTGACGCTAGCTCAGGTCTTGTCTGCCCTAGACACTGGTGACTGGATGGTAGCGTTGGACTTGCAGGACACACATTTCCACATCCCCATCCTCCTGGCCCACAGGCGTTACGTGCAGTTCACGGTAGGCCACAAGCACTTTCAGTTTACTGTGCGATCAGGTCTTGTCTGCCCTCGACCCTGGTGACTGGATGGTAGTGTTGGACTTGCAGGACACACATTACCACATCCCCATCCTCCCGGCTCACTGGCATTACCTGCGGTTCACGGTAGGCCACAAGCACTTTCAGTTTACGGTGCTCCCCTTCGGCCAGCGCCCCTCGGTTGTTCACGAAAGTAATGGCAGTGGTCGCAGCTCATCTGCGCAGATCAGGGCTTCCAGTCTTCCCCTCTTCCCCTATCTCGACTACTGGCTGTTGAAGGCAGGCTCGCCCCAGGCAGTCGTTTCCCACCACCAGACTACGGACAGCCTCTTTCATTTGCTGGGGTTTTCCATCAACGTGCCGCAGTCGCACCTGATTCCCTCTCAGAAGCTCCTCTTCATCGTAGCAGTTCTGGAGTTTCG
This sequence comes from Lissotriton vulgaris, assembly GCF_964263255.1. Taxonomy (NCBI): domain Eukaryota; kingdom Metazoa; phylum Chordata; class Amphibia; order Caudata; family Salamandridae; genus Lissotriton; species Lissotriton vulgaris. Next base: position 1,985,683,973 of record NC_141691.1, on the reverse strand, counting down.
GGTTTATCCTCCCGAGCAGCGAGTCCAGGATATTCAGACTATGATTCCGATCTTTCAGCCTCTATCCCGGATTTCGGTCAGATGACCCTCTGGCTGCTGGGGCTGATGGCCTCCTGCATCCAGCTAGTGGATCATGCCAGATGACATATGCAGGCTCTGCAGTGGGACCTAAAGTTCCAGTGGGCACAGCATCAGGGCAACCTTTCCGATCACGTCCAGATCTCGGAGGGCACTGCACGCCAATTGAAGTGGTGTCTCACGAATTGCGATTGGGTCAATGGCAGATCCCTTTCCCTTCCCGAACCGGAACACCCAGTTGTGACAGATGGGGCGGCTACCTGTGAGAGGCAGCGATCAGAGAACTCTGGTCTCCAGCGAAGTCCCGACTCCATATCAATCTTCTGGAGCTTCGGGTGATCCGGCTTGCGCTGAAGGCATTCCTTCCCTCTCAAGGAGAGAGTAGTGCAGTTGGTCACAGACAACACCACTGCCATGTGGTACTGCAGCAAACAGGGTGGGGTGAAGTCGTGGACTATCTGTCAGGAAGCTATGCGCCTCTGGACATGGCTGGAACACCAGGGCCTTTTCCTGGTGGCTCAAAACCTGGCAGGTTCTCTGAATGATAGGGCAGACAAACTCAGCTGCAGGTGCATGATGGATCAAGAATGGCGTCTGAACTCTGACGTGGTGCAAGGTATCTTTCAGCAGTGGGGAGAGCCTTGGTTAGATCTATTTGCCACCAAAGATGTCGGTGACCGACCCCCACCTTCGGTGCCTTTACTGTCTCTGGGGCCGACCACAATGACAAGTCGTGCCCAGACTGCCGGGCCTTGACCTCGGAGACTAGACAAGAGCGGTCCCGTAAGCGGCTCGAGCTCCGGCAGTCTGCTCCGCCCTGCTCGAGGTCCCGGTCTAGGAGGAAGTCGAGGGACCGGTCACAGAGCCGCAGTCATCGCCGTCACTCGTCGGGGTCCAAGTCCTCAGGTAAGTCGAGGCACTCGAAAAAGAAGTCGAAGAGACATCATCACTCTTCTGACTCCCTCCGACGCTCGCACGACGCGGCCGGGGATTCGGGCGACACCGCTCACGCGACTCCCCCAGAGCCATAAGCGCCGCGTCCAGCTCCACACCCGACGGTCCCTGGGCTGCACATGACACCAGAGGAGATATGACTGCCTCTTGGCCATGAGGACTCCCTTCCCTCCGTCGAACCCTTTCGAGGCGCCTTCTGGCCCGCGGGTCCGTCTGGGAGCCCTAGCTGGCCGGCGGCTCCGGCCCCGGCGCCGTTGGGTGCTTCTGTAGTGTAGTTCCTATATTCCCAATAGGCTCTGCGCATTGGAATAACATAAACGATAGTTTAGACGTAGGACTGAAGTCGACTAGGTCTCTATTGAATATGTTAGACTTAATTGTGAATGCCAGCTAGCTCAGAGGTCACTAGAAACTTTCTCGAATAAACAAGAAGGGATTCGTTTCTGACAACCATATAACATGACAACTTTGTTCCCCAAGAATAAGAAATATATCTCCATGGTCGCGGAAACAATAGATGGCTATTTCACTCAGTCAATCGTGCATGCTTTGTTTCACCAGGGTTTTTGCAGAGAAATAGAGAGACAGGCGTTTTCAATAGAAAGGTTATTTATTGAGCAGTCTTCTTTCTCATGCAAGAGAAGTTAATTGCTACAATCGTAATACTTGCTATGAAGTAAAGTGCGTACAGTAAAAGGAGTATTATGAAATAATACTGTAAAAGCATTATATGGTTTCTAAGCCATAAGATACTTAAAATAGATAAAATACATACAATGATAAATAATGACTAAAAGTACTCAACTGGTGCATCTAAAATACGCCTTCCCCGGTGTACCTAACCTAAGTCTAGTACAAGGGAAGAAGTAAGTGAGGTGTAGCTTGAGTTAAATAGTTTCTGCCAAGAATATCCAAGAATTCTTTAAGGGTCTAATCAGCTCCATACCTTGGTTATAGAATGAAGGAGGTCTTGTATCTCTCTCTAGGGACTCGATCTCCCAGTAACCCGCATGGGTAGCAGGGAAACACTGGATCTGGATTTCTCTGCAGGAGAAAAGACAGCGTCTCTCTCAGTGCGTCAGCTGGAGGGTCTGCTTCCTTCGGCACTCGCTACAGCAGGGCGTCGGACAAGTAGTTAGTCGATCTGCTCTAAACCACTGTGTGTTTGCTAGGGCAGATGTGGGTATATTTATACCTGGAAGGTGACGAGTTTGACGTAAGGGTGGACATAATAACGTCACTAAGAACTCGAAGTTCTTTACACGCTCCAGGAGTTCTGGGACAAATCAATACTGAAGCAGGGGGAAGTCCCGTACTGCTGAAGGCTGGTTGTCTTCAAGAACTTGTTGTATTCTAGGAGCTTAGTGGAAGTAGCCATGCCGTATTTGGACTGCATTGGCTGTGCCTAAATATGGTTATGATTCTTATGCCTATATAAGGATATGATAAGTTATACCTATATAAGGGCATGAATCGGGAAAATTACACTAGAGCCTTAGATACGTTTACAACACCCACTCCACGTAGAATGTCCGTCTTTAGTAAAATACTAAACAGTTATAACATTTCTAAGCATGTGTTTACAATCCCACCCCAAAAATACATAAAATGCATTTGAAATGGTTTGTACACGAAAAATGAGTATTGTACTGTACGTTTTCTAAGCAGTGGTATCATTCAAATAATGCATATAGTTTTACATTTGAAATGCTGGCTGAATGATTCACGAAATTACATTTATGAAATGGCTCTTAATACAGAAGAGAAGGTTGAGACCATTTCATCACAGATTTATATAATACTGTACATGTGCTAGAGGCTAAGTTCAAATATTGTCTCTAGGTTTCAAAAATAGAAATCTTGTTCTCTAAGAATAGTTCTACATTAAGCAGATTACTCTGTGCCAAAAAAGGTAAATATTTTGGTATTGAGAACAAATAATTTTGTTGTAGTAAAAATAGTTCCAAATTTTTAGAAGTTCTGTTTATCAAAACTGAAGGCCGAAATCAAAGTTCAGGGAACGCTGTGTGCTTGTTTCTCAAGTTATTCTCGTTATTAGGAGAAAACATTAACTCAGATAGGCTGGCAAAGAATTCGTCTACCACAGTAGGTGAAAGTTGGGCCATTTCCGAAAAAGTAGAAATAGTGCATATGTGAGATGCATTACCGTCCGCGTGATCTGGATCAGTAATGTTCACAGAAAGTTGTACATGTGTGCCGCTTTAATCTCGTACCTCACCGCTACCTAGTCGTAATGGTGAAGTCTCAACGAATGCCGTCATCAGAATTGGTAGCCGCTGGGGACAACACGTTGCCTGATCTGTTACCGAACCAAGCAAAGTATCGACATCCATAGGTACTGCTGATGGAAGTGAGAGACAGATGTCTAACACGCATTCTTCTCCGCAGCGCAGGCATCGTAGAACAGGTAAGATGCAATCTTGCCAGATTGGTGTGAAGGATAGAAACCATGTGGTATTTAGATCTTAGACGAGCCAAGCCGAGGACCTGTGTTATCTTATTTCGGTACCGCATTGCCTGGATCGTTTGTTCCATGGTAATCTGGGTATCGCTGGTGACTGGACTTGACATATTGGAGCAGAAGGAAAAAAAATAAATTCCTGCCACGAGTCACAAAATGAGAGGCAGACCGCCGAACACAGAGTGCACAAAATTCGGTAAAATGCTCAGGACTGCTTCAAAGGGTGCTAACAGTCCCAAAAAAAAATTCTTAAATACATGTGCGATGCCACTGGTATCTGACCTGTTTAAAATTTGACCGAACATTTCTACAAAATGTACGGGGCAGTTTGTTGATAATAATGTATGTATCTCTGCTGAGGTCCTTGCAACTTGCAGATCATACGTTTCTCTAGACGAGGTCAAAGGCACAGTTTTTTGTAGAAGAATGGCTTTCATTCTGCTTAATGTATCAATTTGAATAGAAGAGATATTCAATGAAGGCTAAATCGTTGCCTCCTTGTCTGGCTTGCTGTTTGGATACAATACTTGCATGCAACAAGTGACCCTGGATGAGACACTGACTTGATAGGCCGTTCCTGGCAACATGCCACAACAGCTGTGGGCACTTAACATAACGTAGCTGCCATTGGAAAGCTGCCTGAAAACAGGTTCTATTTGTGTGGCTAGGGTGCCGTGCAAGTGGCAAGAAAGGTCATTAGATGAACCCTCACAGCCTCCATGTAAATTTATTTCTTGACACAGAAGTGTACCACTTAGCGAGTTTTCACAATTTTTCCCACTAAGAAATACTTCTTTGTTATGCCCACTCCAACATCTCTGTGTGTAAGGTAAATTCCAGGTCGACTTAATGTATCCTTTACCCAACCTTTCATACAGGCCCGCTGGTATATGCTGTAGGCAGTATTGAAACTGGAATGTGGTTATTGGTATTGTTATTGTACCATGTATTATCCATTCAATGACTGGCCTCTCGGAAACTGTTAATGGTAATCTTTCTAGTTTTTCAATGCTCAGCCCTGTATAGTCTGCTCCTTTTTGTGCCAAAGAGATTTGTTTATCTGTAAGGTTAAAGATAGAAAATAATGGCGTGTTGATTAAACGTCAAGGCACGTAGCCTGAACGCAGATTTTGTAACGTGCAGCCTAACTGTACAATAGAACGTAATTGGGAACATGTTGTAACATTAGCATATCCTGTTCTATTATATCAATAGCAGATGATACAATGCTGTCAAAGAATAAATTCTGGAGGACAGAGTCGTTAACCCATTGTCCGCTACAGACAGTGATTTTTCCAAATGAATACGATCAATTTCTCGTATTTTTTCAGCAGTTTCAATTTGCGTTACTTTACAAGCTTTGTTGTAAGCAGCATATATACCGGCGTATATGAAACGTTTTTGATGCTGTTTGCGAGGTCCCAATAAGAAATCCCGCAAATCAGCACCTTCTTTAAGTAAAGTCAAGTGTTGCTTAATTTTAGGGAGTGTGGATTTCTGTAGCCATTCGAGGCATAGTTTTCCTACACTATATGTTGTTATTATCCCTGGATGTTGTCTCTGGGAATATCTTGGGTCTGGCCTGTTCTGTTTGAACCCCTGTGTTTTGTCCAGGAATCTATCTTGACAGTTATTAGTGTCTGTGGGCCAGATCAACCATTTTTTCCAATCAGGATTAATTCTGTTTTGGTGTAAAATACAGGACACGTCTAACCCCTCATCTGTAGTGCTATTTCTATCAGGCATAGGCTTTGGTATAGACGGGTTGTTAAAATCTTTTATCTTGGCTAGGCCAAGACATGTAGTTAGTTGAATGGTGTCATTCAGGAACATTATTTGTTCTGGGATCATGCAGGCTCTGAATAATTATTCTAATCCATGTACTTGCCAATCTTTTGAACCCCAGATTGATTTTGTTTCAATGTTATCTTTCCAGAATTCAAAACCAAATGTAATCCCTGTACTTGCCAATCTTTTGAACCCCAGATTGATTTTGTTTCAATGTTATCTTTCCAGAATTCAAAACCAAATGTAGACAATTGTTCATAAAATTTTGCAGAATATATCTGTTTTGTATTGGTCAACATATTTTTCATTCCTGTCTTATTCACATTTTTGAAATAAAACATTCTGGATCTGTGATATTAAACCCTGAGAAGTATGGCAATTTCTCATAAAATGTTTTCGAGCTGCCTTTTGGAGGTGTTGGACAATGTTCCCATTGATTATAAGTTAAAACATTTCTAGGTTTTGCAGATTTATGCAAATAGTGGTGCCCATAATGATTAAAGCAATACATTTCTTCATAATTAGATGAACCTTCGAAATAATCATTATCTGTAAATTTTGCTGACATTTCTAAATCAGACATCATATTATTAACCCCTTCGACGCTAATGACAAAGCCAGCTCGTCATGGGCGTTACCTGCGCTGCGCGGATGACGAGCTGGCTTTGTCACGTTACGCGGGATTTTTGAAAATGCCGCGCACAGCGGGAAAAGCCGCCGCAGCGATGCGGTTAATAGTCTCAAAGTCCCAATCATCAGAGAAAGTGCTCGGTGAGACAAAGTCATTTAATGAAACCTTGAACTGGTGTGGATACTTAAAGAGTTCAACCTGGCCATAGATGTCGTAATCAGTAGCGTCCCATGCTACACCACCAGGTATAGGAATGGCTGTGATGTTTACTGATGACTGGTCTCTTTTTTCATATATATCAACAAAAGGAGAGGTAGGGAGTATCAAGTGACACTCCTATTCCCCGGTTATATTAGATAAGCAAAGAAAGAGTGTCTTGTGGTATCGATGAGATCACACAAAGGAGCAAATGGAAAAAGGGGGGAACGGCCTAACTCAGGACGTTTAAGAAAGCCCTCACTCACCACCTGGTGAGGACATGCTTCATCATCGGGCCCCACTAAAGAGGCCGAGTGCCTCTTTAGTGTGCTTCAACGCCAGATCTACTGCGGAGCAGGATTATGTGAGTAAAGGGCGTGCGGTGAGAGATACACAATTAGTGGTGATTAAAAATGTCTGTAGTGTATCAAAAATAATTTATTATGTGATCACTTAGGACATATTATTAAAATGATGTGTGGGAAAACAGTCCACAATTAATTGTGAGGTTATTTCCATAATTGTCAGTCAACATGTTTCTGCCTCTGAAATGGTGTAAAGTTACCAGGCATTCATCAGGACTCTTGTAAGTGTACTAAACCCTGGTGGTATGGGCACTCTAAGGCCCACTCTTACCTAGGGGCGTGAAAGCGAAAAGGAAAGGTGAAAAAAGTGCAAAAAAATAGGAAGAAAATTGTCTTCCTAGAACTCCTGGTTTAGGAGGCTTCCTGCATTAAGGTTTATGCACCTGTATAGAAAAAAGGACATAGACATACATAAAGGACAAGACAAACAGTTAATGGATGTTCTTAATCACAATTGTTGGTCTATGGTGCTCCATTCGTCGTGACAAGACAGTGTGTGGCGCGATAACGATATGTTCATCACCACCTCCGTCCCTGGGTTAATAAGCACTAGTCACTGGGGAGTGCAGCGTGCTAGAAGTGAAACAATTTGTGATAATGGGTAATGATTAAAAGTGGAAGAAAAACTTCCCAAGAGCGATCAATATGCTAGAAAGGTCCAAACGATCGCTGTAAATGTAAATTAAAAATGTCTCACTTTTATGGTGTCACGGGTACACCATGGGTCACAGGAGGGGGGTGGTAGCTTAAGTGGCACACCCTTGGAAAAAGGAATAAACATACAATGCATCAAAGAAGTTAGAGTAGCGGTACTTAGCTCTGTGAAATGCCGCCAAACTCGTGTTCGTCATAGTCTGATAGGTTACTTACGCCCTTGACGCTCGGCACCCTCAGTATACCGCATTACCCTCTGACTGGACCCAGACGATCAAGAGTGGGGTCCGGTAGACAGCTTATCAGTGTTTGGCAGCGAGGCAACGATCGCTTCCGGGAGGCGGGGCCCGCCTTAGTGGAGGGGCGGTGCCCGGAGTTGGGGCCAATCGAAGGCTGGTTTGTCTTGGTGACGTAGTTTAATCACATGTTCTGTCGTCACGAACGGAGGTTCGTTCGGTTGCCACAGAGACCGTTTTGTGAGACCTTTGTAGAATGTTAACTATATTAAATCAGACAGGTCAGACAGACGGACAACGAATCGTCTTTAGTGAGGAAGAAGGCAAACCATGGGTAATACGGACGTTTCTTCTGCTTAGCCGGGGGTTGCAGAAAAACAAAAAACTCTTCAATGCCAGCGGGGTCAGGCATGGGGGAGATTGAGAGGAACACTCACAGGAGAGGTTAAAAACACCCAGCTATCAGTTCAATAAGAATAGTAGGAGGCAGGCGCCGCAGATAGCTTGAGGGCGCAGTGGGTGACGAAGCTGTCATGAGGGCGGGGGTGTCAAATGGCGAGAGATTGAATAGCCATGGGTATTTAAATGGGGCAGCGATCACAAAGTAATTAATTAGGCTGACTATCCAAATGTATTTACTTAATCACTGAATTCCAAGGAATGTCATCATTTAGTCCGGTGAGGTGGGTCCCCAATCTGTAGACCCACCTCTGCTCTTTCTCAAAGAGGCGGTTGCTGATATTGTTGCCAGTGTGCAGCTGTTCAATCACAGTCCACTGCATGTCATTGGTGGTGTGATTTTGTTAGAGAAAATGTCTGCTCATTTTGGTTGCTTTTTTGCATCTAATATTAAATCTGTGCTCGCAGATCCTCTGCTTAACTTTCCTACTAGTAAGACCCACGTAGCGTAGATCACAAGGGCAGGTAATCCGATATATAACATTTTGAGAGTTACAATTAGTGTGGTCTCTCTGTGTCCACACTTGTCCTGGATCGAGTGCTAGGGTTTTGGTATGCGTTGTAAGGTGACAAACGCTACAGTTGGAGCAGGGAAAGTGACCCGTCACCCTAGGCAGATTCCACGTATCTGTCACGGATCTTACTGCTACAGGAGCAGTGGTTTTTGGTCGGGTGTGGACCAGTGCATCCCTAAGGCTGCGTCCCTTCCTGAAGGAAAAAAGTGGTTTTTCCCAGGTTTTGTTGATACTGGTAAGGATCTTCCAGTTTTTGTTGATGGACTTTTTTATAGTGTTAGAGAGGGTGCTGTATGTTGTTACACAGGTAAGCGGGATCTCTTCGGTATGATCGATTTTGTCCTCAAGGAGCGCTTCCCGTGGTTGGTTGTGCGCTCTTTTGTAGCTTTTGTTCAGTGTTGTTGCTGGGTAGCCTTGTGACCTCAATTTCTCAGTAAGGTCGATCGATTGTGACTTGAAATCTTGTAAGTCGGAGCAATTGCGTCTGATACGCAGATACTGGCCATACGGGAGATTTTCTTTCAGTGGGCGGGGATAGAAACTCGTAAACTCCAGCAAGTTATTTTTAGCAGTGGGTTTGTAGTGTGTCTTAGTAGACAACCTAGTCCCCGAGACCGTGATAGTCACGTCAAGAAAGGTTGCCTCTATTTTGCTGGTACTGTACGTGAATTTAAGGTTCGGGTCCAGAGTGTTAATCCAAGCGAGGAAGGTTAGTAGTTGCTCATCACTGCCGTTCCAGATCAATAAGACGTCGTCAATGTAACGTTTCCACATCTAAATGGATGAGGTAAAGGGGCCATTAGATGGTAGAATGTACTTGGCCTCAATGTCAGCGACATAAAGGCCGGCCACACTTGGGGCGAAAGTACTGCCCATGCAAGTACCAGTACATTGCAGGTATGGTTGCCCCTTATAAGAGAAAACATTCTCTTTCAGTGCTAAAGTGGCACAAGCGATAATAAACTCCTTAGAGGTCCGATAATTCCAGACCACTGTGTCTAGAGCTGACCCAAGGACTCTTATGGTATCATTCTGGGGGATGCTGGTATACAGGCTCTCGATATCTAGTGTTACAAGAGTTACTGAGTTTTCAACAAAGTTAAAGTCTTGCATGAGTTGTAGAAGACTTTCAGTGTCTTTCAGGTAGATCGGAGTATGCTGTACAATTGCCTTCAGGTAATGGTCACAGAAACGTGAAAGGGGCTCCAACAAGGAGCCTATGCCTGAGACGATCGGACGGCCTGCGGGGGGCATTCGATTTTTATGCGTCTTGGGCAAAGTATAGCAGTTGGGCGTTACGCTATCATTGATGCTGAGGAAGTCTGCCTCATTTTTGGATATCTGTCCATGTTCTTCCGCCCTTCTAACGAGGTTGGTAATTTGTGCCTGAAGTTCCTCCCTGGGGTCCCTGAGCAGAGGGATATAGTTTTTCCTGTCATCGAGGAGGACTTGACATGCCCACTCATAATCAACTGTGTTCTGTATTACAAGGCCACCGCCTTTATCCGCTGGTTTTATGGTTATGTTTGGATCTTTTTGTAGACTTTGCAACGCTTGGTATTCTGCAGTACTGAAATTACCAAATGTCGAGGGATCCTGGCAGGTTTCAAGGTCAAGAAACACAGCCTGTTCGAAAGCTGTAATTGCTGCCGGCACTGTGTGTGGAGGAGGGGTAAATGTGGAATCAAGTCTCAGTCCTGTATCCCCTTTGCGTGTAGCTTCGTTCGGGTCTTCTTTACCTTCGAAGAGGGCTTTCAGTTTCAATTTCCTGAAAAAGGCCGCAAGTTTACAATGTAGCTTAAATTTGTCTGGGCGAGATGAAGGGACGAAACCGAGGCCTCTTTCGAGGACCTTGGTTTCCGTCGCAGTCTGTATTTTGTCCGATAGGTTAGTAATTAAACTTGGGGGCCGCTCGTTCCCGGTTGTTGAGTCTTGCTGCGGGTGTGGTTGCCCACTGCATCGTCGTCTTCCCACGATACTTGGTTACACCCTTCCCTCTTCCCTCTCCTGCCCCTCTCTAAAAAAAGGCTGTTGGTATTGATTGGGGAAGTTTGGTGGTGGCATGAAGCCAGGGTTCCAACCCATCATTGGGAAAGGGGGCTGTTGGAAGGGGAATTGGTGAGCCATACCACCCATTGGGGGGGTAGTTGCCATCTCTGTTAGTTAGGATAACCTTGTCTCCCTCTGTTGTTACGGTTACCTCTATTGCCTCTTTTCCTTCCCTGCTAAAAGGACCCGTTGCTTGACCCACTGCTGTTTGAGGTGTCTTCATCGGACTGATCAGTGTTACTGGGGTTCCTTGTTGGTGGAGTGAAAGTGGCTGCCGAGTAAGGGTAGACCTTTTCAAACTCTAACTTCTTGAGATCCTTCTGGAATTTAGTGACTTTGCATTGTGTGAGACTGTCCTTCTATTCAGATATCCAAAAATGAGGCAGACTTCCTCAGCATCAACGATAGCGTAACGCCCTACTTCTATACTTTGCCGAAGACGCATAAAAATCGAATGCCCCCCGCCGTCTGATCGTCTCAGGCATAGGCTCCTTGTTGGAGCCCCTTTCACGTTTCTGTGACCATTACCTGAAGCTAATTGTACAGCATACTCCGACCTACCTGAAAGACACTAAAACTCTTCTACAACTCTTGCAAGACTTTAACTTTGTTGAAAACTCAGTAACTCTTGTGACACTAGATATCGAGAGCCTGTATACCAGCATCCCCTAGGATGATACCATCAGAGTCCTTGGGTCAGCTCTGGACACAGTGGTCTGGAATTATCGGACCTCTAAGGAGTTTATTATCGATTGTGCCACTTTAGCACTGAGAGAGAATTTTTACTCTTATAAGGGCCAACTATTCCTGCAATGTACTGGTACTTCCATGGGCAGTACTTTCGCCCCAAGTGTGGCCAGTGTGAGAAGTTGGCCTGATATGCAGTGCTCACTATTCTAGTGATCACTATGCATCAGTCCAAACGACCCTTATGGTGATTGGTTGTAAGTCAACCTTAGACCAGCTATCCTAGTAGCGTGGATACGAGCAGTCTTCGGGCTAAACTCTAGAGGGCGTGTTAAGCCAGCTGTTATACCATCACATATACCCCTTGAACACCAAGTGAAAGGACACCACACAAGTGTTATGAAAATAAACAGTGTATTTATTAAAATCACAACAGCCCTGTACTCTTTATGAGTACAGGGTACTAAGCACACAACAAAACTCTTATGAAAATACTTCAAGTTGCACAATTTACACAAATGCCCGAGGGGCACGAAAAACCATATACTACAAAAGTGGAATGCGAAATTACTAGCAGGTAAGTACTGTACTAATAGGCTTTGGAATTGCTAGGACTACGTTACTGAACCTTCAGATTACTAGTAGGAGGCCTAGGGGACTCGGGTGCAGAGTGTGCACTCTCACGCGGGATGCGGGACAAAGTCTATGGGAGCTAGTAAAGACAAAGTTAGTGTTCTCGGGCGAACCCGATAGGGTAGATCGAAAACGACAGTGGATCCTGACCCTTGGATAGTGAGGCTATGCTGGGGCACCGAAATGCCGAAGTTACCTAGCCCAGAGGCTGCAGCTGCATATGTCTCAAAAGACATCGGGAATCCTCGTAGACGAACCAGGAGCCTGAGGAAAGAAGTTGCTGGCAGGCGACCAGTGAAGATAGTTCGAGTGATCCAAGCCTGGATCAAAGATGGATGACACCTGAAAGCAGAGGGGACCAAGTTCGTGACTACTAGCCAGTAGTCAGGTGGCACCAGGAGGGCACCGGATGGTGGTCACCTCGACTAGGTGAGTGGGCGACGCTGTGCTCTGCAGATCTCACGGACCAGGAGGCGTTGTCGGCGACCAGGATGGAGGTGCGAGCTGTCCCACGATGGATGGAGCTGTCGACGTCGCTGGACCCAGGATTGGGGCAACAAGTCTTGGCAAATTCAAGCCCACGCGGGGGACTCAAAATGGCGCCTGGAGTGGACCAGGAGGGTCCGGGGTGCTCCTCTTTTGGAAGGGAGCAAGGGCCAGTCTGGAGCAACCAGACCAGCAGCAGTGATGTCGTCGGGCGTCGTTCAGAAGGCCACAAGCCAGCGGGCTAGTAGCCAAACAACGCGGTGAGCAGCAAAAAGCAGAAGGGCCCCACGCAGATCGTGGAGATGCTGGGAGGCTGGACTTCGGTGCTGGAGCTGCTCAGGGTCGGGGCTTCTCGGACCCCAAAGCACTCACCAGAGGATCCCTCGGCGGTTGTGCTGGATAAGAGTCGTGCAGTTCTGATGATGCCGGTCCCTCGAGGTCTCGTCGCACCTACGGTTCTCAGCTTAGCTGTAGAGGTAGGTAGAGGTCAGAGGTGCCAGGGAAGCCGGGTCTCGTCGTGCTGGTCGGTCAGATTCCTGAGGAAGGACGTGCAGCAAACCGCAGAGTTCTTAGATGGTGCCTGCGGATGCAGGGTGACTACTCCTTAGCCACAAGGGAGAATCTTGAGAAGAGTCTCCTTAGCCACAAGGGAGAATCTTGAGAAGAGTCTTGAAGTCCTTTCGTAGAAAGTCGTTTCTTGATTCAAAGATGATCTAATTTGGAAGGGTCCCCGCTCCTGCCTTTATCCTAAAGAAAGGGGTGGGTACGCGACTAGGTCCGGCCCTAGGGGTGGGACCAGGAAGGGGGGTGGTTACACCCCTCTCCCATGCCGGACTTTCCCCAGGCCAGGGCTGGTGTGCCCCTGGAACTGGTTCTAGCCGGCAGATGCGTAGTGAGCACCGGGGTGCCACTCAGCAGTCACCTTCCTGTAAAGCCCTGCCTACCCAGGATACACAAAACCCTGTCTGGGATGGTGCTAGCACCGCCCTGGACAGGAAACCCTTTGTCCAAGCTTCCCTCGCTGGAAGGACTCCCAGCAGCAGGAGGTCAGACTCGTGTCTGTGGTGGCAGCATCCATTTTGTGGAGCTGAGGCTTCGTTTAACTTTAACCGGGGTTCACAGTTACATACATGTCGTGTCCCTCTAGAAGGGTGGAATGCTAACCCCGTCGCCAGAATTGGCGAGGGGTTAGTATTCCAATTCGTATGACACCTTACTCGACATGTTTTGATAAAGCGATACCAGAGATAGCATTTAACCGCGAGGATTATAATGCACTTAAGAGTATATGGTATGCGTTATCATGGAACAGCTATTAGGACTTGGTTCCGCAAGCTGCAAACGGGCTCAGCTCATGCCAGAGCACCATTTCACACGATTCCAAGCACTCTGCCTTAGGATTGTCAAGGCCTGCCATAGGAGTGACTGATAGGAATCTGTGTGTCCATTTTTAGGGTTAGATATAGGTATACTATATCTAAAGCAAAGGGTGATTACACCACCTTGCCCCAGCTGTCGTGCAGCCAGTTGTGTCAGATTTAGATGGCCATCCAGGGGTGGCATAATACATGCTTCAGCCCCTGGTAGCCCCTGGGTACACAAAGGCCCTGAGTTACAGGGTCTGATTAGGTGGCCCAGTCCCAATTGGATAATGCACCTAAGGTACACATGTCAATTTAGTGAGAGAACAGCTAGGCTGTGGGTCTGATTGGCAGGCCCACAGCCAGGGAAAGTCGTAAACCAGTGAAACAAAAGCAAAAAATCTGGGTGATCATAGGATTGCAGATCCTACTCTCCTACAGCCGGCCTTTGTCGCTGACTTTGAGGCCAAGTACATTCTACCATCTAATGGCCCCTTTTCCTCATCCATTCAGATGTGGAAACGTTACATTGACGACTTCTTATTGATCTGGAACGGCAGTGATGAGCAACTACTAACCTTCCTCACTTGGATTAACACTCTGCCTCTGTTTTGCTACAGTAGCAGCAAAACAGAGGCAACCTTTCTTGACGTGACTATCACGGTCTCGGGGACTAGGTTGTCTACTAAGACACACTCCAAAACCCACTGCTAAAAATAACTTGCTGTAGTTTACGAGTTTCCATCCCCGCCCACTGAAAGAAAATCTCCCGTATGGCCAGTATCTGCGTATCAGACGCAATTGCTTCGACTTACAAGATTTCAAGTCACAATCGATCGACCTTACTGAGAAATTGAGGCCACGAGGCTACCCAGCAACAACACTAAACAAAGGCTACAAAAGAGCGCGCAACCAACCACGGGAAGCGCTCCTTGAGGACAAAATCGATCATCCCGTAGAGATCCCGCTTACCTGTGTAACAACATACAGCACCCTCTCTAACACTAAAAAAAAAGTTCAACAAAAACTGGAAGATCCTTACCAGTATCAACAAAACCTGGGAAAAAACACTTTTTTCCTTCAGGAAGGGACGCAGCCTTAGGGATGCACTGGTCCACACCCGACCAAAAACCACTGCTCCTGTAGCAGTAAGATCCGTGACAGATATGTGGGTCTTCCTAGGGTGACGGGTCACTTTCCCTGCTCCAACTGTAGCGTTTGTCACCTTACAACGCATACCAAAACCCTAACACTCAAACCAGGAAAACTGTGGACACAGAGAGACCACACTAATTGTAACTATCAAAATGTTATATATCTGATTACCTGCCCTTGTGATCTACACTACGTGGGTCTTACTAGTAGGAAAGTTAAACAGAGGATCTGCGAGCACAGATCTAATATTAGATGCAAAAAAGTAACCACCAAAATGAGCAGACATTTTCTCGAACAAAATCACACCACCAATGACATGCAGTGGACTGTGATTGAACAGCTGCACACTGGCAACAATATCAGCAACCGCCTCTTTGAGAAAGAGCAGAGGTAGTTCTACAGATTGGGGACCCACCTCACCGGACTAAATGATGTTATTTCTTGGAATTCAGTGATTAAGTAAATACATTTGGATAGTCAACCTAATTATTACTTCGTGATCGCTGCCCCACCCAAATACGCATGGCTATTCAATCTCTCGCCATTTGACACCCCCTACCCTCATGACAGCTTTGTCACACACTGCGCCCTCAAGCTATCTGCGGCGCCTGCCTCCTACTATTCTTATTGAACTGACAGCTGGGTGTTTTTAACCTCTCCTGTGAGTGTTCATAATCTCTCAATCTCCCCCATGCCTGACCCCGCTTGCATCGAAGAGTTTTTCGGTTTTGTGCAACCCCCCGGCTAAGCAGAAGAAACGTCCGTATTACCCATGGTTTGCCTTCTTCCTCACTAAAGACGATTCGTTGTCCGTCTGTCTGACCTGTCTGATTTAATAAAGTTAACATTCTACGAAGGTCTCACAAAACGGTCTCTATGGCAACCAAACGAACCTCCGTTCGTGACGACAGAACATGTGATTAAACTTCGTCACCAAGACGAACCAGCCTTCGATTGGCCCCAACTCCGGGCACCGCCCTTCCACTAAGGCGGGCCCCGCCTCCCGGAAGCGCTCGTTGCCTCGCTGCCAAACACTGAATAGCTGTCTACCGGACCCCACTCTTGATCATCGGGGTCCAGTCAGAGGGTAATGCAGGTATACTGGGGGTGCCGAGCGTCAAGGGCGTAAGTAACCTATCAGACTATGACGAACATGAGTTTGGCGGCATTTCACAGAGCTAAGTACCGCTACTCTAACTTCTTTGACGCATTGTATGTTTATTCCTTTTTCCAAGGGTGTGCCAATTACGCTACCACCCCCCTCCTGTGACCCATGGTGTACCCCTGTGACACCATAAAAGTGAGACATTTTTCATTTACATTTACAGCGATCGTTTTGACCTTTCTAGCATATTGATCGCTCTTGGGAAGATTTTCTTCCACTTTTAATCATTACCCATTATCACAAATTTTCACTTCTAGCACGCTGCACTCCCAGTGACTAGTGCTTATTAAACCAGGGACAGAGGTGGTGATAAACATATCGTTATCGCGCCACACACTGTCTTGTCACGACGAATGGAGCACCATAGACCAACAATTGTGATTAAGAACATCCATTAACTGTTTGTCTTGTCCTTTATGTACGTCTATGTCCTTTTTTCTATACAGGTGCATAAACCTTAATGCAGGAAGCCTCCTAAACCAGGAGTTCTAGGAAGACAATTTTCTTCCTATTTTTTTGCACTTTTTTCACCTTTCCTTTTCACTTTCACGCCCCTAGGTAAGAGTGGGCCCTAGAGTGCCCATACCACCAGGGTTTAGTACACTTACAAGAGTCCTGATGAATGCCTGGTAACTTTGCACCGTTTCTGAGGCATAAACATGTTGACTGGCAATTAAGGAAATAACCACACAATTAATTGTGGACTGTTTTCCCACACATCATTTTAATAATATGTCCTAAGTGATCACATAGTAAATTATTTTTGATACACTACAGACATTTTTAATCACCACTAATTGTGTATTTCTCACCGCACGCCCTATACTCACATAATCCTGCTCCGCAGTAGATCTGGCGTTGAAGCACACTAAAGAGGCACTCGGCCTCTTTAGTGGGGCCCGATGATGAAGCATATCATCACCAGGTGGTGAGTGAATGCTTTCTTAAACGTCCTGAGTTAGGCCGTTCCCCCCCTTTTTCCATTTGCTCCTTTGTGTGATTTCATCGATACCGCAAGGCACTCTTTCTTTGCTTATCTAGGTCTATTTTTTCAACATGAGATGACTTGTGAGGTTTTAGGACCAAGTTGATTTACTGACTTGCTCTGTCCATTGTACTGTATTTTCCATCAATCATTCTTCCCAAGCTTAAAACCAAATGAGCCAGAGCAGGAGGAAAAGTACACCTAACACAATCCACAATTCAATCCATGATGACATCAGATATATTTCTCCAAGTTGATGAAAGAGTTTTCTTATTTTTTCTTTGAATGTTTTGTTTGCTGGCTTTTTTTCATGTTCACTAGGATCTTCAGAAAAGTCATTGATATTGATGAAATAGCCAGAAGCAGTTCTATCAATTGTTGGAATCGCATCAGGATTGTTATTAATCTTTGTAGTTTCTGCTTCCATTGTCATATTAGTATAGTCAGAGGCTACAACATTGTAGACAGGTGTTTCTTGACAAACTGTTGCAATTTCGTTTTCAAGAGGCACAAGTTCCATGGCTTTGTTGCATAGTCCTTTTTTATTCACTGCAGGTTTATCAAATGTGATTAGTCTCTCAGTTTGAACCTCTTGAATTGTAGCAAGGTTTGGTCTTCTGCTACATCTTGGGAGTCCACTGGGCCTACTACTTATTATTGGCCACATGATTGTGGTTTTACCAGGTCGATTGATACAACTCTGTTCTCCTTTTTACCAGCAAGGGGCGGTAGTACTACTGATCTTGTTCCGTGGATTGCTAAGACAGGTACTGCTTTTTTGTAAGAAAGCCCAAATTCCTTCTTCACTGCGATCTTTTCTCTGACCAGATCCCCAATCTTTGGAATCCAGACAGGTCTTGCTGGGACAGGTGGTTTTTCTTCAGTGGCCGTTGGCTTTAGCTCTGTGTTACTCAGACTTCTTCTTGTTTCATTTAAGTCCTGTAAAACAGCCAAACGATCTTTGATATCAAAGGTTTTTTGTTCCACCACTGAAGTCTGACTATCGAGTTCTTCGATTATCATTTTTTTTTTAAATTAAATTTGTACTTTATTACACCTTCGAGTCATACACACAGCCATCATCGCCTACAACCCAGAGGCCGGCGGCAGCAAGAGGTCACTCTCAAATCCCTTGGTAAAGATAAAACGCACAGCCATGATACCAACAGCCCAGAGGCCTGGCGGCGTAACTGCAGGTGTAGAAGAAGCGTGCAGTAGCACCAGTCCATGTAAGCAGGAGATGATCGACCTCAATCTGTCCAAAGAAAGCCCACCCGGCGGCGCCGGCGGTGTCAGTTCCAAGCGCAGGTCAGTGTGCCAGGACGATACGACCAGTGCAGACACACCGTAGTAAATGCATGAAGACCCAGGGATGGAGTTTCTCAAGAGGAAAACCAGGAAAAGGTGTATACAGGAACCAAAACCCCCATTCTAACATAAGCCCACCCACCCCAAAAACTAGCCAGACTACCGAAACCCGTGTCCACTCGCCCGCTCCCACCATTCACCACTTCCACAAACCCCTCAATAGGGCCATGGGCGTCGACTCACATGCCCACGAGGGCGAAACAAAGTTTAGTGGGGGTAGCGTCTACCTACAACCAGGACAGCCGTCCCGTGCACCCCTCCAATGTATAGCATCGTTAAGGCCAGGCACGATCCACTACTCACTCACAACACTTAAGCCTTCAACTACCACTCTCCTCATCCTCAGCCGCTGCAACCCCATCCTCCTGCAGCACATCCAACTCCACTCCTTCAGGATCTGACTCACCATCCTCTTGCGCGCTCTGAAACGCCCTAAACAACCCCCAGAAGTTCTTGGGGCGACTCTTCGGAGGAAGTAGTTCACTATACACCTCTGATTGCGTGCAACAGTAAAGTAAGTCCGCCTCCCAACGCTTCTTCGTGGGAACTGGCCCCCGCATCCAACACCGGGCAACCAGGCGCTTTGCCATCAGTAACGCCATGTCCGCAAGCCGCCGCAGTGCCACCGGCAGCGGTTTGGAAAAGCCGAGCAATGCGAGCGCCGGGCCGGGCAAGATCTCCTCACCTAAAATAGTGCTGAGATCCGCAAAGACCTCTACCCAGTACTTATGAATAGTGGGACAAGTCCAGGCCATATGGAGAAAGTCTGCCGTGTGAAAGTGGCAACGCTCGCATTCCGCCGACTCCCTCAGCCCATATCTATGCAGCCTTTCGGGCGTGTAGTAGACACGCTGCAAGAATTTAAAGTGTATCAGGCGGTGCCGACTGTTGAGCGAGATCTTTCTAGTGTTGGTAGAGCAATAGCGCCACATTTCGTCTGAGATAGGAGTTTGGAGGTCAGCTTGCCAGGCCAATCGGGCCTTGGAGGGGGGGCATTGCCGATGCCTATCACCCAGGGTCCTGAGAGCCGATATCAGTTTGCGAGAAGAGGGGGTCTTGATTACATACGTGAGCTCCGGCACTTCCTGCGGTTCAGCCAACTCCGGGCCCAATGTGGCCAGCGCCGCTCTACGAACCCTATGATATTGAAAGCTATGTAACAGCGTTGCCCCAGGGCAGGATTGAAGGACCTGTTGTAACGTCTTCAGGGTGCTGTTTAAAACTAAGTTAAAGTCCCCCCCCCCACCACAGCATTCTAGAGCCCACAAACTGCCTACAGCTGTCTGCCAGCAAAGCATAGAAATCTGGGGAATCGTAGTTGGGGCCATACACATTCACCAGCAATAGATCATGTCCTTTCCCCACACATCGTGCAATCACATACCGCCCCTCAGGGTCTACCGCCACTCGCTTTAGCGACAGTTGGGATTTGAGATTAGCCCAGGTGATCACCCCCCTAGCATGCGTGGTGAACCCTGCAGCAACACAAGCGGAACCAAGACCCCTCATCTGCAACATAGGACTGGACAGTGGCAGATGTGTTTCCTGCAGCAAAGCGAGGTCAATCCGGTGGCGCTGCAAGTACGCCAAGACCTTCCTGAGTTTACGGAAATCATTAAGCCCTCTAACGTTCCATGACAGTAATCGCAGAGAGCCCAGGGCGCTCTCTGGTCCTAGAGTCTCAGCGGTCGACATAGCAGACTAGAGAAAACAGTAGGGCAGAGCAGACGATGCAGCAGACACATTGCAGTAGTCGGCATAAACAGACCCCCCTCCCAACAGACCCCGAACCCCGCACACCACATTAGCAGCAGCATAAGAACACAGCAAACAACTACCCACCCACAGCCGACCAACCCCAACCCGGTCAGACAGAGCATGGCACTACCCACCCCGAACCCACCCGATACAACCCACTACAAACCCAAGACCCTCTAGAGAGTCAAAAGCCGAAAGCGCAGGGGCAGAGGTTCCCAGCCAGATAATAATACGCTCAGACAAGGACCAGGTACAACCGTAGCTCCCCGCCCCACCCCCATTGCTTCGGCACACCGCCCCAGCCCCAGCAGGAAAGTAAGCTGAGTGGTGGATAACCAGTCCCAATGTTCTGCGGGTAGCACCCCCCCCAAACCCAGAAATACAGCAGTAAATGTCAGCAAGAACCCAACTCAGTAGCACTACTCCGGGCCCATCAACCGTGGTCCAGACAAGCAAAGAAAAGGCACATCGGGCTTTGTAGTGCAACACAATCACTCACGATGACTCAGCCAAACCTGGCTCTGGGGCGAAGGACAAATCACCCCTGACCATCCAGAGACGCAGCCTCCTCCTCGTCTGTACGTTGACCCCTCGGGCTATTGCGCTGTTCCTTGGCCCATTCCTTAAGCGATTTTTTTCAGATCCGCAGGGTCGGTGAAAAAGTGCGAGTGCCCCTGTTTGTTGATCCGGAGTCTCGCCGGGTACAACCTGGCATAGTCCAGACCCATGTCTCTCATCTGCTTCTTATAGGGGGCGAAGCGCTTCCGTTCCTCTTGAACTCTCGCCGTGAAGTCAGGATAGAGGGAAATGTTCATGCCTTCAAACTGTAGTTCCCCTTTCTCCCTCGCCAGCCGTAGTGCCAAATCACGGTCCCTGTAATTCAAAAGTTTGGCAATGATCGGTCGCGGTGGGAGGCCAGGCTGCGGTTTGGGACCCAGAGTGCGATGGGCCCTCTCGACGATAAACATGGGGGAGAAGACGTCCTCCCCCAGCAGCGTGTGAAGCAACTTCTCAACGAACAGTTCCATCCTGCCAGTGTTGGTGGATTCCGCCACCCCTGTGATGCGGACGTTGGAGCGCCGTGAACGAGCCTCCAAGTCCTCCGTTTTGTCCTGTATGACCTGGAGCAGGCGACCGAACTGCTTACGGTCCTTATCCCACTCCGTCTGGGCTTCCTCCGCTTCCGTCAGCCTACGCTCCGCCATATCCAACCTCTCAGCATGCTTGTCCACTCTCTCTGACATCCGGTCCATTCTGAAGGATAAAGCGTCAATTTTTGTGCCAATCGCAGACATACTCTCCTGCAAGCCCTTTTCCATGGTACAGAGCATTTCGCGAATGTCCGCACAAAGCGAGCTATCAGCCGCCTGCGAAGAGGTCTCCGGAGGTGCCCCCTCCGCGCCCCTCGGCTTCCGTTGCTCGAACGTGAGCTTCGGCTGGTTTCTGTCGCCCTTTCCCATGGCGTTGCTCACAGTGTGGAAGAGTCAGAGAGCAAACACCGGCACAATGCAGGGGGGGCGCCGGGGAAGCGAACTCCGTTAATCAGTCCGGTGCGTAGCAAAGATTGGAGGTTAAAATGGCGGCCGCGGGCCGCGTGGTACGGGCGAGGCCAGGGGGACGATCTCAACCCCCAGTCACTCACCACAGTGCAGGTCTCACCGCAGATTGCCAAAAAGCGCCAGCACACTCCAAAAACGTGTCCCGGCACCAGTGCCCTTCCAGCCCACAAGCAGGCCGAAGTAGAGATGTCACCCGCCAGCCGGTGTCCGTAGGGCGCAATTTCCCGCCGCTGGGCTCCCGGGCCTCTCCGGAGTGCCCCAGGCCTCCGCTGCTAAGACACAGTTGACACACACGTAGAAGCTGCGCGGCAGAGTCCAATGACCAAAGCACCGGTGCAAACCAGTCCAGGAGAACCACAGGATAGGAGGCAGTCCGGCAGCCCGGGACCTCACAGGGACTTCACGCCGCACGTAGCGTTACGTAGGTCGGGCAACTCCAAGGAGAGTCCGTGGATTGCGGCCTGGTCCGCCACGCCAAACTCCGCCGGTCTGTTGACCGATGCCACCACCGATTTCGATCCGGGAAGGTGCCCCCGCCAGCTCTGGGGATCGTAGAAGCAAAATCTGCCCCTGCAAGGCGTCAAAAGGATATCTTTGTCGAATATTAAAGGGGCTCAGGCGAGGAGCTCAGCTCTCACACGTCTTTCATGGACGCCAGCAAGCTCCGCCCCCCCTTCGATTATCATTCTAGTACCAAACAAAAGTTCATACGGAGTGATTCCACCCAGAGAATTTTTTGGCAGATTATTTAGACTACGTTGGACACTTATTAGATGTTTGACCCACCCATCACCCGAACCCAATACCCTTGCTGTTATAGATTGCTTTATGTCACGTTTTTTTCTTTCCACTACCGCATTACCCTCAGGATGGAAGGGACTAAGTACTGCAATGCAACACCCAAGCTGGCCATGGCCTCCTTGTAAGCTCGAGAGCTAAACGCGGGACCCTGGTCAGAATGTAGATTGCCGATTGCGTATGTGCCGATAAAAACTAGAAAATCTTTTATAACAGTTCTGGCGTCAGCCGAGCGCTGGGGCCACATCCAAATGAATCTCGTCCTAGTAGTTGTGGGACCTCATTTGTCTGTAGGGACGTCTGCGTGTAGACAGTCTAATGTTGTCTAACAGAGGTGTCTGTATCTGGCTGGCTATGCTTTTGTCAGTTACCTGGTCCGGTTCATAACTGCGATCTCTGTTGCAGTTCTGACAATCCATTGCAAAGTTATACATTTGCACGCTCTATCCCGGCCACCAGTACTTCATTTGTAATTCTATTAGAGATTTCAAGATTCCTTGATGTGTCAGACCCTCTACCATATGTGCTTCTTGAACCAAATAAGCTCTCCGTTTCCTGTTTGGGATTACTCTGTCCCCCACTCCGGGGATTTGAGCAAAAGGAAAGGAGTTTGCATCAATTATGCATGTATTTCCGAGTGGATAGTTCAGAGGTAACTCCGCATAATTGCCTTCCATTGAGGCTTTTACTGCTAGTAGCATTTCACTGTCTATTCTTTTTTTAGAACGCTTAATTGTAGCTACGGAAGCCGTGTGGATGGCTGCCTTTGTGGCTTCATCAGCCAATTAATTCCCTGCAACGTGAACGCCATCACGTTGATGACTCAGTGTATGGATCACGTGAGTCTTTTGTAGTTCTTTCTGTAAAAGTACTACTTGTTCCCAAAGAATTTTATGCTTTATTGTGCCAAATTTCGCATCTTTGAAACTGTTTTGAACCCAGTTCTGCAAGTATTCCTTGTAAGACTAGACACAGTAATACGAATCGCACACTATTAGTGTGGGGAATTCGCGATCGGTATTCTCAAGCGCCATCTTGAAAGCCTGTAGTTCAGCTCGCTGAGCTGTACAGTCTCTGACAGATTGAGTTTTTGTGACCATAGGTCTGAATTTACCTTCGCGCCAGCGACCTTGTACAATCGCGCACGCAGCACTATAGGCTTGTTTACCCCTAATTGCGGGCTGTGCTGATCCGTCTGTATATATTATACAGCTGTAATGTTCAAGAGGCAGAATTTCGGTCGGCAGAGGACATTCGTACTCGTATTGGAGAAATTCTTGTGTTTTCAAGCTAGGGTCAAAAACGTATTCAACGTCTGTTGCAGCAAGAGAATTAGCCCATTGTATCCACCGTGGATGTAAAGCTTTAGCATTTGGAATGCTCGCTCTTGTCACTGCCTCTAAGGCAGGTACAGGTGTAACGACCGATATGCATTTTCCCTGTGCGAGGGCTCTTTCTTTTGCTATAGCAGTTTGAACCGCTGTCAGAATTTTCTCAGTTGAAGTGAATTTTATTTCAGCTTGTGTGTACAAGTACAAGTGTGATTTGTAAGTTATTGGTACCGTTTCACCTTCGTTATAGGTCAGGTACGTGAATCCGCATCTTCCTGGGATGACTCGGATTACAAGGTTGCGTACATTTACGCGTGTTTGCAGCTTTGTTTTAGCTAACTTGTATTGAACGTAAAATTTCTGTGTGTTTCTGAGTCCAATTAGTTTGTTTGAAATCAGGTTTTATTAATTCGTAGAAAGGTTTAACCCTCTCTGCGTAATTCAGAACGTAAGTTATTCCAAAATTCAGGAAACCTAGAATTGATTGTAAGTTTTTCAGCGTTTTTGGAACTTGGAGCAGCGCACATTTCTCTAAGAAATTGGCTGCCAGGCTTTTTCATTCACTTGATAACTCATATCCTAGAAATAAGACAGTGAGGTGGGCAATCCGTGATTTTTTAAAGTTGAATTTGTACCCTTCAGATGCGAACCCAAGTATAATGGTGTTCACTTTTCTCAAGTGCCTGTCAAAATCATCGTCTGTTAGATAGATCTCATTGACATAAGATAATGTCTCATCATCATACATTTGTAGTAACTCTGTTACTCGGGCTGAAAATAATCCTGGGCTATTCTTGAATCCC
Organism: Lissotriton vulgaris; assembly: GCF_964263255.1. Classification (NCBI taxonomy): domain Eukaryota; kingdom Metazoa; phylum Chordata; class Amphibia; order Caudata; family Salamandridae; genus Lissotriton; species Lissotriton vulgaris. The sequence continues at coordinate 1,985,659,475 of NC_141691.1, read as the reverse complement.
TAGGGGAGACGGCAAAATTGCCTCTGGGCCCCCATACTTGAGAAAGCGGTGAAATACCTGCTTTCTGGTGCAATGATTTGACAGAAGAAACCATTTGAAATATCTAATGTTGTTTTATATTTTTTGTGCACAATGTTATTCATCAGTGTGGCACTGTGTGAATTTTGTACTGCAAATGTTTTGCAACAGGAGTTTAAGTGTCTGTAGTCCAATACTAGACGATATGAATTGTCTGGTTTGGAGACAGGAAACAAAGGATTGTTCATTTGTGAGGTGCATGTTTCAATCACCCCCTGGTACTCAAGTTGATCTAAGATCTCCCTGACTTGTTTTTTAGCTTCTTGCTTAACAGGATACTGCCTTTGTGCAGTAGGTTGATTTTTTAACTGGATGTTATGGTGAGGGGATTCCTCATCCCATCCTACATGATTTTTATATAATGCAGGGGCTTGGGCCACTGCCCATTTTCTTGCATATGTATATTTTTTATGAATTGGAATATGATTTGAGAAGGCTGGCATAATCATTTCTTCGCCATGTGGGCACTCCCTAACAAATTCTGGTGGCGAGTCTTTCTCAGCTAGAAGAATATCATAGCCTTTAGATAGCTTCTCCCAAAAGAGAGTTCTTATTTTCCTAGTTATGTCCCCTTCTATATGCAATGTTATTTCATAAAATTTATGGGGTACACTAACTCTGGTGTCTGCAGTTTCCACCTGAATGTACTCATTCGTGTCCACTGTCTCCAGAAGATTCATTAGGATCTTGCGAGCTATGGTCACTTCTACTGCGCTGTCTAGCATTGTTTGGGCCCACTTTTCAAATTATCCCTATTTCTGAGGTTATATCTTTTCTCAGAGGGCTCCCGTTGTGGAGACCCCCCCCCCCCTGTTCTGGAGATCTATCTCTCCGTTGGGGAGACCTTCCTCAGGACTGAAACTGTTTCTCTTTAGGAAGAGTCTGTCTGATATTTTCCCATTTCTTTTTAGGAGTAATTAAACTATTTTTAATAAAAGTTTTTTCAGGATTTTCTGTTAGTAGTGGTTTCCGCCCAAACCATCTCTACCTAATTCTTCATAGGATTTTTCAATTATTCTGGCAAGTTCAAAAGGTTGTTCTGCTATATCTGTTTCTTTTAATTTTTGGCGGATCGCCACTGATGCTGCTTCTCCTTTTATGTTGGGTAGTAGTATAGCCGAGACTTGTTTAAAATCTTTCAGTAATTTCATACCTAGATTTAAAGCTGGCTCTGGACCGTATTCATTTTGAATCTGTCTGAGTACGTCTGGTATTACCGCCATAGACGAAACACCATGTGTTTTTGTGTAGATTGAAGCAAAGACTGTTCCCAAAGTGTCACAGTCTTCCACATGTGGTGCGATCCCCATTGGTAAACAGATTGTCAGAATTCTGTGTTTTTCATGAGTTGTACTATCAGGGAATACTGCCTCTATTTGAGTAATCTTTTGAGCCAACCAGAACGGAATTTTTTCCGTTTTGCGGGTAATTTACCAATGACTGATTGTATAGTCTGTGGTGTAATTTTGTTTGTATTCCCCCTGATGAGGGGTTTGCTGTGGAATTGTTATTGCTGGTTGGACTGTTAAAGTTACTCTAGTATCTAGCGTTGAATTATCGCCTTACCAAACGTTGGGCGCCATGTAGTGTAGTTCCTATATTCCCAATAGGCTCTGCGCATTGGAATAACATAAACGATAGTTTAGACGTAGGACTGAAGTCGACTAGGTCTCTATTGAGTTTGTTAGACTTAATTGTGAATGCCAGCTAGCTCAGAGGTCACTAGAAACTTTCTTGAATAAACAAGAAGGGATTCGTTTCTGACAACCATATAACATGACCACTTTGTTCCCCAAGAATAAGAAATATATCTCCAGAGTTGCGGAAACAATAGATGGGTATTTCACTCAGTCAATCGTGCATGCTTCGTTTCACCAGGGTTTTTGCAGAGAAACAGAGAGACAGGCGTTTTCAATCAAAAGCTTATTAATTGAGCAGTCTTCTTTCTCATGCAAGAGAAGTTAATTGCTACAATCGTAATACTTGCTATGAAGTAAAGTGAGTACAGTAAAAGGAGTATTATGAAATAATACTGTAAAAGCATTATATGGTTTCTAAGCCATAAGATACTTAAAATAGATAAAATACATACAATGATAAATAATGACTTTAAGTACTCAACTGGTGTATCTAAAATACGCCTACCCCAGTGTACCTAACCTAAGTCTAGTACAAGGGAAGAAGTAAGTGAGGTGTAGCTTGAGTTAAATAGTTTCTGCCAAGAATTCTCTAAGGGTCTAAACAGCTCCATACCTTGGTTATAGAATGAAGGAGGTCTTGTATCTCTCTCTCAAGACTCGATCTCCCAGTAACCCGCAAGGGTAGCTGGGAAACACTGGAGCTGGATTTCAGCGTCTCTCTGTGTGTCAGCTGGAGGGTCGGCTTCCTTCGGCACTCGCTACAGCAGGGCGTCGGGCAAGTAGTTAGTCGAGCTTCTCCAAACCACCGTGTGTTTGCTAGGGCAGATGTGGGTATATTTATACCTAAAAGGTGCCGAGTTTGACGTAAGGGTGGACATAATAACGTCAATAAGAACTCGAAGTTCTTTACACGCTCCATGAGTTCTGGGACAAATCAATACTGAAGCAGGGGGAAGTCCCGTACTGCTGAAGGCTGGTTGTCTTCAAGAACTCGTTGTACTCTAGGAGCTTAGTGGATGTAGCCATGCCGTATTTGGACTGCATTGGCTGTGCCTAAATATGGTTATGATTCTTATGCCTATATAAGGATATGATAAGTTATACCTATATAAGGGCATGAATCGGGAAAATTACACTAGAGCCCTAGATACGTTTACAACACTTCGGCCGCCGGCGCCGCCGTCTACTCCGGTCCCGACGCCGCAGGGCACCTCAAGATCCAGGCCTCGATCCGGGTTGTCGCCAGTCGACCTTGCGACTCCTCCGCTGGCGCCGACATAGGGTGTTTCCCACAACGCCGTCCCCGGACAATGTCGTCCCCAGTCCCAGCCCCAGTCTGGGTCCGGCGTCGGACCGGCGCCATCTCCGGCGCCGATGGGTGAGCACTTCACCTACGACCCGGCTCCATTATTTTTCCCTGACTATCAGGAGCTGGATGGCTCTTGAGCTCCCTGTCGCGTCAATGAGGACCAACCTCCTCACTGAGGTGCTCAAACCGCAGGCAAGCTCCTCTTGGCCTCTACTGCCCTTTAACAAAGCCCTCACCAACGTTCTGTTGGGTACCTGGTCCAAGCCCTCCACAGGCCTCCCTGTGGATCGGGACGTGGCCCACCGCCCGGCTCCGGGCAACCCTATCTTCCTGTCTGTTCACCCCAACTCAGAGAGCCTGGTGATCCAGGCCTCTACCACATTCCCCACCGCTCTTCCGGATCGGGAATCCAAAAGGTACGATCAGTTTGGGAAGAAACTGTTCTCCTCCCTGAGTTTGGGGCTGCGGTCTGTCCACACCGCCTGCCTTTTTGGCCGTTACACCCACTCTTAGTGGGATACGGTTGCGGAGGTGCTGCCACAGTGCCCGGAGGAGGCCAGTGCACAGCTCGCCCGGACGTGAGGACGGGATGCAGCACGCTGCTCAATACGGTGTGGACTTGACACTACGGACTCGCTGGGTAGGGCGATTGCAAAAACAGTGGCAGTTCGCCGCCTGGCCAGCCAACTTTTCGGGGGATGTCCAGGCCACCCTCATGGACATGCCCTTTGATTGGCGTCGCCTCTTTGGGGACAAGAAGGATAATGCGCTGGAGCGTTTCAAGGACTCCAGGGCTACGTCTAAGTCCTTGGGGCTAGGCCAACGCCAGCAAACATCCGCTTTTCGCTCCTTTCGTGGCCAGGAAAGGGGCGCCCCCACACGCCCAGCCAGCCACAGGCCGCAGACCCAGGCTCAGCGCGGTCGCGGACGTGGTTACCGCTGTGGTGGAACCGAGGGACACCGGCAGGATCAGTCCACACCCGCCTCTGCAGCATCTGCCTCTAAGCCTTCCTAGTCCGCTATTTCAGGCCCATGCGTCGCCAGTGGGGGGCAGGCTCCGCCATCACCTCCCCCACTGGCGTTCCATCATTTCGGACAGGTGGGTGATGGAAATCGTCCGAAGGGGCTACTCCCTCCCCTTCAAGGCGACCCCTCCAGCCATGCCACCGCAGTACCACCGCATGTCGGGGGATCACTTGCAACTTCTGCAGGAGAAAGTTACGGCCCTCTTGGCCAAGGGGGCCATTGATTGCGTTCCTGGGCCAGAAGTAGGACGTGGTTGCTGTTCCCACTACTTTCTGGTACCCAAAAACTGCATTGTAGTAGGCTGGCTTGGTATATGGTGTATACTTTTTAAGTGAAGGACCTTGCACTAATCCAGACAACCCTTATGGTGATTTTAGTTGTCTTAAACAACCATAGAATGTTTTCTAAGTGGTAGCTGTGGAGAGCAGCCTCGGGCTTAGTCCAGAAGGAGTGTTAAGCAGCTTGTTTTACCAGATCTAATCATAATGAAAAAGAACCACAAAGTATATTTATAAATATATTTCTATTTATCATACAACACACTAACATACTGATGTATCCCCTCTCCAGAGATAGCAACATAAATGCACACAATACTTCAATTGTAAACCGGTAATTAAGCACCAGTGACCACACTATATACTAAAGCTAAATCACTGAATAAAGGGGTGCCCCAAGGATCATGCCTATTTTCATTTGATGATAACTCAGATAATACCAAACATAAGTTTGCAGAAGGTATGCGTGCAATCTCCAACTGGATGTCATAGAACTTTCTCCAGTTGAATGCCAACTAGTCTGAAGTCCTTCTTTTTGGCAGAGCTCAACTTCTCTGGTCCCCAGAGTGGTGGCCGACAGAATTAGGCCCTGCTCCTGTGCCTACCAACAAGACTAAAAACCTAGGAGTGTATCTGGACCTTTCTCTAGGTATGAAGGAGCAGGTGGCAGCTGTTTCAGGTAGCTGTTTTAGTTTACTAAAACTCCTACGGAGAGTGTTCGATAGTCTCCCTCTATTGGCACGCAAGACCTTGCTTCAAGCCTTGGTGGTGAGTAGATTGGACTACTGCAGTGCACTCCTGGGTCCCGTAAATGAGAGACACTGAATAGGCTTCAGGTAGTGCAAAACACAGCAGCCTGATTGGCTTTAATTCAACAACCCAGAACCCCCTCTCTGCCATTACTAAAAAGCTTATATTTGCTTCCTGTTCGAATTCGAATCAAGTTCAAAATTAGTTGTCTGATTGGTACATGACCGATGGTCTTATCCCCTACCTGCCCAACAGACCGCTACGTTCTAGTGGAAATGCTCTGCTTGTGGTACCCCGGGTTAACAAGTTTGGCACAGGTGGTGAAGCCTTTGCCTATGTTGCTCCCGCCTTTGGAACAAACTCCCTATGGTGCTACGGGTATGTCCGGATCTGTCCAATTTTAAAAAGTTCCTAAAAAATGAACTTTTCTAGCCTGGCTGGTTCTCCACCTTCTTGTTGTTATTCTTTGCTGCCATTTTCGGAGATACCCCTGTAGGGGTGAGTCCTGCGCTCTTTAAAACCTTCATTCATTCATTCATTCATACTAAGAAAGGGGAATGCGAACTGTGACCGAAGTCAGGACTTGGAGCAGGAGACTCAAAAGAGCTGGGGACACATGGAACCACCCACTGTAAGTACCCAGGAACCCCATGGAGGCAGAGTGGAAACACAGCCGCTTTCTCAATAGAAGTCAATGGGAAAGTTGTGGTTGCAGTTTTCAAGAAGGAACCTCCCCAGTGCACCCTGAAGAAACTCAGTGGAAGACAGAAGGTTGGAGAGCCACCTCAACCGGGAATACCCCAGGAACAAGGATACCTACACCAGGGAAGCCGGGTGTGTAGTTGCGAAGTGATGTCTAAAACCACCGTAGACCACAATGGAGGACTTCAGAAAAGATGCTGCTTACGAAGACTGTGCAAGAGTCCGATAGAATCCAAGGGTGGATTCTTGGAGAAGAACCTGCAAGTAGAGGAGACAGAGTCTATGCCACTCAGAGGTGACCAGGAGGCACGGAAGAGCAATGACCACAGTGAAAGAAGATGCAGGAGTGATGACGGTGACCTTGTCGCTGCAGCTATGAGAGCCAGGTGACACTGAAAAACCAAGAGCTCTTCATGAGCTGTCGGAAGTTGAGAACCAGGGGGTCGGTGTCCGGTGGGAGCACCAACAAGCCTTGGCAGGAGCAACAGCTGTGGAAAACAATGAGGGAACGTTAGGACCAGCAAGGTCCAAGGGACTCACCAATGGAAGGAAAGTCAGAGCATGCTCGAAGCAAGCAGAGGAGTCCACAGAAGCAAGAGAAGACCCACGAGAGCACCCATAGGCCCAAAACACAGGAGGCTCAAGAGGACCTAGAGCGACTCATCCAAGAGGAAGGGCCACAGTGCAGAGGATGCGGTGAGGACGAGGATCTTGTCAGAAAGGGAGGCTGGAGCTACTTGTAGCCCGAAGATCTCTGTAGTGCAGAGCCAACAAGCCTTGGCAACAGAGGTTCAGTGCCAGCGGTTCCAATGAGGGATACTGGCCTCAAAAATGCAGAAAGGACAAGTCAGACCTCAAGAGAGTTGCAGAACCACCTCCTGTGTTGCTGAGTCGAAGTCCATGGGACGTCAAGAGCAGCAGACCGGTCAACTTCGTTGCAGTGCCTGCAGATGCAGGGGAGTGAGTCCTTCACTTCAAAGGAGATTACTTCGGGTGTTCTCGATGCTTACAGGTCTGTTTAAGATCCTGGATGAAGCACAGACAAAGACGAAGAAGACTTGCAGAACAGCAAGATATGAAAGAAACACGTTAGTATTAGATTCCTTACCTTAGAATATCCCCAGGCGTCAGCCAGGATCCGGAAACATTTGCGTAGCAGTACCCCTGCGCGTCGGTAGGCGTCGTCTGCAGGCGTCCCCTGCGGCTCCGCGTCCGTCGTCGTGCGCCGTGATGACGTCGCTGGAGTATATAGACGCCGCCTCCGCGCGCTGACGTCAGTTCTTCTTTTTTCCGCGCCAGTAAGCGCAGATCCGAAGAGCAGTACTCCGGTCTTTTGACCAAGTTTTGTTAACTTCTATAACTTTTTTGGTGCCGGTAGGATGCCCGGTTTCAAGAATTGTGACGGTTGTGACCGCACGATGTCGGTCACGGACCTTCACCTACTCTGCCTCCGGTGCCTGGGCCCGACCACGACGTGGACGCCTGCGTCGATTGCCGGGCCTTGACAAATAAGGCTAGACGGGAGCGGTCCCGCAAGCTACTCGAGCTCCGGGTGTCGGCCCCGCGTCGAGAGCGGTCCCGGTCCGGCTGGAGGTCCAGGGAGCGTTCGAGGGAGCGGTCGCGGAGCCGTGCCGAGCGCTCCGGAAGTCGCACCATTCGTCTGGTTCCTCAGGTAGGAAACACAAGAAGTCGGGGCGTCACCATCGTACCTCCGGCTCCCCCCGACGCTCGCGCGACGCGGCCGGGGGTTCCGGTGACCCCACCCCCGCGGCTCCGCAAGAGTCGCCGGCGCGGCCTACTCCATACCCTCCGGTCCCTGGGCTAGGCGCGACGCCTGAGGAGATTGAGGCGTTCCTCATGGCCATGAGGGCGCTCACTCCTCCGACGGGGCCTACGGCGCCTTCGGGCCCAGTGCTACCGTCCGGGGGCCCTAGTGGTCCGGGTGTCCCTGCCTCGACGCCATCGGGTGCTCCGGCCCCGGTGCCGCCGACGGCTCCGACCCCGGCGCCGCAGGGGCCTTCGGGGTCGACGCCGGCTGGTCTACCGGCCTCTCCGGCGCCGATTCCATCTGGGTTACCCCCGACGCCGTCCCCGCGCGGCACCGGTTCTCCTGTGCCGGCTTCGGCCGGGGCTCCGGTGCCGGCACCGGGCGGCGTCGTCCCCACGCCCTCCCCGAATCCGGACGCGGAGTCAGACCGGCGTCGCTCGACGCCGATGGGGCCTGTGAACCCCGAGGAGCCGGTCTACATTGTTGACTCCGAATATGGAGATGATGTAGAGTACGGAGAGGGTTGGGAGGGGTCTGAAGACCCTCTGTCACGTGAGTGTCAGTACGACCTGGACTGGACAGGTGATTTGGGTGATGCCAGTGGTCTGGACGACTCTCCTAAACCTGGCTTTATCTCGCCTCCTACCGTGGCGTCGGAGGAGGGTGCTGCCTATTCAGTGGTGTTGATGAGGGCTGCCAAGGCCTTACACCTTGAGCTCCCCGTCGCGGCCGTGAGGCCTAACATTCTCACTGAGGTCTTCAAACCGCAGTCATGCCCACAGGAGCCACTGCTGCCGTTTAACGAAGCCTTGTCGGACGTTCTTTTGGGCACGTGGTCCAGGCCCTCTTCAGGTTCGCCTGTTGATAGGAACGTGGCCAGACGCCACCGTCCGTGTCCGGACGACCCCAAGTTCCTGTCCACCCATCCCACCCCTGAGAGTCTGGTGATCCAGGCCTCGACTTCCCAGACCGCATTCCCGTCGGCCCCGCCCGACCGGGAATCTAAGAGGTACGACCAGTATGGCAAGAAGGTCTTCTCGTCCCTGAGTTTGGGACTGCGGTCTTGCAACACCGCTTGCCTCTTGGGCCGCTACACCCACTCTGTGTGGGATACGGTCGCGTAACTGCTGCCAGAATGCCCCATGGAGGTGCGGGCGAAGCTCGGCAAGGCTGTGGCTGAGGGCCGAGACGCAGCTAAATATTCCCTACGGTGTGGTCTTGATACGACCGACTCGCTGGGCAGAGCGATGTCCACGACGCTGGCGATTCGTCGCCACGCCTGGCTGAGATCCGCCAACTTTTCGGCAGATGTCCAGAATGCCTTGATGGACATGCCGTTTGATGGCTGTCGCCTATTTGGTGACAAGGCGGACCACGCGCTGGAGCGCTTCAAGGACTCCAGGGTCACGGCCAAGTCCTTGGGTCTCTCGACCCAGTGCCAGCAAACGGGTTCGTTTCGTTCCTTTCGTGGCCAAGGAAGGGGCGTCCCCACACGTGCTGCCAGCCACGCGCCGCAACAATCTTTTCAACGCGGTGGCGGCCGTGGAAACCGCCGTGGAGGCGGTCGGGGTCAACGGCAGGGTCAGACCACACCTCCCCCCGCAGCATCAGCCTCCAAATCCTCCTAGTCCGAGCTTTCAGGCCCATTTGACGCCGGTGGGTGGCAGGGTTCGCCATCACCTCGCCCGCTGGCGCGCGATCACATCGGACAGGTGGGTGCTGCAACTCGTCCGAAGGGGCTACTCCCTCCCCTTCGAGACCACTCCTCCAGCCATGCCACCGCAGAACCACCGTGTGTCGGGAGACCACTTGACACTTCTGCAGGGGGAAGTTATGGTCCTCTTGGCCAAGGGGGCCATTGAGCGCGTTCCTGGGCCAGAAGTAGGGCGTGGTTGCTATTCCCACTACTTTCTGGTACCCAAGAAGGACAAAGGGGGCCTACGTCCTATCTTGGATCTACGGAACGTCAACGGCTTCCTCCGGAAGGAGAAGTTCAAGATGTTGACATTAGCTCAGGTCTTGGCTGCTCTAGACCCGCAAGACTGGATGGTCGCATTGGACTTGCAGGATGCGTATTTTCACATCCCCGTCCTGCCGGCCCACCGGCGTTACCTGCGGTTCACGGTAGGCCAGGAGCACTTTCAGTTTATCGTGCTCCCCTTCGGCCTTACCAGCGCCCCACGGGTGTTCACAAAGGTGATGGCAGTGGTCGCAGCCCATCTGCGCAGGTTGGGGGTTTCAGTCTTCCCTTACCTAGACGACTGGTTGTTGAAGGCGGGCTCGCCCCAGACAGTCGTCCACCACCTTCAGATGACGGCAGACCTCCTGCACGAGCTGGGGTTTTCCATCAATGTGCCAAAATCACACCTGTGTCCCTCTCAAAAGCTCCTTTTCATCGGAGCGGTTCTGGACTCGGCCCAGTTTCGGGTTTATCCTCCGGAACGGCGTGTCCGGGATATACAGACTTTGATTCCCATCTTTCAGCCGCTATCCCGGGTTTCGGTCAGGTTGACGCTGCGGCTGCTGGGGCTGATGGCTTCCTGCATCCTTCTGGTGCATCACGCCCGGTGGCGGATGCGGGCTCTGCAGTGGGACCTGAAGTTTCAGTGGGCCCAGCATCAGGGCAACTTGTCCGACCACGTCTTGATCTCAGAGGGCACTGCGAGACAACTGCAGTGGTGGCTTACGGACAGCGATTGGGTCAGAGGCAGATCCCTCTCCCTTCCCCAACCGGAGCACGTTGTCGTGACGAACGAGTCCCTCCAGGGCTGGGGGGGCCACTTGGGAGAGGCGGAGATCAGAGGCATCTGGTCTCCGGCGGAGTCCCAGCTCCATATAAACCTGTTGGAGTTATGGGCGATTCGTCTAGCACTGAAGGCATTCCTCCCCTTTGTCAACGGGAGTGTAGTGCAGGTGTTCACGGACAACACCACCGCCATGTGGTACTGCAACAAGCAGGGCGGGTGGGGTCGTGGACCCTTTGCCAGGAGGCTCTGCGTCTCTGGCAATGGCTGGAACGTCAGGGCGTGACTCTGACGGTTCAACACCTGGCAGGTTATCTGAACGCCAGGGCGGACGAACTCAGCCGTCGGTGCTCGATGGATCACGAATGGCGTCTGAACTCGGACGTGGCGCAAGGCCTCTTTCTGCAATGGGGAGAGCCTTGGTTAGATCTATTCGCCACAGAAGAGAACGCGCAATGTCATCAGTTCTGCGCGTTGGAGTTTCCAAGACGGCACTCGCACGGCGACGCCTTTCGGCGCGAGTGGAGTTGCGGTCTGTTATACGCCTTTCCGCCTATACCACTTCTGCCCAGAGTGCTGAAGAAGATTAGGCGCGACCTGGCCCAAGTTATCCTTGTGGCTCCGGACTGGGCTCGAAGGTACTGGTATCCCGAGCTACTCAGCATGTCAGTCGGTCCCCCGATCCGCCTGCCTCTTCAGGAGGACCTTCTGTCGCAGCAGCAGGGGACAGTCCTCCACCCGAACCTATCCAGTCTCCACCTCCATGCTTGGAGATTGAGCGGCGGCAGTTGAGGCCATTTGACTTGCCTCCTGAAGTCTGTGATGTGATTCTGGCAGCCAGGCGTCCCTCCACAAAGTCGGTATACGCCTGTCGGTGGAACAGATTTGTGGCATGGTGCACAGCAAAGGCTGTGGACCCTCTTTCTGCCCCTCTTTCTGAGGTTCTTCTTTTTCTTCTCTCTCTTGCCCAGCAGGGCTCTGCTCTGGGCACTATCAAGGGCTACCTTTCGGCCTTTCTGAGGCTGCCTGATCAACCTTCTTTGTTCAAGTCCCCTGTTGTAACGAGATTCTTGAAGGGCATCACACACATGTATCCTCCTGTTCCGTTTGTGATGCCTCAGTGGGACTTGAACCTGGTTCTAACATTCTTGATGTGTGCTCCCTTTGAGCCACTTCATTCCTGTCCTCTCCGTCTCCTGACTTTAAAGACGGCCTTCCTGGTTGCCATCACCTCTGCCAGGAGAGTGAGTGAGCTCCAGGCTCTTTCTATCAAACCTCCTTTCCTGTCCATTCATCCAGATAAGGTGGTTCTAAGGACTAGACCTTCTTTCCTGCCCAAAGTAGTTTCTGCTTTTCACATCGGGCAGTCCATCACCTTCCCCTCCTTCTTCCCGCCTCCACATCCTTCGAAGGATGAAGAGCGGCTCCATCGTCTGGACCCAAAACGTGCGCTTTCTTTTTATATGGATCGCACACGCCAGTTCCGGGTGGATGACCAGCTGTTTGTTGGCTACGTGGGTGCGAAGAAGGGACGGGCGGTACATAAACGGACCATCTCTCGGTGGGTCGTTCTGTGCATCAAAGCGTGCTACTCTTTGGCTCGGAGGGAGCCTCCTGTTGGGCTGAGGGCCCATTCCACTTGGGCCACGGCGGCTACTACTGCCCTGGGCCGGGGAGTCCCCTTGCAGGACATTTGCCAGGCGGCTACGTGGGCCTCGCTGCACACCTTTGCAAGGCACTACTGCCTGGACAGTCAAGTCCGGAGGGATGGCTTCTTTGGCTGTTCTGTCCTCCAGGACTTTCTGGTGTAGGAATGTATTGGTTCGCAGACCCACCACCGGGGTTGGTATTGCTGGGGTATCTATTCTAAGGTAAGGAATCTAATACTAACGTGTTTCTTTCAGATGAACAAGTTACTTACCTTCGGTAACGATATATCTGTAAGAAACATTAGTTAGTATTAGATTCCTTACCGACCCACCCATCCTCCCCGTTCTGCGAACTGATACCTAGGGTTAATGACATCCCTTTCAGGGCCCTAGTTTCAAATGGCACCAGTGTTGGTTCTCACATGGCTCTGCGTGTTCTGGCGCGGAAAAGCTGTGTGCAAAGAACTGACGTCAGCGCGCGGAGGCGGCGTCTATATACTCCAGCGACGTCATCACGGCGCACGACGCCGACGACGGACGCGGAGCCGCAGGGGACGCCTGCAGACGACGCCTACCGACGCGCAGGGGTACTGCTACGCAAAAGTTTCCGGATCCAGACTTACGCCTGGGGATAGTCTAAGGTAAGGAATCTAATACTAACTAATGTTTCTTACAGATATATCGTTACCGAAGGTAAGTAACTTGTTCACCAGGAGCAGAAGAAGTATTCATTGATGCGGTCACGGATCCAGGCAAAGCCCAAGTGTCCAGAAGGTCGAAGAGTGGCGTTGTTTCAGGCTTGGGTCTTGTCCCACGACGAATCTGAGGACCCACCCACAGGTAAACCCGTGTAAGGGGTTAAGATGACTCTGGCACCCCTCCCAGAGGAGGGGGGTACAGAGGGGCGGACACTCCTATGTCCTTTGTCCAGTTTCGTGCCAGAGCGAGAACCAAGGGCTCCCAGAACAGGTTCTAACTAGAGTATGGAAGGAGGCCACCAAACGTGCCCTTCAAAGTAGTCTGGTGGCTCTGGCAAGCGCCCCCAGCACAATGCACTAAGTCCTGTCTGGGAGGTGATCGCTTCTTCCTGTGACAGGAAACCTATTGTTATACCTTCCTCTGCTTGAACTCAGCTCAGCAGCAGTAGGGCAGAGTCATGTTTGGGGTAGGAACCAGCACAGGCTTCCTGGCAGACCCTCGAAGACTGTTACTGGGAGTACAGGGGGCTTCCCGGAAAGGCCCCCCAGTGCATGGAATCATACTTCCAACACCGGTAATTGATTTGGGGTATGATTACAATATGTTTCATACCAAACATGCCCAGGTTTGGCACAGCCAGTATATAGTTAGCCGTTGCGTAATGACACATGGCCCTTCTATGCATCAAAATGGCTGCCAGCGCTTACAAAGCCTAGAGAGTCAACTCCGGGGTTTGTAGGGGTGTCCGCTCATGCAGGGCACCTCACACTTATAAACCAACACCCTGCCTTCAGGCCTGCCTTAGGGGTGACTTATAGGTTTTAAGTGTAGTGACCTTAGATATACCTATAGATATAACTGCTGTAAGTGGTGCTAGCACCAGCTCACACAGGCTGCAATGGCAGGCTTCCAGTTAAAGTTTGAGTGGTCTCTCATGGGTGGCATAATACCTGCTGCAGCCCATGGGGGACCCCTAGTGCACGTATTCACTCAGCACCATAATCTAGGGACTTCCATGGGCACACCAGTAGCCAATTGTGGAGGTTCCAGAGTACTTACCATGACAAACTTAGGGAGGAAATGCAGTGAAAAGGGTCCTGATTATCAGGATCCCCGCCAGACTAGTCAACTAAACATACTGACACCAGAAAAAAAGTGGGTAGGGTAACCATTCTAGAAGGATCCTAACTTCCTACATGCACCAAACTATATTTATCAATTTTGCACAGACCAGCAAGTGCCTGGTTCCTTGCAGCTTCGGTTCAAAGGCTAAGATATCATTAGCGTCCTTAGCATTGTCCAGAACTAAAGCTTGTTGCTATATTTTCCAAGCAATCATTGCCGGTGGTATTACAACTAGTAGTTAAAACTCTGTTTGGGAGCAGAGGTATACACATCTGGCAGGACTCATTGTCGCAGAGAACATGCCTCAGTAAGAAATCATAAAAAAAGAACACTCTACTGAATTTGGAAGCAGATGAACCATCGGAAAATATACATGTGACATACACTTAAAGCTGTGACACCCACGTCCCCCAACGCACACACGCATTGACTGCCTGAAACTGCAGAAACACCCGGGGTGTAAATGGGCAGCATTGGCACTTTAACTGCTTGAGATGGGAGCTGCTGATCTTTAACTTTCGTGAAATTCTTTTATCAAGCTCTGAATTGGCGTGAGACATGTATTGTGATACACGATTTGTCATTGGCTTAATTATATCTGCTTATACAAGCTGCATTTGTTGTTAATTGAACTCTTGTACTTTAATCATAGTTCCTTTTGTAATTACCTTTAGCAGAGATTTTCATGAATGGTTTCTTATTATTTACAATGTATAATGAATGTATGTTTTGCAATGATTTTAATTCTGCAAAACTTTTTTTAAACTTTAATCATACCTTGAAGCCCACAATTGAAACTATGGCATGTGGATACGTTTGTAAGTAATGGGCCATTGAGCAAATTTGAGTATCTAGTAGTTTGTGTGAATTACTTCTAACCTTTGATTTGGAGAACCCAAGCCAGACCAAAGATGAGTAGAGTAGTATAGATAGATAACATATTGGCTGTAGTTTACTTTAAGGTATATACATTAACTATTTCTTCCATTGACATTCAATTAGTGCACTGAAATCCATGATTCAATGAAAGACGGGCATACTTCTAGGCCTTTTTATTGGCAATTTTTTTGTTATGTATTGCTTCCACTGGAAGCCATTAGTGTAAATAATCATATCAAAATCAAAATTTATTTCCCACAGTTGTTACGTCACATAAGTACTTGCTTTCCCCTGTGTAAACACTGTGAGACGTTGGCCTGATATATGATGCTCACTAGTTCTAGTGATAACCTTTTATCAGTCCAAACAACCCTTATGGTGATTGGTTGTAAAGTCAACCTTATAGACCAGCTATCCTAATGGTAGCATGGACAATGCAGTCTTAGGCTAAACTCTTTTGGCATGTGAAGCCAGCTGTTTTACCACATATAACCCTTTGAATACCAAGTGAAAGGACACCACACAGGTTGTTATGAAAATAAACAATATATTTATTAACTAACATACACCTCTGAACTCTTTGAGATCAGAGGGCTAAGCACATGACAATCTCTTGGGAAAAATACGTTTAAGTTGCACGATTTACAATGTTGCCCTAGGGGCACAACAAACCATATACTAAGTAAGTGGAATGTGAAAGTCGATAGAAGGAATGGAGCTGTCCAGAGGCTGTAGGATCGCTGGGACCACGCTACCCTAACTTTAGGCAAGTAATAGGAGGCCCACGGAACGCGTGTGCAGAGTGTGAACTCACACGCGAGATGCGTAACAACGTCTATGGACAGTACAGTTTAAGAACAAGGTGAGTAGGGACAATCCTGACTAGTTAGGACTAAACCGACAATGGAACTGGACACTAGGAGAGTCAATCTACCCTTGAGCACTGAAATGCTCGTGTTACCTCACCCACGGGCTGCGGGTGCATAGGTGTCAGTGTGTCGGGTTTCCGCGTCTAAGTCTATGGAGCCTTGAAGAAAGATGTTGCAGGCGACCAGGAGGAAGATGTCCGGTGTGATCCAAGGTTGGATCGGTGAAGAGGAGAACCTGAAAGCAGAGGGGACAATGTTCAAAGTCACTAGCCAGTGACTGGAGAGGAACCAGGAAGGAACCAGATGTCGTCGTCGCGATCAGGTGAAGAGTGGACGCTTGTCTCTGCAGCCACGTGGACCAGGAGGTGTCTTCGACGACCAGGATGGAGGCACGAGCTGTCCCACGCAGGCTCTCGCTGTCGGCGGTGTCGGATCCAGATTTGGAGTCAACAGGCCTTGGCAAAGGCAACCCACGCAGTGAGTGGAAACGGAGTCTGGTGCGGACCAGGAGGGTCCGGGGTGCTTCTCATTTGTAGGGAAGCAAGGGCCAGTCTGGAGCAACCAGACCAGCAGATTGGATTTTAAGGTTCGTCGTCTAAGAGGTCACTAGCCAGCCGGCAAGTGACCAGACAACGCGTCGAGCAGCAAATATGCAGAAGGGCCCCATGCAGATCTCGTGGATGCTGGAGGGCTGGTCTTCGGTGCAGGAGCTGCTCGGGGCTGGGGCTTCTCAGTCCCCAAAGCACTTTGTCGAGGTTACCTCAGAAGTCGTGCTGGAGCGAAGTGCTGCTTCTTCCAAGATGGCCGGTCCCACGTGTCTCGTCACACCCACGGATCTCAGCTGTGCTGCAGATGTAGGTAGTGGTCGGAGAGGTCTGGGAATCCAGACGCCGTTTCCACTCACCGCGTGAGGTGCCTTTACCAAGGCCTGTTGACTCCAAATCCTGATCCAACACCACCGACAGCGAGAGCCTGCGTGGGACAGCTCATGCTTCCATCCTGGTCGTCGAAGACACCTCCTGGTCCACGTGGCTGCAGAGACAAGCGTCCACTCTTCACCTGATCGCGACAACGACATCTGGTTCCTTCCTGGTTCCACTCCAGTCACTGGCGGCTTTGAACATTGTCCCCTCTGCTTTCAGGTTCTCCTCTTCACCGATCCACCCTTGGATCACACCGGACATCTTCCTCCTGGTCGCCTGCAACATCTTTCTTCAAGGCTCCATAGACTTCGATGCAGAATCCCGACACACTTTAACACCTATGCACCCGCAGCCCGTGGGTGAGGTAACAGGAGCATTTCAGTGCTCAAGGGTAGATTTACTCTCCTAGTGTCCAGTTCCATATTCGTTTTAGTCCTAACTAGTCAGGATTGTCCGTACTCACCTTTTTCTTAAACTGTACTGTCCATAGACGTTGTTACGCATCTCGCGTGTGAGTTCACAGTCTGCACACCCGTTCCGTGGGCCTCCTATTAATTACCTAAAGTTAGGGTAGCGTGGTCCCAGCAATCCTACAGCCTCTGGACAGCTCCTTTCCTTCTATCGACTTTCACATTCCACTTACTTAGTATTTGGTTTGTTGTGCCCCTAGGGCAACATTGTAATTGTGCAACTTAAACATATTTTTCCTAAGAGATTGTCATGTGCTTAGCCCTCTGATCTCATAAAGAGTTCAGAGGTGTATGTTAGTTAATAAATATATTGTTTATTTTCATAACAACCTGTGTGGTGTCCTTTCACTTGGTATTCAAACGGTTATATCTGGTAAAACAACTGGCTTCACATGCCAAAAGAGTTTAGCCTAAGCCTGCTTTGTCCATGCTACCATTAGGATAGCTGGTCTATAAGGTTGACTTTACAACCAATCACCATAAGGGTTGTTTGGACTGATACAAGGTGATCACTAGAACTAGTGAGCATCATATATCAGGCCAACTTCTCACATTGGTGTGCAGCGGTTGAGATTTGAGCTTGCTGTTGTTTTTACCGAATATAATCTTGAGATATCATTTGAAAGATCACATAAGGTACCATAGGTACATATAACAAGCTTAGAAATACTCTGAGTTCTACTGAACCAGCTGTTGTAGTAGAAAGGGAGTAGCACACCCTGACTACAACTCTTAGCAAGGGATCAGTAGGAAAACCCATAGTGTAGGTAAGTGCACCACTTACACCTCACTAGAAAGCATGTCTATCACATGAGAGAACACAGTGACTCCCCTTGGTGATATTGACCCTCCACAGGTCATTTAAAGATATGCAGCCCTTAGCTTCCACGAGATGAGACAATTGTGTACCTCCAGGAATCTAAAACAGGGTTCAAACCCTACCCTTCCTTTTCTGATAGGTCTCTTAGAGACATATGATGCAAGAAGGGCTTCTAATCCACGCCCATCTGATCCTACAGAAGGGAACATACCCCCAGTAGAGGAGGACTCTAATCTCCCTGAAACTGAAGAAGTGGAGGAAGATTGAGACTCCTCTGATGGAGAGGTAGACAGTGGTCAAGAGGGAGTCAGCAGACTTACCCGGGCCAACTTAAGCAGGCATGAGAATGGAACTGGGGGAGCCCCAGGCCCATCCTCAGGCAGGCTTAACCTTGGGAATAGACGAGTTAGGCCTCACTCCAGAGGCTCTAACAGATCTATTCACACCCATGTCTCTCAGGCATCTACTCAGAGAGGGATGACATCCCCTCAGAGAAGAGAGCATGAAGCTAAGATGAGGGAAGTGAATCTGAGGATTGAGAGGGAAGAACTTGCCCTTGCCAAAGAGAAACTTGCCTTTGCCAGAGAGCAGAAATTGAGTGAGTTAGAATCCACTGGTGGCAGCATTATCCCTAAGGATAAAGACAGGAGTTTTGATACTAGACACCTGAGTTAAATAGTGCCCCCCTTTAAGCAAGGGGATGACATCCACAAATGGATGACTGCTCTGGAGAGGGCCTGCACTGTATAGTGCATCCCCCAGGGTCAGTGGGCAGCTATATTGTGGCTCTCCTTTGAAGGTAAAGGTAGAGATAAGCTCCTCACTACTAGAGCTGAGGATGCTAACAATTACCAAGTCCTGAAAATACACTGATTGATGGGTTTGGCTTAACATCTGAACAGTACAGGTTGATGTTCAGAGACACCCAGAGAACTCAGTCTCAGAATTGGACTGACTTTGTTGATTGTGCCACTAAGGCTTTGGAAGGCTAGCTACTGGGAAGTAAGATTGCTGATTACACATGATTGTATAATCTAATTATGAGAGAGCAAGTCTTAAATAATTGTCAGAACCAGTTATTACAGCAGCACCTGATAGACTCTGATCTGACCTCTCCACAAGAATTGGGTAAGAGGGCAGACAAATGGGTCAGAACCAGGATTAGGCCTAAGAACCAGGGTGGTCACCAAAAGAAAGAATCAACCAAGCCTCGAGAGAAGGGTGGGAATAAATCTTCAGATCAAACCACATCAGGGCCCCAAAAATCCTCTGAAAAGGGTGGGTCCCAGAATCCTTCCAGTACCCAAAAGAAACCTTATTGCCATGCCTGCAAACAGGTAGGCCATTGGAAAACTGACAGCAGTTGCCCAAAGGCCAACAATAAGGAAAATATTCCTCCAGGTAATACTCCAACACCTCCTATACTACTAGTAGTAATACCCCAGGTGGTAGGAGTGCCCCCAAGAATTTGGTTTGGTATACTTGGGGAACTCAGGTGGACTCTGGCCTAACCAGGTCCCCTACTACAGATACTCTTGTCTGTGAGACTGGCATGGGGTTTGCCAACTTCACTGCTTGTCCCAACACTTTGGACAAGTACAGACAGGAGCCCCTCATCAATGGTCTAAAGGTTGAGGCCTATAGAGACACAGGGGCTAGCATCACCATGGTGACTGAGAGCCTAGTCCCCTCAAGGCAACTTATACCTGGAGCCACATACCAGGTGACCAACATTGATGGAGTACAGAGAGATCATCCCATGGCAGTGGTCAATCTCAGCTGGGGAGGAGTCACTGGTCCCAAGAGAGTGGCAGGGTCATCAAACTTGCCTGTAGATATCCTACTGGGGAATGATTTAGAGATCTCAGCCTGGGCTGAGGTAGAGCAAGAAATCCATTTTAAAATGGTGAACCTCCAAGCTAAGGTTAGTGGGGCAGTGATGGCCACAGCCCCAGTCCAAGATGTCCTCCCTGAACAGGTTAGGAGGGCTGTGCCAGTCTCAGCCCAATCTCAGACAGATTCCTTCCCTGAAAAGGTTTTCAAGGCTGTAATGGTAACAGCCCATACCCAAACTGAGTCCCTTCCTGAAAAGGTTGGTGGGGTTGTGATGGCCACAGCTCAAACTCAGACAGATAATAGTGTTGTGAAGCCTGAAACTAAGGATCACTCCGCTCAAACAGAGAGTATTGAGGAGGTAGAGAAATCTCCCTCCCACCAGACTTTAGGAAAGGATCAGCCTCCTCAGGGAACTGATAGTTCGAGGCATATGGGCTGCAGATGGTACATTATGAATAGATCGCCATCTGGTGTTGGGCTCGGATGATTGCACTATGTTTTTCTCTTGGAGAGTCTTTTGTAGATTGGTGACTCCTCCTTTGGTTGCTAGTGCGCAAGGGCATCTTCTCCATCCTTAGTTTGTTTTTTTCCGCCATCGGGTTCGGATGAGGATTGAAGCGCTCCAGATCGACTTCGGAAAGAAGTGATTTTTTGGCACGTATTCCCTTTCCAATTCGACGGTATTGTTATCGAATGCGATTTCATTTCCATTCCGATGCGTTTCGACTCCAACATCAACGAAAAACTTTGATCTACCTCGACGAACAGGAGGCCTTTCTCCGCGTGGTCAAGCCCGGAGTCCATGGAAAGGACTCCATTTAAGAAATGTCCAACGTGTGGTGCTAAGTTCCCACACAAGGACCTACACGAGGTGTGCAACCTCTGCCTATCGCCTGAACACGAATCCTGGGACTGCGAAGCCTGCGCGGCATTCTCCTCCAAGTCGACGATTAGAAACCGTCGCGCTCGAAGACACGAGGTTTCCAGAATGCAGTCGGAGGCGATCCCGGAGCTGTTCGAAGACCAGCACCTCGATGAAGAAGAGGATCATGAAGAACAGTCTGGGTCGGAAGGGGACGAGTCGGATGTCGAGGAACTCGACGTGCAACAAACCGTGAGTGACGACGTCCCCTTACCAAAAAACCGACCCCGTGCGGTAACGACCCCGCCTTCGAGCCCGGTCAAACCGCAGAAAAAAGTTTCCGACGCCCCGCCTTCGGGCCCGGCAACGAAACCAAAACTGAAAAAGAAACTCTCGGTCTCCCACCATGTCGGATCCGAGAAATGGTCGACATCGACTTCGACACCGAAGCTTCATGCAAGGGAAAGCTCGGCATCGAAACATTCCATGTCGAAACCGAAACATGCTTCGACATCGAAGACTCACTCGACACCCAAAAAATCGGAATCTAGCAAATCCTCGGTGCCGAAAACAGCGAACATTGACGATCGAAAGCAAAGGCACCTTTCGGAACCAAAAGCTTCGGTACCGACACAGGAGCAACAAACAGATCCGAAACAAAAGATTTTGTTTATCGATCCACAAACTGGCCAAGTAGTGACGAAGAAGAGGAAGAATGAACAGCTAGAAAACAAACCTCTTCCTTCCAAGAAGAGAACAATGGGGACAAATACAACTCCTCCTACTTCTCCTCGACCTAGAGTCACACCCTCTTCTATTCCTCACACTATGCCAAATATTCCTCCACCTTCTACACTAAGACCATCTACACCGCAGTCAGATGTAGACAGTGATACAGGGGAGGGAGAACCTCATGAGGACGATGACATTATCCCAGATGAGGTTGACCCATGGGAACATTGTGACGCAGGGTCAGATGATGACAACGACCCAGAGTTATATCCCTCAAAGCCTTCACCACCTGATGATAACACAGGGTTTGTACAGCTCATTAATAGGGCAGCAAAATATCATAAGGTAGATCTACATACAGAACCTCAAGTAGAGGATTTCCTATTAGAGACACTACCTACTGCACAAAGAACATCAGGTACTCTACCTATGCTGAAGGGTCTTCTCAGTGACACAGCAGACATATTCAAAGACCCAGTGAGGGCTAGGGTGTTAAACCCAAGAATTGATAAAAAATATAAGGCAGCTCCAAAGGACCCAATATTTATCAAGGGGCAGGTACCTCTGGACTCGCTTGTAGTATCAAACACTCGCTAAAGAGCGAACTCATTATCTACAGGAGAAGCCCCTCCACCTGATAAGGAGTCAAAATTAATAGATGTATCAGGCAAAAGACTAGCATCACAAGCAGCAAATAGCTGGCGCATAGCCAATACACAAGCGCTACTTGCATGCTATGACAGGGCACATTATGATTTGTTAGAAAAACTCATCACACATCTCCCTATAGAACATCAGAAGAGAGCAGATCAGCTAATACAGGAAGGAAAGATAATAACTAACACTTCCATTAAGTGCGCCCTGGACGCAGCAGACACTGCAGCTACATCCATCAACACCAGTATCATGTTAAGGAGACATGCATGGCTTAAAGTCTCAGGGTTCAAACAAGAAGTACAAACATCTTTATTGAACCAACCCTTTGATCAGAAGACACTTTTCGGATCAAGCACAGATGAGACCTTAGAAAAGATGAAAAAGGACACAAACGGCTAAGTCAATGGGAGCATTACAACAGCCAACACAAAGGGGTTCCTTTCGTAGATCCACCTATAGAGGGGGCTCAAAAAGTACAGGAACAAGTCAGCAATCCACCTCTTTTACACCTACGTCACCCAGAGGTAATTCAAGAGGCAGTTACAGAGGTAACAACAACAAGGGTAGAGGTCGCGGAAATAATAACAACTGCAACTTCCCAACCCCAAAACTGTGACTTAATACAACTTCCCCCAGACCACATAACACCGGTCGGGGGACGTCTAACACAGTTCCTACCTGTCTGGGAAAACATCACATCACACAAGTGGGTGAGACAAATTATCCAACATGGTTATTGCCTAGAACTAACAGCTACCCCACCAAACATCCCCCCCAGACAGCGTCCAATGAGTCAAGACCATCTGACATTGTTAAAAGAAGAAGTACTATCACTGCTACAAAAGCATACCATAGAGAAGGTTCCAAAACATCAACAAGGGACAGGAGTATACTCTCTATACTTCCTAATCCCCAAAAAAGACGGGTCTCTAAGACCAATCTTGGACCTCAGACCTCTCAATGCATACATAAATTCGGAACATTTCCACATGGTCACGCTCCAACAAGTACTTCCTTTACTGAATAAAGGGAACGTTCTTTCTACACTGGATCTAAAAGACGCTTACTTTCACATCCCAATTCACAAAGCCCACAGGAAATACCTAAGGTTTGGAGTGGAAGGACCACATTATCAATTCAAAGTCCTTCCTTTCGGGGTCACAACGGCACCAAGAGTGTTCACAAAATGCCTAGCTGTGGTGGCAGCATACCTGAGAAGACAACAAATACATGTCTTCCCTTACTTGGACGATTGGTTAATAAAGGCCAAGTCACAAGAAGAATGCCTTCAGAACACACAGAAGACCATTCAATTGCTGCACCAACTAGGGTTTACGGTGAACTACAAAAAATCACACCTACAACCGAACAAAATTCAACAATACCTGGGGGCTACTATAGACACAGAAAGAGCCAAAGCATACCCCAATTCAATCAGGATACAGACAATGGTCAAGTTGATACAAAGATTTCAACCACAACATTCACTACCAGCACAAGTGTTTATGCAGCTGTTAGGCATGATGTCCTCCAGCATACTGCTAATACCACATGCCAGACTACAAATGCGTCCACTACAGGAGTGTCTAGCGACACAGTGGAATCAGGCTCAAGGTCAGATTACAGATCTGGTGTTGGTAGACGACCGTACGCATCGCTCTCTGAAGTGGTGGAACACAACAAACATTTCCAAGGGACGGTCGTTCTTAGAACCGATTCCACAAGTGATACTGACAGCGGACGCATCGCTCTCCGGATGGGGAACGCACATGGACAAATACACAGTGCAGGGGAAATGGAGTGTGCAGCAAAAGAAACTGCACATCAACTACTTGGAACTACTAGCAGTATTTCTAGCACTAAAAGCTTTCCAAATGCAAATAACCAACAAGGCAGTCCTGATCAGAACAGACAACATGACTGCAATGTATTATATTCAATAACAGGAGGGGACACACTCTCTCCAACTATCCAAACTAGCACAGGACATTTGTAGATGGGCCATTCCTCAAAACATCTATCTGTTAGCAGAACACCTACCAGGAGTTCAAAATCAGATAGCAGACATCCTAAGCAGAGAGTCAGAACAAGTACACGAATGGGAACTGCACGACCAGATACTGCAGCCATTCTTCCAAAGATGGGGGCAACCAGAGATAGATCTGTTTGCCAATCATCAGAACGCAAAATGCCAAAACTTTGCATCCAGGTACCCACACCACCGGTCCCAGGGCAATGCACTATGGATAAATTGGTCCAACAAATTTGCTTACGCTTTTCCCCCTCTCCCACTAATTCCGTTAGTGGTTCAGAAACTGCAACAGCACTCAATGACAATGATACTAGTAGCACCCGCGTGGGCAAGACAGTTCACCACGCTACTACAACTCTCACAGGTGCCACATCAAAAGCTAAGATTATTACCCATGCACCTTACACAGAACCATTGAGAAATAATGCACCCAGATCCCAAACAATTGAACCTAGCGATCTGGCTCCTGAGGTCATAGAGTTTGGATATTTAGATTTACCCCCAGAATGCATGGAAATCATTAAACAAGCAAGACGTCCTACCACCAGAGCATGCTATGCAGCAAAATGGAAAAGGTTTGCTGTACACTGTAACAGTAATCACATCAACCCTCTGGACGCATCCACTAAACAGATTATTTGCTATTTACTACACTTGCAGCAATGTAACTTAGTATATACCTCTATCAGAGTTCATCTCGCAGCTATAGCGGCGTACCTACAAAACAGGCAACATCTTTCCCTGTTTAAAGTACCAGCAATTAAAGCTTTCATGGAAGGACTCAAGAGTCATTCCACCAAGACTGCCACCTTCCCCAGTCTGGAATCTCAGCATAGTACTTACCAGACTAATGGGACCACCCTTTGAACCTATGCATAGGTGTGAAATACAATTCCTCACATGGAAGGTGGCCTTCCTCATAGCCATCACGTCACTCAGAAGAGTAAGTGAGTTACAAGCGTTTACAATTCAAGAACCATTCATGCAGTTACACCAAAACAAGGTGGTTCTTAGAACAAACCCAAAATTCTTACCAAAAGTAATTTCGGCATTCCACATCAATCAGTCAGTGGAACTACCGGTCTTCTTTCCAAACCACAGACGGTAGCGGAAAGGGCCCTACATACATTAGATGTCAGAAGGGCAATATTGTATTATATAGAAAGAACACAAACTTTCAGAAAGACAAAACAGCTATTTGTAGCGTTTTCTCCTACACATAAGGGCAATCCCATCTCTAAAGCAGGCATTGCCAGGTGGATTGTAAAATGTATACAGATATGCTACTTAAAAGCAAAGAGGACATTAACTGTTCCTCCTGGAGCTCACTCTACACGTAAACTAGGAGCATCTATGGCATTCTTGGGAAACATTCCACTAGATGACATATGCAAAACAGCTACCTGGGTTACACCGCATACCTTCACAAAGCACTATTGTGTAGATGTGCACACAACACAACTAGCTAGAGTGGGACAAGCTGTATTAAAGACTTTATTTCAGACTGTTGCAACAGACACGGGAGACCACCGCTAGGGAGAGAACTGCTGTGTAGTCTATTCATAATGTACCATCTGGAGCCCATATGCCTCGAACGGAATATGCTACTTACCAGTATGCATCTGTTCTTGGCATAGAGGGCTGCAGAGTGGTACATGCCCTCCCAGCCTCCCCGGAAACCTGTGTCTGTTCCAACAATATCTTATTTAGATACACTTACAAGTGCAATCATCCGAGCCCAACACCAGATGGCGATCTATTCATAATGTACCACTCTGCAGACCTCTATGCCAAGAACAGATGCATACTGGTAAGTAGCATATTCCTTACCCCTTGTGAAGAAACTGCCCCAGAGGTAGTCATGCCTAGCCTGGCCGAGTCCCTGATGTCAGTGGACCCTTCCAAGGTGGGACCCAGTCTGGAGCAGGTAACCTACCCCTCTCTACCCTGCCTCAGTCAGCCCAGGGCTGTAGAGGTCAGGGAGGCCAGTGGTGGACCCCAAAGGGCACCCTGTCCAAAAGAACTCCCCAATCAGCAGATTAAGAACACTGAAGCTAGCAGACCTAGCCAAGTGAAAATAAAACAGACTCCTGAGGGATCCCCCTTAAACTTAGTTAGGGACCTCCCACAGATGGACACTGTTGGGCACCGCCAAACCTGGGACCGAAGGGCTCCAAACCTGACCTGTCCCTCCAGTAAGCCAAACAGAGGGACCCAACCTCCAGCTTTAGGTAGCCAGAGGTTGACCCTGAGAGCACACAGCAATTCAGTCCTGGAAAGAAAGGCATATATGGTGGATAGTGATTTGAGGAAGTTGAGCCAACATTAGTGGAGCCTCACTTCAGTACTCCATCCCAGCACCAGCCTTTTACTTTGCCAAAACACACCACAGGTAGAGATTCCCTATGGTGGAGACCCTCAGATACCCTTAGGGTGAGGGATTGCTTAGTGGACCATGAGATAGGGGGTAACCATGCCAGAGCATGCACCTCCTCATATGGCCACTCAGGCAATATAGGCTTACCTGGTCAAGGATAGCCTTATCTCCTTTCGTTTGGGGGGTGGTTATGTAGGAAGGTGGATATCGGACTATGGTTGTCCCCAACTTTTTGCCTGGTGTTTTGCTGGTTTTCGACTTAGTTGGCCTGGGATCCTGCTATTCAGGACCCCAGGCTTCCTGCTCTCTCTGTAAAACAGACTCCATGTACCTTAGGTACATATCTAATTGGATAGTGGGTCACCTTATCAGTCCCTGTACAGTGTACCTTAGGTACCCAGGTCATAGGTGCACTCGGGGCATACCAGGGGCTGCAGCATGTATTATGCCACCCCTGGCTGGCCATCCAAATCTGACACAACTGGCTGATCAATCAGCTGGGACAAGGTGGTGTAATCACCCTTTGCTTTAGATATAGTATACCTATATCTAACCCTAAAATGGACACATATCCTCCTATCAGTCACTCCTATGGCATGCCCCATTAATCCTGAAGGCAGAGTGCTTGGAATTATGTGAGATGGTGCTCTAGCATGAGCTGAGCCTGTCTGCAGCTTTCGGAACCAAGTCCTTTAGCTGTTTCCATGATAACGCTATACCATATACTCTTAAGTGCATTATAATCCTTGCGGTTATTGCTAACTTTGGTATAGCATTATCAAAACATGTCGAGTAAGGTGTCATACGAATTGGAATACTACCCCCCTCGCCAATTCTGGCGACGGGGGTAGCATTCCACCCTTCTAGAGGGACACGACATGAATGTAACTGTGAACCCCGGTTAAAGTTAACTCGAGCCTCAGCATCACAAAATGGATGCTGCCACCACAGACACAAGTCTGACCTCCTGCTGCTGGGAGTCCTTCCAGAGAGGGAGGCTTGGACAAAGGGTTTCCTGCCTTGGGAGGTGCTAGCACCACCCCAGACAGGATTTTGTGTATTGGGTAGGACAGGGCTGAAAGGAATGAGACATGCCTGGGGCACACAAGGTGTTCCTGTGCATACACCGGTCTAAACCAGTACCTGGGGCTCACCAGCCCCAGCTCTGACGCAAGACCAAACAAAGGATAGAGGGTGTAACCACCCCCCTTCCTGGTACCACCCATAGGAGGGACCTAGTTGTAGTACAGCCCCCTTTAGCAGGATAAAGGTAGGAGCTGAGCCCATTCCAGATTAGATTATCCTGAACAACTTTACAAGAAGAAACTCTGGACTTCGACGTTCTGCTCCACAGAAGACTGAAGAATCTCCCTTGTGGGCAAGGAGTGTCCACCCTGCAACTGCAGGCACCATCAAGCGCCCAGCGGCTTCACTTTGTCGTCTTCCCTCGAGGATCCAGACATCAGAGCCCGACAAGACCCGGATTCCCAGACCTCTCCGACCTCTACCTACATCTGCAGCACAGCTGAGATCCGTGAGTGCGACGAGACACGTGGGACCGGCCATCTTGAAAGAAACTGCACTTCGCTTCCAGTACGACTTCTAAGGTAACCTCGACAAAGTGCTTTGGGGATTGAGAAGCCCCAGCCCCGAGCAGCTCCTGCACCGAAGATCAGCCCTCCAGCCTCCACGAGATCTGCGTGGGGCCATTCTGCTTGCCTGCTGCTAGACGCGTTGTCTGGTTACTTGCCGGCTGGCTTGTGGCCTCCTAGACGACGAACCTTGAAATCTTCACTGCTGGTCTGGTTGCTCCAGACTGGCCCTTGCTCCCTTCCAAAAGAGGAGCACCCCGGACCCTCCTGGTCCGCACCAGACGCCGTTTCCACTCACCGCGTGGGTTGCCTTTGCCAAGGCCTGTTGACTCCAAATCCAGATCCGACACTGCCGACAGCGAGAGCCTGTGTGGGACAGCTGGTGCCTCCATCCTGGTCGTCGAAGACACCTCCTGGTCCACGTGGCTGCAGAGACAAGCGTCCACTCTTCACCTGATCACGACGACGACATCTGGTTCCACTCCTGGTTCCACTCCAGTCACTGGCTAGTGACTGTGAACATTGTCCCCTCTGCTTTCAGGTCTTCAACATCTCTGATCCACCCTTGGATCACACCGGACATCTTCCTCCTGGTCGCCTGCAGCATCTTTTCTTTCAGGCTCCATAGACTTCAACGCCGGAACCCGACACGACTTGGCACCTATGCACCCGCAGCCCGTGGGTGAGGTAACAAGAGCATTCCGGTGCTCCAGGGTAGATTGACTCTCCTAGTGTCCAGTTCCACAGTCGTTTTAGTCCTAACTAGTCAGGATTGTCCGTACTCACCTTTTACTTGAACTGTACTGTCCATAGACGTTGTTACGCATCTCGCGTGTGAGTTCACACTCTGCACACGCGTTCCGTGGGCCTCCTATTACTTACCTAAAGGTAGTGCAGCGTGGTCCCAGCGATCCTACAGCCTCTGGACAGCTCCATTCCTTTTATCGACTTTCACATTCCACTTACTTAGTATATGGTTTGTCGTGCCCCTAGGGCACCATTGGAATTTGTGCAACTTAAACGTATTTTTCCTAAGAGATTGTCATGTGCTTAGCCCTCTGATCTCATAAAGAGTTTAGAGGTGTATGTTAGTTAATAAATATATTGTTTATTTTCATAACAACCTGTGTGGTGTCCTTTCACTTGGTATTCAAAGGGTTATATGTGGTAAAACAGCTGGCTTCACATGCCAAAAGAGTTTAGCCTAAGACTGCTTTGTCCATGCTACCATTAAGATAGCTGGTCTATAAGGCTGACTTTACAACCAATCACCATAAGGGTTGTTTGGACTGATACAAGGTGATCACTAGAACTAGTGAGCATCATATATCAGGCCAACTTCTCACAAATGCTATACCAAAGTTAGCAATAACCGCGAGGATTATAATGCACTTAAGAGTATATGGTATAGCGTTATCATGGAAACAGCTAAAGGACTTGGTTCCGAAAGCTGCAGACAGGCTCAGCTCATGCTAGAGCACCATCGCACATAATTCCAAGCACTCTGCCTTCAGGATTGATAAGGCCTGCCATAGGAGTGACTGATAGGAGGACATGTGTCCATTTTAGGGTTAGATATAGGTATACTATATCTAAAGCAAAGGGTGATTACACCACCTTGCCGAAGCTGATTGATCAGCCAGTTGTGTCAGATTTGGATGGCCAGCCAGGGGTGGCATAATACATGCTGCAGCCCCTGGTAGGCCCTGAGTGCACCTATGCCCTGGGTACCTACATTACACAGTACAGGGACTGATAAGGTGACCCAGTATCTAATTAGATATGCACCTATGGTACATGGATGAAAATTTAGAGAGAGACAGCTAGGCTGTGGGTCTGATTAGCAGGCCCACAGCCAGGGAAAGTCATAAACCAGTGAAGCGAAAAGCAAAAATCAGGGGTGACCATAGGATTGCAGACCCCACTCTCCTACAAACACCAATCCTCCCCAATCCCCCCCTTCCTCCCTCCGCCCCCCACCACCACCACCACCACACCCTACCACCACCACCACCCTCTCAGGGGACCTGCCCGAGGGAGCAGAATGGCACTTTCCCCTCCACATTCTGTCTCTTCCGGGTCTTCGCAAATCTGAGAGGCTAAGAAAATGCTATTAAAGCTGTACCAGTATGTAGGAAATTGAGTTATTTTCCAGTGGATCCTAATCAATAGTCATAAGCACTGAATAGCCCACGTGTAGGGATCCCGCAGCACTTTACTTTGTTTTATATATGTATAATATACTTTGTACGTAGTACCTTACATATATGTCTGCTGCCTAATGAAAGGCTAAAAATGACCAGATTACATTGTTTTCATTTTAAAAAGAGTCCAATTACATAGAAGTCATTAAAAAAAATTACGAAACAACAAGGGTTTGGCAAAAAGCGCAGTAAGGCCGCGCCACTCTAGTAATCAACAAAACAATGTGCCAGTACTGCTCAGTAATTTCATGAATTCAACAGAACAATGACTCAAAAAATTGAACTGTGAAGACCACTATTTCAGGCTCGATAGAATCATCGAATCAAATTGCTTTTATTTTCATTTGACAAAAGATTTGGATTATTTAGGGTTTTTTTTTTAACTCAAATACAAAATATTAGAGTATATTCACAAAGGGAGCCCCTTTTTATGAGATTCCAATGGGAGCTATCTCAAAGAATATAAGAAAAAAATGGAAATTTTTGGTAAAAGAACTAGAAATCATTCATACTGTAGAAAAAACTCTATATACAATTCAATCATTCTGTGATAGTCATATTCATACCAGAAGCACTCACTCATACATCCAGGAAATCAGAAAGAAAAAAGGTTTGGACAGAAAGGAAGGGGAACCACACCTAAAGAAAGTTTATCTTTGTCTTTTTTGGAGGGTGCGGTATTACTGTTACTTGATTTGGAAAAAGACTAGCTTAGTCTATGACAAAAGGCCATCTCTCATATTTAACATTTTTTAAAAGAGAAATTTACAGAAGATGGAATCACATATTGGCCTAAAAAACAGAAGGTCAATGCGTTTCGAATCACTTTAGTTGCTGGAATTCTCCTCAGGACCGTGGAGGGATACTCTGTAAGACAGAAAATGACAATAACCAGTCTTACTTCCTAACCAAAAGAGCAACCTTCAACTTACGAACAGTCCCACAACAGTCATGTTTTTCCTCTTGAAGATTTGGGCTATCAATGGGTTCGTGTTCTGAAAATGTAGCAAAGACCACTATTGGTGAGCACTCTTGTACTCAGTTTCAGCTTTTTCTGTCAAATTGGAATGGAAAGGACACTTAAATGACCGGAGGTGTGCCACCGTCACACAGGAATTTGATTTGAATCGGAATCTTTGTCTATATATTCTGGCTATGGAGTTCAAAAACAGCCATAATCCTCATATTAGTCAAAAAAGATAGTGTCTCACAGAATACCAAAGAGAAAAACATGGCCTGTTTGATGAAAATTACCTTCGTAGTAGGTTGTATTCTTGCACTGTCTCATATGCTTAAGTTTTGTATGTAGACTCGGTTTTGTTAGACCTAAAGGAAGAGACGACTAGAATCAGGACTTAGTTCTCACTAATAGTCAACGCAACATGGAAGGATCACTTTGGCAGTGGAAAAGCTAAATAAATAGACAGAGCGTAATCTTATTTGCCGGACAAAAAAACAATGGCGATCTTATCATGCTGCCTCTTACTCGTGTGGCTGCTATGCCGGCTCGCGAAACTACTAAACTAGCTTGCTCGAATGTGGGAGCCGGTAAGTAAACCATGTGTGTGGAACATTTACCTTAGTTAGCACTGCGGGGCTCTTGCCGTTTTGGATCGTAACTTCTTCTGCTCATAGTAGAATTCGGCAATTTTCTGTTGCGTCTATTTAGAAGTCAGGCCACTGTTAGGCATCCTGGGAAATGGAGTTCCATACTCGCCGATGAGCGGCTGTGTGTGTCGACATCTATTGCGTCCTCCTGAATGACAAAGCCAATTAATGGCTGCTGGGGCACGTTGTTCTTGCTGACGCTACTGATCGCATTTTTGGGGACAAAGTAAGCGTTCGATTGGGAGTAGCGCTACATATCTGCTGCGTCCTAGTGGCTACCCCGTCTTCCAATTATAAGACTACACATTGAGACGACATCTCAACTCGTGAATGTTAGTGCTTAATTTGACTATCATGAAATGATCCGATTCAGAGACATCACCTATCCCATCAATGCTTATAGGTGATAAAGTTCTGACATCTTGTTTAAACCATTGACTGCTGAATTATACTTCAGAATTAATGTGGCCTCTCTTTTTGACAACTTCGCCTCCATGTCGCCTCCTCTGGGGTCAGGCTCGATTTTCGAGATGACTGTCCATTTTATGTCGTTCTCAGTATGGGCATATCTGAAAGAGACACATCTGAAAGAGACACGTTAGTGATAGATTCCTTACCTTAGAATATCCCCAGGCGTCAGACTGGATCCGGAAATTTTTGCGTAGCAATACCCCTGCGCGCTGTTAGGCGTCGTCTGCGGCTCCGCGTCCGTCGTCGGCGTCGTGAGCGCCGGGATGACGTCATCGGAGTATATAGACGGCGCCCATGCGCGCTGACGTCAGTTCTTCTTTTTTCCGCGCCAGCTAGCGCAGATCCGGAAGAAGCTCTACCCCCAGTCACTTTTTGACTGAAAACTTTTTGATCTTTTTGATCCTCTAATTCGTCGATTCTCGACGATCGGTGCCAGGGATGCCCGGGTTCAAGCCTTGCTCGAAGTGCGGCCGACTCATGTCGGTCACGGACCCCCATCGCCGGTGCCTGAAGTGCTTAGGCCTCGACCACGACGATCGAACCTGTGACGACTGCCGGGCCCTGACGTCGAAGGCTAGGCGGGAGCGGTCCCGCAAGCGTCTCGAGCTGAGGCAGTCGGCCCCGCGCCGCTCCAGGTCCCGGTCCCGGTCCCACGGGAGGTCGAGGGACAGGTCGCGAGGTCGGAGTCATCGACGCTCCGGGAGTGGTCACCGATCGTCTGGATCCAAGTCCTCAGGTAAGAGGCATGAGAGGTCGGAGCGACACCATCGGTCCTCCGACCCGCCCCGACGCTCGCTCGATGCGGCCGGGGGTTCGGGCGACACCGCCCACGCGGCTCCGCGGGAGTCGCAAGCGTCGCCGCCTGCCCCACACCTTCGGGTCCCTGGGCACGGCGCGTCGCAGGAGGAGGTCGAGAGGTACCTCATGGCCATGAGGGCCCTCCCTCCTCAGTCGGTTCCCGTGGCGCCTTCGGGCCGATCGGCTCCGTCTGGAGGTCCTTCCGGGTCGGGCGCTTCGGCCCCGACGACGTCGGGTGCTTCGGGCCCGGCGCCGCTGGCGACTTCGGTCCCGGCGCCGCGCGACCTCGCTGGATCCGGCTCCGGATCCGGGACCTCGCCGGTCGACCTTACGACCTCACCGGCGCCGTCCCTTCAGGTGTCGTCCCCGGCAGCCGTAGTGGTTGCCGACCCCAATGCTTCCTACGGTCCGCCTCAGGCGTCGGAGGGGCGCCGCTGGGCGCCGATTCCATCGGCCGTCGGAGAATTCTATCTCCACGAGGAGGCCCTGGCTGTTCATCCTGGTCTCCAGGAGCTGGGTGACGAGGAGCAATGGGAGGGGTCCGAGGACCCTCTGGCACGTGATTGCCAGTCACATCAGGACTGGACATATGAGCTTGGGGAGGCCAGTGGTATTGACACCTCGCCAGACACTGGATTTACATCGCCCCCGACTGTGGCTTCGGAGGCGGGTTCTGCTTACAGCGTAGTGTTGACGAAGGCAGCTAAGGCCCTAAACCTTGAGCTCCCCGTCGCGGCCGTGAGGACTAATCTCCTCACTGAGGTGCTCAAACAGCAGTCCGGCTCCGCGGAGCCCCTTCTGCCGTTCAATGAGGCCTTGTGTGACGTTCTGCTGGGCACTTGGTCCAAGCCCGCCACAGGTCCCCCTGTGGATAGGAACGTGGCCAGACGCTACCGCCCGGCACCGGGCGACCCTTGCTTTTTGTCCACCCACCCCACCCCCGAGAGCCTGGTCATCCAGGCCTCCACTTCCCAGACCGCATTCCCGACGGCCCCGCCCGATCGGGAATCCAAGAGATATGAGCAGTTCGGGAAGAAGGTCTTCTCGTCTGTGAGCCTAGGGCTCCGGTCAGTCAACACCAACTGTCTCTTGGGCCGCTACACCCACACTCTGTGGGACACGGTTGCGGAGGTGCTGCCACAATGCTCTGAGGAGGTCAGGGCTAAACTCAGCCAAACCCTTGCGGACGGCCGAGATGCGGCACGATTTTCCATCCGGTGTGGGCTGGATACCACGGACTCACTGGGCAGGGCGATGGCAACGACGGTGGCGGTTCGACGCCACGCCTGGTTGAGGTCCGCCAATTTCTCGGCCGATGTCCAGGCCACTCTCCTGGACATGCCGTTTGATGGCCGTCGCCTCTTCGGCGACAAGGCAGACCATGCGCTGGAACGTTTTAAGGACTCCAGGGCCACGGCCAAGTCCTTGGGCCTTGCGGCCCCACGCCAGCAATCGGGTGCCTTTCGCTCCTTTCGTGGCCACGGAAGGGGCGCCCCACCACGGACCGTCAGCCACGCGCCGCAGAATGTTCAGCAACGCGGTGGCGGCCGTGGGAACCGCCGTGGCGGTGGTCGGGGTCAGCGGCGAGGCCAGTCCACACCTCCCTCAGCAGCCCCCGCCTCAAAACCTTCCTAGTCCGAGTTTTCAGGCCCATGTGACGCCTGTGGGAGGCAGGGTTCGCCATCACCTCTCCCACTGGCATACAGTCACTTCGGACAGGTGGGTGCTGCAAATTGTCCGAAGGGGTTTCTCCCTCCCCTTCGAGTCTTCCCCTCCATCCATGCCACCTCAATGCCACCGTGTGTCGGGGGATCACTTGCGACTTCTGCAAGAGGAAGTTTCGGCCCTCTTGGCCAAGAGGGCCATCGAGCGCGTTCCTGGGCCAGAAGTAGGACGTGGCTGTTACTCCCACTACTTTCTGGTACCCAAGAAGGGCAAAGGGGGCCTACGCCCTATCTTGGATCTGCGGAACGTGAACGGCTTCCTCCGTACGGAGAAGTTCAAGATGCTCACTTTGGCTCAGGTCCTGGCTGCCCTGGACCCAGGAGACTGGATGGTAGCGTTGGACTTGCAGGACGCCTATTTCCACATCCCCGTCCTGCCGGCCCACCGGCGTTACCTGCGGTTCACGGTAGGCCACGAGCACTTTCAGTTTACCGTGCTCCCCTTCGGCCTTACCAGCGCCCCACGGGTGTTCACGAAGGTGATGGCGGTGGTCGCAGCCCATCTGCGCAGGCAAGGGGTGTCAGTCTTCCCCTACCTCGACGACTGGTTGTTGAAGGCGGGCTCGCCCCAGACAGTCGTCAGCCACCTCCAGACTACGGCCGACCTCCTGCACTTGCTGGGGTTCTCCATCAATGTGCCGAAGTCACACCTGTGTCCCTCTCAGAAGCTCCTTTTCATCGGAGCGGTTCTCGACTCGGCGCAGTTTCGGGTTTACCCACCCGAGCAGCGGGTTCGGGATATTCAGGCTCTGATTCCTGTCTTCGGGCCGTTATCCCGGGTCTCGGTCAGGTTGACGCTGCGGCTTCTGGGACTGATGGCCTCCTGCATCCTTCTGGTGCGTCACGCCAGGTGGCGGATGCGGGCTCTGCAGTGGGACCTGAAGTTTCAGTGGGCCCAGCATCAGGGCAACCTGTCCGATCATGTCCTGATCTCGGAGGGCACTGCGAGACAACTGCAGTGGTGGCTCACGGACCGCGACTGGGTCAGTGGCAGACCCCTCTCTCTACCCCAGCCGGAGCACGTAGTTGTGACGGACGCGTCCCTCCAGGGCTGGGGAGGCCACATGGGAGAGGCGGAGATCAGAGGCCTCTGGTCTCCGGCGGAGTCCCGGCTCCACATCAACCTTCTGGAGCTGCGGGCGATTCGTCTTGCACTGAAGGCATTCCTCCCCTCTGTCAGGGGGAGCGTGGTGCAAGTGTTCACCGACAACACCACCGCCATGTGGTACTGCAACAAACAGGGCGGTGTGGGGTCGTGGACCCTTTGCCAGGAGGCTCTGCGCCTCTGGCAGTGGCTGGAACATCAGGGCGTGACTCTGGTGGTTCAACACCTGGCAGGTTCTCTGAATGCCAGGGCGGACGAACTCAGCCGCCGGTGCATGATGGATCACGAATGGCGTCTGAACTCGGACGTGGCGCAAGGTCTCTTTCGACAGTGGGGAGAGCCTTGGTTAGATCTATTCGCCACAGAAGAGAACGCGCAATGTCAGCAGTTCTGCGCGTTGGAGTTTCCAAGGCGGCACTCGCTCGGAGACGCTTTTCGTCGCGAGTGGAGCTGCGGCCTGTTGTACGCCTTTCCGCCTATACCACTTCTGCCCAGAGTGCTGAAGAAGATCAAGCGCGACCGGGCCCAGGTTATCCTTGTGGCTCCGGACTGGGCTCGAAGATACTGGTATCCCGAGCTACTCAGCATGTCAGTCGATCCCCCGATTCGTCTGCCTCTTCGGGAGGACCTTCTGTCGCAGCAGCAGGGGACGGTCCTGCACCCGAACCTGTCCAGTCTCCACCTACAAGCTTGGAGATTGAGCGGCGGCAGTTGAGGCCATTTGACTTGCCTCCCGAAGTCTGTGACATCATTCTGGCAGCCAGGCGTCCCTCCACTAAGTCGGTATACGCCTGCCGGTGGAATAGATTTGTGGCATGGTGCGCAGCAAAGGCTGTGGATCCCCTCTCTGCACCCCTTTCGGAAGTGCTGCTCTTTCTTCTTTCCCTTGCCCAGCAGGGCTCTGCTCTGGGCACTCTTAAAGGGTATCTCTCTGCTCTTTCAGCCTTCTTGAGGCTACCTGATCAGCCTTCTTTGTTCAAGTCCCCTATAGTGAGTAGATTTCTGAAGGGCATCACACACATGTTCCCTCCTGTTCCCTTCGTGATGCCCCAGTGGGACTTGAACCTTGTTCTCACCTATCTGATGTGTGCTCCCTTTGAGCCACTTCATAACTGTCCTCTTCGCCTCCTTACGCTGAAGACGGCCTTCCTGGTTGCCATCACCTCTGCCAGGAGAGTGAGTGAGCTCCAGGCTCTTTCTTCTTCTCCGCCTTTCCTGTCTGTTCACCCTGATAAGGTGGTGTTGCGTACACGACCTTCCTTTCTGCCCAAGGTTGTCACGGCCTTCCACATCGGGCAGTCCATCACCTTGCCCACCTTCTTTCCGCCTCCGCATCCCTCGAAAGAGGAGGAGAGGCTCCACCGTCTGGATCCAAAACGTGCGCTCTCCTACTACTTGGACCGCACTCGCCAATTCCGGGTGGATGACCAACTCTTCGTTGGTTACGTGGGCGCGAAGAAGGGAAAGGCTGTACACAAGAGGACCATCTCCAGGTGGATCATCTTGTGCATCCAAGCATGCTACTCCATGGCGAGGAAGGAGCCCCCGGCTGGATTGCGGGCTCACTCCACTCGGGCCACGGCAACGACAACTGCCTTGGGCCGCGGTGTCCCCCTGCAGGACATCTGTCAGGCAGCCACGTGGGCCTCGCTGCACACGTTCGCAAGACACTACTGCCTGGACAGTCAAGTCCGGAGGGATGGCTTCTTTGGCCGTTCCGTCCTCCAGGACTTTCTGGTGTGATATTGGTTCGCAGACCCACCACCACGGGGTTGGTATTGCTGGGGTATCTATTCTAAGGTAAGGAATCTATCACTAACGTGTCTCTTTCAGATGCACAAGTTACTACTTGTGTAACGATATATCTGTAAGAGACATTAGTTAGTGATAGATTCCTTACCGCCCTCCCATCCTCCCCGTTCTGCGAACCGATATTTAGGGTTAAGGTCATCCCCTTTCAGGGCCCTAGTTTCATGGCACCAGTGTTAGTTCTCTCATGGCTCTGCGTATCTGGCGCGGAAAAGCTGTGTTATCAGAACTGACGTCAGCGCGCATGGGCGCCGTCTATATACTCCGATGACGTCATCCCGGCGCTCACGACGCCGACGACGGACGCGGAGCCGCAGACGACGCCTAACAGCGCGCAGGGGTATTGCTACGCAAAAATTTCCGGATCCAGTCTGACGCCTGGGGATATTCTA
This sequence comes from Lissotriton vulgaris, assembly GCF_964263255.1. NCBI lineage: Eukaryota > Metazoa > Chordata > Amphibia > Caudata > Salamandridae > Lissotriton > Lissotriton vulgaris. The sequence continues at coordinate 1,985,621,547 of NC_141691.1, read as the reverse complement.
AGGTAAGGAATCTATCACTAACTAATGTCTCTTACAGATATATCGTTACACAAGTAGTAACTTGTGCGTTAGTGATAGATTCCTTACCTTAGAATATCCCCAGGCGTCGGACTGGATCCGGAAAATTTTGCATAGCAATAACCCTGCGCCCCGGCAGGCGTAGTCCGCGGCTCGGCGTCCGTCGTCGGCGTCGTTAGCAGTGGAATGACGTCGTCGGAGTACTTAGACGCTGCCCATGCGCGCTGACGACAGTTCTTCTTTTTTTCGCGCCAGCTAGCGCAGATCTGGAGAAGCTCTACCCCTTAGTCTTTTTTTACTAAACTTTTTGATCTTTTTGATCATCTCTATATTCGAGTCCTACGACTCCATCGGTGCCGGTAGGGATGTCCGGGTTCAAACCCTGTTCCAGGTGAGACCGACTGGTGACGGTTACTGACCCCCATCGCCGGTGCCTCAAGTGTTTAGGCCTCGACCACGACGACCGCACCTGCTCCGACTGCCGGGCCCTGACGTCTAATGCTAGGCGAGAGCGGTCTCTCAAGCGACTGGAGCTCCGGCAGTCGGCCCCGCGCCGCACCCGGTCCTGGTCCCGGTCCCATGGGAGGTCGAGGGACAGGTCGCGGGGTCGGAGCCCTCGCAGCTCCGGGAGTGGTCATTGGTCCTCAGGACTAAAGTCCTCAGGTAAGAGGTCGGATAGACATCATCGTTCCTCCGACCCACCCCGACGCTCGCACGATGCGGCCGGTGGTTCGGGTGACACCACCCACGCGGCTCCGCCGGAGTCGCAGTCGTCGCCGCCTGCCCCACACCTTCGGGTCCCTGGGCAAGACGAGACGCCTGAGGAGATCGAGCTGTACCTCATGGCCTTGAGGTCCCTCCCTCCTCAGCCGGGTTCCGTGGCGCCTTCGGCCCATCGGCCCCGGCTGGAGGGCCTAGCGGGTCGGGTGCTTCGGCTCAGACGCCGTCGGGTGCTTCGGCTCAGACGCCGTCGGGTGCTTCGGCCCCAGCGCCGCCGGCGACTTCGGTCCCGGCGCCACAAGCCCTCTCTGGATCCGCTTCCGGATCGGGGTCGTCGCCGGTCGACCTCACGACCTCGCCGATGCCGGCCCTACGGGTGTCGCCCTCGGCGCCTGCTATGGGTGCCGTCCCCAATCCTACCCCCGGTTCGGTTCTGGCGCCGCATCCGACGGCATTTGGAGATTACTATTTCCATGAATAGGACCCATTTGTTGAGCCTGTACTACAGGAGATGGGTGACGAGGGTGATTGGGAGGGGTCTGAGGACCCTCTGGCACGGTAGTGCCAGTCACCACAGGACTGGACATATTAGCTTGGGGAGGCCAGAGGCATTGACACTTTGCCAGACACTGGATTTGTCTCCCCTCCCACCGTGGCTACGGAGGAGTGGGCTGCTTATAGTGTAGTGTTGACATGGGCAGCCAAGGCCTTAAACCTTGAGCTCCCTGTCGCAGCCGTGAAGACTAACCTCCTCACAGAGGTCCTTAAACCGCAGGCAAGCTCCAGTGAGCCTCTGCTGCCGTTTAATGAGGCCTTGTGTGACGTTCTTGTGGGCACTTGGTCCAAGCCTGCCACAGGTCCGCCTGTGGATAGGAATGTGGCCAGACGCTACCGCCCAGCTCCGGGCGACCCTTCCTTTTTGTCCACCCACCCCACCCCCGAGAGCCTGGTCATCCAGGCTTCCACTTCCCAGACCGCATTCCCGACGGCTCCGCCCGATCGGGAATCCAAGAGGTATGAGCAGTTCGGGAAGAAGGTGTTCTCGTCCCTCAGTTTGGGACTGCGGTCAGTTAATACCGCATGCCTCTTGGGCCGCTATACCCACACCCTGTGGGACGCGGACGTGCTGCCACAATGTCCGGAGGAGGTCCGGGAAAAACTCACCCAAACCCTTGCGGAGGGTCGAGATGCAGCGCAGTATTCCATCCGGTGTGGGCTGGATACCACAGACTCACTGGGCAGGGCGATGGCAACGACAGTGGCGGTTCGACGCCACGCCTGGTTGAGGTCCGCCAACTTTTCGGCCAATGTCCAGGCCACTCTGCTGGACATGCCGTTTGATGGCCGTCGCCTCTTTTGCGACAAGGCAGACCATGCGCTTGAGCGATTTAAGGACTCCAGGGCTACGGCCAAGTCCTTTGGCCTCTCGGCCCCTCGCCAGCAAACGGGTGCCTTTTGCTCCTTTCGTGGCTAAGGAAGGGGCGCTCCCACACGTGCTGCCAGCCACGCGCTGCAGAATGTCCAACAGCGCGGTGGCGGCCATGGAAACGGCCGTGGCAGCGGTCGGGGACAACGGCGCGGCCAGTCCACACCTTCCCCCGCAGCACCTGCCTCAAAACCCTCCTAGTCCGTGCTTTCAGGCCCATGTGACGCCAGTGGGGGGCAGGGTTCGCCATCACCTCTTCCACTGGCGCACCATCACGTCAGACAGGTGGGAGCTACAAATCGTCCGAAGGGGCTACTCCCTCCCCTTCGAGGCGACCCCTCCAGCCATGCCACCGCAAGTCAGGGGATCACTTGCAACTTCTGCAAGAGGAAGTCATGGCCCTCTTGGCCAAGGGGGCCATTGATTGCGTTCCTGGGCCAGAAGTAGGGTGTGGTTGTTACTCCCACTACTTTCTGGTACCCAAGAACGGCAAAGGGGGCCTACGCCCTATCTTGGATCTACGGAACGTCAACGGCTTCCTCTGGAAGGAGAAGTTCAAGATGCTGACTCTGGCTCAGGTCTTAGCTGCCCTGGACCCAGGCGACTGGATGGTAGCGTTGGACTTGTAGGACGCCTATTTTCACATCCCCGTCCTGCCGGCCCACCGGCGTGACCTCAGGTTCACGGTAGGCCACAAGCACTTTCAGTTTACTGTGCTCCCCTTCGGCCTTACCAGCGCCCCACGGGTGTTCACCAAAGTGATGGCGGTGGTCGCAGCCCATCTGCACACATTAGGGGTTTCAGTCTTTCCCTACCTTAACGACTGGTTGTTGAAGGCGGGCTCGCCCCAGACAGTCGTCAACCACCTCCAGACTACGGCCGATCTCCTGCATCTGCTGCGGTGCTCCATCAATGTGCCGAAGTCACACCTGTGTCCCTCTCAGAAGCTCCTCTTCATCGAAGTAGTTCTGGACTCGGCGCAGTTTCTGGTTTATCCACCCGAACAGCGGGTTCGGGATATTCAGGCTCTGATTCCGATCTTTCAGCCTTTATCCCGGGTCTCGGTCATGTTGACGCTGCGGCTTCTGGGGCTGATGGCCTCCTGCATCCTTCTGGTGCATCACGTCGGGTGGCGGATGCGGGCTATCCAGTGGGACCTGAAGTTTCAGTGGGCCCAGCATCAGGGCAACTTGTCCGACCATGTCTTGATCTTGGAGGGCACTGCAAAACAGCTGCAGTGGTGGCTCACGGACAGCGATTGGGTCAGTGGCAGATCCCTCTCCCTACCCCACCCAGAGCACGTAGTTGTGACGGACGCATCCCTCCTGGATTGGGGAGGCCACATGGGAGAGGCGGAGATCAGGGGTCTCTGGTCTCCGGCGGAGTCCCAGCTCCACATCAACCTTCTGGAGCTGCGGGCGATCCGACTTGCACTGAAGGCATTCATCCCCTCTGTCCGGGGGAGTGTAGTGCAGGCGTTCATGGACAATACCGCCAGGTGGTACTGCAACAAACAGGGCGGGGAAGGAGCATGGACCCTATGCCAGGAGGCTCTGCGCCTCTGGCAATGGCTGGAACATCAGGGCGTGACCCTGGTGGTTCAACACCTGGCAGGTTCCCTGAATGCCAGGTTGGACGAACTCAGCCAAAGGTGCATGATGGATCACGAATGGCGTCTGAACTCGGACGTGGCGCAAGGCCTCTTTCAGCAGTGGGGAGAGCCTTGGTTAGATCTGTTCGCCACAGAAGAGAACGCGCAATGTCATCAGTTCTGCCCGTTGGAGTTTCCACAGCGGCACTCGCTCAGGGGACGCTTTTCGCCGCGATTGGAGTTGCGGTCTATTGTACGCCTTTCCGCCTATACCACTTCTGCCCCGAGTGCTGAAGAAGATCAGGCGCGACCGGGCCCAGGTTATCCTTGTGGCTCCGGACTGGGCACGAAGATACTGGTATCCCGAGCTACTCAGCATGTCAGTCGATCCCCCGATTCGTCTGCCTCTTCGGGAGGACCTTCTGTCGCAGCAGCAGGGGACGGTCCTCCACCCGAACCTGTCCAGTCTCCACCTACAAGCTTGGCGATTGAGCGGCGACAGTTGAGGCCATTTGACTTGCCTCCCGAATTCTATAATGTCATTCTGGCAGCCAGGCGTCCCTCCACAAAGTCGGTATACGCCTGCAGGTGGAACAGATTTGTGGCATGGTGCACAGCAAAGGCTGTGGATCTACTCAATGCCCCTCTCTCTGAGGTTCTCCTATTCCTTCTTTCTATTGCCCAGCAGGGCTCTGCTCTGCGCACTATCAAGGGCTACCTTTCTGCCCTTTCAGCCTTCTTAAGGCTACCTGATCAGCCTTCTTTGTTCAAATTCCCCATTGTAAACCGATTCTTAAAGGGCATCATTCATATGTTCCCTCCTGTTCCTTTCGTGATGCCCCAGTGGGACTTGAATCTTGTGCTTACCTACCTAAAGTGTGCTCCCTTTGAGCCGCTCCATAACTGTCTCCGTCTTCTTACCTTGAAGACTACTTTCCTGGTTGCCATCACCTCTGCCAGGAGAGTGAGTGAGCTTCAGGCTCTTTCTTCTACACCTCCTTTCCTCTCTGTTCATCCGGACAAGGTTGTGTTGCGGACGAGACCTTCGTTCCTGCCCAAGGTTGTCACGGCCTTCCACATCGGACAGTCCATTACCTTGCTCACCTTCTTTCCGCCTCCGCATCCCTCGAAAGAGGAAGAGAGGCTCCACCGTCTGGACCCAAAATGTGCGCTCTCTTACTATCTGGATCGCACACGCCAGTTCCGGGTGGATGACCAACTCTTTGTTGGTTACGTGGGCGCTAAGAAGGGAAAAGCGGTGCACAAGCGGACCATCTTGCGGTGGATCATCTTGTGTATCCAGGCACTCCTTGGCAAAGAAGGAACCCCCTGTGGGAATACGGGCTCATTCTACCCGGGCCACGGCGACTACCACTGCCCTGGGCCAAGGAGTGCCCTTGCAGGATATTTGCCAGGCAGCTACGTGGGCCTTGCTGCACACGTTTGCAAAACATTATTGCCTGGACAGCCAAGTCCGAAGGGATGGCTTCTGTGGCCGTTCTGTCCTCCAGGACTTTCTGATGTGAATATTGGTTCGCAGACCCAGCACCGGGGTTGGTATTGCTGGGGTATCTATTCTAAGGTAAGGAATCTATCCCTAACGTGTCTCTTTCAGATGCACTAGTTACTACTTGTGTAACGATATATCTGTAAGAGAAATTAGTTAGTGATAGATTCCTTACCGACCCACCCATCCTCCCCGTTCTGCGAACCGATATCTAGGGTTAAGGTCATCCCCTTTCAGGGCCCTAGTTTCATGGCACCAGTGTTGGTTCTATAATGGCTCTGCGTATCTGGCGCGGAAAAGCTGTGTATCAGAACTGACGTCAGCGCGCATGGGCGGCGTCTAAGTACTCAGACGACGTCATTCCGGCGCTAACGACGCCAACGACGGACGCGGACGACGCCTGCCGGCGCGCAGGGGTATTGCTACGCAAAATTTTCCGGATCCAGTCGGACGCCTGGGGATATTCTAAGGTAAGGAATCTATCACTAACTAATGTCTCTTACAGATATATCGTTACACAAGTAGTAACTTGTGCATTCGTTCCAGTGTTGTACCAATGGTGCTGTTAGGACCATTTTTTCGGATCCTGGATTTGTGCTGGGTAATCCGATGTCTGATTTCTTGGTTTGTTTTTCCGATGTAAAGTTTTCAAACTTAGCAAGAATATGTTAAACTACCGCCCATCTCTGGACACCATAAATGTGGGACATGTATCTGCTGTCCACTAACAATTGAGGGAGATTTGTTCCAGCAAAATGGGATTTCCTGGAAACACCAGAAATTCACAAATTGTAAATCGAAATATGTGGTGTATGGCATTATATGCCCATCAAAAAAACTTTACATCGGAAAAACAAACGAAGAAATCAGACATCTGATTACCCAGCACAAATCCAGGATCCGAAAAATGGTCCTAACCGCACCATTGGTACAACACTGGAACGAATATGCCCATACTGAGAAGGACATAAAATGGACAGTCATTTCAAAAATCGAGCATGACCCCAGAGGAGGCGACATGGAAGCGAAGTTATCAAAAGAGAGGCCACATTAATTCTGAAGTATAATTCAGCAGTCAACGGTTTAAACGAGATGTCAGAACTTTATCACCTATAAGCAATGAAGGGATACGTGATGTCTCTGAATCGGATCATTTCATCTTTCAAATTAAGCACTAACATTGTCGTTGTCTCAATTGTAGTCTTATAATTGGAAGACGGGGTAGCCACGAGGACGCAGCAGATATGTAGTGCTACTGCGCTCCTCCCAACCGGACAAGAACGCTTACTTTGTCCCCAAAAATGCGATCAGTAGCATCAGCAAGTACTACGTGCCCGGGCAGCCACTAATTGGCTTTGTCATTCATGAGGGCGTAATAGATATTCAGCTCTACTGCTTTCTCTTCCCTACCCACTGTACAAGAGGCTAACAGGGAGAAACACTAGAATTCTCACTTTGTTCAAACTAATGCAAATAGTATCATTATTAAGAACTGCGTACTCCAACAGCCACCATCTGGCTTTACCATCAAAATGGTTTAACTGACACACAAACTTATGCGTAAAGTATATTTTTACATTTACCCCGTTTTTTAGTTTCCCGCATTCACCACCTTGGGCGTAAAAATGAATAAAGTAGGCACAATAATGGACATTCGAAGTCGCGCGATATAGACACACACAGCCGCTCATTGGCGAGTATGGAACTCCATTTCCCAGGATGCCTAACGGAGGTCCGACGTCTAAATAGACGCGACAGAGCATTGGCGAATTCGATTATGAGCAGAAGAAGAAGTTACGATCCAAAACGGCAAGAGCCCCGCAGTGCTAACTAAGGTAAACGTTCCATAAACATGGTTTAGTTACCGGCCCTCACATTCGAGCAAGCTAGTTTAGTTGTTTCGCGAGCCGGCATAGCAGCCACGCGAGTAAGAGGCAGCATGATAAGATCGCCATTGTTTTTTTGTCCGACAAATAAGACTACGCTCTGTCTATTTATTTAGCTTTTCCACTGCCAAAGTGATCCTTCCATGTTGTGTCGACTATTAGTGAGAACTAAGTCCTGATTCTAGTAGTCTCTCCTTTTAGGTCTAACGAAACCGTGTCTACATACAAAACTTGAGCATATGAGACAGTGCAAGAATACAACCTACTACAAAGGTAATTTTCATCAAACAGGCCATGTTTTTCTATTTGGTTTTCTGTGAGACACGATCTTTTTTGACTAATGTGGGGATTATGGCTGTTTTTGAACTCCATAGCCAGAATATATGGACAAAGGTTCCGATTCAAATCAAATTCCTGTGTGACGGTGGCACACCTCCGGTCATGTAAGTGTCCTTTCCATTCCAATTTGACAGAAAAAGCTGAAACTGAGTACAAGAGTGCTCACTAATAGTGGTCTTTGCTACATTTTCAGAACACGAACCCATTGATAGACCAAAGCTTTGAAAGGTAAAACATGACTGTTGTGTTGAAGGTTGCTCTTTTGGTTAGGAAGTAAGACTGGTTATTGTCATTTTCTGTCTTACAGAGTATCCCTCCACGGTCTTGAAGAGAATTCCCGCAACTAAGGGGATTCGAAACGCGTCGACCTTCTGTTTTTTAGGCCAATCTGTGATTCCATCTTCTGTAAATTTCTTGTTTAAAAAATGTTAAATGTGAGAGATGCCTTTTGTCATAGACTAAGCTAGTCTTTTTCCAAATCAAGTAACAGTAATACCGCACCCCCCAAAAAAGACAGATAAACTTTCTTTAGGTGTGGTTCCCCTTCCTTCCTGTCCAAACCTTTTTTCTTTCTGATTTCCTGGATGTATGAGTGAGTGCTTCTGGTATGAATATGACTGTATCACAGAATGATTGAATTGTATATAGAGTTTTTTCTACAGTATGAATGATTTCTAGTTCTTTTACCGAATATTTTCGTTTTTTTCTTATATTCTTTGAGATAGCTCCCATTAGAATCTCATAAATAGGGGCTCCCGTTGTGAATAGACTCTAATATTTTGTATTTGAATTTTTTTTTTTTAAACCCTAAATAATCCAAATCTTCTGTCAAATGAAAATAAAAGCAATTTGATTTGATGATTCAATCAAGACTGAAAAAGTGGTTGTAGGAAGGTACATCCTGACTATGGTTGCCCCCAACTTTTTGCCCTGTGTTTTAGCTAGTTTTGGACATAGTCGACCTGGGATCCTGCCAATCAGGACCCCAGGCCTACTGCTCTCTCTTTAAAATGGATTCCATGTACCCTAGGTACATTTCCAATTGGTACTGGGCCACCTTATCAGACCCTGTAACTCAGGGCATAGGTGTACCCAGGGCTGCCAGGGACTGCAGCATGTATTATGCCACCCCTGGCTGGCCTCCTAAATTCGACACAACTGGCTGCATGACAGCTGGGGCAAAGTCGTGTAATCACCCTTTGCTGTAGGTGTAGTATACCTATACCTAACCCTAAAATGGACACACAGATTCCTATCAGTCACTCCTATGGCAGGCCTTGACAATCCTGAAGGCAGAGTGCTTGGAATCGTGTGAGATGGTGCTCTGGCATGAGCTGAGCCTGTCTGCAGCTTGCGGAACCAAGTCCTAATAGCTGTTCCATGATATCGCATACCATATACTCTTAAGTGCATTATAATCCTCGCGGTTAAATGCTAACTTTGGTATTGCTTTATCAAAACATGTCGAGTAAGGTGTCATACGAATTGGAATACTAACCCCTTGCCAATTCTGGCGACGGGGTTAGCATTCCACCCTTCTAGAGGGACACGACATGTATGTAACTGTGAACCCCGGTTAAAGTTAACTGAAGCCTCAGCTCCACAAAATGGATGCTGCCACCACAGACACGAGTCTGACCCCCTGCAGCTGGGAGTCCTTCCAGCGAGGGGAGCCTGGACAAAGGGTTTCCTGTCAGGGGCGGTGCTAGCACCGTCCCAGACATGGTTTTGTGTATCCTGGGTAGGCAGGGCTTTACAGGAAGGTGACTGCTGAGTGGCACCCCGGTGCTCACTACACATAGGCCGGTCTGAACCAGTTCCAGGGGCACACCAGCCCCTGGCCTGGGGAAGTCCGGCATGGCAGAGGGGTGTAACCACCCCCCTCCTAGTCCCACCCATAGGCAGGACCTAGTCACCGGGTCAGCCCCCTTTTTTAGTATAAAGATGGGAGCGGGCCCCCTGTTCAAATTAGATCATCTTTGGAATCAAGACCGATCCAGGCTTGGATCCACCGAACTTTCTTCACTGGTCGCCTGCCAGCAACTTCTTTCTTCCAGGCTCCTGGTCCGTCAACGAGGATTCCCGACGTCTTTTGAGTCCTATGCAGCTGCAGCCCCTGGGCTAGGTAACTTCGGCATTTCGGTGCCCCAGCATAGCCTCACTATCCAAGGGTCAGAATCTACTTTCGTTTTCTCCCTACCAGGTCGGGTTCGCCCGAGAACACTAACTTTGCAATTTCTAGCTACCATAGACTTTGTCCCGCATCTCGCGTGAGAGTGCACACACTGCACCCGAGTCCCCTGGGTCTCCTAGAAGTAATCTAACGATTCTATAGTCAAGCCCTAGCGATTCCAAAGCCTATTAGTACTGTACTTACCTGCTAGTAATTTCGCATTCCGCTTTTCAAGTATATGGTTTTCCGTGCCCCTCGGGCATTTGTATATACTGTGCTAACTTAAGTATTTTTGTAAGAGATTTGGTTTGTGCTTAGTACCCTGTCCTCATAAAGAGTACAGGGCTGTTGTGATCTTTAATAAATAACTGTTTATTTTCATAACACTTGTGTGGTGTCCTTTCACTTGGTGTTCAAGGGGTATATGTGGTATAACAGCTGGCTTAACACGCCCTCTCGAGTCTTTAGCCTTAGACTGCTCGTATCCACGCTACTAGGATAGCTGGTCTATAAGGTTGACTTACAACCAATCATCAATAAGGGTTGCTGGACTGATACATAGTGTTCACTAGAATAGTGACCACTGCATATCAGGCCACCTTCTCACAGTGGTCTTCACAGTTCAATTGTTTGAGTCATTGTTCTGTTGAATTCATGAAATTACTGAGCAGTACTGGCACATTGTTTTGTTGATTATTCAAAAAAAATAGTCACAACCCTTTTTTGAAGAGGAAAGAGAATGAGAGACATTGCTAACCAATAGGCTGCCATTTAAAGAATTGAGAAAACTGGCACTGCGCATTTAAGAACCTTGAAGTACTGTATCCCACCATGCCTCACAGGTGGCAGTTAGTGTAGGAAGGTGGATATCGGACTATGGTTTCCCCCAACTTTTTGCCTAGTGTTTTGCTGGTTTTCGATTAGTTGGCCTGGGATCCTGCTATCCAGGACCCCTGGCTTCCTGCTCTCTCTGTTAAAATGGACTCCATGTACCTTAGGTACATATCTAATTGCATACTGAGTCACCTTATCAGCCCCTGTACAGTGTACCTTAGGTACCCAGGGCATAGGTGTACCCAGGGCCTACCAGGGGCTGCAGCATGTATTATGCCACCCCTGGCTGGCCATCCAAATCTGACACAACTGGCTGATCAATCAGCTGGGGCAAGGTGGTGTAATCACCCTTGCTTTAGATATAGTATACCTATATCTAACCCTAAAATGGACACATATACTCCTATAAGTCACTCCTATGGCAGGCCTTAACAATCCTGGAGGCAGAGTGCTTGGAATTATGTGAGATGGTGCTCTAGCATGAGCTGAGCCTGTCTGCAGCTTTCGGAACCAAGTCCTTTAGCTGTTTCCATGATAACGCTATACCATATACTCTTAAGGGCATTATAATCCTCGCGGTTATTGCTACCTTTGGCATAGCATTATCAAAACAGGTCGAGTAAGGTGTCATACGAATTGGAATACTACCCCCTTGCCATTTCTGGCGACGGGGGTAGCATTCCACCCTTCTAGAGGGACACGACATGTATGTAACTGTGAACCCCGGTTAAAGTTAACCCGAGCCTCAGCATCACAAAATGGATGCTGCCACCACAGACACAAGTCTGACCTCCTGCTGCTGGGAGTCCTTCCAGCGAGGGAGGCCTGGACAATGGGTTTCCCGCCTTGGGAGGTGCTAGCACCACCCCAGACAGGATGTTGTGTATTGGGTAGGACAGGCCTGAAAGGAATGAGACATGCCTGGGGCACACAAGGTGCCCTGTGCATACACCGGTTCAAACCAGTTGCTGGGGCGCCCCAGCTCTGGCGCGAGGCCAGACAAAGGATAGGGGGTGTAACCACCCCCCTTCCTGGTCCCACCTACAGGAGGGACCTAGTCGCAGTACAGCCCCCTTTAGGAGAATAAAGATAGGAGCTGGTCCCATTCCAAATTAGATTAATCCTGACTTGAAACTCTACAAGAAGAAACTCTGGACTTCGACGTTCTGCTCCACAGAAGACTGAAGAAATCTCCCTTGTGGGCAAGGAGTGTCCACCCTGTACCAGCAGGCACCATCAAGCGTCCGCAGGCTTCACTTTGTCGTCTTCCCTCGAGGATCCAGACTTCAGAGCCCGACGAGACCCGGATTCCCAGACCTCTCCGACCTCAGCACAGCTGAGACCCGTGGGTGCGACGAGACACGTGGGACCGGCCATCTTGGAGAAACTGCACTTCGCTTCCAGCACGACTTCTGAGGTAACCTCAACGAAGTGCTTTGGGGACTTTGAAGCCCCAGCCCCGAGCAGCTCCTGCACCGAAGACCTGCCCTCCAGCATCCACGAGAAGATCTGCGTGGGGCCCTTCTGCCTGTTTGCTGCTCGACGCGTTGTCTGGTCACTTGCCGGCTGTCTAGTGGCCTCCTAGACGACGAACCTTGAAAACTACACCGCTGGTCTGGTTGCTCTAGACTGGCCCTTGCTTCCTCCCAAAAGAGAAGTACCCCGGACCCTCCTGGTCTGCACCAGACCCCTTTTCCACTCACCGCGTGGGTTGCCTTTGCCAAGGCCTGTTGACGCCGAATCCGGAACCAACACCGCCGACAGCCAGAGCCTGCGTGGGACAGCTCGTGCCTCCATCCTGGTCGTCGAAGACACCTCCTGGTCCACGTGGCTGCAGAGTCAAGCGTCCACTCTTCACCTGATCGCGACGACGACATCTGGTTCCTTCCTGGTTCCACTCCAGTCACTGGCTAGTGACTTTGAACATTGTCCCCTCTGCTTTCAGGTCTTCAGCATCACCGATCCACCCTTGGATCACTCCGGGTATCTTCCTCCTGGTCGCCTGCAGCATCTTTCTTCAAGGCTCCATAGACTTCGACGCGGAAACCAGATACACTTTGACACCTATGCACCCGCAGCCCGTGGGTGAGGTAACACGAGCATTTCGGTGCTCAAGGGTAGATTGACTCTCCTAGTGTCCAGTTCCACAGTCGTTTTAGTCCTAACTAGTCAGGATTGTTCGTATTCACCTTTTACTTGACCTGTACTGTCCATAGACGTTGTTACGCATCTCGCGTGTGAGTTCACACTCTGCACACGCGTTCCGTGGGCCTCCTATTACTTACCTAAAGTTAGGGTAGCGTGGTCCCAGCGATCCTACAGCCTCTGGACAGGTCCATTCCTTCTATCGATTTCCTTATACCACTTACTTAGTGTAGTATATGGTTTGTCGTGCCCCTAGGGCACCAATGTAATTTGTGCAACTTAAACGTATTTTTCCTAAGAGATTGTCATGTGCTTAGCCCTCTGATTAGCTTCTGGGCAAAGGGTTGTGCACCGCCAAGTGTCTATTGAATTTCGACTGTGCTCTGGGGTACCACTCCCCTCCTGGAGTGTATGTAAGACAACTTCAAGTTGCACACTTATTTCGTCATAAGTGTGTCACCCTAGGCACCAGTAATCTTAAACTGGAATCTCCAGCGGTTATGGATTCAATTCGAAGTTCAACTTAAGTTCCTCCAAATAATGTTTACTCCATACGGTATGTTTGGTTCTATGCACCCGCAGCCCGTAGGTGAGGTAACACGAGCATTTCAGTGCTCAAGGGTAGTTTGACTCTCCTAGTGTCCAGTTCCATTGTAGTTTTAGTCCTGACTAGTCAGGATTGTCCGTACTCACCTTTTTCTTCAACTGTACTGTCCATAGACGTTGTTACGCATCTCGCGTGCGAGTTCACACTCTGCACACGCGTTCCGTGGGCCTCCTATTACTTACCTAGAGGTAGGGTGGCGTGGTCCCAGCGATCCTACAGCCTCTGGACAGCTCCATTCCTTCTATCGACTTTCACATTCCACTTACTTAGTATATGGTTTGTTTTGCCCCTAGGGCAACATTGTAAATCGTGCAACTTAAACGTATTTTTCCTAAGAGATTGTCATGTGCTTAGCCCTCTGATCTCATAAAGAGTTCAGAGGTGTATGTTAGTTAATAAATATATTGTTTATTTTCATAACAACCTGTGTGGTGTCCTTTCACTTGGTATTCAAGGGGTTATATGTGGAAAAACAGCTGGCTTCACATGCCAAAAGAGTTTAGCCTAAGACTACTTTGTCCATGCTACCATTAGGATAGCTGGTCTATAAGGGTGACTTTACAACCAATCACCGTAAGGGTTGTTTGGACTGATAAAAGGTGATCACTAGAACTAGTGAGCATCATATATCAGGCCAACTTCTCAGTTAGGTCCCTTCATTTTTTCGGCTCTTGGTGACAGGATCCTGGAGCACTAAGCTCTGCCTATCTGAAAGAGACACGTTAGTGATAGATTCCTTACCTTAGAATATCCCCAGGCGTCAGACTGGATCCGGAAATTTTTGCGTAGCAATACCCCTGCGCGCTGGTAGGCGTCGTCTGCGGCTCCGCGTCCGTCGTCGGCGTCGTGAGCGCCGGGATGACGTCATCGGAGTATATAGACGGCGCCCATGCGCGCTGACGTCAGTTCTTCTTTTTTCCGCGCCAGCTAGCGCAGATCCGGAAGAAGCTCTACCCCCAGTCACTTTTTGACTGAAAATTTTTTTTGATCTTTTTGATCCTCTATTTAGTCGATTCTCGACTATCGGTGCCAGGGATGCCCGGGTTCAAGCCTTGCTCGAAGTGCGGCCGACTCATGTCGGTCACGGACCCCCATCGCCGGTGCCTGAAGTGCTTAGGCCTCGACCACGACGATCGAACCTGTGACGACTGCCGGGCCCTGACGTCGAAGGCTAGGCGGGAGCGGTCCCGCAAGCGTCTCGAGCTGAGGCAGTCGGCCCCGCGCCGCTCCAGGTCCCGGTCCCGGTCCCACGGGAGGTCGAGGGACAGGTCGCGAGGTCGGAGTCATCGACGTTCCGGGAGTGGTCACCGATCGTCTGGTTCCAAGTCCTCAGGTAAGAGGCATGAGAGGTCGGAGCGACACCATCGGTCCTCCGACCCGCCCCGTCGCTCGCACGATGCGACCGGGGATTCGGGCGACACCGCCCACGCGGCTCCGCGGGAGTCGCAAGCGTCGCCGCCTGCCCCACACCTTCGGGTCCCTGGGCACGGCGCGTCGCAGGAGGAGGTCGAGAGGTACCTCATGGCCATGAGGGCCCTCCCTCCTCAGTCGGTTCCCGTGGCGCCTTCGGGCCGATCGGCTCCGTCTGGAGGTCCTTCCGGGTCGGGCGCTTCGGCCCCGACGACGTCGGGTGCTTCGGCCCCGGCGCCGCTGGCGACTTCGGTCCCGGCGCCGCACGACCTCGCTGGATCCGGCTCCGGATCCGGGACCTCGCCGGTCGACCCTGCGACCTCACCGGCGACGTCCCTTCAGGTGTCGTCCCCGGCAGCCGTAGTGGTTGCCGACCCCAATGCTTCCTACGGTCCGCCTCAGGCGTCGGAGGGGCGCCGCTGGGCGCCGATTCCGTCGGCCGTCGGAGAATTCTATCTCCACGAGGAGGCCCTGGCTGTTAATCCTGGTCTCCAGGAGCTGGGTGACGAGGAGCAGTGGGAGGGGTCCGAGGACCCTCTGGCACGTGATTGCCAGTCTCATCAGGACTGGACATATGAGCTTGGGGAGGCCAGTGGTATTGACACATCGCCAGACACTGGATTTACGTCGCCCCCGACTGTGGCTTCGGAGGCGGGTTCTGCTTACAGTGTAGTGTTGACGAAGGCAGCTAAGGCCCTAAACCTTGAGCTCCCCGTCGCGGCCGTGAGGACTAATCTCCTCACTGAGGTACTCAAACAGCAGTCCGGCTCCGCGGAGCCCCTTCTGCCGTTCAATGAGGCCTTGTGTGACGTTCTGCTGGGCACTTGGTCCAAGCCCGCCACAGGTCCCCCTGTGGATAGGAACGTGGCCAGACGCTACCGCCCGGCACCGGGCGACCCTTGCTTTTTGTCCACCCACCCCACCCCCGAGAGCCTGGTCATCCAGGCCTCCAACTCCCAGTCCGCATTCCCGTCGGCCCCGCCCGACAGGGAATCCAAGAGATTTGAGCAGTTCGGGAAGAAGGTCTTCTCGTCTGTGAGCCTAGGGCTCCGGTCAGTGAACACCAACTGTCTCTTGGGCCGCTACACCCACACTTTGTGGGACACGGTTGCGGAGGTGCTGCCACAATGCTCTGAGGAGGTCAGGGCTAAACTCAGCCAAACCCTTGCGGACGGCCGAGATGCGGCACGCTTTTCCATCCGGTGTGGGCTGGATACCACGGACTCACTGGGCAGGGCGATGGCAACGACGGTGGCGGTTCGACGCCACGCCTGGTTGAGGTCCGCCAATTTCTCGGCCGATGTCCAGGCCACTCTCCTGGACATGCCGTTTGATGGCCGTCGCCTCTTCGGCGACAAGGCAGACCATGCGCTGGAACGTTTTAAGGACTCCAGGGCCACGGCCAAGTCCTTGGGCCTTGCGGCCCCACGCCAGCAATCGGGTGCCTTTCGCTCCTTTCGTGGCCACGGAAGGGGCGCCCCACCACGGACCGTCAGCCACGCGCCGCAGAATGTTCAGCAACGCGGTGGCGGCCGTGGGAACCGCCGTGGCGGTGGTCGGGGCCAGCGGCGAGGCCAGTCCACACCTCCCTCTGCAGCCCCCGCCTCAAAACCTTCCTAGTCCGAGTTTTCAGGCCCATGTGACGTCTGTGGGAGGCAGGGTTCGCCATCACCTCTCCCACTGGCATACAGTCACTTCGGACAGGTGGGTGCTGCAAATTGTCCGAAGGGGTTTCTCCCTCCCCTTCGAGTCTTCCCCTCCATCCATGCCACCTCAATGCCACCGTGTGTCGGGGGATCACTTGCGACTTCTGCAAGAGGAAGTTTCGGCCCTCTTGGCCAAGAGGGCCATCGAGCGCGTTCCTGGGCCAGAAGTAGGACGTGGCTGTTACTCCCACTACTTTCTGGTACCCAAGAAGGGCAAAGGGGGCCTACGCCCTATCTTGGATCTGCGGAACGTCAACGGCTTCCTCCGTACGGAGAAGTTCAAGATGCTCACTTTGGCTCAGGTCCTGGCTGCCCTGGACCCAGGAGACTGGATGGTAGCGTTGGACTTGCAGGACGCCTATTTCCACATCCCCGTCTTGCCGGCCCACCGGCGTTACCTGCGGTTCACGGTAGGCCACGAGCACTTTCAGTTTACCGTGCTCCCCTTCGGCCTTACCAGCGCCCCACGGGTGTTCACGAAGGTGATGGCGGTGGTCGCAGCCCATCTGCGCAGGCAAGGGGTGTCAGTCTTCCCCTACCTCGACGACTGGTTGTTGAAGGCGGGCTCGCCCCAGACAGTCGTCAGCCACCTCCAGACTACGGCCGACCTCCTGCACTTGCTGGGGTTCTCCATCAATGTGCCGAAGTCACACCTGTGTCCCTCTCAGAAGCTCCTTTTCATCGGAGCGGTTCTCGACTCGGCGCAGTTTCGGGTTTACCCACCCGGGCAGCAGGTTCGGGATATTCAGGCTCTGATTCCTATCTTCGGGCCGTTATCCCGGGTCTCGGTCAGGTTGACGCTGCGGCTTCTGGGACTGATGGCCTCCTGCATCCTTCTGGTGCGTCACGCCAGGTGGCGGATGCGGGCTCTGCAGTGGGACCTGAAGTTTCAGTGGGCCCAGCATCAGGGCAACCTGTCCGATCATGTCCTGATCTCGGAGGGCACTGCGAAACAACTGCAGTGGTGGCTCACGGACCGCGACTGGGTCAGTGGCAGACCCCTCTCTCTATCCCAGCCGGAGCACGTAGTTGTGACGGACGCGTCCCTCCAGGGCTGGGGAGGCCACATGGGAGAGGCGGAGATCAGAGGCCTCTGGTCTCCGGCGGAGTCCCGGCTCCACATCAACCTTCTGGAGCTGCGGGCGATTCGTCTTGCACTGAAGGCATTCCTCCCCTCTGTCAGGGGGAGCGTGGTGCAAGTGTTCACCGACAACACCACCGCCATGTGGTACTGCAACAAACAGGGCGGTGTGGGGTCGTGGACCCTTTGCCAGGAGGCTCTGCGCCTCTGGCAGTGGCTGGAACATCAGGGCGTGACTCTGGTGGTTCAACACCTGGCAGGTTCTCTGAATGCCAGGGCGGACGAACTCAGCCGCCGGTGCATGATGGATCACGAATGGCGTCTGAACTCGGACGTGGCGCAAGGTCTCTTTCGACAGTGGGGAGAGCCTTGGTTAGATCTATTCGCCACAGAAGAGAACGCGCAATGTCAGCAGTTCTGCGCGTTGGAGTTTCCAAGGCGGCACTCGCTCGGAGACGCTTTTCGTCACGAGTGGAGCCGCGGCCTGTTGTACGCCTTTCCGCCTATACCACTTCTGCCCAGAGTGCTGAAGAAGATCAAGCGCGACCGGGCCCAAGTTATCCTTGTGGCTCCGGACTGGGCTCGAAGATACTGGTATCCCGAGCTACTCAGCATGTCAGTCGATCCCCCGATTCGTCTGCCTCTTCGGGAGGACCTTCTGTCGCAGCAGCAGGGGACGGTCCTGCACCCGAACCTGTCCAGTCTCCACCTACAAGCTTGGAGATTGAGCGGCGGCAGTTGAGGCCATTTGACTTGCCTCCCGAAGTCTGTGACATCATTCTGGCAGCCAGGCGTCCCTCCACTAAGTCGGTATACGCCTGCCGGTGGAATAGATTTGTGGCATGGTGCGCAGCAAAGGCTGTGGATCCCCTCTCTGCACCCCTTTCGGAAGTGCTGCTCTTTCTTCTTTCCCTTGCCCAGCAGGGCTCTGCTCTGGGCACTCTTAAAGGGTACCTCTCTGCTCTTTCGGCCTTCTTGAGGCTACCAGATCAGCCTTCTTTGTTCAAGTCCCCTATAGTGAGTAGATTTCTGAAGGGCATCACACACATGTTCCCTCCTGTTCCCTTCGTGATGCCCCAGTGGGACTTGAACCTTGTTCTCACCTATCTGATGTGTGCTCCCTTTGAGCCACTTCATAACTGTCCTCTTCGTCTCCTTACGCTGAAGACGGCCTTCCTGGTTGCCATCACCTCTGCCAGGAGGGTGAGTGAGCTCCAGGCTCTTTCTTCTTCTCCGCCTTTCCTGTCTGTTCATCCTGATAAGGTGGTGTTGCGTACACGACCTTCCTTTCTGCCCAAGGTTGTCACGGCCTTCCACATCGGGCAGTCCATCACCTTGCCCACCTTCTTTCCGCCTCCGCATCCCTCGAAAGAGGAAGAGAGGCTCCACCGTCTGGATCCAAAACGTGCGCTCTCCTACTACCTGGACCGCACTCGCCAATTCCGGGTGGATGACCAACTCTTCGTTGGTTACGTGGGCGCGAAGAAGGGAAAGGCTGTACACAAGAGGACCATCTCCAGGTGGATCATCTTGTGCATCCAAGCATGCTACTCCATGGCGAGGAAGGAGCCCCCGGCTGGATTGCGGGCTCACTCCACTCGGGCCACGGCGACGACAACTGCCCTGGGCCGCGGTGTCCCCCTGCAGGACATCTGTCAGGCAGCCACGTGGGCCTCGCTGCACACGTTCGCAAGACACTACTGCCTGGACAGTCAAGTCCGGAGGGATGGCTTCTTTGGCCGTTCCGTCCTCCAGGACTTTCTGGTGTGATATTGGTTCGCAGACCCACCACCGGGGTTGGTATTGCTGGGGTATCTATTCTAAGGTAAGGAATCTATCACTAACGTGTCTCTTTCAGATGCACAAGTTACTACTTGTGTAACGATATATCTGTAAGAGACATTAGTTAGTGATAGATTCCTTACCGCCCTCCCATCCTCCCCGTTCTGCGAACCGATATTTAGGGTTAAGGTCATCCCCTTTCAGGGCCCTAGTTTCAATGGCACCAGTGTTAGTTCTATCATGGCTCTGCGTATCTGGCGCGGAAAAGCTGTGTTATCAGAACTGACGTCAGCGCGCATGGGCGCCGTCTATATACTCCGATGACGTCATCCCGGCGCTCACGACGCCGACGACGGACGCGGAGCCGCAGACGACGCCTACCAGCGCGCAGGGGTATTGCTACGCAAAAATTTCCGGATCCAGTCTGACGCCTGGGGATATTCTAAGGTAAGGAATCTATCACTAACTAATGTCTCTTACAGATATATCGTTACACAAGTAGTAACTTGTGCTTTTGGCCCAAAAACACTGAAATATTTATGCATTCCCCCCCTTTTTTTTTTTTGTCATTTCACATTTTTTTAACAAAAATTAGTTTATTTTCCTCCTAAGAATGCCTTCACTTTGTGTGAAGTGTTCTCCTTGTGGGAAGAAAAAGGCTCCCGAAAGCCCTCACTCTGTATTGTTTGTCTTCCGGAATCTCATCATCCTGAGACTTGTGGTCACTGTCAGAAGTTCTCCTAGCGTACTTTAAAGCACTTAGAAAATATCCCACTACATGGTCTCCAAGAAAGAAGGCAAGTCATTATAACAGGTTTTTCAAGAGGTCTTGGGGAAGGTCAGTCTTTCTCAAAAGAGCAGTCCTCTCGCGGAGGGAGCTCCAGAGAGATATCATGCCGGGTCTGGTGGCTCAGTGGACTAAATCAGCCACTGCAGGGGCCTGTGTTTTGACCTCATGGTCAAAGGTTCAAATCCCGGCGGGTCCACTCAGCCTTTCATCCATGTGAGGTCATTAAAATGAGTACCATTGAGTTGGGTAACAATAAACATCTGTTATTCAGCGCCAGGACTACTTTGGGTAATCGTGCGCTTTACAAATACACCTGTTTTGTTATGTTATGTTATCACAAGAGGAGACTTTCCCGGGCACTGTCGAGCAGTATGCCCTCGAGGACAGAACAATTACAGGTGTGCTTGCCGTCTACAGGTACGTCATCAAAGATTAGATTGTGCCGCTAGTTGACTTCAAAGCATCCTCTGTGTTCACTGTCTAAACATACATCAGCATCAAAGTTGAGAGTCCACCACCTGTCGAAGTTGAAACTACCAACAAAGCCACTGTTGACACCAGGGGAAAAACATTCAGCACCGAAGCACAACACCTACACAGTAATCTAGGCCTTGCTCTACATCAAAGGCCGGATCCCAACCGACATTACATATCTCTCCATGCTGGTTTCAACTTAAAAATTACAAGCATAGTCCTGTGCCACACACTTTGGACTCAGTACTCTTGTACTTATTCACTATCAGGAGTCACACCTGAAATCCACATTCCTAGTATGCCATCTCGTAGGGGGGTCTGCATCTCCCCGTTTTTTGCCAGGCACACAGTCTGGGCTTTCTACTACTCTAACAGGGCCCATAAGCAGGCAGCTTCACTTCATAAGCCTCCACAAAGATCTGGAAGTCCACTACATCAGCGCTCCAGGTCTAAAGTGACATCAAGAACCAGGTTTGCATCCATAATTAGAAGATAAAGGAGATGATCCAGATGTAGACACAGAAGAAGATCTTCTTGGTCTACAACTACTTCCTGTTTGAGGTTACTCTCCTACTCTGACAGATACACCTCGATCAACTGTGTCTGCTATAGAGGAGCTTCTTACCTTTGAAGTAAGAGGGGCAAAACAAATTAAAAAGTGCTATCCTGGCAGCTACTACATCGTCTTCTGTGATTTTTGAGACTACACATCAGAGAACAGCTACACAACCATTACTTTCCCTGGTTCCTGGCCTACTAGAGTATGTGGCGCAGTTATTCCTTTAACCTGCATCAGTGAAGTCTGCCTCATCTTGGCTGCTTAAAAAATATAAACCACCTGACCAGGATCCACTGTTCCTCAGATCAGATCTTCCTCTATATTCGGTTATTATAGTGGCATGAAGAAAGTCCCACACTGTTGCTACTGGTTCTTTTGTGCCCCCAGACAAAAAAAGCAAACAAATAGATGCTCTTGGCAAACAGATGTGTGGGACATCAGCATTTACAATGAGATTTGCCACTGCTTCCACTTTGTTGGGAAGTTATGACAGGTCTCTGTGGGATTCTTTTAACAAATTATGGAGAAACTTCCAAAAGATGCCAGGCAGGATTTTCAAGCGATCTTAAATAAAGATGGCCTGATGGCAACCATATAGCAAGTGCAGAAGATGATGCATAGAGATCTTGCTGCTCTTGGATATGAGCACGTAGATCTTTTTGGCTCTGATTAACCAGGTGTTCGCCAGAGGCTTAACATCGAATTGTAAATTTACAGTTTTCAAGAAACACTTTTTATGGGTTTCATGCAGATGACAAGATGTCCCAAATGAAAAAAGAGATTGATACCTTGACGGCTGTTGGTTTGTAGAGCAAAATATATATCGTAGAAGGTACAGACTCTGATAGAAGATTTTTCTCTCAGAGTTAAAATCCGTCACGTGCCTCACCAACACTAGCAGCAGCACCAAGCCCCTGGAAGCATTGTGCTTAGTAAGAGACAAATGTGTCTTGAATATTGTTCAGAATTTATATTCTCTTCAATGCATGTCCTCTCACTCCTTCAATTCCACCAATCAAAACATCAGCTTCTCAGAAAGAGCTACTTTAAACTATACTCTATTGCAGAAGCATGCTGTGGAAGAGGTTTCTTATCACCAGAGAGGATTAGACATTTATTCCTGATATTCTTTGGTGTGAAAGAACGAGCCAAAAGAAATGTATCCACAACTACATCAGGTTGTGTTCAATGGACCTCTAAGATGCCTATTTTCAAATTCCAATATCAGCAAAGCATCAAAAGTGTTTTCAATTAAAAGTAAGAGCTCCTCATTACCAATATATGTCCCTACCTTTCAGACTAGAATCAGCTCCACGAACATGGCCGTCATCACAGCTCATCTTAGGAAATAAAAGATCTTTGTCTAACCTTACCTGGACGACTGGTTAGTAAAGGGTGTGTCACCAGCGGAGACACAGAAACATTGCCAGTTCTGTCTCAAGACCCTAACCAATCTGGGTTTGCAAGTAAACCTAAAGTCTACAACCTGCCCGGTTAAAAGAAAGTCAATACCACGGAGCAACACTGGATACCCAATCCTCAAAAGTGTATCTTCTGGAGGAATCGTTAAGATCAATCAATCAGAAATGTCACCCTCTCTTACATACTCCTCATCCAACAGCAAGACAGGTTGAATCCCTACTAGGTGTGATGGCCTCTTGCATCTTTCTAGTTAGTTCCACATGAAAGACTTCGCAAGAGGTGTTAGAAATAGGATTTCTGGTTGGCTAGGGCAAGGGCCTAAGCCAGGCAGAAACAACCACTCTATCCAGGGCAAGGGAGTTACACTCTGAAGATAACTCCTGCTTACCCCCTTGGTAGCTTGGCACAAGCAGTCAGTCTTATCCCAGAGGCAATGTGTAAAGCGTTTGCGCAACACACTCACACAATAGCGATACACTAGGCCGACCACAAAAGAAACTCCACACAAGGTTATATAAAACTAAGAATAATAATAATAATAAAGCATTTATTGAGCGCCTGGCTACACAAAACTGTGTGTCCCCGCGCTAACTTTAAATGCAAACTCATCCAGAGAAACTAGGTCCGTGAGAAGACAAAGTTAGTGTTTAGGGAAAAGGTGGGTTTTCAGTTTTGCTCTGAATCTCGTTTCGGAGGGCTCCATCCGCAAGTGGATCGGCAGAGCATTCCATAACTTTGTGGCCAGATAACGGAAGGATTACCCTCCCATTTTAGCTTTTGTGATGCGAGGGACTTTAAATAGCATCATGCCCGACGATCTCAGATCCCTGATCGGACGGTGAATGGTGATGAGACTTTTCAGATAGCTGGGGCCTTTATTATGGGCAATGCCATGAGCATAACAGAGAGTCTTAAATATAATTCTCTCTCTAATCGGGAGCAAGTGAAGTTTAGCAAGCGCGTTTTTAGTGGATGTTTTCCGAGGGAGACCGAGCACCAGTCGAGCTGCTGAATTCTGTATACATTGTAGTTGGTGCAGTCCCTTCTGATTTAGACCTAACAGGAGAACATTTCCATAGTCCAAGTGAGGGGATATTAAAGCATGAACTATGGTTTTTCTCGCTTCGGTCGGCAAGAGGTCGAGTACTTTGCGAAGAATTTTTAAAGTGCTAAAGCATTTGCTTGTCACCTTATTCACATGGGCTTTGCCTGAGAGGTCGGCGTCCAGCATGACGCCTAGATTTTTCACTTTCTCCACTGGCATGGGTAATTCTCCTAGTTCGCTAGGCCACCAAGCCTGGGACCAAGCAGAGACAGCTTTACCTACTATCAGTACCTCTGTTTTGTCTCCGTTTAGACGGAGGCAGTTAGTATTCATCCAAGTCGCTATCGCTGACATACAATTGGAGAAGTTGGTAGCTAAGTCTCTGCTGTCTGGAGTTAGTTTGAATATAAACTGAGTGTCGTCAGCGTAGCTGACAATGCCCACTCCAAATTCCTCCGCAATGCGTGGCAGGGGTTCCATGTAGATGATAAATAAAGTAGGGCTCAAACTAGAGCCCTGTGGAACCCCATGGCTGACACTGCGAGGAGATGATTTAAAGGGTAGGCAATGAAGTTGGAACGTTCTGTCAGTGAGGTAGGACTGGAACCAGGTGAGGGCTAGACCTTTTACTCCCATGTCTGAGAGTCGAGACAGCAGTGTTGAGTGCAGCACGGTATCAAACGCTGCACTTAGGTCCAATAGGACCAACGCTGCTGTCTCTCCCTCATCCACCATCTTCCGGATCTGTTCGGTTTAATACAGAACTGCTGATTCGGTTGAATGGCATGATCTAAACCCTGACTGAGAGGAGTGGAGGAGAGATTATTTTTCCAGAAACTCCATGAGTTGTAAGTTGGCCACCTTTTCTATGATTTTGGCACAGAAAGGGAGAAGCGAGATCGGCCTGAGATTTTGGAGCTGAGAGATTGGGATATTAGGTTTCTTTTTTAAGGGTATTACTTGGGCAGATTTCCAGTTTTTCAGGACGTGGCCTTCCTGGAACGATAAGGTGATCATGTTACTAATTTGATCTAGTAATATGTTTTCCATGACCGCTTTACATTGTTCCGGGGGGCAGGCATCCATATGGGAGCCTGAGCAAATTCCATTAATAATTTTCATTAAATCCTGTTTGTTAGGGGTCCTGAAGTTGGTGAGGAGGGATTTAGAAGAGAGGGAGCCTAGATTGTCTACATTGTTTTTAGCTATATTAGTGCTACTTGAGAAGGTAGCATGGATTTTTTCTACCTTTCCCACGAAGAAATCCGCTTTCTGAAAGAGACACGTTAGTGATAGATTCCTTACCTTAGAATATCCCCAGGCGTCAGACTGGATCCGGAAACTTTTGCGTAGCAATACCCCTGCGCGCCGGTAGGCGTCGTCTGCGGCGCCGCGTCCGTCGTCGGCGTCGTGAGCGCCGGGATGACGTCGTCGGAGTACTTAGACGGCGCCCATGCGCGCTGACGTCAGTTCTTCTTTTTTCCGCGCCAGCTAGCGCAGATCCGGAAGAAGCTCTACCCCCAGTCACTTTTTGACTGAAAACTTTTTGATCTTTTTGATCTTCTCTTAGTCGACTTCTCGACTATCGGTGCCAGGGATGCCCGGGTTCAAGCCTTGTTCGAAGTGCGGCCGACTCATGTCGGTCACGGACCCCCATCGCCGGTGCCTGAAGTGCTTAGGCCTCGACCACGACGATCGATCCTGCTCCGACTGCCGGGCCCTGACGTCGAAGGCTAGGCGGGAGCGGTCCCGCAAGCGTCTCGAGCTGAGGCAGTCGGCCCCGCGCCGCTCCAGGTCCCGGTCCCGGTCCCACGGGAGGTCGAGGGACAGGTCGCAAGGTCGGAGTCATCGACGTTCCGGGAGCGGACACCGATTGTCTGGTTCCAAGTCCTCAGGTAAGAGGCATGAGAGGTCGGAGCGACACCATCGATCCTCCGACCCGCCCCGACGCTCGCACGATGCGGCCGGGGACTCGGGCGACACCGCCCACGCGGCTCCGCAGGAGTCGCAAGCGTCGCCGCCTGCCCCACACCTTCGGGTCCCTGGGCACGGCGCGTCGCAGGAGGAGGTCGAGAGGTACCTCATGGCCATGAGGGCCCTCCCTCCTCAGTCGATTCCCGTGGCGCATTCGGGCCGATCGGCTCCGTCTGGAGGTCCTTCCGGGTCGGGCGCTTCGGCCCCGACGACGTCGGGTGCTTCGGCCCCGGCGCCGCTGGCGACTTCGGTCCCGGCGCCGCACGACCTCGCTGGATCCGGCTCCGGATCCGGGACCTCGCCGGTCGACCTTACGACCTCGCCGGCGCCGTCCCTTCAGGTGTCGTCCCCGGCAGCCGATGTGGTGGCCGCTCCCAACGTTTCCTACGGTCCTACTCAGGAGTCGGAGGGGCGCCGCTGGGCGCCGATTCCGTCGGCCTTTGGAGACTTCTATCTCCACAAGGAGGCCCTGGCTGTTAATCCTGGTCTCCAGGAGCCAGGTGACGAGGAGCAATGGGAGGGGTCCGAGGACCCTCTGGCACGTGATTGCCAGTCACATCAGGACTGGACATATGAGCTTGGGGAGGCCAGTGGTATTGACACCTCGCCAGACACTGGATTTACGTCGCCCCCGACTGTGGCTTCGGAGGCGGGTTCTGCTTACAGCGTAGTGTTGACGAAGGCAGCTAAGGCCTTACACCTTCAGCTCCCCGTCGCGGCCGTGAGGACTAATCTCCTCACTGAGGTCCTCAAACAGCAGTCTGGCTCCGCGGAGCCCCTCCTGCCGTTCAATGAGGCCTTGTGTGACGTTCTTCTGGGCACTTGGTCCAAGCCCGCCACAGGCCCCCCTGTGGACAGGAACGTGGCCAGACGCTACCGCCCGGCACCGGGCGACCCATGCTTTTTGTCCACCCATCCCACCCCCGAGAGTCTGGTCATCCAGGCCTCAAACTCCCAAACCGCATTCCCGTCGGCCCCGCCCGACAGGGAATCCAAGAGATATGAACAGTTCGGGAAGAAGGTTTTCTCGTCTGTGAGCCTAGGGCTGCGTTCTGTGAACACCGCCTGTCTCTTGGGCCGCTACACCCACACTCTGTGGGACACGGTTGCGGAGGTGCTGCCTAGATGCCCGGAGGAGGTCCAGGCTAAACTCAGCCAAGCCCTGGCGGACGGCCGAGATGCAGCACGCTTTTCTATCCGGTGTGGGCTGGATACTACGGACTCACTGGGCAGGGCGATGGCAACGACGGTGGCGGTTCGACGCCACGCCTGGTTGAGGTCCGCCAACTTCTCGGCCGATGTCCAGGCCACCCTCCTGGACATGCCGTTTGATGGCCGTCGCCTCTTCGGCGACAAGGCAGACCATGCGCTGGAACGTTTCAAGGACTCCAGGGCCACGGCCAAGTCCTTGGGCCTTACGGCCCCACGCCAGCAATCGGGTGCCTTTCGCTCCTTTCGTGGCCACGGAAGGGGCGCCCCACCACGTACCGTCAGCCACGCGCCGCAGAATGTTCAGCAACGCGGTGGCGGACGTGGGAACCGCCGTGGCGGTGGTCGGGGCCAACGGCGAGGCCAGTCCACACCTCCCTCAGCAGCCCCTGCCTCAAAACCTTCCGAGTTTTCAGGCCCATGTGACGCCTGTGGGAGGCAGGGTTCGCCATCACCTCTCCCACTGGCATACAGTCACTTCGGACAGGTGGGTGCTGCAAATTGTCCGAAGGGGCTTCTCCCTCCCCTTCGAGTCATCCCCTCCATCCATGCCACCTCAATACCACCGTGTGTCGGGGGATCACTTGCAACTTCTGCAAGAGGAGGTTTCGGCCCTCTTGGCCAAGAGGGCCATCGAGCGCGTTCCTGGGCCAGAAGTAGGACGTGGTTGTTACTCCCACTACTTTCTGGTACCCAAGAAGGGCAAAGGGGGCCTACGCCCTATCTTGGATCTGCGGAACGTCAACGGCTTCCTCCGGACGGAGAAGTTCAAGATGCTCAATTTGGCTCAGGTCCTGGCTGCCCTGGACCCAGGAGACTGGATGGTAGCGTTGGACTTGCAGGACGCCTATTTCCACATCCCCGTCCTGCCGGCCCACCGGCGTTACCTGCGGTTCACGGTAGGCCAAGAGCACTTTCAGTTTACCGTGCTCCCCTTCGGCCTTGCCAGCGCCCCACGGGTGTTCACGAAGGTGATGGCGGTGGTCGCAGCCCATCTGCGCAGGCAGGGGGTATCAGTCTTCCCCTACCTCGACGACTGGTTGTTGAAGGCGGGCTCGCCCCAGACAGTCGTCAGCCACCTCCATACTACGGCCGACCTCCTGCACCTGCTGGGGTTCTCCATCAATGTGCCGAAGTCACACCTGTGTCCTTCTCAGAAGCTCCTCTTCATCGGAGCGGTTCTCGACTCGGCGCGGTTCCGGGTTTACCCACCCGAGCAGCGGGTTCGGGATATTCAGGCTCTGGTTCCCATCTTCCAGCCGTTATCCCGGGTCTCGGTCAGGTTGACGCTGCGGCTTCTAGGACTGATGGCCTCCTGCATCCTTCTGGTGCGTCACACCAGGTGGCGGATGCGGGCTCTGCAGTGGGACCTGAAGTTTCAGTGGGCCCAGCATCAGGGCAACCTGTCCGATCATGTCCTGGTCTCGGAGGGCACTGCGAGACGACTGCAGTGGTGGCTCACGGACCGCGACTGGGTCAGTGGCAGACCCCTCTCCCTACCCCAGCCGGAGCACGTAGTTGTGACGGACGCGTCCCTCCAGGGCTGGGGAGGCCACATGGGAGAGGCGGAGATCAGAGGCCTCTGGTCTCCGGCGGAGTCCCGGCTCCATATCAACCTTCTGGAGCTGCGGGCGATTCGTCTAGCACTGAAGGCATTCCTCCCCTCTGTCCGGGGGAGCGTAGTGCAAGTGTTCACCGACAACACCACCGCCATGTGGTACTGCAACAAGCAAGGCGGGGTGGGGTCGTGGACCCTCTGCCAGGAGGCTCTGCGCCTCTGGCAGTGGCTGGAACATCAGGGCGTGACCCTGGTGGTTCAACACCTGGCAGGCTCTCTGAATGCCAGGGCGGACGAACTCAGCCGCCGGTGCATGATGGATCACGAATGGCGTCTGAACTCGGACGTGGCGCAAGGTCTCTTTCAGCAGTGGGGAGAGCCTTGGTTAGATCTATTCGCCACAGAAGAGAACGCGCAATGTCATCAGTTCTGCGCGTTGGAATTTCCAAGGCGGCACTCGCTCGGAGACGCTTTTCGTCGCGAGTGGAGCTGCGGTCTGTTGTACGCCTTTCCGCCTATACCACTTCTGCCCAGAGTGCTGAAGAAGATCAGGCGCGACCGGGCCCAAGTTATCCTTGTGGCTCCGGACTGGGCACGAAGATACTGGTATCCCGAGCTACTCAGCATGTCAGTCGATCCCCCGATTCGTCTGCCTCTTCGGGAGGACCTTCTGTCGCAGCAGCAGGGGACGGTCCTGCACCAGAACCTGTCCAGTCTCCACCTACAAGCTTGGAGATTGAGCGGCGGCAGTTGAGGCCATTTGACTTGCCTCCTGAAGTCTGTGATATCATTCTGGCAGCCAGGCGTCCCTCCACAAAGTCGGTATACGCCTGCCGGTGGAACAGATTTGTGGCATGGTGCACAGCAAAGGCTGTGGATCCTCTCTCGGCACCCCTTTCGGAAGTGCTGCTCTTTCTTCTTTCCCTTGCCCAGCAGGGCTCTGCTCTGGGCACTCTTAAAGGGTACCTTTCTGCTCTATCAGCCTTCTTGAGGCTACCAGATCAGCCTTCTTTATTCAAGTCCCCTATTGTAAGTAGATTTCTGAAGGGCATCATGCACATGTTCCCTCCTGTTCCCTTCGTGATGCCCCAGTGGGACTTGAATCTTGTTCTCACTTATCTGATGTGTGCTCCCTTTGAGCCACTGCATAACTGTCCTCTTCGTCTCCTTACTCTGAAGACTGCCTTCCTGGTTGCCATCACCTCTGCCAGGAGAGTGAGTGAGCTCCAGGCTCTTTCTTCTTCTCCACCTTTCCTGTCTGTGCATCCTGACAAGGTGGTGTTACGTACACGGCCTTCCTTTCTGCCCAAGGTTGTTACGGCCTTCCACATCGGGCAGTCCATTACCTTGCCCACTTTCTTTCCGCCTCCGCATCCCTCGAAAGAGGAAGAGAGGCTCCACCGTCTGGATCCGAAACGTGCGCTCTCCTACTACCTAGATCGCACACGCCAATTCCGGGTGGATGACCAACTCTTTGTTGGTTACGTGGGCGCAAAAAAGGGTAAGGCTGTGCACAAGAGGACCATCTCTAGGTGGATCATCTTGTGTATCCAAGCATGTTACTCCATGGCGAGGAAGGAGCCCCCGGCTGGGTTGCGGGCTCACTCCACTCGGGCAACGACAACTGCCCTGGGCCGCGGTGTCCCCCTGCAGGACATTTGCCAGGCAGCTACGTGGGCCTCGCTGCACACGTTCGCAAGACACTACTGCCTGGACAGTCAAGTCCGGAGGGATGGCTTCTTTGGCCGTTCCGTCCTCCAGGACTTTCTGGTGTGATATTGGTTCGCAGACCCACCACCGGAGTTGGTATTGCTGGGGTATCTATTCTAAGGTAAGGAATCTTTCACTAGCGTGTCTCTTTCAGATGCACAAGTTACTACTTGTGTAACGATATATCTGTAAGAGACATTAGTTAGTGATAGATTCCTTACCGACCCACCCATCCTCCCCGTTCTGCGAACCGATATCTAGGGTTAAGGTCATCCCCTTTCAGGGCCCTAGTTTCATGGCACCAGTGTTAGTTCTATCATGGCTCTGCGTATCTGGCGCGGAAAAGCTGTGTGTCAGAACTGACGTCAGCGCGCATGGGCGCCGTCTAAGTACTCCGACGACGTCATCCCGGCGCTCACGACGCCGACGACGGACGCGGAGCCGCAGACGACGCCTACCGCCGCGCAGGGGTATTGCTACGCAAAAGTTTCCGGATCCAGTCTGACGCCTGGGGATATTCTAAGGTAAGGAATCTATCACTAACTAATGTCCCTTACAGATATATCGTTACACAAGTAGTAACTTGTGCATCTGGTCGCATATCTCCGTGGAGTAGGTATCTTTGGTATCTAGGCGTGAAGGGATGGTAATTTCTCTGTAGATACAAAATAGCTCCTTCGTAGGGTTCTTAGATTCCACAATTCTGCTTTTGTAATATTAACTTTTTTCTAATCTTACCAATTTCTGATATTTTTTCAGTTCGCTTCTATAGTTTTCTTTAAGTTCCGGGGTGTAGTTTTTCCTCCACTTATGTTCTATGGATTTGCAAAGGGCCTTAGCATTTTTGAGTTTTTCTGAGAACCATGGGGCATTTTTGGACTGTCTGGCTGGTGGTTTAGTGGTCCATGGAGCAATTTTGTCTAAAGCTTTAGTTAGCCAAGATTCAAAGTTATCCCATACTTCCTGTAGGGAGCTTCCTGTTAAAGGAGGTTGCTCAGTTAGTTCATGTAAGAAAAGTTCAGGAGTACATTTTTTAAAATTACGGCGTCTGTAAGGTGGCAGTGTGGCATGGGTGTTATTGATGTGTTTTCTAGCTATCTTAAACGGCACCATACTGTGGTCAGACCATATTAGTGGGACGGGCGGCAAGATGTTAATGCCTTCCCAGTTAGCAAAAATAGGATCTAGTAAATGTCCTTGTTGATGGGTGGGCAGAGTGGAGAGGAGTTTAAGATCAACCGAGTTAAAGGCATTGAATAGGAGCTGAGCTTCCTTGGAGTGGCTATCCTCTAGATGTATATTGAGGTCGCCAAGGATGATGACATTTTTGTGTCTAATGGCGAGCTGGGTTGCCAGTTCAATGAGTTGGCTACAGAAGGACACCGCTGCACCTGGGGGTCTATATATAAGTAAACCAGTGATTGTGGTGGTAGCACCTAGTTTGATGGCAAATCTACCGCACTCACTGTCAGTGATATTTAATTCAGTTAATGTACATTCTAATTTTTCTTTGCAAATCATTGCCAGTCATACCCCCCGCCCCTTCCCCCCCTCCCCCCCCCCCCCCCCCCTGTTGTCTTTGACGATCGATTCTTAGGAGACTGTAGTTGTTAGGGATAGCCTCCAGGATATCCGGGGAGGAAGCTTCGTCTAGCCATGTTTCTGTAATGAACATGGCGTCAAGATCTTCATTAATCAGGATAGCCATTTATCCTTATTAATTTATTATTTATTATGCATAAAACGCATTAGAATCCAATCACATATATAAACTGTGCCACCTGGCACTAGGTATGACTTTACAGCGATTTTTATACATTAGAGGGCCAATTGGGCCACTGTTATAACCATTAAAATGCACAGTTAGCAAAGCAACCAGTAACTACTGGTAAAACACTGTACTTAGCACAAGGCATGAACATATTGGCACTTCCTAGTATAGCATGTTATGCCAAACATAATCAGCAGCAGTGTACCATATTAAACGCTGCACACATGGGTACTAAGCACAGCAAACTATGCCTAAACTTCTGTCACTGGGCACCATAGTAAACACTGGCAGCAGCAGCATATTCCGTTAACACATCATGCCCTCCCCCCCCTTTGGGATAAAACGGCGCAATGTGATGGATATTGTCAGCACCTCAGGGAATCACATATACATCGCTGCCGCCTCCTGGCCCTCTCTTGCACAGCCTGGTATCCTTAGACACAACAATGTCCCCAAACATTGTGGCCTGGGCTACTCCCAAAGGTATCGCGCCTTACACTGGGATCACCCCTGTGGTGCTGGTATTGCCTGCATCCTCCTCCAAAGAGGTATAAACTGAGTAATCAGCCAGTCATATGGTCCGCACCCCAGCTGCAGGCGTAGTACAAACAGTTATACACACCAGTAGGAGAAGGGAGCGAAAATCGTGGTGTAGTGGTCCAGTGGTGGCACGTACTGTGTGTCCCAATACTGCCCTCACTCACACAGGTGTGTGACATGCTTCATCATAGGGCTGCTTACAATACACCCCGGCGCAGCCAATGCCTGAGGTGGACCAATAGGGTAGGGGAAGACAAACACAACATAAAAGAGAGAAAACAATGCTTTCAATGGTGACTAGAAATGCCGGAAGTGAAGGTGCAGTGAGGTGTGGGTTTAAAACTAGCTTGGAGGTATCTCTACTCCTATACTTTATTCCTCGATCCTCCGGCCATGATTAAAAACGTGAAGGATGGTGGTGATAGGGAGATATATTGTGCACCATACACCCCTCCTTACTGCCTGGTAGTCAACATGTTTCGGCCGTGTGTCTGTGCCCAACGATTGGGTCACGCCAGCCTTCTTCAGGACTCTGCCGGTCCCAGTATATTGTGTAATACTCTAACCTTCGTTCGAGTTTTGCAGATGTCAGTAAACCTAATCCTTACGTAAAGGTACTTCCTCTAGACCAAATTTGGATTTACTGCAACGAATAAGGGGACAGGATGAAGAACATAGAAACCTTCTCTGGGGTCACACTGATACTTGGTCCTTTTAAACTAATAAAGAAGAAATTGGCACAGAAGCTGTAATATAAAAGTAACATCTTTAATAACCTCAAATGAGGGAGACTACGTCACACAGAAGCCTTAGCAACTGAATGAGGCAGTCTAAGGAGTACAGAAAACAGGGGCCTTATATATGCTTAGGGTTACATATTCGGTACAAAAGGGGGTGGTAATGGACGGAGCATCTGAACCAATCAAACACTCATACCCAGTCAAAAGATCTGGGTTTAATCCTTCACCGTTCTTTAGCCCACTCTGCCACCCCAGTTCAGACATTTCTATAAGCAAATCAGTCTGACCCTGTGACTCATGGGAACAGTCCAGCCCGAACTGCCAAGCCATGCCTTCCCTGGACCGTAAACAAGCTTCCGAGGACCGGTTTCTGGCATTCCAGCCGTCTTCAGCCCCGCTTGCTTGAATCCAGTGGCAGAGTGAGCAAGGGACTCACGTCTGAGCCTACCATGCCAACCTATGGCAAACAAAGCGGTACAAAAGGGGGTAGTGATGGACGGAGCATCTGACCCAATCAAACACTCACACCCAGTCAACAGATCTGGGTTTAATCCATCACCGTTCTTTAGCCCACTCTGCCACGCTGGCCATGCTGGCGCCATGCATGCGCCATGCATGCGCCAGTTTCCGTTCCAGGGAAGGCATGGCTTGGCTCTCAATGATCCTGTCCAGTGACTCAGGCAGTCCTTCCCTAACTCCTGTATTGCTCTGCTGTTGCACTGCTCATTTGTTGGGGCCACATATTGCATCCAGTGTGCTCAGGTATCTCTTGACCAACTAACAAAGGCGCAAACTCGCATTCACTTTGGGATCAGAATTCAGAGGCCTGATGCTAGGATCTCGGAAGCAACCCTTGTTTCAAAAGGGGTCACCTCAAGCAAAGCCTCCTCGCCATTCTGGTCTGTCTGTGAATCTCAGCTGGGCATCAAATACTTGATCCACAATTTCTTTGCCAGCAATGCCTGTGCTGGTTATCTTCACTTTGGCTTCAAGCTGGGCTGGTGCTGACGCTGACTCCCCAGGCTGAATCTGAATTCCGGGCCCCTCTGGCAATGGTTGTAAAGCAGCAAATATCTATTGGTGGACAGAACCAAAACGTCTTTAGACAAGGTACAGAAACAGTCTATCAACAGAGAGGATAGTCTCAGAATACTTCCTAGTCTTGGGACGCCCCATATATTAGCAAGGCACCCAAGAACCACTTAATTTATCTATGTGAGAGTGAAAAAAACCTGGACCTATTGGCAAGTATAAAAGGAACTCATTGGTGAACTGACGAGTAATACATCATCCAATCCCAAGCAGCCAAGAAAGTGTGTGTTCATTTACTAAACTCAGTGGAAAAGAGAAAAACAACACAGACATACCCTAAATCCTTACATTGGTGTATTCCTGTGTACTAATCTGAAAACCCTAAAAAAAAATGAA
Organism: Lissotriton vulgaris; assembly: GCF_964263255.1. Taxonomy (NCBI): domain Eukaryota; kingdom Metazoa; phylum Chordata; class Amphibia; order Caudata; family Salamandridae; genus Lissotriton; species Lissotriton vulgaris. The sequence continues at coordinate 1,985,587,102 of NC_141691.1, read as the reverse complement.
ATGTTCTACACTTTTGGTTTTTTTTGGGTTCGTAAGAGTTTTATTCATAATTGCCTACAGCATTATGCCTACAACCCTGAGGCCGGCTGCTCTCCGTAAATACTGTCATTGGATGCGTGATACATAGCTATTCAGCCGACAACCTTCGGTCCGGCAGCAAGTTAAAGCCAGGATGGCAATAAAAACCACATTATCCTTTACCACTATAAACATATTATCTCTTACTTTTATATTTTTCAAAACATAACTCAACTTTTGACTCAATAGCATTGTATACATCATTCAATATCGCACTTAGTTGTGTGAACTCTTCTACTTGTGGCCAGTCTGAGCGGATATAGTACTCATCCCTACTCTGAGTGTCCCCTTGTGTATCTGTCTTGTCGTTGTATTGGCTGCCAACTTCCTGGCATCACACCGGTACTAGATATCGACCAGTGCTCCTCACCCCTCTTCCTCCTCATCTTCTGAGCTTTCTATGTCATCTTCTGACAGAGGGTCACATAGGTCTCCCCGGTAACTATTCCAGGGTAACCACACCTTATTCCATTTGCGTGGGTTAGCTCTCATTTCGTATACCGCCCTTTCAGTCACCATACGCGCGTCCATATTCCTACACCACTGGGTCAGAGTCTGCGTTTCCACCACCCTCCACTTCTGTGCTATATCCCGTTTGGTGACCATGAAACCCACAATGGCCCACAGTTGACCCTGACGTGTTAGTTCATTAGGGCCCCACACATTTAGTCAGCATTTACAGGGTTCGGGTACCAATGTTGCTTCTAGTGTTTGAGAGATGGTGCGCAGTACCTGTCGCCAATAGTTTGCGATAACTGAGCACTCCCAGAGTGTATGTAAGAATGTGCCTTCCTCTCCACAGCCCCTTAGACAATACGGGTGTTCCGCCCTGTGTAGTTTATGTAGCGTGGTTCTCGTGAAGTATACCCGGTGCAGAATCTTAAGTTGCACTAGTCGAAACCTTGCTGAAATGCCCGCTTCTCTCGGGGACACCAATGCAGCGTTCCATCTCGTCTCATCCATGTCCCCAAATTCGCTCACCCATTTCTCCCGCAGCTTATCCTGGGGGTCTGGCAGGTTATTCAACAGTTTACGGTACGTGAGGGAGGTGGCACTAGTCTGCATGTAATCAGTGAGTAGGCGGTCCTCCAGTGGAGAGGACTCTGGGACTTTGGTTCCTGCTGGTATCACTGCCATTAGTGCATGCCTAATTTGAATATATCGATATGTTTCGTTGGGGCCCAGGTTGTAGTGTTGCTGAAGGTGCGAGAACGGGACCACCCCGTCTTTTGACCACATGTACCCCACTGTGGAAATTCCTATATTGCCCCATTGAGTGAATCCTTTGGTGTGCCGCAAATGACCCAGCGCCTTAGTGTCCCACGAAGGTGTTAGTTTCGTTTTGACTCCCACCCGCCCCCCCACCCCCATCCATGCCTCGCCTGCGCTCTGTGCCATGGTGTCACTGTGTGTTTGGTTGGACCCATTAGTTTCCCCACCAACCCCTTGTGGTATAGTGGTGCCAGTAGACTGCGTGTGCCCAGCTGTGCTCTGTCCGCTAGGTAGGCCGGGTCTTCCTGCGGGGCATGTAGCCATTGGTTGAGAACTTTAAGTTGTGCTGCCCAATAATATAAGTGTATATTAGGCAGGGCTATCCCCCCATCGTACCAGCTTCTATTGAGTTTCAGATGCTTTATCCGAGCTGGGCGATTACCCCACAGCAAGCTAGTCACCACTGCTGTCACCCTCTGAAGATAGCGTGGTGGCACCAAACTCGGAGCATTCTCTAGCACGTACAAGAACCGTGGCAGTGCCATCATTTTGTACAGGGTTGCCCTCCCTAGCAGCGTCAGAGGAAGGGTCTTCCAGTGTCCGACATCACTCCTCAACCGGTTTAGCGGGGGCAGTAGATTCCGCTCGTAGAAATCTGCAGCGATGCGTGTTATGTGCATCCCCAAGTATTTGAATGAGGTGTCCGCTATTGCTAGTGGGCAGTCACTGGGCAGAATCAGAGAGGGACCACCCAGCTCATAGATCACTGATTTTGTCCAGTTGATCTTATAACCAGACGCCTGTCCGTGTCTTTCACACAGCGCCAAGAGCTCTGGGATACCCTTCTCCGGCTCAGTCAGGTAGATCAACATATCATCAGCATAAAGGGAGACTCTATCTTCCCAGTTTTCTCCCCATCGGATCCCCCTGAGTAACAGGGTGGTTCTGAGGACTGTGGCCAGCGGCTCCAAGACCAATGCGAACAGCAAAGGTGAGAGTCGGCATCCCTGCCTTGTCCCTCTACCCAGTGGCATCTCGCGGGAGATGTGACCGTTAGCCGTCACCCGTGCCACCGGACTATTGTATAAGAGCTGTATCCAGGCGATGAACTTAGGACCGAAGCCTATGTGCGCCAGTACTGCGAAGAGATATCGCCATTCCACCATATCGAATGCCATCCTGGCATCTAAGGATAGAATGGCCGCCGGTTCTGTCAGCAGTGATGCTCGCGCCATCGCTCCATGTACTCTACGGAGGTTCAACGCTGTATTTCTATGTGGCATAAAGCCCGATTGATCTTGGTGGATCAGTTGTGCGAGGTGCGGCATTAACCTGGTGGCCAGCAGTTTAGCCAGAATTTTGGCCTCCGCGTTGAGGAGCGATATCGGGCGATATAACCTGCATTCATTAGGCGGCTTGCCCGGTTTCGGGATCGCCACGATGGTTGCCTGTCTTTGATTTAGAGAGGCAGAATCTCCCGGTCAAGGCTCTCCAAGTACATGGCCAGTAGAGGCAGGCTTACTGTCTCTGACATTGCCTTATACCATTCAATAGGGATTCCGTTAGGGCCCATTGCCTTTCCGGAGTGTATCGTATTGATGGCCATTTGCACCTCCTCTGTCGTAAAATCAGTGTCAAGCTCATCTACTGCGTCCTGTGACCGAGTCGGCGTTGGTACATCACCGAGTACCGCCACCGTTACCTCAACTACAGGGGTATACACCTCCTGAAAGTGTTCTGCTAGTGTCTCAACTATTGCCGCTGGGCGCATGTGCAGTATCCCGTCTGCATCCTTCAGCTGTAGTATATTCCTACTACCTCCCTTCCTCTTCTCCAACCAAGCCAAAAGTTTACTTGCCTTATCCCCAACGTCATATATTTTATGTGTGGTTGCCGCTATGTTTTCTATTGCCTGTCGCTTTAGGTGATCGTCGTGCAGTTGTTGACAAAGTTGAAGCGAGTGTAGCGTGTCCGTTGTCGGGTCCGCCATGTGTGTTTTGTTTGCCTCGGTAAGGTCGGACTCTAGCTCTGATAATTCCCTCCTTTGAGTGTGTTTGTACCCCGCTATGGTCGATATGGCTTGTCCCCTCAGAACTGTTTTGTAGGCTTCCCATAGAATCGTAGGAGATTCTACCGAAGCCGCGTTTTCTGTAAAATAGCACTGGGTCGCCTTTAGCTCCTTTCTTATAGCCGGCACCGTAAGATATCCCGGGCGTATCTGATATTCTTTTGTGGGCCCTCTCCGGACATGATAAGGTTAGGGTTAGTGGCGAGTGATCTGATATTCCCCTAGGTTTAATCTGCATTTCTTCTATGGTGAGGAGGCCATCGCCCGAAGTGAGGAAATAGTCGATGCGGGACAAACTATTATGTGTAGCAGAATAATAAGTGTATTGAAGCTCATTGGGGTGCAAGCTTCCCATATGTCCACCAGCCCTTGCGCCTCTAGAAAATCACTGAATCGGGAGGGACCAGGAGTTTGTGTTCAAACCGGGAACCTATCCCGTGTGTTATGTGCAACCGCATTAAAGTCACCCCCTATAACCAGATCGCTCTCTGGGAGTTCCAGGAGGAACTTCCCCAGGTCAGGAAACGCGATGGCATGTAACGCTGGCGGAATGTTAACAGATACTATGGTCAGTGGTTTGCCCTCCCATTGTCCATGTGCAGCCGCGAAGCGGCCCTGGTCATCCGTTTTGGTAGTCTGAAGTATAAACGGGGACGATTTTCGCAACAGAATGCCCGTCCCTCGTGATCCAGAGGTGAACTCAGAGTGTACTGTCATATGATAACCCCTCCTATCTAATGCCTGACTAGCAGTGCCCACCAAGTGTGTCTCTTGGAGAAGAACCAAGGCCGGCCTCGCTCTCCTAATGCCCTGCATAACTAGTCCCCGCTTGATCTTGTCTCCCAGACCCCTTACATTCCAGGACATTAACTGTAGTGGTGTCACTGGTGTCATTCGAGGACTTCCATGTGGGGTGTCAACCTGTGTGTATTGTGCCATGCGTATCTTGGAGTGAGGCACCCATGTGCGCTGTAGGTGAGTATCCATGTGGTCGCTTCTGCCGCTCAGTCTTTGTGATAACAGTGACCTTGCGTTGCTTCTTTCTACTTTGAGTCAATTTGTCAATAAACAATACCCCTTGCTCTGAGGTGTGAACGTCAATAACTACCCCCCTGAATCCCCCCCCCCCTGCCCTCTTGCTACACAGACTTCCAACCGCCCGCCCCCCAACTTAGCAGAGTGCTTAACCCATCCCTCATACCGAATACTTGCTCGTTGAGGTGAGGAACACCCCGAAGTTGGCGGCCTCTCTTACCCTCTTCGGAGGCCCTCCGCCCAGTGTCCAATGGCAGTCCATTAGGCAGTTAGCATGGTCAATAATTGTTCTTTACCCACCGGGTGGTCACTGCCCCGTCTCAGGGTCTTCTTCCACCCTTCGCTCACTGGTGAACGTTCCACCTCTTCGCGTCCTGAAGCCTGGGAGCCTGCACGATCTCCTGCTCGCCGATCACCAAGTGTCCTGTTCGATCGGCGGGGCTGAGTGACCGGTCTACATCCCTCCAGCCAGTCCTGAGCCATTTCAGGCGTGTCGAAAAACCAAATCTTGTTATCTGCTACTATTCGCAGCCTGGCCGGGAAAATCATTGAATATGGAATCTCTCTCGTCCTCAACTCTCTTTTAACATCCAAGAACGTTCGTCTGCGCCGGGCGACCTCCGCCGTATAGTCCGGAAAAAAGGCCAGTGTCGAATTTTGTATTTGAACAGGAGGGGACTTCCTTGCTGCCTGCAGGATGGCGTCCCTGTCGCGAAAGTTAAATAGCCGTGCCAGAATGGGCCTTGGAGCCGCTCCCTGCTTTGGCCGGCCACCCGGTACTCTGTGTGCTCTCTCAACCGAGAAGGTGGACAGTCCTTTAGGTTGGAGTTTCATTTTGATCAGGTCTTCTACGAATAGATCCATCGCTCTAGTACCTTCAGATTCCGGAACCCCAAGGATTCTTATGTTGTTTCTTCTTGAGCGCTCTTCTTGGTCATCCAGCTTTTCTTTCAATACTTTATTCTCGGCTGTTAATCGTTCCATTGCCGTCTGCAGCTCTGACACATCTTCCACCAGTGACTTCGTGACCACCTCCAGCGAGCTCACCTTTTCCGACATTTAATGGAGGTCCGCTCTTATTAGGGTGATCTCGGTAGAAATCGAACCCACTGTAGTCTGTACCTCTGTCAATGTCCGCATAACATCATCCAGTGTCGCCTTTTTCCACCCTGTTCCGTCCGCTGATTTCCCGCTGGGTGGTCTTCCTTCCGTTGAGGAGGAGGTGCCCTTTTCATAGGCATATTTCTCAAGGCGGGCTTGCGTCGTACCACCTTTGGAACCTCTTCCTGCCATCTTGGCGTCCACTATGGCGTGTTTGTCTCGTGGCCTTCTTCGATGTCTGAGCCGAGGCAGGGGTGTTGCACCGTTCCCCCCGATCCGCCGCCGCCCAGGTCCCCACACAACTCCTTCTCAGTCATAATTATGACGCATCCGAGCCGTCCGGCGCTTGTATTTCCCTTATCAGCGCACTCAAGGGTCAGGATAGCTCTTAGCTCGCAGGCTGAGTGTCAGCTTGTACTAGTCCCCGGGGTTGCTCACGTAGGCTCTGTTGCCCGTTACTTTGTGTTAGGACTATGTGTGTCTCCCAGGCAGTAGTCACTGCTCCATTTTCTGCCCGGGGCTGGTCGCCGGTCATTGCGCTACGACGCTGCGGGTCCCACTGTGCATCGGGCCACAGGAGCGCTTTTGTACCACCTCTCAGCTGTCGGCTCTGTTCCCCCCAGAGCACCGGTGCCGTCAAGTACCCACGATGTCCGGGTGGGCCAGTTCGGCGCAAAGCATGTGATTCCGACCGGGCAGCGAGCACCCGGCGTCCTTCTACACTCTTACGTGCTGTGGTGTCAGAGAGATCAAGGGATCCAATTTTGCGGCTGGAGCCGGTTCCGGGGGCCCTCGTTGAATTCTATGAAGTCTGTCTTGGCAAATGTTCTACACTTTTAAACTACTTGTACAAGACTGCAGGCACTTCTAAAATGATTCTTCTTAATAAAAGCACCTACATTGTATGCTTAGGACCATGCTCTCATGTTATGGGAGCAACAGGAAAATCTAAAACTGCTAATTTAACAGGAGTTCTCTATAAAACAATATTTCCTTCAAAAATGTTTCCTGCTTTCTACTTTTCATTATCCAAACTATGCAACATCATCTCTAATAAGGACTGTCAGTTTATTTACACAGACTAGCTAATAAAAGCTAGCAATGTCCCTGCAAAACTACAAAAAACACAGTTGAGGGACAGAATGCAGAACAATGTCTTACATTCACCCCAGTACAGAGATCTGGGCCTAAATCCATCGTTTTTTGCACTCCACACCACCCTAGGTCAAACAATGGCTATATGCAAATCAGCCTTGACCCTGTGCCTCATGGGAGCAGTCCAGCCCGAACTACCAAGCCATGTCTTTCCCAGACCGGAATCAAGCATCCAAGGACCGGTTTCTGGCATCAGCCTTCTTCAGCCTGGATAGCTTGACTCCAGTGATGTGGAGAGCCTGGGACTCACGTCTGAGCATACCCAGCCCACTCGGGGGGTGAAAATTGCAAAAAACACAATTGATGGACAGAATGCAGAACAATGTCTTTCATTTACCCCAGTACAGAGATCTGGGCCTAAATCCATCGTTTTTTTGCACTCCACACCACCCTAGGTCAGACAATGGCTATATGCAAATCAGCCTTGACCCTGTGCCTCATGGGAACAGTCCAGCCCGAACTACCAAGCCATGTCTTTCCTAGACCGGAATCTTTGTACTGGGGTGAATGTAAGACATTGTTCTACATTCTGTCCATCAACTGTGGTTTTTGCAAAACTATGTAGCATGAGGATAACATACAATAATGGTGTTATCACCTTAAGACTTGTAGAACAAAAACTATCCACATCTAGTTCCCCTTAAAGGTCAAATAAGGGAACAACAATCTAGACTATTCATCCTGTCATAATTTCATCAAACAGGATGGGCCGTAACATAACATATATATTCATTTTATTAATGCTAACAATGTTTAAAACAATATTACTGAATAGCCAAATAAATGTCTCATTGCTATTTCACAGACAGCTTAGACAGGCTAAAAAAAATTGAGAAAAAGAGAGAGCAACATACATTTTACCTAGCCTTAATTTGTAGAGGAGCTAGCCTCCTTCCCCCATTTTGACAGTAGGAAACCTGAAGCAAGTTTCACTTCTATCAACACTATCAACCCCTATTTGGAGCAACTGGGCATAAACAAAGTTATAGGAGGTACATAGCACTTTTGAAAGAGCTAAAAAAAAACATGAATACCCAAACCCCAATCCTTTTAGCAAATGCACAAATGTAACATGAGGGCGAATGAATTCAAACTAAATTTCATTGCCTCAGCTTTTTTACAGTAATCCTCAGACTAAAAGCATTAGTGCTGTATATAAATATGGCAAACCGTATCTGTTAATCAAAGTTCACATATACCATTATATAGTTTTCTACCATATGAGTACATAAAGTGCTTACTTTTGCCAAAAGAAGTAAAACTTCTCCTTTTCTCCTCTGTCGTCTTTCAAAAAGTTTCAGAGGTCAAAATGTCAAAGCAAACTTTACTCTGGGAGCCATGCTATGCTTCTAAATATAGAAGTGGCATTTAACTCTTCCCAGCTGTCCTATTCTGTATTCAAGAGTGTCCATGCGGCTGTCCCAATTCGAAGTTACCCTAGAGACAGAAAGCTGGAAAGCACTTATCCCTCTGTTTGTCAGTTTAGAGTTAAAAGAATAACTTCTGCAGTTTGTTTATATTTATTTTCAATTGTAAGCAGTGTGCAGTATATTTTTCTAACAATATAGAAGTCAGCTGTTTGTATTATACCTAAATGTATGCATTTACTGAAGCCTAAGGCAGTTTAAAAGCTGCTCTGAATGCAGAATTTGTTTTTAAATTAGTGAATTTTGCCCAACTTCGACTTTGATATTTGGGGCACATAAAAATGAATATCCTATACTTTTTTTGCATAATAGGAATCCCCAGAGTGTTCTCTAGCTAGCCCAGGAATTAGAAATTAGAAATATATCATATATACCCTTATAAAAATGAGTTTATTACGCCTGCGCAGAGTGATGTTTCATATGCAAATTTCCTCATTATGCGGTACAACACAATTTAAATTACATTTTAATGCTAGGATGTCACAGTATGATTATTAAGCTTTAGAAATATAAAAAAACGAATTTAAAAGCACTTATTTTTTAAAGAATTTTTTCATAATTATCTTTTTTTTCTCCTCATTACCTGCCTACATAAATTGCAATTTATATATTACAAATTCCAAATACAAATATTGGCCAATCATACAAATCCAAAGCCACAGTAAGTGTTACTAAACTACCTTACCAATCCTAGGAATCAAAACCAACAGCAAGCGTTGCATCAAAACAACCCTTACCAATCACTTGGTGTCCAAATTCTAACTGCCAAGTCCTGAATGACCTAACGGTCTTTTTTTAGAATACTCACGCCAAAAAGGTTCTCTGTCAGGAGCGGTAAACATCATGTGGAGGATCAAAATCAGGAAGACCAGAAATATACCGGGTTGCAGAGACAGAGAATCCCCAGAATCTCCGTGCACAGAGTACCTCCTTAGTAGAATCCTCTCCTGTCCTCCTCCTAGATTTCTGTCTCCTGACAAGATCACTCCCTTAGATAGCCACTTCTCTGATGAGGTCCACGTTGGAGCGCCATTTGAAGAACATAGAAACCTTTTCAGGGGTCTCACTGATACTTGGTTCTTTTAAACCAACAAAGAAGAAATTGGCACAGAAGCTGTAATATAAAAGTAACATCTTTAATAACCTCAAATGAGGGAGACTACATCACACAGAAGCCTTAGCAACTGAATGAGGCAGTCTAAGGAGTACAGAAAACAGGGGCCTTATATATGCTTAGGGTTACATAGTCAGCATAAGACCAAGGGGCAGTCCTGGCTCATGTAAGCATGCAAAATGCCTAATATGGGCATGCAAGATCTGCTTGCTCAACAAAGTGGGAGGAGAGTTACTTCGCCACACAGCAGCAAAAATAGCCTGTCAGTTGTATACTAGGAGCAGGTGCATTCTACTAGCTAGGCCCATCTGAGCATGTGCAAGGCTCTGAAGTGGGAAACAGCACATGGCGAGCACATGGCTAACTAAAATGGCTGCCAAAATACAAAATGGCTTTCAGCTCATGCTAACAAATCCCTCCAATCTTTAACAAGGAGACGTAAGAGATAGGGGAATAGAAGAATTAATCCCCCTCGTAATTCTCCATTGTGTGAGTCTACATCCATGCACGCATAGACAATCATGATTTAGGCGAAACACTGCCCCCTATAGGTCTGCAACGAGACCTTGACCCGCAAAGAAGCTGTTTGCTGCAGGCTCTCCCTCTACCAACCGGGGGTGGGGGGGGAAGGCGGGAAGTTGTGGAATGGAGCCCACGAGGGTCCGGTGCAGAAGTAGCCAACAGGGCCTCTCACCAGGCCTCCCCGCAGCTTCTCTGGTCTTTCTCGGGCTCGGGAGGCTCTCCTCTTGCCTCTGGCAGCTCCCAGGCCACACGCTGGGCTTGCCCTTTCCTCCCGGGAGCCCTGCCCACAGACAGGCGCAATCTTGCCTGTTTTCCTGCTTCAGGGATCACAGGGTGAAGTCTCCGTTGTTCCCGCAGTCCCCCAGAGCCACCACCGGACACAGCGGCGCGGGGTGGGCTGCCGCCTGAAAGTTGGCTCGGCAGCGTCTCTCCTGACTTTGGCCGACACGCGGGGCTCTCCTCTTTCTCACGAGCGCCCTGCCGACAACCAGGCAATCTTTGCCTGCCTTCCTGCTTCCGTTGCTGTGGGCGATGTCGTGGCTACCTCCCACAGTCAGGGTCTGCAGGCACAGTAGGGCTACACTCACTGTCGCACCCCAGGGCACTCCAGGCATTAGATGTAGAACGCTCACCATGCGCTTAATGTGGCAAAGTAAAAGTCTACTTCCCGACAGTCAGGCCCACAAGGCCCTTCACCTGTACCCCACGTCCAAGGTAGAGCGCTCACCATGTGCTCTTGTGGCACAATGAAGCCTGCTTCCCGGCAGTCAACCACTTCTTCAGGGGAACAGGGCACAGGTAGGCCAGCATGGCGTTTACTCCTGGCAGAGTGTCCATTGCACCAAGTAAACACAAAGTTCCACCAGCTATTCACATGAGGCCACAGCCCCAGTACTTATACTCATGCCAGTCTTTTTTCTCCCCCCTGGCCCAAGGTTCTGCGCCCGGTCCAAATCAGTTCTGGGGACACTCACACCTTTCTCTAACGGTGCACGACCACCTCCTTTGTCAGTGTAGGCTCTGGCCCCAGAAACACCACAAGGGGGCGGTGCCAACATTGTGGAAGGCAGGCACGGCCCTATTCACGCTCAGGTGCTACTCCACCCACTACTCCAAATGCAAATCTGCCTATTCAGCCTAGCGCTAACTCATCCCGCCCCTCTGGAGCCACTGCACCTCCCCAGGCCCTGTCACTCCAGAGCCAGAAATGCAATACACATCTGAAAGAGACACGTTAGTGATAGATTCCTTACCTTAGAATATCCCCAGGCGTCAGACTGGATCCGGAAATTTTTGCGTAGCAATACCCCTGCGCGCTGTTAGGCGTCGTCTGCGGCTCCGCGTCCGTCGTCGGCGTCGTGAGCGCCGGGATGACGTCATCGGAGTATATAGACGGCGCCCATGCGCGCTGACGTCAGTTCTTCTTTTTTCCGCGCCAGCTAGCGCAGATCCGGAAGAAGCTCTACCCCCAGTCACTTTTTGACTGAAAACTTTTTGATCTTTTTGATCCTCTAATTCGTCGATTCTCGACGATCGGTGCCAAGGATGCCCGGGTTCAAGCCTTGCTCGAAGTGCGGCCGACTCATGTCGGTCACGGACCCCCATCGCCGGTGCCTGAAGTGCTTAGGCCTCGACCACGACGATCGAACCTGTGACGACTGCCGGGCCCTGACGTCGAAGGCTAGGCGGGAGCGGTCCCGCAAGCGTCTCGAGCTGAGGCAGTCGGCCCCGCGCCGCTCCAGGTCCCGGTCCCGGTCCCACGGGAGGTCGAGGGACAGGTCGCGAGGTCGGAGTCATCGACGCTCCGGGAGTGGTCACCGATCGTCTGGATCCAAGTCCTCAGGTAAGAGGCATGAGAGGTCGGAGCGACACCATCGGTCCTCCGACCCGCCCCGACGCTCGCTCGATGCGGCCGGGGGTTCGGGCGACACCGCCCACGCGGCTCCGCGGGAGTCGCAAGCGTCGCCGCCTGCCCCACACCTTCGGGTCCCTGGGCACGGCGCGTCGCAGGAGGAGGTCGAGAGGTACCTCATGGCCATGAGGGCCCTCCCTCCTCAGTCGGTTCCCGTGGCGCCTTCGGGCCGATCGGCTCCGTCTGGAGGTCCTTCCGGGTCGGGCGCTTCGGCCCCGACGACGTCGGGTGCTTCGGGCCCGGCGCCGCTGGCGACTTCGGTCCCGGCGCCGCGCGACCTCGCTGGATCCGGCTCCGGATCCGGGACCTCGCCGGTCGACCTTACGACCTCACCGGCGCCGTCCCTTCAGGTGTCGTCCCCGGCAGCCGTAGTGGTTGCCGACCCCAATGCTTCCTACGGTCCGCCTCAGGCGTCGGAGGGGCGCCGCTGGGCGCCGATTCCATCGGCCGTCGGAGAATTCTATCTCCACGAGGAGGCCCTGGCTGTTCATCCTGGTCTCCAGGAGCTGGGTGACGAGGAGCAATGGGAGGGGTCCGAGGACCCTCTGGCACGTGATTGCCAGTCGCATCAGGACTGGACATATGAGCTTGGGGAGGCCAGTGGTATTGACACCTCGCCAGACACTGGATTTACATCGCCCCCGACTGTGGCTTCGGAGGCGGGTTCTGCTTACAGCGTAGTGTTGACGAAGGCAGCTAAGGCCCTAAACCTTGAGCTCCCCGTCGCGGCCGTGAGGACTAATCTCCTCACTGAGGTGCTCAAACAGCAGTCCGGCTCCGCGGAGCCCCTTCTGCCGTTCAATGAGGCCTTGTGTGACGTTCTGCTGGGCACTTGGTCCAAGCCCGCCACGGGTCCCCCTGTGGATAGGAACGTGGCCAGACGCTACCGCCCGGCACCGGGCGACCCTTGCTTTTTGTCCACCCACCCCACCCCCGAGAGCCTGGTCATCCAGGCCTCCACTTCCCAGACCGCATTCCCGACGGCCCCGCCCGATCGGGAATCCAAGAGATATGAGCAGTTCGGGAAGAAGGTCTTCTCGTCTGTGAGCCTGGGGCTCCGGTCAGTCAACACCAACTGTCTCTTGGGCCGCTACACCCACACTCTGTGGGACACGGTTGCGGAGGTGCTGCCACAATGCTCTGAGGAGGTCAGGGCTAAACTCAGCCAAACCCTTGCGGACGGCCGAGATGCGGCACGATTTTCCATCCGGTGTGGGCTGGATACCACGGACTCACTGGGCAGGGCGATGGCAACGACGGTGGCGGTTCGACGCCACGCCTGGTTGAGGTCCGCCAATTTCTCGGCCGATGTCCAGGCCACTCTCCTGGACATGCCGTTTGATGGCCGTCGCCTCTTCGGCGACAAGGCAGACCATGCGCTGGAACGTTTTAAGGACTCCAGGGCCACGGCCAAGTCCTTGGGCCTTGCGGCCCCACGCCAGCAATCGGGTGCCTTTCGCTCCTTTCGTGGCCACGGAAGGGGCGCCCCACCACGGACCGTCAGCCACGCGCCGCAGAATGTTCAGCAACGCGGTGGCGGCCGTGGGAACCGCCGTGGCGGTGGTCGGGGTCAGCGGCGAGGCCAGTCCACACCTCCCTCAGCAGCCCCCGCCTCAAAACCTTCCTAGTCCGAGTTTTCAGGCCCATGTGACGCCTGTGGGAGGCAGGGTTCGCCATCACCTCTCCCACTGGCATACAGTCACTTCGGACAGGTGGGTGCTGCAAATTGTCCGAAGGGGTTTCTCCCTCCCCTTCGAGTCTTCCCCTCCATCCATGCCACCTCAATGCCACCGTGTGTCGGGGGATCACTTGCGACTTCTGCAAGAGGAAGTTTCGGCCCTCTTGGCCAAGAGGGCCATCGAGCGCGTTCCTGGGCCAGAAGTAGGACGTGGCTGTTACTCCCACTACTTTCTGGTACCCAAGAAGGGCAAAGGGGGCCTACGCCCTATCTTGGATCTGCGGAACGTGAACGGCTTCCTCCGTACGGAGAAGTTCAAGATGCTCACTTTGGCTCAGGTCCTGGCTGCCCTGGACCCAGGAGACTGGATGGTAGCGTTGGACTTGCAGGACGCCTATTTCCACATCCCCGTCCTGCCGGCCCACCGGCGTTACCTGCGGTTCACGGTAGGCCACGAGCACTTTCAGTTTACCGTGCTCCCCTTCGGCCTTACCAGCGCCCCACGGGTGTTCACGAAGGTGATGGCGGTGGTCGCAGCCCATCTGCGCAGGCAAGGGGTGTCAGTCTTCCCCTACCTCGACGACTGGTTGTTGAAGGCGGGCTCGCCCCAGACAGTCGTCAGCCACCTCCAGACTACGGCCGACCTCCTGCACCTGCTGGGGTTCTCCATCAATGTGCCGAAGTCACACCTGTGTCCCTCTCAGAAGCTCCTTTTCATCGGAGCGGTTCTCGACTCGGCGCAGTTTCGGGTTTACCCACCCGAGCAGCGGGTTCGGGATATTCAGGCTCTGATTCCTGTCTTCGGGCCGTTATCCCGGGTCTCGGTCAGGTTGACGCTGCGGCTTCTGGGACTGATGGCCTCCTGCATCCTTCTGGTGCGTCACGCCAGGTGGCGGATGCGGGCTCTGCAGTGGGACCTGAAGTTTCAGTGGGCCCAGCATCAGGGCAACCTGTCCGATCATGTCCTGATCTCGGAGGGCACTGCGAGACAACTGCAGTGGTGGCTCACGGACCGCGACTGGGTCAGTGGCAGACCCCTCTCTCTACCCCAGCCGGAGCACGTAGTTGTGACGGACGCGTCCCTCCAGGGCTGGGGAGGCCACATGGGAGAGGCGGAGATCAGAGGCCTCTGGTCTCCGGCGGAGTCCCGGCTCCACATCAACCTTCTGGAGCTGCGGGCGATTCGTCTTGCACTGAAGGCATTCCTCCCCTCTGTCAGGGGGAGCGTGGTGCAAGTGTTCACCGACAACACCACCGCCATGTGGTACTGCAACAAACAGGGCGGTGTGGGGTCGTGGACCCTTTGCCAGGAGGCTCTGCGCCTCTGGCAGTGGCTGGAACATCAGGGCGTGACTCTGGTGGTTCAACACCTGGCAGGTTCTCTGAATGCCAGGGCGGACGAACTCAGCCGCCGGTGCATGATGGATCACGAATGGCGTCTGAACTCGGACGTGGCGCAAGGTCTCTTTCGACAGTGGGGAGAGCCTTGGTTAGATCTATTCGCCACAGAAGAGAACGCGCAATGTCAGCAGTTCTGCGCGTTGGAGTTTCCAAGGCGGCACTCGCTCGGAGACGCTTTTCGTCGCGAGTGGAGCTGCGGCCTGTTGTACGCCTTTCCGCCTATACCACTTCTGCCCAGAGTGCTGAAGAAGATCAAGCGCGACCGGGCCCAGGTTATCCTTGTGGCTCCGGACTGGGCTCGAAGATACTGGTATCCCGAGCTACTCAGCATGTCAGTCGATCCCCCGATTCGTCTGCCTCTTCGGGAGGACCTTCTGTCGCAGCAGCAGGGGACGGTCCTGCACCCGAACCTGTCCAGTCTCCACCTACAAGCTTGGAGATTGAGCGGCGGCAGTTGAGGCCATTTGACTTGCCTCCCGAAGTCTGTGACATCATTCTGGCAGCCAGGCGTCCCTCCACTAAGTCGGTATACGCCTGCCGGTGGAATAGATTTGTGGCATGGTGCGCAGCAAAGGCTGTGGATCCCCTCTCTGCACCCCTTTCGGAAGTGCTGCTCTTTCTTCTTTCCCTTGCCCAGCAGGGCTCTGCTCTGGGCACTCTTAAAGGGTATCTCTCTGCTCTTTCAGCCTTCTTGAGGCTACCTGATCAGCCTTCTTTGTTCAAGTCCCCTATAGTGAGTAGATTTCTGAAGGGCATCACACACATGTTCCCTCCTGTTCCCTTCGTGATGCCCCAGTGGGACTTGAACCTTGTTCTCACCTATCTGATGTGTGCTCCCTTTGAGCCACTTCATAACTGTCCTCTTCGCCTCCTTACGCTGAAGACGGCCTTCCTGGTTGCCATCACCTCTGCCAGGAGAGTGAGTGAGCTCCAGGCTCTTTCTTCTTCTCCGCCTTTCCTGTCTGTTCACCCTGATAAGGTGGTGTTGCGTACACGACCTTCCTTTCTGCCCAAGGTTGTCACGGCCTTCCACATCGGGCAGTCCATCACCTTGCCCACCTTCTTTCCGCCTCCGCATCCCTCGAAAGAGGAGGAGAGGCTCCACCGTCTGGATCCAAAACGTGCGCTCTCCTACTACTTGGACCGCACTCGCCAATTCCGGGTGGATGACCAACTCTTCGTTGGTTACGTGGGCGCGAAGAAGGGAAAGGCTGTACACAAGAGGACCATCTCCAGGTGGATCATCTTGTGCATCCAAGCATGCTACTCCATGGCGAGGAAGGAGCCCCCGGCTGGATTGCGGGCTCACTCCACTCGGGCCACGGCAACGACAACTGCCTTGGGCCGCGGTGTCCCCCTGCAGGACATCTGTCAGGCAGCCACGTGGGCCTCGCTGCACACGTTCGCAGGACACTACTGCCTGGACAGTCAAGTCCGGAGGGATGGCTTCTTTGGCCGTTCCGTCCTCCAGGACTTTCTGGTGTGATATTGGTTCGCAGACCCACCACCACGGGGTTGGTATTGCTGGGGTATCTATTCTAAGGTAAGGAATCTATCACTAACGTGTCTCTTTCAGATGCACAAGTTACTACTTGTGTAACGATATATCTGTAAGAGACATTAGTTAGTGATAGATTCCTTACCGCCCTCCCATCCTCCCCGTTCTGCGAACCGATATTTAGGGTTAAGGTCATCCCCTTTCAGGGCCCTAGTTTCATGGCACCAGTGTTAGTTCTCTCATGGCTCTGCGTATCTGGCGCGGAAAAGCTGTGTTATCAGAACTGACGTCAGCGCGCATGGGCGCCGTCTATATACTCCGATGACGTCATCCCGGCGCTCACGACGCCGACGACGGACGCGGAGCCGCAGACGACGCCTAACAGCGCGCAGGGGTATTGCTACGCAAAAATTTCCGGATCCAGTCTGACGCCTGGGGATATTCTAAGGTAAGGAATCTATCACTAACTAATGTCTCTTACAGATATATCGTTACACAAGTAGTAACTTGTGCAACAGGCAGGCACAAAGATACATAGCACACAGAAACGCCTACTTCTAAAACTGGCATTTCTAAAATAGTGATAATAAATCTGCAAACTCCATTACGCAGCATTTATTAGCACTATTGCAAACATACCAACTTTGACCACTCTACTCCTCTCAGGTCTGGAATTACTGAAGCACATATCTGGGAATCCCCAATGCAGTCCTATGAGAGGGCAGTCTGTCTCACTATAGTGAGAAACTAAAATGGCTTTCACTACCAGGACATGCCACACAGTTAAGGCACATGTCCTACCATTTACCTACAGCGCACCCTGCCCATAGGGCTAGCTAGGGCCTACCTTAGGGTTGACTGATGTGTAGTGAAAGGGGAGTCACAGACATGGCACCCACTTTATGTGCCACATCACAGTGGCAGAGGCCTGAATGTGAAAGAAACAGGTTAGTGTTAGATTCCTTACCTTATAAAATATCCCCAGGCGTCGTCTGCGGCTCCGCGTCCTTCGTCGGCGTCGTGGTCGCCGGTATGACGTCGTCAGAGTACTTAGACGCCACCCTCGCACACTGACATCAGTTCTTCTTTTTTCCACGCCAGCAATCGCAGTTCCGGGAAGAGCAGTACTCCTAGTCACTTTTTGACTAACTTTTTCGATCTGTTTTGGATCTATTTGAGTCGATTCTCGACTCCGGTGCCGATAGGGGTGCCCGGGTTCAAACCCTGCTACGACTGTAACCAACTGATGTCGGTTACCGACCCCCACCGTCGGTGCCTTTATTGCCTCAGGGCCGACCACGATGACAAGTTGTGCCCCGACTTACGGGCCATGACGTGAAAGGCTAGGTGGGAGCTGTCCTGTAAGCGCCTCCAGATCCGGCAGTCGGCCCCACGCCTCTCGAGATCCCGGTCCAGGAGGAGGTCTAGGGACCGGTCGCGGGGCCACCGTCATCACAGCTCAGCGAGTTGACACCACTCGTCGGCTCCAAGTCCTCAGGTAAGTCGAGGCACAAGAAGTCAAAGAGGGGACATCGCTCTTCTGCCACCCCGCGACGCTCGCACAACGCGGCCGGGGTTCGGGCGACACCTCCCACGCGGCTCCGCCTGGGATGCAAACGCCGTGTCCAGCTGCACACCCGCCAGTCCCTGGTCTGAACGCGAGCCGGAGATCAGCGCCTTCCCTCTGTCTGGTCCCGCCGAGGTGCCTTCGGGCCGGCAGCTTTGGCCCCGGCGCTGTTAGGTGCTGCTGCGCCTTCAACGACTTCGGTCCAGACGCCACAGGGTTCCTCAGGATCCAGGCCTGGATCCGTGATATCGCCGGTTGACCTTTTGACCTCTCCTCGGGCGGCGTCGGACCGGCTCTGTTTTGAACGCCGATCGGTGAGCCCTTCACCGACGACCCGGCTCCATCATTTCTTCCTGAACTTCAGGAGATGGATGACAAGGGAGATTGGGAGGGGTCTGAGGACCCTCTGGCACTGCAGTTCCAGTTGATCCAGGACTGGGCAGATGAACTGGGGGAGGCCAGTGGTCTGGACACTTCGCCCGACACTGGTTTTGTCTCCCCCTCCTACCGTGGCTACAGAGGAGGGGGCTGCTTACAGCGTGGTGTTGACTAGGGCAGCCAAGGCCTTAGCTCTTGAGCTCCCAGTCGCGGCCTTGAGGACTAACCGTCTCACTGAGGTGCTCAAAAAGCAGGCAAGCTCCTCTGAGCCTCTCCTACCATTCAACGAAGCCCTCACTGACGTTCTGTTGGGCACCTGGTCCAAGCCCTCTACAGGCCTCCCTGAGGATCGGAACGTGGCCCGACGTCACCGCCCAGCTCTGGGCGATCCCAGATTCCTGTCTGTTCACCCCACCCCTGAAAGCCTGGTTATTCAGGCCTCAACTTCCCAGACCACATTCCCGACCGCCCCTCCGGATCGGGAATCCAAAAGGTACGACCAGTTCGGTAAGAAGCTGTTCTCCTCACTGACTTTGAAGTTGCAGTCTACCAACACTGCCTGCCTTTTGGGCCGTTACTCCCACTCCTTATGGGATACGGTTGTGGAGTGCTGCCGCAGTGCCCGGCGGGAGGGAAGGGATGCAGCACGATATTCTATCCAGTGTGGCCTGGATAGCACGGCAGGGCGATCGCAACGACGGTGGCGGTTCGCCGCCACGCCTGGCTGAGGTCCGCCAACTTTTCGGGCGATGTCCAAGTGTCTCTTATGGACATGCCCTTTGATGGCCGTCGCCTCTTTGGCGACAAGGCGGACAGCGTGCTGGATCGTTTCAAGGACTCCAGGGCTACAGCCAAGTCCTTGGGCCTCGGCCAACGCCTGCAGACTTCCGCCTTTCGTCCCTTTCGTGGCCAAGGAAGAGGTGCCCCCACACGTCCAGCTAGCCACAGGCCGCAAAACCAACCTCAACGCATTCGCGGATGTGGTAACCGCCGTGGCAGTGCGGGGGGCACCGGCAAGGTCAGTCCACACCCGCCCCGCAGCATCTGCCTCAAAATCCTCCAAGTTCGAGTTTTCAGGCCCATTCGACGCCAGTGGGGGCAGGGTTCGCCATCACCTCCTCCACTGGCGCTCCATCACATCGGACAGGTGGGTGCTGCAAATCGTCTGAAGGGGCTACTCCCTCCCCTTCGAGGCGACCCCTCCAGCCATGCCACTGCAGTACCACAGCATGTCGGGGGATCACTTGCAACTTCTGCTGGAGGAAGTTACGGCCGTCTTGGCCAAGGGGGCTGTCGAGCGCGTTCCTGGGCCAGAAGTAGGACGTGGTTGTTACTCCCACTGCTTTCTGGTACCAAGAAGATCAAAGGGGGGCTACGCCCTATCTTGGACCTGCGAAACGTCAACGGCTTCCTCCGGAAGGAGAAGTTCAAGATGCTGACTTTGGCTCAGGTCCTAGCTGCCCTGGACCCAGAAGACTGGATGGTAGCGTTGGACTTGCAGGACTCATATTTCCACATCCCCGTCCTGCCGGCGTTACCTGCGGTTCACGGTAGGCCATGAGCACTTTCCGTTTACAGTGCTCCCCTTTGGCCTTACCAGCGCCCCACGGTGTTCACAAAAATGATGGCGGTGGTCGCAGCTCATCTGCGCAGATTAGGGGTTTCAACCTTCGCCTATCTAGACTGGTTGTTGTAGGCGGGCTCGCCCCAAACAGTCGTCTCCCACCTCCAGACTACAGCCTACCTCCTGCACTCGCTGGGGTTCTCCATCAACGTGCCGAAGTCATACCTGTGCCCCTCGCAAAGGCTCCTTTTCATCAGAGCGGTTCTGGACTCAGCGCAGTTTTGGGTTTATCCCCCGAACAGCGGGTTCGGGATATTCAGGCTCTGATTCCGGTCTTTCAGCCTTTATCCCGAGTCTCGTTCAGGTTGACGCTTCGGCTCCTGGGGCTGGCGGGCTCTGCAGTGGGACCTGAAGTTTCAGTGGGCACGGCATCAGAGCAACCTGTCCGACAGCGTCAGGATCTCGGAGGGCACTGCGAAACAGTTGCAGTGGTGGCTCACGAACCGCGATTGGGTCAGCGGCAGATCTCTCGTCCTTCCCCAACCGGAGCACGTAGTAGTGACAGATGCGTCCTTCCTGGGATGGGGGGCCACATGGGAGAGAGGGAGATCAGAGGCCTCCGGTCTCCGACGGAGTCCCGGCTCCACATCAAACTTCTGGAGCTGCGGGCGATCCGGCTTGCACTGAAAGCATTCCTTCCCTCTGTCCAAGGAAGTGTAGTGCAGATGTTCACGGACAACAACACCGCCATTGGGTACTTCAACAAACAGGGCAGGGTGAGGTCGTGGACCCTTTGTCAGGAGGCTCTGCGCCTCTGGACATGGCTGGAACACCAGGGCGTCACCCTGGTGGTTCAACACCTGGCAGGTTCCCTGAACGCCAGGGCGGACAAACTCAGCCGCCGGTGCATGATGGATCACAAATGTCTGAACTCGGACGTGGCGCAAAGTCTCTTTCAGCAGTGGGGAGAGCCTTTGTTAGATCTATTTATAGGAAGTTGGATATCTGACTATGGTTGCCCCCAACTTTTTGCCTGGTGTTTTGCTGGTTTTCGACTTAGTTGGCCTGGGATCCTGCTTTTCAGGACCCCAGGCTTCCTGCTCTCTCTGTAAAATGGACTCCATGTACCTTACGTACATATCTAATTGGATACTGGGTCACCTTATCAGTCCCTGTACAGTGTACCTTAGGTACCCAGGGCATAGGTGCACTCAGGGCCTACCAGGGGCTGCAGCATGTATTATGCCACCCCTGGCTGGCCATCCAAATCTGACACTGGCTGATCAATCATCTGGGGCAAGGTGGTGTAATCACCCTTTGCTTTAGATATAGTATACCTATATCTAACCCTAAAATGGACACATATACTCCTATAAGTCACTCCTATGGCAGGCCTTAACAATCCTGGAGGCAGGATAAAGGTAGGAGCTGGTCCCATTCCAGATTAGATTATCCTGAACAACTTTACAAGAAGAAACTCTGGACTTCGACGTTCTGCTTCACAGAAGACCGAAGAATCTCCCTTGTGGGCAAGGAGTGTCCACCCTGCAACTGCAGGCACCATCAAGCGCCCAGCGGCTTCACTTTGTCGTCTTCCCTCGAGGATCCAGACTTCAGAGCCCGACGAGACCCGGATTCCCAGACCTCTCCGACCTCTACCTACATCTGCAGCACAGCTGAGATCCGTGAATGCGACGAGACACGTGGGACCGGCCATCTTGAAAGAAACTGCACTTCGCTTCCAGCACGACTTCTGAGGTAACCTCGACGAAGTGCTTTGGGGATTGAGAAGCTCCAGCCCCGAGCAGCTCCTGCAATGAAGATCAGCCCTCCAGCCTCCACGAGATCTGTGTGGGGCCCTTCTGCTTGCCTGCTGCTAGACGCATTGTCTGGTCACTTGACGGCTGGCTTGTGGCCTCCTAGACGACGAACCTTGAAATCTTCACTGCTGGTCTGGTTGCTCCAGACTGGCCCTTGCTCCCTTCCAAAAGAGGAGCACCCCGGAACCTCCTGGTCCGCACCAGACGCCGTTTCCACTCACCGCGTGGGTTGCCTTTGCCAAGGCCTGTTGACTCCAAATCCGGATCCGACACCGCCGACAGCGAAAACCTGCGTGGGACAGCTCGTGCCTGCATCCTGGTCGTCGAAGACACCTCCTGGTCCACGTGGCTGCAGAGACAAGCGTCCACTCTTCACCTGATCGCGACAACGTCATCTGGTTCCACTCCTGGTTCCACTCCAGTCACTGGCTAGTGACTGTGAACATTGTCCCCTCTGCTTTCAGGTCTTCAACATCTCTGATCCACCCTTGGATCACACCGGACATCTTCCTCCTGGTCGCCTGCAGCATCTTTTCTTTCAGGCTCCATAGACTGCAACGCCGTAACCCGACACGACTTGGCACCTATGCACCCGCAGCCCGTGGGTGAGGTAACAGGAGCATTTCGGTGCTCCAGGGTAGATTGACTCTCCTAGTGTCCAGTTCCACAGTCGTTTTAGTCCTAACTAGTCAGGATTGTCCGTACTCACCTTTTACTTGAATTGTACTGTCCATAGACATTGTTACGCATCTCGCGTGTGAATTCACACTCTGCACACGCGTTCCGCGGGCCTCCTATTACTTACGTAAAGTTAGTGTAGCGTGGTCCCAGCGATCCTACAGCCTCTGGACAGCTCCATTCCTTCTATCGACTTTCACATTCCACTTACTTAGTATATGGTTTGTCGTGCCCCTGGGGCACCATTGTAATTTGTGCAACTTAAACTTATTTTTCCTAAGAGATTGTCATGTGCTTAGCCCTCTGATCTCATAAAGAGTTCAGAGGTGTATGTTAGTTAATAAATATATTGTTTATTTTCATAAAAACCTGTGTGGTGTCCTTTCACTTGGTATTCAAGGAGTTATATGTGGTAAAACAGCTGGCTTCACATGCCAAAAGAGTTTAGCCTAAGACTGCTTTGTCCATGCTACCATTAGGATAGCTGGTCTATAAGGTTGACTTTACAACCAATCACCATAAGGGTTGTTTGGACTGATACAAGGTGATCACTAGAACTAGTGAGCATCATATATCAGGCCAACTTCTCACACTATTCGCCACCGAAGAGAACGCACAATGTCATCAGTTCTGTGCGTTGGAATTTCCAAGACGGCACTCGCTCGGCGACGCTTTTCATCACGAGTGGAGCTGCGGTCTGTTGTACGCCTTTCCGCCTATACCACTTCTGCCCAGAGTGCTGAAGAAGATCAGGCGAGACCGGGCCCAATTTATCCTTGTGGCTCCGGACTGGGCACAAAGATACTGGTATCCCGAGCTACTTAGCATGTCAGTCGAACCCCCAATATGTTTGCCTCTTCAGGAGGACCTTCTGTTGCAGCAGTAGGGGACGTTCCTCCACCCGAACCTGTCCAGCCTCCACCTCCATGTGTGGAGATTGAGCGGCGACAGTTGAGGCCATTTAACTTGCCTTCTGAAGTCTGTGATGTGATTCTGGCAGCCAGGCGTCCCTCCACAAAATCGGTATACGCCTGCAGATGGTGCAAATTTGTAGCATGGTGCACAGCAAAGGCTGTGGATCCTCTCTCGGCCCCCCTTTCAGAGGTTCTCTTTTTTCTTTCTCTTGCCCAGCAGGGCTCTGCTCTGGGCACTCTTAAGGGCTACCTCTCTGCCATTTCTGCCTTCTTGAGGCTTCCTGATCAGCCTTCTCTTTTCAAGTCCCCTGTTGTAAATAGATTCTTGAAGGGCATCACTCACATGTTTCCTCCTGTTCCTTTCATGATGCCTCAGTGGGACTTGAACCTTGTTCTGACGTATCTGATGTGCACTCCTTTCAAGCCACTTCACAATTGCCCTCTTCGTCTTCTGACTCTCAAGACTGCATTCCTGGTTGCCATCACCTCTACCAGGAGAGTGAGTGAGCTCCAGGCACTATCTTCTAAGCCTCCTTTCCTTTCTGTCCATCCAGACAAGGTTGTTTTAAGAACGCGTCCTTCTTTCCTGCCCAAGTTGGTTGTGGCCCTTCACATCGGGCAGTCCATGACCTTGCCCACCTTCTTTCCGCCTCTGCATCCCTCGAAAGAGGAAGAGAGGTTCCACCATCTGGACTCAAAACGTGCGCTCTCCTTCTACCTTGATCGCACACGCCAGTTCCGGGTGGTTGACCAGCTCTTTGTTAGTTACGTGGGCGCGAAGAAGGGACAGGCAGTGCACAAACGGACCATCTCTCGGTGGGTCGTGTTGTGCATCAAGGTCTGTTACTCCTTGGCTAAAAAGGATCCCCCTGTTGGGCTGATGGCTCATTCCACTCGGGCCACGGCGGCTACTACTGCTTTGGGTCGGGGAGTCCCCTAGCAGGACATCTGTCAAGCAGCTACGTGTGCCTCGCTGCACACATTTGCTAGACACTACTGCCTTCACAGCCAAGTCTGGAGGGATGGCTTTTTCGGCCGTTAAGTTCTCCAGGACTTTCTGGTGTGATCTTGGTCCGCAGACCCACCACCGGGGTTGGTATTGCTGGGGTATCTATTCTAAGGTAAGGAATCTAACACTAACCGGTTTCTTTCAGATGCACAAGTTACTTACCTTCGGTAATGATATATCTGTAAGAAAAAGTAGTTAGTGTTAGATTCCTGACCGCCCCACCCATCCTCCCCGTTCTGCGGACCTATATCTAGGTTGAAGGTATTTCCCTTTGAGGGCCCTAGTTTTATGGCACCAGTGTCGGTCTCTGGCATGGCTCTGCGTTCCTGGCGCTGAAAGCTATGTACAAGAACTGACGTCAGCGTGCGAGGGCGGAGTCTAAGTACTTTAGATTGGGTACTACTACCCCCCGGGGGCACAAAAACTGGTTCTGCCAGAATTTATTTGGGGAGTAAAGGCCCTTGCCCAAGGGGCCGCTCCCCCCTCCCTGGTGGCTCGTGCGGGGATCCCTGCTTGGGGATCTCCCTCCTGTGGCGAAGCCTAAGCAGGGATCCACTAGGGAATGGTACTATTTGAAAGGGGAGATTCTCCCTTTTCTAACGATACCTCTCATGTGTTTCGGTGCAGTACTTCAAAGGTGCTTAACTCCGGCCCATTGGGCTGATTTCACTGATCTTTGGCTCGTTTTACTCCTGGAGTGAGCTATAGCCATCAGACACATTTTTAACAGGATGCCAAAGGGCACACTTTGCGCTGAGCTGGTTTTACTGGCTCCCTGTGTCAGCCTTCTCTCCTGGAGCTCCTCTCCTGCTGGTGAGGCATCTTGCATTGCCTCTCTTCTGCCAGCCAGCTATATACCCAGCCCACTCACCCAATCCCAAGAGCCTCCTGGTTGTCATACAAGTCACTTGGGGTGGCAGCAAAGTCCAGTTCTGCCCCTGTGGGAACATAAGGTCGATCATCGCCACTGGCTCTGGAGAGACTGATCTAGTCATCGAGGCCAGCTGGAGACTGTCCTCAGCAGGGCATCCAGTGATTGCTCCTCCCAGCTGTCCATGATTCTTGTGGTGTTGCCCTCCATGTCCAGGGTTTTGTTCACTATCTCTCTTTTGTGCAGGGGTTTACAGATGTGGGTGGAAAATTCTAGATGTAAGCCATACCTGGCCAATGCTAAAATGCCATACCATCACTCCTACCTACCCCAACCCTCCTGTACAACATTCTTTCTTAGTCCAATAAGGCATAAGCTGCCTTCCCCTTGTCAGAGGTAACTGTGCACCCTAGAGGAGTAGCTATGGTAATGGACAGTCCCTCCCTTGTGGTCACTCCAAACCAGTTCTGGGGCAGCTCCCTCCCACACTGGTTTTGGAGCAAGTTGCCTAAAGGAACAAATGAAGGGGGCAGGTCAGGTGTGTGCTTGTGATAGAATATGCCTCTTTGAAGTGTAACTAGTCCTAGGGGTGGGGGGGTGGCTTGCCCGGCTGCAAGACGGCTGCACTCTAAGTGGGCTCTGCCGGCCACGTTAATAATCTGACATAATCCGCCAGCAGATAGCACTTCTTCTGTCACCCACCTGCCGATCCTGAAGCTGCTCGTTACTATATACGGGGTAACCCAATGGAAGTCCAAGGACCTGGGTATCAAGTGTTACGATCCTGAAGCTGCAGCACCCTGGGATCCGTTTATTGACGTTTTGATTCCCGGATGGCTGATGTGGGCCGAGATCAGTTGGGGGTCCGAGAGTGTTACGCCCCAACCCTCCTGACACACTTCCTCCGCTCTGATTCTCGGCTGGGATCGCGCTTGCGGCCGCTGGGGGCCGGGCCTGGTGCCGGGAGCGGCGGACCCCCGCGCCTCCTCGCCGCGGCTCCCTTTCAGCTTGGCGCATGCTGCCGGTAGCCTCCTGGAGATCCTGTGTGGTGCGGCTGGCGTATGTCCTTGCTCTGGCTGCCTGCCTGCTCCCACTGACCATTGCGCCCTGCTCTGACTGCTCCTCGATGCTTGGATCCACCGCCCTCCCGCCTCTCCTGCGGTGTTAGCCTTGGGTCTCGGCAGCGAGATTGCGATCGCGCTGGGCTAACGGCCTGCCTGACTCCGCTATGGCTGCTCCACAGAAAGCGAGAAGATCTGGCGTGATGATCTGACTCTGCATTTACCGGATGTTGCATCGACTTGTATGAAGCCCCGCTTTCATCATTTTGCCCCCGCTTTAGGAGCTTGGGGCCACCCCTGCGCCCTGCACTCGCCCTGATCTTGGCTGTTGAGACTGCTATTAGTTGTATCTGAAAGAGACACGTTAGTGATAGATTCCTTACCTTAGAATATCCCCAGGCGTCAGACTGGATCCGGAAACTTTTGCGTAGCAATACCCCTGCGCGCCGGTAGGCGTCGTCTGCGGCTCTGCGTCCGTCGTCGGCGTCGTGAGCGCCGGGATGACGTCGTCGGAGTACTTAGACGGCGCCCATGCGCGCTGACGTCAGTTCTTCTTTTTTCCGCGCCAGCTAGCGCAGATCCGGAAGAAGCTCTACCACCAGTCAATTTTTGACTGAAATTTTTGATCCTTTTGATCTCTCTCTCTTTGTCGATTTCTCGACTATCGGTGCCAGGGATGCCCGGGTTCAAGCCTTGCTCGAAGTGCGGCCGACTCATGTCGGTCACGGACCCCCATCGCCGGTGCCTGAAGTGCTTAGGCCTCGACCACGACGATCGATCCTGCTCCGACTGCCGGGCCCTGACGTCGAAGGCTAGGCGGGAGCGGTCCCGCAAGTGTCTCGAACTGAGGCAGTCGGCCCCGCGCCGCTCCAGGTCCCGGTCCCACGGGAGGTCGAGGGACAGGTCGCGAGGTCGGAGTCATCGACGCTCCGGAAGTGGACACCGTTCGTCTGGTTCCAAGTCCTCAGGTAAGAGGCATGAGAGGTCGGAGCGACGTCATCGATCCTCCGACCCGCCCCGACGCTCGCACGATGCGGCCGGGGACTCGGGCGACACCGCCCACGCGGCTCCGCGGGAGTCGCAAGCGTCGCCGCCTGCCCCACACCTTCGGGTCCCTGGGCACGGCGCGACGCCGGAGGAGGTCGAGAGGTACCTCATGGCCATGAGGGCCCTCCCTCCTCAGTCGGTTCCCGTGGCGCCTTCGGGCCGATCGGTTCCGTCTGGAGGTCCTTCCGGGTCGGGCGCTTCGGCCCCGACGACGTCGGGTGCTTCGGCCCCGGCGCCGCTGGCGACTTCGGTCTCGGCGCCGCAAGACCTCGCTGGATCCGGCTCCGGGTCCGGTACCTCGCCGGTCGACCTTACGACCTCGCCGGCGCCGTCCCTTCAGGTGTCGTCCCCGGCAGCCGATGTGGTTGCCGCCCCCAATGCCTCCTGCGGTTCTGCTCAGGCGTCGGAGGGCGCCGCTGGGCGCCGATTCCGTCGGCCTTTGGAGAATTTTATCTCCACGAGGAGGCCCTGGCTGTTAATCCTGGTCTCCAGGACACAGGTGACGAGGAGCATTGGGAGGGGTCCGAGGACCCTCTGGCACATGATTGCCAGTCACAGCAGGACTGGACATATGAGCTTGGGGAGGCCAGTGGTATCGACACCTCACCAGACACTGGATTTACATCGCCCCCGACTGTGGCTTCGGAGGCGGGTTCTGCTTACAGCGTAGTGTTGACGAAGGCAGCTAAGGCCTTAAACCTTCAGCTCCCCGTCGCGGCCGTGAGGACTAATCTCCTCACTGAGGTCCTCAAACCGCAGTCAGGCTCCGCGGAGCCCCTCCTGCCGTTCAATGAGGCCTTGTGTGACGTTCTTCTGGGCACTTGGTCCAAGCCCGCCACAGGCCCCCCTGTGGACAGGAACGTGGCCAGACGCTACCGCCCGGCACCGGGCGACCCATGCTTTTTGTGCACCCATCCCACCCCCGAGAGTCTGGTCATCCAGGCCTCAAACTCCCAAACCGCATTCCCTTCGGCCCCGCCCGACAGGGAATCCAAGAGATATGAACAGTTCGGGAAGAAGGTTTTCTCGTCTGTAAGCCTAGGGCTGCGGTCTGTGAACACCACCTGTCTCTTGGGCCGCTACACCCACACTCTGTGGGACACGGTTGCGGAGGTGCTGCCTAGATGCCCGGAGGAGGTCCAGGCTAAACTCAGCCAAGTCCTTGCGGACGGCCGAGATGCAGCACGCTTTTCTATCCGGTGTGGGCTGGATACAACGGACTCACTGGGCAGGGCAATGGCAACGACGGTGGCGGTTCGACGCCACGCCTGGCTGAGGTCCGCCAACTTCTCGGCCGATGTCCAGGCCACCCTCCTGGACATGCCGTTTGATGGCTGTCGCCTCTTCGGCGACAAGGCAGACCATGCGCTGGAACGTTTCAAGGACTCCAGGGCTACGGCCAAGTCCTTGGGCCTTACGGCCCCACGCCAGCAATCGGGTGCCTTTCGCTCCTTTCGTGGCCACGGAAGGGGCGCCCCACCACGTACCGCCAGCCACACGCCGCAAAATGTCCAGCAGCGCGGTGGCGGACGTGGGAACCGCCGTGGCGGTGGTCGGGGCCCGCGGCGAGGCCAGTCCACACCTCCCTCAGCAGCACCGGCCTCAAAACCTTCCTAGTCCGAGTTTTCAGGCCCATGTGACGCCTGTGGGGGGCAGGGTTCGCCATCACCTCTCCCACTGGCATACAGTCACTTCGGACAGGTGGGTGCTGCAGATTGTCCGAAGGGGCTACTCCCTCCCCTTCGAGGCATTCCCTCCATCCATGCCACCACAATACCACCGTGTGTCAGGGGATCACTTGCAACTTCTGCAAGAGGAGGTCTCGGCCCTCTTGGCCAAGAGGGCCATCGAGCGCGTTCCTGGGCCAGAAGTAGGGTGTGGTTGTTACTCCCACTACTTTCTGGTGCCCAAGAAGGGCAAAGGGGGCCTACGCCCTATCTTGGACTTGCGGAACGTCAACGGCTTCCTCCGGACGGAGAAGTTCAAGATGCTCACTTTGGCTCAGGTCCTGGCTGCCCTGGACCCGGGAGACTGGATGGTAGCGTTGGACCTGCAGGACGCCTATTTCCACATCCCCGTCCTGCCGGCCCACCGGCGTTACCTGCGGTTCACGGTAGGCCAAGAGCACTTTCAGTTTACCGTGCTCCCCTTCGGCCTTACCAGCGCCCCACGGGTGTTCACGAAGGTGATGGCGGTGGTCGCAGCTCATCTGCGCAGGCAGGGGGTATCAGTCTTCCCCTACCTCGACGACTGGTTGTTGAAGGCGGGCTCGCCCCAGACAGTCGTCAGCCACCTCCAGACTACGGCCGACCTCCTGCACCTGCTGGGGTTCTCCATCAATGTGCCGAAGTCACACCTGTGTCCCTCGCAAAAGCTCCTCTTCATCGGAGTGGTTCTCGACTCGGCGCAGTTTCGGGTTTATCCACCCGAGCAGCGGGTTCGGGATATTCAGGCTCTGGTTCCCATCTTCCAGCCGTTATCCCGAGTCTCGGTCAGGTTGACGCTGCGGCTTCTGGGGCTGATGGCCTCCTGCATCCTTCTGGTGCGTCACGCCAGGTGGCGGATGCGGGCTCTGCAGTGGGACCTGAAGTTTCAGTGGGCCCAGCATCAGGGCAACCTGTCCGATCATGTCCTGATCTCGGAGGGCACTGCGAGACAACTGCAGTGGTGGCTCACGGACCGCGAATGGGTCAGTGGCAGGTCCCTCTCCCTACCCCACCCGGAGCACGTAGTTGTGACGGACGCGTCCCTCCAGGGCTGGGGGGGCCACATGGGAGAGGCGGAGATCAGAGGCCTCTGGTCTCCGGCGGAGTCCCGGCTCCATATCAACTTGCTGGAGCTTCGGGCGATTCGTCTAGCACTGAAAGCATTCCTCCCCTCTGTCCGGGGACGTGTAGTGCAAGTGTTCACCGACAACACCACCGCCATGTGGTACTGCAACAAACAGGGAGGGGTGGGGTCGTGGACCCTTTGCCAGGAGGCTCTGCGCCTATGGCAATGGCTGGAACATCAGGGCGTGACCCTGGTGGTTCAACACCTGGCAGGCTCTCTGAATGCCAGGGCGGACGAACTCAGCCGTCGGTGCATGATGGATCACGAATGGCGTCTGAACTCGGACGTGGCGCAAAGTCTCTTTCAGGAGAGGGGAGAGCCTTGGTTAGATCTATTCGCCACAGAAGAGAACGCGCAGTGTCATCAGTTCTGCGCGTTGGAATTTCCAAGGCGGCACTCGCTCGGAGACGCTTTTCGTCGCGAGTGGAGCTGCGGTCTGTTGTACGCCTTTCCGCCTATACCACTTCTGCCCAGAGTGCTGAAGAAGATCAGGCGCGACCGGGCCCAGGTTATCCTTGTGGCTCCGGACTGGGCACGAAGATACTGGTATCCCGAGCTACTCAGCATGTCAGTCGATCCCCCGATTCGTCTGCCTCTTCGGGAGGACCTTCTGTTGCAGCAGCAGGGGACGGTCCTGCACCCGAACCTGTCCAGTCTCCACCTACAAGCTTGGAGATTGAGCGGCGGCAGTTGAGGCCATTTGACTTGCCTCCTGAAGTCTGTGATATCATTCTGGCAGCCAGGCGTCCCTCCACAAAGTCGGTATACGCCTGCCGGTGGAACAGATTTGTGGCATGGTGCACTTTCGGAAGTGCTGCTCTTTCTTCTTTCCCTTGCCCAGCAGGGCTCTGCTCTGGGCACTCTTAAAGGGTACCTTTCTGCTCTATCAGCCTTCTTGAGGCTACCAGATCAGCCTTCTTTATTCAAGTCCCCTATTGTAAGTAGATTCCTGAAGGGCATCACGCACATGTTCCCTCCTGTTCCCTTCGTGATGCCCCATTGGGACTTGAATCTTGTTCTCACTTATCTGATGTGTGCTCCCTTTGAGCCACTTCATAACTGTCCTCTTCGTCTCCTTACTCTGAAGACTGCATTCCTGGTTGCCATCACCTCTGCCAGGAGAGTGAGTGAGCTCCAGGCTCTTTCTTCTTCTCCACCTTTCATGTCTGTTCATCCTGACAAGGTGGTGTTACGTACACAACCTTCCTTTCTGCCCAAGGTTGTCACGGCCTTCCACATCGGGCAGTCCATTACCTTGCCCACTTTCTTTCCGCCTCCGCATCCCTCGAAAGAGGAAGAGAGGCTCCACCGTCTGGATCCAAAACGTGCGCTCTCCTACTACCTAGATCGCACACGCCAATTCCGGGTGGATGACCAACTCTTCGTTGGTTACGTGGGCGCGAAGAAGGGTAAGGCTGTGCACAAGAGGAAAATCTCTAGGTGGATCATCTTGTGTATCCAAGCATGTTACTCCATGGCGAGGAAGGAGCCCCCGGCTGGATTGCGGGCTCACTCCACTCGGGCCACGGCAACGACAACTGCCCTGGGCCGAGGTGTCCCCCTGCAGGACATTTGCCAGGCAGCTACGTGGGCCTCGCTGCACACGTTCGCAAGACACTACTGCCTGGACAGTCAAGTCCGGAGGGATGGCTTCCTTGGCCGTTCCGTCCTCCAGGACTTTCTGGTGTGATATTGGTTCGCAGACCCATCACTGGGGTTGGTATTGCTGGGGTATCTATTCTAAGGTAAGGAATCTATCACTAACGTGTCTCTCAGATGCACAAGTTACTACAAGAGACATTAGTTAGTGATAGATTCCTTACTGACCCACCCATCCTCCCCGTTCTGCGAACCGATATCTAGGGTTAAGGTCATCCCCTTTCAGGGCCCTAGTTTCATGGCACCAGTGTTAGTTCTATCATGGCTCTGCGTATCTGGCGCGGAAAAGCTGTGTGTCAGAACTGACGTCAGCGCGCATGGGCGCCGTCTAAGTACTCCGACGACGTCATCCCGGCGCTCACGACGCCGACGACGGACGCGGAGCCGCAGACGACGCCTACCGGCGCGCAGGGGTATTGCTACGCAAAAGTTTCCGGATCCAGTCTGACGCCTGGGGATATTCTAAGGTAAGGAATCTATCACTAACTAATGTCTCTTACAGATATATTGTTACACAAGTAGTAACTTGTGCGTTACATGTCTTGTCTATCCCAGTACTCAGTGCCGCATTAGTCCTGTAGCCTACCTGACACTCTCACCACATGCTGGAGGCTCGACCCTGGGGAGCCACGCTGCAACGATTCATGACCTCTGGGAGCCGGTCCCTCCTGTAGCTGCTCTCTGGCACCCTTTTGTGTCCCCTGCGGGTCGCGCTGTCCGCTACTGCTGCTTGGCGCTGGGTTCTTTGCCGGCTCTGCCACTTGCACTGCTGTTTCTGAGAGGTTGGTGTGATAGAGCGCGCAGGTCGCCCGACTCTTTATCTCACCAGATTCCACGCACTTGGGCCCATGACGTGTTTATGATGTTTATGACAGTATTTTAGTGAATCGGGTGAGTTTACACATTACCATCAGTAATTCTATATAATTTTCTTACCACATTTACCAGAAATACCTGACTTACCACAGGTACCTATTTTCCTGGCGGATCAGGAGCTGGCAGTGGACAGGAGATAAAAATAACCAAAATACTTTATACATTTAATAGCACTATATACCTTTTATAAAGACCACAGACACCTGAAGGGTTTTAAAGATTTTATATAGTAAATTTAAAATCAGAATGCCATGAGGATAAAACTAATACAGATTAGAATATCAATAATCAAGATTACAACTATAATGCAACTGTGAATGAGAGCAAACACCATTGAGTGCGAGTGGAAAACTACTGGGTAAGGGTAACAGGGAACATGCTATTCAGTTTTCAGGCTTATACTAAGGCAGGTGAGTTTAAAACGTATTAGACAGTGAATTGCTAAGGTCCTACAAGTGATTCAAAACTGGTCTTAGTCTAACTGCTACTTTAAGCATAGATTCTAAACACATGTAAAATTGGATCACACTAATTTAGCAAACAGTTCCAATAATGTCCAACTGGTAGGGGAAAAATGGAACATAGCTAATAAACAGTTTATATGTAAGTCTAATGGAGATGATAGAGAAAATACCATGGACAAGAATGCTTTTTTAAAGGAAAAGATAAGAGAAAAGATAGACGACACCCACAAATGTATATTTACCTAGGACAGGAATGAAGACTAACCCTGGCCACGGGTCAGTTTGGGAAAGACGAGGACAAGGACCCTAAAGGATTTAGGATGCCAGTAGGCGAGCAGGTACAGCTCATGGACAGTCAGGACAGGATACCCCTCGGGATTTGGACCAGGACTGGGCTCACCAAAAGGTACGACCAACACCTGCAGCTTTGGATGCAACGCCTGCGCTACTCCCTCTCTGCACGGAATCCGCCAGTAACCCGGGTTGGGTTCTCGAATCTCCCAGCAAAGTGCTTCGCCAGCACTTAAGACTATTCCACCCCTTGGAGTTTGTGGAAAGTTACGAACAGAGTGCTCCGCAGCTCTCTGTATCAATCACCTATAGAGTTCCTAGGGTCTGCGACAGGTCAGGTCGCTAGACCACCCACAAATGTTGCAAGTGACAAGATCCCCAACTTGGGATTGGTCAAGAGAGGTGGTTAGGTCATTGTCACCACCTAAAATTCTGTGTTCCCATAATTAATATTCAATTTTCGTACCCACCCCTTACATTCCAGTTCCCATGGCATGAGAATGGTGTAAAACAATAGAAGACACATAAAGTATATAAAATTGTAACATTTTTAGGTACAGCCGAAATCTTCTCCTGGTGCAAGAGTGACTTTCCCAGGCGCATCTCAGCTTCAGAAGCCAGCTGGATTGGTTTTGCTTCTGCGCGGTGCGGGTTTTCCCTCATCTCGTGATTAGGGTGACATGGGTTTCAAAGATGGAGCGGCTCCCCACTCCCAGGCCCACAGATACGCGGTACATGAAAAGTAAGCGAAAAATTAGAACCGCAGAAAAAAGGAATACACTGTACGCCATGATTAGCTACACTACACCCCTTACTTTATAATATCTATAGCATTAGGGTATTAGGCAGAAATAGACAGATGAGCAAAAGCAGCAGTAGCAAGCGGAGAGCATGTTAAAGACAAAGCGGCCATTTTAGCAATACTGCACATGAGCGAAAAATCCCTCCAGAACTGCGAGTGCGTCGCATCACATAGGTATGACCGACGCATGCGCAGACTGAAATCCTGCTTAGCAGCGACCAAGTCAGTTGCAAGCATCATTATGATTAATAGACACATAGGCAAGCATCTCTGGGACACCCGCGTGTAGTGTGAAAGTGCAATATTAATGACAAAACGGGTTGGTTAATGACATTACGAGTTATGTGAGGTTCTTGAATGTGAGCAAGTCGCTTTACGTGCGAATCCTTGCTCCATCATTCCCCTCTTTGATGATATTTACTATCATCACAATTAATGGAAACAGATGCCAACTTCCTTTCTCACATCTCACTCATCTCAATCTCTACGAATTTGTTGTTGAGCCTTTTCTCAGCATCCTTATTAGGATGGAAACTCTTGGCCTTTTTGTAAATTTGATTTCTCAGCTCTTCTAATTCCAGCTCATCAACATTCCGTTTCACTCCTCTCTTATTTACCGTGTACTTCTTTATGCATTTTTTACTTTTGCAGCAAATTATTATAATCAGCACAATCAAACTTATTCCAGCTATTGGCATCAGTATTTTCCCAACAAGACTCCTACCTATGTTAGGAAACCAACTACCTACAGAAGAGAAACCATCAATTAGTCTCTTCTAGGCACTATCAAACTCCAGTGGTTTGAGTTCTTTTTCCAAATTAGTTATGTTTCGCACATATTTATTAACTTCTACGCTCTTATCAGGAATGTAAGTGCAACAATGTTGCGCCTTCAGCATCCTGCAGACTCCGCCCTTTTTTGCCAATAAGGTATCAAGAGCAAGTCGATTCTGTAAAACCAAATGATCATAATCGCAACCATTTCAGTATTGACCAGTAGGAATCCAGCAGCAGTGTCAGTTGATAACCGATCCACTACTGTAGACAATTTGCAAATTCGGTGAGTATTCAGAACCACTCCCACTCCAGGTATCAGTGCACTAAATATATCACCTATAATTTCTCCTACACTTTCTCGTCTACTACGTACTAAACCATTAGTATTTTCATTGCTTCCAGCGGCGTTGTTCACATGGTATATTTTCAGGAAGACCATGCCAAAATAGCAGCTTCCATACCAGTGATCCGGCAATTTGAAATAAGCCTTGTTCCCACATATATAATAAATTCCGGGAAACACAGGTTCTGACCCATTTTTGAAACCCCAACCTCCAATTACCTTTAATTGTGTTTGCATTCACTGGAACCGATGAATACATTGTTATAATAACTAGTCTTTTCTCTATGAAGACAGTTTCCCTTTCCGTTCGAAGTCCAGCAACAATGCAGGATTAGCTTCACCATTTGAGGTGCTTTCCATGTTTTCAGCCCATTTAGGAGTTTTCGGTTTCTTATCATTTGCCTTTTTCTGGAAACTCTCCCTTCTCTTTTCTGCCATTTCCAAGAACATTTTCTCTTGTTCATGTAATGAACAAGTTAAATTACTTCTGCGTGCTTCATTTAAATCTATGTCACCTATAGTCAGGAAGTATTCTCCCATATAACGAGTCACGTCGCTTCTAATATGTACAATGTTCAGGTTTCCCCGAATAGGAAGTTCCGAAAAGATTACGTCGGAGTTTGAATAGTAGTACTGTAAGGTGCTTCTATAAAATAAGCTTGCTAATATACTACAGGAAATTCCATAGGTCAGGGTGATAGGTCACACCTTCAGCTACAGAAGTAGGTAGCTTCATGCAGACATAGCAATCTTCTATTTCCATAGCTTCTACATAGTGTACTAAAAGATTTGCAAAGACATTTAAATGTGTTCTGTTTTTGATTCTGTGATAATGTAGTCCTCCCTCATCTGATGCATCTAAGTCAGGTCTAGTTTGTTTCAGGCTAACTGCATTCTCACGTCTTTCTACACTTCGTGGTGTTTCTTCGGTTTGTACAACTTCTGCGTCTGGCGTCACTTGTTTACTAGGGTACAGGTTAGTATCTTTACTTATCATAAAAGGTATAAAGACTGTTAGTCCTATCCATACTATCAGTACTATTGCTACACTACATAAACATATTTTACAGCATGTTTTACAGCAGTTTCCCCTAGGTCTTCCATTCATGAATCAGACATTTTGGCTCACAAGTGGCTTTCCAACCCCTCTTTGGTTCTTTACACAAGAGGCTTACGCAGTTTCACTTTCAGGTTGGGACTTCTTCTTCGGAACACTGATCAGTAATTGATCCTTTGTCGCTTATTTCGAAATCTTCAATTTCTTCCAGCACCAAGTAAGTCCATTCAGGACTCCGATAATTTTTGTTTTGTCTTTTTATTCTGGTACTTCGTCTGTTTGGCTGAGTTCCTGTTTTCTGTCTTTCACTGGCAGCCCTTTTTCGGTCTTCTTACTTCTCTTCTACTGTCTTTGATCTTAGTTTCAGTCTTTTTATGTATCTGGGTTCATTTTTCTTCTTGAGCCTTTTAGCTGTCACTGTAGTTTGGCTTTCTTCACGTGCCCTTTTATTTTCGTTCAGTTGTGGCACTGTTACTTGGACGGTATCTTTTTCTCTTCCTGTCTGACTAGTCCCTGGTATTTTTTCAGTTTCTTCTGCCTGGTTTCTAAGCTGGCCTTGTTCAGGTATATTTTGAATTTGTCTTTGATTTTCAACTGCTTCAGGCTCTGCCTCCTGAACACGTTCGTCTATTTCTATCTGGTCCTGTTCATGCACTTCGAACCCTTGATTTTCTTCCGCATGAACTTCAGCCCTAATTACTATCTGTCCCTTTTCAGTTTCTGGAGTCTTTGGAGGAGTGTCGAAAACTCGGTCTGTCCCTACTTGACCTATTTCCTGATCAGGTCTGATGTGATTCTCGATAACCTGATCTTCTCCTTCTATTCCTGTCTCATCCTCACTATCCCACTCTCTATCTAAGTAGGAATATTTTCTGGTTCTTATTGGATCAAGAATCAGATCGTCTGCTGGGAACCATTCGTCTTGACTGGTGCTCGGTAGTATGACATCAGCTAGATCCGGACCCTCATCTGGAGACTCCTCAGCTGCACCACCTTCAGCTTCAGTCGCTTCTTCTCCGGTTACCCGCTTGGTATGGCTGGCATGGATCCACTTCGGCACGCCTGCACACTTTACTGCAGTTGTAGTGACAAAGATCACCTGTCTCGGTTTTCCCCACTTCGGTCTGAGGCAACTCTTCCGGGTGTGTTTTTTCAACACAACCCAATCACCAGGTTTCAGTTTATGAGCTGGAGTTGTAGGCCAGGCGACAGCGTCCTCCCCAATCTGGTGAGAGATAGAACGCACTTGGTCACCCAGCTGCTTGCAGTATTCTAGTACCAAATCATCAGAAATACTTAGCAGTTTGTGTCCAGGTACCCGTGCCTGTCGCATCACTCTTCCCATTAGTATCTCATGGGGACTCAGGCCTGTCTTTCTGTCTGGAATGCTTCTCAATCCCATCAAGACAAGGGGCAAAGCTTCTATCCAGTTCAATCTTTTAGAGTTACACATTTTTGCCAATCTTGATTTTATAGTGCCATTCACCTGTTTGACTACTCCAGAAGCCTCTGGATGATATGCACAGTGCAGTTTGGGGGTAATCTTGAATGCTTTATAGAGTTCATCTAGGATTTCGTTGGCAAAATGCCCACCTCTGTCTGTTTCAATTGTTTCTGGAAAACCGTACCTAGGTATTAGTTCCCTTAGTAACAATTTGGCTACAGTAATGGCATCATTTTTCTTTGCTGGGTAGGCCTCCACCCATCTTGAGAACAGGCAGACTATAACTAGAACATACCTATATCCTTTGCACATGGGTAACTGAATAAAGTCAGCCTGCAGTCTGATAAAGGGTCCTTCTGCCTTTCCAATCGTACTCTGGTCCACTACTGTTCTTTTCCCTGGGTTAAATTGCTGACAAACCAAGCACCTCTGGCAAAGTGTCGCCGCAATGTTCCTGAACTTCGAATTGTACCACACTTCTTGGAAGACACGGCACATCGCATCCCTTCCTATGTGTGTGTCTCCATGTATTAGTCGGGCCATTGGAGCAACCATACTGTCTGGCAATACAGGCATACCCTTCCCATAAACAATAACTCCATCCCTATCCCTAGGTTGACATCCATCTGTCTCCCATCTTTCCTTTTCTTCTTCTTCTGCTGCTTGCTGCAACTCTTTCAGTTCCCTCCAAGTAGATAGCGCGGGGACAGGCCTGTAGGCGTACACCAGGCGCTTTACAAATGCCCCTAATAATAATAATAATAATACATTCTCAAACACCATAAGTTGGCAGCTGTTTCCGCCTCCCCATAATTTGATTTTTTTAGGGACATTTTGTATCGGGCACAATATTGGGCAATTTGGTGAGCATATCGATTTCCGGCTGTCACATCGTCGTTGTCAGATTTGTGAGCAGCACACTTGACCACCGCCAATTCTTTGGGCAACTGGTTTGATTCAAGTCGGTTCTGTACCACTTTTCCATTTCTGATAGGGGTACCTGAGGAAGTCATGAATTCTCTTTGCAACCATAACTGGCCGAAGTCATGCACAACCCCGTATTGACTGTCAGTATATATGGTTACTCTCTTATTTTTCCCTTGTTTACAAGCTCTTGCCAATGCAATTAATTCAGCTACTTGGGCAGATTTTATTTCACTTAAGTAAGATGCTTCTAGGGTTGTTTCTAGAGTGACTACTGCATAGGCAGCACTCAGACCTCCATCCTCATGTCTTAAACAGGAGCCATCTACAAACATCACACAGTCTTCTACAGGTAATGCTGCCTCTTTTATATCAGGACGTGGTTTAGTGCTAAACTTAGTTAAGTCAATGCATTTATGCTCCATATCACTTCCAATTTATGCACTTTGGGTGTTTGGTAACAAGGTTGCTGGATTGAGAAAATTACATCGGGAAATTATCACATTTTCTGCACCTATAAGAATTCTCTCATACTTAGTCAGCCGACTGGGTGTGAGATATTGAGTCTTCGTTCGGGTCAGTAGAATCACAACTGAATGTGGAACATATACTGTTACAGGATGTCCCATCACAATGTTTTCACTTTGTTCTAGACTAGTGCAAGTTGCAGCTACTGCTTTCAGGCATCCAGGCAATCCAGCAGCCACCGGATCTAGAGTAGCCGAAAAATAGGCCACCGGACGTCTGGTCAGTCCATGTTCTTGTGTTAGGACTGAGAGTGCACAATTGTCTCATGTATAACACAAAACAATTCAAAGTTCTTGTAATAATCAGGCATTCCTAATGCAGAAGCTGAACACAGGCAAGTTCGTAATTTTATCCAGGCTGTCATACTTTCGTCATCCCAAGTAACTGGATCTTGTACTCCTTTCTTGGTCATTTTTATCAATGGTTTGGCTAAAACAGCAAATCCCACAATCCACTGTCTGCAGTACCCTACAACTCCTAGGAACATTCTGACTTCTTTCTGGGTTCTAGGTTACTCCATATCTCGAATTATTCTAATTCTTTCTGAAGTGACCCTTCGAATACCTTTTTCTATCTGGTGCCCCACATATTTCACTGAGTTCTTACAGAACTCCAATTTTTCAGGCGATACTTTATTTCCTCCCTTGCCTTGATGATTCAATAAGGCAATGGTATGAGTAACACAGTCATTCCGACTTTTAGACGCCACCAGAAGGTCGCCTATGTACTGGACCAAAACTGATTCTTTAGGCTGGATTAATGATTCAAGGCATCTTTTTAAAATCTGGTTGAAAATCGAAGGACTTTCTGTGTACCCTTGAGGGACACGATTCCAGACGTAGACATGACTGTCGAACTCAAAAGAGAAAAGAAATTTGCTGTCTGGATGTAATGGGATGGAAAAGAATGTGTGACATAAGTCAATAACAGTAAACCATTCCGCATTCCATGGGATCTGGTATAAAATCACTGCAGGGTTCGGCACAATAGGACAGCAAGGTACAACAATCTGGTTTACCTTTCGCAGGTCCTGTACTACCCTGTACTTTCCGCTAGGCTTTTTAATTCCAATTATGGGTGAATTACAAGGACTGCTCATTACTTCCTGTATTATGTTTGCCTCTAACAACCTTTTTACTTCAATTGCGACTCCAGCTTTCACTTCTGCACTCATTCTATACTGTCTGGTTTTCGGGTAAACAGCATTAGTCTTAATGGCTATTTTAACTGGGTCCACATTTGCCATTAATCCCACATCCCTCCCACTGAAACCCCACACATCGGGTATCACTTTTTGTTGGAGCTCTTCCGGTAAGTCCTGTATTGTCAGTGTCTTAATTTCTGTGTCGGGCCTCAATAACATTAATTTGTACAGGCCATCTTCATCTGGGGTCGGAATTTCGACGCCTTTTGGTGTGCAAAAGATGGTACAGTTCATTTTGCACAACAAATCACGTCCCAGTAGGTTCACTGGACTAGAGTCACAGACAACAAATCTGTGCATTTCTTTGAAGTTCCCTATAGAAATCTCCATTGGCTCAGTTACGGGAGTACTGATTATCTGATTTGACACACCCACTACTTGGATGGCTTCTCCCGAGAGGGGTAGGTTTGGAATGTCTACTGTTCTCACAGTAGAACGGGTAGCACCAGTGTCCAACAGAGAGGTGACATCATTTCCTTCAACCTTTCCTTCTATGTATGGCCCTGTCTGGTCTACCGGTAAGGAGGCGCCAAGCACGCACTCCTCGTCCTCCCCCCTCAGGCCCCGTCAGTATGGTTCATCACAGAGGAATGTATCATTTAACAGGAATTGCGAAGTTGCTGCATTTCTCTCATCCCCTCCTTCCCATACCTCGACCCCCTCATTCTGCTGAGTCTGATTCTTATAATTAGGTCTAGGAGCTCGAGGCAACGGATGCCGTTTTACCTGTTGCTGGTTCTTTTGTGGCCTCTCTTTCTGCACCTGTGGATTTAAACCATTTATTGGGGCATTACCAGCCTGCAAATGTGGACACTCGTCTCTCCAGTGCCCTATCTGACCGCACCCGTGGCAGGGAAATTTCTTTTTGGCCTCTTCTTTACTCATCTTTAACCGAGGCTTCCCCCCTCCCCCAGGGGTAGTGTTTTGAGCATTATTATTCAATTTACTTAACTGTTTCTCTTGTTGTTCAGCCAATTTTACTTGTGCCCACATCACCTTCTCCTTCAGGGCTTTCCTTTTAATCTCCAACTCATCCTCACAGTACTTAGCGTACTTGAGGACCTCATCTATGGGTTTGCCCTGCCAGCAGATTTTATTATCTCTGATCCAGTGGGATATTTCAGGCCTCAACCCCAACCCGAATCGGTAAATGAAATGGGTCATATCCTTCATTTCAATGTTATCGATTCCACTGTAGGTTTTGAATACCTGTAGTAATCGTTCATAGTAGGAGTGTACTATTTCATCACAATTTTGGGTAGTTCTATCTATTCGGGTCCAATCAGTTTCTTTTGCGGGCACTTTCTGTTTTAGGTATTGTATGACTTTATCATACTTCCTCATTACATCTGGTGAAGGAGCTCCGGTTCTGGAGTCTCTCTCATATTCTTCACTAGGCCAATCAACTGCAATCTTGCATTCTGTCCATAAGTCTACAGGAACTACAATGTCAAAGAACCCATCCAGGTCCTTCAGGAGACATTTTTGAACCTTCACGAATCGCTCAACCTGCCTATACCACTCTACTGGTTTCTCTCTTAACTTCGGGAAGTCATTGGTAAAAGACACAATATCCTGTCGGGACCATGGGACATGTTCATATTTCCCACCCGGTACTTCTCTCATGGGATACAGATTTTCTGCCTTGCCCACTTCTTTTAGTACATATTTGGAAGTCTTTGGTTTG
Organism: Lissotriton vulgaris; assembly: GCF_964263255.1. Taxonomy (NCBI): domain Eukaryota; kingdom Metazoa; phylum Chordata; class Amphibia; order Caudata; family Salamandridae; genus Lissotriton; species Lissotriton vulgaris. Next base: position 1,985,545,104 of record NC_141691.1, on the reverse strand, counting down.
GCCTTACTGTCTTCCTCTTTCTTTGCCCACCTGGCTTTCCATTTGTCTAGATATCCCCATTTCTGCAGTATGTTCAGCAATTCTTTTATCTGTATCTTCTTCCCTGACACATTCATGTTTTCTAAATCTTTGTCGGAAAATTCGGCTCTGTAGGGTTTCTGTAATACTTTGGATCGACTAACATCTATTCCCATATTGGCTGCAGTGTCCATTAGTTTCTCATGGAACACTCTGGTGTTTCGGGTAAGGCTTTTGCTTATAAACAGCAACTCCTCATCACTAAGAGTATTCAATCTGTCTAATCCCACATTTCCGGCCATTAGTTCCTCCATTTCTATCCTTAGTTTGTAGATATCTAAAGGTTTGGGCAGGGGAGTTTCTATTTCTCGGGTCCATCGATCCAGTTCCCCCGGAGTTACTACTGTGGCACTCCGAGTCCCTGAAGCTGTTACAATTAGGACTTCTTTGGCCCTAGTCTGATTTCCCGACCGTGGTTCACTGGTTCCAGGTTCCCTTATGGGCAGATCCATCCGGGAAATCACGGACTCACATTCGCTTGCCTGATCATCAACTATAAGCGGCTCTTTTCTAGGTGGGGCTATTATTATTATTATTATTATTGCATTTATTGAGCGCACAGCTACCCGGAGGTTTCCCGGCGCTTGCCTTGGGAACCCGTCCTGGCTTTTCCCTGTGAGATAGCCCCTACAGGGCATCCCCAAGGTGAAAGCCAGGCATCCCGCCGCAGGGGGATTAGAGCCGGCACCGAAGCGAGAATTATCGAGTCCGTGGACATTTGAGCTCAAGACCCTGCCGCGTCGGGAATTGAACCCTGGTCCCGGGTCTGACCTCAGCTTCCGGGTCTGCCTGCTCTACACCGTGAGCCACACTACAACCGGTGTAATAACTGGAGTTCTTGGGCTAGCCTGTCTATCCCCATAAAGGGGAACGACAGGACCAATAGTTACTGGGATTGTCAGGGTGTCAGGACTAGGGTTTATCTGAGCTATAGTCTGAATTAATTCATTTCGCTGTTTAATCAATGCTTCCTTTTCTTGTTCATGTAAAACCCTTTCCATAGAGTTGTCATGCATTACTTGGGGTACTAATGGAGGGTATATATTCGGGGCAGTTGGGATTGCCAAACTTGGTCTGTCATCACCAAAGGGTCGGTAATTTGGGACCGCTGTGCCAGGCCTACAAAATTCATCACTACCACTGATTTTACTACCCGTACCAGCTACATCTGTCTGACTGGCCCTTCTACTTCTTAGAATTGCGGAAAAATTGATTTTTTGAGCTTAGGGGCCCAGACTCTTCAGCATAGGGAGGTGGATTTTTCATTAGCAAATCTTCCAGGTATTCATCCTCTGAGTCCCCCATAGCCATTAAATGTCGGGCTTTCTCAGTCCTTTTTCCTCCCCCTTGTTCAGTTACCCCAAACATAGGAAATAGTCCCTCAACCATCATATTCTGTCTCCACTGTTCATCTTTTTCTCCTTTGTTTCCTGCTGCAATTTTGGGTACCATTTGCTCACTCCCTTAACCATTCGGGGTCTATCTCGTTCTAGAGCCTCAATCTCCCATTCCTCTAAAGCTTCATATTGCGTTAATCTGGGTCTGGGGTGTAGTTCATTCATTCGGGTCCTTAAATTAAACAGGATTCTACCATTAAAGGTACCATTGAGGGGAAATGCTAAGACTCGGTCATCTTCAGTATACTTTACCCAATTTTCCAACCATACACAGGTATGATACCCTTTGTCAAACATCATAAACGATGCAGGAGTATTAGGTGGTGGAATGATCACACCCTCCCTAGTTCTAATGGGCTTGTCTTTCTTGAAATAATTCTTAATCTTTTCAGCAATGGTCAATTTTCTCTTTCCTCCGTACATATTGTAAGGTCTACCTCTTAGCATCTGCTCCTTATGAAAACCTAGATTTTTCGGATCAGGTAAAAATTCAGGATACTACATACACCTCTCCAAACTATCTTCAAGCTCTGATTGATTAATTTTGTTTACTTATGTGCTTCCAATGCTTAGCGCGTCTTTTAATTTCACAGCAACCAATCAGCACAGAGGTTGCAAAATACTTTTGACCAATGGGTGCGCGGCCCCTTCGTGAGACGCGGTCTCACTCTTCGGCGCTCACCCCTCCCTTACAATTCTAGCTTCGCTACACACCCGCTGGCTCAACCAATACCAGCGCGGCACGGAGTGACGTCAGTGCAGCCTTGCGACCGACTCCCTCCTTCACAAGGTAACGGAAACTTTGAATTTTTCTTAAAGTGCAAGTGCTCAGTTTAGTTAACAACGTATAACTTTCGCCACTGTACTCGAGGGTTTTGAACAGAAAAAGGGTTTTTCTCTTACTGCAAGTAAACCACTTCTGTCTACTTTTCATTCACTACGGATAGATCTCTTCTGCCTATCCTCTCTCACAAACTTTAGAGAACCTGCTACTCCTTTGACTCATCCACTTCTTTCCGGGATATATACTAAGTCAAACTTTCACCAGCGGACTCCTCTGCTGTCACCCAAGCTCCGAAGAACCCATTACTCCTTCCGCATGTGACCCTTACTAGGTGATATCACAACGGGAGTTTCAACAGTGGACTCGTAGCTAACATTTATTCAATAATTAACTCAGGAAAATCCTTATTAGCGCTTCCAGTTCTGCCTAACCATACACTAATCTCCCTCCTAGCCAGTGACCTCACAGCCAAGTGGATTCTACTCACCACTTGCTATTCTATTTCCCCGGGGATTCCAACAACATAAAACAATCGCGGACAATTATGTTAATTACATGCAATAATATAGCAGCAATTCAAAATCTTATTTCAAAACCTTTATAACATTTAAATGCAATAATAAAACCTATTTTAGCAGCAATAAATTTTAGCAGCACATTTTATAGATTCACGGTTTATTCATAAAATCTCTTATCTGCCTATCTTAACTAGTCCTAACCATAGCTCTGCTACCAGAAAATTACTGATAGAGTGCGCAGGTCGCACAACTCTTTATCTCACCAGATTTCACACACTTGGGCCCATGATGTGTTAATGACAGTATTTTAGTGAATCGGGTGAGTTTACACACTACCATCAGTAATTCTATTTAATTTTCTTACCACATTTACCAGAAATACCTGACTTACCACAGGTACCTATTTTCCTGACTGATCAGGAGCTAGAAATAACCAAAATACTTTATACATTTAATAGCACTATATACCTATTATAAAGACCACAGACACCTGAAGGGTTTTAAAGATTTTATATAGTAAATTTAAAATCAGAATGCCATGAGGATAAAACTAATACAGATTAGAATATCAATAATCAAGATTACAACTATAATGTAACTGTGAATGAGAGCAAACACCATTGGGTCCGAGTGGAAAACTACTGGGTAAGGCTTATACTAAGGTAGGTGAGTTTAAAACGTATTAGACAGTGAATTGCTAAGGTCCTACAAGTGATTCAAAACTGGTCTTAGTCTAACTGCTACTTTAAGCATAGATTCTAAACACATGTAAAATTGGATCACACTAATTTAGCAAACAGTTTCTATAATGTCCTACAAGTAGGGGAAACATGGAACATAGCTAATAAACAGTTTATATGTAAGTCTAATGGAGATGACAGAGAAAATACCATGGACAAGAATGCTTTATTTAAAGGAAAGGATAAGAGAAAAGATAGACGGACACCCACAAATGTATATTTACCTAGGACAGGAATGAGGACTAACCCTGGCCACGGGTCAGTTTGGGAAAGACGAGGACAAGGATCCTCAAGGATTTAGGATGCCAGTAGGCGAGCAGATACAGCTCATGGACAGTCAGGACAGGATACCCCTCAGGATTTGGACCAGGACTGGGCTCACCAAAAGGCACGACCAACACCTGCAGCTTTGGATGCAACGCCTGCACTACTCCCTCTCTGCACGGAATCCGCCAGTAACCCCGGTTGGGTTCTCGAATCTCCCAGCAAAGTGCTTTGCCAGCACTTAGGACTATTCCACCCCATGGAGTTTGTGGAAAATTACGGACAGAGTGCTCCGCAGCTCTCTGTATCAATCACCTATAGAGTTCGTAGGGTCTGTGACGGGTCAGCTACTCGGACAAGTCGGACGATTTCTCTAGCTAAAACTAGACTAGTTATACTCTTTTCGGGTCCCTAGACCACCCACAAATGTTGCAAGTGACAAGATCCCCAACTTAGGATTGGTCAAGAGAGGTGGTTAGGTCATTGTCACCACCTAAAATTCTGTGTTCCCATAATTAATATTCAATTTTCGTACCCACCCCTTACATTCCAGTTCCCATGGCATGAGAAAGGTGTAAAACAATAGAACACACATAAAGTATATACAATTGTAACATTTTTAGGTACAGCCGAAATCTTCTCCTGGTGCAAGGGTGACTTTCCCAGGCGCATCTCCGCTTCAGAAGCCAGCTGGCTTGGTTTTGCTTCTGCGCGGTGCGGGTTTTCCCTCATCACGTGATTAGGGTGACATGGGTTTCAAAGATGGAGCGGCTCCCCACTCCCAGGCCCACAGATACGCGGTACATGAAAAGTAAGCGAAAACAAATTAGAACCACAGAAAAAATGAATACACTGTACACCATGATTAGCTACACTATATCCCTTACTTTATAATATCTATAGCATTAGGGTATTAGGCAGAAATAGACAGATGAGCAAAAGCAGCAGTAGCAAGCGGAGAGCATGTTAAAGACAAAGCGGCCATTTTAGCAATACTGCGCATGAGCGAAAAATCCCTCCAGAACTGCGAGTGCGTCACATCACATGGGTATGACCGACGCATGCGCAGACTGAAATCCTGGATAGCAGCGACCAAGTCAGTTGCAAGCATCATTATTATTAATAGACACATAGGCAAGTATCTCTGGGACACCAGCGTGTAGTGTGAAAGTGCAATATTAATGACAAAACGGGTTGATTAATGACATTACGAGTTATGTGAGGTTCTTGAATGTGAGCAAGTCGCTTTACGTGCGAATCCTTGCTCCATCAGGTGTCTGGCCCGCTGATCCCTGTGCTGCTGCCCCTCCTTCCCGCAGTCCAGCTTCTCTGCTCCATAAAGGCGCGCCTTGCCGGTGACCGTTTTCCATGGGGAGGAACTCACCTTTGATCAGCGTAGATCTACTCGTCAGGACAGGGGTGACCCTGCTGCCAGCATGATGGCACCTCAGGCACGTGACGACGACCTGAAGGCAATCATGTTGGACATTAAATCAACGGTCACTGGTATCGCTGCGCAACTCGACCAACTTTCTGCACGTCTAGTCTCTATTAAGGCCAGGGTGGACTCTCCCGACAATCGCCTACTCCATGCGGAATCCGGAATCCCGGACATTGAGTACGCTGCTACCCAGGATCGCCAGAAGATGCTTCAGAGGGATAACATTCTGGACGTGATTCGAAGTAAGAATGAAGATTTGGAAGCATGCTCCCGTTGGATCAACCTCTGTATCACGGGCGTGCCAGAATCCACCAATATCTCCCGCATGGAGGATTTCGTTGAACAGCTGGTCCGGGAACTGTTTGGGGACATTCTTTCTCCAGTCTTCATTGTGGAATGTGTCCACCGCTCTCTTGATCCCCACCCTGGCCCGGGGCTTCCTCCTCGCCCTAACATTGCTAAAATATTAAATTTTAGACATCGAGACGCGATCCTCCGTGCAGCACGCCACCGGGGGAAAAACACTCATCAAGGAAACTCGCTCTCCTTTTTCCCCAGACTATACTCGGGCAGTTCAGGCCGCTCAACTTGAATTCCTCCCAGCAAAGCGGATCCTCCAAAAACATGAAGTTACTTATTCTCTGGCCTACCCGGCAAAGCTGAGAGTCTGGCAGGGCACCAAGACTCTCATGTTCCCTGACCCGAGAGATGCACTTAGATTTGCTAAGAAACTTGATAAATCTTCACGCCAGTCTCCCTCCGGCTCCCAGTTCGCTACTTCTTACAATCTCGGTGACTGAACGGTTTTGACTCATTTGTGAACTCTCTGCTATATGCTTTCTGCTTTCTCAACAGCTTGGCCACCCTGCTTTATTGCTGGGGTGTACTCTAAGCCCTGCCATACCCTCACGGGATAAGTCCCTTTCTTATTGTTGTTTTCCTTCTTCCCAGTTGTTGGTCCCTTGGGTGGGTTGGGGCGGTATCTCAGCCTGATTGGGGGGTTGAAGTTGGTGTGCGGGTGGCGGGTTCTTTGGGATTGATTTTTTGGGTGGCAAAGGTGGGTGGTTTGGTGGGGAGTAGAAGGGGGGCTTGCACCAGTATTGCCTGTATTTTGTCTGCTCTTATTCTGGCAGATTCTTGACCGCCGAAGGTTCTTTGGTGTGGGTGGGGTCAGGTTGGGGATTCTGGGAGTTTGCCCTGCGTTTCTTTGAGGGTTGGGATGTTGTTGTTATGTATTTATTTGTCTTTTATACTCAGAATGCATCACTTCATCGCTATGAATGTTTCTTTCCGCAGCACAATTGTGCATGACTTAATCCTTTGTTTGAATGGCACTGCTTCCTTCCCTCTTATCCCCTCTCTGTTATTTGCGCCTTTGAAGGTCTCCCCTGTGTCTGGGCCTTCTCATGCTGCTGGCCCCCAATCCGTCCAACCATTTTCTAAGGGCGTCCATCCTGCTTCCCTCTCGGTTGACACTTTTATGCTGCAGCACACCAACCGGTTTTATCCAATGCCTGCTCCTCTCGCGCCTCATTTCACCTAGATACAGTACCACAGGACTGACACCATTTGTTGGACCGGGAACATCCGTGGTCTTAACGATCACCGAAAAGCCAGGCTGATGCATTCTCACCTGCAGCGACACAGAGTAGACATTTGTCTCTTGCAGGAGTCCCACCTTCTGCTTGAGACCTCCTCCAGACTTCAATCGCCTTATTGGGGTGAATCACATTCATCGTATTATTCCTCTTACGCAAGGGGTGTTCCATTCTGATACGCATGGGTCTCCCCTGGAACACTAATCAGGTACTTGTGGATCCTGATGGACGATACGTGAATATACATGGCTCCTTGTTGTCCCAACCCATGACGATAGCTGCAGTGTACGGCCCTAATTTTGCCGGTCCCAACCTTTTTACCCATATATGGCACCCTATTTCTTCCCTGGGCCCGTCGGCCCTTCTTTGTGGGGGGATTTTAATGTTACCCTTTCGGCTGCCTTGGACCGATCTTGCTCACACTCTTCCCTTCCTCGCGCTACCGCTTTGCTCCAGTCCATTCTTACGGACAACTCTTTCTATGATGCCTGGCGTCATATATGGCCCGATGCCCGTGAGGGAGCCTGCGTTACTGGCCCTCGGGGCTGCTGGTCACGCATTGATTTATGGATCACCTCACCGGATGTCCTTATTTGACTTTCTTATGCTACTCATTTGGCGTGCACCTTCTCGGATCATGCTCCAGTTCAAATTTGTCTTAGTCTCCCTCACTCTCCACAGCGTGCATTTACATGGCGGCTCCCTCCGAATGCTCTCCGCGATACCGTCTTTTGCGACGAGATCCAAGCAACGATCACCAACTATTTCGATTTAAATGTCGGCTCTGTGGATTCTGCTTCCACCCTGTGGGAAGGCTTTAAAACAGTAATACGGGGCGAGTGTATCTCCAAACAGGCCGGCGTCCTTCGTTCAATCCGTACCACACTGGATAAGCCTGAATCTGAAATTAGGGCTCCGGATGTCGCGCTTGTAAGGGAAAAGCATACCAAATTTACTGAAGAGGCCGACGGGGAACTTGCCCTCCTGGGTAGAGAAGCCAGAGCCCATCGCTTTGGGGAAGGCGATCGGCCTGGGAAGACCTTGGCCAACCTTCTACACCCCTGTGCTGCGTCCCTCCAAGATGGTGGCCCCACAAGAACCACCTCTCCTGTGGAAATGAAGGCTTGTTTCACAGACTATTACTCGCAACTTTACAATGCCCCCCCTTCCTCCCCGCGTGAGGCCTTTGAACAATATTTCTAAACCATCGCAGTGGTCTGGCTGGATGATTATCACCGGAAATTCCTAGACGAGTCCTTTACCAAGGAGGAGATTCTTGCCGCCATTAACCCCCTACCTAGTGATAGGGCCCCCAGACTGGATGGTCTTCCAGCTGCTTTCTATATGCTTCCGACAACGGCCTCTTCCCTCAGTCCCTCCGTGAGGCAATGATAACGCTACTACTCAAGCCGGACAAACCGTCCGACTGCCGAGATTAATACCGCCCCCTCTCCCTCATTAATATTGACAAAAACATTTTTGCAAAATTGGTGGCTTCTCCCCTTCATGCCCCTCATTGCTCTCCCGGATCAGTCCGGTTTCATCCCTGGCCAGGCCACCTCGCATAAAATCAGGACCATTTTTGCATTTCTTCCTCTAATCAACCCTAGTCTCCCCCTGTTGCCGCCTTCCTCGATGCCACTAAGGCGTTCGATACGCTTAAATGGCTCTTTCTATTTTTTCTTCTACCCCACCTTGGATTTAGTAATATGATCATACTAAAGATATCCCTTCTCTATACTCGCCCCTCTGCTCGTCTTCGAATCAACGGTCAGATATCGGATCCTATCTTGATCAAACGCGGAACTCAGCAGGGATGCCCTCAATCCCCTATGCTCTTCGCCATTGCAATGGAGGCTCTCGCGGCAAGACTCCGGCAGCATCATACTCAGCGGGTAGAGGTTTTTTGGCCCTTCTCTCATGGTCTCTATGTATGCTCACGACATCACATTATACGTTCACCACCCCAAGACAATCTCAGCCCTCTTGTGCGCAAGATAATACGTTTCGGTGGATTGTCCGGCATACAGGTGAACTGGAGCAAGTCGGTGTTGTTCCCTCCTTACGGATGCCACCAAGCCATTTACACCGGATTTTCCATTCTTTTGGGCCTCTGGTCCCACCCGCTACCTAGGTATCTGGCTGAGTAGAGACTTGGATGACCTCTGGAGGGCCAACTTTGGGCGTGCAGTGGACTGGCTTGAGTCTAAAATTCCGCATTGGAATCAGCTCCCACTGTCCCTTGCTATCCTCATAGCCATTGCCAAGATGGTGGTTCTCCCGAAATTTCTTTACCTCTTTTTAAATATCCCCATTCTCCTGACCGTCCATTTCATTCGTAAACTTCGCTCCCTGATCATCTCTCTAGTCTGGGCCGGCAAGTATCCCAGGATTGCGCCAATATCCTACTCTCCCCATGTCGGTAGGAGATATGGGCGATCCTAATTTTAAGCTTTACGCCTTAAGTGCCCAAGCCAGCTACCTGCATTTCTGGATTCACCCCTCGCCCTATCAAGCACACATGGCTGTGGAGACTGACATCGCACCTCCCTGGCCACTGACTACTGCCCTGTTTGCCCCGGCGAGTCGCCCGCGTGCGGAAGTGGACACAGTCAAAACCCTGCGCTGGGCCTGGTCTGGACTGGTCCAACTCTTCAATGCCCTGTTGTTATCAGCTTAAAACCATGCCGATTGTACAACACCCTGCTTTACCCCCTCTCCAACCAACTGGTATGCCTAAACATGCCTCCCGCTTGGGTCTGACGACATTGGCGGATCTTTACCCAGGTGACCCCTTCTATTCTCTTTCCACCTCCTCCGGTCCGTTGGACACTTTACTCTTTAATCAGTTATCAGGGAGCTACATCCAACGTTCCCCCTGCCTCCACCTTCGATGCCTGCTCTTGATTTTATATATACATCTTCAACTCCTCATAAATTAGTCACTAAATTATACGCCCTTACGTTATCATCCGCCTCCATCTCCACGGATCGCGCACACATGGCATGGGACAAGGACTTGTGCATGGATATCGCCCAGGCCGACTGGCTTTACTGCTGTAATCAGGCGAAGAAATTGTCTTCCAACTACCAGCTTCGTCTTATCCATTTCAAATATTTGCATAGACTATATCGCACTCCTGCTCAGCTCCACAAACTGGGACTCATAACTAACGATCGTTGCATGCGTTGCCCAGCCCCTGCTGCGGATTTAGCTCATCTAGCGTGGTTGTGCCCTAAGGTGTCAGATTTTTGGCTGACGGTATGCTCTGCTATCTCCAAGATTACCTCTGCATCGGTACAGCCCAACCCACCGCTGTGTCTGCTAGGCTTTGTTAAATGTTGCCTGGATGCTTCTCGCCACCTGATCGCAATGCTGCTTGTCCTGGCTAGGCGTAGGGTGCCCATGTGCTGGGGTCGCAGACCAGATACCCCAGTTCGCTTACTGGCTTGAAGAGGCCTTGAGATGTCAGATCTTGCTTTCTGAATTTTGGGACTTACTTCCTGCACGATCTCGCCCAATTGACATATGGGGGCCCTTGGGGACATATCTTCATTCCCGTCCTCATTTGAGCCATGCTGCCTCTCCCGCGTGTCCAGTCGGCACTCCGCCCGCGGCGGCCGCTGTTCAATAACTGACCCCCTATCTCCCCCCTGCCTTCTCTTATTTATTTATTATTTAAACTTATAACGCGCGACAGCTACCCGCAGTGGGTTTCCCGGCGCAAGCGATAGACTTAAGGAGAAAACAGACCTATCGGGCAGCACCATGGATCAGACTAAGGCGGCATGAAGATCATTGGAAAAGTAGAGTTTTCAGTTTTTTTCTAAAGATGGAAGATTGGTTTCAGTTTTCAGAGAGGAGGGTAACGCGTTCCAGTATTTAGGACCTAAATAAGAAAAGGTCCGTCCCCCCATCCTTACAAGCTTGAATCGAGGAACAACAAAGTCGCAGTTGGCCGAAGATCTAAGTGTGCGACTAGGCTTGTAAGGTTGGACCAGATTTTGTAAGTATTTTGGGGCCGAGCCCTGCTTAATTTTGGAAAGATAGCATATGGCTTTGAATTTGATGCGGCTGGGGATCCTGAGCCAATGTAGGTCACGCAGAGCCTGTGTGGCCGATAATCTCCTCGGAATATTACAGAGAAGTTGGGCTGCCGTGTTCTGAACTACCTGACTTTTGTTAACGGTAGCCGCATCGGCGCCAAGATAGAGGACATTTCCGTAGTCCAGGCGAGATGTTACTAACGCCTGGACAACGGTTCTCCTGGTAACAAGAGGCAGCATCCAGAGAATTTTCTGGAGCCATCGCAAGGTGGCAAAGCAGGTGGCGGCCACCTTTGTGGCCTGCTGTCTCATGGAGAGTTTGTCGTCTATAAGAAAGCCGAGGTTGCGGACCACTGAAAATGGCTGAGGAAGGGGGGGGGTCCCATCTCACAAGGCCAATGTTGGGGGCCCCATAGCTCTTTATGCTTCCCTAAGATAAGAATCTCGGTTTTGTCACCGTTTAATTAGAGTAGATGCCTATGCATCCACTCAGCTATACGTGACAATCCGATTTTCAGAGCTGGTATATTGCTGCTCTCACTGCTGGAAAGGGAGAAAACAATTTGGGTGTCATCGGCGTATGAAAAAATAGTCAGCCCAGCGCCCTCCGCAATGGAGGCCAGGGGTCTCACATAGATGTTAAACAGTAGAGGGCTGAGTATGTTCTTGTTGTGTTGGCCCCTATCCGTACAGTAGTGCCCCTATCGCCTTTAGCAAATGTGCTATTTACGGTGCCATAGTTGAGCCTCACGGAACTCGACTCTTGCATGACGGTATTATAATTACATCTATGATATTCGGCTTAAAACTTACTGTGTATGATGCTTCGACTTGATGCAAACTGTATTTTGGTCATATTGAATTTGACAAAGTTTATGAAAAAGCAACAAAAAAAAACTAGTCCTAGGGCACAGTCCCTAGGCCACCCTGTCAAGGGAAGGCCAGCACCTCCCCAAGCCCTTTGTCCTTGGAGCAATCCATATCTCTCCACCAGGAAGCCAATCAGCAGTCGGGTGAAAATTCAGTACTTGCAGAAAGGCGTCTAAAGGATTCAGGCAGGAAAATCGTAAAGTTTTTTTAAAGTACCTGTTGCTTAATAGTTCGACATAATTATATTTTAACATGAACTTGGATTTTAAATTACTATAAAAATGATTTCTTAAAATATGTTCCTAGTTGTTACCGATCTGAATTTAGCATTCATTCAAAGAAACAATGTAGCCCAGTGTTTTCTATGGAAGCATCCAGCCTTGCAACAGTTAAAATGGCTTTTGGGGATATGTCACTGTAATGTCATGATCAGCATTAACATTTACATGTCCAACATTTAAATATCACATATCCTCCCTTTATATGCAATAAGGCCTATTAAGGGTTGACTTATTAGCATTTAAAAGGAAGGTTGAAGCCTCTCAAAAGGGGTTATTTTGACGGATCGAATTTTCAGTTTAAAACTACCATGGGCATGTTACCTGCTTGCAGCTACCATGCTGCGCAGGACAGTAGTCTGTCACACGCAACCCGCATATGTTCACAACTGGGTTCATGTGTTACCAGCCCAATGCTCGTTACACTAGCTGCGCTGTAGCAGTCTTCTCTTAAAAGTTGGACACTGGCAATAAACACAATCCTATTACCACGAGTGACCCTCTCTGACAGTAAAGGTCCAAAAAAGGGGTGATCAAAAGCAAATGAATCCTGATGGACTAAATGGGCGGACCCTATTTGCAATTTAATGCCAGCCATCACATTCCTGTTTCCACCTGGTTCTCTACAGGCCTGCACTGATGGGAGAAAAAGAAGTGTTGATGGGCTTCACTAACAAAGCTACTGTCGGCACAATGGCAGCGGCAGAGAGCGTGGCTTTGGGCAGGGAGGGGGGGATGGAAGACACTGAGGGTGGGCCAGGTGGAGGATGTATACGGAGGGTGATGGAATGCGTGGCAGGAGACCAGGCAAATGTTATGTATCACTAGATGTCAGAGTTATCTGTGATTTCATGTTGTTTTGTTTAAATAGAGCTTATTGTCGCCTGGGATTTCATTACGGGTAGAAGTAGATGTTGCTTGCTGATAGGTGGCTAGGGAAACACAACACTCGATCTAATGTGAGTCGTAGAGAAGTAGGCTGTCCGAGTCACTGGGATTGGCTGGTAAAGGAAGGACACGTTCTAGGACAGGACAGGACTGCGTCGGATTTCACACCACTAGTAAATGCTCTATGAAGCCCCCTGGTCCTCTCATTGTTACCCAAACACTGAACTACAAGGGTACCAATTAATGACAGAATGTCCTAGATATGGCAACATGTGATATAGGAAATCATTGGTTTTATATCAGTAACATTCTAAATTTGTAGATGCAACAGCTATAAATAAAAAAGGTTCTGTAAATTTGTTTTTGTGAGTGACCAATTCTGTACCCTTTGTCTGCAGGTGTAAGAAATTTGGCGTGCCTATTGAGAAGATTTATAACAAGACACAACGGGACAAGTTTGCCTGGGCAATTGACATGACTGATGAAAACTTTGAATTCTGAGAATTGTCTGCCTAACCTGAGGATATGTGGAATTTACAGCACTCTTGTTATATCTTTAAAATAATGCCAAGAAAACGATAATGGGAGGTTAATATAGCCACATCTACATTCAGCCATGTCCTCTCGCTTGAATGAGTGCGACTGAACTTGTGATGTGTAAATATCGACTGCTATGCCAGCCAGGCAGGTTGAATATTGTTTGCCTAAAAATGTACATTCCACTTTAACGTTGGACTTGCTGGCATTCAGTTCTCAAAAATCATGTCCTGTATCAAGTGTGGAGGAAAGTTTCAGAGGTTGGTGCGACAGAAAAAGAATCATGCCATTGATTTTGAAATATTTGTTTTGGCACTTTGTCTACTGTTACCTGTTAAAATGCACTTAAGTGAAAACTAAAGAGCATAAACTGATTTGTGTGTTTCCCAATTTCTCGACAGTGCCAAACTTTAACAGTTAAAACGCGATGAAAATAATGCAAGCTGCATTCCACTAATGTATGGTAGCTGGTGAGAGGGCATGCGGATATCCATATGTAAAGGAGATGGTTTATGACCACCTAGGACCTATCTTAACACCTTAACGTTTCTTGGAATGATAGTCTTTATTTTCTTGCTTTCTCGTTTGTCTGTTAGGTTGATTGAAGAAATCCAGTCAGTATTGAATTCAGGCTTCTGATTCTAAACAAAAAATGTAGTTCATTGCTGCAAGACGCACACCTCCTTATTTAGTCCCTTATTTTGACACTCTGCTGCAGTGCTTCTCGTGTCACAACTTTTGACCTCTTGCTTGCACAGAGTTAATTGCCCTTGTTTAGCGCCCCTCAGTTTCCCAAGAACCAAACTACTTTTGTTTATTGCCGTTGAAAAAGCACATTTGCTTTTGCCTCGATGTACTGTATCTTAAATATTTGTATTTTACTTCAAAGGGGGGAGATCAAATCTTGGATTTGTACGGAATGTTGTCATTTCTGAGACGCGTTTGGCAAGCCCGCCTTTTCATAGAAGTGCTTTATGCAAACTGTATTGTTGCTGCTATGAACCTCTACAAGTGCCTGAAGGTGCTGTGTCCTCGATATTCTATTTCATGTGTACATTCAGCAAACAATGTTGGCCTGCAACTGTTGATGGTATTGAAGTCTGGGATTAGAATTAAATAATGAAGGTAACTACTTCTTGGTTGTTTGCCTTCTTTGCATCCCCCCTTCCAGTTGAATAAAAAGATCGCTACCAAGGACATGATTGGAAGACGTTTTGTAGGTTTTGTCTTGATGTAAAATATGTACCTATTGCGACTACTCTGGCTCTTCAGTTTAATAAGCTATATTGGGAGAAGCCCAATCAATGTTTGGAAAGCTGCAGCTTTCGAAGAAAAGTGAGGGTGGAGATGTTGGCTGACCTCTGGGGTTACTGCTACATCTTTTAACATTTGAAAAAAATATATTTTTTGTATCTTGACAAATGTTTGCCCTTCAAGCCTAGACAGCACTTACAATTCAGATCAATTATCGCACATCGGAGGCGTTTGTCTGCAGAATCGTAGTGTATCACATTTGGGGTACAGTGGATCAGATTTGGCCATTCACAGATTAAAGCAAACTGTACTATTCAAAGAAAAGTTCCTTTTAAAAATATGTATTTGTACTTAAGGAAGGATTTATTATTTTCATTAAGCAGATTTGTACGGGCCAGTTAATTTATGCCACTTTCCACTCACAGGTGACATGTGAGTACCATGCAAAGTATTGAATCTGCTTACCTAAGTGGAGTGGTGGAGAGAAATTGGAGATCCCTTCATGTATGGGAAGGATTTCTTGGAAAGGAAAGTGAAGCCATCAGTGCATTTATTTGGTCACGATGGATCTTGGTGTATATTATAAATGCTGTAGGAGAGCATCCCAAAACTGCCATGGGCTATATGCAAGCAAAATGTAAAGATAAGGATTTTGGCACAATGCTGCCTAACATCACCCTGCTTTTTGGCATCTGAATATATTCTGCATATGGCTGTCATTGGTCAGAAAATGTGGAGCAAAATATTTAAGTGCAAGTTTTTCATAACTTGTATGTCTTGGAAACGCTGAATATGTGATTTAGGTTGTGAATGTATGGAAGACCAGTATATCATTATGGGACTTTATTTGTAAAATACTAAGGGATACGGATTTCCTCCTCAAGCAATTTCCTACAAAGAAAACAATATAGAATTGCAAGGTGGGAAAAGCTTTGAAAACATCCTTTGACATGGTAATGTGTGATGTCCTAAAACATCTCCTCTCTGCTTCTTCGAACTTAGGCTTGTTTTCCATAAAGGCACAGCAGGTTTCAAAACCTTGTGACTTGGTTGTGTTATCGAGGAATATTCTTTGTGAACGACAACTGCGACACCCTTTTTATGTGAAGCTCATACAAGGACATTTTGGCGTTTTATAATACATGTACTGTAATCTTGTTTGAGGGGAAATCTTTGTGAAATATTCTGTCGTTTTCTTCTGGACCTTACCCTGCGGACCAGTTTGCTCTTTATAACACATATACTGGACGGTCTGCTGTACTCATATGATCTGTTGTGTAAACCTGTGTAACCATAACAATGCGTTCCCTGTATGACTGCAAAGAATTGCAAGCTGCCAATTACAGAAGCATTTGTCGTCATATCGCACTTACCTCTTTTGCTGCAGGGGTGCCACTGTAATGCCACCTCACAAAGCAATAGGTTTCTCATGTGAAATTGCTATTAGACTGTGCTGTTCAAGAGCACCCTTAGAACGTAATTAGAAATAATTAATGATTATGTGGAATAAAAATAATTAAGTATGCACTATGTCTACCCAGAGTTGTGTGAGTATCAGAAGACATTATATAGTACGTTTATTACAAAAGTCCTGATGTTTGTTTTTGTTGTGAGTTCCCAATGTTATCAAACTGCGTGTTGACTTAAAATATTTACTTACATATACCTATTCAAAGAACTTTTCAATAACGTGTAAATATTTTTGTGTACCCTGTTTTGTTACATAGAGTATATTAAGTGTTTACATTGTTTACACAATTAAAATTAATTTGAAGGTCGCTTACTGTTTCTTTAATAAAAGTATGTGAATGCATATCCAAGTTAATCTGAAACTTGTTACTGCTGCATGTTGCAAAGTTAGGAGTCATCTTAATGAATAGTGTGGCTTGCTTTGTGTGAAGCCAACGTGTCAACCGAGATTGATCCTGGCCATGTGTCATATTCTGAGATTTAATATCAAGTAGGGAGTGAGAGGGAAAGACCAGGTTCACCCTCCTAATATTAACAGTAGACAAAAAACTCTTGAGTGGAACAAAAGTCAAGAACCTGGTTGTTAAAACTCGCAACGCTCGTTGGGGTTGGAGTAGGAATGACAGTGTTTTGTGCAATAGAAAGAAAATGATATTTCTTTCTTGAGTCCCCTCACTCACCAGTTTCCCCACGGTGACATGCTTCATCATTGGGGTCATCCCAGTCCTCTACGGGCTGGGGCGTGCTACGACTTGCGAACTACGTAGGAGCACTTTATTTGTGATGGACTATGTGTGGTGCATGTGATGTTGTGAGAGCGGAGTGGTAAGTGTCAGTGGGATTAAAAATACCTGCCAAGTGAGCTATAAATAATTTATTCTGGCTCCTGGGTGGTATATTAAAAGTGGGGTAGCGAAATAGGGATCTTACTTTCAATGGGTAAGGTATGCCTAATCACTTATGCCAACATGTTTCGAGATACCCCTATCTCTTCCTCGGGGCTACACAGGGGCCAGCCTTGTGTACGCCACTCCTAAACCGTGCTATAATTAAGGAAAAAAGTGAAAATGAGTACAGGATAGCGGGGTAATGTCACCTACGAGCGGTCCGGAGGAACACTCGTAGGTGACATTACCCCGCTATCCTGTACTACAAATTTGGGCAGGACAAGAACGATCCTCCGCTGACCATGGGGCACAGTTAGGTCCCTTATTAATGTACAACGTGACCATTTGGACGTATGTACTAATGCATGCTTTATTCCAGCAGCATTAATTCTATCATTTTCACTTTTTTCCTTAATCCTCCTACGGGGATGGTATTGCTGGGGTATCTATTCTGAGGTGAGTAATCTACATCTAACAGTCACTCTCAGATGAACAAGTTACTTACTTTTGGTAAGATGTGCCTGTAAGAGACATGCTAGTTATAGATTCCTTACAGCCCCACCCATCTTCCCCGCTCCGCAAACTGACTTCTGGGGATAGGGACTCCCTTAAAGGGCCCTAGTTGTGGCACACCAGTGGTCAGTGTCTTGCATGGCTCTGCGCTTCTGGTGTTGAAAGTCATGTCCGAGCTGACAGCGTGCAGGGGCAGCGTCTAAGTAGATTCCGCAATGTCGTACCAGCTACCAGGATGACAGACACGAACGACGCGCGGGGGGACTGCTGATTTTTTTTTACTCGGATCCAGTTTTACACCTGGGGGAAATTCTAAGTGAGGAATCTATAACTAGCATATGTCCCTACAGATACATCGGTACCGAAGGTAAGTATCTTGTTCTCCAAGGTAGGTGAATAGTGAGTGCTTAAAGAAGTGCTTGTGAATAAGTGAGGAGGTAATGGAATATGATACACATATTAACAATAAAATAGTCTGACTCCTGTCTGATTATAATTTACAATTGTTTTACACATTTTTCACAGTTTGAAGATACAGTGCGACAGTTCCATGCTATCCTTTAATGGGAAACAATGGCAATAAAGGCCAAAAGTATTAAGATTGTCGACGTTTCTACCCCAATATAGTGGAAGGTCAGTTAAACCTTGGTGTAGAGTCTTCATCAGGGCAAATGGGAGCAACCTGAATACCACTGTTCAATGGGGTAATTCTAATGTGAGCTAGCTGGCTCTTTATCTGAGAAAGATGCTATGGCTCCTTCTATGGTCTGATCATATCCAATGCGTTGTTGTCTGGCTTCATATAGTGAGAAAATTAAATTCCCTCATTAATTCAGTGATTTTATTTAAGAGTTTTATATAGCCCTGGTCCGACCCGAAAGTATCAGAGCACTTTACAACGTTTATCATGAAGCAATCAAACACAAAAAATATCAATGTTAAACAAGTCGATTCATGGCAAATCCAGTTTAGAGAGTAGGGGCAAAGGGGCGAGACAAGAGGTAGGTGATGTAGAAGCCTTCTTATCGAAGTGACTATATACTGCAGTGGGCAAGGTTCTACGTTACGCTGCAGTTATCAATTCAGAAAAGTTCAGTTGAGGAAGAGGTCTTTGAGCTGGCTTTTGAATTTTAAAAAGGAAGGGTTCGTCCTAATATGGACTGGGATGGAGTTCCAAATTTTGGGCGCATTTCCGAAGAAGGAGCATGATAAGGTTTTTGTTTGTGAGTTTTCAGAGGAATGAGAAGTAGAGTATTAGTACTCCTAAGGTTCCTTGTTTGAGTTTGGAGGCCAGGTAGGCAGGTTTAGCAGTGTGCAGAGCTTTGTGTTTGAGCCGGGCAGTTCTGAAGTTGGCACGCATTTCGATAGGGAGCCGTTTTAGCTCTCTGAGAACGGGAGATGTGTTCTTATTTCTTTACTCCTGTGACCATGCCAGCTGCTGCATTTAGGGTTGATCTGAGGGGAACTAAGTGGGATTTTGCTGCGCCTGTGAGGGTTGCGTTCCCGTAATCTAATCAGGAGAAAACCAGGAATTGAGTAGCCTGTCTGAGGTCATTGGGAGGGATGAAGGGTTTTATTTTGTTGAGTAGTTTTAGGCTGCGGAAAGAGCTCTTGGTACTGTTCTTGATATGTTTGACCATGTCTAAGTTTGGGTCCAGAGTGAGCCCCAGTGATTTTACGGAGTCGGCTGGGGTGAGGCTGCCGTTGAGAGCATCAACGGTTTTTGGTAATTCATTGATCTGGGGGGTCGGCTCTTTGTTGGATATGAGAAGGATTTCTGTCTTAGTTGAGTTTCAGGTGGTTGAGAGATAGCAGTGTCGGATTTCTCTTAGAGTGATGTTTAGTCTCTGAATGTCACCAATGGAGGACGTTTTTGGGTAGATATGGGTATTCGGCCGCATATATGTGGAAGGGGATGTTGACCTTTTTTAGTATGGTGGTGAGGGGCTCCATGTAGATGTTGAACAGTGATGGGGGAGAGAACTGATTCTTGAGGGACACCCCTGCTTATGTGTAGTAGGTCAGACGTGCAGTTTTAATTTTTATTTTTTGGATGCGGTTCTGCAAAAAGGAGATAAACCAATGCAGGACCACATCTTCTGCTCCGAACCTTTCTCGAAGTACATTGATGAGCAGTTTGTGGTCAACCGGGTCGAAGTCTGCAGATAGTTCCAGGAGTATGAGTAGACCGCATCGGTCCGTGTATAGTAATTTGTAGATATCATCTATGACATTCAGGATCGCTGACCCTGCGCTGCAGCCTTTTCTGAAGCCCGGTTGGTAAGGGTCTAGAAGGTTGTTACTGTCAATGGGTTGGGTAAGTTGCAGGAGAAGACATCTTTCCAGGATTTTGGCTAAGAAAGGGAGATTGGAGACAGGCCTTAAGTTATTGAGATTGTTTGGGTCAGAGCCCGGTTTTTTCAGTAATGGCATGACTTGTTCCATTTTGAGACAGTCTGGCATGATCCCGGTTCTCAGGGAGCTATTTATAATCTTGATCCAGAGCGGGGCTAGGGTGAGTTTGAGCTTCTTAGCCAGTTGGGCAGTGATAGGATCCGAGAAGTGTGACGAGGGTTTGGAACTGGTAATCATTTTAATGATCTCTGCTTCGGAGATGGGATTGAAAGATTTCCAGTTGTTAGGGGGATGTCTGAGTGGGTTGTTATCTTCTTTGCAGCAGGACAAGCTTTCGCTGGATGGCCGGCAGTTGTCATCCAGGGAGAGCTCAATCTTGGTGATGTTATCATTAAAGAAATTGGCAACGTTATCACATTGGTCTTTGGAAGCAAGCACTGAGGATGAGGGGGCTTGGATGTTTGGTGTCTAATGTGAAGAGTTATTTGGGCCTATTTCTGGCATTGTTTAGTGCATCACAGAATAAGGACGTTTTTTTTCATTCTTTGTGTTTTTTATATTTCCTGCGTTTAGATTTAAGTTGATCAAGGTGGATTGTGGAATGGATGTTCCTCCAGAGTCTTTCTGCAGCTCTTAGTTGTCTTCTTTCAGAGCTTAGGTCTGTGTTGAACCAAGTTCTCGAGTACTCCATACTTCGAAATATTCAGAGTAACAACAATGTAACACTAGAAGCGTCTCATCTGACCCCCTTAGGCCCCTCACAGGCTCCTTACTGACTCTGGTGCGGACTTCTGTGCTGGTACAAATTTAGAGGAGGATCCCGTGCTGGTTCCAATGTCTGACCCTGAACCAAATTCAGGACGATCCCAGCTGATGTTGCATTACAAAATTAGTATAACGCAACCAATCACCGTACAGCTGAATTCTAATCCTATGCCCATACTAGAGCTCACGCACCATCAGAGGTACCAATATCTTTTAAGCTAAGTTTGCCCCCACGAAGAGATGACAGGTGGGGACAATTTACCTCCTCAATATGATGTTGCCAATTTTTACAAGGACTTGCAAGAGGCCAGTGAGCTTGACACTTCCCTTGATACAGGGCTGGACTTGCCATTTGGACCTACAACTGCCCTTTATTGAGGTTAGGACAATGTCCTTATAGAAATTGTGCATTCTGGCCTAGCTGCATCGGAACCCTGGCTCCTGTTCAATGAGGGACATCAGTGACCTCTTAATAGACACATTGTCAAAGCCCTGTTTGCGCCCACTAGTGAATAGACATGTAGCACAGGTCAAAACCTAGTGACCATGATTTTCTCAATATAAAATGTACTCCTGAGAGTCTAGTTGTTCAGGCTTCAACCTGCAAAGTCTCCAACTCCCCTGTATAGGGAGTCTAAGAAGATTGATCCATTTGGAAATGTAATGTTCTCTTTGGCTTGTTTAGCATTGAAGTCAATGTAGTTGGTTTGTTGGGCTGTCTGGGATGCCAGCAAGATGGTGCCAGAAAAACTTAGAGCTTCATTGGCTTAAACCATTCAGGATGGTCAAGATGCAGCAAAATAAATGAGACATGCTGGCCTTGATAATACAGATTGTATGGGAAGGGCAGTTGGCACTAGTATGGGGCCCTGCTACCCTCTGGGAACACACTCCACAAGTTTCTCTGAAGACATAGAGGAGTCACTCATTGGTATGCCATTCAAGGGCTAATAGGCTTCAAACGGAGTGTTTGGGAACTCCTGGTGCTCACTTATGTGTCTCACAAAATTTCAGTATTAACCTAAATCTGTAGTGCAGTGCTCAAAGGGAAGATGTTCACACTATGCCCTCAGAACACCTGAAGGCTTATGATACAACAGGAAAAAGTCCTTATGGCCACGCAATTTTAACAGAGTGCTATGAAAATATTTCACAAATTTCAAAGTTCAGGGATGTTATTTTTTGATAATCAACTTTATTGGGTATTTTACAACAGATAGAAATCAATGGGTGCAGCGCATTCAATATATATTGCAGAGTACTATCAGCAGTTCGCGTAGGTCTGGTCATCCGTCTCCAGTCCGTATATAAACTCATAGGAACAGAGATAAGGGCATGATGCGTACAGTACAGCTCCAATCACGATGGCAGTAAATTAAACCATTTCCCCCAAATCCTATAGAACAGATCCGTTGCCCCTCTGGCTTCAAAGAGGGCCTCCTCCTGGGTCCCGCACCAATCAACCCCCCTCCTCCATCTCCCCACAGTAGGAGGCGCAGCTCGGGACCAGTACCTTGCTATGTCCCTTTTGGCCACCGCTATCGCCGTCCCCAGCAGACGTTTGTCCGCCCTGGATCCATCCAGACCGTCAAAGACCCCCAACAGCAGTCGCAATGGCTCATGGGAAACCTCCCAGCCCAGTGCTTGCGTGAGCTCACATTCCACTCCCCTCCAAAACGTTGCCAGCCCAGGGCAGAGCCACACCATGTGGTAGAAATCCGTGGGTGCAAATCTGCACCGTGCACAATCCGGGAGGGGTCGCAGGCGGGCGCGGAAGAGACGCTCAGGGGAGAGGTAGGCCGCATGCAGGTAGTAAATCTGGACCAGGCGTAGTTTAGCAGATGTGGTCAGGGTTCTGGGCGCCATAAGGGCATCCCTCCAGTCTGCCTCCTCCAGGGGCCCCACCCATCTCCCCCAGCGAGCGCACAGTGTGTCGCAGGGCTGTTGTTGACTAGGGATCGATAGATGCAGGACACCCCTCCCTTCCCCAAGTTTCCCATCATCACCTGGGCCTCTAGCGGACTGAATTCCGGGAGGGGGACTTGCAGTGGGAGATGTGTCTGGAGCGCGTGACGCAGCTGTAGATACCGAAAGTGCGGAGTATGGGAAAGGGCATGGTTCCGCTGTAGGTCCGCGACCCACACGTCCCCCAGAACCGAGACGCCAACCAGATCCCAGCGACGGAATCCATCCAAGGCCGCCACTTCTTGGAGCCAGGTGCCATGCCATAACGGCGTTTGTCTAGTGAGTTTGCGGTCCCAGCCTGTGTAGCGCAGAGCTGCCCTCCAAGCCATGAACACCGTTCTAGTGATGGGTGCCATAGATTGCGGCACAGGGCTGCCATACAGAAGGGCCTGGATTCAGGGAAAATCTGTCTCGTCGAGTTCCACCCGATACGCAGGGTCGGACCAGCCGCCCGCGTAGCAGTCATGGGCAACGACGAGCTTGGAGGCAATGTAGTAGAGGAAGAGAGGGGGGATTCGAGTGCATGCCAGGGATATACGCAGGCGACCGTTCCCGCACAGAAAGCGGGTCAGAAGTCCGTCTAGCTCGTGGAACCAGGCACGAGGGAGGGGGATGGAAGTGTCCTGCAGGACATAGAGAAAGCGCAGGAGGACAATCAGTTTAAAGAGTGCGCTTCTCCCTAGAGGGTTAAGAGGGAGTGCCTGCCACCTCTTAAAATCAGCCATCGTTCGGGCAACCAAGGGGGCAATAGTCATTGCCCACTCGAGTTCCAGCAGAAGGTTTACCCATATCCCTAAATACTTGACGGAGTGGCGCCTTAAAGGGATGTCCGACTGCCAGTCAAAACAGTCTCTCGATGGGTGTAGTGGGACCAGCGTGGACTTAGCCGCGTTGAGCCGGAGTCCGGAGACTTTCCCGAAGGTCGCGATGGACAGTAACCTCTTGGGGCCCGAGGTCGCCGGGTCCGCTAGGTACAGGACCACATCATCGGCGTAGAGGGCTATTTTATCTATGTGGCTCTCGTTCCAGGTCCACCCTTGGACAAGGGGGTCCTAGCGAATAATCGCTGCCAGGGGCTCCATCACTAGTGCGAATAGAAGGGGTGACAGAGGGCACCCCTGTCGCGTGCCTCCACGGATAGGGAAGGCCTCGGAGAGCACTCCATTATGGCCCGGGGGTTGGCATAGAGAACTCTGATAAGACGGCGGAAGACTGGACCAAATCCCATCGCCTCCAGCACATACTGTAGGTAGTCCCAGTTCACCGTGTCGAAGGCCTTTTCAAAGTCCAGGAAAAGGAGAGCCAGGGTGGGGGAGAGTCAGCCAAATGGAGACGCCGGATGCAGTGGCGAGTGCCCCTATCGGGCATGAACCCACACTGGACTGGGTGGACCAGGTCTGGCAAGAGAGGCTTAAGCCTCTGGGCTACTATAGTGTCGTAGAGTTTGACCTCCGAGTTAATGAGCGAGATCGGGCGGTAGTCCGCGCAGCTTGCGGAGGGTGGATGGGTCTTGGGAATGACCACTATTGTGGCCAGATCGGATTCAGAAGGGAAGGAGCCGGTGTCGGCCACATGATGGAAAAGGGCCAATAGTTGAGGGGCAAGGGTGGCTCGAAAGGCCGCGTAGTATTCTTGCGGGAACCCGTCAGGGCCAGGCGTCTTGCTGGGATGCAGGAGGGGAATAGCCTCGAGCACCTCCTTCAAGGTGAGGGGGCGATCTAGGGCCTCAATGGAGTCCCTCGATAGAGAGGGAAGCAGAGCACCTGTCTCCTCCAGCAGGGAGGTTAGGGAGTCCTCGGCCGGTCGCGGCTCGTAAAGGTTCGTGTAGAAGGGTGCAAAAACGCTCGCTATGGCCTCTGAGGTAATCTGCAAGGAGGCGTCCTGCGCTCGGATCTCCAAAATAATGCGAAGGACTTTGGAGTAGGACACTAGATTGTGGAGGAGCTTGCAATTTTTGTCGCCCCACCTGTAGATCCGCGCCACTGAGGAGCGACAGAGCATCTGGGCCGAGTTCAGTGAGATCTGTCGGATTTCCTCACGGATTAGCGCCAGTTGCCTGGTTGGGTCCGCTCGTTCGGAGAGTGCTTGGTCCGCCTCCATCCGCGCCGCCCGGGACTCCCAACTCTACGAGTCGGGTCAACCGGTCTGCACGTTTGGCATGTACAAACCCCCGCACCACCCCCACGGATCACGGCCTTACCAGCCTCCCAAAGGGTACCGG
This sequence comes from Lissotriton vulgaris, assembly GCF_964263255.1. NCBI lineage: Eukaryota > Metazoa > Chordata > Amphibia > Caudata > Salamandridae > Lissotriton > Lissotriton vulgaris. The sequence goes on along the minus strand of NC_141691.1, from coordinate 1,985,520,234 downwards.
GCGACGGGACCGACCCCTCGTTGGCAGAAAAGTAGTGAGTTAGTTCCTGTTCCAGCTACTCCACCAGCTCGGGGTCCTGGAGGAACAAGGCGTTAAGGCGCCACACCGCCCGCGGACCCGCCGGGGGCGAACCCAGTCGGAGGGAGACAGGAGAGTGGTCAGATAACCCTCGAGGTAGAATAGCCACCCCGGAGACCGAGTGACAATCAGTGGCCGGAAGCAAGAGAAGGTCGATACTGGAAAAGGTATGGTGGGAGGCCGATGACTTCATCAGGGCTAGAACAAAACAAAGCCTTCATTTTACATAGGCCAAATAGATGCCCTCAGCATTAATACTATCACCCTGTGCCATGATACATATGTCCACATTATAACCAATGTGTGACTGTTTGTGGAATCCACTATAGTTATGGATCACATTGCAAAATGTATAGAACAACATATCAAGCCTGGTCTAGTTCACAAATATACATCCACCTAGTTCACTCCAAAGTAAAATCAGGCCATACATGCAGAAAAATAACATCTTCAAAAATTACATGCATTGTCCCTTGTATCACATGCCAGTTGCCCCTCCATCCAAATTAATCCAGTGTAAACTAATCAATATGTCAGAATTTATATCCCAACCAATGTGCACAAACTACACGTCTGTAAACCAAAATAGCACACATTGCTACCGAAACCAAATGTTCGAGGCATATGGGCTGCAGATGGTACATTATGAATAGATCGCCATCTGGTGTTGGGCTCGGATGATTGCACTTTGTTTTTCTCTTGGAGAGTCTTTTGTATCTTGGTGACTCCTCCCTTGGTTGGTAGTGCGCATGGGCATCGGCTCCATCCTTAGATTGTTTTTTTCCGCCATCGGGTTCGGATGAAGATCGAGACGCTCCAGATCAACTTCAGAAGAAAGTGATTTTTCGGCGCGTATTCCCTTTCCAATTCGACGGTATTGTTATCGAACGCGTTCATTTCCATTCCGACGTGTTACAAATTCAAAATAGAAGAGAAAAACTTGGATCTACGTCGAAGAAAAGGAGGCCTTTCTCGACGCAGTCAAGCCCGGAGTCCATGGAAAGGACTCCATTCAAAAAATGTCCAACCTGTGGTGCTAAGTTCCCACACAAGGACCTACACGAGGTGTGCAACCTCTGTCTATCGCCTGAACACGAATCCAGGGACTGCGAAGCCTGCGCAGCATTCTCCTCCAAGCTAACGATTAGAAATCGCCGAGCTCGAAGACACGAGGTTTCCAGAATGCAGGCGGAGGCGATCCCGGAGCTGTTCGGAGACTAACAAATCGAGGAAGAAGAGGACCAGTCGGGGTCGGAAGGGGACCAGTCGGAGGTTGAAGAACTCTTCGAGCAACAAACCGTGAGTGACGACGTCCCCTTACCGAAAAACCGACCCCGTGCGGTAACGACCCCGCCCTCGGGCCCGGTCAAACCGCTGAAAAAAGTTTCCGACGCCCCGCCCTCGGGCCCGGCAACGAAACCGAAACTGAAACCGAAACACTCGGACTCCCACCATGTCGGATCCGAGAAAAGGGCGACATCGACTTCGGCACCGAGGCTACATACAAAGGAGAGCTCGGTATCGAAACATTCCATGTCGAAACATAAATATGATTTATCGCCCAAAAGACACTCAATACCCAGAAAGTCGGAATCGAGCAGACATTCGGTGTCGAAAACAACAAGATCTGACGATCGAAAACAAAAACAGCTCTCGGAACCAGGACCCTCGGTACCGATTCAGGAGCAACAGACAGATCCCAAACAAAAGATCTTGTTTATTGATCCACAAACTGGGAAAGTGGTCACGAAGAAGAGAAAGAGTGAACAGTCAGAAGATAAACCTCTTCCTTCAAAAAAGAGAACAATGGGGACGAATATAACTCCTCCTGCTTCTCCTCGTCCTAGAGTCACACCCTCTTCTCCTATTCCTCACAATAGGCCAAATATTCCTACACCTTCCACACCAAGACCAGCTACACCTCAGTCAGATGTAGACAGTGATCTAGGGGAGGGAGAACCTCAAGGGGATGACGAAACTATCCCAGATGAGGAGGATCCATGGGAAAATTATGATGTAGGGTCAGATGAGGACAACGACCCAGAGCTATATCCCTCAAAGCCTTCACCACCTGATGATAACACAGGTTTTGTGCAGCTCATTAATAGGGCAGCAAAATATCACAAACTAGATATGCATACAGAACCTCAAATAGAGGATTTCTTGTTAGAGACTCTACCTAATGCACAGAGAACATCAGGTACTCTTCCTATGCTGAAGGGTCTTCTTACCCACACAGAGGAAATATTCGAAAACCCAGTGAGAGCCAGAGTGTTAAACCCAAGAATTGATAAAAAATACAAAGCGGCTCCAAAGGACCCAATATTTATTAGAGGGCATGTACCTCTAGACTCGCTGGTGGTCTCAAACGCTCGTAAAAGAGCAAACTCATTATCTACAGGAGAGGCTCCTCCACCAGATAAAGAGTCAAAGTTAATAGATGCATCAGGCAAAAGAGTAGCATCACAGGCAGCGAATAGCTGGCGTATAGCCAATACACAAGCACTACTCGCACGTTACGACAGGGCACATTACGATGAGTTAGAAAAACTTCTCACACATCTCCCAAAAGAACATCAGAAGAAGGCAGACCAATTAATACAGGAAGGTAAAATAATAACCAATACTTCCATTAAGTGTGCATTAGACGCAGCAGACACTGCAGCAAGGTCTATTAACACTAGTGTCATGCTAAGAAGGCACGCATGGCTTAGAATCTCAGGATTCAAACAAGAAGTACAAACAGCCCTACTGAACAAACCATTTGATCAGAAGACATTGTTTGGTTCAAGCACAGACGAGACATTAGAAAAAATGAAGAAAGATACGGAAACGGCTAAGTCAATGGGAGCATTGCAACAGCCAACACACAGAGGTTCCTTTCGTAGATCCACCTATAGAGGGGGCTCAAAGAACACCGGAACGAATCAGCAATCCACATCTTTCACACCAACATCACCCAGAGGTAATTCAAGAGGCAGTTACAGAGGTAACAACAATAAGGGTAGAGGCCGCGGAAATAATAACAACCGCAACGCCTCAACACCAAAACAGTGACTTCATAGAACTCCCCCCAGACCACATAACACCGGTCGGGGGACGTCTATCACAGTTCCTACCTGTCTGGGAGAACATCACGTCAGACAAGTGGGTGAGACAAATTATCCAACATGGTTATTGCCTAGAACTCACAGCTACCCCACCAAACATCCCCCCAAACAGCGTCCAATGAGTCAAGATCATCTGACATTGTTAAGAGAAGAAGTTCTAGCACTTCTACAAAAGCATGCAATAGAGAAGGTCCCAAAAGATCAACAAGGAACAGGAGTATACTCTCTATACTTCCTGATCCCCAAAAAGGACGGGTCCCTAAGACCAATATTAGACCTCAGACCTCTCAATGCTTACATAAATTCGGAGCACTTCCACATGGTCACGCTCCAACAAGTACTCCCTTTACTGAAGAAAGGGGACTTTCTTTCTACACTGGATCTAAAAGACGCTTACTTTCATATCCCAATTCACAAAGCCCACAGAAAATACCTAAGGTTTGTGTTAGAAGGACAACACTATCAGTTCAAAGTCCTTCCGTTCGGTGTCACAACAGCACCGAGAGTTTTCACAAAATGCCTAGCTGTGGTGGCAGCACACCTAAGAAGACAACAAATACATGTCTTCCTATACTTGGACGATTGGCTAATAAAGGCCAAATCAAAGGAAGAATGTCTTCACAACACACAGAAGACAATTCAATTGCTGCACCACCTAGGGTTCACGGTGAACTACAAAAAATCACACCTGCAACCAAACCAGATTCAGCAATACCTGGGGGCTACAGTAGACACAGAAAAGGCAATAGCATACCCCAACCCAATCAGAGCACAGACAATGGTCGGGTTAATACAAAGATTTCAACCACAACACTCACTACCAGCACGAGTGTTTATGCAACTATTAGGCATGATGTCCTCCTGCATACTGCTAATACCACATGCCAGACTACAAATGCGCCCACTACAAGAGTGTCTAGCGACACAGTGGAATCAGGCTCAAGGTCAGATTACAGATCTGGTGTTGGTAAACGACCGGACGTATCGCTCTCTGAAGTGGTGGAACACAGAAAACATTTCCAAGGGACGGTCGTTCCTAGAGCCAATTCCACAAGTAATAATAACAGCGGACGCATAGCTCTCCGGATGGGGAGCGCATATGGACAGATACACAGTACAGGGGAAGTGGAGTGTGCAGCAAAAGAAACTGCACATCAACTACCTAGAACTATTAGCAATATTTCTAGCACTAAAAGCTTTCCAAATGCAAATAACAAGCAAAGCAGTCCTGATCAGAACAGACAACATGACTGCAATGTATTATATTCAAAAACAGGGGGGGACACACTCTCTCCAACTGTCCAGACTAGCACAGGACATATGGAGATGGGCCATTCCTCAAAAGATCTACCTGTTAGCGGAACACCTACCAGGGGTTCAAAATCAAATAGCAGACATCCTAAGCAGACAGTCAGAACAAGTACACGAATGGGAGCTGCACGACCAAATACTACAGCCATTCTTCCAAAAATGGGGGCAACCAGAGATAGATCTGTTTGCCAATCATCAGAACGCAAAATGCAAAGAATTCGCATCCAGGTACCCACACCAAAGGTCCCAGGGCAATGCACTGTGGATAAATTGGTCCAACAAATTTGCTTACGCGTTCCCTCCTCTACCACTAATTCCATTACTGGTTCGGAAACTGCAGCAACACTCAATGACAATGATACTAGTGGCACCCACGTGGGCAAGACAGCCGTGGTTCACCACGCTGCTACAACTCTCACAAGTACCACATCAAAAGCTAAGGTTATTACCCATGCATCTTACACAGAACCATGGAGAAATAATGCACCCAGATCCCAAACAACTGAACCTAGCGATCTGGCTCCTGAGGTCATAGAGTTTGGGTATTTAGATTTACCACCAGAATGCATGGAAATCATTAAACAAGCAAGACGTCCTACCACCAGAGCATGCTATGCAGCAAAATGGAAGAGGTTTGCTATACACTGTAACAGTAAGCACATCAACCCTCTGGACGCATCCACTAAACAAATCATTTGCTATTTATTACACTTACAGCAATGTAACCTAGCATATACCTCTATCAGAGTTCATCTCGCAGCCATAGCGGCGTACCTACAAAACAGGCAACATCTGTCACTGTTTAAAGTACCAGCAATTAAAGCTTTCATGGAAGGACTCAAAAGAGTCATTCCACCAAGAAGACCACCTTCCCCAGTCTGGAATCTTAACATAGTGCTTACCAGACTAATGGGGCCACCCTTTGAACCTATGCATAGGTGCGAAATACAATTCCTCACATGGAAGGTGGCCTTCCTCATAGCTATCACGTCACTTAGAAGAGTAAGTGAACTGCAAACTTTTACGATTCAAGAACCATTTATGCAGCTACACCAAAATAAAGTGGTTCTTAGAACAAACCCAAAATTCTTACCAAAGGTTTTTCAGCATTCCACATCAATCAGTCAGTGGAATTACCGGTTTTCTTTCCAAAACCACAAACAGTAGCTGAAAGAGCCCTACATACACTGGATGTTAGAAGGGCTATATTGTACTATATAGAAAGAACACAAACTTTCAGAAAGACAAAACAGCTATTTGTTGCGTTTTCTCCCACACATAAAGGCAATCCCATCTCCAAAGCGGGCATTGCCAGATGGATTGTAAAATGCATTCAAATATGCTACTTAAAGGCAAAGAGAACATGAACTGTTCCTCCTAGAGCTCACTCTACACGTAAACTAGGAGCATCTATGGCATTTCTGGGAAACATTCCACTAGATGACATATGCAAAGCGGCTACCTGGGTTACACCGCACACCTTCACAAAACACTATTGTGTAGATGTGCACACAACACAACAAGCTAGAGTGGGACAAGCAGTATTAAAAACATTGTTTCAGACAGTTGCAACAGACACGGGCGACCACCGCTAGGGAGAGAACTGCTGTATAGTCTATTCATAATGTACCATCTGCAGCCCATATGCCTCGAACGGAATATGCTACTTACCAGTATGCATCTGTTCTTGGCATAGAGGGCTGCAGAGTGGTACATGCCCTCCCAGCCTCCCTGGAAACCTGTGTCTGTTCCAACATTATCTTATTTAGATACACTTACATGGGCACTCTTATCTGTATTCTACTATACTAATCCATCTAACCCTACTATGGCAAAACAATCTAAGGATGGAGCCGATGCCCATGCGCACTACCAACCAAGGGAGGAGTCACCAAGATACAAAAGACTCTCCAAGAAAAAAAAAAAATCATCCGAGCCCAACACCAGATGGCGATCTATTCATAATGTACCACTCTGCAGCCCTCTATGCCAAGAACAGATGCATACTGGTAAGTAGCATATTCCTTACCAATCCCCCCTTTCCAGCACTTGGTATCAATCGGCTCATACTTCATAAAAGAAAGAGCCATCACAAGTCCGGTCCAAAAGAATATGTGTCAACTTGAGTGTTAGTCAAGTAATAGCTGTGAATAATTTCGAAAGCATATCAAATTGCATCCTTTAAGTGCCGGTACCACTAATCGTAAATCATCACTTAACAACTGTTGTTCACCCATACTTACCAATAAATTCGGCTCTGAGTCACTCAGTATACATGTGGAAGATCGTGGCGAGTACTCTTTGTGCTATAACCATCCTTGGTCGGCTCCATCTTTTCTCCCTATTTATCAGGGTGAACATAGAAAACTGACAATATGCCTTTAACTACAGCGGCTGCCAAGGTAACGCTGTCTCAATCATTCTATTTATACCTCCAACTTAATTATCCTACTGTTGTACTTTTCAGATAAATCTCCCCAATATTTTTAAAGAGTGCAAGGTATGTATATCTGCAACATAAGTAACCCTAAAGATATGTTGTCAGATTAATAACTTTAATTCTTATACCATAATCCGCCTCATCTTTTCTCCCTCTTTAACAGCGTAAATATAAAAATAATGGCCAATACTCCTCCCTCTATGGTGGCTGCCAACACTGTCTCAATTTTTGTATTATACCTCTAGTTTGTGTCTTACACTTGTATTTTGCATATGAGTAAGATATGGGTCAGATTTAAAGTCATAAACCTGATGCCACCTCACAGAAGCGAATTAGCTTTAAACCAGCACTCGGTCAGCACCTCATCCGCAGCCCATACACACTGGTTAGTTGGTGAACACACATTTCACCGTTTGTATTAGTGGAAGTGAAGGAGCTTAAAATCAACACTGTCAATACCTCAGCTGCCAACCATCCAAACTCACAACCACCACATGGTTGGTATAACCCCTCACGCTGCAAATCACAGTGTGCAAGCCTCAAATTAAACCTCCAAATTAGAAAGCAGGCATGATCAAAAATACATCTAATATTACATTGATGGCGTGGCAATGACACATCCGTCACATTATAGAGAAAAATAATTCAGCCCCCCAAAAAGTTCTAATCCACATTTAATCCTCCCTCAACTGTTCTCAATTTCATAATCCACATGGCTTCGCGTCAACGCAAGTTTAATTCTCTATTCCCACCTCGGGGATCCCTAGCCACATGACTGATACAAAAGAATTGGAAACTCCTGCATTGCCCCAGTGCCTCACTGCATGGCATGAACCGTTATAGGGTATTTGATATCTCTCGATTTCAACGATCTCATATATTCACCAACTCTGTCTCAGAGCTCTAATCGTTCTCTGCATAATGTACTTTCATACAAGTATGTACACAACAAACTTAGCACCACAATTAATGTTTGTGTGGATTACAAATTCATCAGCATCCCAATTGCTATGAAAATGCTTTTGTGTTTATATGAATGCCTCAAACGTGCAATTTACATAACAGTATAGGGATTAACAAATTTTCTTCCTTGATGTTGAGCGTAATACTAAGATCTGAAAGAAACACGTTAGTGTTAGATTCCTTACCTTAGAATATCCCCAGGCGTCAGTCTGGATCCGGAAACTTTTGCGTAGCAGTACCCCTGCGCGTCGGTAGGCGTCGTCTGCAGGCGTCCCCTGCGGCTCCGCGTCCGTCGTCGGCGTCGTGCGTCGTGATGACGTCGCTGGAGTATATAGACGCCGCCTCCGCGCGCTGACGTCAGTTCTTCTTTTTTCCGCGCCAGTGGACGCAGATCTGAAGAGCAGTACTCCGGTCTTTTGACCAAGTTTTTCGATAGTTATTTCTCTCTTTGTGCCTGATAGGATGCCTGGGTTCAAGCACTGTGATGACTGTGAGCGCACGATGTCGGTCACAGACCATCACCGCCTCTGTCTCCGGTGTCTGGGCCCCGACCACGACGTGGACTCCTGTGTCGACTGCCGGGCCCTCACCAACAAGGCTAGGCGGGAGCGGTCCCGCAAGCTACTGGAGCTCCGGGTGTCTGCCCCACGTCGGGACCGGGAGCGGTCCCGGTCCGGCCGGAGGTCGAGAGAGCGTTCGAGGGAGCGGTCGCGGAGCCGCGCCGAGCGTTCCGGAAGTCGACACCACTCGTCAGGCTCATCAGGTAAGAAGCACAAGAAGTCGGGGCGTCGTCATCGTACCCCCGACTCCCCCCGACGCTCGCGCGGTGCGGCCGGGGGCTCGGGTGACCCCAACCCCGCGGCTCCGCGAGAGTCGCCGGCGCGGCCTGCCTCATACCCTCCGGTCCCTGGGCACGGCGCGACGCCTGAGGAGATCGAGGCGTTCCTCATGGCCATGAGGGCGCTCGCTTCTCCGACGGGGCCTACGGCGCCTTCGGGCCCAGTGCTACCGTCTGGGGGCCCTGGCGGTTCGGGTGTCCCTGCCTCGGCGCCGTCGGGTGCTCCGGCGCCGCCGACGGCTCCGACCCCGGCGCCGCAAGGGCCTTCGGGATCGGCGCCGGCTGGTCTTCCGGCCTCCCCGGCGCCGTTGCCATCGGGGTTACCCCCGACGCCGCCCCCGCGCGGCGCCGGTTCTCCGGTGCCAGCTCCGGCCGGTGGCGGGGTTCCGGCGCCGGCTCCGGGCGGCGCCGTTCCCCTACCTTCCCCGACGCCGGACGCGGAGCCGGACCGGCGTCGCTCGACGCCGGGCCCGGCGCCGATGGGGCCCATGAACCCCGAGGAGCCGGTCTACATCGTTGACTCCGAATACGGAGAGGATGAAGAGTTCGGTGAAGGTTGGGAGGGGTCCGAGGACCCTCTGTCACGCGAGTGCCAGTATGACCCGGACTGGACAGGTGACTTGGGGGATGCCAGTGGTTTGGACGACTCTCCTAACCCTGGTTTGATCTCTCCTCCAACCGTGGCATCGGTGGAGGGAGCTGCATATTCAGTGATGCTGATGAGGGCTGCCAAGGCCTTACACCTTGAGCTCCCCGTCGCGGCCGTGAGGCCTAACATCCTCACTGAGGTCTTCAAACCGCAGTCATGCCCACAGGAGCCTCTACTGCTGTTTAATGAAGCCTTATCAGACGTTCTGTTGGGCACGTGGTCCAGGCCCGCTTCAGGTGCGCCTGTTGATCGGAACGTGGCCAGGCGCCACCGTCCTTGTCCGGACGACCCCAAGTTCCTGTCTACCCACCCCACTCCTGAGAGTCTGGTGATCCAGGCCTCGACCTCCCAGTCCGCATTCCCGTCGGCCCCGCCCGACCGGGAATCCAAGAGGTATGACCAGTTTGGCAAGAAGGTCTTCTCGTCCATTAGTTTGGGCCTGCGGTCTTGCAACACCGCTTGCCTCTTGGGCCGCTACACCCACTCTGTGTGGGATACGGTCGCGGAACTGCTGCCAGAATGCCCCATGGAGGTGCGGGCAAAACTCGGTCAGGCTGTGGCTGAAGGCCGAGATGCAGCGAAATATTCGATACGGTGTGGTCTTGATACGACCGACTCGCTGGGCAGAGCTATGTCAACGACGGTGGCGATTCGTCGCCACGCCTGGCTGAGATCCGCCAACTTTTCGGCTGATGTCCAGAATACATTGATGGACATGCCGTTCGATGGCTGTCACCTGTTCGGTGACAAGGCGGACCACGCGCTGGAACGCTTCAAGGACTCCAGGGTCACGGCCAAGTCCTTGGGTCTCTCGACCCAGCGTCAGAAAACAGGTTTGTTTCGTCCCTTTCGTGGCCAAGGAAGGGGCGCCCCCACACGTGCTGCCAGCCACGCGCCGCAACAATCCTTTCAACGCGGTGGCGGCCGTGGAAACCGCCGTGGCGGCGGTCGGGGACAACGGCGGGGTCAGACCACACCTCCCCCCGCAGCATCTGCCTCAAAATCCTCCTAATCCGTGCTTTCGGCCCCATGTGACGCCAGTGGGTGGCAGGGTTCGCCATCACCACGCTCACTGGCGCACGATCACTTCGGACAGGTGGGTGCTGCAAATCGTCCGAAGGGGCTACTCCCTCCCCTTCGAGACCACTCCTCCAGCCATGCCACCGCAGAACCACCGTGTGTCGGGGGACCACTTGACAGTTCTGCAGGATGAAATTACGGCCCTCTTGGCCAAGGGGGCCATCGAGCGCGTTCCTGGGCCAGAAGTAGGGCGTGGTTGCTATTCCCACTACTTCCTGGTACCCAAGAAGGACAAGGGGGGCCTACGTCCTATCTTGGATCTAAGGAACGTCAACGGCTTCCTCCGGAAGGAGAAGTTCAAGATGTTGACGTTAGCTCAGGTCTTGGCTGCTCTAGACCCACAAGACTGGATGGTAGCGTTGGACTTGCAGGATGCCTATTTTCACATCCCCGTCCTGCGTGCCCACCGGCGTTACCTGCGGTTCACGGTAGGCCAGGAGCATTTTCAGTTTATCGTGCTTCCCTTCGGCCTTACCAGCGCCCCACGGGTGTTCACAAAGGTGATGGCGGTGGTCGCAGCCCATCTGCGCAGGTTGGGGGTTTCAGTCTTCCCCTACCTAGACGACTGGTTGTTGAAGGCGGGCTCGTCCCAGACAGTCGTTCACCACCTTCAGATGACGGCAGACCTCTTGCACGACCTGGGGTTCTCCATCAATGTGCCGAAATCACACCTGTGTCCCTCTCAGAAGCTCCTCTTCATCGGAGCGGTTCTGGACTCTGCGCAGTTTCGGGTTTATCCTCCGGAACGGCGGGTCCGGGATATTCAGGCTTTGATTCCCATCTTTCAGCCGCTATCCCGGGTTTCGGTCAGGTTGACGCTGCGGCTGCTGGGTCTGATGGCTTCCTGCATCCTTCTGGTGCATCACGCCCGGTGGCGGATGCGGGCTCTGCAGTGGGACCTGAAGTTTCAGTGGGCCCAGCATCAGGGCAACTTGTCCGACCACGTCTTGATCTCGGAGGGCACTGCGAGACAACTGCAGTGGTGGCTTACGGACCGCGATTGGGTCAGAGGCAGATCCCTCTCCCTTCCCCAACCGGAGCACGTTGTCGTGACGGACGCGTCACTCCAGGGCTGGGTTGGCCACTTGGGAGAGGCAGAGATCAGAGGCATCTGGTCTCCGGCGGAGTCCCGGCTCCATATCAACCTGTTGGAGCTGCGGGCGATTCGTCTGGCACTGAAGGCATTCCTCCCCTTTGTCAACGGGAGTGTAGTGCAGGTGTTCACCGACAACACCACCGCCATGTGGTACTGCAACAAACAGGGCGGAGTGGGGTCGTGGACCCTTTGCCAGGAGGCTCTGCGCCTCTGGCAATGGCTGGAACGTCAGGGCGTGACTCTGACGGTTCAACACCTGGCACGTTCCCTGAACGCCAGGGCGGACGAACTCAGCCGTCGGTGCTCGATGGATCACGAATGGCGTCTGAACTCGGATGTGGCGCAAGGCATCTTTCTGCAATGGGGAGAGCCTTGGTTAGATCTATTCGCCACAGAAGAGAACGCGCAATGTCATCAGTTCTGCGCGTTGGAGTTTCCAAGACGGCACTCGCACGGCGACGCCTTTCGGCGCGAGTGGAGTTGCGGTCTGTTATACGCCTTTCCGCCTATACCACTTCTGCCCAGAGTGCTGAAGAAGATCAGGCGCGACCGGGCCCAGGTTATCCTTGTGGCTCCGGACTGGGCTCGAAGGTACTGGTATCCCGAGCTACTCAGCATGTCAGTCGGTCCCCCGATCCGCCTGCCTCTTCAGGAGGACCTTCTGTCGCAGCAACAGGGGACGGTCCTCCACCCGAACCTGTCCAGTCTCCACCTCCATGCTTGGAGATTGAGCGGCGGCAGATGAGGCCATTTGACTTGCCTCCTGAAGTATGTAATGTGATTCTGGCAGCCAGGCGTCCCTCCACGAAATCGGTATACGCCTGTCGGTGGAACAAGTTTGTGGCATGGTGCACAGCAAAGGCTGTGGATCCTCTTTCTGCCCCTCTCTCGGAGGTTCTTCTGTTCCTTCTCTCTCTTGCCCAGCAGGGCTCTGCTCTGGGCACTATCAAGGGCTACCTTTCTGCCCTTTCAGCCTTTCTTAGGCTTCCTGATCAGCCTTCTTTGTTCAAGTCCCCAATTGTAACGATATTCTTGAAGGGCATCACACACATGTATCCTCCTGTTCCGTTTGTGATGCCTCAGTGGGACTTGAACCTGGTTCTAACCTTTTTAATGTGTGCTCCCTTTGAGCCCCTTCATTCTTGCCCTCTCCGTCTCCTGACTTTAAAGACGGCTTTCCTGGTTGCCATCACCTCTGCCAGGAGGGTGAGTGAGCTCCAGGCTCTTTCTGTCAAACCTCCTTTCTTGTCCATCCATCCTGACAAGGTGGTTCTGAGGACTAGACCTTCTTTCCTGCCCAAAGTAGTTTCTGCTTTCCATATCGGGCAGTCCATCACCCTCCCCTCCTTCTTCCCGCCTCCGCATCCTTCAAAGGATGAAGAGCGGCTCCATCGTCTGGACCCAAAACGTGCGCTTTCATTCTACATGGATCGCACACGCCAGTTCCGGGTGGATGACCAACTGTTTGTTGGCTACGTGGGTGCGAAGAAGGGACGGGCGGTCTGTAAACGAACCATCTCTCGATGGGTCGTTCTCTGCATCAAAGCGTGCTACTCTTTGGCTCGGAAGGAGCCTCCTGTTGGGCTGAGGGCCCATTCCACTCGGGCCACGGCGGCTACTACTGCCCTGGGCCGGGGAGTCCCCTTGCAGGACATTTGCCAAGCGGCTACGTGGGCCTCGCTGCACACCTTTGCGAGGCACTACTGCCTGGACAGTCAAGTCCGGAGGGATGGCTTCTTTGGCCGTTCTGTCCTCCAGGACTTTCTGGTGTAGTTTTGTATTGGTTCGCAGACCCACCACCCGGGTTGGTATTGCTGGGGTATGTATTCTAAGGTAAGGAATCTAACACTAATGTGTTTCTTTCAGATGAACAAGTTACTTAACTTCGGTAACGATATATCTGTAAGAAACATTAGTTAGTGTTAGATTCCTTACCGAACCCACCCATCCTCCCCGTTCTGCGAACTGATACCTAGGGTTAAGGACATCCCTTTCAGGGCCCTAGTTTTACATGGCACCAGTGTTGGTTCTCTCATGGCTCTGCGTCTCCTGGCGCGGAAAAGCTGTGTGCAAAGAACTGACGTCAGCGCGCGGAGGCGGCGTCTATATACTCCAGCGACGTCATCACGACGCCGACGACGGACGCGGAGCCGCAGGGGACGCCTGCAGACGACGCCTACCGACGCGCAGGGGTACTGCTACGCAAAAGTTTCCGGATCCAGACTGACGCCTGGGGATATTCTAAGGTAAGGAATCTAACACTAACTAATGTTTCTTACAGATATATCGTTACCGAAGGTAAGTAACTTGTTCAACAAGGATAATAGTAGCATATTACACAAGCCAACCTCCTGCAACTCAACTTTGCATACAACTAGTTCACATCCTACATGCCAGATAAATGCTATCCCTTTTTGAGGAAATGATTCGGGCCACACTCATATGTAGTGATGAGCATGAATGTCTTCAATATATCGAGGCAAGATTTATCCAGAGGGTCTATGATATTGATGGAGCAAGGTTTCGCAAATAAGCAACTTGCTCGGATATAATTCTCTCTTAAAACATCGTAATAAATTATTAATAATGTTTGTAATACAAATTTTACACAACATGTTTACCTTTTCTAGAAAAAGGGGGAAGCTTGCCTATGTGTTTTACATGTAGGAGAGTAGGGTCTGCAATCCTATGATCACCCCTGATTTTTGCTTTTTGCTTCACTGGTTTATGACTTATCTGGCTGTGGGCCTGCTAATCAGACCCACAGCCTTGCTGTTCTCTCACTAAATTGACACGTGTACCTTAGGTGCATTATCCAATCGGTACTGGGCCACCTTATCAGACCCTGTAACTCAGGGCATAGGTGTACCCAGGGCCTACCAGGGGCTGCAGCATGTATTATGCCACCCCTGGCTGGCCACCCAAATCTGACACAACTGGCTGTACGACAGCTGGGGCAAGGTGGTGTAATCGCCCTTTGCTTTAGATATAGTATTCCTATATCTAACCCTAAAATGGACACATGTATTCCTATCAGTCACTCCTATGGCAGGCCTTATCAATCCTGAAGGCAGAGTGCTTGGAATTATGTGAGATGGTGCTCTGGCATGAGCTGAGCCCGTTTGCAGCTTGCGGAACCAAGTCCTAATAGCTGTTCCATGATAACGCGTACCATATACTCTTAAGTGCATTATAATCCTCGCGGTTAAATGCTAACTTTGGCATTGCTTTATCAAAACATGTTGAGTAAGGTGTCATACGAATTGGAATACTAACCCCTCGCCAATTCTGGCGACGGGGTTAGCATTCCACCCTTCTAGAGGGACACGACATGTATGTAACTGTGAACCCCGGTTAAAGTTAACTCGAGCCTCAGCATCACAAAATGTATGCTGCCACCACAGACACAAGTCTGACCTGCTGCTGGGAGTCCTTCCAGCTACGAGAGCTCGGACAAAGGGTTTCCTGTCAGGGGCGGTGCTAGCACCATCCCAGACAGGGTTTTGTGCATCCCAGGTAGGCAGGGCTCAGAGGAAGGTGACTGCAAGTGGCACCCCGGTGCTCACTGTGCATATGCCGGCTCAAACCAGTTCCAGGGGCACCCCTGCCCCTGAGCTGGGGAAAGTCCGGACAAGGGAGAGGGGTGTAACCACCCCCCTCCTGGTCCCACCCATGGGCAGGACCTAGTCGCGTGCCAGCCCCTTTTCTTAGGATAAAGGTAGGAGCAGGCCCCCTTCCCAAATTAGATAATCTTGAATCTTGAACTACTTTCCACGAAAGGAACTCTTGACTTTCTTTGAAGACTCTCCCTTGTGGCTAAGGAGTAGCCACCCTGCACCCGCAGGCACCACCTACGCATCGCGGTTTGCTGCACTTCCATCCTCCGGATCAAGACTGACCAGCTTGACGAGACCCGGATTCCCTGGCATCTCTATCCTCTACCTGCATCATCAGCCCAGCTGAGATTCGTGGGTGTGACGAGACCTGAGGGTCCGGCCATCTTCAAAACCTGCACGACGCTTAACCAGCACGACCGCCGAGGGATCCTCGAGTGAGTGCACTGGGGTTTGAGAAGCTCCAACCCAGAGCAGTTCCAGCACCGAAGTCCAGCCCCCCAGCATCCACGAGATCTGCGTGGGGCCCTTCTGCTCCTTGCTGCTCACTGCGTTGTCCGGTCACTTGCCCGTTGGCTAGTGGCCCTCCTGACGACGTACCACGACGATTTCACCGCTGGTCTGGCTGCTCCAGACTGGCCCTTGCTCCCCTCCAAAAGAGGAGCACCCCGGACCCTCCTGGTCCACTCCAGACGCCATCTTGACTCCACCGCGTGGGCTTGCCTTTGCCACGGCTTGTTGCTTCAATTCTGATTCCAGCATCGCCGACAGCAGACACCCTCGTGGGACAACTCGCACCTCCAGCCTGGTCGCCGACAACGCCTCCTGGCCCGTGTGACTGCAGAGTCCAGCGTCGCCCACTCACCTGATCGCGGTGACCTCATCCGGTGCCATCCTGGTGCCCACACAATCACTGGCTAGTGATTAAGAACTGAATCCCCTCTGCTTCAGGTCGTCTCTATCACCGATCCAGGCTTGGATCACACCGAACATCTTCACTGGTCGCCTGCCAGCAACTTCTTCTTTAAGGCTCCATAGACTACAACGAGGATTCCCAACGTCTTTTGAACCCTATGCAGCCGCAGCCCCTGGGCTAGGTAACCCGAGCATTTCGGTGCTCCAACGCAGGTTCACTATCCAAGTGTCCAGATCCTTTTTCGTTTTAAGTCTACCTAGTCGGATTCGTCCGGAACAGTAACTTTAGAAATAAAAGCCTCCATAGACTTTGTCCCGCATCCCGCGTGAGAGTGCACACTCTGCACCCGATCTCCCTAGGCCTCCTGCTCCTAACCTTAGGGTTCAGTAGTGTAGTCCTAGCGATCCTGAAGCCTCTGGATCAAGTTACTTACCTGCTAGTATTTCGCATTCCCCTTTTAGAGTATTGGTTTCTCGGGCATTTGTGTAAATTGTGCAACTTGAAGTATTTTCGTAAGAGTTTTGTATTGTGCTTAGCTCCCTGACTCATAAAGAGTTCAGGGTAGACTTGTTATAAATAAATATACTTTATTTTTCATAACAACTTGTGTGGTGTCCTTTCACTTGGTGTTCAAGGGGTATATGTGATGGTAAAACAGCTGGCTTAACACGCCCTCTAGAGTTTAGCCTAAAGACTGCTTTTGTCCACGCTACTAGGATAGCTGGTCTATAAGGTTGACTTACAACCAATCATCAATAAGGGTCGTTTGGTATGATACACAGTGATCACTAGAATAGTGAGCACTGTATATCAGGCCAACTTCTCACACCTATCACCTGAATTTTCTAAGGGCCCCATAACTCTTGGCCAGAGGGATCTGATTTTGCACCATCCTAGGTAAATATAGTCTGTGTATTGTGTCAATGTGCCTTTTCTCTCTATCCTCTCTTCCTGGGGTACTTGTCATTGAAAATTATAGTTTAATTAAGATAAATCTAATCTTACCTCTTGAGAATAATGGTGTTAGCACTGTAAAGTGTCTTTGATTCTCAAGGTAAAATTCAGATAAACCTTAGCAGTCTGTGGTTAATTAATGAGCAGAACAGGTAAACATTTCATTGTCATAATTACCAAATATAATCAGCTAAAATAGATCCATTTGTAAAGAAAGAGCTTAGTATTAAATAGGCTCAAGACTGAGAGGCAAACGAATATATAGAATTAGCCCTAAAATTGATCCCCAGCAGGGTTTCATCGACCAGATAATGAGTAAGTGTGGTTCCTGGGCCCGAATGTGTATTTAGTAAATATTGTCCTCAGGTTTGTGTTTCGCTGGATCAGCTTGCTGGTAGAAGAGATATGGTTTTTATTGATTCGTTTGGTGGTTATTGGTTATAGATGTATGTATTCGCAAACCCGTTTTGTATATTGTTTTATGTTGTCTGGAAATTCCCGGGAAGTGTATAGCGGGTGATGAATGGAAATCACACTGCAGTGAGGTTACTCGTCGGGTTTATGAATTAAGTTGTGAAAAAGTGAGTGATTGTTAGCAAAGAGTTCTCTGGTGAAAATGTGTGTTTTATATCACCTAGAAAGGGTAACACTGGAAGTGTAACAGGTTCTACTGAGCTTTAGTGAAGGGTAAACAGAAAGGTTTTACTCGCAGTGTATGAGGAGTAAGCGAAAGGTTTTACTCGTAGTGAAAGAATCTTTTGGTTTATGAAGATAGACAGAGTAGCAAATGTTTTTATGTTATTAATGAAATTTCTGGTAAAAGAAAGTAAGTTTTGTATTACCTTGTGAAGGGAGGGTCAGCTGCCCGAGTTGCGCTGCCGTCACAGAGTGCTGCGCTGGGATTGGTTGAAGCAGCGGGTGTGGGTGACAAGACGGAATTGTGAAATTGTAAGGGAGGGGTCAGTTGTTATTGACTTCACATTAGAGCCTTGTTAGTATTGGCTAAGCACATTTTACAAACTAGAGCTTGATTGGAGAAAAGAATAAAAGCTTCAATAGGATTGGAGAACCCGGAGTCTAAACAAAAAGATTAATTGGTTAACAAATTAGAAGCTGTAATAATAATAGACAGTGGAGTTTGTATTTGGAAATACGATCCAACTTTAATAGGGAATCGCCCAGATAGAAGATATTCAGGTTTTGCTAGACAAGAATACATAAGAAGAATAACTTATAAAATGTACGGAGAGAAAAGGAAGATGTCATATATACAAAGAATTGGGAATTATTTCAAAAAAGGTAAACCCATTAAAAGTAGAGAAGGAATCCTTATCCCACCACCAAAGACTCCTGCCTCATTTATGATGATGGAGAAGGGTTATCATACATGTGTATGACTCGAAAACTGGATTGAATATTTAAACGGTGATGGAATATTGGCTTTCCCAGAAAATGGTACATTTAATGAAAGAATTCTTCAGAATTTAGGAACTAGGCCGGGAGCGAGGCATTATCTTTGAAACTATTGAAGTCACAGATTGCATGTGATTTTAAAACTGTGTGGTGTCACTAATTTGCTTGTGTATTTTTAAAGAAAACAGACTGCTTGTTTCTTTTAAGAAAAGTTTACCTTCTTGACCTTCTGAGACCCAGTTGGTGCACGCAGCGGAGCCAGCGCTGACGCTGCACAGATACTCCCCCTCGCGCCCTCCCGCCACGAGCGGAGGCCACTCCCCCTTTTAGGCCACGCCCCCTACTCCACCGCATATAGCTAACGCGGACTAACAACTCAGCAAAACTGAGAGGTAAGCTCCTGAGGCGGAAGCCGGGAGCGAGGCATTATCTTTGAAACTATTGAGGTCACAGATTGCGTGTGATTTTAAAACTGTGTGGTGTCGCTAATTTGCCTGTGTATTTTTAAAAAAAAACGACTGCTTGTTTCTTTTAAGAAAAGTTTACCTTCTTGACCTTCTGAGACCCAGTTAATGCACGCAGCGGAGCCAGCGCTGACGCTGCACGCTGGGCAGATACTCCCCCTCGCGCCCTCCCGCCACGAGCAGAGGCCACGCCCCCTTTTAGGCCACGCCCCCTACTCCACCGCATATAGCTAACGCGGACTAACAACTCAGCAAAACTGAGAGGTAAGCTCCTGAGGCGGAAGCCGGGAGCGAGGCATTATCTTTGAAACTATTGAGGTGACAGATTGCGTGTGATTTTAAAATTGTGTGGTGTCACTAATTTGCCTGTGTATTTTTAAAGAAAACAGACTGCTTGTTTCTTTTAAGAAAAGTTTACCTTCTTGACCTTCTGAGACCCAGTTGGTGCACGCAGCGGAGCCAACGCTGACGCTGCACGCTGGGCAGATACTCCCCCTCGTGCCCTCTTGCCACAAGCTGAGACCACGCCCCCTTTTAGGCCACGCCCCCTACTCCACCGCATATAGCTAACGCGGACTAACAACTCCGCAAAACTGAGAGGTAAGCTCCTGAGGCGGAAGCCGGGAGCGAGGCATTATCTTTGAAACTATTGAGGTCACAGATTGCGTGTGATTTTAAAATTGTGTGGTGTCACTAATTTGCCTGTGTATTTTTAAAGAAAACAGACTGCTTGTTTCTTTTAAGAAAAGTTTACCTTCTTGACCTTCTGAGACTCAGTTAGTGCACAAAGCGGAGCCAGCGCGGACGCTGCACGCTGGGCAGATACTCCCCCTTGCGCCCTCCCGCCACGAGTGGAGGCCACGCCCCCTTTTAGGCCACGCCCCCTACTCCACCGCATATAGCTAACGCGGACTAACAACTCAGCAAAACTGAGAGGTAAGCTCCTGAGGCGGAAGCCGGGAGCGAGGCATTCTCTTTGAAACTATTGAGGTCACAGTTTGCGTGTGATTTTAAAACTGTGTGGTGTCACTAATTTGCCTGTGTATTTTTAAAGAAAACAGACTGCTTGTTTCTTTTAAGAAAAGTTTACCTTCTTGACCTTCTGAGACCCAGTTGGTGCACGCAGCGGAGCCAGCTCTGACGCTGCACCCTGGGCAGATACTCCCCCTCGCGCCCTCCAGCCGCGAGTGGAGGCCACGCCCCCTCTATCCTCAGCTCCAACACCATAAATTATGTGCATTTCTCGGGCGCGCCTAAGGCAAGCCCGTCTGCGCCCGTCCGCGGCCGGGCGCGGTCCAGGGCCATACCCTCTGTCCTTTCTCCCAATGACCCCATAACCTACAACAAACAGGCCCTATGGAACCTATGCCTGACAATAAACGAACGCTGCAGGCACAAAATGGAGGTCTTCTCCTCTATCAAATGCCGACACTGCCCATTTCAAACTTGCATACAGATAGGCGACAAAGAATGGACCAAGAGCCTCAGAGGAGGTCTGTTAAACTGCCGATCCCTCCCGAGACACGCCTTGCAAATTTGGAACATGCTCCTAGAAGAGGGCCTTGACATACTCTTTCTGACAGAGACATGGCTAGGGGCAGATTCCGACCCTGAGATCATCGAATCCCTTCCACCTGACTTTAGTATAGCCAGGGTGGATCGACCGTCAGGCCGAGGAGGTGGCATCGCTGTGATCCGCAAGGCCCCCCTGGTCTGCTCCCTTGAACCTCTTGGAATAGATAACTGCGAAGCCGGCAAATTTGCAATGAAACTTGGCCCTCAGGACCATATCTCGGGTGTCCTCCTCTATAGACCTCCTGGGACCCTGGGAAATTTTAGACCAAGTTTACAAGAACATCTTGCCCACTTAGTGCTGAGACATAGGAAGGTTCTCCTCATGGGTGATCTAAATATTCACTTTGATGATATCCAGCTAAAAGAGGTCACTGACCTGAAGCAGGAATTATTAAATACGAATCTGGTTCTAAAAAACCTAACACCCACACATATTCATGGCCATTTACTGGATCCGGTGTTCGCCAACTGGGAGGGCATTACCACGAGCACTCCTAACCCACTCGCCTGTACAGACCATTTTCTAGTCCCTTTTGAAATTAACACTGTAAGCAAGCTTGCCCCCCCTACTGAGTGGCAATAATAGCTACCCATACCGCAGATGGAAAAAAAATTCTCAACCCATCTTTAACGAGATTCTAAGCTTAGGTGGGATGTCGGAAGGCACAGATAGTGAAAGTGCTAATCAAAACCTAGAAACCCGAATCCTTGACGCCTTGAACAAGGTAGCCCCTCTATCCACGGCCAAAAGAGGAAACAGAGCTAGGAGATCGGCACCATGTTACAATACTGATCTGCAGTCGGTCAGATCAGAGTGCAAAACGCTAGAAAGACTCTGGCGCAAGGATAAGAATGATCAAACTAAACTTCAACTCAATACAGCCCAGAGAAGCTACCAAAAACAGGTCAGAGCTGCTAAAGCAACCTTCTACGGAAACAGAATTAGTTAGGCAGAATGCTCGTCTAGGGAACTCTTCAAAATCTATAAAGAAATCTCAGTCGTCTCGCTCTCCAATACTCCGGAAGCTGATTCCGTCATGGAATGTAACAAGGTGGCAGCATATTTTGTCAACAAGGTAAAGAAAATATACAGCTCTTTCTCCACATATCCTGCGGCTTGAGAAACCTTCATAGAACTGAAGGAATCGGTGATGGCAAATTCAAAACCGAGGCTAGAATGCTTTACTGTCCCGCCAAGTAAAGAACTTGCTACCATCTGTTCTAGCATAAAATCGGGCTCTCCTCGTGACCCCGCTCCTCCAAGGGTTCTGGGCGCTAGTATAGCCACTTTAGAACCGTACATCCGCCATGTCCTTACAACTTCCTTTGACTCCCAGACCCTGCCAAGAAACTGGAAAAAGGCAATTGTACTACCTATTAGGAAAAAACCTAATGTAAGCCTTGATGTCCTAGAGAACCTACGACCTATCTCTCTGCTACCCTATACCGCTAAAATTGCTGAGAAAATTGCAAATGTGCAACTGATGGCATTTGCGGAGCAGAATAATCTCCTACACCCCTCCCAATCGGGTTTCCGAAGAGGCTTCTCTACGGAGACGGCCCTATTAAGAGCTACCGAAACTCTACGCCAAGGAGCTGACGCAGGCCTAACCATGGCACTGGTCATGCTAGACCTTAGCGCAGCGTTCAACACTGTAGAACATATCACCTTGCTACAGTGTCTGAACAGAGGAGGTGTGACTGATAGAGTACTCGGTTGGCTTAAATCGTTTCTGACAGGCAGAAGCTTTCAGGTTCAACGGGGCTCATTTCAGTCTGAAGAGTGGGCATTGGAACAGGGAGTGCCACAGGGCTCTGCTCCAAGTCCTACCCTTTTTAACTTATATATGGCACCCCTGGCTGAGTTAGTTCAATCGTTCGGCGTAGAGATTGTATCCTACGCCGACGATACACAGCTCTTACTCTCCCTCACCCAAACACCGGCTGCTGAAGCAAATAACTTCAGAGCCTGTATGCAAGCACTGGCCACTTGGATGGATACGCACTGCCTTAAATTGAACGGATCCAAGACGGAAGTCTTGGTGGTTGGTGGGGATCAACGACTTTGGACATGTGACTGGTGGCCAAACTGTTTAGGCGATATGCCAACACCATGTACTGAAGCCAAAAACTTAGGGATATGGATGGATCCCACACTCTCCTATGAGACACACATCAACCGTCTAGTAGGCAAGTGCTTTGGAGTCCTTAAAACTCTCAACAAAACCCTAGATCTCCTTCCTTTGGAGGCCCAGCGCACTGTGACCCAGGCACTAATTACGTCACGCCTCGATTATGGAAATGTCCTTTTCCTGGGAGCTTCGAACAAAAGCATCGGACGACTCCAGATATTGCAAAATGCTGCAGTCCGCCTAGTGCTTAGACTCCCACGAAGAGCCAACTCTAAAGCCACCCTGGATGCCCTCCACTGGCTCCCAGTGAAAAAAAGAATAAAGTACAAAGCACTCCTAATATGTCATCAGATCATCTGGCATAAAGCCCCCGGCTATCTGGCAGGTCTGGTTACCAGGTACGAACCACGCAGATCACTGAGATCTAGCGGTATGGGCACGCTTGTGACCCACCGCTACAGGAGAGAAAAAATGGGAGGTCGGTCCTTCAGAGTGGCGGCTGCCACAGCATGGAATAAACTTCCCATCAATCTCCACCTGGAGCCTTCAGAAACTATTTTCCGACGGAAACTTAAAACTCATCTGTTCTCCTTATAACTTACTTATTGCCCTATGCCTTGCACTGTCCTCTCCCCCTTAATGAGCTTTTTCTCCTCTCTCTTTAGCGCGGGGACACGCCGAGATGGCGTACGTTTATCCATGCGCTCTACAAATGTCTTTATTATTATTATTAATGAGTTAGAGCCCAGACCTAGATTAACTCAGTATGAAGCTTTGGAAGAATGGGAAATGGAGGCATTTGATCAAGACAGATCTAGAAGTACTAGAGGTCATAGAGGATTTTATCCTAGAACGTTGCATATACAACGTGAAGATCAGATGAAACAATGGTGACAAGCAATGGTTTCAGAAGGACTGTATTCTTTATTAGTGTTATAGGAGCAGTCTGGAGGCTCGTGTACTAAAAATATGACAGTTTGTGGAGAATCAGAAGATGAGATATTCTAACAAAGACTCCTCCACCATATCAGGAAGGACCCAATAGAAATATACCGAGTGTTCCTGCCTTTGAGACCCCATTAGTGCCCCATATTTTGCATGATTCATTAAATGAAAGAATATTACAAGAAAAAGAAAGAGAAGAGATAAATAAAAATAAGATGAACTAATCCAAAAAATAAACCAATTGAGTGTACACCCTGAAGCATTAACACTAGCATTGACTATAAGTCCTGTTGTCCCACTATATGGGGTAAAAGAAGCTGTTCAAACCCACCAGTTATGGCCACTCCTGTAATAGAACCGAGAGAGAAGAACATAATAATTGAGGATCAAGTTAGTGAATGTCAATCAGTAATATCGCTAATGGATTTACCAATAAGAGACCAGATAAATGAGACCCCAACAAGAGTAACACCTAGTTGTTCAAAAAAATAGGAATGAAAACCTCCACAGGAACTAAAAGTGCTACCATTGTGTCACTAGAAGAATTAGAAAGATGGGCACCGGGATGGACAAAACAGTTCCACAACCAGAAATTTGGGACATTTATACATTAAAGGTAGAGTCGGAAGAAATGATAGCTGGAAATGTGGGAATAGACAGATTAAATACGTACTGTGATGAATTATTATTCATATGTAGAAGCAGAACTAGAAATGTAAAAATATTTCATGAGAAATTAACTGAGCTTGCTTCAGAGATGAGAATTGAAATAGGGAGATCCAAAGTACTGCAGAAACCTTACAGAGCAGAATTTACTAACAAAAGATTTAGAAAATATGAATGCGTCAGGAAAGAAATTACAGATTAAAGAACTGATGTCAATTTTACAAAAGTGGGGAGAATTAGACTGGTGGAAAACAAGGTAGACAGTAAAAAGGAGGTAGCTCAGGCAAACAAAACTGCATTAAAATATTTATTAAGATAACCTAAAAAGACAGAAAGATCATGTCTCATGAGAGAAGTACCAGGAGGTGGATATGTTCATGTTCCATGGACTAGGCAAGATATTTTATCATTTACAAATGATTTCCCAAAATTAAGAGAGAAGCCAATTGAATGGTACAAACAGGTTGAAAGGTTTGTGAAAGTTTCAAAGGTTTTATTGAAAGATTTGGATAACCAGGTGATTACTTTCTTGAAAGGGAAAATCCCCCCAAAGGAAACAGATTGGATAAAAATAGAGCTACACAAGAAATAAATGAGGCTGTACATGTTCACTATGAGTGTCTGGTGCAAGTGTTCAAGCAGTATAGTGCATTTGAGAATATTGGTGACAAAGCTATGGGACATTTTGTATATCGATTTGTATCTGGATTAAGACCGGAGACTTGTTAGATGAATCTGAAAGAGACACGTTAGTGATAGATTCCTTACCTTAGAATATCCTCAGGCGTCAGACTGGATCCAGAAATTTTTGCGTAGCAATACCCCTGCGCGTCGGTAGGCGTCGTCTGCGGCTCCGCGTCCGTCGTCTGCGTCGTTAGCGCCGAAATGACGTAGTCTGAGTACTTAGACGCCGCTCATACGCGCTGACGTCAGTTCTTTTTTTCCGCACCAGCTAGCGCAGATCCGGAGAAGCTCTACCCCTAGTCATTTTTGGACTAAAACTTTTGATCTTTTTGATCATTTATTTCTTCGAGTCTTCGACTCTTATCAGTGCCGGTAGGGATGCCCGGGTTCAAACCCTGCTCGAAGTGCGACCGACTGATGTCGGTTACGGACCCCCTTCGCCGGTGCCTGAAGTGCTTAGGCCTCGATCACGACGACCGCACCTGCTCCGACTGCCGGGCCCTGACATCGAAGGGTAGTCGGGAGCGGTCCTGCAAGCGGCTCGAGCTTCGGCAGTCGGAGTCATCGCAGCTCCGGGAGTGGACACCGGTCGTCAGGCTCCAAGTCCTCAGGTAAGAGGCACGATTGGTGGGACAGGCGTCATCGTTCCTCCGACCCACCCCGACGCTCACACGATGCGGCCGGGGGCTCGGGCGACACCGCCCACGCGGCTCCGCAGGGGTCGCAAGCGTCGCCGCCTGCCCCACACCTTCGGGTCCCTGGGCACGGCGCGACGCCGGAGGAGATCGAGCGGTACCTCATGGTCCCTCCCTCCTCAGCCGGGTTCCGTGGCGCCTCCGGGCCCAACGGTCCCGACTGGAGGCCCTAGCGGGTCGGGTGCTTTGGCCCTGACGCCGTCGGGTGCTTTGGCCCTGACGCCGTCGGGTGCTTCGGCTTTGACGCCGTCGGGTGCTTCGGCCCTGACGCCGTCGGGTGCTTCGGCCCTGACGCCGTCAGGTGCTTCGGCCCCGACGCCGCCGGCGACTTCGGTCTCGGCGCGGCAGGACCTCACCGGATCCGCTTCCGGATCCGGGTCGTCGCCGGTCGACCTCACAACCTCACCGGCGCTGGCCCCACGGGTGTCGCCCACGGCGCCCACTTTGGACGCCGTCACCAATGTTCCCTGCGGTCCGACTCTGGCGCCGGAACGGCGCCGATGGGCGCCGATTCCGTCGGCTTTTGGAGATTTTTATCTCCATGAGGAGGCCCTGTCTACTAATCCTGTTTTGCAGGACACAGGTGACGAGGAAGATTGGGAGGGGTCTGAGGACCCTCTGGCACTGGAGTGCCAGTCTCAACAGGACTGGACATATGAGCTTGGGGAGGCCAGTGGTATTGACACTTCGCCATACACTGGATTTGTCTCCCCTCCGACCGTGGCTTCGGAGGAGGGGTCTGCATATAGTGTAGTGTTGACGAGTGCGGCCAAGGCCCTAAACCTTGAGCTCCCCGTCGTGGCCGTGAGAACTAACCTCCTCACTGAGGTCCTCAAACCGCAGTCAAGCTCCAGTGAGCCTCTGCTGCTGTTCAATGAGGCCTTGTGTGACGTTTTTGTGGGCACATGGTCCAAGCCCGCCACGGGTCCGCCTGTGGATAGGAACATGGCCAGACGCTACCGCCCGGCCCCGGGTGACCCTTGCTTTTTGTCCACCCATCCCACCCCGGAGAGCCTGATCATCCAGGCCTCTAATTCCCAGACCGCATTCCCGTCGGCCCCGCCCGACAGGGAATCCAAGAGATATGAACAGTTCGGGAAGGTGTTCTCGTCGCTAAGCTTAGGGCTGCGGTCAGTCAATACCGCCTGTCTCTTGGGCGCTACACCCACACTCTGTGGGACGCGGTTGCAGACGTGCTGCCACAATGTCCGGAGGAGGTCCGGGCTAAACTCACCCAAACCCTTGTGGAGGGCTGAGATGCAGCGCGTTATTCCATCCGGTGTGGGCTGGATACCACGGACTCACTGGGCAGGGCAATGGCAATGACGGTGGCGGTTCGACGCCACGCCTGGTTGAGGTCCGCCAACTTCTCGGCCGATGTCCAGACTACACTTCTGGACATGCCGTTTGATGGCCGTCGCCTCTTCAGCGACAAGGAAGACCATGTGCTGGAACGTTTTAAGGACTCCAGGGCTACGGCCAAGTCCTTGGGCCGCTCGGCCCCATGCCAGCAATCGGGTGCCTTTCGCTCCTTTCGTGGCCACGGAAGGGGCGCCCCCACACGTGCTGTCAGCCACGTGCCGCAGAATGTTCAACAGCGTGGTGGCGGCCGTGGAAACCGCCGTGGCGGCAGTCGGGGGCAGCGGTGAGGCCAGTCCACACCTCTCTCCGCAGTACCCGCCTCAAAACCTTCCGAGTTTTCAGGCCCATGTGATGCCTGTGGGAGGCAGGGTTCGCCATTACCTCTCCCACTGGCGCACTATCACATCGGACAGGTGGGTGCTGCAGATCGTCCGAAGGGGCTACTCTCTCCCCTTCGAGGCGACCCCTCCATCCATGCCACCGCAGTGCCACCGCGTGTCAGGGGATCACTTGCAACTTCTGCAAGAAGAAGTCACTGCCCTCTTGGCCAAGGGAACCATCAAGCGCGTTCCTGGGCTAGAAGTAGGGTGTGGGTGTTACTCCCACTACTTTCTGGTACCCAAGAAGGGCAAAGGGGGGCTACGCCCTATCTTGGACCTGCGAAACGACAACGGCTTCCTCCGGAAGGAGATGTTCAAGATGCTGACTTTGGCTCAGGTCCTAGCTGCCCTGGACCCAGAAAACTGGCTGGTAGCGTTGGACTTGCAGGACGCTTATTTCCACATCCCCGTCCTTCCGGCCCATCGGCGTTACCTGCGGTTCACGGTAGGCCAAAAGCACTTTCCGTTTACCGTGCTCCCCTTCGGCCTTACCAGCGCCCCACGGGTGTTCACGAAGGTGATGGCGGTGGTCGCAGCTCATCTGCGCAGGTTAGGGGTATCAGTCTTCCCCTACCTAGACGACTGGTTGTTGAAGGCGGGCTCGCCCCAGACAGTAGTCAGCCACCTCCAGACTACGGCTGACCTCCTGCATTTGCTGGGGTTCTCCATCAATGTGCCGAAGTCGCATCTGTGTCCCTCTCAGAAGCTCCTCTTCATCGGAGCGGTTCTCGACTCGGCGCAGTTTCGGGTTTACCCTCCCGAACAGCGGGTTCGGGATATACAGGCTCAGATTCCCATCTTTCAGCCTTTATCCCGAGTCTCGGTCAGGTTGACGCTGCGGCTTCTGGGGCTGATGGCCTCCTGCATCCTTCTGGTGCATCACGCCCGGTGGCGGATGCGGGCTCTGCAGTGGGACCTGAAGTTTCAGTGGGCCCAGCATCAGGGCAACCTGTCCAATCATGTCTTGATCTCGGAGGGCACTGCGAAACAACTGCAGTGGTGGCTCACGGACCGCGATTGGGTCAGTGGCAGATCCCTCTCCCTACCCCACCCGGAGCACGTGGTTGTGATGGATGCGTCCCTCCAGGGCTGGGGTGGCCACATGGGAGAGGCCGAGATCAGAGGCCTCTGGTCTCCGGCGGAGTCCCAGCTCCATATCAACCTGTTGGAGCTGCGGGCGATTCGTCTAGCACTGAAGGCATTCCTCCCCTCTGTCCGGGGGAGTGTAGTGCAGGTGTTCACGGACAACACAACCGCCATGTGGTACTGCAACAAACAGGGTGGGGTGGGGTCGTGGACCCTATGCCAGGAGGCTCTGCGCCTCTGGCAGTGGCTGGAACATCAGGGCGTGACGCTAGTGGTTCAACACCTGGCAGGCTCTCTGAATGCCAGGGCGGACGAAATCGGCCGTCGGTGCATGATGGATCACGAATGGCGTCTGAACTCGGACGTGGCGCAAGGCCTCTTTCAGCAATGGGAAGAGCCTTGGTTAGATCTATTCGCCACAGAAGAGAACGTGCAATGTCATCAGTTCTGCACGTTGGAATTTCCAAGGCGGCACTCGCTCGGAGACGCTTTTCGTTGCGAGTGGAGTTGCGGTCTATTGTACGCCTTTCCGCCTATCCCACCTCTGCCCAGAGTGCTGAAGAAGATCAGGCGCGACCGGGCCCAGGTTATCCTTGTGGCTCCGGACTGGGCACGAAGATACTGGTATCCCGAGCTACTCAGCATGTCAGTCGATCCCCCGATTCGTCTGCCTCTTCGGTAGGACCTTCTGTCGCAGCAGCAGGGGACGGTCCTCCACCCGAACCTGTCTAGTCTCCACCTACAAGCTTGGAGATTGAGCGGCGGCAGTTGAGGCCATTTGACTTGCCTCCCGAAGTCTGTGATATCATTCTGGCAGCCAGGCGTCCCTCCACAAAGTCGGTATACGCCTGCAGGTGGAACAGATTTGTGGCATGGGCCACAACAAAGGCTGTGGATCCTCTCTCTGCACCCCTTTCTGAAGTTCTACTCTTCCTTCTTTCCTTGCCCAGCAGGGCTCTGCTCTGGGCACTCTTAAGGGGTACCTTTCTGTTCTTTCCGCCTTCTTATGGCTACCTGATTAGCCTTCCTTATTCAAGTCCCCCATTGTAAATAGGTTTTCTGAAGGGCATCACACACATGTTCCCTTCGTGATGCCCCATTGGGACTTGAATCTTGTACTCACTTATCTAATGTGTGTTCCCTTTGAGCCGCTCCATAACTGTCCTCTCTGTCTTCTTACCCTGACTGCTTTCCTGGTTGCCATCACCTCTGCCAGGAGAGTAAGTGAGCTCCAGGCTCTTTCTTCTACTCCACCTTTCCTCTCTGTTCATCCGGACAAGGTTGTGTTGCGGACAAGACCTTCCTTTCTGCTCAAGGTTGTCACGGCCTTCCACATCAGGCAGTCTATTACCTTGCCCACCTTCTTTCCGCCTCCGCATCCCTCGAAAGAGGAAGAGAGCTCCACCGTCTGGACCCAAAACGTGCGCTCTCTTTTTGCCTAGTTCGCACACGCCAGTTCCGGGTGGATGACCAACTCTTTGTTGGTTACTTGGGCGCGAAGAAGGGAAAGGCGGTACACAAAAGGACCATTTCGCGGTGGATCATCTTGTCTATTCAGGCATGTTACTCCATGGCCAAAAAGGAGCCCCCTGCTGGATTGCGGGCTCATTCCACTCGAGCCACGGCAACAACAACTGCCCTGGGCCAAGGAGTCCCCTTACAGGACATTTGCCAGGCAGCTACGTGGGCCTCGCTGCACACGTTCGCAAGACACTACTGCCTGGACAGTCAAGTCCGGAGGGATGGCTTCTTTGGCCGTTCCGTCCTCCAGGATTCTCTGGTGTGATTATTGGTTTGCAGACCCACCACCGGGGTTGGTATTGCTGGGGTATCTATTCTCAGGTAAGGAATCTATCACTAACGTGTCTCTTTCAGATGCACAAGTTACTACGTGTGTAACGATATATCTGTAAGAGACATTAGTTAGTGATAGATTCCTTACCGACCCACCCATCCTCCCCGTTCTGCGAACCGATATCTAGGGTCACGGTCATCCCCTTTCAGGGCCCTAGTTTCATGGCACCAGTGTTGGTTCTATCATGGCTCTGCGTATCTGGCGCGGAAAAGCTGTGTAAGAACTGACGTCAGCACACATGGGCGGCGTCTAAGTACTCCGACGACATCATTACGGCGCTAACGACGTCGACGACGGACGCAGAGCTGCAGACGACGCCTACCAACGCGCAGGGGTATTGCTACGCAAAAATTTCCGTATCCAGTCTGACGCCTGGGGATATTCTAATGTAAGGAATCTATCACTAACTAATGTCTCTTACAGATATAGTGTTACACAAGTAGTAACGTGTGCTTCAAACACATATGTTGTGTTGGCAAGGCAAACCCATAGATGAAGTCTTAAAGTATGCAAAATACTGCGGAGATGAGATAAATAATAGACGAAAAAAGTTAGAAGAAAAAGTAATGTGTACAGAAGTAAAATAGGCAGAACAACAAGAACTCAAATTAAATAATCAGAATAACAAACAAAATAGAGGATCAGGACAGAAATAAAATAATGGTTGGAAACCAAGAGGGAAAATGAGTAGAGAAGAACCAAAGAAGAAGTTTCCTTGTCATGGATGCGGAAAATTGGGGCATTGGAAAATCAAGTGTAAAAATATTCAAACTAATAATGGCCCAAATCAAATTTTAAATCCACAGACGCAGAATGAGGTGATATTGAGTAAACTCCAACTGGTTGTAAATCCACAGAGTCCGTTACCACCTGCACCTATACAAAATGTTGTGAACAGAGCAAAGTACAGTGTGGACGCCGGATTTCCAGGAGAAAGTGGTAAGCTAAATTCAGTAACTACACAATTTCTTTTACAGAACAGTAGTTCATCAGAGGATGAATTATGACGTTGCCAGAGGAGGGGGAAGAGGAATGCGTACTATGGGCGCATTCTTACCGGTAGATCAGTCAGATCCAAATATTGATGGAAAGGTAGAAGGAAAAGATATTACTTTTTTATTGGACACTGGCGCTACCCGTTCTATTGAACAGCAGACATCCCAAACCCACCGCTCTCAAGTGAAGCAATCCAAGTAGTTGGTATTTCTAATAGACAGATCAGAACTCCAGTCACAGAACCCGTGGAGGTGTGCATTGGCAATTTTAGAGAAATGCACTAATTTGTAGTATGTGATTCCAGTCTCTTACATTTGTTAGGCAGAGATCTACTATGTACTGTACAATTTATTGTACACCGGATGGCATAACAATTCAGACCCCTGATGAAGAAACTATTTACAAATTAATGCTAGCAAAACAAGATACGGAGGTAGATTAAATGAATTCAATGAGGACAAAGGATGAATTACCTGATTAATTAAAACTTACTCTAAACTCAGAAGTGTGGGATTTTATTGGAAAAAGAAGTAGGGTTAATGGCAGGTTTAGACCCAGTAAAAGTGACTGTAAGAGAAGGTGCTATTTTTTCAAACACAAGAGTATAAAATGAGCCCAGAAATTAATAGTGGAAATAGAAAAAATGTTTCAACAAGGCATTTTAAAAGAAATAATGAGCAGTCCTTGTAATTCACCCATAATTGGCATTAAGAAACCTAACGGAAAATATTGAATAGTGTAAGACATGAGAAAATTAAAAAAATAGTGGTGCCTTGTTGTCCTGTGGTGCCGAACCCAGCAGTAATTTTGTATCAAATACCATGGAAGGCAGGATGGTTCACAGTAATTGATTTGTGTCATGCATTTTTCTCCGTTCCGTTGCACCCAGATAGTCAGTATCTCTTCATTTAAATTTGAAAATCGTATCTATGTGTGGAATCGGGTTCCTCAAGGGTACACAGAAAGTCCTTCTATCTTTAATCAGATTTTGAAAATGTGTCTAGAAAAATTAGTGATGCCCAGAAGTTCAGTTTTGGTCCAATATATAGATGATTTATTAGTAGCATCGAAAACACGAGAAGATTGTGTCCTTGATTCTACTGCATTGTTAAACCATTTGACCGATGGAGGGAATAAGATGTCACCAGTAAACTGCAATTCTGTCAAACCTGAGTTGAATATTTGGGACATCAACTAGAAAGAGGAATCAGGAAAATGAAATTGGAAAAGAATAAAATAATAAAACGGATGCAGTTACCTCAGACCCAGAAAGAAATCTGAATGTTTCTTGGTGTTTTAGGATATTGTAGGCAATGGATTGTAGGTTTTTCCTTACTGGCTAAACCACAGATACAAATGACAAGGAAACTAGCAAAAGACCCTGTAGAATGGGATACTGAGAGCATGGGAGCGTTTGTAAAATTAAGAAATTGCCTATGTGAAGCCCCTGCTCTTGGAATGCCAGATTACACAAAATAATTTGCATTATTTTGTTGTGAACAAGATAATTGTGCCTTGTTAGTGCTGACCCAAAGACATGTTTGATAAGACATCCAGTGGCTTATTTTCTGCTACTTTGAATCATGTAACCTCTGCATTACCTGGATGTTTAAAAGCAGTAGCTGCTACTTGCACAAGTCTTGAAGAAAGTGAATCTATTGTGATGGGACATCCTGTGAAAGTATATGTCCCACATTCAGTTGAAATTCTTCTGACCAGAACCTGAACTCAGTATCTTACCCCAAGTCGAATGACAAAATATGAAAGAATTATTTTAGGAGCAGAAAACGTAACAGTAATCAGGTCTACGGTTATGAATCCTGCTACTTTATTACCTGTTGTGTATGGAGAGGAAGTGAGGAATGATGTTGAACATTAGATGTTACTGAATATTGTACCAAACCTTGTCCAGACATACAGAAAGAGCCCCTGAACAATTGTGAAAGTAACTATTTGTAGATGTCTCGTGCATAAGGCACGAGGAGGGAGGGTTGAGCGCTGCTCATGCTGTTTGTACATTGGCTGGAATAGTCGAAGCATCCTATGTACCTGGATTCAAGTCTGCATAAATAGCCGAATTGATTGCTTCAATTAAAGCATGCAAAATTGGGAAGAATTGAAGAGTAACCATTTACACTGATAGCCAGTATGGTTACAAGGTTGTGCATGATTTTGTCCAACTTTGGATGCAAAGGGATTTCATGACTTCTTCAGAAATCCCTATCAAAAATTGACAATATGTGAAAGAGCTTTTAGAAGGAATACAATTGCCAAAGGAAGTGGCTGTGGTCAAATGTGCTGCACATCAGTCAGGAAATGACTATGTGACTGCTGGTAATCGTTATGCTGACCACGTTGCTCAGTACTGTGCCAAGACTAAAATGGCAGTAAACAAGAAAATTGAAACAACAGGAATCAGATGCCAGCTTATACTTATCTCAGCCTTAGTAACATGGGATGACATAAGACATTTATTTACAAGATGAGGTGGAAGTAAGTGAAAAGGAAGGGTGGATGTCAAAGGAGAGAAGAAGATGGTGTTTGGATATATCCAGATGGCAGTCCAGCCATGCAAGACTGTACACTTTCCAGCAAGCAAGAATGTACCATGG
This sequence comes from Lissotriton vulgaris, assembly GCF_964263255.1. Lineage (NCBI taxonomy): Eukaryota > Metazoa > Chordata > Amphibia > Caudata > Salamandridae > Lissotriton > Lissotriton vulgaris. The sequence continues at coordinate 1,985,486,320 of NC_141691.1, read as the reverse complement.
ATCTACCCACATTGGTAGAGATGCTATTGTTAGAACCGGCTGTCTCTAGTTGGCAGAGGTATACACTTCTGACAAATAGGGACACACCTTTTCTAGTCAGGGCAAGGGGATCACACCCTTTGATAACCCCTGCTCACCCCTTGGTAGCTTGGCAGAGCAGACAGGCTTATCTCAGAGGCTGTGTGTTAAGCATTTATGACCACATACAGCAATAAAGTGAATACACTCCAAATGGACACGACACAGTAGTATTATAAAAATAAGGATTTTTATATAAGGCTTACCACAAGACCAAATAACGACAAAAATATACACAATCTTAATAAATACTCTTGGAAGGGAAAATAATAGTTCAAATGTAGTTTCTTCTTAGCACAAAGTCTTTTTGTATCAAAGCAACTCTTCTTCTTGGAAACACAGTTCTTAGCAACAATGTAACCCACACGGGAGGTACACGACGTCGAGGCAAGGTTAATCCAAAGGTTCGGCGTCGACCGCGAGGAGCGCTACGTCGAGCCGGAGTCACACGGACCCCCAACAACACAGTACCTTGGAAAATGAAGCACACGATGATCAGCGGCGTCGAGCAATCCGGCGTCGCGTCTTCGGTGTCGATCAGGCCTCAGCAGTCGTTGATGTCGATGATTCTGTTGCAAGTGTGAGCAGCGCTCACGGCGTCGAGAGGGCACGAAGTCGATGCGATCAGCAGCGGTGCAGACACGAGGTCCCTTGGAGCTGGAGCCGAACTCACTACTCACTGGCGTTGCTGCTGGCGTCGATCAGGCCCGGCGGCCGGCGTCGAGGAAGCGGGACACTGGAGCCGTTACTCACTATGTTGAGCTGGATTCGGCGACGTCCGTCGGCGTCGAGATTGCTGCGTTCTTTCAAAGGTGCCGGATTCACAGGTTCCAGCAAATAGCACTTTAAGCAGATGAAGTCCTTTAGCCCTGTGACTTCAACAGGAGACTGGCACTCTTCCAGTCCTTGGAGATTTTCTTAGCAAGCGTGAGAGTACACACACAGTTCCTCTCTCCTGGTTCCTTGGCAAAAATAAAGAAGCACTGCAGGATTCCCCCCAGCAAACAGCACACTGGCAGAAGGGGTAGGCAAGTCCTTAGATCAGCAGGCCTCTTGTCCTTGGTTTCAGGGTTCCTTGTCAGAAGTGATCTAAATTCTTGGTTCAGGGGTCCTTTTCTTGTACCCCTTTTTGGCTTTGATCCCTTTGTCCATGCAGGGGAATTTCCCAACATCCTGGGTCTGTTGTGGGTGGAGCCAGGCAGAGGCACCTGGCCTATTCACTGAGCAGGGCTGGGTCCTCAGACGCCCAGCAGGAGGTGGAGCCAGCATTGTCACTGGCAGGAGCAGAGCTATCGGCCTCCTGGTAGGAGGTGGGGCTAGGATCGTCCATGGCAGGCACAGAGCCATCAGTCGCTTGGCAGGAGGTGGAGCCAGCATTGTATCAGGCAGGGCAGGCTATCAGCAACTACTCTCCCCCTACTCTCAACGCAAATGTCCCACTCATCCCACACTGACTCATCCAGACCTCTGGAGCCACCCAGCTCCTGTCACACACACGCAAAACCAGCAGAGACCAGAAATGGTTAGACAAGAAAATAGACACTTTCTAAAAGTGCTATTTTCAAACTCAGAGTCCAAAAACCATCCACACCAACGGATGCGTAATTAAACCCTGAGTTCAGGGATACCAAACTCGACATCGCACCATGCTCCCCGAGCCAGCTAGGATCATAGCATTAATAATCCCGGCGGCCCATTCTAACTAACGGAGAGCAGGTTACCTTGCAACAGTGAAGAACGAAGATGGCCGCAGTTCACTATTATGACATGCCAACTTGGTCAGGCGTGTCCTACCTTATACTTACAATGCACCCTGCCCATGGGCCTACCATAGGGGTGACTAACATGAAGTTAAGGGAAGGTTGGAGAGACTGGCCAGCAGGTATACTTGCGCAGTCAGCGTGACAGTACCAGACTGCACGTGGGTCTCGCAATGACCGACCCGTAGACATTCTTTTACGAGGCCGCTCTTGTGGGTGGCACAACACGTGCTGCAAGCCCACGAGCAAGTTACGGTGGGTTGTTGGGCCCACCAAATCGGGCACTGTGCACTTAGCGCTCCGCGCTTTAATTATACTTCGCACACTTTTAATGATTTTAGTTGCTTATTTTATTCTTGTTCTATTTTAAGCTTATTTATATTACTCATGTATTATTGTCATTTTTCATAATACAAGCGTATTTCAACATTTTATCATTTTTACACACATAACAAATACTTCAGTGCTCTGATTTCAATCCAATTTCCACATTATACAGTATATACATATTTTACACGTGAGCCCAATGCATTTCGGCGCCGCGATGGTGCCTTCATCAGGGGCGTGTCTGGAAATCAAACATATAAAATGATGTCAGAATCTTAATAGGGGTTCATGGGGTGTGTGTGACTAAATTCTATTGTTAGGTCATACCTGATAGTTCAAACAATTTATATACGTCTCAATCCTTGTGTTCAGTGTTCGTCACTGTGGATGATAATAAATAATCAAAGTTGATTGTCAAATAATGGCCGCATAAGGGTTTAATAAACTATATCCCAAGGGAACTAATGGGAACATACCTGTATGTGTCGTTATGTGCTCGCTGAAAAGAGAAATTCATATGTATCAGGATAAAACTAATCCTATTTAACATGTAGATCTCTCTGATACTCCAGGTCATAAGACCCTTACCTTGTCTTCACCAAAATCAGATCACTATCTGGTGAGAGAAAACTCAATTACTAATCTGCTTAGGAGCAGTGCGGCGATATTTTCTAAATGCTCGAGATAAACATGTTGCAGCATACCTGGTTCGCCAAAGGTTTCCACCTTGTATGGGGTTCCGTGTAACGAGCGTTATCCTACGCGGAGTGCCGGTAGAACGCCATATGTAGCTCCGTTTACTTCGCCGCGAAGCGGAGTTGATGACATAGAGAAAGGACTACACCAAAAAGGACGTGGATGTCCTGTTGATGGTTATGGGCGCCATATTTGAACCTGTCTTATGCCAGGAAACTCAATATTCACTGCCTGTTTCTGCTCAAGGGTCATTGTGTCAGAGAGGACAACACCATCCACTGACCCATCTTGCTCTTAAGCACACATGAGGTCAGGAAGAGGCTCACTCTCCTCCTCCATTCCAGCATCTGTAGCTAGGAGCATGCCCACTTTGGACCTTTCTAAGTGGGGCTTCAAACGGTTGACATGCAGGACCCGCAAGGGGTTCCTGGGAGATTTCAAGTCCACCAGGTAGGTGACATTGCTCTTCTTCTCCACAACCTTAAACGGTCCAGTCCACCTGTCCTTGAGCGCACAAGGTTCCACAGGGGACATGACCCACACTTCCTGACCAGGCTGAAGCTCTACCAGAGTGGCATTCCGGTTGTACCAACGCTTCATCTCCTCCTGGCTGGCCTCCAGATTTTCCTGAGCAAGATCTCTGAAGCGCCGAGTCTGGTTCCTAAAGGCCAGCATGTAACTGTATACATCCTGGGGAGGTTTCCTGGAAGATTGACCAGACTCAAAGGCCCTCTTACCGGGTGACCATACAAAAGCTCAAAGGGGCTGAACCCTAGAGACTTCTGCGACACCTCTCGGTAAGCAAACAACAGGCATGGCAAGAGGACGTCCCATTTCCGCCTCATTGGTTCTTCAAGACCCATGATCATGCCTTTAAGGGTCCGGTTGAATCTCTCAACCAGCCCATTTCCTTGAGGGTGGTAAGGAGTGGTGAACTTGTAGGTTACCCCACACTCCTTCCACAGAGACTTCATATAGTTGGAAATGAAGTTGGTGCCCTGGTCTGACACCACCTCTCTGGGGAACCCCATCTGGGAGAAAACGCCCATCAGTGCCCGTCCCACCACGGGGGCCGTCACTGTTCGGAGAGGGATGGCTTCCGGGTACCGTGTGGCAAGGTCCACCAAGACCAGGATAAACCTGTTGCCCAGGGCTGTCTTGGGGTCCAGGGGCCCAACAATGTCAATACCCACCCGGTCAAAGGGGGTACTGACCCCTGGAAAAGGTCGGAGTGGAGCCTTCTGCTTCCTTCCGCTTTTCCCACTTGCCTGGCAACTGTGACAAGTCTTACAATGGATGTCTACATCCCTTCGCATCTGAGGCCAATAAAAATGGGTGACAAGCCTATCATAGGTCTTGTCCTGCCCCAGATGTCCAGCTAACGGAACGTCATGAGCCAAACCCAGTAGGAAGGCTCTAAAGCGCTGGGGTACCACCAGCACACGGGCTGACCCAGGCTCAGCAGCCTTAGGCTCGCTATACAGGAGGTCGTTCTCCCAGTACACAAAATGTGACCCTGACTGATCACCTGAGGATTGGGCTGAGGCCTGCTGCCTCATACCCACAAGAGAAGGGCACACTTTCTGTTCGGCACAGAATTCCTCCCTGGAGGGGCCACCATCCTGCTGCCAATGGGTCAGCTCGGGCAGGTCTCCCAGTTCGGCAATTTGTTCCCCTGTGGGCTCCAGGGCATCCCCCTCAGGGTCTACCTCCTCCTGGACCACGGGAACTATGGGGGCCGGTTTCCCGCGCCTCTTGCCTCTTCTCTTCACAGCTGGGTCCTGGGCCGTACTTTGAGGCTCCGGGACCCCATCAACATCCTTACTTGCTGTCATTGATCGAGTGGTTGCACACACCCACTCTGGCACACCCAACATTCTCAAATGTGTCTCTCTCTCCACCTTAGCCCAAGGGGAGTCTTCTAAATCATTGCCCAGGAGACAATCGACAGGCATGGCGGGCCTCACAGCAACCTGAAGAGTACCTGAAACTCCCCTCCCATTCACAGGAAACTTGAGCTACCTCACACCCTTTCTGGGAGTTGTCAGCAGCAATCACGGGGTAGAATGCGTGGGGAACCACCTGCTCTCTGGACACCAAGTAACACTTGACAGCTGGCACACTCGCTCCTGTGTCTCTGAGAGCTTCCACTCTATGGCCATTAATGGTCACCCACTGCCTATATTTACGAATGTTACTAGGCAGAGGGGGTGGAGGGACCATTTGCATGTCTCCTAGCGAGACCAGGGACATTTCTGCGGGACCCCTCCCACCAGGGACAACCATCTCCTCCCCTCCCAGGGCTACACTCGCCAACTGACGGGGGTGCACGCGGCGGTGCATTCGAATTCTTCATGGGACACTGGGGGTCATAATACCGGTGTCCCACCTGCCCACAAACGTAGCAGGTTAGGGGACCCCTATGAAGAGGTTTACCCGTCGGGGCCCCTGGCTTCTTCTCAGGGGGAGACTGGGAACCTTTCCCTTGGTTCCCTTGGGGATTACGTTAGGGCCCTTTCTGGGACTCCTTCTGTTTACCCTTGTCCCCCCCACTCTTCTGCTGGGGACCCTGCTCACCTTTGGCTGAGTCTCCCACTTGACCCTTGTGGACCCTGGTACTGACCCAGCGGTCCGCCTCCTCAGCAAGTTTTCTAGGATTAGATATCTTGCTATCAATAAGGTGCTGGCGCAGCTCTGGAAAACAGTTATTAGACAAATGCTCCCAAGCAAACAAATCATAAAGAGCTTCATAACTTTCCACTTTGCTGCCCTTTACCCAACCATCCATGGCTCTGCAAAAATAAGACACATATTCAACCCACGTCGTACCAGGCAATTTCTTACATTCTCTAAAAGCTTGTCTGTACTTCTCAGGGGTTAGGCCATACCGTAACATTAAAGCATTCTTCATATGAGCATACGACATCCTCAACAGGCATGTCTAAAAGGGTATCTCTTCCCTCATTCACAAAGCGACCCCACAACCCCGCTCCCCAATCCTTCTCAGGGACCCGGTGGGCCAACAATGCTAACTCATACGCTTTAAACCACTGACCAATATCTTCGTTCCTATGATAATCTTTTATCACATCTTTCGGGAAATAAAACCTACTTTCTGCAGGCACAGATGGGATGCTGCCACCAGAGGGATTCAATTCTAACTTCTTAACTTGGATGTCCAACTCCCTCAACTTGGTATCACGCTCCAAAGCTAACTTCTCTCTTTCAAAATCCAACCTTTTGGTCTCCAAATCAGCTTCTCTTCTACCTCTTGCATTTTCTAACTCCAACTGCCCATTTATCTTTAGCCTTGCCATTTCCATGTTGTATGCACGCTCCTTCGCCCTTTCTTCTCTTTCTTCAGGGGAAAGACCTTTGGAGGAAACACTGCTACCGGGAGAGGACACAGGCCCATTCACTGGCGCCTCCTCATCCCCTTCCACTGGCGGTACCACCACCGGATCAGTGGACTCTAACCAGGCCTGCAATGCTTTGAGATATTCCGTTTTGTTCTTGCAGCCCTTGGTAGGAACTTTAAACTGCTTGCAAAAGGATTTCAGCTCCTCCAATTTGTAGACGTTTATCTTCGCTTTGTCGAATTCCTCCACAACAACAACAGGGGTAGTGACTCCGGTGTCACTCATGGTCAAAACTGGCAGTGTTCAAAAAATCAAGCTTCAGAGAAGCGGAGAACCAAAAATTGAATCCTTCCAAGTAGATTGTGGCTGCGCTATGGTCTGCTTTCACTATGTAGCGCACACTAATCACTGTACATGGGTCATAAATGCAAGGTTCAAATCCTCACCGCTGCGTCCAATGTTAGAACCGGCTGTCTCTAGTTGGCAGAGGTATACACTTCTGACAAATAGGGACACACCTTTTCTAGTCAGGGCAAGGGGATCACACCCTTTGATAACCCCTGCTCACCCCCTTGGTAGCTTGGCAGAGCAGACAGGCTTATCTCAGAGGCTGTGTTAAGCATTTATGACCACATACAGCAATAAAGTGAATACACTCCAAATGGACACGACACAGTAGTATTATAAAAATAAGGATTTTTATATAAGGCTTAGCACAAGACCAAATAACGACAAAAATATACACAATCTTAATAAATACTCTTGGAAGGGAAAATAATAGTTCAAATGTAGTTTCTTCTTAGCACAAAGTCTTTTTGTATCAAAGCAACTCTTCTTCTTGGAAACACAGTTCTTAGCAACAATGTAACCCACACGGGAGGTACACAACGTCGAGACCAGGTTAATCCAAAGGTTCGGCGTCAACCGCGAGGAGCGCTACGATGAGCCCGGAGTCACACGGACCCCCAACAACACAGTACCTTGGAAAATGAAGCACACGATGATCAGCGGCGTCGAGCAATCCGGCGTCGCGTCTTCGTTGTCGATCAGGCCTCAGCAGTCGTTGATGTCGATGATTCTGTTGCAAGTGTGAGCAGCGCTCACGGCGTCGAGAGGGCACGAAGTCGATGCGATCAGCAGCGGTGCAGACACGAGGTCCCTTGGAGCTGGAGCCGAACTCACTACTCACTGGCGTTGCTGCTGGCGTCGATCGGGCCCAGCGGCCGGCGTCGAGGAAGCAGGACACTGGAGCCGTTACTCACTATGTCGAGCTGGATTCGGCGACGTCCGTCGGCGTCGAGATTGCTGGTTCTTTCAGAGGTGCTGGATTCACAGGTTCCAGCAAATAGCACTTTAAGCAGATGAAGTCCTTTGGCCCTGTGACTTCAACAGGAGACTGGCACTCTTCCAGTCCTTGGAGATTTTCTAAGCAAGCGTGAGAGTACACACACAGTTCCTCTCTCCTGGTTCCTTGGCAAAAATAAAGAAGCACTGCAGGATTCCCCCCAGCAAACAGCACACTGGCAGAAGGGGTAGGCAAGTCCTTAGATCAGCAGGCCTCTTGTCCTTGGTTTCAGGGTTCCTTGTCAGAAGTGATCTAAATTATTGGTTCAGGGGTCCTTCTCTTATACCCCTTTTTGGCTTTGATCCCTTTGTCCATGCAGGGGAATTTCCCAACATCCTGGGTCTGTTGTGGGTGGAGCCAGGCAGAGGCACCTGGCCTATTCACTGAGCAGGGCTGGGTCCTCAGATGCCCAGCAGGAGGTGGAGCCAGCATTTTCACTGGCAGGAGCAGAGCTATCGGCCTCCTGGTAGGAGGTGGGGCTAGGATCGTCCATGGCAGGCACAGAGCCATCAGTCGCTTGGCAGGAGGTGGAGCCAGCATTGTATCAGGCAGGGCAGGCTATCAGCAACTACTCTCCCCCTACTCTCAACGCAAATGTCCCACTCATCCCACACTGACTCATCCAGACCTCTGGAGCCACCCAGCTCCTGTCACACACACGCAAAACCAGCAGAGACCAGAAATGGTTAGACAAGAAAATAGACACTTTCTAAAAGTGCTATTTTCAAACCCAGAGTCCAAAAACCATCCACACCAACGGATGCGTAATTAAACCCCGAGTTCAGGGATACCAAACTCGACATTGCACCATGCTCCCCGAGCCAGCTAGGATCATAGCATTAATAATCCCGGCGGCCCATTCTAACTAACGGAGAGCAGGTTACCTTTCAATAGTGAAGAACGAAGATGGCCGCAGTTCACTATTAGGACATGCCAACTTGGTCAGGCGTGTCCTACCTTATACTATCTGAAAGAGACACGTTAGTGATAGATTCCTTACCTTAGAATATCCCCAGGCGTCAGACTGGATCCGGAAACTTTTGCGTAGCAATGCCCCTGCGCGCCGGTAGGCGTCGTCTGCGGCTCCGAGTCCGTCGGCGGCGTCATGAGCGCCGGGATGACGTCGTCGGAGTACTTAGACGGCGCCCATGCGCGCTGACGTCAGTTCTTCTTTTTTCCGCGCCAGCTAGCGCAGATCCGGAAGAAGCTCTACCCCCAGTCACTTTTTGACTGAAAACTTTTTGATCTTTTTGATCTTCTCTTAGTCGACTTCTCGACTATCGGTGCCAGGGATGCCCGGGTTCAAGCCTTGTTCGAAGTGCGGCCGACTCATGTCGGTCACGGACCCCCATCGCCGGTGCCTGAAGTGCTTAGGCCTCGACCACGACGATCGATCCTGCTCCGACTGCCGGGCCCTGACGTCGAAGGCTAGGCGGGAGCGGTCCCGCAAGCGTCTCGAGCTGAGGCAGTCGGCCCCGCGCCGCTCCAGGTCCCGGTCCTGGTCCCACGGGAGGTCGAGAGACAGGTCGCGAGGTCGGAGTCATCGACGTTCCGGGAGCGGACACCGATCGTCTGGTTCCAAGTCCTCAGGTAAGAGGCATGAGAGGTCGGAGCGACACCATCGATCCTCCGACCCGCCCCGACGCTCGCACGATGCGGCCGGGGACTCTGGCGACACCGCCCACGCGGCTCCGCGGGAGTCGCAAGCGTCGCCGCCTGCCCCACACCTTCGGTCCCTGGGCACGGCGCGTCGCAGGAGGAGGTCGAGAGGTACCTCATGGCCATGAGGGCCCTCCCTCCTCAGTCGGTTCCCGTGGCGCCTTCGGGCCGATCGGCTCCGTCTGGAGGTCCTTCCGGGTCGGGCGCTTCGGCCCCGACGACGTCGGGTGCTTCGGCCCCGGCGCCGCACGACCTCGCTGGATCCGGCTCCGGATCCGGGACCTCGCCGGTCGACCTTACGACCTCGCCGGCGCCGTCCCTTCAGGTGTCGTCCCCGGCAGCCGATGTGGTTGCCGCCCCCAACGTTTCCTACAGTCCTACTCAGGAGTCGGAGGGGCGCCGCTGGGCGCCGATTCCGTCGGCCTTTGGAGACTTCTATCTCCACGAGGAGGCCCTGGCTGTTAATCCTGGTCTCCAGGAGCCAGGTGACGAGGAGCAATGGGAGGGGTCCGAGGACCCTCTGGCACGTGATTGCCAGTCACATCAGGACTGGACATATGAGCTTGGGGAGGCCAGTGGTATTGACACCTCGCCAGACACTGGATTTACGTCGCCCCCGACTGTGGCTTCGGAGGCGGGTTCTGCTTACAGCGTAGTGTTGACGAAGGCAGCTAAGGCCTTACACCTTCAGCTCCCCGTCGCGGCCGTGAGGACTAATCTCACTGAGGTCCTCAAACAGCAGTCCGGCTCCGCGGAGCCCCTCCTGCCGTTCAATGAGGCCTTGTGTGACGTTCTTCTGGGCACTTGGTCCAAGCCCGCCACAGGCCCCCCTGTGGACAGGAACGTGGCCAGACGCTACCGCCCGGCACCGGGCGACCCATGCTTTTTGTCCACCCATCCCACCCCCGAGAGTCTGGTCATCCAGGCCTCAAACTCCCAAACCGCATTCCCGTCGGCCCCGCCCGACAGGGAATCCAAGAGATATGAACAGTTCGGGAAGAAGGTTTTCTCGTCTGTGAGCCTAGGGCTGCGGTCTGTGAACACCGCCTGTCTCTTGGGCCGCTACACCCAGACTCTGTGGGGCACGGTTGCGGAGGTGCTGCCTAGATGCCCGGAGGAGGTCCAGGCTAAACTCAGCCAAGCCCTGGCGGACGGCCGAGATGCAGCACGCTTTTCTATCCGGTGTGGGCTGGATACTACGGACTCACTGGGCAGGGCGATGGCAACGACGGTGGCGGTTCGACGCCACGCCTGGTTGAGGTCCGCCAACTTCTCGGCCGATGTCCAGGCCACCCTCCTGGACATGCCGTTTGATGGCCGTCGCCTCTTCGGCGACAAGGCAGACCATGCGCTGGAACGTTTCAAGGACTCCAGGGCCACGGCCAAGTCCTTGGGCCTTACGGCCCCACGCCAGCAATCGGGTGCCTTTCGCTCCTTTCGTGGCCACGGAAGGGGCGCCCCACCACGTACCGTCAGCCACGCGCCGCAGAATGTTCAGCAACGCGGTGGCGGACGTGGGAACCGCCGTGGCGGTGGTCGGGCCAACGGCGAGGCCAGTCCACACCTCCCTCAGCAGCCCCTGCCTCAAAACCTTCCTCGTCCGAGTTTTCAGGCCCATGTGACGCCTGTGGGAGGCAGGGTTCGCCATCACCTCTCCCACTGGCATACAGTCACTTCGGACAGGTGGGTGCTGCAAATTGTCCGAAGGGGCTTCTCCCTCCCCTTCGAGTCATCCCCTCCATCCATGCCACCTCAATACCACCGTGTGTCGGGGGATCATTTGCAACTTCTGCAAGAGGAGGTTTCGGCCCTCTTGGCCAAGAGGGCCATCGAGCGCGTTCCTGGGCCAGAAGTAGGACGTGGTTGTTACTCCCACTACTTTCTGGTACCCAAGAAGGGCAAAGGGGGCCTACGCCCTATCTTGGATCTGCAGAACGTCAACGGCTTCCTCTGGACGGAGAAGTTCAAGATGCTCACTTTGGCTCAGGTCCTGGCTGCCCTGAACCCAGGAGACTGGATGGTAGCGTTGGACTTGCAGGACGCCTATTTCCACATCCCCGTCCTGCCGGCCCACCGGCGTTACCTGCGGTTCACGGTAGGCCAAGAGCACTGTCAGTTTACCGTGCTCCCCTTCGGCCTTGCCAGCGCCCCACGGGTGTTCACGAAGGTGATGGCGGTGGTCGCAGCCCATCTGCGCAGGCAGGGGGTATCAGTCTTCCCCTACCTCGACGACTGGTTGTTGAAGGCGGGCTCGCCCCAGACAGTCGTCAGCCACCTCCAGACTACGGCCGACCTCCTGCACTTGCTGGGGTTCTCCATCAATGTGCCGAAGTCACACCTGTGCCCCTCTCAGAAGCTCCTCTTCATCGGAGCGGTTCTCGACTCGGCGCGGTTTCGGGTTTACCCACCCGAGCAGCGGGTTCGGGATATTCAGGCTCTGGTTCCCATCTTCCAGCCGTTATCCCGGGTCTCGGTCAGGTTGACGCTGCGGCTTCTGGGACTGATGGCCTCCTGCATCCTTCTGGTGCGTCACGCCAGGTGGCGGATGCGGGCTCTGCAGTGGGACCTGAAGTTTCAGTGGGCCCAGCATCAGGGCAACCTGTCCAATCATGTCCTGGTCTCGGAGGGCACTGCGAGACGACTGCAGTGGTGGCTCACGGACCGTGACTGGGTCAGTGGCAGACCCCTCTCCCTACCCCAGCCGGAGCACGTAGTTGTGACGGACGCGTCCCTCCAGGGCTGGGGAGGCCACATGGGAGAGGCGGAGATCAGAGGCCTCTGGTCTCCGGCGGAGTCCCGGCTCCATATCAACCTTCTGGAGCTGCGGGCGATTCGTCTAGCACTGAAGGCATTCCTCCCCTCTGTCCGGGGGAGCATAGTGCAAGTGTTCACCGACAACACCACCGCCATGTGGTACTGCAACAAGCAAGGCGGGGTGGGGTCGTGGACCCTCTGCCAGGAGGCTCTGCGCCTCTGGCAGTGCCTGGAACATCAGGGCGTGACCCTGGTGGTTCAACACCTGGCAGGCTCTCTGAATGCCAGGGCGGACGAACTCAGCCGCCGGTGCATGATGGATCACGAATGGCGTCTGAACTCGGACGTGGCGCAAGGTCTCTTTCAGCAGTGGGGAGAGCCTTGGTTAGATCTATTCGCCACAGAAGAGAACGCGCAATGTCATCAGTTCTGCGCGTTGGAATTTCCAAGGCGGCACTCGTTCGGAGACGCTTTTCGTCGCGAGTGGAGCTGCGGTCTGTTGTACGCCTTTCCGCCTATACCACTTCTGCCCAGAGTGCTGAAGAAGATCAGGCGCGACCGGGCCCAAGTTATCCTTGTGGCTCCGGACTGGGCACGAAGATACTGGTATCCCGAGCTACTCAGCATGTCAGTCGATCCCCCGATTCGTCTGCCTCTTCGGGAGGACCTTCTGTCGCAGCAGCAGGGGACGGTCCTGCACCCGAACCTGTCCAGTCTCCACCTACAAGCTTGGAGATTGAGCGGCGGCAGTTGAGGCCATTTGACTTGCCTCCCGAAGTCTGTGATATCATTCTGGCAGCCAGGCGTCCCTCCACAAAGTCGGTATACGCCTGCCGGTGGAACAGATTTGTGGCATGGTGCACAGCAAAGGCTGTGGATCCTCTCTCGGCACCCCTTTCGGAAGTGCTGCTCTTTCTTCTTTCCCTTGCCCAGCAGGGCTCTGCTCTGGGCACTCTTAAAGGGTACCTTTCTGCTCTATCAGCCTTCTTCAGGCTACCAGATCAGCCTTCTTTATTCAAGTCCCCTATTGTAAGTAGATTTCTGAAGGGCATCACGCACATGTTCCCTCCTGTTCCCTTCGTGATGCCCCAGTGGGACTTGAATCTTGTTCTCACTTATCTGATGTGTGCTCCCTTTGAGCCACTGCATAACTGTCCTCTTCGTCTCCTTACTCTGAAGACTGCCTTCCTGGTTGCCATCACCTCTGCCAGGAGAGTGAGTGAGCTCCAGGCTCTTTCTTCTTCTCCACCTTTCCTGTCTGTGCATCAGGACAAGGTGGTGTTACGTACACGGCCTTCCGTTCTGCCCAAGGTTGTTACGGCCTTCCACATCGGGCAGTCCATTACCTTGCCCACTTTCTTTCCGCCTCCGCATCCCTCGAAAGAGGAAGAGAGGCTCCACCGTCTGGATCCAAAACGTGCGCTCTCCTACTACCTAGATCGCACACGCCAATTCCGGGTGGATGACCAACTCTTTGTTGGTTACGTGGGCGCAAAGAAGGGTAAGGCTGTGCACAAGAGGACCATCTCTAGGTGGATCATCTTGTGTATCCAAGCATGTTACTCCATGGCGAGGAAGGAGCCCCCGGCTGGGTTGCGGGCTCACTCCACTCGGGCCACGGCAACGACAACTGCCCTGGGCCGCGGTGTCCCCCTGCAGGACATTTGCCAGGCAGCTACGTGGGCCTCGCTGCACACGTTCGCAAGACACTACTGCCTGGACAGTCAAGTCCGGAGGGATGGCTTCTTTGGCCGTTCCGTCCTCCAGGACTTTCTGGTGTGATATTGGTTCGCAGACCCACCACCGGGGTTGGTATTGCTGGGGTATCTATTCTAAGGTAAGGAATCTATCACTAACGTGTCTCTTTCAGATGCACAAGTTACTACTTGTGTAACGATATATCTGTAAGAGACATTAGTTAGTGATAGATTCCTTACCGACCCACCCATCCTCCCCGTTCTGCGAACCGATATCTAGGGTTAAGGTCATCCCCTTTCAGGGCCCTAGTTTCATGGCACCAGTGTTAGTTCTATCATGGCTCTGCGTATCTGGCGCGGAAAAGCTGTGTGTCAGAACTGACGTCAGCGCGCATGGGCGCCGTCTAAGTACTCCGACGTCATCCCGGCGCTCACGACGCCGACGACGGACGCGGAGCCGCAGACGACGCCTACCGGCGCGCAGGGGTATTGCTACGCAAAAGTTTCCGGATCCAGTCTGACGCCTGGGGATATTCTAAGGTAAGGAATCTATCACTAACTAATGTCTCTTACAGATATATCGTTACACAAGTAGTAACTTGTGCTACAATGCACCCTGCCCGTGGGCCTACCATAGGGGTGACTAACATCAAGTTAAGGGAAGGTTGGAGGGACTGGCAAGCAGCTATACTTGCGCAGTCAGCGTGACAGTACCAGACTGCACGTGGGTCTCGCAATGACCGACCCGTAGACATTCTTTTACGAGGCCGCTCTTGTGGGTGGCACAACACGTGCTGCAAGCCCACGAGCCGCATTTGGATTTACAAGCCCCGGCACTCCTGGTGCACTAGACTAGGGACTGACAGTAAACCAAATATGCCAAACATGGAATACAATCGATACATCAATTTAACATAGGGAGCACTTGCGCTGTGGCACTGATCAGCAGTGGCACAGCACCCAAAGCATATACCAGCAAAACATTGTAAAACAGTGGAGGCAAACAGAAAAAATGGAGGAGAGACTCAAGCCAATGATGTCCGGTCTAACAGCTATGATCAGACTCTTTAGACAGGACTGGTTCAACCCGAAGTTTAGAACTCGCAGACAGACAGCCTTTGCCAGAGGTGCTTCATTTGTCAACAGAATAACCTAGGTTGGAAGACAGTGGTCAGTTGGGGAAGAATTGGAAAGGCAGAAGGGCCATTTGTAAGGTTGCTGGTAGACTTCATTCAGTTACCAAAATGTAGAGGACTAATATGCATCCTTGTCATAGTGTGTTTGTTCTCACGATGGGTGGAGGCATACCCAACCAGGAGAAATGATAGCTCCCAAATTATTGTTGAGGGAACTCGTACCACGTTTTGGTTTTCTAGTAACTGTAGAATCAGATAGAGGATCTCACTTTAATAATGAAATAATTTGATTGATCTGTGAAGCATTCAAGATTGAACAAACATTGTACTGTGCTTACTGTGAGAAGTTGGCCTGATATATGATGCTCACTAGTTCAAGTGATCACCTTGTATCAGTCCAAACAACCCTTATGGTGATTGGTTGTAAGCCAACCTTATAGACCAGCTAACCTAGTAGCGTGGACAAAAGCAGTCTTTAGGCTAAACTCTGAATGGCATGTGAAATACGAGTTCGCACAATATTTACAAGTGCTCCTGAGGGGCACAACAAACCATATACTCAAAACAATGGAATGCGAGGAAAGAAAATACTGTAAGGAGATCCAGAGGCTGGAGGATCGCTGGGACTACGCTACAAACTGGGTAAGTAAGGAGCAGGAGGCCCACGGGACTCACGTGCAGAGTGGGAACTCTCACGCGGGATGCGTACCAGTGTCTATGGATACTACAATGTTAGAAAGTTACGGATTCCAGACGAACCCGGCTGGATGGAGGGAAAACAACAGTGGACCTGAACACTAGGATAGTGTACACAGACTTCAGCACCTTAAAGCTTTAGTTACCTAACCCACAGGCTGCGGGTGCATAGGGCTGAAGTTGCGTCGGGTTTGCTGCGTTGATCCCGGCGATGCCTGAAACAAGGAGTTGCTGGCAGGCAGCCAGATGGAGGAGTCCGGTGGTTCCAAGGATGGAACTAGGAAGAAGAAGTCCTGAAAGGGAATGGGACAGAGTCTCGGTCACTAGCCAGTGACGGTGCTGGAACCAGGAGGAAACCAGATGTTGTCGCCGCAGTCAGGTGAAGGAAGGGTCGCTTCTCTCTGTAGCTGCGCGGACCAGGAGCTGCTCTTCACGACCAGGCTGGAGGCACGAGCTGTCCAACGTAGTCTGCTGCTGTTGGCGGTGTCGGATCGTCAATCTGGATAACAGGCCTTGGCTAATGCAAGCCACGCGGTGGAACAAAGATGGCGTCTGGTGCGGACCAGGAGGGTCCTGGCTGCTTCTCTTTTACAAGGAAGCAAGGACCAGTCTGGGGAACCAGCTGTGTTGGATTCTTCGGATCGTCGTCTCAGAGGTCACGAGCCAGCCGGCAAGTGACCAGACAACAGGAGAAGCAGCAACCAGGCAAAAGGGCCCCACGCAGATCTTGTGGATGCTGGGTGGCTGGTCTTTGGTGCAGGAGCTGCGTCGGTGTGGGGCTTCTCAGACTCCAAAGCACTCACTCGAGGATCCTCGGCAACCGTGCTGGAAGCGCTGTGCAGGTTTCTCAAGATGGCCGTCTCCACGTTGCTCGTCGCACCCACGGGTCCCAGCTGTGCTGTGGATGTTGGTAAAGGTCTGGAGGTCCGGGTCTTGTCGAGCTGGGTCGTCGGATTCCGGGATGGAAGGACTCTGCAGCAAACCGCACAGGAGCTTGATGGTGCCTGCGAAGCAGGATGGTCACTCCCTGACCATAGGGGAGATTCTTCAGTCTTCTGGAATCAGGAGGTCGAAGGTCAAGAGTTTCTTCGTGGAAGTTGTCAAGATTAATCTGATTTGGAATGGGACCAGCTCCTACCTTTATTCAGCTAAAGGGGGCTGCACTACGACTAGGTCCCTCCTCTGGGTGGGACCAGGAAGGGGGGTGGTTACACCCCCTTTCCTTTGTCCGGTCTTGCGCCAGCTCTGGGGCTGGAGTGCCCCAGGAACTGGTTCTGACCGGTGAATGCATAGGGCACCTTGTGTGCCCCAGGCATGTCTCATTCCTTTGAGCCCTGTCCTACCTAATACACAAAATCCTGTCTGGGGTGGTGCTAGCACCTCCCAAGGCAGGAAACTCTTTGTCCGAGCCGCCCTCGCTGGAAGGACTCTCAGCAGCAGGAGGTCAGACTTGTGTCTGTGGTGGCAGCATCCATTTTGTGATGCTGAGGCTCGAGTTAACTTTAACCGGGGTTCACAGTTGCATACATGTCGTGTCCCTCTAGGAGGGTGGAATGCTAACCCCGTTGCCAGAATTGGCGAGGGGTTAGTATTCCAATTCGTATGACACCTTACTCGACATGTTTTGATAATGCTATACCAAAGTTAGCATTTGACCGCGAGGTTCATAATGCACTTAAGAGTATATGGTATAGCGTTATCATGGAACAGCTATTAGGACTTGGTTCCGCAAGCTGCAAACGGGCTCAGCTCATGCCAGAGCACCATCTCACATAATTCCAAGCACTCTGCCTTCAGGATTGATAAGGCCTGCCATGGGAGTGACTGATAGGAATATATGTGTCCATTTTAGGGTTAGATATAGGGATACTATATCTAAAGCAAAGGGTGATTACACCACCTTGCCCCAGCTGTCGTGCAGCCAGTTGTGTCTGTTTTGGATGGCCAGCCAGGGGTGGCATAATACATGATTCAGCCCCTGGTAGGCCCAGGGTACACCTATGCCCTGGATACCTAAGGTATGCTGTACAGGGACTGATAAGGTGGCCCAGTACCAATTGGTAAAATGCACCTAAGGTACATGCTTGTCAATTTAGAGAGAGAACAGCTAGGCTGTGGGTCTGATTAGCAGGCCCAAAGCCAGGGACAGTCGTAAACCAGTGAAGAAAAAAGCAAAAATCGGGGGTGACCATAGGATTGCAGACCCTACTCTCCTACATAACCCCCCCCCCAAACTTAGGGACATTAAACTAACCTTGACCAGGTGAGTCTTCTTGTTCTAAGTGGAAGTACCTGGAGAGACCATCTGCATAGTCGCTGGTCTGTGCTCCACTGTAAAGTCCATCCCCTGTAGGGAAATGGACCACCTAAGAAGTTTGGGGTTTTCACCCTTCATTTGATTTAGCCATAAGAGAGGCTTATGGACGGTCTGAATCTTGAAGTGAGTACCAAACAAGTATGGCCTCAACTTCTTCAGGGCCCAAACCACAGCAAAGGCCTCCCTCTCAATAGCTGACCAACGTTTCTCTCTAGGGGTCAGCCTTCTACTTATAAAAGCGATGGGCTGGTCATGACCATCAATATTCAGTTGAGATAGAACAGCTCCCACACCCAACTCAGAAGCATCTGTTTGGACAATGAATGGCTTGGAGTAGTCTGGACTCTTGAGAATAGGTGCAGTGCACATGGCCTGCTTTAGGTCATTGAATGCCTTCTGACATCTAACTGTCCACTGAGCTTTCTTTGGCATTTTCTTACTTGTCAGGTCATTAAGTGGAGTCACAATGGTTCCATAATTTCTGACAAATTTCCTATAGTAACCAGACAGGCCCAAGAAAGCTCTGACCTGTGTCTGGGTGGTTGGAGGAGCGCAGTCCTTTATGGCCTGTATCTTGCTCTCCAAAGGTTGAACTTGGCCTCCACCTACAAGGTGGCCCAAGTATACAACTTGACTCTGCCCTATCTGGCACTTGGTAGCCTTGATAGTGAGGCCTGCCTTTTGCAGGGCCTCCAAAACGTTCCTCAGGTGGATCAGGTGATCCTCCCAGGTGGAGCTAAAGACAGCAATATCATCTAAATATGCTGCACAGAAGTCATCCAGCCCAGAGAGAACTTGGTTCACCAACCTTTGAAAAGTAGCAGGTGCATTTTTCAAACCAAAGGGCATCACCACAAACTGGTAATGACCCCCTGGGGTAGAAAATGCTGTTTTGGCCTTGGCATCCTTAGCTAACCTGATTTGCCAATAACCAGCTGTCAGGTCAAATGTACTCAAGAATTTGGCAGAAGCCAATTTATCTATGAGTTCATCTGCTCTTGGTATTGGATGGGCATCTGTCTTAGTGACAGCATTGAGACCCCTGTAGTCTACACAAAACCTCATCTCTCTCTCTTACCATCCTGGGTGTGAGGTTTAGGCACTAGAACTACAGGACTAGCCCAAGGGCTCTCTGAGGGTTCAATGACTCCCAATTCCAACATCTTTTGTACTTCTTTCTTTATACAGTCCCTGACGTGGTCAGGTTGCCTGTAGATTTTACTCTTTATAGGCAGACTGTCACCAGTGTCCACCTCATGGGTGCACCAGTTTGTCTGACTGGGTGTCAGAGAGAACATTTGTCTGAAGGATTGAAGAACCTGTTTACAATCCTCTTGTTGATGCTCACAGAGGCTGTCAGAAAAGACTACACCATCTACTGACCCATCATCAGGGTTCTGAGTGAGCAGGTCTGGGAGAGGGTCACTCTCTTCCTCCTGTCCCTCATCTGTAGCCATGAGCAAGCCCATGTCTTCCCTGTTGACAAATGCCTTGAGCCCGTTCACATGAAGTACTCTGTGAGGGCTCCTGGGAGTTCCAAGGTCTACCAGATAGGTGACCTCTCCCTTCTGTTCAATGATAGTATGGGGTCCAGACCATTTGTCTTGGAGAGCTGCTGGGGCCACTGGCTCCAACACCCACACCTTCTGTCCAGGCTGGTAAACAGTAAGGACAGCCTTTTGGTCATTCCAAGCTTTTTGGAGTTCTTGGCTGGCCTCAAGGTTTTTAGATGCCTTCTCCATGTACTCTGCCATCCTGGAGCGGAGACCAAGTACATAGTCCACTATGTCAATGTTTAGGCTTTTTGAGAGGTAACTCCCATCCTTCCTTCACAAGACACAGGGGTCCTCTTACAGGATGCCCAAAGAGAAGTTCAAAAGGGCTGTAACCAACCCCCTTCTGTTGGAGCTCTCTGTAAGCAAACAGAAGGCAGGGTAAAACGATGTCCCATCTTCGCCTAAGCTTTTCAGGTAACCCTTTTATCATCCCTTTGAGGGTCTTGTTGAATCTCTCAACAAGCCCATTGCACTGTTGGTGATAGGGGGTGGTGAACTTGTAGTTGACACCACACTCCTTCCACATAGCAGTCAAGTATCCTGACATGAAGTTTGCACCTCTGTCAGAGACAACCTCCTTAGAAAACCCCACTCTGGAGAAAACTCCAAGTAGGGCCCTGGCCACAACAGGAGCTGTAGTGGTCCTAAGGGGAATAGCTTCTGGATACCTGGTGGCAGGATCCACTACCACCAGTATACATATGTGCCCAGATGCTGTTGGGGGGTCCATTGGTCCAACAATGTCAATCCCCACTCTTTCAAAGGTACCCCCACCACAGGTAGTGGTATAAGGGGGGCCTTTGTTGTGCCACCTGATTTGCCACTGGCTTGACAGGTAACACATGAGCGACAAAACTCTTTAGTGTCTTCAGACATATGGGGCCAGTGAAAGTGTGGGACAAGCCTGTCCCAAGTCTTGTTCTGGCCTAAGTGACCTGCAAGAGGAATTTCATGGGCCAAGGTGAGAAGGAAACCTCTCAGAGACAAGGGGATGACCAGCCTCCTGGTAGCACCAGGCTTGGGGTCTCTTGCCTCAGAGTAAAGGAGTCCATCATCCCAATACACTTTATGGGCACCTGTGGCATTCCCTGCAGCCTCAGCAGCAGTCTGCTGTCTGAGGGGTTCAAGAGATGAACAGTCTAATTGTGCTTGTCTCAAGTCTGCCCTGGAAGGTACCCCTGTCCCAAGAAACTCAACCTGTTCAGGCTCAAGTTCTTCTA
This sequence comes from Lissotriton vulgaris, assembly GCF_964263255.1. Lineage (NCBI taxonomy): Eukaryota > Metazoa > Chordata > Amphibia > Caudata > Salamandridae > Lissotriton > Lissotriton vulgaris. The sequence goes on along the minus strand of NC_141691.1, from coordinate 1,985,465,720 downwards.
GGACAGTTCCTTCTGTGGTCTTTGGGTCAGTCTCCTGTGAGAGCTGATCCTCACCTTGAGGCAAGGGGGAAGGCACTGCCTTAACCCAACTGTTCTTACTCTTGGTTAGTGTCTGGTCCATTGTTCCAGGATCCAGCACTAGTTCAGCTGGGCATTTTTTGGCCTGTGACCTAGTCACAGCAAGGACGTGTGCTGACAAACCTAACATCTCCACATGAGTCCTATACTCCACATCTGACCATAGGGAGGATTCCAAATCATTGCCCAAAAGACAGTCCACTGGGAGGTCTGAACTAACAACAACCCTTTTGAGGCCATTTACCCCTCCCTAGGAGAAATTAACAAGTGCCATACTATGGTTGGTAGTGACATTGCTAGCATTGGTCACTAGGTAGTCTGAACCTAGTATTACCTGTCCAGGGTCCACAAATGCTGGTGTCACCATAGTGACACTGGCACAGGTGTCCCTGTAGGCCTGAGCCATTTTTCCATTGATCAAAGGTGTCTGCCTGTACTTGCCCAGAGTACTGGGACTTATTGTAGGGGTCAAATCCATGTCCCCAGTACAAACAAGAACAGCCTGGGTAGGTACTCTGACTAGGTCAGAGCCTGCCTCAGAAACCAATGTCAACCCCACTATAGCCTTAGGGGGAACACCTCCACAACTAACTGAACTAGGGGTTGCAGGTGCCTTAGTGGCAGTAGTGGTAGGAGCTGGGCCTTTCTTGGTGCACTCACTAAACCAGTGAGTATTACTTTTACAGTACTGGCACCATGGTTTCTTCTGACCATTATTCTTCTTCTTTTTGGAATTCTGGGACCCACCCTCCTTAGATTGTTGGGGCCCTGTTGAAGACTTCTGGTCATTTTGCTTATTCTCATTACCCTTCTGGTCTGCTTTCTTCTGGCCACCACCCTGGTTCTGGTGCTTGACCCTTGTCCTGACCCATCTGTCTGCCTTCTTTCCCAATTCTTGGGGAGAGGTCCGATCTGAGTCAATAAGGTGCTGATGCAACAACTGATTTTGACAATTACTTAAGATTTGTTCTCTCATAATTAGATTATATAATCCTGTGTAATCAGTAACTTTACTTCCCAGTAACCAGCCTTCAAAATCCTTAGTGGCACAATCAACAAAGTCAGCCCAATCCTGACACTGAATTTTCTGGGTGTCTCTGAACAGCAACCTGTACTGCTCAGTTGTTAAGACAAACCCATCAATCAGTGTATTCTTCAGGACTTGGTAATTGTTAGCATCCTCAGCTCTAGTAGTGAGGAGCTTATCTCTACCTTTACCTTCAAATGAGAGCCACGGTATAGCTGCCCACTGACTTTGGGGGGTGCACTGGACAGTGCAGGCCCTCTCCAAAGCAGTCATCCATTTGTGGATGTCATCCCCTTGTTTAAACGGGGGCACTATTTTACTCAGGTGTCTAGTATCAAAACTCCTGTCTTTATCCTTAGGGATAATGCTGCCACCAGTGGGGTCTGCCCCACTCAATTTCTGATCTCTGGCAAAGGCAAGTCTTTCTTTGGCAAGGGCAAGTTCTTCCCTCTCAATCCTCAGATTGACTTCCCTCATCTTAGCTTCATGCTCTCTCCTCTGAGGGGATGTCATCCCTCTCTGAAAAGATGCCTGAGAGACATGGGTATGAATAGATCTGTTAGAGCCTCTGGAGTGAGACCTGACTCATCTATTCCCAATGTTAAGCCTGCCTGAGAGTGGGCCTGGGGGTCCCCCAGTTCCATTCTCATGTATGCTTAAGTTGGTCCTGGTGAGCCTACTGACTACTACTGGACCTTTGTCTGCCTCTGGACCTCTTCCTCCTCTTCACTTTCTGCTCCATGGAGGTTAAGGTCAGGATCACCAAGGGTTCCCTCTAAGGGGGGCATGCTCCCATCTGGATTAGAGGGGCCTATGTTAGAAGCCCTTCTGGCATCATATGTCTCTAAGAGACCTATCGGAAAAGGAGTGGTAGGGCTAGAACCCTGTTTTAGTTTCCTGGAGGTACACAATTGTCTCATCTCCTGGAAGCTAAGGGCTGCATATCTGGAAGTGACCTGTGGAGGGTCAACAACCACAAGGGGAGTCTTTGAAGACTCTCCATGGGTAGACATGCTTCTAGTGAGGTGTAAGTGGTGCACTTACCTACACTATGGGTTTGCCTACTGATCCCTTGCTAAGAGTTGTAGTCAGGGTGTGCTACTCCCTTTCTACTACAATAGCTGGTTCAGTAGAACTCCGAGTATTTCTAAGCTTGTTATATGTACCTATGGTACCTTATGTGATCTTTCAAATGATATCTCAAGATTATATTTGGTAAAAACAACAGCAAGCTCAAATCCCAACCGCTGCACACCAATGTGAGAAGTTGGCCTGATATATGATGCTCACTAGTTCTAGTGATCACCTTGTATCAGTCCAAACAACCCTTATGGTGATTGATTGTAAGCCAACCTTATAGACCAGCTATCCTAGTAGCGTGGACAAAAGCAGTCTTTAGGCTAAACTCTGAATGGCATGTGAAGCCAGCTGTTTTACCACATATAACCCATTGAATACCACATGAAAGGACACCACACAGATTGTTATGAAAATAAAAGAATATTTATTAACTAACATACACCTCTGAACTCTTTATGAGGTCAGAGGTCTAAGCACATGACAATACTAAAAAGGAAATACGAGTTCGCACAATATTTACAAGTGCGCCTGAGGGGCACAACAAACCATATACTCAAAACAATGGAATGCGAGGAAAGAAAATACTGTAAGGAGATCCAGAGGCTGGAGGATCGCTGGGACTACGCTACAAACTGGGTAAGTAAGGAGCAGGAGGCCCACGGGACTCCCGTGCAGAGTGGGAACTCTCACGCGGGATGCGTACCAACGTCTATGGATACTACAATGTTAGAAAGTTACGGATTCCGGACGAACCCGGCTGGATGGAGGGAAAACAACAGTGGACCTGAACACTAGCATAGTGTACACAGACTTCAGCACCTTGAAGCTTTAGTTACCTAACCCACAGGCTGCGGGTGCATAGGGCTGAAGTTGCGTCGGGTTTGCTGCGTTGATCCCGGTGATGCCTGAAACAAGGAGTTGCTGGCAGGCAGCCAGATGGAGGAGTCCGGTGGTTCCAAGGATGGAACTAGGAAGAAGAAGTCCTGAAAGGGAAGGGGACAGAGTCTCGGTCACTAGCCAGTGACGGTGCTGGAACCAGGAGGGAACCAGATGTTGTCGCCGCAGTCAGGTGAAGGAAGGGTCGCTTCTCTCTGTAGCTGCGCGGACCAGGAGCTGCTCTTCACGACCAGGCTGGAGGCACGAGCTGTCCCACGTAGTCTGCTGCTGTTGGCGGTGTCGGATCGTCGATCTGGACAACATGCCTTGGCTAATGCAAGCCACGCGGTGGAACAAAGATGGCGTCTGGTGCGGACCAGGAGGGTCCGGGGTGGTTCTTTTTTACAAGGAAACAAGGGCCAGTCTGGGGGACCAGACCAGCGGTGTTGGATTCTTCGGATCGTCGTCTCAGAGGTCACGAGCCAGCCGGCAAGTGACCAGACAACAGGAGAAGCAGCAACCAGGCAAAAGGGCCCCACGCAGATCTCGTGGATGCTGGGTGGCTGGTCTTTGGTGCAGGAGCTGCGTCGGTGTGGGGCTTCTCAGACCCCAAAGCACTCACTCGAGGATCCCTCGGCGGTCGTGCTGGAAGCGCTGTGCAGGTTTCTCAAGATGGCCGTCTCCACGTTGCTCGTCGCACCCACGGGTCCCAGCTGTGCTGTGGATGTGGGTAGAGGTCAGAGAGGTCTGGAGGTCTGGATCTTGTCGAGCTGGGACGTCGGATTCCGGGATGGAAGGACTCTGCAGCAAACCGCACAGGACCTTGTGTGCCCCAGGCATGTCTCATTCATTTGAGCCCTGTCCTACCTAATACACAAAATCCTGTCTGGAGTGGTGCTAGCACCTCCCAAGGCAGGAAACTCTTTGTCCGAGCTGCCCTCGCTGGAAGGACTCCCAGCAGCAGGATGTCAGACTTGTGTCTGTGGTGGCGGCATCCTTTTTTTGATGCTGAGGCTCGAGTTAACTTTAACCGGGGTTCACAGTTACATACATGTCGTGTCCCTCTAGGAGGATGGAATGCTAACCCCGTCGCCAGAATTGGCGAGGGGTTAGTATTCCAATTCGTATGACACCTTACTCGACATGTTTTGATAATACTATACCAAAGTTAGCATTTAAATGCGAGGTTCATAATGCACTTAAGAGTATATGGTATAGCGTTATCATGGAACAGCTATTAGGACTTGGTCCGCAAGCTGCAAACGGGCTCAGCTCATGCCAGAGCACCATCCCACATAATTCCAAGCACTCTGCCTTCAGGATTGATTAGGCCTGCCATAGGAGTGACTGATAGGAATATATGTGTCCTTTTTAGGGTTAGATATAGGGATACTATATCTAAAGCAAAGGGTGATTACACCACCTTGCCCCAGCTGTCGTGCAGCCAGTTGTGTCTGTTTTGGATGGCCAGCCAGGGGTGGCATAATACATGCTTCAGCCCCTGGTAGGCCCAGGGTACACCTATGCCCTGGATACCTAAGGTATGCTGTACAGGGACTGATAAGGTGGCCCAGTACCAATTGGTAACATGCACCTAAGGTACATGCTTGTCAATTTAGAGAGAGAACAGCTAGGCTGTGGGTCTGATTAGCAGGCCCACAGCCAGGGAAAGTCGTAAACCAGTGAAGCAAAAAGCAAAAATTGGGGTTGACCATAGGATTGCAGACCCTACTCTCCTACACTTACCGCTCAGAGGCTTCTGGGGGTGGTGGAACAACTGAATGGCGCAATAAAATCAAGATTGGCAAAGGTGTGCGCATCTACATCACTGTGTTGACCAGATGCATTGCCTCTTGTTCTGATGGAACTCAGAAATAATCCTGACATAAACACAGGATTGAGTCCTCATGGGAAGAACAATGAGATTAGCCTTCATACTGGACACTGACTGTTAAGCATAACTGACGATCTGGTATTGGATGATTGTAAAAGATTGGCTTACCTAGTGCATTCCGTCTCTCACCAGGTTGGAGAAGACACAGAGGCCAGGCAGCCGGATCAAGCACTTGCTCTAAATCCAGGAGACTGGGTGGTGGTGAAGAATCGCACCCGAGAGACGTGTCTGCCACCCAGGTGGAGTACCCCAAAACAGATTATACTGGTTACAGGAACAGCAGTGAAATGTGCAGGATTGCTTAACTGGATACACACCAGCCATACCAAAATAGTATCATCCCCTGATGAAGAACCCCAACAACAGGAAATTGAAGTTGAGGGTGCAGAAGGTTGTGCTGCTAAAGAGCCTAGAACAGCAAACTCTGAAGTAGCTGATCAAGAAGAACCAAGCACTAGTCAGGAGGATTGGGTAACAGCAACTGACATACCTGATTTGAAAATAAGAACCAGAAGCAAAACAAAATTAGAGAAGCTAGAAACGAGTGAGGACCAGACATGTGCAGAAGAGCATGTTCAGGAGATAGAATACAAGATTGTTGAAGAACCTGAGTAAGAACAGATAGGGATAGAAAAATACACGCAGACAGGTGAGCAAGTATTTTCACAAATCTTAGGAGGGATAGATAGGTGTAGAGGAACGCGTTTAGGCAGCAAACAAGTCAAGTGCAATAAGACCTGAACAGAACCAGTTAGGAAAAGAAAAACAAGTTCAGGAAGATCAAACTAAAGAATATCATGAACAGGGACAGATTGACAACTCGTAACACATTCAGGTGAATGGTATCACTTCGAGAAGCCCTGAACTCGGTCACTTAGAGAGGGACTCAGTAGACGAAGAAAATCAAATTGTGCCACAACATAATATCAATAAAAGAATACTCAAAATTAACGAAGGAGAAAGTACAGTACAAGCCAAAGGGTTAGAAAAGGTGATAATTGGCTCAGATATGTTGAAAGATTAAGGTATCATCCAAAGACCATTAATGAAGAACCTGACCAAGTGTACAAAGTCACTAGTCAATCAGGACAGACAAACGAAAAACACAAGCGAAGGAGCCAAAGATTAAGAGTATTGAATTACAAATTCAAAGGACCTGTATGGACCAATGTGATTCTTGAAGAGCTTGAGAATTTTGATTTAAATGAAGAAAGTGTTGAAGAAATAATTGCAGAACAAATTGACGAAGGAGAGGTGAGACCTCCTTGAAACAAAGAAAACTTAAAAAATAAAATCTGAAATAAAGTAACCGAATGGCTAAAAATAGAGTTCCTGAAAGACCAAAACGAAATGGGTAAAGGAAATGTTGTAGAATATGTATATTTAGCATTCTGTTAGTGATTGTAGTATGGTTAAGTTTAACCATAGCAATACCATATTTGATGAGTATAGAAACGAAAAATAATACAAACACAGATGGAAAACTAGCTAACATAAAAGGAAATAGAGTAGAACTAGAAGCACCAGATGAGTTATAAATACATCACACAGCAACAGATAATAGCACAGATTTAAATGTTTTCACCAAGTTATTGTTTGATTATGTAGATACTAAGGAGATTAGTGATTGTTACGTATGTATGAAATTACCAGCTTCAGTAGCAGAAGATGTTACATATCACCATTTACCGCTAACATATGGGATTTCATGTAGTGTACTAGTAAGTCTATTCTATAAAACAGGAAAATTGCAATAATATTATTCAAATTTAGATGCGATATTTCCAGAGGTTCCTGTTCGAAAGACTATAAATCCAGTGCTCACTAGCTTAGCTGCACCGTTTATGGGAGATTTTGTTTTAGCACAAAACGCAATAGATATAGCAGAAGCTCACAAGCATAATTTAATAATCACTAAAAGGAGAAGAAAATATATTTTTGAATTTAGTTGAATAAAGGAGGCAAGATTTCCAGAAACATGCCAACAAACACAAACCCAAAATTCCACCATGGGCTGAGAAAGAAAGAATTTTTACACCTGGCAAGGCTCAGGCTGTGATGGCACTAGATTTTGAAAAGAAAGGGAAAAATCTGTCTCTATAGGTTAAAAACTGACTATAACAATGTATTTATTGTATCCAGTGAATGTGAACATACATTTTTGATCATTGGGGGATGGGGACTAAAAGGGGGAACTGATCCAATATTTCCTGGAATTTACTATATATGTGGGAACAAGGCTTACTTTAAGTTACCTACAAGATGGTATGTAAGTGAGTAATTTTTTATTGCATGATTAATAAAAATATTTGCAATTGATCTAAAAATACATAATTGAGCACTTTCGCAAAGATAATAAAAGAAATAGAAAGATAAAAGGATACAGGTTAGTTTAGTACGAAACATTAATATAAAAGAAACAGAAAGATAAAAGGATACAGGTTAATTCAGTACGAAACATCTGCAAGATGGTATGGGAGTTGCTATTTTGGAATTGTATTCCCTAAAGTCTATCGTGTGAAAAGAATCACTGGAAGCAATGAAAACAATGATGAACTAATACGTAGTAAAAGAGCTAGTTTTGCAGAAATAGTAAGAGACATATTTAGTGCATTGATGCCTTCAGTGAGAGTAATTCTGAATACGAGAAGAATTTGTCAATTCTCCACAGTAGTTGATCATTTATCAACTGATACTGCTGGAGGGTTTCTAATGATCAATACTGAAATGGTTGCGTTCAGTTCTATCGTTTTGCAGAATCGACTTACCCTTGATATTCTGCTGGCAAAAGAGGGTGGAGTCTGTAAAATGCTGAAAGCGCAACATAGTTGCAGTTACAAACTTGATAAAAGTATAGAAATTGGGAAATACATTAAAAATGTTACAAACTTGGAAGAAGAATTAAAACCACTGGAAGTTGACCGTGAATGGAAGAAATTAACGAATTGTCGAACATTAATAGGGTCATGATTTGCTAATCTTGGTAAAGGAGTTGTAGCTCAAGTAATACTACCTATACTCGGACTAACTATGGCCGGGTTAATAATGATTTGGTGTAAATGTTCTAGAAAGAGAAGAAGGTATGAGGTGAATAAGCAGGATAAGAAAATAAAATATGAAGAGATTAAGTTCGAGGAATTAAAAGGAGAATTATACAAGAAAATGAAGAATATGAAAGAAAAAGATGAAGTAGAAATGGATAAGATGGAGAAGGCAATGGAGATATGCTAAAGTTGGCATTTGATTTGGGTATGGGTAGTTGATGGCATAAATGCCATCAGAGAGGGGATTGATGGAGCATGGTTTCGCAAATAAGCATCTTGCTTGGATATAATCCTCTCATAAAACCTTGTAATAAATTAATAACGTTTGTAATACTAATTTTACATGACATTTTTACATTTACTAGAAAAAGGGGGAAGCTTGCATATGTGCTTTACTAGCTAATAACCTGAGTGCAACTAAAGATGGCTGCTAACGCAGGAAAATGAACTGCGCATGCGTCAGCTGCATGGCGTCTTAACGCTTGGAGGGAAAGCTTTGCCTCTGCGCAATGACAGCAAAAATGGCCGCTTAAGAACTCACATGCTAAGCATCTGCTTTGCTGAAACAAAACTGTGTTATATTCTAAAAGCTAATGGATAAATCATTTTTTTATTAATTGCGATTAAAGTAGAGATGAGTGGTATACAGTGAAATCATTTTATTTTAATCTAACATTTTGTCTTTTTGACCACTCTGGTAGTTTGCATTTGGGCCTTAAAGAGAGCTAAAGGCTGACGCCCACGTGAGACCATCCACATGCACGGTAGAGACAACACCAGAGTCATGAGCTCAAGTCTTGGAACCCGATCAAGGACACACTTTTGCATGTCCTGGGAACCAGCTAAACATCCTAAAGACTCAATGGACAACTGTACAAATTATATACATTGTTGTTAACGCATTATGAACCTGGGTTGGAAATAAAGCTTGGGAGAAACAAATTAATGGGCGAGAACATAAGACAATACTCTTAAGGAAAGTATCAAAACTAAGCATGGTGTAATGATCATCCTCTAGGGTGGTCCAATCAGAATGAGGTGTTGCATCAGGTTGAAACATTTAGGGGTGGTACATGCCATTAAGAAGGTATAATTTGGGTAGTTTGTTAGATTAGTTTGAACAGTCGCTGCCAGAACGCTGAGAGATAGAGATGCTAAAATTCAGATGAGCAGCCTTTAAACCTTATCCAAGTCTGTGGTTAATTATTGAGCAGAACAGGTAAACATTTCATTGTCATAATTACCAAATATAATCAACTAAAATACAACCATTTGTAAAGAGAGGGCTTAGTATTAAATAGGCTCAAGACTGAGAGGCAAACGAATATATAGAATTAGCCCTAAAATTGATCCCCAGCAGGGTTTCATCGACCAGATAATGAGTAAGTGTTGTTCATGGACCCGAATGTGTATTTAGTGAATATTGTTCGCAGGTTGGTGTCCTGCTAGATCAATATACATACTGTTCGCTCAGCTCGAACAGGATCTTTAAAGTAGTACGGAAAAGTAAACTTGGTTTTAAAAAACAAGATATTGCTAAATCTAAGAAAGTATGAGTGATTACTACCTACAGTTGGACCTAACACAGATTTCGCAGGTGTCAACAGAGACATTGGCATTTACTCCAATCTGATTGAATACTGAGCGAATACATTTTAGACAAACCCGACAATACCAAATGATTTAGCGATGCTGATGAATTTGCAATCCATACAAACAATAACCGTGGAACTAAGTTGTGTATGTTTATTTGTTTGCAAACGCAATGGTATAGTATATATGTTGGGAACATGATTAGAGCCTTGAGGGAGTGAGTTGGTTAACACGAGGGCATTGAAATCAGGAGATGTAAAATACCCTGTTGCCATTCGCGCTATTGTGTGAGGCACAGGGGCAACACAGTAATTTCCAATTTTCTGGCATCTATCATGTCGCTAGGGATCCCCCCATTCCCCCCCCCCCAGTTGAGAATAGAGTATTGAGTCCCGCTTCAATCCACGTGCATTATGAAATAGCGAGCAGTTGAGAGGATTACATTCCGACCATTTAATTGGACAATCTTATATGTCCATTTATTCATTCAACATGACTTAAACAATTCAAAATCTGATATAGGCACCTAGCACACGTTACTTTGCAAAACGATCAGCAAACAGGTGCCGCCCGTCAAAAAGACAAGTGGTATTATACTATACAAAGGTTTCAGATTAACACATCTTTATTGCAGGAGGTCAAACAGAACATTTCCAGTTAGCCTGCAAGGCATACAGTGGAGAAGGACTGGTCGTTTTTTTTTAGTTTTTTTTTTTTTTTTTTAAAACCTTTATTGTGCAAGTAGAAGCATACAAATACGGGCCTACAACCAATCAGGCCGGCCACGACACATTATGAGCGCACAAAGACAGCATTGAAATTCCCCAGCAGTTTCTCAGCAGTATATAAACAAGCAGTCAACATTAAAAGGCCGGGTATAACCGCTAGGAGCAGGATGAAAGAAGGTTAATTTTATAATATAATAGGAAGTATAGCAGGATCAGTTGCAACTTTTGACATCTGAATTCCTATGGCGGGCAAATGGTAAAGCATCAATACAAAGGAGCAGTGAAAAGCGGAAGTAATAGCAGCAATTGGCAAAGTCAACATATAGTCGCCCCGTTTCAAATCAGTTCCCACCGCTGCCCACCATCCACCCGTCACCACCTGAATGTGTGCTGGTACAAATCAAAGGAATCAGAACAGCAACGCAAAGATAGCCATCCACTATACTAACCCAACTAAAGGGAAAAGAGGGGAAGGGTAGAAAAAGGAATATTAAAAACAGGAAAGAAAGAACGCTGCGTCGCAGTACGCGTCCCATGGCGAGTAGAGGACTAGGGACCCACAATCGGGGTCGCGGCGAGTAAGACATGGTACAGTTCCCAAATCAGTTCCCACCGCTGCCCACCATCCACCCGTCACCACCTGAATGTGTGCTGGTACAAATCAAAGGAATCAGAACAGCAACGCAAAGATAGCCATCCACTATACTAACCCAACTAAAGGGAAAAGAGGGGAAGGGTAGAAAAAGGAATATTAAAAACAGGAAAGAAAGAACGCTGCGTCGCAGTACGTGTCCCATGGCGAGTAGAGGACTAGGGACCCACAATCGGGGTCGCGGCGAGTAAGACATGGTACATGTGCTATCATTATCATTGACGTGAGGAAGTCATACCCTACACTGCCGGCTAACACTCCATGGAGGACGCACGCAGACACAACGTCCCGATAAAGGGATAAAAAAGAGCCATAGAACTAAGAAAAAACGAACAATATACAGACCCCATCCCTCCCACACCACCCTGCACCCCTGCAGAAGGCTACGGCCTACCCCCCCAGCAGCGTGCCTGTCGCCCTAAGTAGAACCCGAAATATAGCAGAATCAGAAAGTGAGAAAAGAACACAACAGACAAAAAGAGGAAGGAAGGGGGAAAGAAAACCAGTGGGAGAGGAGATCTGCAATCGAACATTCAGCTCCTACCCCCCGCCTTAACACTGCTGAAACCCACATCGAAACAAGATCGACACAACCTCAAATATCAGGAACATGAAGAGGAATCGGTCATATTGTTACAGCTGCGAGCAGTCCTCATCTCCATACATTAATCAGCAGTCCACCGAGGCAATCCTGTCTCACCCCTGTCCTCTCCTGATCATAACTTTAGTACACGATAAAGTAGAATACAGCAAGCAGTTCGGCATGGAGTGGACACAGGATCGGAGCAAGGCAGGCCAAGGGTGCAAAACAGGGGATCCCAGTCTCGAGCAGCAATGCAAACAATGGCGGCAGCAGACCAAACTATCAAAGAGCAACATCAGGAGCAGCAAACAGTCTGGGTGCGGTCCCGCTGTCCGAAGGGGCGAGGTATCCCCCACGGGGCAGCCGTGGGACCCCACCAAAGCAGTTCGAGTCAAACAGCCGCCGAGCTCCCCAGCCAGACTGACCTGGACGGGCCCCGACGTGGGGCCCTCACCCATGTCCGTCACAATCAAAACTTTCTGGAGGTTCGGGGTAGCAGACATACGGTCTCCCAGATGAACTGCGGCAGCACTCTCTGCAACAGCCGGGAAAGGCAAAGCAGCACACTCCTTCAGTCGGGCCGCTTTCATGCGGGGCGGCCCAACAGGCATGGCGGCAGAACCGCTATCTTGCACAGCTGCGTCAAAGGCCATGGCCGCACGCCAAGAACATAGGGCAGCGAAGACATTGCCAATCGTGGGCTCGCTCCCACAAGCTTCAGCCATTGTGCATTTCGACAGACCAGATTCGCCGCCCCAAACAGGTCCGAGACCCAGGGTGCCGGCCGCCATTTTGTCAGTGCAGCAGGGACGCTCCGTTCCTCAACCCCCGGACCGGGCCGTCGAAGAAGGCCCAACGGAGTCCCGTCGAGCCCCGGTAATGGCAATCTTGGTGCAGAAAGATGGGCCGCCAAAAAACAAGGGGTCGCTGGCGCCACCGTCTCACGGGCACCGCCCGCCGATTCCGGGCGAAGGGCTTCAAGATGGCCGGACAGGACAACAAAGGGGGGGACAAGCCTCCTGTACGGTCTACCCCCATCCGAGGTGGGCCTCGCCCTGCAACAGAGCCCCCGGGCCACCAGACCTGGCCCGGTCAGTCGCCACCGGTACAACCGCACAATGGCCTCTTCAGCCGTCCCCTCTCCTCCACCGGGGGCCGGCGTCGACACCCCGCTCCGGCCGACCGTCACAGGCGAGTCCCCGGCCTGCACGCCGCGGAGGCTCCGGAACAAACAGGGGCACAACTCAAGATCTGCGGCACCCAGGAGCCCCCGGGACAAACGGTGAGTGCGAGCAATGTTTCACCTTCCCATATTTTGTCGAATGCGTCTCCTCGGGGCAGGATGAGGTACAGGATATGCGTTTCAGGCAGGAAGGTTGACGGAGCCGAGCTACAGTGCGGCCATCACGGTCGCGAGCTTGGCTCCTCCCCCCAGGACTGGTCTTTTACCTCCAACTTTGCAAAGACAATTGACTCTGACTTTGAATGCACGATATTTGAAACCCACTCTTTTTGTTTTGTTTTCAAGGCGAGCAGCATGTTCATGAAAACGAGTTTTATCCATTGAAAGGGTTCTGTACACCTAAAATCTTCTGCCAGCGGCTGCAACCCCAACAAATATGTAGTATGTCATACCGTGGCCAGAGAAACCAGGAACACTGCTAGCAGACATGTGCCGAACAAGAGTGGTATGTGGAAGGGGGGCCAGGTGCAGCAGTCTCAGGCAGGAGGCTCTACACAGCACAGACATGCTGCAGTCAGTTCTGGATCTGCTCCTGTGAAATGTCACAACCAAGGCCAGCGAGCGTCTGAGGATTAAATGTAGATCATGAGCTTCAGTACTTTTGGGGGGATTAATTATTTGTCTATCTGTATTGTTATGGATGCCTCATTACCTCTCAAGCAATGTAATATTAGATGTAATTTTGATACTACTGCTTATGCAATTTGGAGGGGGGGTTCATTTGAGCCTTTCGCACTGTGATCTGCAGTGTGAGGGGTTTATACCTACTATGTGGTGGTCGTGAGATTGGATGGTCGGCAGATGAAGTGCTGACTGAGTGTCAACTAAAAGCTAATTGCTCCTGTTAATACTAATGGTGCTATATTTTTCACCAACTATTTAGTGGATGCGGTTGGCCGATAAGGTGCTAACCAAGTTTTGATCTAATTTGCTTGTATGAGGTGTCAGGTTTATGATTTTTCAATCTGGCCCATATCGTATTCATATGAGAGGTACAAATGTAGGGCACATAATTGAAGGTATAATACAAAGGTTGAGACAGTGTTAAGATGGTTGCTGCCATAGAGGAAGGAGTATTGTATGTTTACACTGATGAATCGGGAGAAAATATGGCACTAATTATGATACAGAAATTAAAGTTAATCCATAAGGGTTATTTATGTTGAAGATATACATACCTTGCCCTTCTTTAAAAATACTGGGGAGATGTATCTGCGAGGTACAAATGTAGGGCACATAAGTTGGAGGTGTAATAGAACAATTGAGATGGCGTTAAGAGGGCAGCCGCTGTAGTGGAAGGCATATTGTCTGTTTTCCATGTTCACGCTAATAAATAGGGAAGAAATATGATGCCAACCAAGGACTGCGATATCGCAAGGTGTACTCACTGCAATCATCCACACATATATGGTGCAACTGATTTACGTTTAGGGGTATGGTCACTTAGAGAATACAATCTGAAATGCTTTTGATATCATTCATAGCTATTGCATACCTAAAATTCATGCTGACTCATAATCTTTCTGACTGAACTCGCGACGGCTCTTTCATTTATGAGGTATGAGCGGATTCACGCAAAGTGGTGGAAAGGGGTTGATCGATTGTATTGGTTTTAGTGTTAAGTTTTTCTACTTTGGTTTACATACTTGCCTAACAAGAATAAGGTAGTTTGTGCACATCGGTTGGTTTATAAATTGGGACCTTTTGATTAGTTTACAGAGTATTAATTCAGATGAAAGAACAATTCGCATGTGACACAAGGGACCATGCACATAATTTTTGTAGGTGTTCTTTGTCTGCATGTGTGGCCTAATTTTACTATGAGGTGAACCATGGTAGAGGCATATATTTGACCTCTACCCGGCTTGATATGTTCTTGAATATAGTTTATAGTGCAATCCGTAACTATAGTGACCTTCAACCTAGGACCATAAACTGCATTGATTTTGTATATAATTTGTTCCATGCATGGGTTTCCACAAAATGTCATATTTTAGGTATAATGTGGACATATGTATCATGTCACAGGGTGATAGTTTTCATGTTGAGGACATCTATCTGGCCTATTTAAAATGAAGGCTTTGTTTTGTTCTAGCCCTGATGAAGTCATGGGGCAAGACGTCCAATCTATAAAACACATGTTGGCAGTGGGCAGTTGAGTAATATAGATTGGACACCTGACATCACTGAACTTTAATATTTGTGAAATAATTTTCATAGAACTCTGTGTACCTTACGTGTGCTTAAGGACATTTTGTTTTCAGCAGCTAATGCCTATCCAACAAAGAGGCCAATTCTGTCCTGTAACGAGTCGAAGAGTAGGGCCACAGCACTTTTTCTGGGTCTTTTGATCTCCTGCCAAACAGTTTCCTCACCAGTTTTAGAATCTTTTGGGCTAGTCTAGGAAGCTGGTGTATAGGCAACATCAGCCTTCCCAGCTACTGGAGCAATCACCCCAAACCTTTTGAAGCTGGCGACTTAGATCAAGCAGGCCATCAAAGGTACTGGTCTTCCCTGTTGCCTTTCACTGTGGCAACAGCCAAGCCATTTTAGGTTGGTTTTAGTGGCACACATCCACTCACTGGAAGCCATGATCCAGCACTTTTTCGTTTGTTGGACATCCATCATGTCCAACAGATGGGTCCTATAAAATTGTTCAACTTGGGAATGCAATTCTCTTCCTTCTCACTGTGCTGAATCTTCCCCACATCAAAGAGAAGCTCACAGAAACATCTGTCTACTATGTTGCAAGAGTTGCGAGTTTTACTTTCCAAAGGATCCATCAAGAGGGTTCCGGATTCAGAAATAGGAAAGAGTTAATACACTATTACCATGTGCCAAATAAGAATAAGGGCTTTTGGCACATCTTAGATCTTCGTCCTCTTGAGGCCTGCCTGCAGAAAGACAAATACAGATTGCTCACACTGGCCAATATTCTGTCTGCCCAGGACCCAAGCAACTGGATTGTGTCTCTGGATCTGCAGGGTGTGCTTTTCTACATACCCATCCTGCAGTCCCATAGATGTTACCTGCGTTCAAGGTAGGCAAGGAGCATTCAGTTTCTAAGATTTTGTGTATTGGTGTTTCCATGAAGACACTTGCTAAGTGATGGATTCTGTCTGGAATAGAACTCAGGGCTCCTGGATGCTTTCCCGCCCTGGATCACGGTAGGCCACAAGCATTTTCAGTTTACCATGCTCCCCTTTGGCCTTACCTGTGCCCCTTGGGTGTTTCTTAAAGTGATGACGGTGGTCGCAGCTCATCTGCGCAGGTCAGGGGTTCCCGTCTTCCCCTATCTCGACCATTGGCTGTTGAAGGCGGACTTGCCCAAGGCTGTCATCACCCACCTCCAGACTTCAGCGGACCTCCTGCATTCGCTGGGCTTCACTATGAGCATGCAGAAGTCACACCTGATTCCCTCTCAGAAGCGCCTTTTCATCAGAGCAGTTTTGTATACAGCGCAGTTTCTGGCTTATCCTCCCGAGCAGCAAGTCTGGAATATTTGGGCTATGATACCGATGTTTCAGCCTCTATCCCAGGTTTTGGTGAGATTAATCTTGAGGCTGCTGTGCCTCATGCATCCTGCTGGGGGACTATGCGAGGTGGCATATGAGGGCTCTGCAGTAGGACCTGAAGTTCCAGTGGGCACAGCATTAGGGGAGTCTTTCCAATGTCGTCCAGATCTCGGAGGGCACTGTACGCCAATTGCAGTGGTGGCTAACGAACCAGGATTAGGTCAACGGCAAATCCCTCTCCCTTCCCCAACCGGAATTCACAGTGGTGACAGATGTGTCCCTTCTGGGATGGGGGCACATGGGAGAGGCGGAGATCAAAGGACTCTGGTCTCCGGCCGAGTCCAGGCTCCACATCAACCTTCTGGAGCTCCTCAATGCAACACTTCCTCTTCAGACACTGCCATCTGCCTTGCCCGCTGAACTTTACCTTCTCGGGCATTTTTCTTTAAAAATTCTTCCAAAGGTAAGTGGAGACTGGACTAATGCACTTCGTGTATCCAAACCAAGTTCCATCTCAGTCGGCCATAACTTTCAACTTTGCCCCTGTCTCGTCCTACTAGATATCTAAATATCTAGAATAGTCTTAAGTCATATCGAGTGAACAGTCAAGTCAATGCGGAGTTACTTAACCAATACGTCTCATTTAAGTAGCCTAACCAAGTAGAACTGCCAGATACACGTGCAGGTTGTAGTACTCTGTTTTCACTTCACCACAATAATAATTTTGAATGTGGGCCCCACTTAAATGAGATGTACTAGTTATGTAGCTCTGTTATTGCTATTTGAGTTATATTTTTTATTTACTACCAGAATACCTATTCCTGAGGAAGTCAGTGGTGACTGTAACCACAGCAACTAAACACATATTGGCTACTGGAATCTGTCTGGACCTGTTTGGATGCATATGGATTCATTATGACCTGAATAATAGAACATTGTGTACTTTGGATTTGCCGAGACTGAAGAAAGTTTTTTAATTGTGGTGTTCAGGAGTCTATGCAAGTCTTTCTGGACAAACTGGTGCTGAAGATTATAGCGTCCTTACTACTTAAATGTGTGGCTCCCCTTCTTTTCGGACAGTACATCTCACTCCTGACATTTTTTTCCCCTGCTCTCGCTTCAAAATACGAGGAGATACTTCATTGTTTGGACTCCTTAAGAGCACTGCTTTACATTGATTGTACCAACAACCATCCAGTGGACGATCAGTACTTTCTGGGGTTCTCTGGGGCAAAGAAAGTCAAAGCAGTGCAGAAAAGGACTTTGTCTCGGTTGATAGTCCTCAGCATTGAGATCGGCTATGCAATTGCCAAGAAGCTGCCTTCAGAAGAATTGAGGGTTTATTCTGCCAAGGCTGCTACCATTTTCTGCCCTGGATATTTGTCAGACTGCAGCGTGGGCGTCTGTGCACATATTCACAAAGCACTACTACCTTGATTGCCATGTCTGATGAGAAGGAAATTTTGCCTGTTAAGTCCAGATGAACTTTTTAGTCAGAGTCATTCCACAGATCGGAGGCTTAAGGGTATTGCTTTGGTACCTGTTGTAAAGTGGTGTAAACGTGAAGAATCTGTGTTAGAAGTATGCATTAAAAGACCAAGCTACTTACATTTGTTAACGCTCTTTCTGGTGGCTACTCTATCTAATCACAGATTCTTTCCAGTTCTGCGAAATTTATTCTTTTCCATCTAAAAAGGTCCCACACTAGAGACTTGCACCGTGGCATGTACAATTAGTACTTGTGCTCTGGGTCTGAAGCACAGATGGTGTCCTGAAAGAAACTGGTATCTGCGTGTTAGGGTCACTCCAATATGTGACCAGTCCTGACTTCCGGGGCTGACCAAAGTCGATGCAGAACCACACAACACCTACTGGTCCAGGGAAGACATGGCTTGGCAGTTCGGGCTGGACTGTTCCCATGAGGCATAGGGTCAAGACTGATTTGCATATGGCCATGTCTGAACTGGGGTGGCGTGGTGAGCAAAATAACAATGGATTAAACCCAGATCTGTGACTGGGGGTGAATGTTTTGCCAATGTGCAACATTCCGTCCATCATCTTGTGTGTTTTGCTGTTTGCCCTGTGTGGGAAGGGTATGCCCAGACATGGGTCCCGTGCTCACTACGCCACTGGAGTCAAGCTATCCTTGCTGATGACGGATGATAGCCAGAAACCGGTCCTAGGATGCTTGATTCCAGTCCAGGGAAGACATGGCTTGGCAGTTCGGGCTGGACTGTTCCCATGAGGCAGAGGGTCAAGACTGATTTGCATATGGTCATGTCTGAGCTGGGGTTGCGTGTTGAGTAAAATAATGATTGATTAAACCCAGATCTGTGACTCGGGGTGAATGTTTTGCCAATGTGCAACATTCTGTCCATCATCTTGTGTGTTTTGCTGTTCGCCCTATGTGGGAAGGGTATGCCCAGAAGTGGGTCCCGTGCTCACTACGCCACTGGAGTCAAGCTATCCTGGCTGATAGCCAGAAACTGGTCCTAGGATGCTTGATTCCAGTCCAGGGAAGACATGGCTTGGCAGTTCGGGCTGGACTGTTCCCATGAGGCACAGGGCCAAGACTGATTTGCATATGGCCATGTCTGAACTGGGGTGGCGTGTTGAGCAAAATAATGATGGAATAAACCCAGATCTGTTACTGAGGGTGAATGTTTTGCCAATGTGCAACATTCCGTCCATCATATTGTGTGTTTTGCTGTTCGCCCTATGTGGGAAGGGTATGCCCAGACGCGGGTCCTGTGCTCACTACGCCACTGGAGTCAAGCTATCCTGGCTGATGACGGCTGATAGCCAGAATCCGGTCCTAGGATGCTTGATTCCGGTCCAGGGAAGACATGGCTTGGCAGTTCGGGCTGGACTGTTCCCATGAAGCACAGGGTCAAGACTGATTTGCATATGGCCATGTCTGAACTGGGGTGGCGTGGTGAGCAAAGGAACAATGGATTAAACCCAGATCTGTGACTGGGGGTGAATGTTTTGCCAATGTGCAACATTCCATCCATCATCTTGTGTGTTTTGCTGAAAAATCTTCCAGATCCAATCTGGTGCCTGGAGAATATTCTAAATGTCAGTATTTTGTAGACAGAAACGGGGTTACTGAAGTTAAGTAACTTGTTCATCAGTAAAGCTTCTGCCCCCTTGTGATTCAAAAAAGAACAGCTAATGGCAAAACAATGTTTTGGGTTTCAAACAAGCGCACATTGCCAATTAGTCCCTGCCACTGAAGGGAAAAACGTTTGTGTGTGAATGTGCTCCTAATGAAAGAGCAAAATGCCGCCATTCACAGTGAAATTAGCCAAAGGCAAAAGTGGAGGGACCCCATTCTGTATGTTGTAGTGGTTATAGATGACACAGTACCAGACCAGTGGATGATGAGGGCTGGTTGAAAGTCCCTATTATTTTCTATAATATAGATATCATTTTAGTAAAATCAAAGGTTCTTGACTGATGCCCACCTAATGATGCAACAAATCCTAGAATGCAACTTATTCTAGGCTAAAAAGACAGCGGTTGAATGAGGCATGTGATCCCTTGCAGCTATGTGCCAGTAATATGTACAAAAATAAAAAATGTCAATGTCCCTAATCAGCTTCTATAGCTTATAACGCTTTCTAATGGCCATTGCAAAGTTTATGTAATTGGAGACCACAATACAAATAGCAGAATTGCTTGAAATGTTATGAGCAGTGATCTATATCGCTGTGCTAGATCATTTGTATTATGGATTGTGTTTTTATCTGCCAGTTTCCTGTGATTCTTTTTGTTTATATTAATTATCAACTACACTGTTTTACAAATATGCTATGACATTATAAAACAGTGATGTTTGTTTGTCAAACTTTTATGGTCTTTTAACCGAATAAAGTTACTTTGATTGATTGATTGATATATACAAAAATTGAAGATTGGTGTTTAATATTTGTGAATTCAATGCTGCCATTATGTAAAAACTAACAAACCTACAGGGCACAGCCATTGCTTTGCATACCCTTGTTATTTTGCAAGACAACTGAATACTATATCTGAAAGAAACAGGTTAGTGTTAAATTCCTTACCTTAGAATATCCCCAGGCGTCAGACTGGATCCGGAAAGTTTTGCATAGCAGTACCCCTGTGGGTCAGTAGGCGTTGTCTGTGGCTCCGCGTCCGTCGTCGGCGTCGTAATCGCCGGAATGAGGTCGTCTGAGTACTTAGACGCCGCCCTCGCGCGCTGACGCCAGTTCTTTTTTCCGAACCAGCAAGCGCAGATCCGGGAAGAGTAGTACTCCTAGTCAAATTTTGACTAACTTTTTGATCTCTTGTGGATCCTTCTCGAGTCGATTCCTCGGCTCGCGGTGCCGGTAGGGATGCCTGGTTTCAAACCCTGCGACGATATTCACTGCTTGATGTCGGTGGCCGACCCCCACTGTCGGTGACTTTACTGTCTCGGGGCCGACCACAATGACAAGTCGTGCCCCGACTGCCGGGCCATGACCTTGAAGGCTAGGTGGGAGCGGTCCCGTAAGAGGGTCGAGCTCCAGCAGTCGGCCCGCGCCGCTAGTGGTCCCGCTTCAGGAGGAGGTCGAGGGACCAGTCGCGGGGCCACAGTCAATGCCGCTCGACGAGTCAACACCACTCGTCGGGCTCCAAGTCCTCAGGTAAGTTGAGGCACTCTAATAAGAAGTCAAAGAAGCGACATTGCTTTTCTGACTCCCCCCCGAAGCTCGCTCGACGCGGCTGGGGGTTCAGGCGACACCGCCCACGTGGCTCTGCTGGAGCCGCAACCGCCGCGTACAGCTCCATACCCGCCGGTCCCTGGGCTGCACGCGACGCCGGAGGAGATTAGCTCCTTCCTCACAGCCAAGAGGTCGCACTTACCTCTGTCAGAACCCATCGAGGTGCCTTCGGGCCCCGCTGGTCCGTCCAGGAGCACAAGCGGGCCGGTGGCTCCGGCCCCGGCGGCGTCGAATGCTTCAGCGCCATCGTCGACTCTGGTCCCGACGCCGCAGGGCTCCTCAGGATCCAGGCCTGGATCGGTGACGACGCCAGTTGACCTTACGACCCCTCCGCTGGCGCAGTCACTAAGGGTGTCGCCCCCGAAGCCTTCCCCAGTCTGGGTCCTGCGTCGGACCGGTGCCGTCTTCGCCGATCGGTGAACCCTTCGCCGACGACCCGGCTCCATCATTTTTTCCTGACTACCTGGAGATGGATGACAAGGGGTACAGGGAGGGGTCTGAGGACCCTCTGGCACTACATTGACAGTTGAGCCAGGACTGGGCAAACGAGCTGGGGGGGGGGCGGTGGTCTGGATACTTCGCCCAACACTGGATTTGTCTCCCCTCCTACCGTGGCTACGGAGGAGTGGGCTGCTTACAGCGTGGTGTTGACTAGGGCAGCCAAGGCCTTGGCTCTTGAGTTTCCTGTCACGGCCATGAGGACTAACCTCCTCACTGAGGTGCTCGAACCGCAGGCAAGCTCCTCGGAGTCTCTACTACCGTTCAATAAAGCCCTCACTGACATTCTGTTGGGCAACTGGTCCAAGCCCTCCACAGGCCCCCCCTGTGTATCGGAACGTGGCCCGGCGCCACCGCCCGGCTCCGGGCTACCCCAGCTTCCTGCCCGTTCACCCCACCCCCGAGAGCCTGGTGATCCAGGCTTCTACCTCCCAGACTGCATTGCCGACCACTTCTCTGGATCGGGAATCCAAAAGGTACGATCAGTTCGGGAAGAAACTGTTCTCCTCACTGAGTTTGGGGTTGCGCCTGCCTTTTGGGTCGTTACTCCCACTCTCTGTGGGATACGGTTGCGGAAGTGCTACTACAGTGCCCGGTGGAGGTCCAGGCAAAGCTTGCCCAAGCCCTAGCAGAGGGACGGGATGCAGCACGCTATTCAATACGGTGTGGACTTGATGCCACAGGCTCGCTGGGTAGGGAGATTGCGACAACGGTGGCGGTTCGCCCCCACGCCTGGCTGAGGTCCGCCAACTTTTCAGGGGATGTCCAAGCCACCCTTATGGACATGCCCTTTGATGGCCGCCGTCTCTTTGGCGACAAGGCGGACAGTGCGCTAGAGCGTTTCAAGGACTCCAGGGCTACGGCCAAGTCCTTGGGCCTCGGCCAACGCCAGCAGACTTCCGCCTTTCGCCCTTTCGTGGCCAAGGAAGGGGCGCCCCCACACGTCCAGCTAGCCACAGGCCGCTGAACCAACCTCAACGTGGACGTGGTAACTGCCGTGGCTGTACCGGGGGACACCGGCAAGGTCAGTCCACACCCCCCCCCCCCTCCCCCCCTCAGCATCTGCCTCAGAATCCTCCTAGTCCGAGTTTTCAGGCCCATTCGACGCCAGTGGGGGGCAGGGTTTGCCATCAACTCCTCCACTGGCGCTCCATAACATCGGACAGGTGGGTGCTGCAAATCGTCTGAAGGGGCTACTCCCTCCCCTTCGGGGTGACCCCTCCAACCATGCCACCACAGTACCACCGCATGTCGTAGGATCACTTGCAACTTCTGCAGGAGGAAGTTACGACCCTCTTGGTCAAGGGGGCCGTCGAGCGCGTTCCTCGGCCAGAAGTAGGACGTGGTTGCTATTCCTTCTACTTTCTGGTACCCAAGAAAGGCAAAGGAGGCCTACGCCCTATCTTGGACCTACGGAGCGTCAACGGCTTCCTCCGGAAGAAGAAGTTCAAGATGCTGACTTTGGCTCAGGTCCCAGCTGCCCTGGACCCTGAAGACTGGATGGTAGAGTTGGACTTGCAGGACGCATATTTCCACATCCCCGTCCTGCCGGCCCACCGGCGTTACCTGCGGTTCATGGTAGGCCACAAGCACTTTCAGTTTACCGTGCTCCCCTTCGGCCTTACCAGCACCCCACGGGTGTTCACAAAAGTGATGGCGGCGGTCGCAGCTCATCTGCACAGATTAGGGGTTTCAGTCTTGCCCTATCTCGGCGATTGGTTGTTGAAGGCGGGCTCGCCCCAGGCAGTTGTCTCCCACCTCCAGACTACTGCCGACCTCCTGCACTCGCTGGGGTTCTCCATCAACGTGCCGATGTCCCACCTGTGCCCCTCTTAGAAGCTCCTTTTCATCGGAGCGGTTCTGGACTCAGCGCAGTTTCGGGTTTATCCTCCCGAACAGCAGGTTCTGGATATTCAGGCTCTGATAACGATCTTTCAGCCTTTATACGGGGTTTCGGTCAGGTTGACGCTGCGGCTCCTGGGGCTGATGGCCTCCTGCATCCTTCTGGTGCATCACGCCAGGTGGCGGATACGGGCTCTGGAGTGGGACCCGAAGTTTTGTGGGCACAGCATCAGGGCAATCTGTCCGACCACGTCCGGATCTCGGAGGGCCCTGCAAGACAGTTGCAGTGGTGGCTAACGAACCGCGATTGGGACAGCAGCAGATCTCTCTCCCTACCCCAACCGGAGCACTTAGTGGTGACGGTTGCTTCCCTCCTGGGATGGGGGGGCCACATGGGAGAGAAGGAGATCAGAGGCCTCTGGTCTCCGGCAGAGTCCCGGCTCCACATCAACCTTCTGGAGCTGCGGGCGATCCGGCTTGCACTGAAGGCATTCCTTCCCTCTGTCCTGGGAAGTTTGGTGCAGGTATTCACGGACAACACCACCCCCATGTGGTACTGCAACAAACAGGGCGGGTGGGGTAGTGGACCCTTTGTCAGGAGGCTCTGCACCTCTGGCAGTGGCTGGAACAGCAGGGCATCACCCTGGTGGTTCAACACCTGGCAGGTTCCCTGAACACCAGTGCGTCTAAACTCAGCCGCCGGTGCATGATGGATCACGAATGGCATCTGAACTCGGACGTGGCGCAAGGCCTCTTTCAGCAGTGGGAAGAGCCTTGATTAGATCTATTCGCCGCCGAAGAGAACGCGCAATGTCATCAGTTCTGCATGTTGGAATTTCCAAGGCGGCACTTGCTCGGAGACGCTTTTCGTCACGAGTGGAGCTGCGGTCTGTTGTACGCCTTTCCGCCTATACCACTGCAAATGCTACTCAGCATGTCAGTCAATCCCCCGATACGTCTGCCTCTTCAGGAGGACCTTCTATCGCAGCAGCAGGGGACGGTCCTCCACCCGAACCTGTCCAGCCTCCACCTCCATGCGTGGAGATTGAGTGGCGGCAGGTGAGGCCATTTGACTTGCCTCCGGAAGTCTGTGGTGTGATTCTGGCAGCCAGGCGTCCCTCCAGAAAATCGGTATACGCCTGCAGGTGGAACACATTTGTGGCATGGTGCACAGCAAAGGCTTTGGATCCACTCTCTGCCCCCTTTCTGAGGTTCTCCTCTTCCTCCTTTCTCTTGCCCAGCAGGGCTCTGCTCTGGGCACTATTAAGGGCTACCTCTCTGCCATTTCAGCCTTCTTGAGGCTTCCTGATAAGCCTTTTCTTTTCAAGTCCCCTGTTGTAAATAGATTCTTGAAAGGCATCATGCACATGTTTCCTCCTGTTCCTTGTGTGATGCCTCAGTGGGACTTGAACCCTGTTCTAACCTATCTGATGTGCGCTCCTTTGGAACCCCTTCATAATTGCCCTCTTCGTCTTCTGACTCTTAAGACTGCATTCCTGGTTGCCATCACTTCTGCCAGGGGAGTGGGTGAGCTCCAGGCTCTATCTTCTAAGCCTCCTTTCCTTTCTGTCCATCCAGACAAAGTTGTCTTAAAAACTCGTCCTTCTTTCCTGCCCAAGGTGGTTAAGGCTTTTCGCATCGGGCAGTCCATCACCTTGCACACCTTCTTTCCGCCTCCGCATCCTTCGAAGGAGCAAGAGAAGCTCCACCGTCTGGACCCAAAATGTGCGCTCTCCTATCTAGGTCGGACACGCCAGTTCCGGGTGGACGACCAGCTTTTTGTTGGGTACGTGGGCGCGAAAAAGGGGCGGGCGGTGCACAAGCAGACCATCTCTCGGTGGGTCGTCTTGTGTATCAAGGTTTGCTACTCTTTGGCGAAAAAGGAGCCTCCTGTTGGGCTGCATGCCCATTCTACTCGGGCCAGGGCGGCTACTACCGCCCTGGGTCGGGGAGTCCCCTTGCAGGACATCTGTCAGGCAGCTACGTGGGCCTCCCTGCACACGTTTGCTAGGCACTACTGTCTGGACAGCTAAGTCCGGAGAGATGGCTTTTTCAGCCGTTCCGTTCTCCAGGACTTTCTGGTGTGATCTTGGTTCGCCCACCCACCACCGGGGTTGGTATTGCTGGGGTATCTAGTCTAAGGTAAAGAATCTAACACTAACGTGTTTCTTTCAGATGCACAAGTACTTACCTTCGGTAACTATATATCTGTAAGAACCATTAGTTAGTGTTAGATTCCTTACCGCCCCACCCATGCTCCCCGTTCTGCAAACCGATATCTAGGGTTAAGGACATCCCTTTCAGGACCCTAGTTTCATGGCACAATTGTTGGTTTCTATCATGGCTCTGCGTTCCTGGCGCAGAAAACTATGTAGAGAACTGACGTCAGTGCACGAGGGCGGCGTCTAAGTACTCCAACGTCATCCCGGCGATCACGACGCCGACCACGGACGCTGAGCCGCAGACGATACCTACTGACGCGCATGGGTACTGCTGCCGAAAACTTTCCATCTCCAGTCTGACGCCTGGGGGATATCGTCTCCCTTCACACGGGCTCCCAATGCAGAGCCGATTCCACTTGGCAAAACTCAGTGAGCTGGAAAATTCAGCTCAGAGAGGCTTTCCAGCTCCAATTCAGAGGTTTGCTCACCCAATGTCCATTCTGGGGAGAGAAACCTCCCAATTACCATGATGACAGTCTCAAAGGCATTGTTTTGTTTTTGGTGTGTAAGGCGGGCAAGCCGTCAGTAGAAGTGCCTCCGACTGTGTTCGGCACAAAGCCACGCCCCTCCAAGACACTGCTCACTCCTCACACAGTGAAAAGTTTCAAATCTGGTGGTGCAAGCCAATTGTAGCTGCCTCAGATCACCCTGAACATGGGTGACCAGGCATCTCAGATTTGTCAGGGTAGTCCCAGTTTTTCACGAGCACTCCTGGCAGATTTTTGCAAATATTTGCAAATGTCCTGGTGGTCATAGAGGGATGACTGAAAATAGAGGGATGTAATTACAAAATTATGTGAAAAATTGGGCGGCCACAGAAGTGCAATCTTTTAAATGTCCTCAAGTAAGTCACTGGGAGATGTGATAGAGACAACTAGCCACAGATTCCTTAATGTAGAATTATCCCCAGGCGTGAGACTATATCCGGAAAACTTTTCTGCCACAGCATCCCTGCGCGCCGGGGGAACGGCACAACGTGAGTCCGCCCTGACGTCGTCCGCGTTCGTGACGTCAACGAAGACACAAGTCCCACCCTGGTGCCTCTACGTCAGTTTTTTCTCTTTTCCGGATCCAGATTATACCCTGGCCTGCTTTCAGGCCTTCTATCCCTTTTCACGCTTGGCGTTCAATGGAACAGTGTGCGAATACCTTCGGGCTTCAAGACGTGTACCTCTTGTGCACGACCCATGTCGGTGACGGACCCTCACCCGATTTGCATGTGGTGCCTGGGTGAGCACCACGACTCGGAGAGTTGCGACGCCTGCCAGCACCTTAAGCCTAAATCACGGCGGGAGCGCCAGATGAAGTTGCTGTCAGCGCGCTTGTCCAAGTCGGTGTCGTCACAGCGTCCGTCCCCTAACTCGGAGGCAAGGAGTCACCAGTTTAGTCTTCAACTTGAAGGACCTACCAGCCGGTGAGCCACGCCCCCTTGGGCGTGGCTCACCTGCTGGTAGGTCCTTCAGTTTGTCTCTGAGGCCCTGTCCATCTTCCGTGGTGTGCGCCGTCTCGCCCCGGGACGTGCGCCCCCGCCTGTTGCCTCCCTACCCGCCGTTTCCCAGCGCGGAGGCGACAAGGGCCCAAATGACAGCCTATGTTGCGGCTCTGCAGGCTTCTTTGGCCCTTCTTCCACCTCCTGAGAGGTCTGCGGATCCCTTGACTCTCGTGGGGACTTCCGCGGAGTCGCCGGCGGCTCCAGCCCTGAAGGTTTCGGTTCCAGGTCGTAGGAGAGCGGCATCATCGGGTGTGGTTCTTCGGGGCTCCCCTCTCTGGCGCCTAGCATCCCTGCATCGCCGCAAATCCCTACGGAGCTCCTTGTGGTGTCACAGGAGATCGCCCAGACTCCGTGCTTGCCCCTGAGTCCCCCTCGGTCCTCTGAGCAGGCGGCTGCCTCACCAGAGACAGGGCCGGCACCATTTCGGCGCCAGTAGCCTTCCTCCCCTGCTCCAGTAGAGTTATGGGTGGAGGCCAGGCCTGAGGCGCGTTCCCGGGTCCCTCTCGGACCTCAGCGTGGGCAGCTGTTCCCATCCGAGGCCTAGCTGGCGCCTTTGCAGCGCTGCGACTTTGCCGGTCCGGTGTCGGCCTCACACCATTCTCCAGGAGAGCACGTGGTGGCAGGAGTGGGCCCATTCTGGCGCCGGTCGATGCTGATCAGGCGCTGATGGCAGACTCCATGGAGCCGCGCCGGGTTCTGGCTTCGTCTCCTGAGATCCCTTCGTCTCCTGAGGTCTGTCATCTGTTGGTGTGTTCCTCCCCAGAGACAGGGCGCCGTGTAGTTGCCTTTTCACCAGCATCTTCCAGGGAAGGATCTTCGTCGTCCCCACTGCCTAAATCCTCGAACCCTTCTTTCTGTAGCTCGCGGCTGGGTTCTCCACCAGCCTTTCTACCTTCCCCTGAGGTCCCTCATTCCTCTGTGGATCCTCCTCTATGCCGAGGCTGGCCGCTTCCCCCTGGACTTGGGGATGGGCGGCTCAGCCTGCAACCGTCACCCACGGAGGAATTGCTTTCACCTCCGCGGTGCCCTACTGAGGCCAGTGTTGCCTTTGTACGGGCTATTTCCATGGCTGCTGGTATTCTGAGGATGGGTGAATCTGTCACTCCATTTCCTACAGAAAACCTCTTGGAGATTCTCCACCAGGGCTCTGGTAGACGGGAGTTGTTCCTTCCTTTTGAAGCGTTGCTCCATAATTCTCTTATGGGTGCTTGCGGCTCCCTGCTACGGGCGATCGGGTGCCTCAGGCACTACTGCACTGCCATCGTCCTGCTCCACACGACCCGGTCTGTCTTTCTTTCCAGCCTTCTACTCAAGGCGCTTCTGCGAAATGCCTTTCCCTGTTTGCCTGTGGTATTGTTCCCTCTGTCTCGGGAGGCCCGGTGGTTAGATTCATGGGGACGTAATGTCTTCCCTTCTTCCAATGCTGCCTTGAGGGCTCCTAACACTTTGTGTGTGCTAACCAGGGCTACTTCTAGCCTGTGAGATTCTGCGGAGTCCCTTCTTTCTCATGTGTCTCATGAGGGTGCCCGTGCTGATCTGCGGGCCATGTGTTGGATGGTAGAGAGTTGGCCGCATTTATTCTTTGTGCAGCTTTGGATGTTGCTCATGCTATTGGCCATGCTATGGCCACTTCCGTCGCCATGCTTGGCTGCGCGATGCTGTATTTTCTGACAATATTAGAGAGCGTCTGGTCGACCTCCCTTTTTACGGGGTCCTGCTGTTTAATACTCATGCAGACTCCGCCATTCAGCGTCTTCTTGCGGGTTCCGTCCTCCTCCTCCTCCATAGGTGGGTTTGTTGATCCTCTGGGTCTTAGTGGCAGGTGTTATCCCACTGATCCTGGAATCTGGTGTGGGGTGAACATTACACTTTCTGTGAGGGATACTGTGCACTCCAGGCCCTGAGTTGGCCTACCTCTTTAGTTGGCTGCTGGTTCAGCCCCCCTTAGCCAGAGTGTTCTTTTTGGCTGCTTACTAAGCCTTATGTCGTTTTTGCCGCAGGGTTTCTAATTTGTTCTCTGATGTGGGATTTCTTCCCTAAGAGTGGTTCCCATGCTTCTTGGGCAGTGTCCTACCTTACATGGGGTGTTTGTAGCTATTGGATAGCCCTGTCTTACACTGGGAAGGGGTGGACTTCCCCTTTTGACTGTACCTGGGGCTTCCGATGGAGGTCCTTGGTACATTTATTTATTTAGGATTTGTAATGCACGTAGCTGCCTCAGCGACGAGGCGTTCCAGCGCAACCAGAAACCCCATGAACCCAAGACTGGACAGTGAGACAGCAAGAGTTAGACTATCTGCGAGGGAAAGAGCCAGGTCTTTAAGGCTTTTTGAAAAGCCAAATGGTTCGGCATTGCTCTCATGGTGAAAGGGAGCGAATTCCAGAGTTTCACGGCCAGATAACTGAAGAAACGGCCACCAGCCCTCGCTCTCCAAACGAGTGGAACACGGGCCAGCCCAAGGTCAGCAGATCGATAGCAGGCGCCCCGGCACATAGTACTACAACAAGTGGAGTAACCCTGGTGGGGCCTGTAGTGTCAAGATCTTATGTGAATAACAAAGTGCCTTAATCTCAATACGCTGGGCCACTGGCAGCCAATGGAGCCTTGGCAGCACATGTGCAACTGAGTGAGATCAAGGCAATGCAACCAAAAGCAGAGCCGCCATATTCTGGACCCTCTTAAGGCGTTTGATACTTGCCTTGTTGGTGCCCAAGTAAAGACAGTTAGAGTAATCCAATCTGGACATGATGTACGCCTGAATAATAGTCTGACGCACTTTAGGGGGAAAGAACCCGAGCAGTGGTCTGAGGCCATGCAATAGCCCAAAGGAGGTCCCAGCAACGGCTTTCGTCTGTTTGTCAAACGTCAAGTCACTGTGGAACCACACGCCCAGATTTTTCACCGCCTCTTTAGGGCGGGGGCGGGTTTGAGGCAGTCCGGCCAGCACTGCTCAGACCAAAGCTCACGGTCCTTGCCAAAGAGAAGAATCTCCGATTTGCTGGCGTTCAACTGTAAACAGCCGCCATCCAGTCTGAGATGGCCAAGAGGTCGTCCTTAAACTTACCCACATTAGTATTACACTTCTTTGAGAAAGCAAACACCAGTTGGGTATTGTTGGCATAAGAGACCAGGGACAGCCCCCTGCTCTTAGCCACCTCTGCCAAGGGTCTAACATATAGGTTGAACAAGAGGGCTCAAAACAGAACACTGTGGGACTCCCTGCTCCAGAGAAGCCTCCCGAGAGTGGTATGGGGGAACAGAGACCTGAAAGGACCTGTCCTCCGAGAAGGACCGAAACCAGGCTAATGCCACATCTCACCCCCACTTCCTTGAGACATTTCAGAGGAATTTCATGGGAGACAGTTGTAGGAGAGTAGGGTCCATGTAGGAGAGTAGGGTCTGCAATCCTATGATCTTCCAGATTTTTTTGCTTTTGTTTCACTGGTTTACGACTTTCTCTGGCTGTGGGCCTGCTAATCAGACCCACAGCCTAGCTGTTCTCTCACTAAATTACAACGTGTACCTTAGGTGCATTTACCAATTGGTACTGGGCCACCTTATCAGACCCTGTAACTCAGGGCATAGGTGTACCCAGGGCCTACCAGGGGCTGAAGCATGTATTATGCCACCCCTGGATGGCCTTCTAAATCTGACACAACTGGCTGCACGACAGCTGGGGCAAGGTGGTGTAATCACCCTTTGCTTTAGATATAGTATACCTATATCTAACCCTAGAAATGGACACACAGATTCCTATCAGTCACTCCTATGGCAGGCCTTGACAATCCTGAAGGCAGAGTGCTTGGAATCGTGTGAGATGGTGCTCTGGCATGAGCTGAGCCCGTTTGCAGCTTGCGGAACCAAGTCCTAATAGCTGTTCCATGATAACGCATACCATATACTCTTAAGTGCATTATAATCCTCGCGGTTATATGCTATCTTTGGTATTGCTTTATCAAAACATGTTGAGTAAGGTGTCATACGAATTGGAATACTAACCCCTCGCCAATTCTGGTGACGGGGTTAGCATTCCACCCTTCTAGAGGGACACGACATGTATGTAACTGTGAACCCCGGTTAAAGTTAACTCAAGCCTCAGCTCCACAAAATGGATGCTGCCACCACAGACACGAGTCTGACCTCCTGCTGCTGGGAGTCCTTCCAGCGAGGAGAGCTTGGACAAAGGGTTTCCTGTCAGGGGCGGTGCTAGCACCATCCCAGACAGGGTTTTGTGTATCCTGGGTAGGCAGGGCTTTACAGGAAGGTGACTGCAAGTGGCACCCCGGTGCTCAGTACGCATCTGCCGGCTAGAACCAGTTCCAGGGGCACACTAGCCCCTGGCCTGGGGAAAGTCCGGCATGGGAGAGGGGTGTAACCACCCCCCTTCCTGGTCCCACCCCTAGGGCAGGACCTAGTCGCGTACCCACCCCTTTCTTTAGGATAAAGGCAGGAGCGGGGACCCTTCCAAATTAGATCATCTTTGAATCAAGAAACTACTTTCCACAAAAGGAACTCTCGACTCTTCTCAAGATTTCTCCCTTGTGACTAAGGAGTAGTCACCCTGCATCCGCAGGCCCAATCTAAGAACTCTGCGGTTTGCTGCACGTCCTTCCCCAGGAATCCGACCGACCAGCACGACGAGACCCAGCTTCCCTGGCACCTCTGACCTCTACCTACCTCTACAGCTAAGCTGAGAACCGTAGGTGCGACGAGACCTCGAGGGACCGGCCATCATCAGAACTGCACGACTTCTATCCAGCACGACCGCCGAGGGATCCTGTGGTGAGTGCTTTGGGGTCCGAGAAGCCCCGACCCTGAGCAGCTCCAGCACCGAAGTCCAGCCCCCCAGCATCTGCACGATCTGCGTGGGGCCCTTCTGCTTTTTGCTGCTCATCGCGTTGTCTGGCTACTAGCCCGCTGGCTTGTGGCCTTCTCGACGACGATCAACGACGACAACACTGCTGGTCTGGTTGCTCTAGACTGGCCCTTGCTCCCTTCCAAAAGAGGAGCACCCCGGACCCTCCTGGTCCACTCCAGACGCCATTTTAGGTCCACCGCGTGGGCTTGAATTTGCCAAGACTTGTTGCCCAATCCTGGGCCCAGCGACGTCGACAGCATCAACCATCGTGGGACAGCTCGCACCTCCATCCTGGTTGCCGACAACGCCTCCTGGTTCGTGAGACTGCAGAGCCCAGCGTCGCCCACTCACCTGGTCGAAGTGACTTCGCCCGGTGCCATCCTGGTGCCCACACAATCACTGGCTAGTGATTAAGAACTTGGTCCCCTCTGCTTTCAGGTGTCATCCATCTTCGATCCAGGCTTGGATCACTCGAACAATCTTCACTGGTCGCCTGCCAGCAACTTCTTTCTTCAGGCTCCTGGTTCGTCAACGAGGATTCCCGACGTCTTTTCAGACCTATGCAGCTGCAGCCCCTGGGCTAGGTAACTTCGGCATTTCGGTGCCCCAGCATAGCCTCACTATCCAAGGGTCCAGATCCACTTTCGTTTTCAACCTACCTTATCGGGTTCGCCCGAGAACACTAACTTTACCTTTACTAGCTCCCATAGACTTTGTCCCGCATCCCGCGTGAGAGTGCACACTCTGCACTCGAGTCCCCTAGGCCTCCTACTAGTAATCTGAAGGTTCAGTAACGTAGTCCTAGCGATTCCAAAGCCTATTAGTACAGTACTTACCTGCTAGTAATTTCGCATTCCACTTTCAGAGTATATGGTTTTTCGTGCCCCTCGGGCATTTGTGTAAATTGTGCAACTTAAAGTATTTTCGTAAGAGTTTTGTTGTGTGCTTAGTACCCTGTCCTCATAAAGATTACAGGGCTGTTGTGATCTAAATAAATACACTGTTTATTTTCATAACACTTGTGTGGTGTCCTTTCACTTGGTGTTCAAGGGGTATATGTGATGGTATAACAGCTGGCTTAACACGCCCTCTAGAGTTTAGCCCGAAGACTGCTCGTATCCATGCTACTAGGATAGCTGGTCTATAAGGTTAACTTACAACCAATCATCAATAAGGGTTGTTTGGACTGATACAAAGTGCTCACTAGAATAGTGAACATTATATATCAGGCCAACTTCTCACAAAAGTATCGAAGGCGGCACTTGGGTCCAAAAGGACCAGTGCTGCCGAGTCCCCAACATCCAGACTACCCCAGATAATTTCTAGCACAGCCAGTAGAGCAGACTCAGTGCTGTGCTGAGGCCGAAAACCATACTGAGCTGTAGCAAGAAAAGCATTCTGCTCAAGGAACTTAGCCAAAGTGAAGTTCACATGGGATTCCACCAACTTGGTCAGGAAGGGGAGCTGAGAGATAGGTCGATAATTCCCTGGGTCACCCGAGTCCAATGAGGGCTTTTTTAGTAATGGAACCACTCTAGCGTGCTTCCATGCCCGAGGAACAGAAGCTGAGCTCAAGGACAGATTGGCCTGATCAAGACTTACTGGAGAGATTAAAGAATGTAGCTGGCGGAAAAGGGCGCGTGGCATAGGATCCGCCGGGGAGCCAGATCTAATTTTAGAGCACAAAGCCTCATAGCCCAGGACGGTCAAAGGAGGGAAAGAGGACAGGCAAACTGCCCCTGGGTTATCTATCATGTCGGGCACCCCTCCTTCCGACAGGGGAGTCAAGGTTGGTAGACCCCTGTAGATCTGGTCCACTTTATTCAAAAAGTACTGCGCAAGCTGATCACATTGAAGGTTAGAGCTGATGGAAGACGCTCTCTTGGATCCTGCGCTCTTCATGTCATTCAGCTGAGAGAAAATGGTCTTAGCCGTGTTGGAACTTGCTAAGATTTTGTTGGCCACATAGCCAGCACGAGCTATGCAAATGCACTTGTGGTATTGTTTGATGGCTGCACGATACTCTATCTTTACAGGTGACTCATATGAGCGTCGCCACGCTCGCTCTAGCTGCTTGCAGCCCTTTTGAGCCAGCGTGAGTGACTCAGAAAACCAAGTGGAGTTCTGGACTTTTTGGTTCCGTCCAGAGGTGTCAGGGTACAACACCCAAAGACCCCGGAGTCCCACCTGCCTTGGTGCACAAATGAACAGAAACACGGGCTTCTCGATGGTGGCGTCAAAGACCAAAGGTTTATTACTGCAGGGACACAGAAATCACAGAATCTACACACGGGCAGAATCTAGGAGACTGTTCCATTTGTACAAAGTGGGTTGCTCCTTATATACCAAAAATTGTGCTCTAGGCAAATATTTCACATGTCGGTACATTCCCAAACCTTTGTGTCTCTAAACAATAAATATTTGGCGTTACACAGGAACTGTCGATAATATCTGATACCAAACATCACGAAGAGGGGTTCCCACCAGTCCATCACAATCCCTTGTCAATATTGCATTCAAGACCCGGACCGCCTCATCGTAAAGTTCGTTACCTCCCCCTAATAAAGGCCCAGAAGGAAAGGAGCAGAGCCAGGTGCAGAAGATAGAAAAGCGGGATAAGAGATGTTTGTGGGTTGTAAATGGGCAAGGCTACCGGCTTCGGCCGCCTAATCATGATCAGGTACAATGGACAGGAAAACCAGTTCAGGTGGGCTGGCCTCGGGCAGAGGAGGCAGCCTTTGTCGAGTCATGCAGCTTCAGCGTGATCTGGTTTAAGGTGCACGTGTCATGTAAGAGGTGAATCTCCGGCTAAGGCTACGTGTCCTTAATCAAAGTGAAGTAAATGAAATGATCAGAGGCTATTGCATATGTGAGGGCAAGGAACCACAAAATGGCGGCCACGATCTAAGATGGATGCCGTGGGTATATCAGAAATATGTCAATGGAAGGAGTGCTCTTGCTCGTAGCGTAGCGAAAACACCAGGATATGCTAAATGGATCATTTGCGGTTCGCTGATACTAATTTTATGTATTTCCGACAAACTTGAAAACACGGGTTCAAGTCGTCACGGAACCGTCACGGAACCTCAGACCCTCCTTTTGCCCTTACATAGGCAATTACTCAATCTATGTCTGAATCTAGTTCTATGCTCATCAGGTCAGTGACATGCTGTTGTATCATCATCCTTTCTCGTGTCTTTTCTCCAAACGCAGGTGGTTTCCTAAAACAGGTTGTAGCACAAAGACTACACAGAGCAGGACCACACTGGATAATCAGACAACATGAGAATAGGAATACTAGGATGACACCAATGACCATTAGAACCTTCCATCCCCACGCTGAGATCAGAGTCCAAAACCACTCCATGAAGGACCAGTTTCCCTCATCTACATGTATGGAGTCCGAAATCTTGTGCAACTTAGAGATCGCCTCGTAAACTGTTGGAGCATTATTAGGAATAAAGACACAGCAGCTCGATTGGATCATTCTGCATACCCCACCTCGATCTGCAAGTATAACATCTAGAACCATACGGTTCTGCAATGTCATGAGCCTATCCGCCTGAAGCTCAGCTGTCAGATTGCTAAGGGCACCAGCAGTTTCGGTAATAGTAGATTCAACTACCCGTGTTAGCTGACGTATGTTTCTACTATTGGCCATAGGTCCCCAGAACGGAAGGAAGCCTTTGAAGAAGTCTCCAGCTTCCTGACCAGCGGTATCTTCCTTGCTGAAGACACCTCTTGCTACTCTTGTTCTGTGGTAATCAGGTGAAGCAGTGTATGTCGGAGGCAATAATCGAGCAATATAACATGATCCTGAGAAGTCGGCAGGCAACCATGTATAAGCTCTGTCTCGACAAATGAAGTAGGTACCCCTAGCAGTAAGGAAGGCAGGGGAAGAGTTAGCCGGAAACACATAAGTCTCTACGCACTCACTCCTCCCTAGCTGAGCTCTCGGATTTCTCCCATTACCTTGCAAACAGACCTGACCTCGGTGAGGTACGACCCAGATTGGAGTTGAGCTTTTACGCTTGCTTTCTCCTAAACTAAGGCGATACTCTGAAGTATTCCAACTTAAATATACTCGCAATTCGTCTCTAGGGTATGATGGAGTATTATTGACGTCTTTGACCATGTCAATAATTCCCTGGACTAAAGCTTTGTTGGCAGAGTTATATTTAGTGGAACGTGGTGGACGTGGAGGATAGGTCTCAAGAGCATAAGCAAAGATGGTTTGAAGGGCCTGAAATGATCCATTGTAGCTGAAAGGCAAAACCAGATAGGGAATACCTTTATCCATAGTGTGAGGTATCAAGCCACACACCCAACAGTCTGTCGTGTTAACTACCAGTTGGTGTTGGTGCAAGAGCTGTACAAAAGTATTATTAATGAATTCTGAGCGTCGAGCTTGCTCATGTTCCGGAAACGAGTGAAAAGAGTGTATAGAAGAAACAGTAGAAATAGCAGGATCAAGGGGAGGTACTGTAGATACTGGCACAAAAATCAAATTTATGCTAAAGACAATTCCACCCACCAATGTTGCTAAAACAATCAAAAATGTAATGGCACATTGCATCAAGAAACATTTGCTATGAAGAATTCTATTTAGTCTGTTTCTGCGAACGTAAATCACATTTTCTCGTTGCAGCGCAGGAAGTTCCATCTTCTACAATCCGCTCGCGACCACTGATGATGTGTACGTAGATGAAAATGCCTCTGTCAGCCCTGGGAGTTCCCAGTACTAACAGAAAGATCGACCTTGTGTCAGACCCCTGCAAATTCAAACTAGGCACACAGCCACGACCCTACGGCTACCCAGACGGCAAGGCAATTTTAAAAACAATAAACAATAACAAACTTCCTGGCTGAAGGCAAAAGTTCAAAATATATATATATATATCAAAATCACAGTATGCAGTTGCCTGCTTTATTAGTCCTTTTTATGGCTTCTAAGGTTGTATTTCTGCTTCGCTGGTACTGTCTGATCGGAGAATAGTGTATCACTAGCAGCTGTTGCAGAGTTTACGTTCGCAGATGGCAAAGTTTCTTCTGATGCTGGAGACAAATGTTCAATGTTCAAAGCAGTCTTTTCAAGAGGAGAGTCACGTTTCAAAGTGTCAGAAATCAAATCGGCATCGCTGAAAGGGACAAATTTCGGAGTTGTTTCAGCTTCGGAGGCACCAATTCCCTTCTTCACCCAGTCGTCGTAGGGCAGCGGCAGTGGAACACGCTTTACGTGAGAAGCGTGGATCCAGTGCTTGCGACCAGCAACACGTACAGCTGTCCTCGTCGCCAGCAGGATTTGGAAGGGGCCGATGTAGCGAGGCTGAAGATTCTTTGTCCTCGCAAAATTTCTGACCACCACGTGGTCGCCGGGTTTCAGCTGATGCCCTGGACTCTCCGGAGGTTTTGGCAAAGCATCAAAGACCTGTTGATGAATAAGACTTAATTTAGCAGTCAAGTCGTAAAGATAGTCTATCAACATAGGATATTCAATGGAGCAGAATTGTTTAGGCCTTGGCACACCCCAGACATTTGCCGGGCGGCCAAATACAATCTCATATGGAGAAAGCCCTATTCTAGAATGCACTGTTGCTCTCGTTGATAACAAGGCCAAAGGAAGTGCGTCTGGCCAAGCCAAACCTGTGGATGCTTGAATTTTGGCTATTTTAAGCTTGAGGGTGCCATTGTAACCCTCGACTAAACCAGCAGACTGGGGATGGTTCGCACTATGAAATTTTTGTTTCAATCCTAGACCAGCACACACACTCTGCATAACTTTCCCTATAAACTCACTTCCGTTATCTGACCATACAATCCGTGGCATTCCAAACCTAGGGAAAAATTCTTTGAGAAGAATTTTGGCAGTTGATAAAGCAGTGTTGTCCTTTAGTGGGTATGCTTCTATCCACCTGGAAAAAGCACAAACCACCACCAGGACGTATTTTAAATTGTTGCAGCGTTCCATGTGAATGAAGTCTAACTGTATTACTTCAAAGGGACAGGAAGGAGGAGCAAAATGACCAGCTGGAGTTGGAGTTCCCTTGCCAGGATTATGCATCAAGCACACCATACAATTTTTCACCACTCTCTCTGCACACTTACTGATTCCCTCATTCTTCCAAACCGGAGCTAACATCTTACATATCCCTTTAGAACTTATGTGCGCCACTCCATGCGCCATCGTCACTACTGCAAGCACATACGCATCAGGCAACATCCAACGCTGCTGTTCTGTCAAATCGATCCAACATCCATTCGAGTCCAATTTGCCCGTACTTTCTCTCCATACGCGTTTCTCTTCCTCAGTCGCTTCTTTCTGAATCTCTTTCACACTTTCCATTGTGTCCTCACACATTCCAGACTCAGCAATCCATCTTGCAGACGTAGCAACATACATTCTACTCATCATGTCTCTAGCTGTCTGTTTAGCGGTTTCATCAGCAAAGGCATTTCCCCGACCAACATCATCCGTGATTGCTTTATGAGCACTGCACTTCACAATCGCAACTTCAGTCGGTAAGGTTAGAGATTCTAACAAGTCGTTAACTAGCTGACCATGTTGAATCTTAGTCCCATGGGACGTAATGAAACCCCTTTCTCTCCACAACCGGCCAAAACTATGGGCCACGCCAAATGCGTACTGACTATCTGTAAACACATTCACTCTCTTTCCCTCAGCTAAAACACACGCTCTCGTAAGAGCTATTAACTCTGCAGCTTGGGCAGAATTCTGACTCACTCTTGCAGTCTCCACAATCGTCTTCAAAGTCGTTACCGCGTAGGCAGCAGTCACATCACCATTCTCCAATTTAAAACATGACCCGTCCACATACAGCGTACCATCTGGGTCGGATAGAGGAGTATCTCTCAAGTCGATACGACCTTTTGTCTCTTCCTCCGTTTTGAAATAACAGTCATGTGGCTCAGAATCACTCGACTCTTGATCAGTCGGCAACAATGTTGCTGGATTCAATACATTGCATCTTTTGATCTGAATATGACTCGCTAATAACGTCAGCTCGTAACCAGATAATCTCGCACTAGTAAGGTGTTGTGTCTTCGTTCGGTTCATGAGTGTGTCCACTGCATGAGGAACCATGACCACTAGCATATTGTTCATCACCAAACCAGCAGATTGTCGAATGGAAGCTGCAGCTGCCGCTGTAGCCCTCAAACAACTAGGCAATGCTCTAGCTACCGGATCTAATGTTGATGAGAAATACGCACAAGGGCGTTGTTTATCACCAAACTTCTGTGTCAAGACACTCAACGCGCAACCTTCTCTTTCGTGAACGTAGAGCGTGAATGGCTTACTGTAATCAGGTGTGCCCAATACAGGAGCTGAACACAAAGCTTTTCGTAATTCAGCAAAACTCTCTTGACATTCATCAGACCATGGCACCGGACTCGGAACATTTTTCCCAGTCAAAGCTACCAACGGCTTTGCTAAAAGTGAAAAATTTGGAATCCATTGCCTACAGTAAGAGGTAATACCTAGAAAGGCACGTACTTCCCTCTGTGTGCGTGGAACACTCATCTGC
Source organism: Lissotriton vulgaris (assembly GCF_964263255.1). NCBI lineage: Eukaryota > Metazoa > Chordata > Amphibia > Caudata > Salamandridae > Lissotriton > Lissotriton vulgaris. The sequence continues at coordinate 1,985,426,223 of NC_141691.1, read as the reverse complement.
GTAATTGCTTTTATTCTTTCTGGGGTCAACTTCCTTCCCTCCTTTGATAAGAGGTGACCTAGGTAGGTTACTTCTTGGCAGCAATATTGCATTTTGGAAGGTGACACCTTATGATTCAAATTAGACAAATGATGCAATAGTGAAATTGTAGCTGCCTTGCAAGTTTCCTTGTCATCGGCAGCCACCAAAAGATCGTCTACGTACTGTACTAGGGCAGAACCTGGAGGAAGGACAAAAGAATCTAATTGGCTTTTTAAAGCTTGACTGTAAATAGATGGACTTTCACAATAGCCTTGTGGAGCGCGTTTAAATCTGAAACTCCGACCTCCTAAACAGAAGCCAAAAATATCTCTGCTTTCCTCGGCTATCGGAATGCTGAAAAAGGCATTCTTCAAGTCGATGACTGAGAACCATGTAGCTGTAGCAGGAATCAATGTTAACAAAGCAGTAATGTCTGGCACTACAGGAAACTGCGGAATTACAATCTTATTAACTTCTCTAAGGTCTATGACAAACCTATAAACTGGAGGCTTTGTAGGATCTGTTCGTTTCAAAATCGGCAATACAGGACTATTACAAACATTTCCTCGCGTTTCTTCAACCACACCTTTTTTAATCAAATCTTGCACAATCAATAAGAGTGCACGCTCACCTTCATTCGATATTTTATATTGAGGAATTCTTGGAAATTTCACATTCGCTTTCAAAGTTACTACATACGGTGGAATCTCTAGTAGACCTACATCATTGGGACCAGTCGCCCAAAGAGAAACAGGGAGTGAACGTAGCTCCGGCGGGAGTGCGTCCATAGACAAGTACATCGGAGAGGTGAGTCTTTTACCCAAAGTAAGCTGTACTCCTTCCGGAGAACAGTACAATGTCGCATATAGTCGTTTTAACAAATCTAAACCAAGCAGATTTTCATTACAACCTGTCGTCAAAATTAAGGGTGCTTTCAATTGACACGGTCCAACAGAAATAGACAAAGGACCAGATATCGGGTTGTACACAGGGGCGCCTGAAAAACCTACGGAAACATTTGTTGAGCCAGACAAAGGTGCGCCAGGGAGTTTCGCATGCATGATAGAACTTTTTGCGGCACCAGTATCCAACAGAAACGGTTCGACTACACCTGATGTTGCTACTGCGACATAAGGCCCACTCTGATCCACTGGAACTGATACTACTCCCTCTCTCTGTCCATGGCTGTCCTAGTACCCATTTTGTTGAAATCCCTCTTCAACTTCACAATAATCCTCAACAAGATATTGCTGAGATCTATTCTGTTGAGCTGACTGTACATTTCGCTGATCAAAGTGATTAGAAGGACGATCATTAGTTTGTGGAGGCATAGCACCTCGTCCCCGACCTCTAGAATTCTGTGCAAAACCACCACGACCTCTCTGAGCTGCTGCCGCATTATTTTGCGCTAAAATCTGACAATCATTTTTATAGTGACCCTCTTTCTTACAGTACGCACACTGATTCCACTGGTATTGAGGCCTGGTCGAATTATAATCTGTCTTTTGATACGAATTCTGTTGCATATTAGTCTGATTCGTGCGAGGCGGATACGCCTGCTGTAAAAGAACTTTAGTCTTTAAATCTTTCGTTTTCTTCTCTGATTTCTCCTTTTCCTCTTTATCCCTATTTTCATAGTACTGTGCAGTCGCAAGTATTTGCGCTGTCGTAGATACAGCCCACGCACTTTCTGAGTCTTTCAATTTATTGCATAATTCGGGTAACAAATTATGCACAAATTTATCGACAAACAATCTCTGTCCTCCTTCAGTGCTCATATCCTGACCACTATGATCCACAAAAGTCTCTTCGAACCTCGTGAAGAAGTCGGAGACACTTTCGTCTTTCTTCTGCTTGCATGCGGATAATTTATCCCAATTAACACGCAATGCTGGCATCAGAGTCTTCATTAAATCTATTATTCTGCCTGGCAGATTAGCAATTAGGGGTTCGGGTTTCGCACCACCTATTTGTTGAGCATCTGCTGCAGTGATAGCTGCCCAATCACCACCTAAAGCAGCCTGATGATCCTCTCTACGAATTTTAGCCCACACTGGTTGTGGAACTACATTACCGAACAACATATCAATGTCGGCTAAGTTCATTATACAAGCCTCAACTGTCTGTGTCAATTCCTTGTAATATCCGGCTGGATTCTTACGTGGATCTGGCAAGGCCTGTTTCACTGCTAACACTTCTGCTCGCTTCCACGGAATATGTATCCATACTCTTTGGAACTGTGCTGGAGCAGCTGCAATACCCGCATTATCATCACGTTGTACTGCTTCGCGCCAAATTGGAGGAACCTCCCTCATAGGATATTGGCGACTTAGCTTCATTCTACCTTTCTCTAAATCTCTCGGCGAGCGAAGAGATGGATCAATCCTAAAACTCAAAATGAGTTCCATCGCTTCCTTTATATTATCGCCCACTATCATTCCAGCAGCAAACTCTTTTTGAATCTTAATTAAATCTTCCAAATCTGATTCGACATCGTCTTCTTCTATTTCCTCACGCAACAACGAGCACATCTCGTCGAAGACGTATCGCTGTGTTGGCTCTCCCCATTGCATAAATGTCTCTAACACATCTTTCGTACTATATCTTCTAACTTTTGTAATCCATCTGAGAGCCGTGGAGTCTAAAACTCCCCGTTCCTCAGTACTTGGAAGCTGACTCCGTCTCTGAACAGAGTCAGGAGTAGGAGTCTTAATCAAGGTTTTATATATAGGAGACAGCATATTAGTAACGGAATCAGTAATTCTTCGACGAACAGAAAGTGGAGTTAGTACACTCGCAGACATAGAGAACGCAGTAGAGGTAGGAATAGATGACGAAACAGTAGGAGTATCGAGGAAAATAGTTTGAGGACCAATAGGTACAGTGGTAGGTATAGGAGCGGGCAGTGCAGGAAGAGGAGGAGCTGTAGGAACATTTACATTCACCACAGGAGGTATAGGAACTTGATTCTGAGGAACAAGAACACCAGGTTGTCCAGCAACCGGCAATTGAACATTCGGTATAAGTGGAGCCGTAGCACCTTGTGCATACGGTGGAGGCGACCGTAACAGATAAGATAGCAGAGGATCGTTTTCGGAATCCTCCAGTATCTTAGCCATTTTCGATGGCAAGGCAGGATAGCACTTGTCAATCGCTAAGTTACGCTCTCTAATGGCTACATCTATGGCTTTCTCACACTCGTTAGCCTGCAACTGCTTAGTCGCTTGCTCTAGAGTTAACTCTTCTAGTTCTTTTTGCTCTTTTTTCAACCTTTTCATTTCTCTCTGTTTGGATTCTTTCCGCCAATAACGAAAAGAGTCAAACATTGCCGGCCGGGCTTTCTTCCTAAACAATTTCGCTTCTAAATTGTCGAGAATCTCTTGTTCAAAACTACCATGCAGTGGCCAACTAAGGACACCATCCTTCTTACAATAACGGACCCATATCTCATTATAAGTTATAGGACCCACACCATACTTACAATATAGGTCATATAGGGGAGTCCCAATCGGAGGAACCAGACAAGAGTCCTCTAATTGTGAGTCACTGTTGCAACTAAAACAAGACAACATTTTCCGACTTACCATTTTCAGTCCGGAACACAAAACAAACAAAACACGAAACAAATTGTGCACTTGAACCAAGAACTTAGGCCTACCAAAACGAACTGATGTATCGATACTCAAAACTGAACCAAATAGATTATCGTAACCAGAACAACTAGTGATAATCTTACAAAACCAAACCAAACCAAGAACCGATCAAGGATTTTTAACAATCCTCACAAAAGTAACCAGCTAGCTATCACTAAATACTTAACTGAGGCACTGAAGACGTCACCAAGGAGAAACCCGTCACGTTTCGCCGTACTAAGGACTGCACCACTTCGGGTCCAAGACAGGGCGACGGTCAAGGCAACGGCCCACTGCAGCCGTCCTGAACGGGAACCCTCGTGGAAGAGAACTTCAGGGCCACTTTTGCGATATGCCGGGATCGATGAAGTGGGGCGCCTCCCTCAGGAATCTTCACACGAAGCTTCTCGAACTCTTCAGGCTTTTGGACCGGTACCGAATGACGTCGCCCCACGTTGGGCGCCAATTGGAGTTCTGGACTTTTTGGTTCCGTCCAGAGGTGTCAGGGTACAACACCCAAAGACCCCGGAGTCCCACCTGCCTTGGTGCACAAATGAACAGAAACACGGGCTTCTCGATGGTGGCGTCAAAGACCAAAGGTTTATTACTGCAGGGACACAGAAATCACAGAATCTACACACGGGCAGAATCTAGGAGACTGTTCCATTTGTACAAAGTGGGTTGCTCCTTATATACCAAAAATTGTGCTCTAGGCAAATATTTCACATGTCGGTACATTCCCAAACCTTTGTGTCTCTAAACAATAAATATTTGGCGTTACACAGGAACTGTCGATAATATCTGATACCAAACATCACGAAGAGGGGTTCCCACCAGTCCATCACAATCCCTTGTCAATATTGCATTCAAGACCCGGACCGCCTCATCGTAAAGTTCGTTACCTCCCCCTAATAAAGGCCCAGAAGGAAAGGAGCAGAGCCAGGTGCAGAAGATAGAAAAGCGGGATAAGAGATGTTTGTGGGTTGTAAATGGGCAAGGCTACCGGCTTCGGCCGCCTAATCATGATCAGGTACAATGGACAGGAAAACCAGTTCAGGTGGGCTGGCCTCGGGCAGAGGAGGCAGCCTTTGTCGAGTCATGCAGCTTCAGCGTGATCTGGTTTAAGGTGCACGTGTCATGTAAGAGGTGAATCTCCGGCTAAGGCTACGTGTCCTTAATCAAAGTGAAGTAAATGAAATGATCAGAGGCTATTGCATATGTGAGGGCAAGGAACCACAAAATGGCGGCCACGATCTAAGATGGATGCCGTGGGTATATCAGAAATATGTCAATGGAAGGAGTGCTCTTGCTCGTAGCGTAGCGAAAACACCAGGATATGCTAAATGGATCATTTGCGGTTCGCTGATACTAATTTTATGTATTTCCGACAAACTTGAAAACACGGGTTCAAGTCGTCACGGAACCGTCACGGAACCTCACAAGGGTTAGAAGGCCCTCGTCCTTTGCCCCCACGTTTAACTGGAATACAACTGTCCAAACCAGCTGTCAGCCATTCCTGAAAGCACAGATTGGCTGACTCAGCATCGCTTGGAAGCTGAGGCCAATGCTCAATTAGCTAACTCGAAAAGAGGTCCGGGTTCAATTTATGCCAAGGACGTTTCAGCACTCAAACTGGACGGGGCTCTTCCGATTTGCCCTGCAGTTGCAGTGCAAATGGGACCAGGAAGTGGTCAGTCCAAACCTGCGGGACCAGTGAGTGGACTGTTAAGGAACTTAAGTTGGAGAAGATAGGGTCCAACAGGTGGCCCGGCACATTAGTGCCCCCAGCGACGTGCTGCATTAGCTGGAAGGCCTCTAAATCAGAAAAGTAAGTTGGAAGGTTCCCCTGGTTCAGTGACAGGGAGGGGAGCAAATACAACGAAAATAGAGCGACCCTGTGTGTTACCTGGTCAATTTAACTAGACCAATAAGTTCAAGTTGTATGGGCAGTGTGTTGTGGGGTTAAGTGCTTATGGCTACTAAGGTTACTATGCAGTATCTTGATCTTCTTTAGATTGAATAGCACAGGAAGAAACTGAAAAAACTAATATATATAAAAGGTGCAATTTATTGGGTACCTCCCTTTCCAGGGTTACATTCTAAATTATAAAAACATTTAAAACCATAAAATCATTGTTTATGTGATTTTCAAATAACATCAAAAGCAAGAGAGTCACACAATATACAAAATCATTAAAAAGTCAAAAGACAAAGGTCGACGTGGCGTTTCGGTCATTCTGTTCATAGATCTTTGTTATTAATCTAGTCAAAACACGTCCTGAAGAAGGTGGAATTATTCTTGCAACCACCGAAACGCCGCGTCGACCTTTGTCTTTTGACTTTTTAATGATTTTGTATATTGTGTGACTCTCTTGCTTTTGATGTTATTTGAAAATCACATAAACAATGATTTTATGGTTTTAAATGTTTTTATAATTTAGAATGTAACCCTGGAAAGGGAGGTACCCAATAAATTGCACCTTTTATATATATTAGTTTTTTCAGTTTCTTCCTGTGCTATTCAATCTAAAGAAGATCAAGATACTGCATAGTAACCTTAGTAGCCATAAGCACTTAACCCCACAACACACTGCCCAGGCCTCTAAATCAGCCAGAAAGCAGGCAATCTCAGATTTTCCCCCATTCTCTAAGTGGAGGTTAAGGTACCCCAGGATGATGAAATTCGCCGATTTGCTCGCCAGTGGCCCAACCACACTTAGCTGTAAACAAGCTGGACGGTCCTGGGGGCCTATAAATTAGCAGGCCAGATAAAGTGGAATTGTGATTAAGCTGGATTTTAAATACGGCACTTTCACAGCCAGCAATTTTTTCCTTGCACAAGCGGGTGCAGCTGTGCCTGCATTAGTAGTCTCGGGGCCAAACCAACTATCCCGCTAACCTCCCAACTCCCCCCAAGATGGCTGAACTCTCAGCCAACCCAGGAGAGCTGCAAGAGATGCCTAACCCGCCACCCGTGACACCAAAGTGTCTCCCACAGTCCCCGTAATTTCCACAAATTGCAGGTGAGCAATTAAAATAGTCAAAGCAGCAATTTTAAAAACAGCGATAAAACTAAAAACAAGAATAGTGCGCGAAAACAGCGTCTACACTCCCGGCTCAAGCCTCAGGAGTCTGGTTACTTTCACGGGCGCAGCTGTGCCTGCATTAGTAGTCTCGGGGCCAGAAAAACTACCCCGCTAACCTCCCAACTCCCTCCAAGAAGGCGGATCTCTCAGCCAACCCGGGAGAGCTGCAAGAGATGCCAAACCCGCCATCCGTGACACCAAAGTGCCTCCCGCAGTCCCCGCAATTCCCACAAGTTGCAGGTGAGCAATTAAAATGGTGAAAGCAGCAATTTTAAAAAACCGATGAAACTAAAAACAAGAGTAGTACGCGAAAACAGCGTCTACACTCCTGGCTCAAACCTCATGAGTCTGGTTGGTTAATGTGTTCTCGGCTACACTGCGGTTCTAGTCTGCTTGGGCGGCGGGGGGGACTGGACTTTTTTCCCCTGTCCCTGTGGCTCATCCCCTCTTGGGGAGGACTTGGTTATTTTCCTGACCTGGCGTTTGTTCCCTGTTGGGGGTCTTGTGTTCGCATGAGCTGGGGAGGTCCTCTTGCAGACCCTCCTTCCCCTTAAGTATGGCCAGGGCATCTATTCTACGTTAAGGAATCTGTGGCTATTAGTATCTATCAGATGTTCGAGTTACTTACCTTTGGTAGCGATGTATCTGGTAGAGACGATTCTAGCCGCAGATTCCTTCACGACCCGCCCTTCCTTCCCGGTTCTGCGAGGACCCTTCTCGGTCTTCTGCACTTGCCTGCTTCAGGACGGCGTTCCTCTGCGAGTGTCTTTTTCTTACTCCCTCCCTAGGAGGATGCTTACCTAGTTGTTGTTGTTCCAGCCCTTCTTTCTGGTGATTGGGTGACAAATGCCTGGGTGCTTCGGTGCCCATTCATTTGGTCTCCAATGTAGGGTTTGTTTGTGTCCTGCTTCCTTGTGTTACTTGCACTTCTGACACTCTGGGTTGAGGTCCCCTGGCTGGGTCTCGACCCTTGGTTCTTTTAGGGGATCCCCCCTGCTGGTGTTGTTGGGGGATGACTAGTCATTGCTCGTCCATTCTGGCCTTGGACCTCTTCTTGGCTCCGGCTGGAGGTTGCAGACTTCTTCGTCTACTGTGCCCTTTTTCACATGCTTTCTGCCTCCAGGGAGGCTGTTCTGTTGGTTTCAGGCTTGCTTGCAGTAGCTGCGCTCTATTCTTTCATTCCTTAACTTGGTGCCTTAGTGCCTTGCACTATTCTGGATGGTGCTGTTCCTCACCTATCATTTCTTTCCCTTCTGTATAGTTGGGTTTTCTTTTCCAGTATTCTCACAGTTTCGTTTGTGATGGCTCTGCGTTGTGGTGCGGAAAAATTCTCCGAAGAAAACTGACATAGGCGCACCGGGGTGGGACTTATGTGTCCTTGCTGTCGTCGCGAACGCGTACGACGTCAGGGCAGAGTCACGTGGCGCTGTCACCCCGGCGCGCAGGGATGCTGTGGCAGAAAAGGTTTCAGGATCCAGTCTCACGCCTGGGGATAATTCTACGTTAAGGAATCTGCGGCTAGAATCGTCTCTACCAGATACATCGTTACCAAAGCAGGGCTCGACAAATCTGAAAAATTGTACTAGTCCTGCAGGTCTAGTAACTTGGAAAATCCCCTCGACCCAACTGCAACCTACTTGACCTCTGTCTTTGAAAACAGAGCAAAAGTGACAAATTAACAAGATTTAAAGGCATCTTTATTGCTTAGTTCCTTTGTGAGCAATAAAAATGCCTTTAAATCTTGTTATCTTGTCACTTTTGCTCCGTTTTCAAAGGCAGAGGAAAAAAGTTAGTTTGTTTCCTACTCGCCAGAAAGGGCGAGTAGGAGCTAAAAATAGCTCGTCCTCATCCATTCTCCCTCGCAAATGCGAGCGGGCGAGTGGATTTGTCGAGCCCTGCAAAGGTAAGTAACTCGTACTTATATCTCGATCATAGATTGTTTTTGGGAGTGTTGCACATGTTCCAGCTCACATGGTCAAAATTCGTATCTTATTTGTATTGACGCGTGCACACCTGAATTTCAATCAAGTTCAAAGCTCCAATAGTTTATTCGAAGGGTGCTCCTATGGTATCGCCCTCCACCCTTTAGGCGAATGAGAATAAATGTAAATAAGCGTGGTCAATTAGCAACTGACAACATCCCATAGGGCACACCTATGTTTAGGAAATAATCCTCCTCTGTTCATTAACACAGATTCCATAAGTTCGTTTTCCAAAATTTATTTTCCATTAATTCATCTTTGATTCAGATAAATCATGTTTTTTTCTCAATGACAAGCGTTGCCAATTATATTGAGGAACATTCTCTCTCATTCCATTTTATGTTCGCTCCAATGCATTTCGGGCATTGCCCTTCGTCGGAGAGCATCTAAACCAAAACGACATAAGTTGTTCTATGTACCATATCATCATATACACAAAAATACAATAAAATAAAAATTAACACATCCCTAATGTCTCACTAAAACGTTGGTGATACTCATGTAGTGTTACAATTGTAACGATTAATTGTGGTGTTATAACTACGTGCAATATACGTGATAAATAAGCCTAATTCAAAATGTGGTTATATTCGTGCAGTTTAAAACAGTTGTGACGTGCTCTAGTGAAATACGAGTGAAGATAAAGTTGGAATTCTATACAATTCCAAAAATGTGGGTATTAACAAGGTCAAAAAATGTTGACTAATCAGGAGTAAAAAACGCGTAACCCAAGCACGGTGAAGTGCTGTGTTATAAATGAAAGTGCCACACGCAGATTGCGTTCTAAAAGACAGTAATACGGATTAGTCGACAGCTCGCGTAGCCCAACAGGGTGTCGAGCTGTCAGGAGGGTTAAAGAAAAATATACGAGTATAGTTTATTTACTGAATGGAAGGCGGCAAAGTTTGTACGAGCATCTTCCCAAGGCTGGTTACTACGGAACCAGTTTGCGGTCAAAAATAAAAACTACCAGTAGATGATCACGTGGGTATGTAAGTGAAAATAGAGGTAGGACTAAAGCGGCTGAGTACATGTTGAGAGTGAACATAAAGATAGGACCACGGTGTAAACATGACAAAGTGTATATCTTATACAGATACCTATGTAAATTCTCACATTCATTATAAATCGTAATCACAAATAACAGTTACATTATAATCATGAGACAATTAAATGAAAAAGTGGACCAAAATGGATTAACTTATAACCATGATTAAATGAAAAACGGGCCAAACGGAAGTTAGGAACAGGTGTCACTGTGTTTCTCGCAATATCGGCTCCCTTCACATGAGCTCCCAAGGCAGAGCCGATTTCAATTCAATATACTCAGCACCACCACACATCACTATAAAACAATACACTACTAAATTCTAATTCTGTAATCCACTCTATTACACTATACTCCCTCCACAACACTTTAACCTACTTTATAACACTACTACACTCCTATCCACTCAACAGCAACATCTATTGGCATTGCAAATGCTTGTTTTTAAAGGCGCTCACTCACTGAAGGGCATATTTATGAACCCCCTTGGGGGTGATTTGTTCATGCTTTACAGAAACAGACGAAGAAGTTAAAATTCCAACAAATTACGAAATGCACGTTCACAGCATTTTGTTTGAAAACATGCATGGCATGTACAAAAAAATAACATGGTGAACATTTGCGAAGTGTGTAAATGGGGATGGAAGTCAAGTCAAGTCAGAAATTTATAAAGCGCGCTACATACACAGAGGGTCTCAAGGCGCTTGAGGAAGGGATGGGAATTACTTGTCGAATATCCAGGTTTTAAGTTGTTTTCTGAATGTTAGGTGGTTCTGAGTGAGGCGTAGGTGAGTGGGGAGTGAGTTCCAGGTTTTGGCTGCGAGGTAGGAGAAGGATCTGCCTCCCATGGTGGTTTTATTGATGCGAGGAATGGTAGCAAGGGCTTGGTTGGAAGATCGTAGCTGGCGTGGGGGGGTGTAGAAGGAAAGTCGTTTGTTGAGGCCACAGACACGCCATCAGGTCCAGGTTCGTAGAGTGCTTTGTGAGCGTGGGTTAGGAGGTGGAAAGTAATTCTCTTGTTGACGGGGAGCCAGTGGAGGTTTTTCAGGTGGTTGGAGATATGGTCTTTGCGTGGGATGTCTAGTATGAGTCTGGCTGATGCGTTCTGGATGCGTTGGAGTTTTTTCTGGAGTTTTGCGGTGATACCGGCGTATAGGGTGTTTCCGTAGTCCAGGCAACTTGTGACCAGTGCATGGGTAACTGTTTTTCTGGTTTTCTGGAAAGTCGTTTGTTGAGGTCACAGACACGCCATCGGGTCCAAGTTCGTAGAGTGCTTTGTGAGCGTGGGTTAGGAGGCTGAAAGTAATTCTCTTGTTGACGGGGAGCCAGTGGAGGTTTTTCAGGTGGTTGGAGATATGGTCTTTGCGTGGGATGTCTAGTATGAGTCTGGCTGATGCGTTCTGGATGCGTTGGAGTTTTTTCTGGAGTTTTGCGGTGATACCGGCGTATAGGGTGTTTCCGTAGTTCAGGCGACTTGTGACCAGTGCATGGGTAACTGTTTTTCTGGTTTCGGTGGGGATCCAGCGAAATGTTTTTTTGAGCATGCGAAGAATGTTGAAGCAGGATGATGAGACAGCGTTGACTTGTCTGGTCATTGAGAGTGAGGAGTCCAGGATGACGCCCAGGTTCCGTGCGTGGTCCGTCGGGATGGGTGCTTTTCCAAGGGCCTCTGGCCACCAAGAGTCGTCCCAGGCGGAGGGGGAGGTGCCTAAGATAAGGACTTCTGTTTTGTCTGAGTTCAGTTTCAGACGGCTGTGCTTCATCCAATCTGCTACTTCTTTCATACCTTCATGTAGGTTGGTTTTGGCGGTGTTGGGGTCTTTGGTGAGCGATAGGATCAGTTGGGTGTCATCTGCGTAGGAGATGATGTTGAGGTTGTGTTGGCGAGCGATGGTCGCGAGGGGGCTCATGTATACGTTGAAGAGTGTGGGGCTGAGTGAGGAACCTTGGGGTACGCCGCAGATGACTTCAGTGGCCTCGGACTTGAATGGTGGGAGGCGGACTCTCTGGGTTCTATCGGTGAGGAATGAGGTGATCCATTCTAGTGCTTTTCCTTGGATTCCGATGTTTTTGAGGCGCTGTAGAAGAGTTCTATGGCAGACTGTGTCAAAGGCTGCGGATAGGTCTAGGAGGATGAGGGCGACTGTGTCTCCATTGTCCAGTAGAGTTCGGATGTCGTCTGTTGCTGCGATGAGGGCGGGGTCCGTGCTGTGTTTGGCTCGGAAGCCGGACTGTGAGGAGTCGAGGGATTTGTTGCTTTCGAGGAAGGCGGCGAGCTGGTTATTGATGGCTTTCTCGATGACTTTGGCCGGGAATGGAAGGAGCGAGATGGGGCGGTAGTTTTTGAGTTCGGTGGGGTCCGCTGTGGGTTTTTTCAGAAGGGCGCTGAGTTCGGCGTGTTTCCAGCTTTCCGGGAAGGTGGCGGAGTTGAGGGAGCAGTTGATGACGTCTCGGAGGTGTGGTGCTATGATGGAGTCTGCTTTGTTGAAGATGTGGTGAGGGCATGGGTCTGTGGGGGATCCTGAGTGGATGGAGTTCATCAGGCGGATGGTGTCCTCGGTGGAGATTGGGTTCCAGTCGTTGAGGATGTTCGAGGGGGGTGAAGGTCCTGCAGAATGTTGGGTGGGTTGGTCTCCGGGTCGGGTGTCGAAGCTGTTGTGGATGTCTGCGATTTTGTTGTGGAAGAAGGAAGCTAGGGAGTCGCAGAGGTCTTGGGAAGGGGTGATGTCGTTGGAGTTGGCTGATGGGTTGGTGAATTCCTTGACGATGTTGAATAGTTCCTTGCTGTTGTGGGCGTTGTTGTCTAGTCGGTCTTTGAATGCGGCTTTCTTGGCAGTCCGGATCAGTTGGTGGTGTATGCGGGTGGCGTTTTTGAAGGCCTCCCTGGTGCTGGTGCTTGGGTCTTTTTTCCAGGCCTTCTCGAGGGAGCGGCAGAGTTTCTTCGATTTCTTAAGATCATCGTTGAACGAGGAGGCGTTTTTGCTGCCATGTTTGATTTGACGCTTTTTCGGCGGTGCTAGGATGTATGCGCTGTTGGATATCCATTGGGTGAGGTTAATCGCTGCTTGGTCCGGTTTGAGGAGTGGGCAGGGGGGTTTTGAAGAAGCGATGAGGAGATCTGGTCGATGGTGATTTTGTTCCAGTTTCTTCGTAGAGTAGGTTGGGGTTGGTTGCGAGTGGTGGTTTTATTGTAGAAAAAGTGTACGCAGCTGTGGTCCGTCCACTGGAGGGTAGTGGTGTGACTGAAGGAGACATGTTTGCTGGAGGTAAAGATGGGGTCAAGTGTGTGACCTGCGATGTGGGTGGGCGTAGAGACAAGTTGTTTGAGTCCGAGGTTGGCGAGATTGTCCCGAAGGGAGGTGGTGTTGCTGTAGTTGCGCTTTTCCAAGTGAAAGTTGAGGTCTCCTAGTAGGATGTATTCCTCGGAGGGGAGAGCGTGTGGGGTGATGAAGTCAGTGATAACGTCGCTGAATTTTGCACGGGGTCCTGGAGGCCTGTATAGGAGGGTGCCTCTGAGTGTGGTCTTAGGGTCGGTGTGGATCTGGAAGTGAAGGTGTTCGGCGCTAGCGAGGTTGACGTCAGAGCTGGTTGAGATGCGGATGGAGTTCTTATGGATGATAGCGATGCCTCCTCCTGTTTGGTCGGTGCGATCCTTACGGATGATCTTGTATCCTTCCGGGATGGCAATGGTGATGTCAGGGGCTGATGAGGCGTTCATCCATGTTTCTGTCAGGAAGGCGACGTCGGGAGAGATGGTGTCTAGTAGATGCCAAAGTTCGATGGCGTGTCTGTGGACTGAGCGGGTGTTGAGCAGGATGCATTTTAGGTGGTTGGAGTCAGATATCTGATTTGTGTCCGTGGATGAGGAGTTGATGTTGCTGCCGTCGAACTTGCAGGAGAATGGGTCATGGGTGAGTCCAGGAGTGGCTTGGACGCAGTGGGGGAGTCGGCCGGGGTTAAGGGCTAGGGGGGTGGTGGCATCGCATGTAATGCGGGGGGTTGGGTGGTGCGAGGACCAGGGGGTCTGGCGCTGGGCGCGGTCCAGGCGCGGGCGGGCGTAGACGGGCTTACCTTTGGCGCACCTTCGGCTCGACTGGGGCGCGATCGCTGCGCGTGAACGCTGCACGAGAATGCATCTGTCATATATGGGTAGTGGGAAGGGGAGGGGCGAGGGAGGATCCGATGGGAGGCGGTTGCGTGGTGGAGGGGGCGGTCTCAGGGCAACAACAACAACACAGCAAATGGCGGCAGAAATAACACGCAAGCAGACCGAGTTTGAGGAATCTTGGAGCGTAATTGATTAAACACGATCCCAACAGTGAGCAAATGCAGCTATCATGCACAAGGGTTACAAAGCATTAATATTTGCAGGTACAGTTGCGCACAAACAGGCAGGCACGTTCGAGCGCTAAGCGAGGGCAGCAGCGCTATGTAATGTAAATGAGAAAGTGAGGAGAGCAGCGTTAGGAAGGCTCAGCAGCGCAATGACAACGATACCAGGCAGCTCTGGGTAGGAGTCAGCGAGTACAGTTACTTGTGAAAACGTCGTAGGAGTTACAGCCAGACCTGCTGACTTTAGAACTGAGGAACCGGATTCCAGTCCTGGCAGCCCATCATCCTGTGATTCTGGGTAAATAACTGAATCTCCCTGTGCCTATAAAATGTATCCGACCTTTTGTGATATAACTGGTGCCCTTGTAAAGTGCACGAATATCCATTGGCCAAATTGGCGCTATATAGAACTAAATAAAAAAGCAGTGGGCATGCCTATGGTAAGTTACCTTCAGAGCCTCACGCTTCCTGTCATCTGCCTGGACAGATGAGCGACTTTAGGCCTGCTTTAGATCTCGGAGGACTGGTTACTCCATTACAATGGTGACTGATAATCCTTCAGATGAAATATAAATTCCATAGGATATAATGAGATTTGTAGTTTGGCAGATGGGGGCAACCAGCACCATTGTGACGGAGTTACCAGGCTGCCGAGATCCTAAATCAGGCACTTACTGAGGTACAGCCTCTTAAAATAAATCTGGAAAAAAAGCGACCGATGCTGTGAAGTACCTCACTACACACAGGGCAACCACATGAAACAGAAGAGGAAGGCAGTGGCACCCATAAATCTTCGTTGATGTTTAGTGCAGGTATCTTCAAGATCAGGAGCTCCCAGATGCCTTCAGGGTAACTGGCAGCCTTGAGTTCATTTTTAAATAATCAGTGTGACATTCTTCTTTTCTTGTTAAGGAAAGGGTGTTTATGATATCATCAGGCTGATAATGAGCAGTGCTCAGTCAGATTTATGGGCCAGGCTGGGTCACGAGGTGAAGAACTGAAGCATTTAACTCAAATAATAATAATAATAAGGTCTTATACGGCAAGTGGGTGAAATTTAAAGTGCAGAAAAATGTTCCATACTCTGAAAATTGTTATCAAATTTCTCCTATTTGTGTTATACATCTAACAGTGCCATATATGGCGAAAGTTATGTCTTGTTTCACACGTACATATGTACCCCACCCGTACACATATACCCCATTCATACACACACATGTTCATACACTTCTAGAGACCACACTCTCACTGACACACATGGCAGCCCTGTCATATTGCCCATAATTAAAGTATTTTGTTGAAACTATAACATCTGGCTCTGTGGGTATTAGGCTTAAAGTCAATTAAGCTGGGCATGGGGGCGTCTGGTAACAATGCACGAGTTGTTTAGCTCTCAGAAGCGCATGATGACTTTCACTGATCAGAAGTAGCGCTCACTACAGAAAAGGTTGGAGACCCCTGGATTAATGGCTGGTTGGAGAGACAGAGACAGAGACGAGATTGGGCAGTGAACTGAGTCTCCTGTTGCAGCTCTGGCATTAGTAGACAGAATGCAGTAATTCTTTCCTGGAGTGGACACAGATTACATTATTAAAGTAACATGAAGAAGCAGCAGTGTGACACAACAGGTCTTCCTTGCACACCAGTGCAAAGTGGAGATAGACAACACTGACAGTTGGAGGCTCCTACATGTCAAATGAGCAGGTCAACGAGCACGGCAGCAGTGCAGACTGTATGAGATGTGTGTGGCTGCATCCAACAAATCCATGGCAAAAAAATACTAACAAGCATTGGCAAAGCCAATAGCTCTGTGTTTGACCGCCACCCTTCTGGCATAGGCAAGTCTCAAAGATAGAAAAACAGAGATAGATAGATTTGCAAAGACTGCTAGATAGATAGACTTAGATATAGAGTGGCAAACACAGGCATATAAAGATAGATAGAATACCTATAGATGGATATACAGAGTTGTAAAGATAGAGACATAAAGCTAGATAGAGCTACAAAGATCAATATAAAAGAAAATTGGAATAAACTACAGATGTTGATTTAGTAATATGATAGTTAAATTTCTATATAAGCAGGACATATGAGAGCACTGAGAGCAAACTAGAAAGCAATACAACAAACAGGACGTACAGATTAAATTGGTTTACAAATATAACAACATACAAAACCACAAAGCAAACTAGAAAATAATACAAGCAGGGCATACAGACTAAACTGATTATCAAAGATAAATATAGTCTGCAGTTAAAATATATACTAACATGACATACGGAAGTCTCATTATAAATGCACTTCATTGTGCACATGCTAAAATAAAAGACAGATTTATAAAAAACAGCTTCCAAATGCAGCAATTTTGTATGTTATGAAATAGTAGCTGTTAGATAAAAAAAGAATTTACAACATCATTAGCTGGAGACGGGGGAAAAATAAGTCTGGAATGTGGCGTGTGCTTACCATGGAAAAGCTGGTAGAAAGCGTCCTGTTATGACCTCATGCGCTAAACCTGAAAACCGTGGCAATGAAGAGAACTATCTTGTGTGCGGATGTGCTTTTTGTGAACGAGCAAAATGCAGTTACTCAAAGTAAAGTTAACCACTGGTGGAGTTGGCTGACATCCAGCCCCATGCTGTATGCTGTAGTAGGCATAAGCAAAGTGTGAATGGCACTACAACGGACCACTGGATGAAGACTTTCTGTTAGCTGAAAGTTCCTTAAAGTAAGTATATTATACATATATATATTTTTTTAAATCAACAGGTCTTTGCTAATGCCAGACCTAAAAACGGTATCCGTATACTAGGAACGCCTGTATAGAGCTTGGTATATTCAAAGTGGTATAATTTTAAGAATTGCATAATTAGAGCCGTGCTACAATGGAAACTCTGGCAAAATGTAAACTCTTGAATATTCATAAAGCGTGGCATTATCAGAGGCCTAGTAAAAATCTCTAATAAGGTAACAGGTTCCTGTTGCATTTAGTTTTTCTTGTTTTCATTTCTCGATATAGACGAGCAACATGAAAGGCAAGCCAAACGTTTTGCGGCTAGCCCCTGTGTGAAGGTGCCAGTACGAATAACCTTTCCTCGACAACCTAAACCGCTGCTCAAAGCATACCTCTCATAACTGGACATAATGCCCTATCTGCACATGAGCAATCATGCACTTACACGGCCCGGCTTTGCCCTCTGTGCTTTCCCCATCGTTTTGGTGACAAACTACACGACATGTAGACCCCAAACATGTTGTGTGTAGGTCCGTGTGTGGAGATACTTCCCTGAAAGTGTGTGTGATGGAGAGAGTGTATGACACTGAAAGGATGTGAGTATAGTTTGGATGTGAGATAGTGTGCAGAAGCATCATGAGGAAATGGGAAGGTGTAGAGAACAAAAAGTTCAGATGTGATCTTGGGCCAAATAGCTTTAATTCTGTAACTGCAACCCATATAGAAAAGGCGCAGGCACAATACCATAGCAGGCAGATAGAAATTGATCGGGTGGAAGGGATTCTGCAGGATGATAATTAAAGGGTACTTTGAGATGTGATCTACTGTACATTGGACAGCCATAAATAGATTTAATTTGTCTACTCCGCCTGTAAACAGCTAACATACCCTAGCCCTTTTTAGGTCGAGCATTCGAGAACTCTTGTATATACTTTAGTATGTACTTATATGTACTTTGTGGACTCTGAAGATCAGCCCTAGGACTTGTCTGCATCTGCTTAGGGACTTTTTTTCTGTTCAACTGCCTCTATTTAACTGTCTTGGTAGAAAACGAACAGCAGAAATCAGTAAAATACCAGAATTGCTTTTTTGCTGAGGGACTTTCTGTTTTTTTTTAAAGTTTATCAGGCAAGTGCCTCTATTTACCATTCTTGATAGAAAACGACCAGCAGAGGTCAGTAAAATACCAGAATTACTTTAGCAGTCTCTAGATTCCAGTCCACAGAAATTGTCTTCCACAAGCACCCGTAGACAATAATATATTTTTAAAATCTTGTATTTTCAGTTATATGACCACCGAAGGCCCTGATTTTATATTAAAAACAGTGCTTGGACTATACCATTTCCTGCTGAAAGGCCTTATTTCTATCCATGTGTTCCCATACATGGCGTGTCCCGCTGTTTGGTGCTTGTTTTCCCACCATTTTAAAGAACAGTTGATGTTAACAGTCGATGTTTCAGCACCCAGGATTATGTGCTGCATGGCTAAATACATATAAGGTCCCAAAGGCGAGACCGATTGCATTGCAAATGCTTGTTTTTTATACCTTTAGCTGAGCATAAAGAAACTATAGTATGAAACAGCCTAGATCGAAAATTAAAAGCAAAACGAATACCCAACAATGACTTAAAGATATATCAAAAAAGGAGGGAAAAAAATCACGGGGATAAAAACTAATATGTAAGGCTTTAAAATTCGGAATTTTAAATTAAAGGTTGGCTGGCTTTTTTCTTTAATTTCGTCAGTGCAGATAGAACTCTGCAGTATCTAAGAGTAGACGACAAGGAGTGTTATTCACAAACCAGCATGGTGGGGACCCTTTCTGCAAAGGAAAGTTGGCCTTATTAGCTGTTAAGAACCGAGGTACAGTTTATCACAGTTGCAATAAGGGTGGAATGTCTTGTGGGGGATAACTTGTCTCCTGAATTGGAACTTCCTGCCAGAGTGGAGAGCAATGTGGACCTCGCTTCCTTGCCGTGGATTCCCCCAAACTTTTTGCCCTGAATCCTCCTGTTTTTGCTGACTTAATTTTTGCTGTCTTTAGGTCTCTGCACACCTTACCATTGCTAACCAGTGCTAAATTGCTTGTTCTGTACTGTAAACATGGTGAAATTTGCCAGAGGAGTTGGCGGACAGTAAGGCTGGAAGGGAGTTTAGGCTGCAAAAAGCCACGCTCAAGTTGGAAGCAGAGGAATGGAAGGGTCAGGCTGAAAGAGCCTTGGAGGAAAAAAGACTAGCCATGGGAGAGAGGAGAATGGCCCATGAGCTAAGTCTCAGAGAGCTGGACATCAGATTTAAACAAGTGGAGTCCAACCGTAGTGTTGGCAGTATACCCGCAGTGCCCTCTGGAGACAAGAGGGTTCACGTTCCAGAAAAACTGGTGCCTAACGTTTCTTGAGGGAGAAGACATCGACAAATGGTTTCAAGTCTATGAGGTTGCTCTGGAGACACAGAGTCCCTGAGGAGGATTGGGGGGTAAATAAAATGTAAATGTAGTGATCATATAGCGCACAAATCACCCCCGAAGGGGTCTCGAAGCGCTGTACACCCCTTCCTGGCCTTTCCCTGTGAAGTGCCCACTCCTGGGCACCCCCAAGGCGAAGCCAGGCATCCTAGCACTGTTGGGGCCATTGTGGAGATTAAGCAAGCTATTGCCCAGATTTGCAGAGTGGGACCCATGATTATAATAGGCACCGAGGCGAGAATTATCAGGTCCGGGGAAATTGAGCCCAAGACCCGCCGAGGTGGGAATTGAATCATCTCCACCCCCTTTTGTACCGCTCCAGGCCAGACCTCTGCATCAGGGTCTGCCGCTCTAACCATTGAGCCACACTTCTCCACTGGTGTCTCTGGAGGCATATACCTAGTAAAGGGAGGGATGCCCTACAGGCCCTAGAGAAGGGAGACTGGATGAGGTTCGCCCCCATTAGGAACACCTTTATCAGAAAGTATGGCCACACTGCAGAAAAGTACATGCAGAAGTTCAGGGGCAGGCAAAAGCTGCTCCATCAGTTCTGGGTGGATTGAGTAGATTCCTTTTGCAACGCACTGGATGGCTGGGTGAAGGGCAGTGAATTGAAAGTTTAACAGAGGCTGTACAATTTGATGGCAAGAGAGCTTGTGTTCAGTCATTGTTTTGCAGACCTGCGCCAACACCTGGTTGATAGCAAGCTCACTGACCCCAGACAGCTTGCCAAGGAGACTGACCGCTGGTTCAGCCCCAGTCCATAAGAAACTATCTGCAGGGGAAGCAGCATGGGGGTATACCACAAGGCATGGACAGTGTCCCTACCAAAAGAAAGGGGCAAGAAAAAAAAAAAACAAGGAGTTCTCTAAAGGTACCCAAAATAGCTCCATGGGGCAGGATTCCCAATCTCCACCTGAGCAGAAGAAAAAAGTTCCCTGACTATAAGTCCTGTGGGAAGTTCACCCCTAAGTGCTTATGAGTGTCATCAGTTTCCTTGAGGATAGCTGTGACTCCATTCATGCCTGATGATTGTCTGTTTGGTAATGACATGGAGCATATAATCTGGAAAGAGGTAGAGGTCTAGTACCTCCTGGAGATGTTGGAGTTGCCTGAGTGGGGGTGCCTAGCCACATGGTCCATGTCCACCCGAGTGGGTAGACAGGAGGACCTGGAGTCTGGAAAAATGTCCCAGGTACCAGCCAGAAAGGGAAAGGATGTGAGAAACCCACTCCCACAGTCCATGAGGAGATAGAACCTGAAGGCAAAGCCCCGGAACCTATAGGGTAAGACATTGCCACCCTGGAAAACTTATGTGAACTGACCAATTGGCCAAAGGAAGGAGGTCCCATCAGGGAGAAGTTCTACTGAGCGAAGGAGTGCCCTACTTGGAGGGTAAATCGCATCAGGCCGAGACACAGGCAGCTGGCGACACCTCTGGTGATCACCTGATTCACTGGGAGAATGTACTCATACAGAATTCCTATGGTTCCTGAGCTTGGTACAACTGGTGTGTCGGTGGTCCCCTAGTGCGACAGGACCTTCCTACTGGATCTGGCTCACAGTGTTCCCATGGCAGGTCATCTTGGGCAGGACAAAACCTTTGGAAGGCTTGTGACCCACTTTCATTGGCCCTGAATGAAGTTGACCTTAGATGCGTTCTGCCGGTCATGTCCCACCTGTCAGGTCAGTAGGAAGTCATGAGGAAAAGATCAAAGTTCTCTTGGTTCCACTGTCAGTCATTGGCAACCCCTTTGAAATGGTGGGCATTGACATGCTTGGGCCTCTGCACCCAAGACAGCCCTGGGCAATAGCTTCATCCTAGTCTTGGTGGATCATGTACCCAGAGGCTATTCCTCGGAGGACAGTGACTGCGCCTGCAGTAGCCAGGGCACAGCTGGGATTCTTTACCCATGTGGGGTTCCCCAAGGAGGTAGTATCTGACCATGGTACAAACTTCATGCCAGCATAAATGAAGTACTTGTGGGACAAGTGTGGGGGTAACATACAAGTTCTTCACACCGTATTGTCCCCAAACCAGTGGGATTGATGAAAGGTTCAACAAGACCTGTAAAGGCACGATAATGGGCCTGTCAAAGCCCTGGAGGCGGAACTGGAACATCCTCTTGCCATGCCTGTTGTTTGCTTACAGGCAGGTACCGCAGAAGGGGGTTGGATTTAGCCCCTTTAAACTTCTGTGTTGGCACCCTGTCAGAGGGCCTCTCAGCCTGGTGAAGGAGTGCTGAGTGCAGGGTCCCAAGAAAGCCTGTCAGAATGTGGTCATCAGCATGCTGTCCTTCCACACCTAGCTGAAGCACGTCTGAAAGAAGGCAAAGGAGAATCTGGAAGCCAGCCGGGCATTACAAAGCTATGGTATGACCTGAAGGATCTCTGGTCAAGTTTATGCCCAGCCAAAAAGTGTGGGTGATGGAGCCAGTGGAGCTTCAAGCCCAGCAAGTCTGATGTTCTTGGCCCTATGAGGTGAAAGAGCGTAAGGGGAGGTAACATACCTGGTGGACCTCAAGACCCACAGGAAGTCTTTATGAGTCCTGCATGTCATTTGCCTCAAACCCCACTTTATGAGGCCACCATGATCCTGGTCGCAGACGATGGAGTGGAGGTGGAGAGTGAACCTCTGCCCGACACCCTTTCTTCCATGGAGCAGGATGGGCTGTGGAGGGTGTTGACCTCTCACCTACCCTGACCCTAGAGCAACAGATGGACTGTCGACCAGAATTGGGGCAATTTGCCACTCTTTTCCCGAACCCCCCGGACTCACCACATGGTGTACCCATGATATTGATACTGGGGGACAGTATGCCTGTGAAGAATAAGATCTACAGGCTATTTGACAAGAGGAGAGCCAGCATGAGGGAAGATGTCTCCAAAATGCTGGTGCTAAGGGCAATTGAGATGTCCCGCAGTCCTTTGGTCCAGCCCAATTGTGCTGGTCCCCATGTCTGCACCTCCAGGTACCACCCCTGATTTCAGGATTACCAAAGGTTCAGTGCAGTCATGAAGACTGACGCTCCCCACATTCTCCAAGCTGATGAGCTCATTGATCAGTTGGGGGCACATTTGACCTTAAGTCTGGGTACTTGCAGATTGCAAAAGAGAGGTCTGCATTTGATACAGTGTTGCCTACTTATACAACATTGTGGTCTTCAGCACTAGCTGACAGAACCATTTGTGCACCTCAAAGAAGTGCTTCAGGCCCTACATAGGGTGGGCCTGACTTTCAAGCCCATTAAGTGCCAGATAAGGCAGGGTTCTGTGGTCTACTTGGGTCACCAAGTTGGAGGGGTAACCTCCAGCCAATCCAGGCCAAGATTCAAACCATTCTGGCTTGGGAACCCCCATGACCCCGACAGAGGTGAGGGCTCTCCTGGGCCTCACCAAGTACTACAGGAAATTTGTCAGGGGGTATGATGCCATTGTTGTTTCCTTGACAGAGATGACTTTCAAGAAGCAGCTCAGACAGGTGATCTGGACAGAGGCATGCCAGACTGCTTTTGACACCCTGAAGAAGGCTATGTGCTTGTCACCTGTGCTCAAGGTCCCCTGATTTCTCCCAATAGTTCATAATGCAGACAGCTGCATCAAAGCATGACTTAGGGCCTGTGCTCTCACAGCTAAATGAAAAGGGCCTAGATCCACAAGTAGCCTTCATCAGCAGGATCTTACTTCCCAGGGGACATAATTGGATTAAATAGGGAAGCATTTGCAGTGGTCTGGGCACTGGAGAAGGTGAGTGTATGCAAATAAAGAAGGGGGTACCCCCGATTAGAGTTCCTAATTCGGGATACACAAATTAGTTTGAAAGAACAGGTAATTAGGAACAATTTTTAGCTAGTGGACATAACCTGACATCAGACAGTAATAAATCTAGTTAAGCAACATGCATGGTACAAAAATATATATTTTATTTTATTTAAAGATTTCTTTATAATTAAAAAGCACACATTTTAATGTCTCTTCTGTATATGTGGTGGTTAATCTACATATACAGTATGCTATACTGTTTTGTTCATTTCAGTTTTTCAATACATTTTATAACATTTTATTGTCTGGAAACTGTAATAGTGGTGCTAAACAAACAGTCCTGAAACCTTATTTGTTTGTTTTTCACTTAACATTTTTTCTCCTATATCTACCCATAGTAGCCATCTCTATCAGTCCCACATTTTTATCATAATTTTGACTTTAATATATTCCTCGCATTCATCATAGTGTCCAGATAGAAGGCACACCTATAGGACTTCTAGACTCTGTTCCTACACCCAATCTATGTAAATAACCAGTTAGGTTGCCTATTATGCTGTTGCCTATTATGCTGTATACATTTATGTACAAACAGCTAGGATGTGCACAGTGTTCTGTATATATCTTCTGTATA
Organism: Lissotriton vulgaris; assembly: GCF_964263255.1. NCBI lineage: Eukaryota > Metazoa > Chordata > Amphibia > Caudata > Salamandridae > Lissotriton > Lissotriton vulgaris. The sequence continues at coordinate 1,985,402,527 of NC_141691.1, read as the reverse complement.
TGCTCTGTTTCTACATTCAATCTGCGTAAATAACCAGTCAGGTTGCCTATTATGTTGTATACATTTATGTACAGACAGCTAGGATGTGCACATTGTTCTGTATATATCTTCTATATATATCTATGCATAGTCAGCCAGATTGTACACCATGTTGTATATATCCATGTAGATACCCACATGTATAGCCAGTTAGGATGTACACTCGGTTGTACATACTTATGTACAATCAGTCAGGATGGGCACCTTGTTGTGTATGTATATTTGTAGATAGCAGGACAGGCTCAAGTACTTTCAGGACATTTTCGCCTGTGTTTTTAACTACAAAATTGTAAAAATTCCACTTTATGTTTTTGAGCACATTTATGATTAGGACAACACACTGACACTGACATGTAATATATATTCTTTTGTTTGCATAGGTTCATTTGGAAATGTCATGGCTTCCTGATGAAGGCCCTCAGCCGAAACGCGCGTAGTTGTTACATCTAGCCATGTTTTTAGATCGTAATGATCAGTTTGTTTAGCACCACTATTACAGTTTCCAGACAATGAAATGTTATAAAATGTATTGAAAAACTGAAATGAACAAAACAGTATAGCATACTGTATATGTAGATTAACCACCAAATATACAGAGGAGACATTAAAATGTGTGCTTTTTAATTATAAAGAAATCTTTAAATAAAATAAAATATATATTTTTGTACCATGCATGTTGCTTAACTAGATTTATTACTGTCTGATGTCAGGTTATGTCCACTAGCTAAAAATTGTTCCTAATTACCTGATGGCAGGACGAGTCCAAACACGATACATTGGACCTAGTGGGCCTGGCCCCCTAACCAGGGTCTTCTCTTGCCCGGCTGCTAAGGCAGGATGTGGCCATACCGGGTCCTAATATGCTGCTGAAAGCGGCTATGTGTTCTTGGAGATGAAGCCAGATGCTAAGCCAGAGGGCATGGCTATACACGCCTGCTCTACCAATGGTAGAGCTCCCACATGGAAGCCTGGTCACTTGTTTTACATTCATCTAGTTGTTGGATTGGAGTGAGGCAGGACTGCAGATGGTGTGGGACTGCTTTTCACTGGGCATGCCTATACCATTTGAGGAATTATCTGAGCAATATACTTTACCTAAGAGTCAGTTCCGGACTTATGAGGCCTTAGTGTGGACTTTCATGAGACAATGGATGAGACGAGCCCTGCCCCATGTTACACTCCAACTTTTACTCACTATAGGTTCAGCCAGACGCTTGGTTACATGGTTCTACCGCTCCCTGAGTGATATGGGTAGGAGGTCGCTGACAGACTTGAAGGCAGGAAGAGAGACTATCTTTGGCCGCGAGATTACAGACATAAACTGGAACAAAATAGTGGTTTACACAAAAAAGGCTTAAGCAACATGAGGCTTAAATATACTCAATTCAGTTTCTTACATTTGTCATACTTTACAGCCCTAAGATTACAGGTAATTTACAGGGGGAACCATGGAAATGCCCCCATTATGGGCCCCCTGATGCCCAATTCGGCCACATGACATGGGCCTAGCCTACCCTCCAGGTGTTCTGAAATGTGGTCCTCAACAGACTAAAACACACACGTGGGAACACTATACCGCACCAGATAAAGGCCTGCTTTCTGGGAAGGTTTCCTAGACCTAAGAAGCATAAAGTTGGGACTATGTTTTTGGACCTGGCACTAGCATTAGCCAAGAGCAGGATAGCAATGGCTAGGAAATCAGCACGAGCTCCCACGTTTGACACATGGGTACCAGATGTTACATCCTTGACAGGAGCAGAGGAGAAGGCTCTCTGCAGGGAAGATGACAGAGGACTCCGGAGATGCCCATTATCAGGGCTCTGGACCGAAATCTTAGGGAGCCAGGAACATCCGGGAGGAACCACGAATTCAGATAAGGGAGCTTCTGATGACCCCGGGAATAGCAACTGGGGAGATGAGACAGACTGAGAGAACAGGGGATGGGGTTATTGCTGGCGCCCTGGAAGACCGCCTAGATTAGGGTTCTCAGACAATATCAGATGCATTTAAGACTCTGATACCTACTGATGAACAATCCAGTCAAACATACTTCTTCATAAAAAATGTTTATACCCCTCAAGCAGTTTTAGTTAGAATTACTCTTTTTCTTTGTTGTTTATGTAGGAAGGGAGGATCCTTCTATCATGGTTACCCCCAGTGTATTTTTTACTTAGTCTGTTTGCGATCCGTCCTGTTCCTAACAGAAGCGGTCGCTCCTGACGCTGCTCCCCGCTCTGCCTGCCACCTGGACTGCTGTGTGATACCTCACCTCGCTCCCACATTTAAATCTGACTGCTCGAATATCGCAAGTACACGGTAGCACTAGCCTGCTAGTTTGTTAGTTTGCTAATTAGTTTAACAATTTAAAATCATAGCGCTTTCATTGCCGAAGTACGCATTATTTGTATTTTGAATATCGCCGCGCTGCCTGTGATAATTGATTGCTGCCTGATATTGATTGCTGCCACTGCCATTTGCTTCGCGCTTCACGCTGTTTGTGCCCTAATGCTATAGCGCTTTTGGCTCGCTGCCATTTTCTTGTTGTTGTTGTGCCTCACCCACCGGATCTCCACCCCGCTCCCGCCTCCCAGCTGACCCTCCCTCCCACTATCACAGTTAGGGCCGCTCCCCCCGCTGTAGCGCTGTGACCGTCCTGTTCCTAACAGAAGCGGTCACTCCTGACATTGCTCCCCGCTATGCCTGCCACCTGGACTGCTGTGTGATACCTCGCCTCGCTCCCACATTTAAATCTGACTGCTCGAATATCGCGAGTACACGGTAGCGCTAGCCTGCTAGTTTGCTAGTTTACTAATTAGTTTAACAATTTAAAATTGTAGCGCTTTCATTGCCGAAGTACGCTTTATTTGTATTTTGAATATCGCCGCGCTGCCTGTGATAATTGATTGCTGCCTGATATTGATTGCTGCCACTGCCATTTGCTTCGCGTTTCACGCTGTTTGTGCCCCAATGCTATAGCGCTTTTGGCTCGCTGCCATTTTCTTGTTGTTGTTGTGCCTCACCCACCGGATCTCCACCCCGCTCCTACCTCCCAGCTGACCCTCCCTCGCCCCTCCCTTTCCACTATCCACATATGACAGATGCTTTTGCGCGCAGCGTTCACGCGCAGCGGACGCGCCCCATGCGCACCGAAGGTGCGCCAAAGGTAAGCCCTTCTACGCCCGTCCGCGCCTGGACCGCGCCCAGCGCCAGACCCCCTGATCCTCGCGGTCCTCGCTATACCCATCCCACTCGCTTATCGTATGACGCTGCTACTCTCCTTGCCCTTAACCCCGGTCGCACCCCACAATGCTGCGTAGCTACCCCTGGACACACCCATGGACCATTCGCCTGCCACTCCTGCAAGTTCGCCTGCATCAGGACCCACGCCAAATCCCCCTTCTTCAAACACAACTCCGACTCTAACCACCTGAAATGCATCCTGCTGAACACCCAATCGGTACACAAACACGCCACTGAACTCTGTAACCTACTCGACACTACATCGCCGGACGTCGCCTTCCTTACAGTAACCTAGATGAATGCCTCATCAGCGCCCGACATCGCCATGGCCATCCCGGACACCTACAAGATCATCCGAAAAGACAGCACCAACCAAACAGGAGGAGGCATCGCCATCGCCCATAAGAACACCATCCGAATCACGACCAACTTTGACGATAACCTCGCGACCGCCGAACACCTTCACTTCTAGATCCACACCGACCCCAGGACCACACTTAGAGGCACCCTCATCTACAGACCAACAGGAACCCGCACACAATTCAATGAAGACATCACCGACTTTGTCAGCCCACATGCCCTCCTCTCCGAGAACTACATTCTACTGGGAGACCTCAACTTCCACCTGGAAAAGAAAAACGACAGTAACACCACCACCCTCCTAGACAACCTGGCCAACCTCGGACTCAAACAACTTGTTGACACCCCCACCCACTTAGCCGGACACACGCTCGACCCTATCTTCGCCTCCAGCAAACACATCTTCTTCGATCACACCACAGCTCTCCATTGGACGAACCACAGCTGCGTTCACTTCAGCTACAATAAGACCACGTCCCACATCCCTCCACAACCTATTCCTAGAAGGAACTGGAACAAAATCACCACCGACCAACTCTTCACATCACTTAACCAAAACCCCCCCACCATATCATCGGACCCAAACCAAGCTGCCACCAAACTCACACAACGGATCACCCACAGCGCTGACGAATTAGCACCCTTGAAAAACCACCAGATCAAACAAGGTAGCAAAAAGGCCCCCTGGTTCAACGATGACCTTAAGAAATCCAAAAAGTTATGTCGCACCCTCGAGAAAACCTGGAAAAAAAACCCAACCACTGACAACCTGACCACCTTCAAAGACGCCACCCGCAAACACCACCAATTGATCCGATCCACCAATAAATCAGCTTTCAAGGATCGACTCGACAACAACGCCCAAAACAGCAAAGAACTATTCAACATCGTCAAAGAATTTACCAACCCCACCGCCGGCACCAACGACATCACTCCCTCCCAAGACCTCTGCGACTCTCTATCCTCTTTCTTCCACAACAAAATCGCCGACATTCATAACAGCTTTGAAAACCGGTCCGAAGAACAACCCACACCACCCACCTCTGAACCAAAACAGCACTCTCACAACCTTTGCGCCTGGAACCCAATCACTACTGAAGACACCATCCGTCTGATAAACTCTATCCACTCAGGCTCACCAACTGACCCATGCCCCCACCACATCTTCAACAAAGCAGACTCCTTCATCACACCCCATCTCCGCGATGTCATCAACTGCTCCTTCAACTCCGCTACCTTCCCAGAAAGCTGGAAGCATGCCGAACTCAGCGCCCTTCTGAAGAAACCCACAGCGGACCTCTCTGAACTTAAGAACTACCGCCCCATCTCACTCCTCCCCTTCCCGGCTAAAGTCATTGAGAAAGCCGTCAATAATCAGTTCGCCGCCTTCCTCGAATCCAACAATTCCCTCGACCCCTCGCAGTCCGGCTTCCGAGCTAAACACAGCACCGAAACCGCCCTCATCGCAGCCACAGACGACATCCGAACACTACTGGACAACGGAGAAACAGTTGCCCTCATCCTACTCGACCTCTCCGCCGGCTTCGACACAGTATGTCATAGCACACTCATACAACGCCTCAACAACGTCGGAATACAAGGGTAAGCTTTGGATTGGATCATCTCGTTCCTCGCCGGAAGAACTCAGAGAGTCCGCCTCCCCCCATTCAAATCAGAGACCACCGAAATCATTTGTGGTGTACCACAAGGATCTTCACTCAGCCCCACCCTCTTCAATGTATACATGAGTCCCCTCGCATCCATCGCGCGCCAACACAACCTCAACATCATCTCCTACGCAGACGACACCCAGCTGATCCTCTCCCTCACCGAAGACCCAAACACCGCCAAAACCAATCTACACGAAGGAATGAAAGAAGTAGCCGAATGGATGAAGAACAGCCGTTTAAAACTTAACTCGGACAAAACGGAAGACCTCATCTTAGGATCATCCCCCTCTGCCTGGGACGACTCATGGTGGCCACCGGCCCTGGGCACAGCACCCATACCTACAGATCACGCATGTAACCTGGGCTTCATCCTAGACTCCTCCCTCTCGATGACCAGACAAGTCAACGCCGTCTCATCTTCATGCTTCAACATACTACGCATGCTAAAAAAAATCTTCCGCTGGATCCCCACCGAAACAAGAAAGACAGTCACCCACGCCCTGGTCACCAGCCGACTGGACTATGGAAATACCCTATACGCCGGGACCACATCCAAACTACAGAAAAAAGTCCAACGCATCCAAAACGCCTCAGCCAGACTCATACTGGACATCCCTCGCCACGCTCACATCACCTGAGGGCTCTCCACTGGCTCCCCGTCAACAAGAGAATAACGTTCCGTCTCCTCACCCACGCACACAAGGCCCTTTACGACCTAGGACCCGAATGCCTCAACACACGACTGTCCTTCTATACACCCACCCGCCAACTGCGATCTTCCAATCAAGCCCTCGCCGCAATTCCGCGCTTCCACAGATCCACCATGGGAGGAAGATCCTTCTCCTACTTAGCGGCCAAAACCTGGAATTCTCTCCCCACTCCATCGACTCACACAGAACCACCTCTCCTTCAGAAAACAACTAAAAACCTGGCTATTCGATAAGTAATGCACCCACCCTCCCTCAAGCGCCTTGAGACCCTCTGGGTGAGTAGTGCGCTATACAAATCCCTGAACTTGAACTTGAACTTGCTGATGAGGACCCCAGTCACTGTGCTTTGTCCCTAAATTGACCATAGTAAGTCCTTTTTTACATCCACTATTGGCTACTGGTGTACCCTTGTAAGTCCCTAGTATATGGTTCCAAGGTACCCAGGGCATAGGTACACCAGGGGTCTCCCATGGGCTGCAGCATGTGTTGTGCTACCCATGGAAGTCCACTTAAACTTTGACTACAGGCCTTCCATTGCATCCGGTGTGAGTTGTTGCTTGCACCCCTCACGACCGATTTAAGTTTAACTTTCCTTATATCTGAGGTCACTACACCTAAAACCTATAAGTCACCCCTATGGCAGCTTCTTCAGTCCTGAGGCCAGGGTGCTCGGTTATAAGTGTCAGGGTATGCCTGCATGAGCAGGACACCCTTACAAACCCTGGAGTCGATTCTCCAGGCTTTGTAAGTGTGATTGTAGGAGGGTAGGATCTGCTTCTTATAGTTACCCCCACTTTTTGTTGATATTTCACTGTTTTCGACTTAGACCGGCTAGGATCCTGCTAAACAGGACCCCAGCCTAGCTGCTTCTCCTCTAAATTGATTGCATTCGGAGGTACCCTTGTAAGTCCCTAGTATATGGTATACTATGTACCCACGGCATAGGTACCCCAGAGGCCTCCCAGGGGCTGCAGCATGTATTGTGCCACTCCTGAGAGACCACTCAAACTGACACAACAGGTCTGCTACTGCAGCCTGTGTAAGGTGGTGCATGTACCCCTTACTTAGATATAGGTTCATTATATCTACCTTATATCACTGCACATATAAAACTATCAGTCGCCCCCAATGTCAGGCCTTATCAATCCTGAAGGCAGGGTGCTGGGTTTTATGTGAGAAGGGTGCCCATGCATGAGCAGAGCCCCTCTGCAGCCTTCTGAACCTATTTTCCGGGGTTGTTTGTGATGTAGCCAACCATATACTTTTAAGTGCATTATAACCTCGGGATAAATGCTAACTTTAAAACGGCTGCTTAGAAACATGTTGTGTTTGGTGTCAAACACCCTAGAATCATACCTCCCCGTCAGTAACTGGCAGGGGAGGTATGATCCCATCCTCCTAAAGGGACATATGCGACACACCAGTACACCCAGTACCAGCTTTCTCGACCTGGGCATCACAAAATGTATGCTGCCAGCCACAGACACGAGTCTGCCCTCCTGCTGCTGAGCCAAGCTCGAGCAGAGGAAGGCTTGACAATAGGATTCCTGTCACAGGGAGGTGTAACCACCTACCAGACAGGCTTTAGTATATTGGGGCCGGGTGGGTGCACTCTGAGAGTGCTTTGATGTCTGCACTGGGGGCACATTTGGTGTCCCTGTGCATAGTCCAGTTCAAACCGGTTGCAGGGGCCATTGGCTCCTGCTCTGGCGCAAAACTGGACAAAGGACATGGGTGTAACCACCCCTCTGTCCTGACCCTCCCATAGGTGGGTCCCCAGAGTTGTCGCACCCCTTGCTTGGGTATAAAGTAGTAACCCCTGACTACAGGACTTTAGATTTTAAGTGGACTAAACTCTGATACAGAAACCAAGTACTTCGACGATCTGCACGACGCTGGACGACTGAAGAATTTCCCATGGAGTAAAGCAGTTACTCCTCTTCTAAGCAGGCACCTAAACGCATCTGACCGTTTTGAATCTCGGAAGCTCCTGAGGACTCCGAAGATTTCTGCAACACAAGAGGTGGGTTCCTTGAGGGCTCTGAGGTTGATCTGTGCTCTCAGCAATTCTGATGCCTGTATCCCTCGTGGTGACCGTACAACCCAAACCCCTGTGGAGTCGAGCATTGCGTCAACTCATCTGAAGCACCCGACATCAGTGGGCATTCGTCGATCGAGCCCCTGGTCACCCTAAAGTGACCCAGGCTCTGTCCCCTCTGCTTTCAGGTTCTTCTCACCTCGAATCCAGGCTTGGATTCCACTGGACACTTTTCATCTTCCCGGCAACAGCACTTTTCAGCATCACGCCATTGAAAACTACGAAGATTCCCGACATCACTTGACACCTATGCACCCAGCTTCTCTGGGTTAGGTAACACGAGTACTCCAGTGCTCACAAGGGTGCTGGCCTTAGAACCTTCTATGTTTGAAAGGGTTTTCTCAAAGTCCTCTCCGAAGTGTCCTTAATCATTAAAATTCCAACCACGACTTTCCTATAGAGTTGTTCGGAGTTCGGGTCTGTGTTCTAACACTGCACCCGTCTTCCGTGGGTCCCCTGTGTCACTACCTTGGGTGGTTCCTTGGGGTCCCAGCGATTCTCCGGCTCTAGGCCCTGTGTCTAGTCAAGTCGTGGTTGTTATACCACTTTCTTAGTATATGGTTAGGTCTCCCCCTGGAGCCCACTGTGTATTGTGCTATTTACCTTCAAAGTCTTCAAAGATCTTCAAAGTTCACTCATTTTTGCTTCACTCAAAGTCTTTTTGTCTTTTTCCGTGGTGCAAAATATTTGTCTGATAGGAATGAGGCTTTTTTCCTATTTAAAATGCCATCTCTTTTCAGCAAATGTCCTAGATGTGGAAGAAAACAGCTAAAACAGACCCACACAAGGTCTGTCTTATTGGTCTACCATCCTCTCACCTTCCTGCCTCCTGTTACGTCTGCAAGACCTTCAACAGAGTTAGCCTGCATAACAGGGAGACGATTCGCCTGCAGGGAAGAGAAGAGAGGAGAAAACAGCAAGTAGCCTGTCAGACCTCTGAGCGAGGGGGAGGTAATTCTTCTACCAGAGCTCTTCCCCCAACCTCCAGTAGATGTGGGAAGTCTGAGAGGTATTTCTCAGCTAGAAAACTCTATTGGTCCCGGTCAATGTTGAGAGGTGGTATTACACCGACATGTTTGCCTTCATTGACTGGCTCGACGTCGCTTAAACCTTGACGTCGACACTCGATGTCTAGAACCACTCAAGAGACGTCGAGAGCCACTTTGCAGCGGCGGCCGATGCCAAGACAGGTGTTGATGTCAAGGGATACAGACTCACCGTCCCCGAGGGGCAGGAGGTCAATGTCGACAGCTAAATGTCGACGACGAGATTGGTCGATGTTGAGACACCGGTCTTCCTCGAGTGGTCTATGTTGACAAGGGTCGACGTCAAGGAGCAGATCATCGTCAAAGGCCAGTTGACGACCGGAGATAGACGCTGAGGACATCATCTATGTTGAGGAGACAAAAACCCTCTAAAAGAAGGAGAATCTACTCCTCATCTGAGTCTCATTCTAGATCTCCATCACTGGTTGAGATACCTGCCTCTCCCATCCAGATCTCTCCTCGACGGCCAGCGCCATTACCTCCAGCGCTACCGGCTCTGCCTCCTCCGCCAGTACCTCAGTTTTAGGTACTACCATCATTAACAGCACTGGTCTTGCTTCCTCCTGTGGTACCTCAGGTCCCCATCACACCGGCTCCTACGAGATCACGTTCAAGGACACGCCATCATTCTCACCATGGACAGTCACGCTCCTCCATAAGATCACACCATTCGTATCACTGATCTTACTGCTGGTCAAGATCATGTTCACAATGCCATCGCCTTAGGGATACGTCTTCGTCTACCAGAGGATACTCTCCTACGTTGTTAGATTCACTTCAACCTCTGTCATCCATATTTAATTATACCAATACATTTCAAGAGGCCCTGGTTCGGGGAGCAACAAAATTAAGCATACCAATGGAGATCCCTACTCCATTGACTTCCGTCATCTTTGAAACCCTTCACCAATGCACGGCCTCTAGACCATTACTTCCACTAGTACCAGGTCTTCTGGAGCCAGCCATGGAATTGTTCCTTACGCCTGCTGTGGCAAAATCAGCACCATCAAGGCTCCAAAAGAAATATCGACCACCGTAACAGGATCCGCTGTTCTTACGTGCCAATCTTCTTCCCGACTCAGTGGTGATTTTAGTGGCACGAAAATATCACACCACCTCGCCATCTCCTACTTCTCCCCTCGATAAGGAGAGCAAAAAGGTGGATTCGTAAGGAAGCAAGATCTGCAGCACCGTTGCTACGTCATTGAAAGCAGCCAGTGCCAAAGCCCCTAGAATGGTACGTGCCTTCCCCACTTTGCAGATCACCTCCCAAAAGAGCACCAGGAAGATTTTCTTCAACGCTTCCAGGAGGGAGCTATGGTTTCAAATCAAGTCATCAGCACTAGCCACACAGTTACTGCCACTGGATCTCTTTACTTCGACATGCATGGCTGCAATTGACATCTCTGGAGCCAGACATCCAGTTACGGCTGCAGAATTTACTTTTGTCCGGCTCCACCCTCTTCGGCTGGCATGTTGACGATGAAATGGCGAGAATGAAAACAGAAATGGATACCTTGAAAGCGGTGGGATTAGTAAAAATCAAAAGAACAGCAGCAATCATTCCACCCTTCCCACTGCCATTTCCCCTCACAGAGGGTTCAAACCTCTCAATAGCATTCGGGCAGATTGCAACCATATCAGCAACCTTACCAGTCAAAGTTCAAGGCACACAGAGGACCGAGCTCCCAACAAGCTAACCAGGGAGGACGACAACCCGCTCCAGCAAAACCCTGAATCTTCTCTTCCCCCACTTCCGTTACCCACTCCGGTAGGGAAAAGCATTGCAAATTATCTGGCAGAGTGCGCTGCATAACAACAAATGCCTGGGTCTTGATTATTGTCAAACATGGCTATCGCCTCAGATTCACTGCTCCACCACCATCCATCCCACCAAGGTTGTCCACATCTTACCTCAAGCTTTTACAAGAGGAAGTCAAAAATGTGCCACAAGAGAGTGGTGGAACCAGTCCCTCTAAATGAACGAGGTCAAGGTATCTACCCCAGATACTTCTTAGGGCAAAAGAAAGGCAGACAAGAATTCAGGCCTGTTCCGGAATCAACAGAGCTCTACTACACAGACTCCAGACCATCCAGAACGCCGCCGCCAGACTCATCCTCGGCATTCTGCATCACAAACACCTGACCCAACACCTGTGAAACCTCCACTGGCTCCCCGTCGAGAAGAGGGTCACGTTCAAACTCCTCACCCACGCCTACAAATCCCTCAACAACATTGGACCCAAATACCTCAATGAGAGAGTCTCCTTCCCCGCACCCAAAAGGAATCTTCGCTTCGCCAACCTCGCCCTGGCGGAGGTCCCCCGCATCCGCAAAACCAGAACAGGTGCGAGGTCTTCTCCTACATCACAGCCAAGACCTGGAACGAGCTCCCCGTGAACATCAGATGCTCCCCAACCCTGCAAATGTACAGGAAGTACTCCAAGACCAGGCTGTTCGACGAATCCGAAGCTGCAACTGATCCGGAGCTGCCCACACCCCCAGCGCCTTGAGACCCTCACGGGTGATTAATGAGCTTTACAAATTCTTGACTGAAGGAGTCACTCCCCTGCATCTGCAGGCACCGCTACAAAGCTGACCGTTTGGCTGCTCCTGACGTCCCAGACTTCCACAGGCTCAGCAATACAGCGGTTCTGCAACTCCCTCTAGGCCTGACCTGTCCTCTCTGCAATATTGAGGCCAGTATCCCTCGCCAGAACAGCTGGGACAGAACCCCTGTGCACCGTGTCGACTTGCTACAAACAAGGCTTGTTGGCTCTGTACTCAGAGATCTTCAGGTTACAAAAAGCACCAGCTTCCAGCATCTCTTCCTGCCAAGTACAGCGTTCTCACCACATCCTTTGCACCATAGGCCTTCCTTCTTGGTGAGCTGCTTGAGGTCCTCTTGCTACTCTCGTGCCTTTGGCCTATGAGGGTCTTCTCCTTCTTTAGTGGGCTTCCCTGCTTGCTCGGGCCTGCTCTGACTCTCGTGCTGTTGCTCTCTTGCAGGTCCCAACGTTGCTCTTTCTTCGTTTTCCACACCAGTTGCGGTTACCAAAGCCTAGTGGGACTCATGCTGGGCACCGACCAACTAGTCACTGACATCCGCATTGGGACAGCTTGTGCATGGCTCCTGGTCTTCCTCAGCTTTGCCTGGTCCTCACAGCTGCAGCAAAAAGGACACAGTCAACTCTTCTGAACCGTCAGACATTGGTGGACATTGCTCTTCCATGCCTCATGGTCACTTCTGAGTGGCATAGATTCTGTCCCATCTGCTTGCAGGTCCTTCACTTCCAGAATCCACCCTTGGATACCACCTGACTTCTTACCTTCTTCTCCAGAGGCACTTTTCTCTAAGCATTACATTGTCTTCTACAGAGTTTTCTGACGTCTGTTCACCCCTATGCACCTCCTTCCCTGGTGTAGGTAACCTGGTCTCTGGGGTATCCACTTGTGGGGTGGCTCTCCAATCTCCGGCCTCCAAGGGAATTCTTCAAGGTCCTCTGGGAATGGTTCTTCTTCTGTAAAACTGCAACCGCAACTTCTCCTTTGACTCCCATTCTGCACACAGCCTCCATTGGGTACACACCTTGGGTGTTTCCCTGTGTCCCCAGCTCCTCTGGGTCTTCTGGTCCAAGTCCCATCCTCTTCTGCAGTTTGTATTTCACTTTCTTAATATATGGATTGGTCTCCCCCTAGGAACCACTGTATTTGGAGCTACTTACCTTATTACAATTAAAGTATTATTGTGTATTGGTGTTGATATTTGCAGGTAGGAGATATATCAATGTGTTAGTGAGTGTTGTGTAATTACTAGAAGTATTTTTGGGAGGCGTTGCCAAGCTGTCGACCATGATGTTTGCACAGCATTAAAGCTCCGGTGCACGATACCCAGATAACGACGGAAACGGCACGATCCAGAAGGTCCCGATACTAGAACTGTAGCAGAGACGACTTGCGCTGCGATGGTGAGGGACCCGAGGGTGAAGAGCCCCCACACTGACACCGGCCGGCGGCTGCCACCCCCGGACTCAATGGGTGAAGGCATGCTGGGACCTAGCCTGCCACAGAGGCCCGCTGTCATTGGGGCTATGGCGGGAAAATTGAAGCAGCGGCAATGACCATACATGGGCTCCGGTGAGTGACGACGGTGGAGCCGCAGTGTGTGTGGCCCAGAGCAAACAATAAATTGAGGCCCTGGTGGGGAGGCGTGTGGGCCAAGATCATCACCGTCACCCTCCCGGACCCTGATGATGCCTCCATAAACCCCCCTCCACATCGTGGCTGCACACACACATTTCTCCAATCTGGAGAGGAAATGAAGGACACATAAAAGGGGGGAATCCTTATACCTGCACAGCACTCCCAATAACACCACGCGGGCCTGAAGACAGAACCTGAGTAGCATTAGGAGGGACAATACTGCGGGGGGGCTAGAGGAAAAACTACTGCCGATCCGGCCACCAGAATAGCAAGCAACACAAGCGCCTGAAACCCAGGGGAACCCACCAAGCGTCCTCAAGAGGGATTAAGAAAAGGCACCTGGCACCAATGCTAGGCACAGCAGCCAGATTCAATTGAACATTATTACCAATCCCCTATAAACTATCTCAGGGACACCCCCGTGGACCCCTTAGCCTGAACCTGCCGGATTGCGTGGATACCCATATATCTACGCAGGTGGAGACAATTGCCCCAAGGACAACAGAGACAAGACCCCAGGGCAATAACTGGCACGAGTAGCTGAAGCAGGAGGGAGTACCTAAGCACTTTAACCGCCGTTATCCACGGAGGGGACTGTAACACCATCTCATTCAGTGGTTGCCCCTGTGAAACGTTGCCGCCATGAGGCGTGGGAACCCCAAACAATGAAAACTGAATTTTGGTGGGCCGGGCACAGCAGAACGTGTGGATCAGGGCCCTGATGAAGATGGAGGGCTGGATCAAAATGAGCAGCCCCTAGTCCCGGATTGCGCAGCAGCTGTAATGGCAGAGCTCCGTGCCGGGTTCCGCGCCTTAGACTCCAGATTTGAGTCCCTAACCTCCAGGTTGGACAGAATGGGAGAACGCCTGGACGGCCATAACACCAGGCTAGATGAGGCGGAACAGCGCATCTCCTCCCACAAAGACCTAGCCAAGGATACAACACTCCGGCTGCAAAGAGTGGAAAGCCTACCTAAGACTGTAGTCATAAAAAAACGATCATTGGCATAGCCATTAGGTCTCGCTTTTGGGTCTTTAAGGCCCCCATTAGGATGGCGGGCGGACTTTGTACCCCCGCCATCTTCACGGTGAAAGGGAACGCCCGCCATAAGGGCGGGGGTCCCGTGTGGGCAATTAGGATGTGCCCGCCACAATGGCGGGCGCATCCCATATTTTTAGCATTGCGGCGGGCGGTGCTTTCAGCACCGTTCGCCGCAATGCTAAAAATACATGTTGTGCATTTCAAAGCACAACTGACAGGCACCGCGCAGTGCCTGCCAAGTTGTTCTTTGAAAGGCAGGGGGGTACCATAGGTACCCCCCATGTGCACCCCCCACTCCTGCGGAGTCTATGGGGGCCCACAGGGGCCCCCAAAGCAGACTCTGCATGTCTTTCCGTGGCAGCAATGCGGCCACGGAAAGGCATTCACAATAGCACATGCTAATATGGCTGACGGTGTCTGAAAGTCTGAGTAGAGTGTAATTACGTGATATTTAATTATGTGGCATTGAGTCGTTTTATATGGTGTGTGTGTTGTATTTAATATAATGTAATGTTGCTGGGATCTCAGAAGAAAGGAAATTTAAGGAAACTTGTTATGATAACATTCAATTTACATTGTGTCATTTTTATTGAAACTTATTCATTTTAATATGGAAAACATTTTAAAGTGTTGTTTTAATTCTGTTTATTTATTCGAGGGCTTGTGGATACACGCTATTTTTTGTTTTTCCGTCTGGTGCGTACCCGAATAAATCAGAAGGTTTTCCGACGCGTGAGCTGGCCACATACAGTTGTCCATGTGAGAAGCACGGATTCTCCAAATCTAGTCCACACACTTGCAGCGATTGTCCTTGTGCTTTGTTGATGGTCATTGCAAAAGCAAGTCGCACCGGAAACTGTAAACGTTCAGTATTGGAAAGATTATGAGGGCTCCGGGGGGGCTGATATTTAAAAAAAAAGAAAAAATTCTTTTTATTTTTTTTTGTTTGCTAGAAACCTTCGTGGGAGTGTACACAACAACTTTAAAAAAATTTTTTTTTAAAAAAACATTTTTTGCCAGAAACCTTCGCTGGAGTGTACTCAACAACTTCCTAAAGTTTCATGCCGATCGGATGAATGGTGTAGTAATGCGTAAAGGACAAACAGACAGACAGGCATACATTCATTTTTATATATATAGATTATGTTATGTAATTATGTGGCATGTAAAGATGTGTTATTGACTGTTTTTTTGTGTATGTTGTATGTACTAGAGTGTAAATATGTAGTCTAATTAAGTGGTTTTGAGTGGTGTGTATTTATGTTGTATTGAACAGGGTAATTATGTGTTGTGTTACAATGTGGCACTGAATGATATGTGGATTGTATTAATGCTGTATTGAGTAGAGTGTAATTATGTGATAATTATTTGGTACTGAGTTATTTTATGTGTGGTGTGTGTTGTATTTAGTATAATGTAATTATGTGTTATGTAAATATGTGGAATGTAATTATGTGTTATTGAGTGGTATTATGTGGGGTGTATGCTGCTTTTAGTAGAGTGTAAATATGTGGTGTAATTATGTAGTTTTGAGTGTTGTGTGGAGTGCATTTTTATTGTATTGAGTAGAGTGTAATTATGTGGTGTGTTAATAGGTGGCATTTAGTGATAATATGAAATTAAATGAAATTGGATTTATAGAGCGCATGGCTGCCCGCGAGCGTCCCAGCGCTATAGAACAAGGGATACCAGAGACAGTGTCAGCAGCTAGGGGTCCAGGGGAAACAGGAAGGTTTTAAGGAGCTTTCGGAACTTCGGATGGCTCGGCTCCATCCGAATCCTGGGTGGAAGAGCATTCCACAGGGTAGCTGAGTTCACTGAAAAACTGCGACTGCCAGTCCGAGTCCGCTTTACTCTCTGAATAATTGCCAGATTGGCATGATTGGAGCGAAGTTACTGTAATCCAGTCTTGATAAAATCAGACCCTGGATAAGTAGCCAATATGTATATTGTATTAATGCTGTATTGAGTAGAGTGTAATTATGTAATATTTAATTATGTGGCACTGAGTGTTTTATGTGGGGTGTATGTTGTATTTAGTATAATTTAATTATGTGTTCTGTAATTATTTGGTAGTGAGAGCTATAATATGGAGCGCATTTATGTTGCATTTTTGTAGTGTAATTATGTGTTATGTAATTATTTGGAATTGAGTGGTATAATGTGGAGCGTATTTCTGTAGTGTGTAATTATGTGCTATGTAATTATGTGGAAGCGAGTGGTATTATGTGGGATGTATGTTGCATATGTGCTATGTAATTATGTGGAAGCGAGTGGTATTATGTGGGATGTATCTTGCATTTAGCATAGTGTTATTATGTGTTAGGTAATGATATGGGTATTGTATTTTGTGTTGCACTGAGTACATTGTAATTATGTGGAGTGTTATTATGTGTTTCTGAGTGGTATTATATGTAGTTTTTTTATTGCATGAGTACAGTGAATTTGTGCTATGTAACTATGTGGTAGTGAGTGTTATTATGTGGAGTGTGTTGCATATAGTAACGTGTAATTATGTCGTTTGGAGTGTATTTATATTGCTATGAGTAGAGTGTAAATATGTGGTATGTAATTATGTGATGTATGTTGCATTGAGTAGAGCTTAATTATGTGGCATGAAATTATGTGGCACTGAGTGGTATTATGTGGAGTTTATGTTGCATTTAGTAAAGTGTAATTAGGAAAGAATGATATTTGCCGTAGACCAATATAGTTATTTAGCAGTTCAATGAGTTAGTTAGTTTATGAGAGAGTGAGTGTGAGAAGTTGGCCTGATATATAATGTTCACTATTCTAGTGAGCACTTTGTATCAGTCCAGACAACCCTTATTGATGATTGGTTGTAAGTCAACCGATAGACCAGCTATCCTAGTAGCATGGACAAGAGCAGTCTTTAGGCTAGACTCTAGAGGGTGTGTTTAGCCAGCTGTTATACCATCAAATATACCCCTTGAACACCAAGTGAAAGGACACCACACAAGTGTTATGAAAATAAACAGTGTATTTATTTAGATCACAACAGCCCTGTACTCTTTATGAGGACAGGGTACTAAGCACACAACCAAACTCTTACGAAAATACTTTAAGTTGCACAATTTACACAAATGCCCGAGGGGCACGCAAAACCATATACTACAAAAGTGAAATGCGAAATTACTAGCAGGTAAGTACTAATCTCATAGGGTTTGGAATCGCTAGGACTGGACTACTGAACCTTCAGATTACTAGCAGGAGGCCTAGGGGACTAGGGTGCAGAGTGTGCACTCTCACGCGGGATGCGGGACAAAGTCTATGGAGGCTAGGAATTGCAAAGTTAGTGATATCGGACGAATCCAACTAGTTAGGCTGAAAACGAAAAAGGATCTGGACCTTTGGATAGTGAGGCTATGCTGGGGCACCGAAATGCCGAAGTTACCTAGCCCAGGGGCTGCGGCTGCATAGGTCTGAAAAGACGTCGGGAATCCTCGTTGCAGTCTATGGAGCCTGAAAGAAGAAGTTGCTGGCAGACGACCAGTGATGAAGTTCGGATGGATCCAAGCCTGGATCGAAGATGGAAGACACCTGTAAGCAGAGGGGAACAAGTTCTGAATCACTAGCCAGTGATTAGATGGGCACCAGGATGGCACCGGATGGAGTCACCTCGACCAGGTGAGTGGGCGACGCATCGGCTCTGCAGTCTCGCGGACCAGGAGGCGTTGTCGGCGACCAGGATGGAGGTGCGAGCTGTCCCACGATGGTTGCTGCTGTCGACGTCGCTGGACCCATGATTGGGGCAACAAGTCTTGGCAAATTTAAGCCCACGCGGTGGACTCAAAATGGCATCTGGAGTGGGCCAGTCTGGAGCAACCAGACCAGCGGTGTTGAAGTCGTCGTTCGTCGTCGGGAAGGCCACAAGCCAGCGGGCTAGTAGCCAGACAACGCAGTGAGCAGCAAACAGGCAGAAGGGCCCCACGCAGATCTTGTGGAGGCTGGGAGGCTGAACTTCGGTGCTGGAGCTGCTCAGGGTTGGTGCTTCTCGGACCCCAAAGCACTCACCCGAGGATCCCTCGACGGTTGTGCTGGGCAAGAGTCGTGCAGTCTTGAAGATGGCCGGTCCCTCGAGGTCTCGTCGCACCCACAGATCTCAGCTGAGCTGACGATGTGGGTAGAGGTCAGAGGTGCCAGGGAAGCCGGGTCTCGACGTGCTGGTCAGTCGGATTCCGAAGGAAGGACGTGCAGCAAACCGCAGTGTTCTTGGATGGTGCCTGCGGATGCAGGGTGACTACTCCTTAGTCACAAGGGAGAAATCTTGAGAAGAAGTCGAGAGTTCCTTTCGTAGAAGGTAGTTTCAGGATTCAAAGATGATCTAATTTGGAAGGGGGCCAGCTCCTATGTTTATACTAGGAAAAGGTGCTGGCACGCGACTAGGTCCTGCCCATGGGTGGGACCAGGAAGGGGGGTGGTTACACCCCTCTCCCATGCCGGACTTTCCCCAGCTCAGGGGCTGGTGTGCCCCTGGAACTGGTTCTAGCCGGCAGATGCATAGTGAGCACCGGGGTGCCACTTGCAGTCACCTTCCTCTAAAGCCCTGCCTACTCAGGATACACAAAACCCTGTCTGGGATGGTGCTAGCACCGCCCCTGACAGGAAACCCTTTGTCCAAGCTCCCCTCGCTGGAAGGACTCCCAGCTGCAGGGGGTCAGACTTGTGTCTGTGGTGGCAGCATCCATTTTGTGATGCTGAGGCTTGAGTTAACTTTAACCGGGGTTCACAGTTACATACATGTCGTGGCCCTCTAGAAGGGTGGAAGGCTAACCCCGTCACCAGAATTGGCGAGGGGTTAGTATTCCAATTCGTATGACACCTTACTCGATATGTTTTGATAAAGCGATACCAGAGTTGGCATTTAACCGCGAGGATTATAATGCACTTAAGATTATATGGTACGTCCTATCGACCGATCTCGCTCCTTAACGCCAAGGCTAAAATACTGGCGAAAGTGTTAGCGACCAGACTATTGCCTTGCCTGGAACATCTAATCCACCCAGACCAGTCCGGCTTTCTGCCGCATAGGAGTACTGCACTGAACCTCCGTAGAGTACAGGGAGCACTGGCCCGATCGCCCGCTTTGACAGAACCAGCGGTTATACTATCCCTAGATGCCAAGATGGCATTCGACTTGGTGGAGTGGCAGTACTTATTCGCGGTCCTGGCACATATGGGATTTGGCCCCAAATTCATCTCATGGGTGCGACTGCTGTACTCCCATCCAGTGGCGCGTGTGGTGGCGAACGGCCATACGTCCCGTGAAATATCGCTGGCTAGAGGGACTAGACAGGGGTGCCCACTCTCACCCCTGTTGTTCGCACTAGTCTTGGAGCCGCTGGCGGTCACCATTACGAAGACCCCGCTACTGAGGGCGATCACGTGGCATGACAATTGGGAAGACAGAATCTCCCTCTACGCAGACGACATGTTGATTTATTTGACGGACCCCGAGAGAGGTGTACCTCGTCTGTTAGAAATCTGCGATACCCATGGACGAATATCAGGGTATACTATAAATTGGGCGAAATCGATTATGTACGAACTGAAGGGTCCAGCTCCCGCACTCCCAGAGACCTGCCCACTGACGGTGGCGACGGTCTCCTTTAAATATTTGGGACTCTATGTTACCCAGAACGCTCAAGAATTCTATATAAGAAATCTACAACCTCCCCTCATTAGACTGAGAAGCGATGTTCGGCATTGGAAGGCCCTTCCGCTGACAATGCTGGGCAGAGCGCGTTATTTAAAATGATGGCGCTGCCGCGCTTCCTATATGTGCTCGAGAATACGCCGACCATGATACCTCCCGGTTATTTCCAAAAGGTGACTGCGGCAGTGACGGGTTTATTGTGGGGAGACGGCCCAGCTCGTATTGCGCACTTAAAACTGAAAAGAAAGTGGTACGATGGCGGGATCGCCCTGCCCAATGTACAGTTGTACTATTGGCAGCGCAACTTAAAGTTATTAACCAATGGCTACACACCCCGCAGACTGAGCCGGCATACCTTGCGGATAGGGCGCAACTGGGCACACGTAGCCTATTGACACCACTGTATCACAAGGGAGCAGCGGCTAAATTAATAGGACCCACCAAGCACACGGTCTTGCTATGGCATAGGGCGCAGGCGAAACTGAAGTGGGGGGGAGTCATCACGAAGTTAACTCCGTTGTGGGACACGAAGGCTCTCGGACTATTACGTCAGACTAAAGGGTTCACCCAGTGGGACAACATAGGAATCTCCACCGTGGGGGACATGTGGTCACGAAAAGGGGTGGTCCCGTTTTCAGACCTTCAGCAACACTTCAACCTAGGCCCCACTGAAACGAATAGATATGTCCAGATCAGGCACGCCCTTATGGCAGCAATCCCGGCGGACACTGCAGTCCCAGAATCATCACCGCTCGAGGATCGCCTGCTCACTGATTTCTTGCAAGAGGGGGCAACTTCACTTACATATCGTAAACTGCTGAATAATTTACCAGACCCACTAGAAAGGCTGAAGGACAAATGGGTGACTGACATAGGAGACATGGATGAAACGGAATGGAATGCAGCATTGGCATCCCCACGCGAGGCGGGTGTATCAGCAAGGTTTCGTTTGGTGCAACTAAAGATTTTGCATAGGATATATTATACCAGAACAACTCTACACAGATTACATAGGGCACCACACCCGCATTGTCTCAGGGGATGTGGGACAGAGGGCACTTTCATGCACACCATCTGGGAATGCCCGTCCATTGCAAGCTATTGGCAGCAGGTCATGCGAACCATCTCGCAAACATTAGAAACATCCCTGACGCCTGACCCTCTTGTGTGCCTGCTGAATGTATGGGGAGCTAATGATCTAGTGTTTTATGGTAGATTATGGGCCACAGTGGGTATAGTGACAGCAAAACGGGATATAGCGCAAAAATGGGGGGCAGTGGAGGTTCCGACATTGTCACAGTGGTGCAGGAACATGGACACTCTGATGGTAATAGAACGGGAGGTCTACAGGCTGAGGGCGAACCCGCGTAAATGGAATGCGGTGTGGCAACCATGGAATACGTACAGAGGGTACCTTTGTGAACCCTTAGAGGAAATAGACTCGGACAGCTCGGATGACGAGATGGATGAAAGTTAATTGCCTATTCTCAATGGCTACCTAAGGGCGGCGGGCTAGTAAGTCTGGGCGGTACAACAGACTCATGGGATGGGTATGGTAAGGGGTGGGAGTGATTGGCTAAGAGACCCAGGAAGGTATACATTTGCAATGGTAATCACATTATAAAGGATAAGTGACACTAGTTTTGAACTAATGAGTCTTTAATTCAAGTTAAGTTTATAAAAATCAGAAAAGCAAGATGACACTTACTGTTGTAGATACTGTGAATTGTCTATTGTTGTAAATATGGTGAAGGGCTCTGCCGGACCGCTGGTTGTCGGCTAAATAGCTGTGTATTCTTTTATGCTCCGGAAAGTACCAATGACTAGACCGGCCCCAGGGTTGTAGGCACAATACTGTATTTTACTGACCCTGTCAATAAAGTCTTGCACCCAAAAAAAAAAAAGAGTATATGGTATGCGTTATCATGGAACAGCTATTAGGACTTGGTTCCGCAAGCTGCAAACGGGCTCAGCTCATGCCAGAGCACCATCTCACACGATTCCAAGCACTCTGCCTTCAGGATTGTCAAGGCCTGCCATAGGAGTGACTGATAGGAATCTGTGTGTCCATTTTAGGGTTAGATATAGGTATACTATATCTAAAGCAAAGGGTGATTACACCACCTTGCCCCAGCTGTCGTGCAGCCAGTTGTGTCAGATTTAGATGGCCAGCCAGGGGTGGCATAATACATGCTGCAGCCCCTGGTAGGCCCTGGGTACACCTATGCCCTGAGTTACAGGGTCTGATAAGGTGGCCCAGTACCAATTGGACATGTACCTAAGGTACATGGAATCCATTTTACAGAGAGAGCAGTAGGCCTGGGGTCCTGATTGGCAGGGTCCCAGACCAACTAAGTCGGAAAACCAGCAAAACACCAGGCAAAAAAATTGGGGGTAACCATAGTCAGGTATCCACCTTCCTACACAACCCCCCCCCCCAAACGAAATGGAGATAAGGCTATCCTTGACCAGGTAAGCCTATATTGCCTGAGTGGCCATATGAGGTGGTACATGCACTGGCATGGTTACCCCCTGTATCATGGTTCACTAAGCAATCCCTCACCCTAAGGGTATCTGAGGGTCTCCGCCATAGGGAATCACTACCTGTGGGGTGTTTGGCAAAGAAAAAGGCTGGTGCTGGGATGGAGTACTGAAGTGAGGCCCCACTACTTTTAGGCTCAACTTCCTCCAATCACTACTCACCAAATCTGCCTTTCTTTCCATGACTGAGTTGCTATGAGCTCTCAGGGTCAACCTCTGGCTACCTAAAGCTGGAGGCTGAGTCCCTCTGTTTGGCTTACTGGAGGGACAGGTCAGGTTTGGGGTTTTTAGGCCCCATGTTTGGCTGTGCCCAACAGTGTCCATCTGTGGGAGTTCCCTAACTAAGTTTAAGGGGGATCCCTCAGGAGTTTGTTTTATTTTCACTTGGCTAGGACTACTAGCTTCAGTGATCCTAATCTGCTGATTGGGAAGTTCTTTTGGACAGGGGGCCCTTTGGGGTCCACCACTGGCCTCCCATACCTTTACAGCCCTGGGCTGATTGAGGCAGGGTAGAGAGGTGCAGGCTACCTGCTCCAGACTGGGTCCCACCTGGGAAGGGTCCCCTGCCATCAGGGGCTCTGTCAGGCTAGGCCTGACTACCTCTGGGGCAGTTCCTTCACCAGGGGTAGAGTCAGTTCCCTGAGGAGGCTGGCTCTCACCTAGTATCTGGGAGGGGGAAGACTTTTCTTCCTCCTCAATGCTCTCAGTTTGGGTGGAGTGATCCATTGTTTCAGGCTTCACAACCCCACTATCTGTCTGAGTAGAGGCTGAGACCATTTCAACCTTGCCAACCTTTTCAGGAGGGCACTCAGTCTGTGTGTGGGCTGTGACTGTCACAGCCCTCCTATCCTGTTCTGGAAAGTCTGTCTGAGCCTGGGCAGTGGCTACCACTGCCCTTCCAACCTTTTAAGGGAGGACTGGTACTTGGACTGGGGCTGTAGCTATTACTGTCCCACTAACCTTTCTGGGTAGGCCTGTCATCCTGGAGTGAGTTTCTTGCTCCACCTCAGCCCATGCTGAGAGTTCCAGGTCATTCCCCAGTAAGCAATCTACAGGTAGGGTGTCTGTCACTGCCACTCTCATGGGCCCTGTGACATTACCCTAGCTGAGCTCGACTACTGCCATGGGATGCCTTCTTTTCACTCCATGAACGTCTGTCACCTGATAAATGAAACCAGGGGTCAGTTGAGCAGAGGGGACCAGATGGTCAATCACCATGGTGATGCTGGCCCCTGTGTCTCTGTATGCCTCAACTTTCTGACCATTTATAAAGGGCTCTTGTCTATACTTCCCCAAAATGTGGGTACCAGTAGTGAAGGTGGCAAACCCCATGCCAGTCTCACAGACAAGAGTTGTGTCAGGGGATCTGGCTAGGCCATAATCCACCTGGTTTCCCAAGGTAATGCCCACTACATTCTTGGGGGCACTCCCACCACCTGGGGGATTACCACTAGTGGTAACAGGAGGTCTGGGAGTATTACCTGGGGGTATGTTCTCCTTATTGTTGTTGGCCTTTGGGCAACTGCTGTCACTTTTATAATGGCCTACCTGTTTGCAGGTATGACAATAAGGTTTCTTTTGGGTTTTGGGAGAAGTTTGGGACCCACCCTTTTCAGAGGAATTTTGGGGCCCTGTGGTTTGATCAGAAGATTTATTCCCACCCTTCTCTTGAGGCTTGGTTGATTCCTTCTTTTGGTCACCACCCTGGTTCTTAGGCCTGACCCTGGTTCTGACCCATTTGTCTGCCCTCTTACCCAATTCTTGTGGAGAGGTCAGATCAGAGTCTACCAGGTGCTGGTGTAATAACTGGTTCTGACAATTACTTAAGATTTGCTCCCTCATAATTAGATTGTACAATCCTTTAAAATCAGTAACCTTACTTCCCAGTAGCCAGCCTTCAAAAGCCTTAGTGTCACAATCAACAAAGTCAGCCCAATCCTGAGACTGAGTTTTCTGGGTGTCTCTGAACATCAACCTGTACTGTTCAGTGGTTAAACCAAACCCATCAACCAGTGTATTCTTCAGGACTTGGTAATTGTTAGCATCCTCAACTCTAGTATTGAGGAGCTTATCTCTACCTTTGCCTTCAAAGGAGAGCCACAAGATAGCTGCCCACTGACTCTGGGGGACACACTGTACAGTGCAAGCCCTCTCCAAAGCAGTTATCCATTTGTGGATATCACCCCTTTGTTTAAAGGGGGGCCCTATCTTACTCAGGTGTCTAGTGTCTAAACTCCTGTCTTTTTCTCTTGGGAGAATGCTGCCACCAGTGGGGTCTGCCCCACACAATTTCTGCTCTCTAGCAAAGGCAAGTCTCTCTTTGGCCAGGGCAAGTTCTTCCCTTTCAATCCTCAGATTGACTTCCTTCATTTTTGCTTCATGCTCTCTCCTCTGAGGGGATGTCATCCCTCTGTGAGAAGAGGTCTGAGAGCCATTGGTTCGAATGGATCTGTTAGAGCCTCTGGACAGAGACCTAACTCGTCCACTCCCAATGTTAAGTCTGCCTGAGAGTGGCCCTGGGGGTCCCCCAAATCCATTCTCATGCCTACTTAAGTCGGACCTGGTGAGTCTCCTGACTTCTACCTGTCCCTTGTCTGCCTCATCCTCTGACAACTCCTCTTCCTCCTCCTCCTCTGCATCATCTGCTGCCTGGAGGTGGTGGTCAGGGTCACCAGTGGTTCCTTCTAAGGGGGGCATATTCCCATCTGGATTAGAAGGATCTGGGTTAGCAGTTCTCCTGGCATCATAAGTCTCTAAGAGACCAATCAGAAAGGGAATGGGAGGGTTAGAACCCTGTTTTAGCTTCCTGGAGGTACACAATTGTCTAATCTCCTGGAAGCTAAGAGCTGCATATCTGGACATGACCTGTGGAGGGTCAACTGACACAAGGGGAGACTCAGAGTTTCCTCCTTTGTCTGACAGGCTTTTCTAGTGTGGTGTAAGTGATGCACATACCTACACTATTTGTTTGCCTACTGATCTCTTGCTAAGAGTTGTAGTCAGGGTGTGCTAGGCCCTGTTGAACTACAACAGCTGGTTCAGTAGAACTCAGAGTATTCTAAGCTAAGTTATATGTACCTTAATACTTATGTGATCTTTCACAATGATATTGTTAGGATACGTGTGGTAAAACAACAGCAAGCTCAAATCCCAACCGCTGCTCACCAATGTGAGAAGTTGGCCTGATATATAATGTTCACTATTCTAGTGAGCACTTTGTATCAGTCCAGACAACCCTTATTGATGATTGGTTGTAAGTCTAACCGATAGACCAGCTATCCTAGTAGCATGGACAAGAGCAGTCTTTAGGCTAGACTCTAGAGGGCGTGTTAAGCCAGCTGTTATACCATCACATATACCCCTTGAACACCAAGTGAAAGGACACCACACAAGTGTTATGAAAATAAACAGTGTATTTATTTAGATCACAACAGCCCTGTACTCTTTATGAGGACAGGGTACTAAGCACACAACAAAACTCTTACGAAAATACTTTAAGTTGCACAATTTACACAAATGCCCGAGGGGCACGCAAAACCATATACTACAAAAGTGGAATGTGAAATTACTAGCAGGTAAGTACTAATCTCATAGGGTTTGGAATCGCTAGGACTGGACTACTGAACCTTCAGATTACTAGCAGGAGGCCTAGGGGACTCGGGTGCAGAGTGTGCACTCTCACGCGGGATGCGGGACAAAGTCTATGGAGGCTAGGAATTGCAAAGTTAGTGATATCGGACGAATCCGACTAGTTAGGCTGAAAACGAAAAAGGATCTGGACCCTTGGATAGTGAGGCTATGCTGGGGCACCGAAATGCCGAAGTTAGCTAGCCCAGGGGCTGCGGCTGCATAGGTCTGAAAAGACGTCGGGAATCCTCGTTGCAGTCTATGGAGCCTGAAAGAAGAAGTTGCTGGCAGGCGACCAGTGATGAAGTTCGGATGGATCCAAGCCTGGATCGAAGATGGAAGACACCTGTAAGCAGAGGGGACCAAGTTCTGAATCACTAGCCAGTGATTAGATGGGCACCAGGATGGCACCGGATGGAGTCACCTCGACCAGGTGAGTGGGCGACGCTGGGCTCTGCAGTCTCTCGGACCAGGAGGCGTTGTCGGCGACCAGGATGGAGGTGCGAGCTGTCCCACGATAGTTGCTGCTGTCGACGTTGCTGGACCCAGGATTGGGGCAACAAGTCTTGGCAAATTCAAGCCCACGCGGTGGACTCAAAATGGCGTCTGGAGTGGACCAGGAGGGTCCGGGGTGCTCCTCTTTTGGAGGGGAGCTAGGGCCAGTCTGGAGCAACCAGACCAGCGGTGTTGAAGTCGTCGTTCATCGTCGGGAAGGCCACAAGCCAGCGGGCTAGTAGCCAGACAACGCGGTGAGCAGCAAACAGGCAGAAGGGCCCCACGCAGATCTCGTGGAGGCTGGGAGGCTGAACTTCGGTGCTGGAGCTGCTCAGGGTTGGGGCTTCTCGGACCCCAAAGCACTCACTCGAGGATCCCTCGGCGGTCGTGCTGGGCAAGAGTCGTGCAGTCTTGAAGATGGCCGGTCCCTCGAGGTCTCGTCCCACCCACCGAGCTCAGCTTAGCTGACGATGTGGGTAGAGGTCAGAGGTGCCAGGGAAGCCGGGTCTTGTCATGCTGGTCAGTCGGATTCCGGAGGAAGGACATGCAGCAAACCGCAGTGTTCTTGGATGGTGCCTGCGGATGCAGGGTGACTACTCCTTAGTCACAAGGGAGAAATCTTGAGAAGAAGTCGAGAGTTCCTTTCGTAGAAAGTAGTTTCAGGATTCAAAGATGATCTAATTTGGAAGGGGGCCCGCTCCTATCTTTATACTAGGAAAAGGGGCTGGCACGCGACTAGGTCCTGCCCATGGGTGGGACCAGGAAGGGGGGTGGTTACACCCCTCTCCCATGCCGGACTTTCCCCAGCTCAGGGGCTGGTGTGCCCCTGGAACTGGTTCTAGCCGGCAGATGCATAGTGAGCACCGGGGTGCCACTTGCAGTCACCTTCCTCTAAAGCCCTGCCTACCCAGGATACACAAAACCCTGTCTGGGATGGTGCTAGCACCGCCCCTGACAGGAAACCCTTTGTCCAAGCTACCCTCGCTGGAAGGACTCCCAGCTGCAGGGGGTCAGACTTGTGTCTGTGGTGGCAGCATCCATTTTGTGATGCTGAGGCTTGAGTTAACTTTAACCGGGGTTCACAGTTACATACATGTCGTGTCCCTCTAGAAGGGTGGAATGCTAACCAAGTCGCCAGAATTGGCGAGGGGGTAGTATTCCAATTCGTATGACACCTTACTCGACATGTTTTGTTAAAGCGATACCAAAGATAGCATTTAACCGCGAGGATTATAATGCACTTAAGAGTATATGGTATGCGTTATCATGGAACAGCTATTAGGACTTGGTTCCGCAAGCTGCAAATGGGCTCATCTCATGCCAGAGCACCATCTCACACGATTCCAAGCACTCTGCCTTCAGGATTGTCAAGGCCTGCCATAGGAGTGACTGATAGGAATCTGTGTGTCCATTTTAGGGTTAGATATAGGTATACTATATCTAAAGCAAAGGGTGATCACACCACCTTGCCCCAGCTGTCGTGCAGCCAGTTGTGTCAGATTTAGATGGCCAGCCAAGGGTGGCATAATACATGCTGCAGCCCCTGGTAGGCCCTGGGTACACCTATGCCCTGAGTTACAGGGTCTGATAAGGTGGCCCAGTACCAATTGGATATGTACCTAAGGTACATGGAATCCATTTTACAGAGAGAGCAGTAGGCCTGGGGTCCTGATTGGCAGGGTCCCAGGCCAAATAAGTCGGAAAACAAGCAAAACACCAGGCAAAAAAATTGGGGGTAACCATAGTCAGGTATCCACCTTCCTACAGTGAGTTAGTGAGATATAGAGTGCGAGAGTTAGTGATTTAGTGAGGGTTAGCTTGAGAAATGGAGTTAGTTAGTAAGTGATAGGTTTAGAGTGAGTTAGTGAATGAGAGAGCGTGTTAGTTATTGAGTCAGATTTTGTTTTTTAGATAGATTGGGGAATTTAGTGAGAGAGAGTGTTATAGAGTTAGTTATTGAGGCTGAGAGTTAATGCAAGAGAGTTTTTTGAGTTTTTGTGTTGAGAGCTAGTGTTTTAGAGATATTAATTTATATTTAGTGTTTAAAGAGAGTTAGTTCTTAAGAGTTATAGTAAGGGAGTTTTATAGTTATTTCCGCGTTTGACCTTCTCAATTTAGGCTGGTTGCTAGGGTTGAAACGTCGACGGTTTTTTGTCCATCCATATCTGAGAATGCCCTTTTAGCACAGAGTTTATAGAATTATTAAGCTAATTTTTAATTTTGAAATTGGACCTGTCTTTGTTGTAAATATGTCACCCTCGTATTTAAATACACAGATTCTGTCACTTCTGCACTGTACCCACTATGTCACTTTGTTCACTCCCCCATGCGCCGTTTTTACCAATTGAATTACCGGACAGACTTTCTGTTCATTTTGTTTATTTTGCTTAGACATTTGAAGGACGAACAACCCAGTGGGCGCGCACATATATGAGCCTGTGCCTTGCGCCTTACAAAAAAACAACATATGCTCAAAAACATATGCTCGTGTCCGAAAAGATAGGACTTTGATTTGGTGTGCGAAATTGCACTCATTTGCGCACATAACCATTAAGTCTAACACATATACCTGCAGTTGGCAAACGCATTGCTTTGCTCATCCATAAAACCTATTGGAGATGTAAAAAGTATTAAAAAATGACTACATCCCCAATGCAAAATAGTGGTTGCAGGTGGCTGTGTAGAGAAAGGCAAAATAAAGGAGGGGAGCTAAAAGAAACTCCGTGCTATATTACAGCTTATGTATATATTATATAGTTCACTGTTTCATAAACTCCTACTTGGTGACCATTAGTGTATCCTTACAGGCGCTAATGTGTTCGGTTTCTGGTGACTATGCACGCTGCTCTCCCCCACCCTCACTTCGTTTCCAACTGCTGCTATAAAGGGTGTTGTGATGTTAACACACTAGTAGTTGGGCGTGGGAGGAGCTAGGGGGCGAGAGGAAGAGGAGGAGTAGAGGCAGGATATGGGCAGTTAGAGTAGGGACTGGGGACAGAGAAGACACGTTAAATAAATCTCTATTAGTGATCATCCCGAGCGTCTGTCTTTCATTGTAGCTGGACGCTACAACTGGCGACGAGGTGGGATTAGGAGCGCCTGCCACCCACTGAAGCCTGCAAGCCTGCAGGAGCGCTTAAGAAGTAAAGTGCCCGTCGGCGCCAAAACGCGAATCACGCGTGACGCGTGAGAGTTGGTGTGCCCTGAAAGAACAGAAGTCGGGAGCCCACTCCGACTCTGCCCAGAGCCCTGTCGTGGCGAAAATCGCCGTGGAGAAGAGCGCTGCCCCGGGGAAGTTTTGGCGCGCTGTCGCCGAGTTTAGGAGGCCATCGGCGGAAGAACGCGGGACTGCTGAAGCAAGTCGGGAGCCCACCCCGATCTCACCTGGTGTCCGTGGTGATGGTGGAAGAATAAATCCTGGCGTGAGCTGCCACAGAAACCGACCGCCAGTGAGTCCTGAATGCCCCAGAGTGAATGAGTCGGGAGAGCCAGCCTCGTGTGTGCCTGCAGGAGCGGCGGCCATCTTGAAGTCAGGCGCCCAATAAGGACAACTCTGTGCAAATCGACGGCGGCCATTTTGAAGTCAGGCGCTGGTGAGAAAACAAACATTGGCACAATAAACAAGCATTGGCGACTACAAGAAACAAGCATTGGCAAAACAAACAAGCACTGGCGACTACAAGAAACAAGCATTGGCAAAACAAACAAGCACTGGCGACTACAAGCAACAAGCATTGGCAAAACAAACAAGCACTGGCGACTACAAGAAACAAGCATTGGCAAAACAAACAAGCACTGGCGACTACAAGAAACAAGCATTGGCAAAATAAACAAGCACTGACGACTACAAGAGACAAACCTGGGCAAAATAGATAAGCACTGGCGACTGCAAGAAACAAGCCTTGGCTAAATAAACAAGCATTAGCGACTACGAGAAACAAACACCGGCTATCAGCGATTACAAGAAACTTGCCTTGACAAATAAACAAGCATTGGCGACTACAAGAACCTAGCAGTGATAAAGCAAACAAGCATTGGCGACCACAGGGACCCAGCATTGGCAATACAACAAGTGAGATCGTTGCAGAATGGGAGACGAAGACGCTCAACTTCCACCCAGTGGATCGCTCTTGCGAGCACCCGCCCCTCTCAAGGTAACGACGGAAGGAAGCATGGGCCCCAAATGGCAAGAGTGGCTGGAAGAGTTTGAGGACTATATTGTAGGTTCAGACGTCACTGATGAGGCAAAGAAACTGGTTATCCTGCGCAATTTGGCGGGGCAAGAGGTAGTCAAGATACTCAAAGACCTGCCTGCGGCTGACGTAGATACTTATACTAAAGCGTGTGAGGTCCTGAACAAAAAGTTTCTTCACAAGAGAAATGTAGACTATGAGCGACACACCTTTCACTCCGCCAGGCAAGGAAAGGATGAGCCCATGAGTGCCTTCATGGTGCGTCTGCGGAGACTAGCCAAGTACTGTGAATTCGATTCTTTCTCCACTGACGATGCTATCAAATCCCAAATAATAGACGGATGCCATTCGGATCAACTTAGGAGACGACTACTGAGGAAACCACATGGATTGGACGAAATAGAGGAGATGACACGAGCTTATGACCAGGCGGAGAAGTATGCCGCCGTCATGGAAACGGAAAACAAAGGGAGTCATGAACAGGCACGACGTGTACACGCCCGGAATGACAGTCGAAGACACTCCAGAGACAAACAATGGAGGTCGCACGCATCGTCACGTCAAGAGCAATCAAGCTATCAACGTCAAGAACCATGGAAGAAGGAGAGACGACAGGAAAGAGTGAGTAAATGCTACCGATGTGGGTATGATTTCCCTCATGCGGGCAGTTGCCCGGCCTCGGGCCAGAGATGTCGAAAATGTGGTCGCACTAACCATTTCGAAGCAATGTGCGGGGAGTACCACAAAGAGCAACGAAGTAGCCACTCGGGTGCTACACGATCTGACACCCGAAGCAGAGCTCCAAGAGTGTCGCGGCCTGACACCCGAAGACATCATGCGCGAGCTGTCCAAGATCAGACGGAGCGGTCCCCTGAATCGTCACACTCCAGCAGAGAGTCACGTCGGTCTCGGTGGGAGAGGAGGTCGCCGTCCAGAGAATCCAGACCCTCATCCCGAGACTCTGTTTATACCATTGAATACTTGAACTTAGCAGCAGACCCGGACCAACTTAAGAGATACCCTCGGCTGGACATCAAAGTCGGAAATCACGACTCAAAGTTCGTACTAGACTCTGGTGCCTCTCTAAATTACATTCCAGTTACTGAATACGAGAGAATGAGTCCACGACCCCCCTTGACATTTGCACCTGTGAGAGTCTACACGTGGATGGCTAAGAAGCCCCTTCCTTGTCTAGGGAAATTCTCTACGACACTTACACACGACGGCACAACCATATCAGCAGTCATCCATGTCATCAAGGGCCCTGAAGCAGACTGCCTTCTGAGTCTACCAACTGCTGAACGACTCCACTTGGTGGAAATTCTCTTCAAAGTCAGCGACATCCGTGACGTGACCCGCCTATTTCCCAGGTTGTTTCAAGGTTTGGGCAAGTTGAGAGACTGTCAAGTACGGCTTCATATCAACGAACAAGTCAGGCCTGTAGCCCAACACCCTCGGCGAGTACCATTTCACCTACAGGCCGCTGTGGAGGAAGAACTCCAAGATCTATTGGCTGCGGACATCATTGAACGCACTGATGGCCCGACTCCATGGGTTTCGCCGGTCGTCATTGTTCCCAAAAAGGGCACGGCCAACAAAGTCAGGCTCTGTGTGGACATGCGGTTGCCCAACACTGCAATAGAACGAGAGCGGCACCCGGGGCCACACTTGAGCGACATGATCGCAGCATTGAACGGAGCCACTGTGTTTTCCAAATTGGATTTGAACAAAGGTTATCATCAACTGGAATTGGAAGTGGGGTCCAGGTACATCACTACTTTTGCAACTCACATGGGGTTGTTCAGATACAAAAGACTGAGCTTCGGTGTGTCCTCGGCAGCTGAGATCTTTCAGGAAATGATCCGGCAAGTCATCCAAAATATTCCAAACACGCTCAACTATAGCGATGACATTCTTGTCTATGGTTCTGATGTCAGAGAACATGACATTGCACTTAATCGTGTCTGCCATGCCTTAGTAGCAGCCAACTTGACTTTGAACAAAGAGAAATGCGAGTTTCACCAGGCTACGCTGAAATTTTTCGGTCACATCTTCTCGGGTGCTGGCATGAAACCTGATCCCGACAAAATCATGACTCTAAACAACACCAAGAGTCCCCAAGACGTCAGCGATCTCAGATCGTTCCTGGGCATGGCCAGCTATTGTGCTCGCTACATTAAGGACTACGCTACTATCAGCCACCCCCTCCGCATGCTAACCAAGCAGGGTCAATCGTTTGAATGGACTCCCCAATGTGAGCAGGCATTCAAGGAAATCAAGAAAGCGGTAGAATCGGCCAATCACTTGTCATATTTCAACCCGAAACGGAAAACTGAGATAACTGTCGATGCGAGTCCGGTGGGACTAGGAGCGATCCTGGCACAATATGAAAATGACTCGGATCAACGCCGCATCATTGCCTACGCGAGTCGTAGTCTGACTGAGCCGGAACGAGCCTACTCCCAACCTGAAAAAGAAAGCCTAGCCGTGGTATGGGCATGTGAACATTTTCATGTCTTTATCTATGGGAAGCATTTCACTTTAATCACAGATCATCAAGCCCTCATCACCATCTATGGAAATCCAAGATCCAAAATGCCCCCGAGGATTGAAAGGTGGGGTCTACGGTTGCAGGAATATACCTTCACCATACTTCACAAACCAGGGAAGTCTGAAAATCCAGCGGATTACATGTCCCGGCATCCTCTCCCATCATCAGCTTCCAGACCCTCTATTGCGGAAGAGTACATTCACTTTGTAACAGATCAAGCTCTTCCTCCAGCTATCCCTATGGAGACCATTCGGGAGATTACAGCTCAGGACGTCATATTGCAGAGAGTCCTTCACAAAATCCGCAACAATCGATGGAAGCATGATCCTCAGGACGGTGTAACCGATTCATTGACTCAACGTGAACTACAAGCCTTCAGACATGTGAGTGGTGAGCTCTCCGTCACGACTGATGGTATATTGCTGCGTGATCAGAGGGTCGTGATTCCTACTCAACTGAGACAGGGAGTGGTCGCTCTTGCACATGAAGGACATCGAGGTATAGTATCGACCAAACGAGCACTAAGGGAGCGAGTGTGGTTTCCGTTCCTTGATCAACTGGTGGAAGCCACCTTGAAAGATTGTCATCTCTGCCAACTCACCAGCAAGAGTGATCCTCCCGCTCCCCTACACATGACCAACTTGCCTGGTGGCGTATGGCAAGAAATCGCCATAGACTTTTATGGACCTTTATCGTCTGGCAAATATGTGCTGGCCATCATTGATGAGTATTCCAGGTACCCCATTGCCTGTTTTGTGTCGTCCACGAACACTGCCAGTACTCTCAAAATTCTTGATGAAGTCTTTGCAGCATGGGGAGTTCCCAAGGTCGTCAAATCAGACAACGGGCCCCCTTTCAACGGAAACGACTTTGCTGCCTTTGCGAAACACCTTGACTTTCATCACCGCAGGATCACGCCTCTCTGGCCACAGGCAAATGGGACAATTGAGAGGTTCATGGCCACTCTTAAAAAGACCTTCCAACATGCCACCGTGGAAGGGAAAGACTTACAAACAGCACTCAATGAAGTCCTTCGAGCTTATCGTACAACTCCTCATGCCACGACTGGCCAATGCCCGGCGACCCTCATGCTGGGACGCCCCATGAGGAATCGCATTCCCACATGGGATGGAGCCCTGGAAGCGTCATTATCTGAGATGGACTCGCGGGAGATGAGAGCCACTGATGAGCGCAACAAAAGGAAAATGAAGGCCTATGCCGACAACAGGAGGAGAGCACGGTCATTATCATTAAGTGAAGGGGACAATGTTATCGTCAAGCAGGAGACGCAGAAAAAGACCGACTGTCCATTCAAGGATGAACCGCTGGTGGTCACCCGAAGAAAAGGGACTATGGTAACTGCGGAGTCTGAGCAGCGGCGAGTTACGAGAAATATCTCGCACTTCAAGAAACTGCCAATAGACACTTCGAGAACCATGATGAGTGACCTAAACAATCCCCGAGTTGGGGAAACCCAACCAAATGGTCAAGAGAACATTGCTCCAATCACTGATGCAGTGAGCACTGATGGTCCGAGAGCCCGGTCGCCACGACCTCATCGAAACATACGTCCACCCAAGAGACTGATCGTGGAGATGGACTAAGAAGTCAGTATGTTCTGTTTGTTTCTGTTACAAAAGGGGGAGATGTTGTGATGTTAACACACTAGTAGTTGGGCGTGGGAGGAGCTAGGGGGCGAGAGGAAGAGGAGGAGTAGAGGCAGGATATGGGCAGTTAGAGTAGGGACTGGGGACAGAGAAGACACGTTAAATAAATCTCTATTAGTGATCATCCCGAGCGTCTGTCTTTCATTGTAGCTGGACGCTACAAAGGGGTTGTTATTTCAAGTTGGAAAATGTGGGAATAGTTGTGCTTGGGCATAAGCAGACAATAATATTTGTTGTGCTACGTACTAAATACAATTTCGTTTTTGGAAGATTACAAACGCTGTTGCCTGCATTAAAGTTAACAAGCCAGGATGCTTGCCACCATATATTGCGCTAAAAAAATGTTTTGTAATCCAATTGTACTTGGCTACAGGTTAGTAGTTAGCCAAGGCTCCTTTCTGTTCTTCCTTTTGTTGTTGGGTGTTGGTAAACTGAAAGCGCCATGGAGCTGTAACAAATCACAGCGTGTGGTTACGAACAGAACACTTGGCTATTAGCTGCTAATCCCTCAGTATCAAAAAATGGCGACATAGATTACATTGACACAATCAAGCACTAGACAGTAAACAAAGGCTAGAGGGCATGGGTCTGTTCTGTGGAAAGTATGTGCTGAAGCAAAAGTTTAACAGATGGTGAGTATAGTAGCTAGCGATGAAAGCTCCCTAAAATGCCTCAAGGATGTAATGCAGTTTATTCATAGATTTTAATTTTACTGTTCTTTAAACGCCTCCTACGGACCCTTAAGATTTCATTGACAGGCGTTATTATGCATGGTTTCTCCTGCGCACACGTATATGAAACTGTGCCTTGCGCTTTACATGTTTACATTTTAACTTGTGCATGCATGTGTGTTTATTGTTATAGGAAGGTGTGTGGGGATGGGGCAGTAAGCGGCGAAGCTTTATAAAAATAAAATACCTATAGGGAAAATGGTTGTTTTCCGTGCGCTCGAACAATGCTTATGCTAGTTTCAAATACTTTCGCGACACCACAAAAAGTTGCGCATAAACCGGACAATAAAACTCCTAGATATCGCCGCACAGATGACCCTTGGTAGGTCGCTCTCCACACCGCCTAGCTCCGCCTGTGTGCCCGTGCCCTAGCCTGCTGCCGCTGCTGCTCGTGGTTTGTGATTTCTTTGTTACTGTAATCTGTGTTTCTGTAAGGTCACTGTTGGTCTTCTGTGCCTTCTGTTATTTCCTTTGTGCTTTAAGTTCACTGTTGGTCGTTGTCCTCCCTTCCTATCTGCACCATTACTGTGCCCTTCCACTGTTGCCCATTCCTTCTCTGCCCGCCCGTTCCCGCTGCTGCCTCCCCTGCGGCCCCCCCCTGCTCTCCAATTTTTCTGTGCTTTCTGTTAATTCCTTTGTGCTTTAAGTTCACTGATGGTCTTTGTCCCCCCTCCCATCTGCGCCATTACTGTGCCTTCCCCACTGTTGCCCATTTCTTCTCTGCCGCCTCTGCTGCCTCCCGTGCGGACCGTCCCCCCCGCTCTCCAATTCGCCCACTCCCACCTCCCAGCTGCTCCTCCCTCCCACCTCCCCTTCTTAAGGCAGCTGCGCCACTGGTGCGCCGAAGGTGCACCAAAGGCAAGCCCGTCCGCGACTGGACTGCGCCCAGCGCCAGAACCCCTAGCCCCCGTGAACGCCACGACACCCGACTTTGCTACGACTCCAGCACCCTCCACACACTCAACGCCAGACGATCACGCACCTGCTGCCTGGCCACCCCAAAGCGCACACAAGGACCTTTCTCCTGCCAGAACTGCAGCTACACCAGCAACCGAACCGCCAACCCACCGACCAGGAAAGAACCCAACTACCTCAGATGCATCCTTCTCAGCACCTGTTCCGCCCGCAAATACGCCGTTGAACTCTGGGACCTACTTGACTCAACCTCCCTAGATGTCGCCTTCCTTACGGAGACCTGGATGAACCCCTCCTCTGCACCCGACATCCCGACATCGCCATAGCCATCCCGGATGGCTATAAGATCACCCGCAGGGACCGCACCTACGGAGTAGGAGGAATCGCCATCGTCCACAGGAACACCCTCAGAGTCTCGACCAGCACCGATGACACCCTCAGCACCGCCGAACACCTGCATTTACAGATCCACACCGACTCCAACACCACCCTCAGAGGAACCCTCGTCTACAGACCCCCCGGACCCTGACCACAGTTCAGTGACTACATCGCCGACTTCAACATCACAAACGCCCTCACCTCCACGAACTATATCTTCCTCGGGGACCTGAACTTCCACCTCGAGAACAACAACAGCACCAACTCCACCACCCTATTTACAAGACGACTACTATCGGCAAGACACACAAGGTCGATTTACAAACAGAGGTCGTGGTGGCTATCGAGGTAGACGCAACTACCCTACCTTTTCGGACTCGTCCTACAGTTCCGAGGGTGAACAGGAAACAGCAGGCCCTAGCTACCAATACCAATACCCCGATTACAATTATCCACCTCAACAATTTTCTCCTTTTTTAGGACCCGGCCGGGGATCTTGGCGACCCCCACGAGGAGGACGAGGAAATCAATGGCCCCGTGGGCAAAATCAACGTGGCTCCCAGCAGAACCAAACCAACTGGGACTCAGGACGAGGTCAATCTTCCAAACAGGTCCGGTTCCAACCCGAACAGCACGGCGAGAGAGTGACTCGCAACAAGACCTATCGCTGGTAAACCAAATTGAAACTCAAAATCCTGTGGTGAATATCTCCAAGCAACCACTCGGTGATGTAGAACTAGGAGTGCTCAGCAAAGGACTATCTTATGTGCCCACGTACAATCCAGATAACTTCATTATCAGAAGTGAACTTTATAAATTCTTTCGAAAAATCAGACTGAAGTATTTCTTTCGCAATTCTGTAGTACAGCCCAAGTCATCTGTTACGGGCCTGCGACCTCCTTCTACCTTTGTTCCATATGCCCATACCATGTCCCATCAAATTCTTGCATATGAATCTGTGGTCTGGCGTGATGTCCAACGAGCCCTTCAAGATAAGACTTTTGTTCGGTATAATACCAGTAAATCTCAAAAGGCAGCCCTACAATCATTGGCTAACAATCACCAAGTCGTTATTAAGCCTGCTGATAAGGGTGGCGCCATTGTCATACAGGATTTATGTGCCTACAAGTCTGACATTCTTCGCCAATTACAGGATGCCACTTGCTACCAACTGTTGAGATCTGACCCAACCAACTCAATTGCCATGGAGATTCTTGAAATAACCCAGGAAGGCCTCGATTTAGGTTTTCTGTCCGAAAATGAATTTCAATTTTTGAATAATAAAAATCCTCGTCTTGCAACATTATATACTTTGCCCAAGATACATAAGAACATGACCCAGCCTCCTGGTCGCCCAATAGTATCCGGCTGTGGCTCCATACTGGAACCGTTGGGCAAATATATCGACTTTTTCATCAAACCACTTGCCGAATCTACCCGGTCCTACCTTCGAGACACAATGCACGCTATTAACATAGTTGAAGACATTCCATACGATCCGACTAAGCAAAGGTTAGTCACGTGTGATGTAGTTTCCCTCTATACCTGCATTCCGCAACAAGAGGCACTAACTGTGATAACCAGATGTCTCCAGGACCGTCCTGCACCAGTCCAAGTCCCATCGGAGTTCATCGTGGCTCTGCTCAAAATAGCCATGACTCGGAATTTTTTCCTGTTTGACAATAAGTTTTACCTGCAAACATCTGGTGTAGCTATGGGCTCTCCGTTTGCCCCAGATGTAGCCATACTATACATGGCAGCGTTTGAAGAGGACAGTGTCCTGAACCAACTTAACCCATCCAGAGAGCATATTGACCTCTGGATGAGGTATATAGATGACATTTTAATGATCTGGAATGGTACTCATGACCAATTGAATGATTTCTCGGCCTGGTTAAACCAACAATCCCAGCATGTTAAGTTCACGATGGCATCAGACAATGTCACTATTGATTTCCTGGATGTAACCATTTACCATCACTCTGGAAGACTGTGCACCAAATTGTATCGTAAACCATCAGAGAGAAACTCCTTATTGGCTTACAATAGCCATCATCCACGTGCCCTCCGTGACAATCTTCCCTTTGGGCAATTTTTGAGGATTCGAAGAAATTGTTCGGACAAAGACGATTATTTTTCAGAATCTCAGGTTCTCTCCAACCGCCTGCTTGAACGAGGGTACCCAAGACGATTGATAAAAAAAGCGCGCAAACGCGCATGGTTTTATCCACGCGAGGAACTTCTAACTCCTAAAGACAGAACAAATTGTGATGAGAGTCGTATTGTTTGCGTCACTACATTCAATACCAAGAGCAATAACATCAAGAGGATTATCAATAAGCACTGGCATTTGGTTTCGGATGAAATCAAACAAGCAGAGACACCACTTCATGCCTTTAAGAAGGCCAAAAGCATCAAAGACTATGTTGTGTGCTCCTTCCTACCGCCTGAAAATCAACCAACAATTAACAACTTGTGGAATCTTCCACCGGTCACCGGCCATTTCCGCTGTGGCCACTGTAAGGCTTGTGAATCAACTATACAGACTAAAGAATTTGCACACCTTCATCTAACTGTCAAACTAAAATCTTTCAGTAATTGTAACTCCAATAATCTCATTTATGCCATCATATGCCCATGTCATAAGATTTATATTGGACAAACTCAGCAAAAAATCAAAGCACGTATCCTACAGCATATGAGCCGCATTAGATGCGATGTTTCTGGCGCGCCCCTTGTGGATCACTTTAAGCTGCATGCCCACCCACCCGAAAGTCTACAATGGCTAGTTATTGAGAAAACCATGCTAGGACCACGTGGTGGTAACATCTCGGATGTTCTGAATACTCGAGAACTGAAATGGATATACTTTTTCAACTCCATAGAAACTGGCCTTAATGAACAGGATAGTTCATTCTCTCAATTGGCCACACTCCCGTGATTGATTCCAATCTGATTTACTACCTTCATCAATCACCATGGTATCCATCCATTTGGGGTTCCACTTTCCTATTAATTCCGAGTATCACCTGATCATAATTGTAGCGTGACTCCAACATAACATATATAGACTCAGTTATGATAGGTACGCCATCTCTCGGTCATTTATCTTTCCTCAATGAATGTGCACGTTTGTAAATTTTGGGTTGAACTTATACTGATCCCCATATGGGCTTTGGTTTACAAACTGTTTAAACAATGTTTTGTAATAAATATTCTTAATGGATCTTGTCAGGCTGGCCTTACCATCATGTGCGATAGGTACGCCATCCTCCACAATTTTCCACCATTTGTTTGATGTATACTACAGTGCCAACGACTTGTGATTATTGCAATTATTACCCTATGGGCCTTACCCTCTTGTGGACGAGGTACGCCCGGCAATAATAATTTATGCGTCTTCATTTCCCATTTCCTGTTGAGTGTGACGCTGTACATATTTACATGTAACTTACCATCCTAATGAATTATTAGCCTGGCCGTTTTCCAGTCACCTAACGATGTAATACACTTGAACATTCTACATCCTCTTGTTGACGAGGTACGCCCTGTAATAATAATTGAATTGTTTTTAATCCCCAATTGTTGCTCAGTGTGACGCTGCAATCATTTGCGTGTCACTACCAAAATTAATAATTGTCTCGGTTGCATTCCAGTCCCTTATGGTACAACAACTTTGAATACCAAACCCCTCTGCTTTCCATAGTCTATCCTCAGTGTTCATGACTCGGATGGTCACCACGTGACCTGTTTCCATGGTTATTTTACTTAACCAGGAAATGCCGCGTTGATCTGCTGCCCGCGTACGGAGCTCCGTGAAATTTGGTTACCGAGTAAGTACCATCCCCTGTGTTGCTCTGTCACTTTGACACACAGTATCCGTTCTTCGAACAGATGCCTTATACCCCAATGCCTTCTCTCCCCAGCTCGACTGTGGATTGATCTCCCTACGAAAATTGTTTCACTGAATAACGAGTACCGGCACAATGCCATGTTTCGGTAAGCTCCCTCCTTTTAAATTCTATGATGAAGTTTGCTATTGCCACTCCAGCCCTTCTCTAATTGACATCACCAATTGTCTTAGATGCTGACTAAGACCTCCCGTTTTTCAAGTACCTACAAGGCCACGTTGCACACGACGGACCATGTGGTATGTCCGCTATTTATTTTAATTCACATTTAACCTAACGTATTATAATGTTAGCATCTGTTACCGTCCGTTATTTATTTATTTAAATTCACATTTAACCTAACGTTCCAAAATGTTAGCATCTGTAACAAACGAATCTTAGGCGCTTAGAGACATTCGTGGTCATCCTTATGTTGCTTCATTTTTGGCTATCTAGTGTATCTCCATCAGGCGAATGTCTGTCCGCCTTGGACTCCGCCAGTTTCCCACACAGGCACCCAGACTTTCGTAATAATAAGCCAATTTAATCCTACGCTATTCAACTTTATTTTATTCAACTGCTCTAATTTATATTCTCATTTAACAGTTGTTCTCTATGTTGACTCGTATGCACTCTAGCTTGCTTTACAATGTTGATTGAAATGCACTCACGTTCCTACCTATGTGATAAATATAGAGGTTGAAGCTATACCCCTCTAAACTAAATTAATTATACTCGTTTATTAGGTCCCCTGCCCCTTCCTTGGTCCTGATGAAGACCCTGCAGCAAGGTTAAATCTTCCTGCAATCTCAGAGGGTCGAAACGTCGACGGCTTGTTCAATTACGGCAACCACACATGCGAAAAATTGAATTTATATTGTATCATGTGTTGTATGCCTGTTTATACGTAATGTTGCCATAAGCTTGTGGCACCCACTGCTATGTGATTTATAGCACAATAATATTTTGAATTGTTGATTTTACTGTCACGCTATCCCACCACTCCCCTACCTTTTTCACGATCACTTCCCTTTCCTTCCTGGGGCACTGTATGACCATGAATACAGTTGACTATTTGCTTTGCTACGTGTAGTTATGACACTGGATCCCATTTTGAATAAAACTTTGTGGATCAAAACAATTGCTTTAGATTAATTCTTGTGAAGTGTTTATATATCTCCCACTTTCACTGGGACCCCTTCCTCTTAATACGTATTGTACCCAGGTCCCTGTGATTTCATTGGGTTACCCCCTTGTATACTATCGAG
The DNA here is from genome assembly GCF_964263255.1 of Lissotriton vulgaris. Taxonomy (NCBI): domain Eukaryota; kingdom Metazoa; phylum Chordata; class Amphibia; order Caudata; family Salamandridae; genus Lissotriton; species Lissotriton vulgaris. The sequence goes on along the minus strand of NC_141691.1, from coordinate 1,985,360,186 downwards.
AACAACAACAGCACCAACTCCACCACCCTAACCGCCAACCTCAGACTCAGACAACTCGCCACCACACCCACCCACTTCCCCGGCCAAACGCTCAACCCCATCTTCCCCGCAAGCCCCCACGTCTCCGTCAATCACACCACCGAACTCCACTGGACTGATCGTCGCTGCATCCACTTCACCTTCCGCAAACCAACCTCGCACCACCGCTCCCAACAGATGCCTCGCCACTACTGGAGCAAAGTCACCGAAGACCAGCTAACCACCACCCTTGCCCTGGGCCCACCACCCGAGACCACTGACGCGGACACAGCCGCCCGCAACCTCAGACAGTGGATCGACGACTGCCCTAACACCCTCGCCCTGCTCAAAAAACCCTCCAACAGACACACCAGCAAGAAAGAAAGCCAACTGATTCACTGAAGACCTCCAGGCCTCCAAGCCTTACCTGCCAAAGGGGGAGAAGAACTGGCTCTGTGAACGAACACCGGACAGCTACGCAGACCACAAGAACGTCTCCCGCAGACACCATCACCTCATCAGAGCCGCCAAAAGAGCTTCCTTCAAAGACCGCACACAACAGCAAAGAGCTCTTCAACATAGTGAAGGAACTCTCCAACCCCAGCTCCAACACCAACGACATCCCACCTTCGCAAGACCTGTGCGACTCACAGGCCACCTTCTTCCATCACAACATCGCAGACATCTACGACAGCTTCAACAACACGACCGCCATGACAACCACTGAAACCCCCGCCCCCACGATGACAACCATCGCACCAACCGCCTACTCTCCTGGACCAACATCACCGACAACGACACCATCAAGGTCATGAACACCATCCTCTCCGGATCTCCATCAGACCCCTGCCCTCACCAAATCTTCAACAAAGCCAGCACCGCCATCGCAACCCATCTCCGGAAAGTCATCAACATCTCCTTCGAGACAGCAACCTTCCCAGAGAGCTGGAAGCACGCCGAGACCAACGCCTTACTAAAAAAAAAACCAAGGCGGACCCCAAGGACCTCAAGAACTTCCGCCCCATCTCCCTGCTCCCTTTCCCAGCGAAGGTCATCGAGAAAACCATCAACAAACAACTGACCCGCTACCTCGAGGAAAACAGCATTCTGGACCTATCTCAATCCGGGTTCCGCAGCAACCACAGCACCGAAACTGCCCTCATCGCCGCCACGGATAACATCAGGACCCTGCTAGACAACAGAGAAACCACGGCCCTCATTCTCCTGGACCTGTCGGCTGCCTTCGACATAGTCTGCCACCACACACTTCGAACACGCGTCTACGACGCCGGGATCCAAAAGAAGGCCCTGGACTGGCCCACCTCATTCCTCACCAGCAGAACATAGAGCGTCCGCCTCCCCCCCTTCTGCTCCGAAGCCACCAAGATCATCTGCGGCGTACCCCAGGGCTCATCCCTCAGCCCAACGCTGTTCAACATCTACATGGCACCGCTCGCCCGACTGCACAACCTCAACATCATCGCCTACGCGGGCGACACCCAGCTGATCCTCTCCCTCACCAAGGACCCTCTCACCGCCAAAACCAACCCCCACAAAGGAATGAAGGCCGTAGCCAAATGGATGAGGAACAGCCGCCTGAAGCTGAACTCGGACAAGATGGAGGTCCTCATCTTCAGAACCACCCCTTTGGCCTGGAACGACTCCTGGTGGCCGACCGCACTGGGAACAGCTCCAACACCCACGACCATGCACGCAACCTAGGGGTCATCCTCGAATCCACCCTCTCCATGACCAAGCAGGTCAACACCGTCTCCTCCTCCTGCTTCAACACTCTACGCATACTTCGCAAGATCTACAGGTGGATCCCCACCGAAACAAGAAGAACGGTCACCCAGGCCCTTATCAGCAGCAGGCTGGACTACGGACACGCCCTCTACGCAGGAGCCTCGGTCAAACTCCTGAAACGGCTTAAACGTATCCAGAACGCCTCTGCATGTCTGATCCTTGACATCCCTCGCTGCAGCCACATCACACCCCACCTGAAAAACCTGCACGGGTTCCCCGTCAACAAGTGGATAACCTTCAAGCTCCTTACTCACGCACACAAGGGACTCCACCACACCGGACCATCATACCTCAACAGCCGACTCAGCTTCTACACCCCCACCCGCCAGCACCGCTCCGCTGACCTTGCCCTGGCTACTCTCCCCCGCACCTGACGAGCGACCTCCGGCTCCCACCTCGCCGTCAAGACCTGGAACACCCTCCCCACCCACCTACAGCAGACCCAAGACCTGCTGTCCTTCAGAAGACTCCTCAAGACCTGACTCTTCGAGCAGTAGTAGCATCCCCAGCGCCATGAGACCCTCACCATTAGTAGTGCACTTTACAAATGTTATGATAGATTGATTGAGTGTCCTTATATATCCGTATGCGGCACCTAAACAATACAAAATGTGTCCGCACATCAACCAAAAAATACTGGGGAAAAACAACGCAAAAGGTGAACACCATACCGCTGCCCCAAAGCAATCTAAATATGTCCATATGCGGCACCTAAACAATACAAAATGTGTGCGCACCTCAACAAAAAAATACTGGGGGAAAAAACAATGCTAAAAGGTGAACACCAAACAGCGGCACCAAAGCAATATAAACGACAAAATAATATGCTCAAAAACCTATGCTTGTGTGCAAAAAGCTTCCACACTAACCACATAGCAAAGCTCCAAAAGATCTATGTGCCAAGGGAAAGTAATCAGCGGTATCTAAAAATTAAAAAAAAGATACACTTACGATGGGGCAGTACCTGGCGCAGCTTTAAAAAATGCAATGCCTATAGGGGAAAGTGGTTATGTTCCCTGCGCAAGAACTTTGTTTGGGCTAAAATGAAACATTTCTCAACATTCAGAGCTAATACAAGAGTGGGCGCCCAAATGGACAAAAAGCGTAAGGTGGGGGTATGCAGCCATATGTGTAGCAGAAGGGGAGACAGAACTAAAAAAAAGTGAAAGACTGGCACCAACTATGGTATTTCATAAATCCCCATATTATTATCAACATTTGAAGGCTGAACAACCCAGTGGGCGCGCATGTATATTATCCTGTGCCTTACATGTTTAGGTTACAACTTGTGGTTAAGTGTAATTAAATCAACATACACTTGCGTATGTGCATAAAATGATTAAGCTGGAGAAGAAAGCGCCATAAAAAGCATAGCAGTGTCCAGTAAAATACGCATTAATCAGGAAAAAAAAGTTACAACCAATTTATATGCCAAGGGAAAGTGATCACTGGTAAATCAATAATTAAATCAAGATACACTGTATGTGTTGCATGAGGAAAATCAGAACGAAATAAAAGTAAAATAGTGGCACAAACTGCCGTATTTTATAAATCCCTTTAACTTTAACAACATTTGAAGGATAAACAACCCAGTGGGCGCGCACGTATATAAGCCTGTGCTTTGCACCTTACATGTTTACATTACAAGTTGTGGTTGCAAGTGTGTTTATTATTATAGTAAGGTGTGTAGGAATGGGGCAGTAACCATCACAGCTTTAAAAAACATTCAATGCCTTTATAAAAATTGTTGTTTTCGTGCGCTCGAACGTTGTTTGTACTAAACTGAAATATTTTCGTGGCACCACAAAAAGCTACGCACAAACCATAAAAGAAAGCTCCAAGATATCGCCGCACATTTATTTTAACAAGCGGTACTCCAAAGGCTGCCAGAGCAACCCGTGAAAGGACCACAACTTGCAAATAAGGGAAACAAATCTTTCTATTCTGGTACTGCCCTTGGCTGAAATGGTGCCCAACCTTTAACAGCACCGCCTGTTAAAGATATGCAAGGGGCTCAAAGGGGCAGTGGCGCGTTTCCCTTGCAGGAGCAAGCTTTGAACCATCTGTTTGCAAGTTAATTACAAACAGATTGTTTGAAAGCTCGCTCCTGCAAGGGATTCGCCAAACTTGCACGCGTTGCCATTGAAAGAAATGGAATGCGTGCACGTTTTTGGCCGCAACGCTGAAGCGATTTCTAAAGGTCTTTTCCTATGCAGCGCTTGTGTGCTGCATTGGCGAGACCTAATTAGGACCTAGAGGCAAGGTCCCGGAGAAATAATGTCCGAATCTTGGGCCTTGCAGAATCCACGAACATTGGAAGGCCTGAGCAATTTGTTGAAGCAATGCTAGCAGATATATTTGGGGGTGATAAATTCTCCAAAATCTTTATTGTGGAAAGGGCACATAGGCCGCTCGGTCCCCGCCCCCCTCTGGGCACCCCACCGCGACACATAATTGCTTGCTTGCTCAACTATAGGGATTGTGATATGATTCTCCGGCTAGCGCAGGAGAACGCACCGGTGCAGTACCAGGGCGCCATACTCACCTTCTACCCAGATCACACCACTACAGTACAAGAGACCGTCTCTAGTTTGTGGAGGCCAAGTGACAGCTCTTTACAATAAGCTTCAAATATGCCATGCTATAACCTGCTAAACTACGAGTGTTAGTAGGGGACAAACCCCGACTCTTCGACAATCCAGCTGACGTACTGGCATTCTGCAAGCAGCACCAAAGTAAAGCCCGCAGGAGCCCTAATCGATCCTCAGGACACTCTTCATCGGATCACCAACTGACCACGAGCGTTGAACTCTTTACCTCGGAGGGATGACTACTTTGGCATTCTAATCCTGTTATCCCTCATACCTGGAACTGAAAAGGGGACTGCGTCATCGTAAATCCCTGAGAAAGTTTCTGTATACATATTCCATAACCTAGCCAGAGTAAGAAATGGGCATCAGACATCTGAGGCGTTGCCTGCCTACTATGGATGACTCCGCCAGTTTGTTCTTGGGCTTTTTCTTTTTTCTCTTTTTTTTCTTTTTCTCTATGTTCGGATAGAGGGTATTCACCGGACTTTTGAGCCCAGGAGTGGGAGGGGGCTGGGGGTTGTTGTTTTTTATTGGGGTTTTGATGTTTGACTTTTCTTTGCTATTTTTTGTTCCTGGATTTTGTTGTTTGGTTTATAGCTTTTCCATTGTAATATCCCCTCTCCACTGGCAAATACTGATGGTACCACACGCTGGAGATACGAATACATGCACCTTATCCTATGAACATGATCACTGACCCAACTATTGAGGCCAAACTAATTACCTGGAACGCATGGGGGCTTAACAACCCTAGGAAATGCAAACTAGTTCTTGCATACCTCTGGAGACATAATGTTAAAATAGCATTTCTACAAGAAACTGACCTCCGACCTCAGAATGCCTCGCCGTACAGCATGTACAGCATGTACTTCAGCGGAATATGCCTTCTTATTCACCGTACTCTCCCCTTCACGCAGACACTTACAATCTCAGATGCACAAGAGAGATATCTCTTGGTTATGGGGACATTGCTGGGTAAAACAGTTCTATTTCTTAACATGCATATGCCCAATATAGAAGCACCCACCTTCTTCAACGAGCTCCACACTATGCTCAACCGCTACGAATACAACACACTTTGCATTGGGGGGGATCTAAACTTATGGTTAAACCCCAGATGCAACTCCACCAACCCCATACAAAATACAAAACCACAGGCCCACCAAGCAATGGGGGATCTAATACAATCCCTAGCACTGCACGACATCTGGTGCTTGCACCATCCGGATACACCGGGATACACATTTCATTCAGAGCCACATTCTACCCATATGTGCATGGACTATTGGCTAACTGATGCAATAGGCTCCAAGTGGGTTGGGTGTATAGAAACACTGCCCTGCACATTGTCCGACCTTGCGCCAGTGTTCCTTCATTTAAAGATTCCTCATTTCACCAGATGGGAACCAAGTTGGTCCTTCCCGGCTAAGGCCCTGTTGAATGCGCTATTTAAATTCGAACTACAGGAGGCTGTAACCGAATATTTCACTCTCAACACAGGCTCAGTGTCTAAGTTCGCCCCACTCTGAGACACCTTTAAGGCATACGTACACTGTATCTGCATATCCAAACAGGCGGGGTTTCGCGTTCTATCCGTGGCAGCCATGACACGGTTGAGGCGGGCTGGTGTGGCTGAATGCCTTGCCATTTAACCCCATACATCCAAACAGCACAACAGCATTATACTCCAATTCAACAATCATGCTGATAGGGAGGCAACACTACTGTGCAAATACTGCATAGCACAGCAATATGGGGAGGGAGAGCGCCCTGGCAGGACACTGGCACGACTGGTTCGGCCCCCTCGGGGAGCCGGACATATAGCAGCGCTGAGAAGATCCGATAACACAGTAACTACTGACAATGCTGGTATAATAGCAGAACTGCTCAATTACTACCGGAATTTATATGCAACCAAACTCCCCAAAAACTCTGTGCAACACTTGGCATACCTGGAGGAGGTTGCGATGGTATTGCTCTCAACTGGCCAGGCGCAGTTTCTCTCTGAGCCTTTCTCAGTAGAGGAGATTATGCAGGCGATGTACGCCTTTGAGCGTTCAAAGGCCCCTGCCCTTGACCGCCTTTCTGGGGCCTTTTACAAGACATTTAGGCAAGTGCTAGCACCACAACTGCAAGAGGTGTACGCAGAAGCACACGAGGAGGGCATACTCCCCCCTCCCTCTTTCAGGGAAGCAGCAATATCACTCCTAGTGAAGCCAGGGGAGGAGCCCACAGACTGCACCTCTTAGTGCCCCATCTCCCTAATACATTTTGATAACAAATCCTAGGTAAATTACTTTCTACTAGATTCGCACAGCGGTGCCTCTTCTCGACGCGGAGAAGGCCTTTGACTCTTTGGAGTGGCCATTCCTCACTGCCACGCTTCGCAAACCTGGCATCCCAGCAAGCTTTATTGCTCTAATCGCGCTGCTGCATTTGTCTCTTACTGCCCGGCTCCAAGTGAACGGATCACTATCTTCCCCAATCCCAATCTCCCAGGGCACTCGCCAGGGATGTCCCCTTTTTCCTTTGCTTTTCATTACAGCCATGGATCCCTTGGTAAGGCGTCTACAAGAGAAACACATGTTTCGTAGTCTTCAATTCCATTCGGGCCCCCTGCTGATGTCTATGTATGGAAACAACATCCTGCTTTTTATTCGACACCCCAGCACCAATCTACAGCCTCTGATCGATAAAATCTGTCGCTTTGGCAACATGTCCGGGCTGCATATTAACTGGGACAAATCGGAAATGTTCCCAATCACTGACTCAGCTAACCCGGGTGGGACTGAGCTACCTCTCTGATGGGCGACAGAAACGGCCAAATATCTAGTGTTAGACCTGTCAGCTTTAGGGTGGTCTTCCCTATTTTTTTTCGCTTTTGCCTCATTTTTCTCACCTACTGTTTGTTGGCCTTAGGTCTCTGAGCACCTTCCCATTGCTTACCAATGCTAAGGTGCAGGTGCTCTCTTCCCTTAAGATGGCTGCCACTGACCCCTGCTACTGCAGCGTGGTCTTTTTAGGCGCACTCTTGTAGCCAGGAGCTGGCTGTAACCCTTAAACAATGTTGCCCTGCCAGCCTGCCAGTCTGCCCATAGCTAAAATGAGGGAAGCTCCTTGAACCTTCCAGAACAGGGGAGGTGACGCCAACTGCCAACTGTCGCTATATACAGAAAGGGAGGGAAACTTTCCAGAGAGGGTAGTTGGGGCATCACTGACCTGGGTGAACCTACGCAGGAGACTTAGGCGGTAGGGCCTAGTCAGGAACCTATGCCACTGGGGGTGACAGGGTTTAAGCGCTGTCCACCAAGCTGTGTGAGGAACACTGAACTAGCCCACTGATCTGGCCCAGCGGGAGGGGAACCCAGGGACCACCTGAAGTGATTTACTGAGGAAACTGGACAAGCCTTCAACTCTTCACCGCCCCCCCTCTCTTCAAGTAACTTCTACCAAGGGCGCAGGATCCAGCTAGCGCCAAGAAGACCTTCTTACTGCCCACAGGACTGGTGGGTACTCAACCAGGTATTAGCGCTGCATTCCCCTTGAGAAGCGCTGTGAACTGCTAACTGCCAAGCGCTGTATTCCACTTGAGAAGCGCTGTGAACTGCTAACTGCCAAGCGCTGTATTCCCCTTGAGAAGCGCTGTGAACTGCTGATTGGCAAGCGCTGCATTCCCCTTGAGAGGCGCTGTGAACTGTTGACTGGCAAGCGCTGTGCCCCTTTTGAGAAGTGCTACTGCGTGGAGACCCTGTGTGGGCCCTGAGAGTGCTGCCTGAGGCGTGATGGTAAATTGCCCTAAAGCGCCACGAGGACCGAGCGCTTTGACCACTTAAAGCTTCTCAGCTGGCCTCCCCGGTCGCACTTCTGTCGAGCGCTCTTGCACTTCTGCTTTAGCCTTTGAGCTTTACTGTCATCGTTGCAGCCTGGCGCCTTCTCCGCGATGCCGGTGCTGCCTTCTGCTCCCCCTCGGCGGCCCCCAGAACCAAGAGAAGGCCGCCGTAAAATCTGGTCAGGCCGCAGTAGGCCTCGTTAGGCCTGAAGCCGGGATCTAGTGTCACGTTACAGGGGCGCAGGTATAATTCCGCCCCCGTCGTGGCCTGATTGGGTCCCTGAAATTGTACTCCGCGAGCCGCTCTGCAATTGGCGGCCGCTGCGCACCCTGGCCTCCTTTGGTCCCCGGTCCCTGCAGGCTCCGAGGGAAGACCGGGACCGGAGCTGACACCTGCGCGGGGGGCTCGGAGAGACTACCAGAGCCCCTGCGCACCCCCGACTTCGGAGGGCTTAAAAGTAGCCCAGGAGCCTACAACACCAGCGGAGGGCATTGTAGGAAGAGCTCGCTTCCAGGAGTCATCTTACCTTGTGCTGACCCTTCGCAAGGGCCCGAACAGGGGCTGAAGAAGTGAGGTAAACCCCCGGGGAGGCTCCGAGTCCGCCCTCCCCGCGGGAGACTGTAGTTGGGCCCCGTTGGCCCCAAGAGATACTGAGGACTGGGCAGGAGCCCTAAGAAAAGTTAACCCCTTAGCAGGGGAAAGGTTGTTCTACTGTGGTGGCCTGGTCGTTAAGGGAATTGTCATACTTAGCTCCTGAGAGTCATGTTCTGCCTATTATGACCAAGAGAAATGCTCATATCTAAGTGTTGAATTGCTTTATTCCAGCCTGATGAAATGCACTGTATTTGCTGATAAATGGCTTATTTTTGCAGCTAGGAAATGTTTACCCTCCATTAGTGACTGCTGCTGAGCAATGAGACGTTATTTAAAAGTCTGAGAAGGAAATTATTTGCAGGTGCTGACTAGGAGTAAGGCTGTTACTAGGCCTACCGTTATTTAATATTTAATATTTATTTATTTACATATTTATTGCTGAGAAATACAAAACCTGTGTTTTAAAGGAACGCAATGAGTTAATACTGCTGTGATTTTTTATTCTAATTCAAGATAATTCAAGATAAAACTTATTTATTTGAATCAAGCATTCTGGTGTGGACTCAGTCCTTGCCTGCACTTATTGTCTCAGTGGATGAGTGTGTTGTGTAGTCACTTTACACCTAAGCTTCGAGTGCCTGCCGAGTCGGTCCAAGATACCCCCGGGGACCTGGCGAACCCAGTTCCTACATCTAGGTATTATTTTACATAGAAATAAGGGACAAGTTATACGTCTTGATTATGGACTGACCATAGAACAACTCGCCACACAGATCGAGAGATGGATCCAATTACCAATTTCTATGGCTGGCCGTATTACCCTCATTAAAATGAATGTCCTCCCCCGTTTTTTGTATTTATTTGTTATTATAGCAATCCCACACACAAAAGTCTTTTTCACACAGCTGCGGGACCTACTTACAAGTTTGGTCTGGGCGGGACCTAGACCGCTGGTGGCATGGGACACCTTAACACTTCCTTATGAACGAGGGGGATTTGCGTCCCAGATTTACCCCTTTTCTACTTGGTTGTGCAGGCCCAGTTTGCCCGACATTGGTTTTACCAAGTGTAATGACTTGGTTTTCCGTATATTTTGGTGCCTCTGTCAGTTACCAGGCCATTACTCACCACAGCCCTTCTCAGGACTCATAAAAACACCACACTTTAGAATACTTACCTGAGAAAAGAATAATACTGAAAGCTAGAAAACGGAAAGTCTGTAGCCATAGTTGGGAGGATATGTAGAGCAACACAACGCACCTCAGTGCGAACAATGCCTTCCGGCGAACAACGTGCCACTGCACGAACAACTCACCTCAGTGCGAACAACGCCTTCCGGCGAACAAACACATACCTCCTCCACTATGCTGGGGTGAAACACTTAGGGCCAGATGTAGGTAATTCCGATTTACCGACTCCTAAATATCAAATCATACCGATTCGGTATTTAAGAGTCGGTAAAAGGAAGGGGGCAGATGTAGGTAATTCTAATTTGAGAATTACCGAATCTGTATGATTCGGTATTTACTTGAAGCCCATAGGAATCAATGGGAAATACCGATTTGGTATTTACCGAATCGGTAAATACCGAATCCTGCAAGGGTGCAGGGGGTGTCACTTTGACACCCTCTAGCACCCCAAGTACAGGCTTGTGTGCCATGTGGCACACAGACATGCCCAAAGGGCATGTCTGTGTGTCACATGGCACAGATGTACATGCACAGATGTGCATGTACACCTGAATTCGGTATTTTACCACCCAATTGGATTGGGTGGTAAAATACCGAATTCTGAAGGCCTGTAGCACTGTAACCAGTGCTACCTACATCTGGAATTTACCGAATCGGTCAAATTACCAATTCGGTATTTTACAGAATCGGTAAATTTACCGATTCGGTAAATTTACCGAATCTGTAAAATAAAGGGCCCCTACATCCCAAAATCCAATTACCGGTCGGTAACGGCCGAATTCGGCCGCTACCGACCGTTAATTGACGACCTACATCTGGCCCCAAGAATTTAGACTTCCCTGCTGGTAGCCGATTTCCCTCCTGTATCAACAACTACCTGTTGGAGGGAAACATACCCATCCCTCCGTGAGCACTTGGTAAAAAAGGGGCCAGACCTTCCCTCACAAGGAACACAAACAAATTATATGCTCTGGGGTTTCTTTATTATACAATGATAGAATGACAAAAGAAAGAAATAACTAAACATCACAATAGACATTCTTCACAATAGCAATTACTGATATATATATATATATCCTGAAAATAAAAAGAGTAGTTAGGCATAAACAGAATATAAGCGTCATTGGAACACCTCACCATGTTCCTATACATGTTGCGTTCAGAGGAAGCCCGTCTCTCTCTCTCTCTCTTTTGTTCAGTCAGGACTCTGCTCCACAGTCACGGCTGCACGCCTGCACTGCGATGTATCATCAGACTGCCAAACCACCGAACTAACTCAGATATCAGAGCTCAGGCACCTCCTTTAGTAAAAAGTGGAAACATCGGTCGAAGCTTCTAGCAAGCCTCGCCTCCTTTCCCATCAGATTCCTGTACCACTTCGTACCAAGGTCCCACCTCCGGTTGATCAGACCTTTGTTATGACTCCGGCATAGTGTGAGAGTTTTTTAGACAGAGGATATTCAGCTGAAATCATTGACAAAGCTATTGCTAAATCTGAGTTATTATCCAGGGATGAGTTACAAACAGGCAATTACCAAAAAAGAAAAGTTCAAACTGAGCTGAACAAAAGTGAGTTCAGAATAATCACAGGATTCAGCAGGCAATCAAAGGAGATCTATAGGATTGTCAATAAACATTAGCCACTGGTTACAAAAGATCCTATTATAGGCAAAGACTTACCTAATAGGGTCTCTCTCACCTATAGTAGGGCTCCATCCCTGAGGGATCAAATTGTTGACACCAATCCAGAACCAATCAGAGGCAGCAGCTGGTGGCAGACAGGCAAAGGCTTTTATAAATGTAAAACATGCAAAGCCTGTACCCATGGTGTCAATACCAAAAGCTACAAAGATGGCTTTAGTGATACAGTACATCCAATATCACAGGAATTGACTTGTAAAACCGACCATGCGGTATACGTCCTGCAATGCCCATGCACGTTGATGAACGTAGGAAGTACAAAACTGCCTGTACATCAACGAATTCTCCAGCATCTTAGGGCGATCTCAAAAGGGGATAACACCTATCCTGTTGCCCGCCACTATCGAGAAGTACACCAGAGTAACAATAAAACATTGACGTACTTTGTAATAGATAGTGTAAATACAAATAGACGGGGAGGCGACAGAGAGGCCAAATTGAGAAAACTCGAAACGAAATATATCCTCATGTTAAACACCAAGGCCCCAACAGGATTGAATATTACTGAAGACCTGTATACATGTTTACTGTAATTGATTAAATATACTGATACCTGGGATACTACGCTAATCTCCTATAGCAACATGGCAATTCTGGGCTGGGACAGAGGTCAACCATAAATGTATCTATAGGATAACAACTAGCTTCCTTTATCAACCAATCAGGTACTGTAGAATAAAACTGTAGCTGCTATCAAATGAAAAGAAAACAAAGAAAAAAGAGAAATAAAGTATAAAAACAGGTACAAAAAAAGCAAATAAGAAAATATAAAAATAAAATACTTACTACATATATAAGAATGTCAATGGTCCAGCTAACAGGTCCTTATTCCTGATAAGCTGATTTGATCCACATTAACTTGTTTCGATATATTTTGCACTATTATTCACTTTATCATAGACACGGAGGTAAATGAATGTATAACAACTGGAGAATGATTACATTACTAACAAATGATTTTCTTGTGGGTTGCGAAGAGCACATTGAATGAAGCGTCTCAGGATGAAAATATATTTACATTTACATTACAAACATGCTTTAATTTGCACTACCAATGTTGTAATTTATCTACAGATAGTTATCACAAGGAAGTTAATTTTTGCATAAATGCAGAAATTTCAATCAGACATTCAAGCACTGAAGCACAAGCACTTTAATGTAAATAATGTAAATATGTAAAAATGTAAAAATACAAATGTACAATAAGAGTATTTATTCTATTTTTGTATATATATGTCTCTTGAGGCAATTTTCTATTACAGAGTGATTTATATATTTTTGTATTTGACCGATGACAATTAAGCTCAGATAATTTTACCCATTGCAGACCAAAGAGTATTTTACCTGTATATCATAAATCAATTGTGCTTCTGATTTGCCAACCAATATATAAGTGTGATATTTTTGAATGCAAGTCAAAGCGGAAAACATTTCTTCCATGTCTATTTTTAAACAGAGCATGTGATCAAAAACTTTTTTTCAAACGAGTGGCTGTCTATTTAAAAGAACGGCTCATGATGATTGACACTGTCATGTGAACAAGGCTCCTCGGAGCCGAAACGTCATGCGATGTGCTTGCTCGAAATAAACTGATTTGCACATACTTGGACCGTGTCTGCGTCTTTCTGAGGAGTGGGGAGACGCCTCACCCTGTAGAGATCAAGCGATCAAGCGTGGATTTCTTGGATATATATATATATATATATATATATATCCTGAAAATAAAAAGAGTAGTTAGGCATAAACAGAATATAAGCGTCATTGGAACACCTCACCATGTTCCTATACATGTTGCGTTCAGAGGAAACCCGTCTCTCTCTTTTGTTCAGTCAGGACTCTGCTCCACAGTCACGGCTGCACGCCTGCACTGCGATGTATCATCAGACTGCCAAACCACCGAACTAACTCAGAGATCAGAGCTCAGGCACCTCCTTTAGTAAAAAGTGGAAACATCGGTCGAAGCTTCTAGCAAGCCTCGCCTCCTTTCCCATCAGATTCCTGTACCACTTCGTACCAAGGTCCCACCTCCGGTTGATCAGACCTTTGTTATGACTCCGGCATAGTGTGAGCACATTCCTCTGACAAGAACCATTCCTCTCTGGTTCAGGAAGAGCGAATAACAAGTAGAACCTCTCACCTAGAGAGGCTCAGAAGATGGCGACAGCTTAGAATATGGATTTGCTCAAGCATAGGCCTCTATTCCAGCAAAAGAGCAAAATTAGTATGCAAGAAGGCATAAGATCATGCCAAAGCCAATAGTCAAGCCCTGCCATTAAGCAAGATGAAGTCAGAAACAGAAAGAGACATAATCAAACCCTTCTTTGTGATTATATGAATTGCAAAGCAAGATAACATGAAAGCATGTCAAAGGCATTAGTCAGCACTGCCATAAAACAAGGTAAATTCGGAAACAGCCCTAAATCTATACTAATATAATAAAGAGAGAGCCCAAACCTTTGAGGCGGGTAATCTCAGGGACCACAGCATCAATCACAACACCCAATACAGCGTTGGAAAGGGCAGTTGCAGCAGGACATAGGCTATGCAGACGCCCACCACATACATTTAAAAGGTAAAAGAACCATGCCAGCAAAGTAGTCCCTTGTGGGCATGTCTGCGTTGTGCTGTGGGCGTGTGCTGGGGTGTGACAAAAGCTGGGGGCGTGTGGTACGTTCCGCCCTTCATGCCATGTCTCATATCGTGTGCTAATCCCACCCTGCTCCCTTTAAATACCCCTGCACCCCATAATCATAACCCACCCATACTCCTTAAAATACCCCAACACCCATAAACACTAACCCATCTTAACCCTATAAATATAACCTGTACCCCAAAACCCAAACCTATCCCTAAACCCTAAAAATACCCCTGTACCTCAAAACCCGAACCTACCCCTGAACACTAAAAATATCCCTGTACCCCAAAACCCAAACCTACCCCTGAACCCTAAAAATACCCCTGTACCCCAAAACCCAAACCTACCCCTGAACCCTAAAATACCCCTGTACCCCAAAACCCAAACCTACCCCTGAACCCTAAAATACCCCTGTACCCCAAAACCCAAACCTACCCCTGTACCCTAAAAATACCCCTGTACCCCAAAACCAAAACCTAGCCTTGAACCCTAAAAATAACCCTGTACCCCAAAACCCAAACCTAGCCCTGAACCCTAAAATACCCCTGTACCCTAAAACCCAAACCTAGCCCTGAACCCAAAAAATACCCCTGTACCCCAAAACCCAAATCTAGCCCTGAACCCTTAAAATACTCCTATACCCCAAAACCCAAACCTACCCCTGAACCCTAAAAATACCCCTGTACCCCAAAACCCATACATATCCCTAAACCCTAAAATACCCCTGTACCCTAAAACCCAAACCTAGCCCTGAACCCTAAAAATACCCCTGTACCCTAAAACCCAAACCTAGCCATGAACCCTTAAAATACCCCTGTACCCCAAAACCCAAACCTACCCCTGAACCCTAAAACTACCCCTTTACCCCATAACCCAAAACTATATCTGAACCCTTAAAATACGAATTTTGTTGTAAATGTATGCGTGGTAAAAGCATATAAAATGTAATGCCATGCGTTATATTGGCATTGCAGAGTCATGGTACTTTCGTAATGAAAGTATGCGGAGTGATGGTATGCGGAAAGAAAGTTGTGGAATAACGGGTGTTTACCCTCCCCCGGTAAGTACATTGGTGGCACGGCGGCCCACATCTCCAGCAACATACTCATATTTGTTCACCACCCATTTGGAAAATGCACAGGTCTCTCTCATTGATGGCCAGCACCGACGTCGGGACGGGCTGCTAGTATCACTATATTAGGCTAAAATATGCTGAGATGGTGGTGGGCAACGGTCATAATCGGACCGATTATCTACCAAAAATATCGGTCACTGCACCGAGACGCCTGCATCCCATAAACCAAGCCCCCACTAGGTCCACTATTCCCCTAGGCATGCCGCTTAACGACATACAACACCTATCTACCACCTGTTGGGCTTGGCGCAAGCTGAGACGGCTACTAGGTACAGGCTACTTATACTCCCCTAACATTTCGCTGCAACAAAATCCAGTTGTGCCGCTCACCTCTGAAACAATTGTGCAGCGCACCCTTTATAATCAAAAGCTCTGCACTATTGGTTCACTCTTCCCAGGCAGGCAGGCAATAACCATGTTGGAATTGCTCACACAAGCTGAAATGTAATAAATAGACAAATTTATAGCGACCAGACTGATTGTTGCCCTCCGCTCAGCCACCCCTTCATTCCCCTCTCCTCCTGAAGAGTTTGCACCGCTTTCACTGCTTATCGCTGATAAAGACGGGGCACATTTGGTCACCAAGTTGTATCGGGTGGGTATGCCGCTCAAACAAGTGCAAGACCAGGGGGTGCGACATCGCTGGGAGAAAGACCTAGGCTAACCACTGATGGATAAGAAATGGGCTTATTATCATGAACAAACAAAGAGGGTATACCCCAACCATAGACATAAACTGCTACATTTTATGTTTATACACCGGATTTAAAGTACCCCACGGCAGCTGGCAAAGTATGACCCTATCAAATCGTCCAATTGTCCAAAATGTCAAGCCTTAGAAGCGGACTTTGCACACATGACTTGGACATGTCCCCCTGTGGCTGTAGAGTGGGCGGATGTGTTCCAAACTCTATCTACTATACTCTCCAAACAGCTCCTTCCCTCTCCAAAGTTAGCTTTTCTGGGCATAGTTAGTGATGTTAAACTCTGCTACCGCAAATTTATCGCCATAGGACTGTTGCTGGCGAAAAGAGAGATAGCCAAACCCTACCCTAAGCAGGAGGCATGGCTGCGAAGCCTGACATACTGTAGTATGTAAACTGAAACATACGCTATGCTCCAGGCCCCAACCTCACGCTCCAAGGACATTTGGCATGGTGAAGAATCCCACGAGGAAGGAAACGAGGTAAGCAGGAATGTGATTAAATAATATATGTTTATTCAGCAAGGTCAGATCACATCCATAGGAGCCTACGCCAACCGCCGCACTGGAGTACTTGGAACACTCTACACACAGAGCGTTCCAAGTGCTAGCAGCTGCCTCAAGCCCACACGAGGATACCACACATCCTCCTTCCTTAAAATGAACAAACATGTAAAGGAAAAAAAAACGAATAAAGATACATTACATGAACCACTACAACCAATACAGAAATAAAGCTGAAACATCAAAAATGCAATAATTATACATATTGGCAACACAAATTACTTCCCCACTTTGTAGTCCTTGAACCATGAGGGAGGCTTCCTTAGCCGAGGGTTTGACCTGTTGCCAGGAGACACTGGAGGAGGAACAGGAGCAGCGATACGCACAGGTACAGAAGTGGAGAACCGTCCACCCTGAAGAACGGGAACGCCACCAACTCTATTGTGAACGCCACCAACCTTATTGCGAGAAACACCACCACTATGTTCCCAAAAAGAACAAGTTCCATCACCCAACCTAGGAACCTTAACAATCTTGGAAAGACTCCAAACATTTCCATCTGTCAATTCCACCACCTGTCTACCTACTCTAACTACAAGCATAGGATCAGAAAAATGTGACTCACCAGATCTAATGAAACCAGACTTCCTCACGCGAACCCAATCACCAACACTACACGGACTGCCAACAGAAGCGCTGACTAAACTAGAACCAGGTTTCTTACTTTTGCCATTAATAAGATCTCTCATCCACAGTTGGCTCATGTTACAAACACCCTTCCTGCCATGCATCTTTTCAAAAGGAGATAAATCACCCTCAAATCTGGGAGTATTTCTATAACTCCATAAAAGTTTTCTAACAGCATCATAACAATTTTCACCATTACACAAAGCCAGTTGTAAACCTTCCTTAAGAACTCTGATCCACCTTTCCACCATGCCATTACCTTGAGGATAATACACTGATGAACGTTTGTGAATTATCCCGTGATTGCTGCAGAATAACTTCATCTCGACAGACGTAAACTGCGTACCGTTATCAGACAAAATGGAAACCGGAAAACCTTCTTTCTCAAAAACACATTTTAAAAATTCAATGATGACTCTAGCAGAAACATGCAGAACAAATTTCACCTCAGGCCAATGAGAAAATTGATCAACTAAAACAATAGCATAAATTGGACTTTGACCAAAACTCATTGGACCAGCAATATCAAGAGAGACACATTCCCAGGGTCTAGAAGGTCTAGTAACAGAATCACGTTGATATTTCACAACTTTCTGAGACTTGTCACTGACGCAACATTCTACACAAGATCTAACTTTTCTCTCAATAAATCTGTCGACACCAGGCCACCAAAATTTGCATCTTATCCTTCTCTTCATGCTGGACATGCCAGGGTGGCCTTCGTGACCCATGTCCAAAATGGTTTCCCTAAGAGCTTGAGGAACTACCAATTGTAAACCCCTTAATAAAGTGTCACATTGAAGAGACAATTCTTATGCAACATGGAAATAAGGCAAAACCCCTTGCGACAAATTTGTTTTGACGGGCCATCCATTCTTAACAAAAGACAAAACGTTCATGTAATCAAGGTCATCACCACATGCAACCCTCCATTCGTCTTCTTTAATACACCCATTGGACACCTCACAGATCGATACAACTTTATCAGGATCATCATCAGGAGCAACCAGATTGTCATCCTCAACAGGCAATCTTGAGAGGCAGTCAGCTAAAACATTTTTCGCACCAGGGATATATTCAACCTGAAAATGAAAGTCTTATAATTTATATTGCCATCTCGCAATTCTGGCGGTAGCCCTACCACAGCCTTTGGTCGTGAAAAGATCCACAAGAGGGCGGTGATCAGTTCTCACAACAAAATTGGAACCGTATACATATTTGCGAAAATATACAATACCCCACCAACAGGCCAAGGTTTCCTTTTCTAAAGTAGAATATTTTATCTCAGCCCCACGCAACGGTCTTGATGCGAAAGCAATAGTGACAAGACCTATTTTTTGCTTTTGCATAAGTACCGCGCCTATGCCCACGTTGCTAGCATCGGTGACAATGACTGACTTACAATTGGTGTCAAACGGAGATAAGGCAGGAGCAGAAACTATGCACTTTTTGACAAAACTAAATTGATCTTTACAATTGGAGTCCCAAACAAATTGTTGTTGATTTTTCATCAAATTCCTTAAATGAGAAGTTTTGTCAGCAAAAGAAGGGATGAATTTGGCATAGTACTCGGCTAGCCCTAAAAAGGACCTGAGCTGATCTTTGTTACTAGGTTCAGGTGCATTTTCGATAGCTTTAACTAAACTCAACTTAGGAGAAATACCCTTCTTACTGATGGAATGCCCCAAAATAATCTACAGAATCCATGCTAAATTTACACTTCTCCTTGGTGAGAGTAAGACCATTGTCTTGTAAAATCGATAAAACATTAAATAGAACTTCAGAATGCTCACAATCATCCCTACCAAAAACTAAAATGTCGTCCTGGAAATAAAGGACATTAGAAAATATTTTGAAAAGGTTATGCATGACACGCTGGAATACAGAGGAAGCAGACACCAAACCTAAGGGCATCCTCTTATACCTGTATGCCCCTTCAGTAGTTATAAAGGATGTTAGATGCTTACTATCGTCATGTAGGGCAATTTGATGATACGCGTTAGATAAATCTAACGTAGTGAAAACTGAAGCATTTTTGAGTTTTGAGAACATCTCGCCAATGTTCGGAAGTGGATGTCCGTCAACCCATATATTAGAATTTAGGTCACGCATATCAACACATAAACGAATCTTTCCATTCGGTTTGTGAGCTACGACAACAGGCGAAAGCCATTCTGAAGATTCAATTTCGTCGATCACATCAAGTTCACACAGTCTTTGAAGTTCCTTTTTGACAGACTCCCTTAAAGACAGAGGAATGTTGCGTACTTTATGCACCTTAGGTACTGCATTGTGTTTCAAAATGATCTTGTGTTTACATTTTTTTAACAAACCTAAAGTGGAAGAAAAAACTTGAGGAAAAAGCGTTTCCCATTTGTTAACAGAAGATACATCAACAGAATTAACAAAATCAGAATATCCCAAAACTTGTTGTGGATGGTTCGGATCAAGCTTAATCATCAAATCCCTTTGCTGTGGCCAACCCAATAAACATGAACCCTCCTTAGCAACATAAACTTTAGAAACAATGGATTTACCTTTAAAAGATAAAGTAGAGGAAAAATACCAAGTACATCAATTGGTTTTTTACTATATCCAAGCAACCTTATGTCAGAAGGTAGCAAAGATACATCTGGAAACTCTTTCATAACCTCATCACCTATTAAAGTGTGCTTTGCACCAGAATCAGCCATGACTTTTATAAATTTAGAGCCAATCTGTAACATACAGAAAGGCGCATCCTTTTTTTCCTCTCCAATTTCATACACAGTTAGAAGGTCCTCATACTCTTCATTATCACTATCCACTACTTGAACATCTGAATATTTGGTACGTCTAGGGTCAGAGGAAGAATTTCTAGGTCTGTTACGACTTTTGCACATTCTAGCAAAGTGGCCTCTAGATCTGCAATAATTGCAGAGTTGTCCAATTGCAGGACATATTTTATCAGTTGCAACGTGACCAGGAAAACCACACTTAAAACAAACAACTTCTTTTCTGAAACTTGAATTTATCGATGAGGAAAACGGTGGTTTGCTTGAACAGTTTTCTACATGTTTCTTCTTGACAACTTGAACCTCAGAAATTGCAGGTCTTTCCACTGAAGATTCTTTCGACTTCTTTTCGGATAATTCTTTTATGCCTAATTTCACATCCTCAAAACGATGTGCAATGTCAAGAGCCTTAGAGAGAGATAAGTCTTTCGCATCAAGTAACTTTTCCTGTAGTTTTACATTTGCTACATTATGTACTAACTGGTCTCTCACCATCTGATCGTGAAACTCTTGATAATTGCATTTGGCTGCCACAATTCTTAAGTCTTTCACAAAGGAATCAATAGGTTCAATAGGTAATTGCTGCCTACTCAAAAATTTATGGCATGCCACAACTTCATTAACTTTTTTGATGTATTGTTTGTCGAGCTGCATAATGGCGTTTTCGTAAACATCAGTCTCTTCCTCAGACGAATTGTCTACAGCTAGAGGAGGAAGATGAGAAAGAACTTGCCTGCCTTCCGCGCCTAGAGAATGTTTAAGAATGGCAAGTTTATGCTTATCAGTATAATTCTCACCCCCAATAGCCTCAAGATATGCCTCAAAACCTTCACACCATTGTTTCCACTCTAAAGGCGGTTCGCCTGGACTTGCCAAGAATGGGGGAGGAGCATTGAAGCTTTCCATGCTGATGGAATGAAAATAGTAATAATAATAATGACTTTAACACAGTATGGTTTGGTTAATTGTCCTTTCTCTGGAGAATCAATAGATAGAATTAGCAGACTTGGTAATTATTGTGATGTCATAGACAAATGCAGTCTAAACGTAAAGTCATAACCTTGAGAAAGTCATTGTTTTAATACTGAATTGAGAATAGGCAGATCATTATGATGTAATTACATTCCAAACAAAAGAAATCAGCCAGGAAACTCTTTGTATGGTTGCCAATGCGTCATAAAAGCAAGGTTGCTAAGCGATGCTTTGTTTTACGCCTTGAGGATCAAGAACGATCTCAGTTGCGCATGCGTTGCAAATTGGATTCCAGTACGCACGTGCGCCGTTGAGAACAATAAGCGCGAGGTTGAGCGCATGCGTCAACTCGCACTGCCGGTGACTGAACGCGCTTTGACTTAAAGAGATTAAAATTAGAATAAACTCTCACCGCTAGGCTGGAAAAAGCGGGATTTTCACTAATATTGGCAGCAAACTTCAGTGGAGCGTCTGATTAATTCTCTGGGAAGATTCAGCTGAAGATCTTCGTAACGGTAATCTTGATCTGGTTATACCAGGGCTGCAGGCTCCCAATTCGCGTGGGTGTGTTTCCTCATCGTCGCCAGTGAAGAATCCCACGAGGAAGGAAACGAGGTAAGCAGGAATGTGATTAAATAATATATGTTTATTCAGCAAGGTCAGATCACATCCATAGGAGCCTACGCCAACCGCCGCACTGGAGTACTCGGAACACTCTACACACAGAGTGTTCCGAGTTCCAAGTGCTAGCAGCTGCCTCGAGCCCACACGAGAATACCACACATGTCTACCGTTGTTATTTATAGATCCACCAGACCTCGCCGACCCTCTCTCCCACAGAACAGCCAGTGCCGGAGGGATCCCTATCTATGACTTCTTTACACCCGTCTTCAGGAATGGCACACTAGACATACACATACTCTCTGCCGCTCCAGACAAGATATAGGCTATCTCTACAAGTTAAGTACTATTGCAGGAAATGTCACAGACAGCTTGACGCATCTCCAAAGAATCCGATACATTGGAATGTACAGAATGCATTAGTGCACCTCTCACCCATCCCCACCTCTTTATTTTTCCCTCCCCCCTCCCAATTTGTGTCGGTATTTTTGTTAATTATTCAATATTATTATACAAAAGGTTTGTGTTCCCTCAAGAGAATGATGCTGACTGAGTCAGTTGCTTAAATACATAATTACAACTAAAAAACAGTTACTCTGTTGTCCGCTCGAGGATTTTCTTTAAATACGGACAATTTGTCATACCATTAAAGTTTCTTTGTAGGTGAGGATGCAACTTGAGTTAAATATAGCGGAAAGCCCATTGTTGACCAATATTTCACCGGTAAACATATCGCCAAAGTGGTATCTCGTCAACTCTCCCTGCTTATCCCTGTCCCCTTAACAGCGGGTCTTTTGCCCAAAGTACCTTCTCTCTTTTAAAGTGCATGCACTTTGTGCAATCCTAAAGTCTAGAGCAAGTGTGTGCGAGTGTTTGTATAGGTATCCGCTGTAACCTTTAACTACCTATATTGTCCCAATAAATTACAGTTTAATCTAGTTTGTTTCCATCAGTTATTTAAAACTATTACAAAAAGATAAAAGTGTTAAAAGGACTGTGGCATTTCAGAAAGATGGATTATAGCCTTAATACCGGATATTAAAAGCCCTCTCCAGCGTTAAAGGCCCGAGTCGAAGACGAGGGCCTTTAACAAGGAAGATGGACTATAATTGTCGGTATAGCCCAGCTACGAAGGGCTATAAGGCTATTAGAACTGCCATTAGAGGGCAGAATGTTCTAACAAATAAAACAAAGCCTGCAGGGAGCGCGAGGGGGTTGAAATCCCCTCAGACTCCCTGAAGCCTTTGTTCACAGCCAGAGCTGTGAACAAAGGTTGAGCTCCGGGCTTATACCAGCCATTATGAGCATGGAGCACTCCATTGTTTTCAATGGAGCAACCAACACTCCAATGTTCTAATATACAGTATGTAATCTTTCTTAAAACGCAGAGAGTAGGGTAGAGTGCTAGTGCCGTGTTGTAGTCTTTGAGATCGGAGATGTGTGAGGTGCATTAAGGTTACCTATTACTAGTGTTCTTAACTCAATGATGGTTGTACATCTGGCACAGTTGCTCTTAGTTCCTGCAGTGAGCTTGCCTTTAACGGGGCGATACAAAACCATCACGACATGCCTCCAAGATGTTACTTTCTGCTTTTTCGATGACCTGAGAAGTTTATTGCTGTGGGGGAGATTGTTTATCTCTCAGATACTTTGTGCAGTAGTCTGATATTAGTTTCTGGCCGAGACGTTGAGAAGGTTCAGGGCGGGGGTGATATGCGTCCCTGAGTGTTTTTTACAAACCTCCCGCAGCGAGCCAGGATGGAGGCCTCCGTTTGTGAAAAACATATAGCCGAGGCCTCTAAGCAAGTGCCTGAGTCAAGTTCTCCTTTCATAGACCATGGCAGTACGATGACACGGAAGATGCAGCCATGATTCGTGTTTATAAATACATAACCTCTTAAGCGCTGCTGACGGCCAACGGTCGTCACGAGCGCTACCTCCCCAGTGCTGCGCATGACCATTGGACATCCGTTCAGCACTAGTTCCAATGGACAGCGCAGCACTGGGGAGGGATATTTGCGAAGCAGCTAAGGTGATAATCTGCAGGCGCCTCCATTTTCTCAGTTAGCCCAGGCTCGATTGAAATGCAGGATCCGTAGAGCTAGTATTCGCATGTACATCATCTCTCTCCGAGTTCTAGTATTGAGGGTAACTGAAATGCGAGGCTTTGATTTAGCTACCAGATACGAAGAGTTTAAAGGGGCCAGGAAAAGTGTTGATTTTAAGGAAGCTTGGTCTTGCTGGAATGAGGCCCATTGCACTTGTTTGTTAATGGTCTTTTTTCCATATTGTGTAGGAGATGAAAGTCAATGCAATCGCTGATTGATTTATCTCTGTGGCTGCTAAAGCTCTCTTATGTTGGTTGTTCCAAGGAGTACCCAGATTTTCGGAAATATCTCCAAGGCAGCCCTTGAGAGAGTTTTCCGGTGATTTCAATATTCGAATGTAATAATTGAAAGTCAGCCTCAATGATAAGGGCTTGTTTCACCAGCCCAAGTTCCAGTCTGAGTCTTGCTCTGAGAAGATATTTCAGTAGTTGGAAGCCCGCGCACTGCGCTTGCACGAGCATTTCTGAGCAGGCTCTGGGGAAAGCTTGATGTCCATATTGAAGTGCTGGAAGGAAAGATGCTTGAATGACTTTCTTTATTCCCTCTGTGGACTGGCTTTGTAGATTATTATTGAGCCTGGTTAATCCATAGATGATTGCAATAGATTTTTTTTTTCAATGCATTTTTGTGAGTGGATGGTTGAGCAAATTCTGTGGACCACACCCCCAGGAACTTATATTTGAGGGTCGAAGTAATGGTCGTAGGAACCATAGTGCATGAGACTTGTTTTATATTCTTGTGGCAGATGAATGCAAGTATTTTTGTTTTATGTTGGTTGATGGTAAGGAAATTCGTTTTGCTGTATTTATGTAGGCCGGTCAATGCTCGTTGGAACCCCAGTTTGGTGTAGTCCATGACAACTATGTCATTGGCATATTGAAGGATGTGGAGAGATCTGTGGCCTAGGCGTGGGGGGCAAGACAACTAACTGTTGGTCAGGGCTTTTCTCAGGTATTCTGTGTACAAGTTAAAAATTAATGGCACTAACATGCAGCCTTGTGTCAGACCCCCGGTGATGGGTATTTTAGCTGAGAGCGATGTTGTACCCGTTTTCACTCGGACCCAGGTTTCAAAATGCTGAGAAATAATGGTCCTTAAAAGAGGAACTGGGATGCCCCATCTTACTTGTTTCTTCCACAGGGTCTGTATGTCAACTTTGTCAAATGGCGCAATAAAATCAATAAAACTGCGGAAGAGCGGGAGTTGGTTGTACTGTGTGGCTTGGTGGCTAAGGATGGATAGTGCAATGATGTTGTTGTTATGGATGCTCCTCCACGGAAAGCCTGTTTGAAAGAAATGGACTAGCTTGTTTTCTGATACCCAGCTTTACAAATCTTTCATAAGATTCAGATGTATGCTTTTGCCTTCAAGTCTAGCAAAGCTATTAGGCAATAGTTGCTTGGCTTTAAGGGATCGCCTTTTTGAATATCGGGCATAGGGTGGAACTTCTCCAACTTCAAGCTTCGGGATGTTGCCCAGATTGTAGGCTGAGTTAAAGAGCAGTGTTAAGAGAGCTGCCCAATCTTCTTGAGAACATTGAAAGATGCCAGCTGGAAGACCATTTGGGCCTGGAACCCTATCGCATTTCATAGCATTGATCAATTTTACTATTTGGGGAGATGACGTTAATTCTTATTGTTTTTCTATTTGCTGCAGGCTGAGCACCATTTTGTTTGTATTGTTATACGCAGAAAACAGGCCCATTATATGAGTCTCCCTTTCCAATTCTGAAGCTGCGTTTTCCCTTGTTGACCAAGGTGATTTTAAATTATTTACATGATTCCAGAAACGAGCGAGGGATCTTTCCTTGAGCATCTCGAATATTTTTAGCCACTCCTCTTGTGCTGACTTAAGATCCCAGATAGCTTTTTTATGGTTTTTCCGCAAGTCTTTTACTGCCTTTAAGTTTCTGCTTGTTAGGTTGATTTTGCATAAACGGATGGTCCTCCTTAGGTTCTTCCATAACACATTAATATCCTGTTTCAGCAGCTATTTTTGTGAGTAGCATTGCGGTAGCTTTGTGGGCAACGAACGACCCCTGCGCCCCAAGATGGAATCTAACAGATCTTTGCTCATGGTGTGCTATTGAGTTAGAAGTTGCCCCTTGGGTCGGTACTTGTACCTGCTTTTTCCGTTTCTGAGCCATTTGACCACCTGTGGCGAGTGAAAGGGTCACCATTTAATTCTCCTTACTAGTGCTTTTATTTCGGCTCCAGTTGAGATGCCAAGCCCCGGGACTTTATCTCCTGTCGGATCACCTAAATCCAGGGTTATGACTGGGAGATTATGATCACTTTCTTCTCAGTTTGTTATTTCGAGTTTCAGAAGATGGTTTGCCAGGGGGATGGACATAAAAATATAATCGATTGTTGAAATATTTTTTAAAGGTAGGACAAATCATGTTCGTGGGGCGTGTCAGGGCCTGATCCGCAAATATTAAGCAGAAGGAGGTGAGAAGCTCATTAAATTATTCTCGTTCCTTGCTTGTTTGTTCAACTTTGTGGTATTTTCTGAGGGACTCAATGTTAAAGTCTCCTGCCACCACTACTTCATGGGAATGGTAGGAATCGAGGATTTCTTTTAAGCTTGAACACAGAGAGTCCATGGCACAAGCTTTCGGGATTTATTTAGGGTTGAAGTAGCAATTGATAAGAAACACAGAGGAAACCTTCTCACCGAGTTTTAAACCTTTTGTGGATTTAGCTTGCAAACACATATGGATTAGGGTACATGGAGAGTGTTAGAACTGGGGCTCTCTAGTTGGCAGAGGTCGGTACCACTGTCCAAATAGGGACCCTTGCTTCTAGTCAGGGTAAGGAGGAAACACTCTTCAGATAACCCCTGCTCACCCCCTTGGTAGCTTAACACGAGCAGTCAGGCTTATCGAAGGCAATGTGCAAAGTATTTGTACCAACACTCATAGTAACACAGTGAAAACACTACAAACTGACTCCACAACAGTTTAGAAAAATACAGGTATTTTTAATCTAAACTACACAATACCAAAACGACAAAAATCCAACATACACAGTTCATGAATATGGTTTCAAAAGAGATCTTAAGGTTGCGTTAAATTGTTCACAGTTGCGTCACGCTTTAGCCAACAGTACCTTTAAATGCGACAAAGTTCCAAGTGAAAAGCTGTAGCGGTGAAAAGCAAGCGATGCGTCACTTCTGACACCCTGGGGAGGCGATGCAACAACCCCGCTCGATGTAGCGGGCGTGTTGCGATTACTCCGGTCTGTACGGGGAGGGATGCAATACCTTGCGTGCATTCCGGTGCACAGGTTTTGGTGGAAGCGGCTCGCAAAAGGTACGATGCGACGATCTCCGGTGCGCCGACAATGCGCGGCTCAGCGTCGATCTTCTTCTGTGGCGGCCCCTCGATGCGATGGCTCCGCGATGACTCTCGCAGCGACGTGATGTGGTCTGCAAGCAAGCGGTGCGACGATCTCACCCAGTGATGGTAGGCTCTGCGACGATACTCGCAGCAATGGTAATCTTCCAGCATCGGTCTGGTGCGTTCCGCAAACGAAGGATGCGACGGCTCTGGCAGCAGGCAACAGGCGCTGCGACGATCTTGGCCTTCGTAGCGGCGGGAATTTCCTCGCACTGACGGGGATGCGCTCCGCAAGCGAGCAATGCGATAAACTTTGCAGAAAGTTCTTTAAATCTTAGTTTCCAGCTTCACAACACAGGTACAACTTCCAGAGGCACCACACATGGGCCAAGCACTCCAGGAAGGACAGAACTCTCATAGCAGAGTTCAGGGAAGCTGGGGGCGAAGTCCTTTTGTTCCCGGGACTTCTTAACAGGGAGCCAGCTCTTCTTCGGGCCCTTGGAGATTTCTTCAAGCAAGGGGACACAGCACAAAGCAAATTCCTTCCCCTCTCCGTGGAAGCAAAGCAATAGCAGGTCAGTCCTGCAGAGCAACAGCAGGACAGTCTTCCTTCTTCAGTTTCAGCTTTCTCCTTGGCAAAGGTTCCTTCTTGATTCCAGGATGATCACATTTTCTGTAGTCTGGGGTCCTGTACTTATACCCCTAAAAGTCTTTGTTGCCTTTGTGCAGGAGGGCTCTGAGCCCGGTCTGAACCAGTTCTGGGTGTTCCTTGAGCACTTTGTTTTCCTGGCTTCTCCTTTCCTTTCAGAGAGAGGGGCAGGGTCGTCAGCCGCCCAGCAGGAGGTGGAGCCAGCACTATGGAAGGCAGGCACAGCCCTTTTCAGACCCAGGTGCTATCCCCTCCCACCACTCAAGATGCAGATGCAATCATTCAGCCTAGGGCTGAGTCAGCAGCCTCCTGTGGGCTCCCCAGCCCCTGTCACTTTCAAACCAGACAGTCAATTCACAAACAGGCCAAAGCACACAGAAAGGTCAGACAAGAGAACAGCAACTTTCTAAAAGTGCTGTTCTCAAACACAGGATTTAAAAACAACCTTTCCTAAAAGATGTGCTATTAAATTCTGAGTTCAGGAAAACCAGACTTTTATTTCCTACCTTGCTCCTATGGGAAGATATGCTGGTAGCCACTGTAACCAGCATTCCCCATGATAGCCTATGGGCAAGGTAGCCTTACAATAGTGAAAAACGAAAATGCCTGTCATTCACTACCAGAGCATGTCACCTGCACTAGTACATGCTCTAACTTTCACCTACACTGCACCCTGCCCAAGGGGGTACCCTGGGCCTTCCATAGGGGTGACCA
The DNA here is from genome assembly GCF_964263255.1 of Lissotriton vulgaris. Lineage (NCBI taxonomy): Eukaryota > Metazoa > Chordata > Amphibia > Caudata > Salamandridae > Lissotriton > Lissotriton vulgaris. The sequence goes on along the minus strand of NC_141691.1, from coordinate 1,985,331,614 downwards.
ATGTATACAGAAAGGGAAGGTTTAGGCCCAGTCAGTTTGGACACTGAGCAGGAGGACATGGCAGATCACAGGCCACACAGCCACTGTGGTGGCAGGCCTTAGACACCATTTTAGGGCTACTACTGTGGGTGGCACAATCAGTGCTGCAGGTCCACTAGTAGCATTTGTATCACCAGCCCTGGCACACTTAGTGCACTTTACTAGGGACTTTGTGGTGAGACAAATATGCCAATCAGGGATAACCAATTACCATCATAAATTACACAGGGAGCACTTGCACTTTGACACTGATCAGCAGTGGCAAAGTGCTCAAAGCATCTATACCAGCAATATCGAAATCCAGCACAGCGTCAAAAAATACAGGAGGTAGAGGCAAAAAGACAGGGGAAACCGCGGCAAAGATGCCAGGTCTAACAGAGAGGTTGAGATTTTGTCTGATTGCTTTATAAAAATTGAAAGACCGCCTGATGGTCGCCCAAATAGGCTTGTGCGTGTGGCTGTTTGGAAGAATGCATGGAAGCCATATTACACTGTGGGATTTAATGCCCACGTTTCCTGCAGTCATAAGATGTCTCAATTGAGAAGAAATTTGCGTCCAGGTTTCGATAGTCAAGTTTAAGTGAGTCCTGCCACATTCCATGTAATGATTGAGAGCTAATTTTTATGCCTATTTTTCAATCTGGAAGCTTTGAAAAAGCAGAAAACAATATTGCGTTTTGCTAGGAGGAGGAGTGATAATTCCTTCTCTGAGGCCTGGGCTGCTGTTTCCCAGCCCTTGTGGTTCTGAGCTCTTGTTTGACATCTGACATTTCTTTCCTTATTTCCGCAGTGTACTACCAAGGAGATAGATGCTATTATGCCAGTCGTGGGTTGCACCCCATGCCCTCCTCCGCACGCTTCCGCGAGGAACAGCTAGGTTCTCCATAAGTAGTATGTGCTAGTATTTTTGGGGGAAGTCTGATTTAAAGCTTGATGCCCCCATTCCTCAAAGGTATGGGCTTCTCTCAGAATGGCGTCCCTGATGACAGCTTAACCCAGTTGGTAATTGTGGTCTTTTTTGTCTCTTTGCCAGCAGTTTGGGCAAATTTAACCGAGATGAGCTCGTCCGAAGTAAGATTTTTCAGGGGTGGAATGTTTTGAAATAATTGTGGCAGAGTCCCTCTGTTTAGAGCGTCCAAAGGGCCATTGGAGATGAAGTGGCCGATAAACGCTAGGCCTGCATCGAGGTTGTCCGCCCCCTTGTGAGCAGCTCCGGTTGTGGAGGTTTCTGTTGGCCCCCATAATTGAAGGGTGGGGGTTCAATACTATCTCTTATCAACAAGCCAGTTCGCTGAACGTTACTAGCGTGAGCAGGTGTGGACGATTGACTGTGGTTGTCCATGGAGGGATTATATTAGAAAAGTCTTCTGCTGTTCCTTCAAGTGTCCTTTCCCCCTGTTAGGAAGTGGCGTTGAAGGGGCTGGATGTGTGCTGGCTCATACTCGGATGTTGTACCCTGTTAGATAATTCTTGTGGATTCACTTATGTCAGGATTCAGATTGTCTTGAGCCTGGCCGCTATAATCCCCAGGGACATCGGTGGTGTCCTTATAGCCCCCAGAAAAGAAATTAAGAGTCTGGGGGTCTGGCTTGAACCGGACCTATCCATGAAAACCCAGGCTACTAAAACAGCCGGAACCTGCTTTGGACTTATGCGATCAGTCCGCAAGATCCTCCTCCTACGCCCCCCTCTTTCCAGGAAACTGCTGGTCCAAGGACTGGTTCTTGCACGACTGGATTACAGCAATGCTGTCTATTTAGGAGCCCCCGAAGCCACCTTGGGCAAGCTGCAACGAACCCAAAATGCAGCTGCTCGGATGCTGATGGGCCTCCCTTCCAGATCCTCCGCCAGACCGGCCCTTAAGGCACTCCACTGGCTGCCAGTGCGAGAGAGGATCGAGTTCAAGGCTATGTGCATCGCCCACAAGCTCCTCAATGGACAAGGCCCTTCTATCCTAGGAGACATGGTTACCCCGTACAAAGCCCCGAGATCTCTGCGCTCGGATAACGAGCGACTGGCAAATGTCCCCAAGTTTAGGAGGGCACGTACCGGAGGTCGCTGCTTCTCAGTAAAGGCATCCTCCCGATGGAACTTGCTCCCCCGCAGTCTGCGATTGGAACCCTGCTACCTGCGCTTTCGCAAGCAGCTCAAAACGCTCCTCTTCCCTAAATAAAAAGGTCTTTCTTCCCCCTCTCCCCTCTCAGCCAACCTTACAGATCTTATAGCGTGGGGATGCCTCCGGGTCACCAGGCGCTCTACAAATCCTTAAATAAATAAATAAATAAATAGTTTGCCAAATGAGGGACTGTTTGATTGTGCTGCTCTGGTCTGAAACTGGAGGAGACCTGAGGGACCTCCATAGGGTGATCTCCATTTGATTGTGGCATCCCTTTTGAATTAAAGGGAGGAGTAGGATCCGAAGTCTCTATCGTGCTCTGGTACGAGATGGTACTTCCCTGTTCTCCCTTGTTACATGTGGAGGCCCCCAAACTGATCACCGGCGTTGCTTAATTTTCTAAGGTGGGCCGGGTTGTGCTCTTTGGACGAAGGGGTGGCCAATTGGGAGCGTATGTTTACCGGTTCTTGTTTTTCTGTGCCCGAAAGCAATTGTATTCCCTTTGAATCCCCTGAATTGGATGTCAGTTGCATTGTTGTCCAGGATGGGTCCCATGTACGCCTAGTACGATTCTGTTTTCGGTGGACCTACTGCCTTGTTTAAAGCCCCGATTTAAGATTGGGAAACATTTGACAGTCTTTCCTTGTTGATTGGATGAGCCTGCATGGTGTGTAATCCTGTTGCCAAAAAGTATCTTTTTTGTAGGTGCTGTTTTTTAAAAAGTTTTTTCAATTTCTTTTTGGCTCTTCGTGAAAGGATGGAAGAAGGCTCTAAGAAAAGTGGTTTAGGGCCATACTGAGTAGAGCTTTATCCTGAAAAGGGTTCGTGGCAGGTGTTCTATTATTAATAGAGAGACCTAGATCCGAAATTGTTCCAGGGCTGGGTTTCCGGAATGTTGCTGAGGGCAGCGCTGAATTCGCTGTCATCATAGGGTTGCCGGTTAAAATTGTTTGGTGGGCTGGTGTGTGCTCCTTAATGTAGTATTTTTTGCGTTGTCTAGCAGTGCCCACAAAATAAGTTAGTTTGTCAATTAGTTGAGTGCAGGAGCAAAATTGGCCCACTTCTATCAGGCCTAGTTTGTGTTCTAACGATGTTAGCCTAGTCCCTAGGTCCGGCAGGCGTGTGACAATCGACTGTGTTAAGCCGATTTGGAGCTCCATTTTTAGGTCTTGCCTGGCGACCACAGCGCGAAGCGCTGTCGCCAGCGTGATCTATTGTCACTGACTTGCCTCGGAAAGGAGACAAGAGAGTAGCACACGCATCTGAACTGGAAATGTGAACGCGCCATGCACATCCCCTGTCCCCCTTTCTCGGAAGCCTCCTGTAGTTTCACTTTCTATGCACACGCGCGCTCAACTCTGGATGTCCTTAAGCCCAGTGAGCGACGTGCTTTTTCTTCAAACAGCCTGCAGCTCAGTCCTTGCCCGTCTCTTGGCACGCAGCAGGGCTCTCTTCACCACTCGGTAGCCCCGTGTTGCCTCTGGTGCCATGCAGTCTGCCCTCGCTCTTCGCCCGGTCCCTCTGATGGGGCCGGGACTTCAGCATGGAGCCTGCAGGGCAGGGTTGGATTAGGGTTGAAAATCGGCCCGGGCACGCCCCCAAAAAAAATCGGCCCACATTTGCATAATCACTCCTCAAATTACTGCTATAGCGTAATCATATAAAAAAATCTTTAGGAGGGGGGGTAAAAAAAATGCACGCGTTAGTTTACACTGGTGAAACAAGTGAGGCCACTTCTACTTAGGCCCCATGCCCCCACTCAGTATGTGCACACATTAATGGGCCGGCCAGCGAGATAAAGGGAGTAAAACCTCTTGCCTGTTGCTAAACGGAGGTAATGAGCGCCCATCTGCCTCCAGAAAGGCCACTCAGACACCCACTGGGCCGCTGGCTGTATTCGAACAATGGAGACAGCGCCCAAATGTCCACCCCAGACTGCTTAAAAAAGAGGCCCACAGCAGCACTCGAACACCGGCCCCTCGGGCATTGCCCGAATGTCTGTGTTACCAATCCGACGCTGCTGCAGGGTTCCAGACGTCCTCCCCGGCGGTTCCTTCCTGTTACTTTTGCAGGCCCCGCCCACGTCCCAACGAAGGCTGCCTGACTTCCGCGATGTTGCCTCAGGTCTTCAGGTTAGTACGATCGGCATTTGTCATTTTGTTTCTAATGCTTGTTTGAGCTGTCGCTGGGTTGTGTCACTGTTTCTACTTCGATGGCTGAATGCGGAAACGAAATTCCTTGGGATATGACATCACGCCTTGTGTGATCCAAAATGGATCGTGGAGGTGGGGGGCCCTCATGAGTCTCGGCTGCCCCCACACCATCAGGTGTCTCTTGTTCAGGTAGACGGCAGAGGAGACGTTTTTCACCAGAGCCAGGCAGCCTTTACAGCGGCTCCAGCACAGTTTGAGACAACACCCCGAACCCAACATCTGTAGGATCAAGAGGACAACTGAGCAATGTGGTGGCGGGACCCATGGACACTATGTGGAGCAAAGTGATGGTCAGGCTGTGTTTACAGAGGAGAAAAAAGCAGAGCCCCAACTTGCCCTAGGCCTTTCTCTTGGAGATCGCAATCTCTCCGCATTTTAAATCCTTTACAAAAAACACTTAAGAGGTACATTGTGTGAGTAGTGCCTAAAACACATAAACACACTCAAAGCACTAAGTGGCATCAGCACGCCTTTCTACCCCATTGGACAGAAGGGAGGGTGTTCTAGCGGGACACATACGAGCCATCGCATTGATACATTTGGCGCCACCTCACCATTTCTTTTTAAGATCTAATTTTCGTTAACTGTCCAATAAAATGCGGAGCATTTTCTAATGTGTCACACAATATGACCCACCTCCAGCATTCAAACAGCCGCTTTCATTGACTTTAAACTCCGCATGGCTCGGAGGTGATACGTACTGCTATGCCATACAATGATTGCAAAAACAACAGGTGATGGACCGAATGAGGATCAATGTCACACATTCAACCCAGTCAAAGGATCTGGGTCCTAATCCATCGTTTTTTTGCACTCCACACCACCCTGGGTTAGACAATGGCGATATGCAAATCAGCTCTGACCCTGTGCCCCATGGGAACAGTCCAGTCCGAACTACAAAAGCCATGTCCTTCCCAGAACGGAATCAAGCATCCGAGGACCGGACCGGTTTCGAGGTAACACCTCTCATCAGCCCGGCTAGCTTGACTCCAGTGGTGTGGAGTGCCTGGGACCCACGTCTGGGCATCCCCAGTACACTTATAGCGGAATTGCAAAAACAACAGGTGATGGACCGAATGAGGATCAATGTCACACATTCAACCCAGTCAAAGATCTGGGTCCTAATCCATCGTTTTTTTGCACTCCACGGGGCACAGGGTCAGAGCTGATTTGCATAAAGCCATTATCTAACCCAGGGTGGTGTGGAGTGCAGAAAACGATGGATTTAGGCCCAGATCATTGTACTGGGGTGAATGTAAGACATTGAGCTACATTCTGTCCATCAAATTGTTTTTTGTAATTTTCTCCCTGAGTGTACTGGGGTAGCTCAGACGTGGGTCCCAGAGCCTCCACACCACTGGAGTCAAGCTAGCCGGGCTGATGAGAGGTGTTACCTCGAAACCGGTCCGGTCCTCGGATGCTTGATTCCGGTCTGGGAAAGATATGGCTGTGTAGTTCGGACTGGACTGTTCCCATGGGGCACAGGGTCAGAGCTGATTTGCATAAAGCCATTATCTAACCCAGGGTGGTGTGGAGTGCAGAAAACGATGGATTTAGGCCCAGATCATTGTACTGGGGTGAATGTAAGACATTGAGCTACATTCTGTCCATCAAATTGTTTTTTGTAATTTTCTCCCTGAGTGTACTGGGGTAGCTCAGACGTGGGTCCCAGAGCCTCCACACCACTGGAGTCAAGCTAGCCGGGCTGATGAGAGGTGTTACCTCGAAACCGGTCCGGTCCTCGGATGCTTGATTCCAGTCTGGGAAAGATATGGCTGTGTAGTTCGGACTGGACTGTTCCCATGGGGCACAGGGTCAGAGCTGATTTGCATAAAGCCATTATCTAACCCAGGGTGGTGTGGAGTGCAGAAAACGATGGATTTAGGCCCAGATCATTGTACTGGGGTGAATGTAAGACATTGAGCTACATTCTGTCCATCAAATTGTTTTTTGTAATTTCATGCCATACAATGATGACATATAGCGCGTCCCTCATGCTGCTCTTAAAAACCTGTCATTTTTTTCTGCTCCACTTTGCAGTTTAAGTGTTTGTTCTTTGAAAGTGGGAGAGGAGGTCGGGTCAGCAACTGAGAGGACTAATGTCTCTTATGTAAGATTCTGTGTTTACCCTCACAGTCACAGGTCTGAATCCTGGTGAGTCCGCTCAGCCTTTCATCCTTGTGAGGTTGATAAAATGAGTACCACTGAGTTGGGTATTTCAGTGCCAAGAGACCTGTGGATGACTGTGCACTTTACAAATATGCGTTATATGTCTTGTGCCCATGACATATATATTTGTGGTGGTCGCCAAAGTGCAGTTTGTTTTTATGTAGAGCTTACGGCCCCCTATGTAAGGCACAGCATAGCTAAAATGTATGCAGTCACTTTCTGTTAGTTCACGTCTTTTGCTGAATCGTGACATTCACTGTAGCAGAAACACGGGTATTCCATCCCATAGCGAGCATAGGGACACAGAGAAACAGGAGTACTGGATGTCTGAACTGCCTGTTTGACTTGCACCTGCCCCTCATCTCTACTCAGTATGTCCTTCATTCGGCCAGGTTTTATAGGTGCTGAAAGACAACTAATGCCACGGTATGTAATGTAAACACTGCTCATGTACGCGCGCAGGGGGATCCTTGTTGAGTCTCCAAGGGCTAAGCCAGATTCATCAAGCGAAATGCGCTTGCAAAAAGGCCAGATTCTGAGAATCTGGCCCTTTGCGAGCGCAATTTTTGCATTTGGGATTCATCATCCCAAATGCAACAAGCATTTGCAATGCAATAGGTCTCGCAATAGAAAAGTTTGAGCTTTTGGTGTGTAAAATGTAAATATTTTTTAATTTTTGTTTATGTTTTTCAAGACATAAAAGTATTAATTTTGTTATTAGAAATGCCAATAGTTATAAAGTTAGCAAATGTTACATCTATAGCATTAGTAAAGGTGCATGTTTAGTTTTCCCCTGTCTTACATGTATTGATCTGACAAATCACAATGTTTTAAGAAGAACAGAAGTGAAAACATTTAACATCTTTTTATGACATTTGTAATAAAGCTTGAAACATTGACAGAAAATATTTGAACCAGTTGTGGTTGCACAGATTGATGCTGTGGTGGCGCTGAGTGATGTTGTTTTGGGGATAAGTGATGCTGTGGTGTTCAGTGATGCTGTTGTAGCGCATAGTGATGTTGTGGTGCCCCTGAGTGATTCTGTAGTGGTGCTGAGTGGTGCTGAGTGGTGCTGTGGTGGTGCAGAGTGGTGCTGTGGTGGTGTTGAGTGGTGCTGAGTGGTGCTGTGGTGGTGTTGAGTGATGCTGTGGTGGTGCTGAGTAATGCTGTGGTGGTGCTGAGTGGTGCTGTGGTGGTGCTGAGTGATAATGTGGTGGTGCTGAGTGATAATGTGAAGGTGCTGAGTGATAATGTGGTGGTGCTGAGTGATAATGTGGTGGTGCTGAGTGATGCTGTGGTTGCGCTGAGTGATGCTGTGGTTGCGCTGAGTGATGCTGTGGTTGCGCTGAGAGATGCTGTGGTTGCGCTGAGTGGTGCTGTGGTTGCGCTGAGTGGTGCTGTGGTTTCGCTGAGTGATGCTGTATTTTATTGTGACGAAAATCCAAGAACAGAAGTGAAATATTAACATCTTTTTGTGAAATTTGTAATAAAGCTTGAAACATTGAGAGAACATATTTGAAACAGTGATGCTGTGGTGGTGCTGAGTGATGCTGTGGTTGCGCTGAGTGATGCTGTGGTTGCGCTTAGTGATGCTGTGGTTGATATTTTGATATTTGATGGGGAATTTGTATAGCGCACTATCACTCCAGGGAGCATCTTGGCGCTTTTTATGGCTTGTGTATTCCAGGTGGTGGGAGATGTAATGACCCGTAGAGGCGTTTAAATCCTAAACCAGGGCTTTACAGGTTGTGCCTGTTAAGTTGTAGATCCAGGTTGTGATGGCTTTCCTGAATTTACTCTCACAGGAGATTTCCCGAATTTGGTGAGGGAGTTTATTTCATGCTTTAGAGCCTCTTACCGCTAGGGATTTTCCTCCTCTCGTGGCAAGTCGGAACTTTGGGATGATCATCAGGTTGGCCTTTGCAGATCTCAGTTGACGTCCAGGGTAGTAGCGATTGAAATTATGGAGCAGGTATGTTGGACCTCTTTTGTGAAATGCTCTGAAGGTAATTATCAATAATTTGAACAGGATTCGCTTTTGTATGGGGAGCCAGTGAAGAGTATCAAGTGCTGCTGATGCCGAGGTCTTTCTTGGCATTTTAAGCACTAATCTTGCTGCGGCATGTTGTACCATTTGCAGCTTATGTAAGGCTGCATTGTTGACCCCAACATAAAGACTGTTACAATAGTCCATCCTGGATGTGATTAATGCCACCGCTACCGTTTTCCTGGCTGATAGGGGGAGAAAGTCAAAAAAATTTCGAAGACTCTTTATGACATTAAAACAAGAGCCTGCCACTTCACTTGTCTATTGCTTAAAGGACAATGCCTCGTCGAATTTGATTCCTAAGTTTCGGGCACTCTTTATAGTGCTCGGCGCTGAGTGATGATGTGGTTGTGCTGAGTGATGATGTGGTTGCGCTGAGTGATGATGTGGTTGCGCTGAGTGGTGATGTGGTTGCGCTGAGTGGTGCTGTGGTTACGCTGAGTGATGCTGTGGTTGCGCTGAGTGGTGCTGTGGTGGTGCTGAGTGATAATGTGGTGGTGCTGAGTGATGATGTGGTGGTGCTGAGTGATAATGTGGTAGTGCTGAGTGGTGCTGTGGTGGTGCTGAGTGATAATGTGGTGGTGCTGAGTGATGCTGTGGTTGCGCTGAGTGATGATGTGGTTGCGCTGAGTGATGATGTGGTTGCGCTGAGCGATGCTGTGGTTTCACTGAGTGGTGCTGTGGTTGCGCTGAGTCATGCTGTATTTTATTGTGACGAAAATCCAAGAACAGAAGTGAAATATTAACATCTTTTTGTGAAATTTGTAATAAAGCTTGAAACATAGAGAGAACATATTTGAAACAGTGATGCTGTGGTGGTGCTGAGTGATGCTGTGGTTGCGCTGAGTGATGCTGTGGTTGATATTTTGATATTTGATGGGGAATTAGTATAGCGCACTATCACTCAAGGGAGCATCTTGGCGCTTTTTATGGCTTGTGTATTCCATGTGGTGGGAGATGTAATGACCAGTAGAGGCGTTTAAATCCTAAACCAGGGTTTTACAGGTTGTGCCTGTTAAGTTGTAGATCCAGGTTTTGATGGCTTTCCTGGATTTACTCTCACAGGAGATTTCCCGAATTTGGTGAGGGAGTTTATTCCATGCTTTAGAGCCTCTTACCGCTAGGGATTTTCCTCCTCTCGTGGCAAGTCGGAACTTTGGGATGATCATCAGGTTGGCCGTTGCAGATCTCAGTTGACGTCCAGGGTAGTAGCGATTGAAATTATGGAGCAGGTATGTTGGACCTCTTTTGTGAAATGCTCTGAAGGTAATTATCAATAATTTGAACAGGATTCGATTTTGTATGGGGAGCCAGTGAAGAGTATCAAGTGCTGCTGATGCCGAGGTCTTTCTTGGCATTTTAAGCACTAATCTTGCTGCGGCATGTTGTACCATTTGCAGCTTATGTAAGGCTGCTTTGTTGACCCCAACATAAAGACTGTTACAATAGTCCAGCATGGATGTGATTAATGCCACCGCTACCGTTTTCCTGGCTGATAGGGGGAGAAAGTCAAAAAAAATTCGAAGACTCTTTATGACATTAAAACAAGAGCCTGCCACTTCACTTGTCTGTTGCTTAAAGGACAATGCCTCGTCGAATTTGATTCCTAAGTTTCGGGCACTCTTTATAGTGCTCGTCGCTGAGTGATGATGTGGTTGTGCTGAGTGATGATGAGGTTGCGCTGAGTGATGATGTGGTTGCGCTGAGTGGTGATGTGGTTGCGCTGAGTGGTGCTGTGGTTACGCTGAGTGATGCTGTGGTTGCGCTGAGTGGTGCTGTGGTGGTGCTGAGTGATAATGTGGTGGTGCTGAGTGATGATGTGGTGGTGCTGAGTGATAATGTGGTGGTGCTGAGTGGTGCTGTGGTGGTGCTGAGTGATAATGTGGTGGTGCTGAGTGATGCTGTGGTTGCGCTGAGTGATGATGTGGTTGCGCTGAGTGATGATGTGGTTGCGCTGAGTGATGATGTGGTTGCGCTGAGCGATGCTGTTGTTGCGCTGAGTGGTGCTGTGGTTGCGCTGAGTGATGCTGTGGTTGCGCTGAGTGGTGCTGTTGTGCTGAGTGATAATGTGGTGGTGCTGAGTGATACTGTGGTGGTGCTGTCAGAAAGCTATTTCTAGTCACAGCGCTACACGTAAGCTCGAAATCAGTCTTTAGTATAGTGTACCGTTCAGAGCCACCGTGATCAAAAGAAAGCAATAATTATGCAGTAAAAGGTCCTCTGCGACAGTGTTGTAATCCCCCAAAAATGCCGGGGCACACATTACATTTCAGAGCCAGCATGCTCAAAACACCAATGCCAAGGTAATTTAAAAATACAGAAGGCCTTTCAGTGGCTCTGCATCGCTGCAGCTCATATGACAGCCGAGTCACGTAATATGGACGCCAATGACAAAGGTAATAAATGCACAGGCCCATTGGCCCCTGTTGCGGTACCTGCTTTCACCCGGCCCACTTAAAGCTGTAGAAAAGTGTAATGTTAACAACAATTAAGCACATAAATATTTCACTGCAAAATAAAGCGTTACTGTGTTACTATTGAAAACGGTCTAGTCATTATGGGCAAATTTGTAGCATTAGGTGAACGTTTCCAGATATAAAGTTTGCAGAAGCTCGTTTTAGTCACAGCGCTACAAGTAAACTCAAAATCAAACGTGGTTTTGGGTAGCCAAAAGCAGAGCGGAAGTCTGCGATAGTGTGATGTTTTGGAGTGAAAATCTACACTTTAGAAAGGAAACCAGGGCAGGCTAATGAAGCGCTAACAAGCAGAGGAAGACTGATTGTAATCTAGTCGTGGGCAGCATCTGTGGGATGCAAATCAAGCACAGCAGGCTGCTAAAGCTGTGTTCACACCGAGGCACGCCAACAACTATTTAAAATAAACTCATGTGATGTACAGCTCGCAAATGCTATTAATCACAATAACTCTTTAGCCAAATTTAGTTATACATTTCATCCTAACTTACTGGGTAAATATGTGTAATTAAAAAAAAAACAGTATCTCTTTAGCACAAATTAAGCAACACAAAATCATACAATGCTTAAAATCACCTCCGCCGCCAGCACCACCAGTTTGTGATGAAGTAGACTGTTAAATATACATAGCGAGCCTTATTGCCAGATATCTTGCTAGCAACAGCCCCTATATGCACCAAAATAAAGCGCTACGGTGTAAACATGTCGGAGGCATATGGCATAAAAAACAACACTAATTACAAATGCAATGTTCACTATAGTATACCACCTACCTAGCATTTTGATACTTCTATTAGTGCACAGAAGCAGATTTAAGTCATAGCCTGGCTTTTATAAACAAGATGCTGATCAGGGCTAGAACATGCGTCACACAGCTTAAATCGATATCAAAAGACGCTCTGATGGATGCGTTTAGGAAGCATGCACGAGCAGCAAAACAAGGGTTACATAGCATGCTGGAAAAACACGGATGTTACGCAGGCTATATGGTTTAATGTAAAATCTGATACTGCATGGCGATGATGTTAACCTACTATCTGATCAGTTTTAACACACAAAATTCTTCATGGGTTGACTTTTTCCAGGAGCTTCCCAATATTGCTTGTTATCTTCGTGTGCCATAAGCAGACCTTTTAGGCACTCTTGTGGTCAGTATACGAATTACCGAAATAATGTTTTCTCCTGCTGGCAATATGTATAAACCCCCTGAGAGAAGAAAATCTAGCACTTATAACCCGCAATAAGCTGTAAGCGTGTCTGCAGTGAAATAAATAAAAGAGTCAGGCTAAAAATCTATCTGGCCTAATGTTTAAAATTGAAGCAGAATGCCTTCACAGCAGCACACAGAAAGCATTACAACTGGCAAATCTAATAAAACAAGCAGTGGTAAAGGAGTCACGGCCTGCGGCCGTGAAAAAGTGAAGTGAACGAGCGCACACTGGGGAAGCTTGGAACTCGAGCGACCATATGGAGAGGGAGGGGGGTGGGCTGCCTGCTGGGAGAAGGGCTGCCTTTGATGTGGTGTTGCGACCATATGGAGAGGGAGGGGGGTGCCTCAAGTAGCGGTTCAGCGGCAATAAGACTCTTTCCTATTCCATTCTTGCAGAATGGAAATAGGACGAGCCCTAAAAATAGTCAGAAAGAAAGATAGAGGCTGGGGAAGACAAATAGAAAGAGAGATGCGATGTCAGAGAGGTTGGGGCTCAGATTTGCATGCAGCCACTGGAGAAGCCTGCTTGTGGGGACTGGGAGGAAGGGTGACGAGACGCAGGCCCTGCAGTGAATAATTATGGGAGGAGAGATGCTGGCCCGAGGCAGAGCGCACCATATGGAGAGGGAGGGGGGTGGGCCGAGTGCAGGAGAAATGTTGCTGGCAGGGGGAAAGCTCGGGCAAGCTCGTGCATGAAGAGCTTGTCACGTGATTCTATTCTCGTGAACTGTTGGAAATCCTCTTGTTGTGAGCTTTGGAGAGCCCTTGGCCAGAAGTAGTATTGTATTGTATTGTATTGTAGGTGTACTTGTATAGCGCGGTCCTGTCGCCCCAAGGGGATCCTGGCACTTGAGATCCGGTCAACAACACTTCCACTGCTCAGACATTCCTAGGGAAGAGATGCGTTTTTAGGGCTTTCCTAAACGGGGTGTAGTCCCTTTGACTTCTCAAAGGGAGTGGCAGGGAGTTCCAGAGTTTGGCCGCTGCGACGTTAAATGAGCGGCCACCCATCCTTACTCTCTGGAACCTCGGAACCACAAGCAATTGTGCCGAAGAAGAGCGAAGGGACCGCGAGGCAGAGTACCAAGCGAACATATTCTGCAGTGGCACTGGGCCCTGTCGATGTACCGCCTTAAACACTAGGCACGCCGCTTTATACAATACACGCAAGTGCACCGGCAACCAGTGTAGGTCCCTTAAGGCTAAGGTGGAGGAGCTAAGGTTAGGGCGAGAGAGAGCCAGCTTAGCGGCCATGTTCTGCACCAGTTGTAACTTCCCCAGCAGATTTTTTGGGGCCTCCAGAAGCAGCGCGTTGCAGTAGTCTAAACGACTCAGTATGGTCCCGCGCACTACTTCCGGCCTGGCCTGCTCAGGGAGAAGGGGCAAGACTTTACGCAGCATGCGTAACAGCATCATGCACGTGGAGATGGTCTTATTAACATGCCTGTCCAGCTGTAAATTTGGGCCGAAAATCACCCCCAAGTTCCGAGCTGACTCCGCGGCCGACACTGTCTCGGGGAAAGTAGATGGCCAGAAGTTCTCCGGAAGTACCCGAGGAATCCGGTCCATGGAGCAGTGGAGCACCTCGGTCTTTGTGCTGTTGAATTGCAAGGAATTGGCCCGAAGCCAATCCGCTGTAGCTGCCATGCAGCGATGGAATGTCTCCAAGGGGACCGCATTATTTCCTTCCAGGGAGAACACCAGCTGGGTATCATCAGCATAATTGAAAGCCGAGATACCAAAAGATTTTATAAGCTGGACCAGAGGGCGGAGGTAAAGATTGAAAAGTATAGGGCTGATGGCCGAGCCCTGTGGAACCCCTTGCCCTACTTTCCGCAACTCCGATCGGAAAGGAGGAAGCGCGACCATCTGCTGCCGGTTGTTGAGGTAGGATACCAGCCAGTCTCTTGCCCCCTCTGTGACCCCGCACTCCTCCAACCTCCTGATGAGGGTCTAATGGCAAACCGTATCGAACGCGGCCGACATGTCGAGCAGCACCAGAAAGGCTGCCCGACCACTATCGACACGCGAACGAAGATTGTCAAGTACGGCTATCAGCGCGGATTCTGTCCCATGCGCTGGACGGAAACCAAACTGTGTCTCATCGAACCACCCGATTTCTTCCAAGAAGCCCGAAAGGGAGCGGATCACCAACTTTTCCATGATTTTAATAGGAAAAGGGAGCAAAGAGATCGGCCTATAGTTGGAAAGACAGGCGGCGTCCAGAGTCGGTTTCTTAAGCAGTGGTGACACGACTGCCAGCTTCCAGCACTCGGGAACTGTTGCCGAGTCCAAAGACTGGAGGCAGATGGAGTACAGAGGCTGGAAGAGTTCCGCCTGAAATGTCTTCCAGAATTTGGGTGGCAATGGGTCAAGCGGAGAACCCGATGACACCGTTCGTGTCAGGCTGCAAAACTCCTCAAAGGAGGGAATGGGGAAGCGTCTTAGTTGGGGTCGACTGGACACAGCTTCCGGAGCTCCCAAGCTGGAGGCATGACCACTCAGCTGGAGTCGACTGGGCGAAGTGTCCGGGGCTGCCCGGGCTGCCTGGCTAGAGGCAAGCCTACTCAGCCGGGTTTGACCGGCCACGACGTCCGAAGCTTCCAAACTGAGGGCATGTCCACTCAGCAGGGGTCGACTGGATGAGTGTCCGGAGCTCCCAAACTAAGGACTGGGCCACTCGGCTGGGGTCGACTGGGTGACCCGTCCGGAGCTCCCAAGCCGAAGTCAGAGACATCCGGCCGGGGTCGACTGGACAGGCTGCCCGGAGCTCCCAAGCCGAGAGCAGGAGGCACTGGGTTTTTTAAGCCTTCCATGATCTTAACAATCTTCTCCTCAAAGGCACTCGCCAGGGAGTCGCACAAGGCCTGTGACGTAGGGACAGTGTTGGCCGCGCACACAGGGTGGGTCAAGTCCCTGACGATTTTAAACAGGGCTTGTGACTTGTTGGGCGCCTGGTTCAAGGTGGTTTCCAGAAAAGCCGCCTTAGCCAGCCTTATCTGCACCTTGTATTCCTGCAGTGCCAGCCTAAAGGAAGCCCTCGCTGGGTCCGAGTACTGCTTCCTCCAGGCTCTCTCGGCACGTTTGCAGCTCAACTTCAGCTGCCGCAGCTCCTCCGTATACCAGGGACAAGCCCGGTTCAGTCTACCTCGAGACTTACGGAGAGGCGCAACCTTGTCCAATGTATTCGAGATGGACCGGCACAAGGTGATATAACTTTCCTCCGCCGAATTACTCAGAAAGAAATGATCTGGTAGTAAGGTAGGCAGCGGCGATGAGTTTAGAAGTCGAGACCAGGGTCTGCCCAATTTAGCCTGTCTGGCGCCGGCCTCCCCCGAGGAATACTCCCCCAAGCAGAGAGAGAAGGCAACCAGTGAGTGGTCAGTCCAGTGTTGACATAGGATATCATTGACCACTACTAGTTGTACGTCTGCGAAGACCAGGTCCAAGGCATGACCTCTCCTGTGAGTAGCTGACCGGACCAGTTGTTGCAGCTGAATGTCGCTGAAAGCTTGACAAAGTGTCGTAAACGCACTGTCCAGCGGGCCACCCGGCCACAGGTTGAAGTCCCCTAAGACCAGCAGCTTGGAGTGAGTATTAGAGAGGTCATATATCAGGTCGATGAAATGTGACAGGGATGGTGCAGTGCCCGGCGGGCGATAGCACAAAATGCCCGTGAACAGTGTTCTCTCAAGATCTTTAAAAGAGAACCCCATCAGCTCAAAGCCCGAAACCTCTCTAATTTTAAGTTGGAAGAGACCCAGCGTTTCTCTATAAATGACGCCAATTCCACCACCCCTGTTCTTCAACCGAGGGGTGGGAATGATTTTAAAACCTGGGGGGCACGCCAAGCCCAGTTCAACCAAGCAGTCCTCCCGAGTCCAGGTTTCCGTAAGGAACAAAGCATCGAGCCCCGAAGACTCAATGAGGAAAGCGATCTCTGTGTGGTGCTTGCAAAGCGACCGAACGTTAAGCAACCCACAAGAGTGGGAGTTAGGCATAGATAAGACACTAGCCTTCTGATTCGAGAGCGCCTGGCTCGGTCTGAGTTCAAGTAGGTCAGCCCGAGAATAGGCTAGGCGTGGAGAGTGCGGGGGGACAGAGGGAGCGGCCCTATGTGCGCCCGTTGCGCGAACGGGCGCAAACGGGCTTACCTCTGGCACACCTTCGGCGCGTCTAGGTCGCGCCCGCTGCGCGCTTGCTCGTCCATCCTTTTATGATATTGGACTGAGCGGGAGTCCGCCTCCTGCGTCCCTTGCCCTAAGCAAGATGGCGCCCGAAGTGCTCCCAGCCTTCAACCCCACCCAAGATGGCGGTCAGACCCGCTAAGCTAGCTATATCCCGCCGAATGCGGGTGGAATCCAATTTACAGTGCGAGTGAGCCTGACTGTTCCCCGGCCTAAAAAAGCCGACACCTAAGGTAGGCAGCACAATTTAATAAGCTCTAGCAGCTTTATAGCGCGTTACCAGCAGCACGACGAAATTTAAAATAAAGCACACGATTAAAATGCAGCAACAGCAAACAGCGCGTAGACCAGAAATCTGACCTGACCGCACCCCCGGTGGCTTAAATAAGCTCACCAAGTGCGGGAGTCCGCCTCCTGCGTCCCTTGCCCTAAGCAAGATGGCGCCCGAAGTGCTCCCAGCCTTCAACCCCACCCAAGATGGCGGTCGGACCCGCTAAGCTAGCTATATCCCGCCGAATGCGGGTGGAATCCAATTTACAGTGCGAGTGAGCCTGACTGTTCCCCGGCCTAAAAAAGCCGACACCTAAGGTAGGCAGCACAATTTAATAAGCTCTAGCAGCTCTATAGCGCGTTACCAGCAGCACGACAAACTTTTAAATAAAGTAGTGGTATCTGGCCTAATGTTTAAAATTGAAGCAGAATGCCTTCACAGCAGCACACAGAAAGCATTACAACTGGCACATCTAATGAAACAAGCAGTGGTAAAGGAGTCACGAAAAAGTGAAGTGAACGAGCGCACACTGGGGAAGCCTGGAACTCGAGCGACCATATGGAGAGGGAGGGTGGTGGGCTGCCTGCTGGGAGAAGGGCTGCCTTTGATGTGGTGTTGCGACCATATGGAGAGGGAGGGGGGTGCCTCAAGTAGTGGTTCAGCGGCAATAGGACTCTTTCCTATTCCATTCTTGCAGAATGGAAATAAGACGAGCCCTAAAAATAGTCAGAAAGAAAGATAGAGGCTGGGGAAGACAAATGGAAAGAGAGATGCGATGTCAGAGAGGTTGGGGCTCAGATTTGCATGCAGCCACTGGAGAAGCCTGCTTGTGGGGACTGGGAGGAAGGGTGACGAGACGCAGGCCCTGCAGTGAATAATTATGGGAGGAGAGATGCTGGCCTGAGGCAGAGCGCACCATATGGAGAGGGAGGGGGGTGGGCCGAGTGCAGGAGAAATGCTGCTGGCAGGGGAAAGGCTCGGGCAAGCTCCTGCATGAGTGTCGTAATTTGACAGTGATCGGGTTAGCGTTAAGCTTTGCTACACAAATTTCCCCTTATCTTGACTATAGTGTTCGGAGGCCATTTTGAGAACACTGGCGTCCATTTTAGATGAACGTGCTGCCTCGTGGTCAGCATGTCCTTTTGTCCTTTCTCTGTACCACTGACCACCTAACTTGCCCAGCAACAGGCTATTTTTAGTATTGGTCAAGCTTGCACATGCGTAGTCAAACCCTCTGTACTAGTGGACAGTCATCACTTAGGAATGTTCTTTAAAACTGACTAGTGGTGTTATAACTCCTCCCATGAGTTGGCTGTGTTCCAAAAATGACCTTATATGTACCTAACACTGAGCAAATGTGTTCCGCCTACTCTTTTTATTACTGTCAAACTGTATAAAAGAGGTCTCTCACTGATGTTCGGTGTGATACTTCTTGCATTGCCGAAGGGTGCTGTAGGAATGTACCACCACCCCATGGGGTCTTAATAAACTTGTCTTTTGCATTTTCCATTTTCCATGCCAACGTCTGTTTTATGGTGTAGCGGGTTTTGCGGAATATGTAGGCCTGGAGAACCCAATACCACAAATTGGCGACCACGAAGGGACTCATCGGTGACTCGGATGCCCGAAGGAGAGGTCGTGACGAAGGATTGGAAACTCGCTATGGACGCGTACGCTGCCACTGAGTGACCCGAGTCTTGGCACCCACAGTGTTTTCTTCCTTTCCTTCTGATCTGACCTTCCAGGTGGCGCCGGTCCTCGACTGAGATCCTGCTCGTTCGAGTTGTCGTACAGTGCCGGTTTGGCTGATTCGATTAAAGAACTTGGCAGTTGGAACCTGGATATCTGAGAATTTGGTAAGCTTGTGATTGGTAAGATAGTCTACGGACACTTACTGTGGCTCTTTGAATATGTTTTTAGTTAGCTAACATTTGGTTCCATGATTTGAGCTATATGTGCAGTGCACTTCACATAGGCGGGCATGTGGAGATATTTCTCTAAATTTGTCTTTGTTTGAACGGCACACCTTGTGTGAAGTATATTAAGTGCCATTTTTTTAATATCACGTTTCCGTGATATTTTGATATGCCCGTTTTAAGCACACTCCGAGGAATGTGCTGTCTTGGAAAAGGTACCAATTATCGATTAAATGAATCTCAGCCGGCTCCCCCAGAGTGGACACCTAATCGCGAAATGTACGTTAAATTTGGCATTCCCCCTATTCTATACAGTACATTGTGGCACAGATATACAAAATCTGATCCTGAATTGCAATGGCCACTACATGGGTCGTTTGATTTACGAAAGGTTCAGTATGTGGAGCAATGTTTGTTTCAGCGCAGGTCTAGACAAGATATGTTTGATTGTGTACGTATGTGGGAGAAAGCGGTGCGTGAAAGAATGAAGCGTGAATTAGCCTTGGCGGACAAAGAGCAGCGAAAGGCTGCTCGGGATAAGGCTTTACAGCTGGAGGAGAAAGAGTTGCAGGAAAAGAAAGAAAGGGAGGCACAGGAACGTAATTTGCAAACGAATGGTCAATTTCCTATTCGACGTCCCCTTTATCCTGTCCTTACTAATGAAACTGATGATTTTTCATTATTATATCGTTGCCCGCCTCCGTATGTTCCACCTACGGCCCCAGATGAGGATTCGGACGGAGATGATCGAGGGGGTAGTCGTAGTAGGTTAAATGCTAGTGAAGCTGCGGAATTGCACAGTTTTGCTCGTAAACTAAATTTGAACACGATAACTATCGCTGAGATTAATGACCAAATGCATAAGTGGTCTGAGCGAGAACGGTTGTATTTTTTGAGTAAGTTTGGAGATGAAGTTGTAGACCGATTTTGAAAGTATTCGGATGATTTGGAGCCTAAGGATGTATCAGTTGGTTGTGAGGATATGCGTAAAGGTATTTTTGTTATTGCAGATGCAGATCGGTTTTTTCAGCGGTTGGTCAAGCTACGGGATGAGGCGTCAAGACTACGGGAGGCAAGAAAAGCATCAGATGAGCCTGCGCCGGGATCGATGAAGAAATCCAAAGAGTGTTCTATCTTTGGAGCAGATAAGAGTTCTATAGTTCATGTTATGCCTATGCGTGAAGCTGCACCTTTATATGTCCCTCCTAAAGGGCAAGGTACAAGCGATGATAAAATGTCTGCGGATGCCAAGGGATATTTTATATATAATTGGGTTTTAACACCATGGAATAGAGCAGATGTTATGGCACTAAAAAATGCTTTGCCTGACCCCCGTAAGAATCCGGCAGCTTTTTATGAAGGAGTGGAAGGGGCTATTTCTTCGTGTGTAATGACGTTAGTGGATATTGACCTTTTCTTTGGGTTAATATTGCCTCCTGATATGTGGAGGGCGATTCGTAAGTTCGATGATCAAGCGATCCTGGGGGCGGATTGGAAAGCCTTGGTCCAAGCTGATTTAGATAGGGAGCCTGCATGTAAGCCATGTCAATTAATCTTAGATCTCCCGACGGCTATTTTGAATAAATTAAAAACGCTTGTTCCCCCTAAAAAGATTGATTGGACTATGCTAGCTTCTTGTAAACAGAAGGTGGATGAGTCAGTGTCTGATTTCTTCTCACGTTTCGAAGAAGCATTTCATGACTATAGCGGGCAGTTACTAACAGAAGATACGGGTAGGCACTTGTTCGTTGATAAGTATGTAGTGAATCTCTTACCGGAGATTTCAAAACGCTTAAAGACTAATGAAAGTTCCTGGACCACGGCGACCCCTGCTTCTTTGCTGACTATGGCTCAGTATTATGAACGACAGGAATTGGAGGCTAAAGAGAGTACTGATAAGAAAGAGAAGGAATTAAAGACGAAAGTGATGTTGGCTCAGGTTTATGCTACACAGCCAAGAGGGAATGATAGAGGTAGGCGTGGATCGTACGGTACGTCTTCCGGTCGTACCGACATTTCTGAGGATCAGTGTGCATACTGTAAAAAGTTTGGACATTGGGCCTCAGACTGTCCGGTGCTTCAGGAACAACGTAATCAGCGTGGTCGAGGAGGTGGAAGGACACGGAATAGTTATTCAGGAGCGAGGGGCGGAGCAAGTGATCGTGGCAGGTTTGAAGCAAGGGGTCGTGGTCAGGTTGATGATAATACTTTCGATCGACGAAATCAGTATCAGATAGCGGAGGGTGAACATGCAGAGTTTCAGGACTATGTACATGCATAGGATTGCGTAGGATGGGGTGTGGAATCGGTTGAAGTACCAGTAGATCAAAGAGGTCCATATGTATCAGCGGGCGTTTTGGGTTCTACTGATCAGTTCCTGGTTGATACAGGAGCTACTCGTAGTGCTTTGTCTAAAAACTTGGTTCCAAGGGCTCCCCTGTCTGGCGAAATGATTACATCGATAGGGTTCGATGGGACACCCTCTCTTAGCCCATTGTCACAACCCCTTACATTTTACATTGACAGATTCTTTGGTCCGTGCCCGTTTTTATTGTCACCAAACACCCCAGACAATATTATGGGAATAGATATGCTTAAATATTTCCGAGCAACCATACGCTGCACTCCTGAAGGAGTGCGGGTTATTTTGAATGATAATTACCCAGATGTAGAGAGATTGTGCCCCATGCAAGAAATCGAAGCGTTAGCCTCTCTCCCACAAACGTTATGGGCTACTTCAGACACGGATGTGGGACAGATGATTATCCCTCCTATTCGAATCACTGTCAAGGAGGGAGCGCCTCTGCCTCGTGTACCACAGTATAAGATCTCCAGGGAAGGTGAAGTAGCCTTAATGCATATTGTAGATGATTTGATTATTGCAGGCGTTGTGGAGGAAGTTTCCTATAATGTCTGTAACAGCCCTATTCTACCGATTTTAAAGAAAGATACTGATGACAAAATCTATCGATTTATCATTGATTTGAGAGAAATTAACAAGATAGTAGTGCCCCAATACCCGGTGGTGTCTGATATTACCACTTTACTTACTCTGATTCCGCCCACTGCCACCATGTTTACCGTGATTGACCTGAAAAATGCCTTCTTTTCCATTCCCATCCATCCTGATAGCCGATATTTGTTTGGTTTCACATTAAATAATAAATCGTATAGATTTTGTCGAGTTCCTCAAGGCTATACAGAAAGTCCTAGCATTTATAGCCAGGCTTTAAAAAGACAGCTTGATTCTTTCGATTTACAGTCTGGAGTGGCTCTCATTCAGTATGTCGATGACATTCTACTTGCAGCAGATACGCAAGAGCAATGTGAGGAGAGTAGTCTTGCTTTGCTTTCCTTTCTTGCCCAGAATAATCACAAGGTTTCTAGGAAAAAGCTTCAATATTGTAGAGCAAAGGTGACCTACCTCGGTCATCTTTTGTCTAAGGAGGGACGTGCATTGACATCTGATCGAATCCAAGCGATTTTAGATACACCAGTCTCCCGCACTCAGAGAGATGTGCGCGCTTCTATAGGCTTAACGTCTTTTTGTAGGCAGTGGATAATGGGATTTTCACATATTATAAAGCCTTTGTTAGCATCATTGTCCAAGACTACACCAATGCCCCTTGAATGGACAGATGAATGCCAGAATGCTTTTGAGCAATTGAGACAAGCCCTTTGCTCCGCACCAGTGTTAGGCACACCAGATTATACGAAGATTTTCACATTATATGTACACGAGAAGGATGGGTGTGCATTGTCAGTCCTAGTGTAGACACACGGGGATAAACAGCGACCTTGCGTGTATTTCTCAGCAATACTTGACCCCGTAGCACGAGAATTACCTGGGTGTTTTCGAGCAGTTGCAGCAACAGCAGTGGCCATACGACAGAGTGAGGGAATAGTTTTATCACATAAATTGTTGGTGTTAGTTCCCCATGCGGTAGACGCTCTGTTAAACCAAACAAAAACTCAGTACCTCACGAGTGCACGTTTAACAGGATATGAGCTCACACTGTTGGCACCACATATCATATTAAAGAGATGTGCTACTCTGAACCCTGCTACTTTATTGCTGTATCCAGTTGCTGAGGGACAGGAGGAAGAGCACCATGATTGTGTTTTCCTGACTGAAGAACAAACAAAGGGTCGTGTCGACTTACAGGATACGCCACTTCCAGATGTGGATGGGGAACTGTGGGTTGATGGATCGTGTTTGAGGCTGCCAGATGGTACAACTTCCGCAGCATATGCGATCATGACACTTAAGACAGTGGTAGAAGCAGCACGAATACCACAGAAGTCGGCCCAAGCAGCGGAACTGATAGCCTTAACAAGAGCATGCGAATTAAGTGCTGGCTTATGTGTGAACATCTACAGGATGTGTGGCTCAGGGGTTAGAGGAGGCAGACCCGGAAACTGAGATCGGTCCTGGACCAGGGTTCAATTCCCCGCCTCGGCGGGTCTTGGGCTAAAACATTCCACGGACTCGATAATTCTCGCCCCGGTGCCTTCTCGACTCACGGGTTCACACTCTGCGACTCTGGGCAATAGCTTGCTTAATCTCCACAACGGCCCCTCGCGGCGGGATGCCTGACTTTCACCTTGTGGATACCCTGCTATCTCACAGGGGAATACCAGGACGGGTTCCCTAAGCAAGCGCCGGGAAACCCACTGCGGGTAGCTGTGCGCTATATAAGCTCAACTACATTTACATTTACATTTACACTGATAGCCGGTACGCCTTTGGAGTAGCGCATGATTTTGGCCTACTCTGGAGAGAGCGAGGGTTTTTGACTTCACACGGAGTGCACATCATGCACGGAGAACTAGTGCATGATCTTCTGAATGCGCTACTAAGTCTAAAGAAAGTGGCGATAATTAAATGCAGTGCACATAAGAAAGTGACAGACAAAGTAGGACAAGGAAACGCCTTTGCAGATTGCATAGCGAGGGAAACTGCCATGTTGCAAAATGCCTCGCCAATGTATGTAGTGAAATCGCAGGCTGAGCAATGGCATGATGCTAGACAGGAGATATTAGACATTCAGAAATCAGCGTCTGAGACAGAACTCGCAACCTGGGAAAAGGAGGGAGTGTTGGATGATGAGGGTTGCTGGAGGAGCAAGGACATGGAGAGATGGAAATTGCCTGCAGCTTACTTGCAGGCAATGGTTCAAATGACACATGGATTGGCACATGTTGGAGCTCTCGCAATTACTAGATTGCTTACGCGAGTCTGGGAGCATCCTGAGATTGCCAATACGGCCAAAAGAGTAGTGCAGACCTGTCTGATATGCTTGCAGCACAATCCTGCTAAAGGGACGTATACTCCGAAAGGAGGGTTTGTTCCACCTACTGCACCATTTGAAGTACTACAAATGGATTACATCCAGCTTGAGCGTTGCAATAACCTTAAGTATGTCTTAGTGGTGGTGTGTGCTTTCAGTAAATGGATTGAGGCCTTCCCCACGAAGGATAATACAGCGCTGACAACAGCTAAGGTTTTGCTCAAAGAGTACTTCCCACGCTATGGTGTTTGTAAATTTTTGTGGAGCGATAATGGTCCTCATTTTGTTGAGAAAATTGTGGAATAGGTCATGAAGGGATTGGGAATTCAGCAAAAGTTCCATGCTGTATTTCATCTGCAGTCAGCAGGTCTTGTGGAAAGGTACAAAGCTACTTTGAAATTGAAGCTAGCAAAGATTGTGGCATCCACGTCTTTGAAATGGCCGGATGCTTTGCCTCTGGCATTGCTATCTATTACCCCATTCCTGAACTGGCCTCACACCTTATGAAGTGGTGTTTGGAAGGCCTATGAATATATGGGGAGTTCCTAAGCCTCGATTGTTACATGATGTACCTTGTATAATGATGAACGATTATTTGGCACGATTAACAAATGATTTACTTTCCATTCATCAGCAGGTTCGAGAAGTGCTCCCCGACAATTCCATTGGAGAGGCTCACAATCTTCGTCCTGGCGACTACGTGATGGTCCGGTCCTTTCAGAGAACAAGCAGCTTGGAGCCGAGGTGGCGTGGACCTGAGCAAGTGCTATTAGCGACTCATACGGCTGTGCGAGTTACGAACAAGAAACAGTGGGTGCATTCCACTCATTGTCGCCGTGTCTCTCCGGATCTGGTGAACCCAACTGTGTTGTCTGATTATCGAGACATCTTGGACGAGGAGAAGAGCCCAGCTGTTACGTCTACTGAATCAGAGGGAGCCTTCCCGGACCACACCGTCTCTGGTAGAAAGAGATACAAACTACGACCAAGAGAAGCAGTTGTTTTGTGCGAGACTGGTTGAGTTACCGCTCCAGGTTTGTGAAACGGAAGCCGGGAATATCAAGGGGGGGGATCAGTTCTGCCAAGTGTAGCGACACCCGTCTTGAATCTCGGAGAAGAAACCAACAGCTACCTCGGAGCTCAGCACTCATATTTTTATTTTTTAGTTGCTTTCATTTTGAGACATTTTGAACTTTGAACTATGGCATCTTCTACAATGCGAAATAAGAGAATTCTTGGTGCAGTATTCTTTGTTATGACAATTGTGGTGATAGCAGTAATAGCTTGGGTGGTAGAACTACTGGTGCCGGCAAGAGAACATTTATTGCCAACTACCCCAATTCCATCGGAACATTTTCATTTTACTTTGCCTTATCATGAAGAACCTACTTTAGAAAAACAATGGTTCAGGGTAGGCCTCAAGGGGTCCTTGATAGGTAAAAGAAACAGGGAGCGAATACTTAATAAATCGCTAGGGAGCAGAGGTAGTAGGTACAGATAGGAGTATTTATTTTACTCTTTTCTCAAGGGTATATATAAATAGTCATAATCTTTTTCAGGTGCTCAAGTGAATAGTGAGGTGCAGGAAGTGACATAAGTGAACAAAGTGAATGGACTGTCACACAACAACAACAAGGATAAAAACACAACAATTATATACAATTGGAAATAGTGAAATTCCTTGGGTAGGTCGACGGCGTTTCGATCTATATAGTTTTTAGATCTTCCTCAGGACAGATGAGCCTCCTGAAACTTGCCTTTGCTTGAATAGGCAAGGAAGAATCTTTGGTGGTGCAGCTGATTAATTGCCGTGGTTCCCAATGGGAGATTATGTCTTATTAAGAAGGTCTTCTAATAGTAGACAAAATGGTTGTGGCGCTCAGTCACTGCTGCTGGGACGAGGTAGCTACCTCGGAAGCGGCACTCGGACCCCCCTTCTCCTGCTGGAATCCTGCTGAATTAGTTTCAGGCATCTAATTGATCTTTACGGAAAGAATGCGCAAAAAGGACCCTTCGGATTAAATCGGAATTCCTTTTTTGACATATATATTTTTTAACTCATGCAGGACCCTCGTCCCAGCAGCAGTGACTGAGCGCCACAACCATTTTGTCTACTATTAGAAGACCTTCTTAATAAGACATAATCTCCCATTGGGAACCACGGCAATTAATCAGCTGCACCACCAAAGATTCTTCCTTGCCTATTCAAGCAAAGGCAAGTTTCAGGAGGCTCATCTGTCCTGAGGAAGATCTAAAAACTATATAGATCGAAACGCCGTCGACCTACCCAAGGAATTTCACTATTTCCAATTGTATATAATTGTTGTGTTTTTATCCTTGTTGTTGTTGTGTGACAGTCCATTCACTTTGTTCACTTATGTCACTTCCTGCACCTCACTATTCACTTGAGCACCTGAAAAAGATTATGACTATTTATATATACCCTTGAGAAAAGAGTAAAATAAAATACTCCTATCTGTACCTACTACCTCTGCTCCCTAGCGATTTATTAAGTATTCGCTCCCTGTTTCTTTTACCTATCAAGGACCCCTTGAGGCCTACCCTGAACCATTGTTTTTCTAAAGTATCTTCTTACCCCAGGTTCTACTATATGGGGTTCCCTTGTTTCTAACAAAAAAATTATCATGAAGAACGACACAGACAGACTTATCTGAATAATAGTTTCATCCAGATTCTGCATCACACCCATAATATGACGAACACTTCGAATTGTTGGGTATGTGGGATGTTGCCTGGACATCAAAAGAAAGGAGGCACTCCGCTTATCCCACTCCCATTCTCTCACAATGGTTCTTGTAATGCTTGGTATACTCTTCTATTCACTTTGCGATGGCCGACAAAAGGTGGACTAATTTTCCGACTTAATAAGGTCTGTTTTAATGACCGAGATGGTTATCCACAAGCTGAAGGAACTAAATTTGAATGGGAAGAATATTGATCAGATAATGTATCTTCCCCTCGAATTTATACTAACCAAAGAAATGTAAATATGTCCAGCCTGCATGTAATCACAGTTATTGATACGAAAGCTGATCTGTGTGTCCGAAATAAAGGTACAATCCCAGTAAGAAGAAGTGAATGTAACACTACTCTCACCTTTGACACTCCAAATGGTATTACTTTTGTGGCTTCACGAAACACTTACTTTATCTGTGGAAATAAAGGTTATCACCGTCTCCCTATAGGATGGTTAGGAACATGTTATATATCCTTTGTATTATCCCCTGTGTTTATTGCCCCACCTATGTACCATAATGATTTCGTTTTATATCATGATTTTATACTGAATAGAGTGAAAAGAGCATTAGCTCTCGATGATATAGACCAGACTGATACTTCTCTGCAGCAGTATGTCGATTATAATTTAGGTCTTTTCTCATTTGTTGGGGCTGCTTTAAATAGCAGAAAAATAAGACGACTGACACTGTTGTAGAAGCTGTTGCTAATGAGACAGTTTTCGCTTTAGGGAATTTAACTGAGGAACTTCAAATTACCAGAATTGTAACGCTTCAGAACCGAATGGTTCTAGATGTAGTGTTAGCTGATCGTGGGGGTGCATGCCGCATTATCGGAAGTAGTTGCTGCGTGTACGTGCCAGATAATTCACCCTCTGTATATTATGCAATTTCTAAATTACATAAGATAGCTCCTGAGATACATCCTGATAATGGTACTTGGACACTTTCGGATTGGTTTTGGACATTGCTTAGTACTTGGGGTTGGAAGCTGCTAATAATCCTATGTGTAATAATTGGGATACTGTTCTTTCCATGTCTCTGCATTCAGTGCGGCCCTATGTTATGTTCCATGTGCCTTTCTGCTTGTATCCCATCCAAACGAGCTATTGTTAAGAATGAACAAATGATTCATAGAGAAGTAGCAAACACTATGTCCATTAATATTGATGATGAATACCCTGATTATGTCCACTATGAGGTAGCTTCAGCTAAATGCTAAAAGGGTCGTCTGTCGTAATTTGACAGTGATCGGGTTAGCGTTAAGCTTTGCTACACAAATTTCCCCTTATCTTGACTATAGTGTTCGGAGGCCATTTTGAGAATACTGGCGTCCATTTTAGATGAACGTGCTGCCTCGTTGTCAGCATGTCCTTTTGTCCTTTCTCTGTACCACTGACCACCTAACTTGCCCAGCAACAGGCTATTTTTAGTATTGGTCAAGCTTGCACATGCGTAGTCAAACCCTCTGTACTAGTGGACAGTCTTCACTTAGGAATGTTCTTTAAAACTGACTAGTGGTGTTATAACTCCTCCCATGAGTTGGCTGTGTTCCAAAAATGACCTTATATGTACCTAACACTGAACAAATGTGTTCCGCCTACTCTTTTTATTACTGTAAAACTGTATAAAAGAGGTCTCTCACCGATGTTCGGTGTGATACTTCTTGCATTGCCGAAGGGTGCTGTAGGAATGTACCACCACCCCATGGGGTCTTAATAAACTTGTCTTTTGCATTTTCCAGTTTCCGTGCCAACGTCTGTTTTATGGTGTAGCGGGTTTTGCGGAATATGTAGGCCTGGAGAACCCAATACCACATGAGGAGCTTGTCACGTGATTCTATTCTCTTGAACTGTTAGAAATCCGCCTGCTAGGAATTTTTTAGTTTAACAGTAATAGGTCTCTCTACGAGACCTAAAAATCGCTATTTGCGAAATCGCATATTTGCGAGGAATTGCATTTAAGGAATCTCTATTTGAGATTCCTTAAATGCAATTCATTAACCAATTTTAAATTGCGAATTCGCAATATTTGGCCGCTATTTACCGCGAAGTCTGACTTCGTGGTAAATAGCAAAAACTGTGAAAAATGTACTTTTGTGCATTTTTCTCAGTTGTATGTTACAAACACACATGTCCTTTGGACATGTGTGTGCGCAGCATAAGTCTAAATTTGCATTTCAGGGGTGCTACAGGGTGTCCTTTGGACACAATTCAAACAACAAGAGAGTGTTAGTATCCACAACAGGCAAACTCTACTAGTCAGAATTAGTTGTATATACCACTAGGTTTAATAGACAGAGTTGTTATTGTCAGTTGGAAAAAATAGAGTGCACGTGTTTAAAGAACTAGCTAAAAGGACCCTCAGGCCCCAGTGAAACACTGGTAGCCAGTTGTCTTCATTGGGCCCCTTATATCGCTAGAGAGGTGAAAGTGAATCTAAAAAGAGTATACGCTACTCCTCAAAATTATTTACTAAGAGGGTAGCTCTAACTCTATTAAAAACAGTGATCGAAAACCATAGCTGGTTTTTCTGGACTACTCAGGGTTGTGCAAATTTGAACCAGATAGTCCCATTAGTGAAGTGAAAAGAAATTAATTAAAATACGGTCAACATGTTTCTGCCATTTGAGTTCAATTTGCTCGGAATTCGTCAGGACCAAGAAAAAAGGATGAACTCACTGTTCTGGGCACCCTAAAATGCGCAGATACAGAGAGTTGTGACATTTATTGATACGACCTGCAAGTGTCGAAGCGCCTAGTTGGACATTCTTCCCCCAAGCTGCTAAAGGCTCCTTCTTATAGGAGACACCATTTGATCTGTGAGGGTAGATAAAATGGAAGGAATCAGAATATGGAATATTCAGCTTTTGGCACCATAAAACTTATACTTCTACCCTATTATGGCTCTAATCACATGCACTTCTTTGTTCACACAAAATGTGTCTTTATTTCGAAGGTGGAGAGGTTGTACCTTCAAAATAGTAAAGTAGACCCGTTTTTATCGGGGTGTCCACCTTTCAAACAACGTTAACGAAAAAGACATTGCTTTATCTTGACAGATATTGTATACCGTGAGTATGATTACATAAAAACAGTGCTTCGATGTACCAAATGGTCATAAAAACTGGGTGAATTAGAAAACCCAACCAGATTACATTTAGAAAAACACACGCACACTTCTGCAAGAAGACGGTAGAGCACAGAACACTTCAAAAGGAGGTGAGCCTAATTATGCACTTACTACTCGTTTGGTGAAGATAAACTCCATGGGCAATGCGGCAGGAGGAATCTTCACGTTTGGGTGCTAGAAAGAAATATTTATAAACATGCATTTTAGCGTATTTCTAGGGACTGTAATAGTTTAAAAAAGAAATCTAATCTTGTGTTCCTGCTGGTAGAGGACTTACTTTCTACCAAACGACTCCATGCTGGAACACCTGAAAGCGACCACATCCGCCGCCCGTATCAATCAACGCGGTAATGGCGCCGTGTTCAAAATATACGCTTAGGACGTGCAATGCGTCCGGAGCGGTAACGTCAGTCACGTGACCCTTTAGGATCGCGTTATTTTTAAAGGAGCCACTTAATTTATCTACAAGAATAAGAGGCGATCTATGCACTGAAGGGAACTATGAGGGAGACCTTTAGGAATCTCATGATTTACGGAAAAGCCGCTTTGTTTGTCAACATAAAGCGATTATTGTGTAAAAGCTAGCAGTTGGACACCTCCAGAATCAGGGTAAACAGCCTGTTTGTGAAGTACATTCATATGCATTCATCCCCATTTGTTATTCACGCTAGAAGCAAAAATAAATGTGTCATAATGTTATTGATTTGTAGGTGAAACAAAAGTCCTAAGGTCTACTGTGTATGACGTGTGAGTAGATCACAGGGGGATGTAGTGTCTGCCATTTAACATCAGCAGCGCTGGATATACCGTTTGTCCACGCATAAACAGGGCCTCAATGACGACATCCCTTGGGGATCGGTAATGCGTCGATAAACGGCCCACCTTCATAATTAATATTCTAGTCCAGATTATCTGTCTATCAGCTCTGACAATACATGGTGCTTGTCTATCCAGTTAATATAACTAAACTATGTATGATCTACTCACACGTCATACACAGTAGACCTTAGGACTTTTGTTTCACCTACAAATCAATAACATTATGACACATTTATTTTTGCTTCTAGCGTGAATAACAAATGGGGATGAATGCATATGAATGTACTTCACAAACAGGCTGTTTACCCTGATTCTGGAGGTGTCCAACTGCTAGCTTTTACACAATAATCGCTTTATGTTGACAAACAAAGCGGCTTTTCCGTAAATCATGAGATTCCTAAAGGTCTCCCTCATAGTTCCCTTCAGTGCATAGATCGCCTCTTATTCTAGTAGATAAATAAAGTGGCTCCTTTAAAAATAACGCGATCCTAAAGGGTCACGTGACTGACGTTACCGCTCCGGACGCATTGCACGTCCTAAGCGTATATTTTGAACACGGCGCCATTACCGCGTTGATTGATACGGGCGGCGGATGTGGTCGCTTTCAGGTGTTCCAGCAGGGAGTCGTTTGGTAGAAAGTAAGTCCTCTACCAGCAGGAACACAAGATTAGATTTCTTTTTTAAACTATTACAGTCCCTAGAAATACGCTAAAATGCGTGTTTATAAATATTTCTTTCTAGCACCCAAACGTGAAGATTCCTCCTGCCGCATTGCCCATGGAGTTTATCTTCACCAAACGAGTAGTAAGTGCATAATTAGGCTCACCTCCTTTTGAAGTGTTCTGTGCTCTACCGTCTTCTTGCAGAAGTGTGCGTGTGTTTTTCTAAATGTAATCTGGTTGGGTTTTCTAATTCACCCAGTTTTTATGACCATTTGGTACATCGAAGCACTGTTTTTATGTAATCATACTCTCGGTATACAATATCTGTCAAGATAAAGCAATGTCTTTTTCGTTAACGTTGTTTGAAAGGTGGACACCCCGATAAAAACGGGTCTACTTTACTATTTTGAAGGTACAACCTCTCCACCTTCGAAATAAAGACACATTTTGTGTGAACAAAGAAGTGCATGTGATTAGAGCCATAATAGGGTAGAAGTATAAGTTTTATGGTGCCAAAAGCTGAATATTCCATATTCTGATTCCTTCCATTTTATCTACCCTCACAGATCCAATGGTGTCTCCTATAAGAAGGAGCCTTTAGCAGCTTGGGGGAAGAATGTCCAACTAGGCGCTTCGACACTTGCAGGTCGTATCAATAAATGTCACAACTCTCTGTATCTGCGCATTTTAGGGTGCCCAGAACAGTGAGTTCATCCTTTTTTCTTGGTCCTGACGAATGCTGAGCAAATTGAACTCAAATGGCAGAAACATGTTGACCGTATTTTAATTAATTTCTTTTCACTTCACTAATGGGACTATCTGGTTCAAATTTGCACAACCCTGAGTAGTCCAGAAAAACCAGCTATGGTTTTCGATCACTGTTTTTAATAGAGTTAGAGCTACCCTCTTAGTAAATAATTTTGAGGAGTAGCGTATACTCTTTTTAGATTCACTTTCACCTCTCTAGCGATATAAGGGGCCCAATGAAGACAACTGGCTACCAGTGTTTCACTGGGGCCTGAGGGTCCTTTTAGCTGGTTCTTTAAACACGTGCACTCTATTTTTTCCAACTGACAATAACAACTCTGTCTATTAAACCTAGTGGTATATACAACTAATTCTGACTAGTAGAGTTTGCCTGTTGTGGATACTAACACTCTCTTGTTGTTTGAATTATGAATACATAGGGGTATGAGAGTGTTTTTCTTATAACCCTTACTCTCTTGTTGATTATATTGTCCTTTGGACACCCCTGCACCCTTGAAATCGCAATTTCATTTTGCGAATCGCTATTTGCGATTAGCAAATTGCGAGTGTCTTCCCATTCAATCCTATGGGCCTCTAGGCCCATAGGAATGAATGGGGAGATATTCCTTAATTGCGACTCGCAATTTGCGAGTCGCAATTAAGGAATAATTGGAAATCGCTATTTCTTGAGTGATTTCCTGATGAATAGCATTTTGCTATTCCTTAATAGCAAATAGGTAAATTTCGCTATTAAGGAATCGCAAAATGTGTTATTCATGAATCTAGCTGCTGCTTAGCGCTGTCGCTGTGTTTGTTTATGTCATGGGGACTGGCTTTGCAATGTGGAACCTGCGGAGGTGCGATGGTTTTCATCTGGCTGACTACTGGTTGTTATTCTGTTTGTATTCAACACAAACAACACAGGGAGCCCAGAGGTCGGGCCCAGGCCCTCATCCGAGAAGCAAAACACGCTACTATGGCTTTAGCTCGAGTTACTGGGCAGGCAGTGAGATGTAACAGTGAAGAGATGACTTCCTCTCAGCTGGAATGCGCATGGTAGCCTGGTGCCAGCGGGCCTAGACTGGCAGCACATGTTCTGCCCGCTTTACAGCATGACTCAGTGTGGACGAGACCACAGACCTCTGTTGTGGAGGAATCCGTAGCTGCATCAGCGCTGGCACCCCCTCACAGCTCTGCCCCTTGGTCCTGCTCTGCTACTACATCCCAATTCTGATAATGCACCTAAGCACTGGAGAGCACTCCTGTGGTATCCCTGAAACAAAACACATCTCTTCCAATACACGCCAGAAAAACACGCTTCTCAACGAACATGGACACCTTCTGCCAGGTTTGTAGGCTGCATTAGTTTATCCCAATCCTGCATCACGCTTCAGTACTCACATTTCGGGGAAGGGAGCCATAGGCAAAACGGTGACAACCAGGGTCGGACAGGGACAGGAAATAGGCCCGGGCAGGCACCAAAATAAAAGTGGCTCCTATCAGTGTATTAGACAGCTGCAAAAGTGGCCCTGTATGGAAATTAGGGCAGTTTTGATATAGGCTGTATTGGTGTTTCGCAAGGTATGGAAGACTGCATAAATTTGAGCTTACTACAGGCTATGTTTGTTTTAATATAAGGGAAATCATCAGTGAACACTGGCCCAGCAGACCTTAAAACAGGCCCACAACCAGCTAAAACAAGCATTGCAATGCAATAGGTCTCGCATTGCAAGAGTTTGAGCTATTGGCATTGTAAATGACAATGCCTTTTATTTATGTGTCGCTTTTTAAAACATAAATAAAAGCATTGCCATTTACAATGCCAATGGCTTAAATTCTCGCAAATGCAAGACCTATTGCATTGTACATGCTTGTTTGTGATTGCCAGAAAAGGGCTTCAGCTGTTGTGTCTTGTTTAAAAGTTGAGTAGGCCAGATTTGATGTTACTGGGCTTGCGAGGCTGGCTGGCGCAAATTGCTTTTGTAGGATTGATGCGAGAAATCAGGATTGGGACTTGGAGTCCCCTTGAATAGTGAAGTTTGAGTCAGTGGGGCTTCCATTTGGGCATCTATTTGTGCTTTAAATGATGTTAGAAACTGGTCTGACAAAGCTCAACACCCATAGTCTGATGTGCTGTGTCTCCTGAACTCTTTAGATGCCGGTCGTTGCTCCACAGTAGTTGGTGGTCTGGCTTGAGTCCCTGTTTGCATAGATGGTAGCTGGTTGATGAAAGGTAAGAGTGGGGACTTGAGCTTGTATCAATTTGAACAGATGTCATATGGCAATTTTTCTGCAGGGGCGCACCCTTCATCTCAAAGTGTTGATAGAGCATAGGGTGGGGATTTCCTAGTATGAGTTTGCCCCCCCTGGTTCTTGGGACCTCTGAACCCATCAAGACCAGCCTGTTTAAGGATGTGGAGCGCCTTTTGTCTTCCTTCGGGCTCTTTCAAAGGTGGAGGGGGGGGAGGCTCTCGTGCGATTTAAAAAAAATAACTATGAAACCGGCCGCAAGAGGAAGGATGAGGAAGCTTGTCACGTGGCCTTTCCAGTGGCGTGTTGCCCCCCTGGCATGTCCGGTGATCCATCGTGGGGTGAGGTTGTGCTTGGATCAGACCACTGGACTCCAGCTGCTTGCTCCTGCGTTCCCCACCGCCTGCACTATCGAGTTGAGGTGGACAGGCATTCAAGGTTAACCCACACTTGCCACTAGTAGGGTCCACCTGCTGGTGCTAAGACACCATGGCTTCTACAGTCTAGCTGGGCCTTCTAAGGTCAAGCAGGGGAATGTGCTCCCGCAGGAGAGTGGTCTGAGGGCCTGGTCATAAGGCTGAACCTGGTTCCCCAGTTGCAAATTCGGCTGCTGTAGCCATAGTGCTGCATCCTCTCCCCCACTAAACATCATACTACCCCACTGAGAGAAACTTGTACTGCCTTCAGCTATAACCCAATTGTGCTGCGCTATAAACACCTGGATGGGACTCAATTCAAATTATGCCCCAGACTAGTAATATGCTGCCTGAAAAAAAGTTATAACATCTTGGAAAAAGCAAACACTGATTAAGTAAAGCATGTTAAATGTAAGCAGGAACAACGTGGTCTTAACAGGGCGCAATGAGGAGAAATGCTTTATTTCTCCTTGTTTTTGCTGTTGCAAAATGCAGCACACATAAAAACAGCAAAACGCCATACATGATTGTTTATGTACAGTAAGGTGTCACCCCCCAACGCCGTGTAGGAATTACCCCTGCAGCAAAGGGGTTAAGATTGTTTATGTGCAGGAAGGGATGCCTTCCTGCACATAAATAATCATTCCGCCACAACACACGCACCCTTGCACTATGGTGCAAGAGTGACTGCGTTGGTGGTAGACAGCTGAAATTATCACAAGCACAGGGGGTATCAGGGCTGCACCATATTGTTGTAAATTTGGTGCAGTCCTGCATTTCAGAAGTGGCGGAGCGTGGCATTAAGCCAAGAAGGCTAACGCTGCGCTC
This sequence comes from Lissotriton vulgaris, assembly GCF_964263255.1. Lineage (NCBI taxonomy): Eukaryota > Metazoa > Chordata > Amphibia > Caudata > Salamandridae > Lissotriton > Lissotriton vulgaris. The sequence goes on along the minus strand of NC_141691.1, from coordinate 1,985,296,071 downwards.
TCTCACTTCTTTGTCAATATGCTCAGTTGTTTAAAGAAAGACGACAAAACAAAAGTGTCGCTTCACTGGCAAACTCTGTAAAGGGGCCCTAATGTGTTTTGGTGTGAATAAAACCAATCTGGCCACTATGCGACCACTCTGACTTGCTTTATTTATTTAATTTTCCTATTTTTAACCTCTTTTCTCTCCACCCTGAGGCTGCACTTTGAAATGGGGGATGCAATGTCAGTATTTCTTCTCTGTTAGGTCTATTGTTATGTAAATTGGTATTAGTAAGGCTATTGGTTTCCTTCATGTTCTAGTTCGGAACTCTGTTGTGCCTTTTTAAACTCTACCGGTCTTTGTGCTCCTGGGCCCTTGGTACCCGCAGTTTATCTTCAGCCTACAAATAAAGAACTATTAAATTCTTTATGAGAAGAGTCTTCAATACTTTACAGACAATTGAAGCAAAATGGCTTCTTTGTTTTTTGGATCCATTTCATAGGGGAAGAGATGGGGGCAGCTGCCAGGGGCAGAGCGGAAGCAGACACTGTCCTTATCTTCCTTGTGTTAGAAGGAAGAGAGAGAGTAATTTTCCTTCTCTGTCCACCCCGCCCATTCTATAACGCCCAGGAAGGGCCGAACCTTATCAAAAGGCTTTCGCCATTTCTGCCGTCCTAGGACGCATTACTAAAAACAGAAAAGTAGGGGAACGGATTGCATAAAATTAACTAAGTAGGGGCAGGCCTTGCCCTCCTGATCCCTCCCACTTCGACCACCCGGGGGGCACTGAATACTGCCTGTTGTGGAAAACGATGTCCTGGGTTTTGGAATGACGGTGCAGCTGGTTCCCAGTGCTTTTGCTGGGTGCCTTCAAGACCCCCCGTGATGGGGAGACTCTTGCCCTCCCCAGCCCAAAACCTAGGGCCCGATTCACAGAACTAACTTAAGACAAAATCCTAAACTTGCTACCATTTTGGTATTCACAGAAGGCACTTACTCATTTCGGTATTCACAGAAGTTAGGAGTCCCAACTTTAGGTCTCCTAAATGCCTTCTGTGAAAACCGAAAGTCTTAAAGTCCTAACTTTACTACTCCTAAACTGAGAAAAATCCTAACTTTAAGACTTTCGGTATTCACAGAAGGCATTTAGTAGTCCTAAAGTTAGGACTCCTAACATCTGTGAATACCAAAATGATTAAGTGCCTTCTGTGAATACCACAATTAGTAAGTGCCTTCTGTGACTACCAAAATGGTAGTAAGTTTAGGATTTTGTCTTAAGTGAGTTCTGTGAATCGGGCCCCTAGGGTCTGGAAAGAATGTGGTAGGAGGGGAGTCACCCAAGGAGCCCACGAGGGCCAGCAAAGGCAGCAAAAAGAACAGGAGCTTACAAGGCCACCGCAAGCCACACCAAGGCCTAGCTGGGCCACTTCTGCGGACCCGGCTTTCACTACGCAGCTACGCCGCTGCGTTCAGGGCCCCCTCCCGAATGTCTGCCTACCTCCTGGTTGCCGTGCTACTCTTTGAAGCCGGTACTGGTCCCTGTGCCACGGCATCGACCCTCCTGGTGGACCGGGTGAGAGCTGGAGGAATGATCCACAGCCTCTGAAGGCTGCCCCAAGTTGTTCCGGAAGTGAAAGCGCAGAATGAGGAAGTCAGGCAGGTCAGGCACACAAATATTTAACCTGGTAAAACAAGCTGCTTAATGCTCCTTCAGGATAAGCCTGAAGGCTTCTCTCCACAGCTACCACTTTGAGAGGTTTCACTGGTTATCAAAGACCACTAAAACCACGATAAAGGTTGCCTGGTGTGCAATGTGCATCATTTAAATAAGTGTACACCATATACTAAGACATCCTCTTACAGTTTGTTTTTTACTTGGGTATTACATTGAGTGATATTATCCTCCGTTCTCTGAGTGGAAATCATTTTATATGATTTATTCAGATCGCCCCTCTCTCCCTCATCGCTCCTGTCACAGAACTACCGGGATATACATACTCAAAATGCCTACAGGTCATGCCTGACTCTCAGTTCAGGCCTGGTTGACTGCTGAGAGTAGAGATCATACCGCTTTGCGATACAGGCAGACCGTTATAGAAGACAATTCAAGTCTTGAGTAAGGAATGAGTCAATGCTATGGAAGACTGGTTATAGGATCTTCACACCGGTATTACTGTTTGATATGTAATGATATTACTACTCTGGTGATGATGGTGCTGTAGTGGAATGTCTAAAAAAATGTATCAGATGTTTAAAATGCCAATCAAGATATTTGAAAAAGAAGAACCTCTTCTTGGTGGATTGTTCCATAGCCATGAAAGTGACACTCTCTGAACCCATTCTGTAGAGGAATATACAATAGTACAACACACTCCTTTTTCAAACAATGTTGATAGGTTGTCAAACTTGGAAACAGACGTCTCCACCTTGTCTCTACATGATCCTGTGACAGAAAACATTGCAGTATATTCTACCCAAGAAAACAACTGAGGTTGTTGTCAACATTATTATCAATCACCAGAGCCTCTGATTATTAAATAGCTTCATAGCCCCAGAGATGGACTCTTTATGTACCGATTGTATTGTAGTCAGGCGTTAACGTTCTCCCTTCTTAACACATAAGCATCAACAATGAAAAGATGTAAAAAACAAATTACAATGTAAAAAGATTTTTTGCATACGAAATTTCCACTTGTGTTATTTCACCGTAAATATTTACTTCTTGGGTTGTCTTGCAGGAATTTAATTTCTATTTCAGATTTATATTTCTAAGAGAAAGAAGAGAACTTCATTTTCTGTTTGCATGTAAAAAACAAGCATTAGCATAGACATTAGGTCTCGCCTTTGGGACCTTATAAATGTTTAGCCATGCAACAGTTGATCTGCATAACTAAATACTTATAAGGTCCCAAAGGCGAGACCTATTGGCTATGCCAATGATTGTTTAAAACGCATTTTTTGGTTCAGTTGTGCGCAACTAAAGGCCGTTTCCCAAAGGGAGATTACAGGAAACTGCAGACTTTTTTTTCTAGGTGTACTCAGGCAACATGGAACAGTAAATCAATTTTCCCTCCGGCAGGCTGCACGGGTAGGTTTGTTCACCCACTCTCCGTCGAAGGCTTTCCACAGCCAGCCTGGTTTCCCATCAATCGAACAATGCTTTACTTGGGTTTCGTGTGTGGACACGGAGGGGGGGGGCGAGACAGACTGACAGACACACACACACACACACACTTCATTTCTACATGTATTATTATGCTCTGTTCCATTGAAGTTATTTTATGCAACTTTATTTTATTTCGTGCTATTAACAATCAAGTTGTAAAAATGTTTTTCCTTTCCGTGTCTGAGACGGTTGCCATGACAGTATAAACAATTCCTTCAAGGCGCCGAGCTATGTGAGCAAGGTGGTTTAACCACCGGAACCCATCAGGAGCCTATCTGTGCAATGAATCCTTAATATTTTCACCCAGTGTGTAAGCCTGAGCGAGAACGAGAGAAAAAGAAAGAAAAGGGGGGGGGGGATTAAGATAGCTGTGCACCAACTGTCTGGAACACTAGACCGTCCAATCAAAAAATTCAAGTTCGAAAATCTTTATTCGAATTCGAAGAATTCATAAAAGCACATCATAATTTTACATATTATTATAAAATCCTTAAAAATATCACAAAATTGACTTAATGCACCATAATAAACGCTGTACAGTTTAGCAAAACTACCATACAAAAGATAGTCAAGGGTTGTTCATCGTCCTCCGGGCTCGAGTAGCAACTCTCAGAAAAGGGCAAGTGTGAAAAATGATTTCTTCATTTTCTGGGGAAAGCATCATCTGGTAAGATTGTTCTAAGGAAACAGGTCTATGTTTTTAAAAAAAAGGAGTTAGAAGCCATTTGATATATTTTAAATAATATTTACAAAAGAAGAGGAAGTGCAAGTCAGTTTGTGTGCTCACTCCATCACAGGGGCATAGTGGATTTGCGAGATTTGTCCAATTGCCAAGAGGAAAACATAACAACATTTTTACAGTTCCTGCTCTCAGCCAAAATAAAAGGCTTCTTTCCCAATTAGTCATTGATAGGGTAAGATAAATTGGTAGGGGGAACCTATAACATTCATTCTTACATCATTAACTCTTGGATATTAGGTTACAAGTAACCCTCCTGCACAGCAGATATTTACATATCTGAAAGGAAAAAAAAAATATTGGAAACATCTCTAGTTTTCCATATCTGAGACGTAAAAGGCATGCCTCTTAAACTCCAGTGTTTAAATATCCCACAATTTGCGATTAAGATTCCATCTTGTTTTTTTTTTTAATAAGTTGTACTTTTTGTTTTACTTTCAGTAATATTGGTTGGATGAAAACTTTAAGAAAAATACTTTAATGAAATATCTATCCTTTCTTCTTTCACCTTTGATGAGTGGGGAGATGGTGATAGATCTTGGTACTGTGTCTGGTAGAAATCGCACCTAAGCACTTTATTGGCAAGAAGTGTGTGGGAATTACAAACCGACAGGGTCTGCAGACTGGTAAAGTAAGTTAGAATAAAAAAATATATTCAGAGAAAGACATTAAATGATCAAGGGCCCTCTTTGACCTCAAGTGATCCCCAATAGTAGCGAGCGTGAGACCGGATTCCAAATACCCCAAAGAGTTTGAATTCCCGCACGGCTATTTAGCCTTCCATCTTTCCGCGATCTGTAAAACGGGGTATCATTATTTACAGGGCTTAGAAATGGCAGAAAGGGCAATGAAGCACTACAAGGAAAAGTTACTAAACTGACCCAAGAATGCACTTTGGAATGGTGCAACCCAACCATAACATGTAGCCGTGCACCGCGTGACACCTCCCCCTCCTGCAGCGAAGGAGCTCCCAGGGTCGAAGCCCTCCAAGACCCCTGTGTCCAGCTGGACCCTCCCCTGGCGGGGGGGGCTCAGAACTACTCTTGTCCGCTGTGGGAACGGAAAGAGGACCCGATGGGCCAGGCCAGGATGTGGCTTTTAGCCTCGCCTTGGGTCATCGCCATGCGGAAACTGAAAGTTCAAGAGTGCAATCTCTGCGGTGTTGTGGGAGCCGAGGCCTTCACATGTGAAGGCGCTTACACTAAGCATGGGCGAATTTTGCGAATCTCGCGTTCGCGAATTTTGCGGATTTGCGAATTCGCAATCCGCAAAATCCACGAATTCTCGCGAATTTGCGGATTTTTTTTTTGTGTTCGCAAGTGTTTCTACCAGTTCGCGAGGATTTGGTACTAGTTCGCAATTGCGAACTTACTTGTCGGCTCGCAACGGTCGCGACTATGTTGTTTCTACGTCTGGTTCATCATCACAGCCTCCCAGCACCCTCTGTTTCACCACTGGCACCCTCTCTTTGACCCATGCCACCCTCTGTTACATCAATGCCACCCTCTGGTTCATCATCACTGTAGAAGATGGGGGGGGGGAAAGCAAGCCCACCTGCCCTGCTTGAACTGACATGAATTAATTTGGGGTTAGTTTATTAACAACACCTGCCCTGCCCCAACTGACAATAATGAATTAGGGGCTAATTAATGTGTCACTGAAAGAATTTCAAGTTCCAGCCTGGCACCTGCTTGTCTGCTCCTTTAGCTGTAAATCAGGACCTTTGTGGCATACAGTTAAGGTCAGAGCAGGGTCACACAATAGTTGCAAGCAGGCAACCGAATTCTGGAGGGCCCCCTCTGGAAGCACTACAGAGAATCGTTACAAATCATGAGGTTGACCTTTTGCACCTGCTCATTGCTTTTGCTTTTGCTGAAATCGTTTTTCGGTTTTTTTGCGCTATTCGCGGGGCGCGGCGTCGTGCGAAACCGACCGCGGAAGCCGCCAATTCGTGCGAATGAGCATTTTATTTTTTTGCGGCTTGTTGTTTCGCGAGTTTTTTCAAGCCAGGCGCCGTGAAGCTGCCCAGGCACTTGAGGGCCGCAGCGGCGGCGGGGAGTAGTGCTGGACCCAGTGCCAGGACAGCATGCAGGAGATTGAGGGGGGAGCAGGTGACGCGACGGGAGATATTCAGCCCGGAGGAAGTGGGCGCGCTGGTCTACTTCGTCCAGCGCCGCCTGCCCAGGACCATCGCGGGAGGCGGCAGGATCGCGGCCGGCGGCTACAACATGTGGGAGCGCCGGAAGCGGTGGGAGAAGGTGTACTGGGCCATATCCCACCTCTACGGGGTCCAGCGCACCTACAGCCAGGTCACCCATCGCTGGACGGACCTCCTGGACCGCGAGCGCGACCTGCTGGACCAGCTCGGCTTGGAGATCCCCGGGCTTGGTGAGTAGTAGTAGCCATTTAATCACTCACTACTATGATGCTTTCTCCTGCTCTGTGTTGTTGTATTGCAAATATTTGTTTTTTACATGGAGCAAGCCAATAATGCCGCTGATGACTATTACATTGTAGTTAAATTATATTTCAAAATCTTCTGTGCATTTCAGGTGCACTGCTCTCCTTCTCAGTGGCGTTACTACTATGCTTATTTGTTTTCTATTTCGTGGTCTCATTGGCCTGAGTAACTATTATGTATGAGTGTACTTTACGGAACTGCGTAATGCTAGACACTAGGGGGCAGATTACATTTACAAGCCCCTTGCGCCACGTTTACGTTGCCTTGCGTGACGCAACAGCGGCGTAAACGTGCCGCATCCCTGCGAGTCATTTACAGCATGACGCATCTAGGGAGATGCGTCACGTTATAAAGCCATGGGCCTGCACCACAATGGGTGCGTTCCTAGTACGCAGGGTGGGCGGTCCGGCGGCTGTGCGCCTCGCAAAATTGCCTGCATGAAATCTACAAGATTTAACGCAGGCACTTCTGCGACGCTGCTACGTCAATTCAATTCCTTATGTCTGCTCGAAGCAGGCGAAAGGACTGACACAGCATGTTAAGTATTGGGTGGCCCTGAGCATTACTGGAGTTGCATTGCGTTGGCGACGTGACTCCAGCGATGCGCCGCTCTTACGTGACGAGATGCGTCACGCAAGGGCCTACCCTTGCGCCAGGGCGCGCCGCATTGTAAATGAGGCGCATCTGCCGTGTCGCAAGGGTAGTTTTGCGTGACGCATTTGATCTGGCGCATCTCTGGAGATGCGCCAGAACGCGTAAGTAAGTATGCCCCTAAGGGGCAGAATTGCAATTACCGTCGCATCCCTGCAAAGTAGCAGGGATGCGCCATTAATTGTGCGGCCCGCTACCACCACCAAACATGGTGCGCCGTATTTGCAATGCGGCGCACCATGGGCCCAAAACGTCACCGAAGCTTTACTGCTGGAGTTGCGTCGCAACGATGGCGCAGCTCCAGCAATGCTCTGGGGTACCCTATCTCCCCAATGCTGGGTCAAGCCGTACGTCTGCTTCAAGCAGGTGCAGGGTTTGTGTGACGCATCATTGTCCTAAAGGTGACTGATTGAAATTTTGTAGATTTCCCTCAGCCACTTTTAGGATGTGTTCCAGCGCAGGAATGCCCTCCCTTGCGCCGGAACGCCCCCTGATGGCGCAGGGCTTTATAACGGGATGCATCTCCCAAATGCGTCACGTTGTTATAAAATTATACGCCGCACCATGGCGCCCTTTTTAGGTCTCGGGTAAAGACGCGCGGAAGCGCGTCTCCGCCGAGATCTTATGTCACCGAGCGTGCTTCCCAGGAGACACTCCTGGCCGCGCGCAGGCGATTCTAAACTGGCACGCGCATTAGTACGAGCGCTGCGCGAGGCTCCCACACAACACACGCATACATAGAAACAGAAGCGCTCACGCACGCACATACATACAGAACCCCCCCACTCATACACACACACACACACACACACACACACACACACACACACACACACACACACACGCGCGCGCGCGCACCGGCCCCCCCTCTCCCCTTTAACTTACTGTGGCAATCTGGGGGACTCCGCTCTCCGCACCGGCAGGGAGAGTTGACGCTGCGGCTCCTATCCTGGGACTCCCTCTTGGTCAAGGGAGCCCCGCAACACGCGTGCAACGTCCTGTTGTCGGCCCCGGGGGCTCTCCACGCTCGCAGGAGCCCCGGGCCGCTCCACGCATTTCCTCCGCCTGCCTCCTCTTCCGGTCCGGACGCGGCTCCGCCCCCGCCACAGGCGACCTTGCCTGACTTCCGGTGTGGCCGCGGCGGAATTCCGGGGGCAGTAAGAGTTATTGTATATTTGGCTGCTACATGAAAGCGTGTCCATCTGCCACTGACATTTAAATTTACTAAAAATATGTGAATATGCCCTAAATCCAAATGTAAATTTAATTTAGCTAAAAACTATTATTATTTTAAGTGAAATTAATGTTTTCATGTAAATCAGAACCCATGCTGAACAGTTTGTTTCGGCATTACTGTTTGCATGTCATATTTTTATCTTTTTGAAGGAAATGTACTACTTTTGAGTAGAGAAGTAGTCTAAAGCGTGATTTAACACATGCTGCTCAAAATGTGAACTTGGCGTGGTACAGACAGCTTCAGTGTGTTTCCTTGTTTTCTCTGTTTTGACATTATGCACTAGTTCTAGCTGTGGAAGGAAGCTGTAGTGAGTGCAGAGTAGTGAGTGTGAGTAGTGAGTGTGAGTAGTGAGTGCAGAGTAGTGAGTGCAGAGTAGTGAGTGCAGAGTGCAGAGTAGTGAGTGCAGAGTAGTGAGTGCAGAGTAGTGAGTGCAGAGTAGTGAATGCAGAGTAGTGAGTGCAGAGTGCAGAGTAGTGAGTGCAGAGTAGTGAGTGCAGAGTAGTGAATGCAGAGTAGTGAGTGCAGAGTGCAGAGTAGTGAGTGCAGAGTAGTGAGTGCAGAGTGCAGAGTAGTGAGTGCAGAGTGCAGAGTAGTGAGTGCAGAGTGCAGAGTAGTGAGTGCAGAGTAGTGAGTGCAGAGTAGTGAGTGCAGAGTAGTGAGTGCAGAGTGCAGAGTAGTGAGTGCAGAGTGCAGAGTAGTGAGTGCAGAGTAGTGAGTGCAGAGTAGTGAGTGCAGAGTAGTGAGTAGTGAGTGCAGAGTAGTGAGTGCAGAGTGCAGAGTAGTGAGTGCAGAGTAGTGAGTGCAGAGTGCAGAGTAGTGAGTGCAGAGTAGTGAGTGCAGAGTAGTGAGTGCAGAGTAGTGAGTGCAGAGTAGTGAGTGCAGAGTAGTGAGTGAAGAGTAGTGAGTGCAGCGTAGTGAGTGCAGAGTAGTGAGTGCAGAGTGCAGAGTAGTGAGTGCAGAGTAGTGAGTGCAGAGTAGTGAGTGCAGAGTAGTGAGTGCAGAGTGCAGAGTAGTGAGTGCAGAGTAGTGAGTGCAGAGTAGTGAGTGCAGAGTAGTGAGTGCAGAGTAGTGAGTGCAGAGTAGTGAGTGCAGAGTAGTGAGTAGTGAGTGCAGAGTAGTGAGTGCAGAGTGCAGAGTAGTGAGTGCAGAGTGCAGAGTAGTGAGTGCAGAGTAGTGACTGCAGAGTAGTGAGTGCAGCGTAGTGAGTGCAGAGTAGTGAGTGCAGAGTGCAGAGTAGTGAGTGCAGAGTAGTGAGTGCAGAGTAGTGAGTGCAGAGTAGTGAGTGCAGAGTGCAGAGTAGTGAGTGCAGAGTAGTGAGTGCAGAGTAGTGAGTGCAGAGTAGTGAGTAGTGAGTGCAGAGTAGTGAGTGCAGAGTAGTGAGTAGTGAGTGCAGAGTAGTGAGTGCAGAGTGCAGAGTAGTGAGTGCAGAGTGCAGAGTAGTGAGTGCAGAGTGCAGAGTAGTGAGTGTAGAGTAGTGAGTGCTGAGTAGTGAGTAGTGAGTGCAGAGTAGTGAGTAGTGAGTGCAGAGTAGTGAGTAGTGAGTGCAGAGTAGTGAGTGCAGAGTAGTGAGTGCAGAGTGCAGAGTAGTGAGTGCAGAGTGCAGAGTAGTGAGTGCAGAGTGCAGAGTAGTGAGTGCAGAGTAGTGAGTGCAGAGTAGTGAGTAGTGAGTGCAGAGTAGTGAGTGCAGAGTAGTGAGTGCAGAGTAGTGAGTGCAGAGTAGTGAGTGCAGAGTAGTGAGTGCAGAGTAGTGAGTAGTGAGTGCAGAGTAGTGAGTGCAGAGTGCAGAGTAGTGAGTGCAGAGTGCAGAGTAGTGAGTGCAGAGTAGTGAGTGCAGAGTAGTGAGTGCAGAGTAGTGAGTGCAGAGTAGTGAGTGCAGAGTAGTGAGTGCAGAGTAGTGAGTAGTGAGTGCAGAGTAGTGAGTAGTGAGTGCAGAGTAGTGAGTAGTGAGTGCAGAGTAGTGAGTAGTGAGTGCAGAGTAGTGAGTGCAGAGTAGTGAGTGCAGAGTAGTGAGTGCAGAGTGCAGAGTAGTGAGTGCAGAGTAGTGAGTGCAGAGTGCAGAGTAGTGAGTGCAGAGTAATGAGTGCAGAGTAATGAGTGCAGAGTAGTGAGTGCAGAGTAGTGAGTGCAGAGTAGTGAGTGCAGAGTAGTGAGTGCAGAGTAGTGAGTGCAGAGTAGTGAGTGCAGAGTGCAGAGTAGTGAGTGCAGAGTAGTGAGTGCAGAGTAGTGAGTGCAGAGTGCAGAGTAGTGAGTGCAGAGTAGTGAGTGCAGAGTAGTGAGTGCAGAGTAGTGAGTGCAGAGTAGTGAGTGCAGCGTAGTGAGTGCAGAGTAGTGAGTGCAGAGTAGTGAGTGCAGAGTAGTGAGTGCAGAGTAGTGAGTGCAGAGTGCAGAGTAGTGAGTGCAGAGTAGTGAGTGCAGAGTAGTGAGTGCAGAGTAGTGAGTGCAGAGTAGTGAGTGCAGAGTAGTGAGTAGTGAGTGCAGAGTAGTGAGTGCAGAGTGCAGAGTAGTGAGTGCAGAGTGCAGAGTAGTGAGTGCAGAGTAGTGAGTGCTGAGTAGTGAGTAGTGAGTGCAGAGTAGTGAGTAGTGAGTGCAGAGTAGTGAGTGCAGAGTAGTGAGTGCAGAGTGCAGAGTAGTGAGTGCAGAGTGCAGAGTAGTGAGTAGTGAGTGCAGAGTAGTGAGTGCAGAGTAGTGAGTGCAGAGTGCAGAGTAGTGAGTGCAGAGTGCAGAGTAGTGAGTGCAGAGTGCAGAGTAGTGAGTGCAGAGTAGTGAGTGCAGAGTAGTGAGTGCAGAGTAGGGAGTGCAGAGTAGTGAGTGCAGAGTAGTGAGTAGTGAGTGCAGAGTAGTGAGTGCAGAGTAGTGAGTGCAGAGTAGTGAGTGCAGAGTAGTGAGTGCAGAGTAGTGAGTGCAGAGTAGTGAGTAGTGAGTGCAGAGTAGTGAGTGCAGAGTGCAGAGTAGTGAGTGCAGAGTGCAGAGTAGTGAGTGCAGAGTAGTGAGTGCAGAGTAGTGAGTGCAGAGTAGTGAGTGCAGAGTCCAGAGTAGTGAGTGCAGAGTAGTGAGTAGTGAGTGCAGAGTAGTGAGTAGTGAGTGCAGAGTAGTGAGTAGTGAGTGCAGAGTAGTGAGTGCAGAGTGCAGAGTAGTGAGTGCAGAGTAGTGAGTGCAGAGTGCAGAGTAGTGAGTGCAGAGTAGTGAGTGCAGAGTGCAGAGTAGTGAGTGCAGAGTAATGAGTGCAGAGTAATGAGTGCAGAGTAGTGAGTGCAGAGTAGTGAGTGCAGAGTAGTGAGTGCAGAGTAGTGAGTGCAGAGTAGTGAGTGCAGAGTAGTGAGTGCAGAGTAGTGAGTGCAGAGTGCAGAGTAGTGAGTGCAGAGTAGTGAGTGCAGAGTAGTGAGTGCAGAGTGCAGAGTAGTGAGTGCAGAGTAGTGAGTGCAGAGTAGTGAGTGCAGAGTAGTGAGTGCAGAGTAGTGAGTGCAGAGTAGTGAATGCAGAGTAGTGAGTGCAGCGTAGTGAGTGCAGAGTAGTGAGTGCAGAGTAGTGAGTGCAGAGTAGTGAGTGCAGAGTGCAGAGTAGTGAGTGCAGAGTAGTGAGTGCAGAGTAGTGAGTGCAGAGTAGTGAGTAGTGAGTGCAGAGTAGTGAGTGCAGAGTGCAGAGTAGTGAGTGCAGAGTGCAGAGTAGTGAGTGCAGAGTAGTGAGTGCAGAGTAGTGAGTGCAGAGTAGTGAGTGCAGAGTAGTGAGTGCAGCGTAGTGAGTGCAGAGTAGTGAGTGCAGAGTGCAGAGTAGTGAGTGCAGAGTAGTGAGTGCAGAGTAGTGAGTGCAGAGTAGTGAGTGCAGAGTAGTGAGTGCAGAGTAGTGAGTGCAGAGTAGTGAGTAGTGAGTGCAGAGTAGTGAGTGCAGAGTGCAGAGTAGTGAGTGCAGAGTGCAGAGTAGTGAGTGCAGAGTAGTGAGTGCAGAGTAGTGAGTGCAGAGTAGTGAGTAGTGAGTGCAGAGTAGTGAGTAGTGAGTGCAGAGTAGTGAGTAGTGAGTGCAGAGTAGTGAGTGCAGAGTAGTGAGTGCAGAGTGCAGAGTAGTGAGTGCAGAGTAGTGAGTGCAGAGTGCAGAGTAGTGAGTGCAGAGTAGTGAGTGCAGAGTAGTGAGTGCAGAGTAGTGAATGCAGAGTAGTGAGTGCAGAGTAGTGAGTGCAGAGTAGTGAGTGCAGAGTAGTGAGTGCAGAGTAGTGAGTAGTGAGTGCAGAGTAGTGAGTGCAGAGTAGTGAGTGCAGAGTAGTGAGTGCAGAGTAGTGAGTGCAGAGTAGTGAGTGCAGAGTGCAGAGTAGTGAGTGCAGAGTAGTGAGTGCAGAGTAGTGAGTGCACAGTAGTGAGTGCAGAGCAGTGAGTGCAGAGTAGTGAGTGCAGAGTAGTGAGTGCAGAGTAGTGAGTGCAGAGTAGTGAGTAGTGAGTGCAGAGTAGTGAGTGCAGAGTGCAGAGTAGTGAGTGCAGAGTGCAGAGTAGTGAGTGCAGAGTAGTGAGTGCAGAGTAGTGAGTGCAGAGTAGTGAGTGCAGAGTGCAGAGTAGTGAGTGCAGAGTAGTAAGTGCAGAGTAGTGAGTAGTGAGTGCAGAGTAGTGAGTAGTGAGTGCAGAGTAGTGAGTAGTGAGTGCAGAGTAGTGAGTGCAGAGTGCAGAGTAGTGAGTGCAGAGTAGTGAGTGCAGAGTGCAGAGTAGTGAGTGCAGAGTAATGAGTGCAGAGTAGTGAGTGCAGAGTAGTGAGTGCAGAGTAGTGAGTGCAGAGTAGTGAGTGCAGAGTAGTGAGTGCAGAGTGCAGAGTAGTGAGTGCAGAGTAGTGAGTGCAGAGTAGTGAGTGCAGAGTAGTGAGTGCAGAGTAGTGAGTGCAGAGTAGTGAGTGCAGAGTAGTGAGTAGTGAGTGCAGAGTAGTGAGTGCAGAGTGCAGAGCAGTGAGTGCAGAGTGCAGAGTAGTGAGTGCAGAGTAGTGAGTGCAGAGTAGTGAGTGCAGAGTAGTGAGTGTGCAGAGTAGTGAGTGTGCAGAGTAGTGAGTGTGCAGAGTAGTGAGTGTGCAGAGTGAGTGTGCAGAGCAGTGAGTGCAGGTGCAGAGTGGTGTGTGCTGTTTAGTGCAGAGTGCTGTGTATTGGCAATGTAAATGACAATGCCATTTATTTATGATTTAAAGAAAAAAAAAGAAATGTCATGGGCAATGCCAATTGCTCTACCTTTAATGATGCCGAGACCATTGCATTGCAAATGCTTGTTTGTTTAGCTGCTGCGTCACAAAAGTCACGCAAGAACGGCGCAAAAGAGCCGCAAGGGGCTTAAATCTGCCCCTTCCTTTGTACCCCTGACAATAAGAAAAATAGTGGCAGTGGATTGATAGTTTGACTATTTAAATGACTGGTAATGTAGCAGGCAACTGTTAGTGTTGTCACTGATCTGACTGAAATCACAATGGAGTTTGTCTGTCACTTTGCGTCTTGCCTGCGGACTGCTGCCTGCCAGTCCTAGGTGAACGTTTCAGTACTTTGTTTAGTGAGTTACGTGACTTTCGAAGTCACAGGTCCGCAAATAAATGAAAACTAACCCTAATCAATATAATTTCGCGGAAATATTTTGTTATTGTTCTTTTGAAATGTTTGATTTGGTTGACATTGACAAGCAACAATCATCCATGTTTTCTGTTCTTTCTTTCATGTTGTACGTCAGCTCCCCCCAGGGGCGAGAGGAGGACACAGGAGCAGCAGGCGGCGGATGCTGTTCAACAGGGCCAGGATCGGGCAGGCGAGGGCTCCTCTGCTGGCCCCAGTAAGTTTTCATTTTAGACTAGTACCTATTTTTCCTAGCGTTCCTCATTTGACTTTTTTCAAAATTGTCTTTGCTCTTCTTGTAGACTGTATCTAAATTCTTATCCTGCCTCTACTATGACTCCCTGTGGTATTACTAGATTATTCTTATTAGTCTGTCTGTGTAGCTAACTAAGATTGCACGGTTGGCGAAACTCCCATGATTCTAGTCAGCAATAGCTCTATCAACTTAGTGCAGTCCTCTGGGATTGTCCATAATGTCTTTTGAAGTGTTCTATCTGGACTCATGCTTGCAAAAATTGCAAAACCTTTCGCTCAGTCACTCTAGTCTGGACCAAAAAACACAGATTGTATTTAAGTTTAAAAGCTTTATTAAAAGTAAACACATTTATTAAAATGAAGTCATAATAAAACTAAACGTTTAACTGATAATGGAAAGGTGGTTAGTGCTGACGATTAATTGAAGACATTTCTTGTGGTCGAGCCGAGCTCTCACCTGGTTTCAACTTGATCTTGTTGTTAGAAGTCCATCTTCTGTCTGTGTGGAGAAAAATGGTGCGTGTTAAAAAAACAGCCTTCATCAGTTGTGCCAAAAAGTGCAGCAAGACAACCTTCCCTGGAAAAAGGGACATTTTTTTTAACTTTAACGTAGACAGTCACAAATTACATTGTTTTCACATGTCTTCATTCCTAGACCAAAGACTAGTGAGTGCTTTATTCTAACATTCTTAAATGTACTTTGTAGGTGGAACATCTGGTGGCGGGGCCAGTGTGGAGGTGGTGGTGCTCGACACGGAGGCGGAGGGCGATTCTTCAGGGGAGGAGGCGGCGGCTGTGAGAGTTGAGACGGTGGTGGTGGCGGCCAGAGGTAAGCTCTTATATATTCCTTACTTATTGAGATTGAAGACTAGCTGGGAAGGCAAGAATATGAGATGCATGGCTGGGTGAATGATGAAGCAATGATGGGTGGAAGGACAAAAGCCTGGGTGGGTGACACAGAAACTGTATGTGTCCATATACCTGGATCATGCTACTATCTGACTCTTAGATAGTGTTAGACGGACCGGGAGGGTCGGCCGAGATTACGGGGAGAGGTCTCCAGGGAGAGCCGTCTCCAACGACTGTACAGATAAGTAACTTCCCCCCCACAGACGGACACCACACAAGATTGAAGGTTAACGAGACTTTATATGCACTTCTTAGGTTACGTTGATATAATACAAGGAGGTCTGGACTCAGGGGTCCCCTCGGTTCTGATCTCTAGTTGAGGAAAAGGGTAGCGGGACAGTCTTAGTTACCAATGAGTTCAATAGCTCTCAATCCTCGAGCTCGGCGTGGTTGCTGATCGGGCCGTGGAGGAGCCAAGCAGGTCCCGAGATGGATGAAGGGTGGTCGGCGGGCCGTGGAGAAGCCAAGCAGGTCCCGATATGGATGAAGGATGGTCGACGGGCCGTGGAGAAGCCAAGCAGGTCCCGATGCAGATGACAGTTACAACGGCCCGCGGCCTCGCCAGCAGATCCGGACGACGGTGAAGGATGAAGGTTACGACGGCTGTGGCAGCGCCAACAGGCAGGATGATGGTGCACAGGACAGAGCTACGGCAGCGCCAGTAGTTCGTCCAGGATGAGTTCTTCTTTCGTCTCTCGACTCCAAGATACAACTGCCTTCCTGTTCTGGAGCTGCCCCAGTTATAGGGCTGGCGTGCTTTGATGTCCGGACCCTCGCACTTGGAGGTCGGGAGGTCCGGGATGAGGGAGTCCAGACACCCAGCAGGGGGGTGGAGCCAGCGCCCAGGGAGGCGATGGGCGAGCGGCACTGGCCGGGGGAGAACCATCGACACCTCTTTCTCCCATTGACTGGCCAAGTAGCTCGCTCGCCTCCTGGGTGGAGGGTGGTGCCGGAATGTCTGAGGCCGGGCTAGGCCCAGGGTTGAGGTCGATCGGGGGCCAGGCGGCCTCGTGGCGAAGTGTCCAAGATGGCGGCCCGGGCTGGGCGCGTGGGTCGGCCGTGGATCGGACCCACGAGGTTATCATGCTCGAGGGCAGGTGTCCCTGAGGGGACGTAGGACGTGCAATGGTGGTGTGTGGTGCTTGTATGACTGGCTCGGGCTTGGTCGAGCCGGGGGAGAGCGGCCCGTCATGTGGCCTGTCCAACATGCGTCCCCCCCAGCTGAAGGCGGGGAGAGTTACCCATCCTCTTGGGGACTCTCTTCGTCGAGGCGGAAAAACCGGGACAGGCCATCCGCGTTGGCGTGGTCAGACCCAGGCCGGTGTTCAACGGTAAAGTCCATACCTTGCAAGGAGATGGACCAGCGTAGCAGTTTTGGGTTTTCCCCCCGCATATGCATCAACCACTGCAGGGGTCGGTGGTCAGTCTGCACCCGGAAGTGGGTGCCAAAAAGGTAGGGTCGGAGCTTCTTGAGGGCCCATACCACAGCGAAGGCTTCCCTCTCTATGGTGCTCCAGCGTTGCTCCCGTGGTAGGAGTCTCCGGCTGATGAAGGCCACCGGTTGATCAAGGCCTTCGGTGTTCACCTGGGACAGGACCGCCCCAATGCCCTGGTCGGAGGCATCCGTCTGGACGACGAACTCCCGGCTGTAGTCTGGGGCCTGGAGTACAGGAGCGGAACACATGGCGGCCTTTAGCTGTTCGAAGGCCGCTTGACACTCTGGGGTCCAGTTCACCTTCTTGGGCTGATTTTTCGACGTGAGTTCGGTGAGAGGCCCCACGAGGGTACCATAGTCTTTCACGAACCTTCGGTAGTAGCCCGTGAGGCCCAGGAAGGCTCGCACCTCAGTTTGAGTGTTAGGGGGTTGCCAGTTCTGGATGGCGGCAATTTTCAGTTGAAGAGGGGCCACTAGACCGCTTCCCACTTGGTGTCCGAGGTAGGTCACTGACCCTTGTCCAATTTGACATTTGCTGGCCTTGATCGTGAGGCCAGCTCGCTGAAGGGCTTGCAACACTGCTTGGAGGTGGTGGAGGTGCTCGGTCCAGTGGTGGCTGTACACAGCGATGTCGTCCAGGTAGGCGGCGCTGAACTCTTCGAGCCCCGCCAGGACCTGATTGACGAGCCGTTGGAACGTCGCTGGGGCATTTTTCATGCCGAAGGGCATGACCGTGAAGTGATAGTGGCCATCGGGGGTGGAGAAGGCAGAACGTTCTTGTGCTCGGGGTGTGAGGCCGATCTGCCAATATCCTGCCGTTAGATCGAAGATGCTGAGGTAGCGGGCAGCGCCCATTCGGTCGACCAGTTCATCTGCCCGGGGGATGGGGTGTGCGTCCGTTCTGGTGACTTCATTCAGGCCCCGGTAGTCGACACAGAACCGGAGTTCGGGTGTGGTTCCGGGGGCGGCTGCTTTGGGGACCAGTACGACCGGGCTGGCCCATGGACTGTCGGAGGGCTCGATGACCCCGAGCGTGAGCATCTTAGTTACTTCCGCCTGGATGCAGGCCCGTACCCGATCAGGTACGCGGTAGGCCCGGTGGCGGATAGGAGGGCTGTCTCCGGTGTCCACATCGTGCACACACCAGGAAGTGACACCTGGGGTGAGGGAGAACAGGCTGGCAAACCGTGATAGGAGGGCTTGGCACTCTTGGCGTTGTTCCTGGGAGAGGGTCTCCGAGAGTCGGACCCCCTCCACGGAGCCGTCTTGCTCCTGGGTCCGCAAGAGGTCAGGGAGAGGCTCGGAGTCGTCCTCAACCCCGTTGTCTGTGGCCATCAAGAGGCTGAGTTCTGTTCGTGCAAAGTGGGGTTTCAGTCTGTTGGTGTGGAGGACTCGGAGCGGATTCCGGGCGGACTCCATATCGATCAGATAGGTGGCGGGTCCCTTGCGCTCGATTACTTTGAAGGGTCCCGTCCATTTGTCTTGGAGAGCGCACGGTTCTGTGGGGGACATTACCCAGACCTGTTGCCCCGGCTCGAATTCAATAGATGAGGCGTTCTGGTCATACCATCTCTTCATGTCCTCTTGACTGGCCTCTAGGTTGGCTTTCGCTAGGTCTCTGAACCGCTGGGACTGGTTGCGGAGGGTGAGGAGGTACCGGAAGACATCTGGAGGACTCTTGGCCGGAGGCAACTCCCAGCCTTCTTTGATCAGGCTGAGTGGCCCCCGTACTGGGTGCCCATAGAGCAGCTCGAATGGGCTGAAGCCTAGGGACTTCTGTGGGACCTCCCGGTAGGCGAAGAGGAGGCACGGCAGCAGCACGTCCCACTGGCGACGGAGGGGTTCTTCCAATCCCCCGATCATCCCTTTTAGAGTGCGATTGAACCGCTCAACAAGTCCGTTTCCTTGGGGGTGATAGGGGGTCGTGAAGCGGTAGGTGACCCCACACTGTTGCCAGAGGGACTTCATGTATTTGGAAATAAAGTTCGTGCCTCTGTCACTGACGACTTCTCGGGGGAACCCCACACGGGAGAAGATCCCCATCAGGGCCCTGCCGACCACTGGGGCTGTGACGGTCCGGAGAGGAATAGCCTCAGGGTAGCGGGTGGCGTGGTCCACTAGTACTAGGATGAAGCGATGGCCTTGTCTTGTACGTGGGTCTAGGGGTCCCACAATGTCTATTCCGACCCTCTCAAATGGGGTCGTGACTACGGGAAAGGGTTGCAGGGGGGCCTTTAATTTGCGGCCGCTCTTCCCACTGGCTTGGCACGTGGGGCAAGATCGGCAATGCTGGTGCACATCGTTTCTCATTTTTGGCCAGAAGAAGTGGGTCACTAGGCGGCTGTAGGTTTTATCTTGTCCCAGGTGCCCTGCCAGGGGGACATCGTGGGCCAGATTTAGCAGGAAGTCTCTAAAGCGGAGTGGCACCACTAGTACTCGGTTGGCCCCCAGCTCGGCGATTCGTTGCTCGCTGTACAGTAGGTCATTGTCCCAGTAGACCCAATGAGTTCCGGAGGTATCCCCTGCGCTTTGGGCGAGCGCTTGTTGTCGGAGTCCCTCAAGGGAGGGACAGGTCTTCTGCTCCTGACGAAATTGTTCTTGTGTGGGCCCCCCTTCTTGAGCCCACTGGTCGAGATTAGCAAGGTCGGAAGGTTGAGCAGGTTCGAGGGGGATGCCCTGGTCGGGGGTCTCGGCGGGGGCGACCGGAGGCGGAGGCGCCGGCCATTCTGGTTCTTCCGGGTGATGGTTGGCACGGGCGGCCATAGACCGGGTGGTGACGCACGCCCAGTCTGGGACGCCCAACATCCCCAAGTGTTCTTTTCGCTCCACGGCTGCCCACGGGGAGCTTTCCAGGTCATTTCCGAGGAGGCAGTCCACGGGGGCGTCGTCTCGGACCGTTACTTTCAACATGCCGGAGACCCCTCCCCACTCAAAGGGGACGCAGGCCATCCGACACAGACTCTCCGAGTTGTCGGCTGATCGTACAGGGCAGAGAATGTTCGGTAGATATTGTTCTGGGGTCACCAGATGACAGCGGACGGCTGTCACACTGGCCCCGGTGTCTCGAAGGGCTTCGGCCCGTTGTCCATTGATGCTCACCCATTGGCTGTACTTCTGGGTGTTAGCGGGTAGGGGGACCCGCGGGACCATGTCTCTTCCCCCTAAGCACGCGAGAGTCATGGCGGCTGGCTCCCACCCTTGATACTCTTGCTCGTCTGTTTCTGGTTCCTCGGAGATCTGTTCTTCCCCTAGTGCCGCGGCGGCCACCTGGCGGGGTCTTGGGCTCGGATACTGCGGGCAGCTTGGGTCATTTGCATAGTGGCCTACTCGTTGGCATCGGTGACATGTAACATTGGCTCTGTATCCCGGTCGCGCCGGGGTGCTGCCCCGGTTGGCCGGGGGGGTGGTGCTGGTAGTGGGGGCGGCCGGAGTGTTGTCTCTTCCTCGTCCTTGGCCCCCTCCTCCTCCTCTGGATCGGTGGTGACCATTGTTGTTCCTGTTCTGCTCGTAGGACCCATTCCGGCCCACTCGGGTGATCTCCCACCGGTCAGCTTCGGCTGCGAGCTGCCGGGGATCGGTTAACTTGCTGTCGAGGAGGTGTTGGCGTAGTTCAATGAAGCAGTTGTTGGACAGATGCTCCCATACCATCAGATTGAACAACTGCTCGTAGGTCGTGACGTTGTTCCCTCTGATCCAGCCTTCGAAGGCTCGGCTGAAGTACGTTACATAGTCCACCCAAGTTGTACCTGGAATGCGTGTGCAGTCTCGGAACCTCTGACGGTACATCTCGGGCGTGAGGCCATAGCGAGTGAGGAGGGCCGCTTTCATATGGTCGTAGGAGGTCATCTGGTGGTCTGGGAGCTGTAACAGAGTATCGCGGCCCTCATTGAGGAATTTGCCCCATAGGCCGGCTCCCCAGTCGGCTCTATCGATCCGGTGCGCAGTCATCGCGATTTCATATGCCTTAAACCATTGCTGGATGTCGTCTTCTCGAAAATATTCTCGGACCACATCCTTGGGGATGTGCACTTTTTTGTCCGTGGTCCCGGGGGTGGACGGTCTGTCGGGCACCCCTAATTCTTTATTCTGTTTGCGCAGGTTGATCTCGGCTAGGTTCCGCTCGTGCTCGTACGTTAGTCTTTTTTCCTCGAGCTCCCTTTGCCTCTGTTTCTCCTCTCTTTCTTCTCGGAGGCGAAGGTGCTCTAAGTTTATTTTTTGCTCGGCCAATTTGAGTTCTATGTCCATCTTGAGTCGGGCCATTTCAAGTTCGTGTAGTCGGGCTTTTTCTCTTTCTTGGATCTCGTCTTGCGAGAGACCCGTTCTTTGCTCTTCAGGGGCCGTGTTGGTCTTTTTCGCGGTGCTTTGCTCCGGGGCTTCGACATCCCCGGTCTCTGCCCAAGATTCTAGGGCATGCTTAAAATCGTCCTTGGTACTTAGTCCGGTGGTAGCGATACCTAGTTCGATGCAGAACTGTTTTAGTTCACGATGGCTGTATTCCTCTAGCTTTTCCATTTGGAACTTCTCAGTTGATCCGCTCTCTTTAGTCGACATTGTTGTTCGTTGTGGGGTGAGCTACTCTCTGTACGTTATGCGGTGATTCGGATCGCGCCGCTGGCCACCAATGTTAGACGGACCGGGAGGGTCGGCCGAGATTACGGGGAGAGGTCTCCAGGGAGAGCCGTCTCCAACGACTGTACAGATAAGTAACTTCCCCCCCACAGACGGACACCACACAAGATTGAAGGTTAACGAGACTTTATATGCACTTCTTAGGTTACGTTGATATAATACAAGGAGGTCTGGACTCAGGGGTCCCCTCGGTTCTGATCTCTAGTTGAGGAAAAGGGTAGCGGGACAGTCTTAGTTACCAATGAGTTCAATAGCTCTCAATCCTCGAGCTCGGCGTGGTTGCTGATCGGGCCGTGGAGGAGCCAAGCAGGTCCCGAGATGGATGAAGGGTGGTCGGCGGGCCGTGGAGAAGCCAAGCAGGTCCCGATATGGATGAAGGATGGTCGACGGGCCGTGGAGAAGCCAAGCAGGTCCCGATGCAGATGACAGTTACAACGGCCCGCGGCCTCGCCAGCAGATCCGGACGACGGTGAAGGATGAAGGTTACGACGGCTGTGGCAGCGCCAACAGGCAGGATGATGGTGCACAGGACAGAGCTACGGCAGCGCCAGTAGTTCGTCCAGGATGAGTTCTTCTTTCGTCTCTCGACTCCAAGATACAACTGCCTTCCTGTTCTGGAGCTGCCCCAGTTATAGGGCTGGCGTGCTTTGATGTCCGGACCCTCGCACTTGGAGGTCGGGAGGTCCGGGATGAGGGAGTCCAGACACCCAGCAGGGGGGTGGAGCCAGCGCCCAGGGAGGCGATGGGCGAGCGGCACTGGCCGGGGGAGAACCATCGACACCTCTTTCTCCCATTGACTGGCCAAGTAGCTCGCTCGCCTCCTGGGTGGAGGGTGGTGCCGGAATGTCTGAGGCCGGGCTAGGCCCAGGGTTGAGGTCGATCGGGGGCCAGGCGGCCTCGTGGCGAAGTGTCCAAGATGGCGGCCCGGGCTGGGCGCGTGGGTCGGCCGTGGATCGGACCCACGAGGTTATCATGCTCGAGGGCAGGTGTCCCTGAGGGGACGTAGGACGTGCAATGGTGGTGTGTGGTGCTTGTATGACTGGCTCGGGCTTGGTCGAGCCGGGGGAGAGCGGCCCGTCATGTGGCCTGTCCAACAGATAGCATATGTGTATCTAGAGCAGGGGTACTCATAGTACGGCCCGCGGGCCGGTGGTGGCCCGGCAAGCCTTCCTTGGTGGTGCGCAGACCTTGCAGACAATCACTGCTCCCCCGGCCCCCACAGAGCAGAGGCTTTTTTGTATTTCACCTGTTAGCGCCCCTGCATCTCCACTCTGACAATCACTGCTCCCCCGGCCCCCACAGAGCAGAGTGGAGATGCAAGGCCACAAAGAGGTGAAATAGAACAAAGCCTCTGCTCTGTGGGGCCGGGCAAGCAGTGATTGTTAGGGTGGAGAAGCAGGGGCGCTACAACAAACAAAGCCTCAATAATATGTTAATGGTCTTTTAAAGACCTGTTAAGTACTTTGGTGTTGTTGTCTGTGTGTGCGCGTTGAGGAAGCGGTCTCAACCCGGGCTGAAGGCTGACACAGATAGACACACACACAGTGAGATGACAGAGGGGGAGGGAGAGGGAGGGCAGGAGGGAGAGAGAGATGGAGAGGGAGGGCAGGAGGGAGAGCAGGAGGGAGAGAGATGTATGTAAATGCTGGGTCTGGTGGCTCAGTGGATGAGGGCATCTGCTGCAGGGACCTGTGTGCAGCCTCATGGTCACAAGTTATCGTTTTGCTTTAGCCCCGCCCCCTCTGACTCCGCCCCCACCAGTGCGGCCCTCGGCCCCAAACTACACTGTAAATGTAGCCCCTGAGAGAAAGTTTGTGAGTACCCATGATCTAGAGAGAGTAGACGGTCAGTGGATGAACTAAGTGTAACTTTGAAGAGCATGTAACACTGCACCCGCACGTCCGTTCCAGTGTAGGAAAGGCAAGGAAAAGAACTTTTAATTTTGTCCAAATACTACCATCAATAGTAGCAGTAGTTTGTATTGCAAGCACTGCATAGATCCGGTTATTACGGTGGCCACTCCCTACCTCTCTTAATAAGTTTAGTAGTACTCAGTCATTCATGTGTGGATGTATCACTGGTCACTCAATAAAAAGCAAAGCACCTAAAGTCATCCCATATATAAGCAAAAACATCCCATGTGAAGTGATAATCAGATTATTTATCTTCTTCAATTTTCCATTTCTAGTACTCATTTCCACTGTAGGGTGAAAGTTAAATTAATTAAGCAGTAGCCCTTGAGTTGTAACAGAGTATTCTCAGTGCCACCCGTAATAGAAAAGTAAGAGCTTCACCTCCTGCATTTACTGGACGGGTACAGTAACGCAACGCAAGTCTAGGTCACTCCTCATGGCGTGCGTCTCTTTTTCTCGGGTGCAAGTTTACTGCGCTGGCATTATGCCGGCTTGCAGAAGATAACGTACCAATTTTCCAAAACAAGAGACAAGAAGAAGAATAAGACTGGTGTACTTTCATAGTCGACTCCAATGGAAGTCCATAGTGCTCGTAGAATTTGTTCCTTAAACTCCCACTAATGTTAGAGCAAGGATGAAGAAGTGTGAGGTTAGATAGATACTGGCCTCAATAGTTATGTAATGCGTTTGCAAGTTGCTAGTTGAATGATTGAGTTAATCTTAAAGAGCATTGGTTACAGACTATGTCTTTCTTTCTTCATATAGGTTCTCCTTCCAAACGAACAAGGAGGAAGGAGCTGGCTAGAGTGGCCCGGCAACGGAGGATCGATGCCACTGTGGCCGAATATCGGCGGCTGGTGGCCCTGGAGGACGAAGAAAGTGTGCAGTCGACCACAACAACTACGTCGTCTGCATCGGCCTCCGTTCCCCCACGGGCTGCCAGTGCCACCCAGCACAGTGGTCCACCCAGACTGAGCCGGGCTGCCAAAGCCAAACGCCACCGCCGAGTAGCAAGGACAACAGCTACAGCTTCCTCTCACAGCCGTTGCACCTACAAGGCATTGAAGGCACGCCTGCGCCGCAGTACCCTGATGGTGTCCCGCCTCCAGCAGGAGCTCCACCACTTTTCCAACCAGTTGGAGGGGCTCCGCGTAGAGCACGCCTTGCTCCGCCAGGAGCATGATGCCCTGGCCCAAAAAGTTGACAGCATCCACCCATAGTGTCCCTTGCCCCTTTTTTAGAGACTTTTGGGGGGTGGGAATTGGGAGTTGGGTTTTTGGGGACTTTTGAAGGACAATCGTTGGGGTTAGGGAGGGTCTTGCGGGAGATTATTTTGTTAGGGATATAAATATACTTTTTCAAACTTTATCTGAGCATACCCGTTTCTTACTGCTTGCCTGGTGGGTGGGGGTTTAACAGTGACTTTGTTTTCCTGAAAGTTTAGTTCCATTTTCTTCCTTTAAGTGTAAATGTCCAAATGTTTTCAACACTAAGTGCCTCTCACAGACTAAGTGAAGTGAATCCAAGTGTCCTAGGACTTTAGTAGTACTACCTTCAGTCTCTCGTCTCTCCTACTAATACTCCATTATACCCCCAAACCACCAAACGCTTATCTTACCTGTAATTTGTGTTTGAAAGTAGGGCTAGACCCAGGGCTGGCTCCACGGGAAACAGCGAATAAGGTTGGCAATCTTGGTCCGATAAAATTTCCTCATAGCGGTGGTACTAGTGGTGTGACACAGTGGCAGTTGCATGCCTATGAAAAAAAAGAAAATGAAATCTGGTTTGTCCTCCTGACCAATTCAACGGTACAACTGAGAATATAGCATGTGACAGAAGTACAGTAGAACAGTGCCACATTGTAGCCTAACAAATGGTAAAGTATAACTACTAATTCGGTTGAAGTTCTTTCACATTAGCAATGGTTCTTTGTCAAGCAGAGTAAGAATATATCCTCGGATTTCTTCACCAGCCTGTTGCTATCACCTTATCCTCCCCAGCAAGTGTGTGGATTTATTGCTGTAATTTAGTCACACATCAATCAAAACCACACAGCCCGGGGGAAGAGGGTTAGGGTTTGAAAAATGGATGGGTACGGGGGTTTTTGGGAAAGGTTTTGGGAGACAAGAAAAAATAGCACAGCATAGACAAACAATTGTGAACATAAACAAATCTTTGGGTACAAACCTATCCATCAATCTTTGAAAGTGCATGCACTACTGCATGCATGTCAGTGAAAAGTAAGTAGTACTTTCGGCAACTGTGGAAGAAAGAATGCGACAGTACAGGGCCTGTGTGGAATTATTGATAACGATATTCAACATAAGGTCTCTGTAGCCAGATACCCGAGAGCCTTGCTGGTCACTATAAATCCATTCACAACTACACTCAGTGGGGTTGGTCTGGAAGGTATAGTAGATAGAAAAGGAGAAATTGCTTTTTTTCTAGGTGTCCCCTCACTCACCAGGGTTGCCCCTTGGTGACATGCTTCATCATTGGGGCCATCCCAGTCCTCTACGGCCTGGGGCGTGCTGCGACTTGCGAATTACGTAGGAGCACTTACAAATGACTATGTGTGGTGCAGATGTGATAGTGGAGTGGAGTAAGTGATGTGTTAAGGGATCAATTTAGAAGCAGAGAGAGATCCAAGAAATGCAGTCACAGTCAGAGAAAAAGGCAAGGGATACTGTATCTATGTGGTTGTAGTGGTCCTGTTGGAAGTGGTAAGTAAGTTGCGTGCAGAAAAAAAATCCTCTTATTAGCGGCACTCCTCCATTGCAGCCGACGCTTCGTCCATCGATGTTGGTCACCAGAAGACACCCTGTAAAAAAAAGCACAGCATAGACAAACAACTGAACATAAACAATTCTTTGGGTACAAACCTATCCATCAATCTTTGAAAGTGCATGCACTACTGCATGCATGTCAGTGAAAAGTAAGTAGTACTTTCGACAACTGTGGAAGAAAGAATGCGACAGTAAAGGGGCTGTGTGGAATTGTTGATAACGATATTCAACATAAGGTCTCTGTAGCCAGATACCCGAGAGCCTTGCTGGTCACTATAAATCCATTCACAACAACACTCAGTGGGGTTGGTCTGGAAGGTATAGTAGATAGAAAAGGAGAAATTGCTTTTTTTCTAGGTGTCCCCTCACTCACCAGGGTTGCCCCTTGGTGACATGCTTCATCATTGGGGCCATCCCAGTCCTCTACGGCCTGGGGCCTGCTGCGACTTGCGAATTACGTAGGAGCACTTACAAATGACTATGTGTGGTGCAGATGTGATAGTGGAGTGGAGTAAGTGATGTGTTAAGGGATCAATTTAGAAGCAGAGAGAGATCCAAGAAATGCAGTCACAGTCAGAGAAAAAGGCAAGGGATACTGTATCTATGTGGTTGTAGTGGTCCTGTTGGAAGTGGTAAGTAAGTTGCCTGCAGAAAAAAAATCCTCTTATTAGCGGCACTCCTCCATTGCAGCTGACGCTTCGTCCATCAATGTTGGTGACCAGAAGACACCCTGTCCACTGCCTGCCTGATGCTGAATTGTGGCTCGCTACTGTGAAGCCTGACTCCATCCTTTTTTCCCCATTGCAGAGACTGAAACCCGGCCTGTAATTATTCAACGAAAAACAGGAAGTGATATAATATTACAACACCACTGATAAATAAATATAAGGTATGTAGGCTGTGGAGTGCAAAAAGTCACAATTTGATTTTCCTAGTAGACAGTACAATATTTTTGAAAGTGCGTACTCTGTCTGAGTCACCTTTTGAAGGATAAATAAGTATGGGCAAATTAATGTAGCGGATCTTTCCCCTCAAGCTAGGTGTACTGTAAACTGTGTTTTAGAACAAAATTAGATCTTCCTAGCAGTGCTCCCACCCAGACCCTTACTAAAGCCAGTCGGAAAAATGTAGAAGACCCCCAATCAAATCTCAAAAAACGAGGCCTAGCAGAAAACTGGTGACAAAACTTACTTTGAAAGTAAAAGTAGGCCAAAGTACCCCCTTCCTAATTACCCCTTACCCACCGTGGATTGCATTCAAACCACTTGCAAGCAACCAAGCAAAATTAGCCATAGCCAGCATCGCTCCAAGACTCGAAATCCCCCCACTCAAACACATGCAATAGAAATACTGCTAACCCTAACGAACCCTAAGTTAAGAATAGTGGCAAAGGCTTTCTTTAACTATGCCAAATCCCCCCTTTCCCACCATGGATTTTCTTCAAATGACTTGCAACCAAAATTACACATTCTCACGAGTGCTCTAAGAGAGAACACCCCGAAACACATGCAATCCTGCTGCTAGGGCTAACCCTAACGAACCCTAAGTTACAAAAAGTGCCAAAAGACTTTTCCGCGAGGATTTTGTCCCAACCACTTCTACCCGGTATTAGACCTTCCCAGGAATGCCCCAAGACCCGCCAACCCAACCCACCCGCCAAGAAGCATAACACCCCCAAACAGGCCAAAAGCAAAATCTCATACTTGCAATATTTCTCGGCCTTCGGTCCAAACTCGCTGCGTAGCTAGGCCATAAGTCGGGGTTGCCACGACGGATTTCCTGAAAAGCAAATGCAATCAAGATTAGAGTGTCCCAGCAGTGCTCCCAGACCACAAAACTCACCCACAAACACCGGGAAGCCCCCCAAACAGGCCCCCGAAAACGCTACATTGAGCAAAATGTCAGAAATAGCCAAAAAAAATCGGCCTGGATTTTGTCCCTACCACTTCTACCCGGTATTAGACCTTCCCAGGAATGCCCCAAGACCCGCCAACCCAACCCACCCGCCAAGAAGCATAACACCCCCAAACAGGCCAAAAGCAAAATCTCATACTTGCAATATTTCTCGGCCTTCGGTCCAAACGCGCTGCGTAGCTAGGCCATAAGTCGGGGTTGCCACAACGGATTTCCTGAAAAGCAAATGCAATCAAGATTAGAGTGTCCCAGCAGTGCTCCCAGACCACAAAACTCACCCACAAACACCGGGAAGCCCCCCAAACAGGCCCCCGAAAACGCTACATTGAGCAAAATGTCAGAAATAGCCAAAGAAAAATCGGCCTGGATTTTGTCCCAACCACTTCTACCCGGTATTAGACCTTCCCAGGAATGCCCCAAGACCCGCCAACCCAACCCACCCGCCAAGAAGCATAACACCCCCAAACAGGCCAAAAGCAAAATCTCATACTTGCAATATTTCTCGGCCTTCGGTCCAAACGCGCTGCGTAGCTAGGCCATAAGTCGGGGTTGCCACGACGGATTTCCTGAAAAGCAAATGCAATCAAGATTAGAGTGTCCCAGCAGTGCTCCCAGACCACGAAACTCACCCACAAACAGACGGAACCCCCCCTAAGAGCACCTCAAAGGCAAGCAAGTCATCAAAAACACAAAAAAATTTCCGCCTGGGATTTGGTCCAAAACACTTTTATCCGGTATTAGAGCTTCCCAGCAATGGCCCCAGAGCCGTCAACCCAGGAGAAAACGAGTAGAAGACCCCCAAACAGCCAAAGAGCAAAAGTACAAAAATGGGGACTTAGTCAATTTTTCACAAATTTCCCAAATCACTCCGCGCGCGCTCTGCAGCTAGGCCCTAACTCCCCTCTGCCACCATGGATTTGCTTCAAACCTCTTGCAAAGTAAAGTATATATAGCCAGCAGTGCGCCCAGACCCCGAAACCCACCCACAAACACCGGGAAGCCCCCCAAACAGGCCCCCGAAAACGCTACATTGAGCAAAATGTCAGAAATAGCCAAAAAAAAAATCGGCCTGGATTTTGTCCCAACCACTTCTACCCGGTATTAGACCTTCCCAGGAATGCCCCAAGACACGCCAACCCACCCGCCAAGAAGCATAACACCCCCAAACAGGCCAAAAGCAAAATCTCATACTTGCAATATTTCTCGGCCTTCGGTCCAAACACGCTGCGTAGCTAGGCCATAAGTCGGGGTTGCCACGACGGATTTCCTGAAAAGCAAATGCAATCAAGATTAGAGTGTCCCAGCAGTGCTCCCAGACCACGAAACTCACCCACAAACAGACGGAACCCCCCCTAAGAGCACCTCAAAGGCAAGCAAGTCATCAAAAACACAAAAAATTTCCGCCTGGGATTTGGTCCAAAACACTTTTATCCGGTATTAGAGCTTCCCAGCAATGGCCCCAGAGCCGTCAACCCAGGAGAAAACGAGTAGAAGACCCCCAAACAGCCAAAGAACAAAAGTACAAAAATGGGGACTTAGTCAATTTTTCACAAATTTCCCAAATCACTCCGCGCGCGCTCTGCAGCTAGGCCCTAACTCCCCTCTGCCACCATGGATTTGCTTCAAACCTCTTGCAAAGTAAAGTATATATAGCCAGCAGTGCGCCCAGACCCCGAAACCCACCCACAAACACCAGGAAGCCCCCCAAACAGGCCCCCGAAAACGCTACATTGAGCAAAATGTCAGAAATAGCCAAAAAAAAATCGGCCTGGATTTTGTCCCAACCACTTCTACCCGGTATTAGACCTTCCCAGGAATGCCCCAAGACCCGCCAACCCACCCGCCAAGAAGCATAACACCCCCAAACAGGCCAAAAGCAAAATCTCATACTTGCAATATTTCTCGGCCTTCGGTCCAAACGCGCTGCGTAGCTAGGCCATAAGTCGGGGTTGCCACGACGGATTTCCTGAAAAGCAAATGCAATCAAGATTAGAGTGTCCCAGCAGTGCTCCCAGACCACGAAACTCACCCACAAACAGACGGAACCCCCCCTAAGAGCACCTCAAAGGCAAGCAAGTCATCAAAAACACAAAAAAAATTCCGCCTGGGATTTGGTCCAAAACACTTTTATCCGGTATTAGAGCTTCCCAGCAATGGCCCCAGAGCCGTCAACCCAGGAGAAAACGAGTAGAAGACCCCCAAACAGCCAAAGAGCAAAAGTACAAAAATGGGGACTTAGTCAATTTTTCACAAATTTCCCAAATCACTCCGCGCGCGCTCTGCAGCTAGGCCCTAACTCCCCTCTGCCACCATGGATTTGCTTCAAAACTCTTGCAAAGTAAAGTATATATAGCCAGCAGTGCGCCCAGACCCCGAAACCCACCCACAAACACCAGGAAGCCCCCCAAACAGGCCCCCGAAAACGCTACATTGAGCAAAATGTCAGAAATAGCCAAAAAATAAATCGGCCTGGATTTTGTCCCAACCACTTCTACCCGGTATTAGACCTTCCCAGGAATGCCCCAAGACCCGCCAACCCACCCGCCAAGAAGCATAACACCCCCAAACAGGCCAAAAGCAAAATCTCATACTTGCAATATTTCTCGGCCTTCGGTCCAAACGCGCTGCATAGCTAGGCCATAAGTCGGGGTTGCCACGACGGATTTCCTGAAAAGCAAATGCAATCAAGATTAGAGTGTCCCAGCAGTGCTCCCAGACCACGAAACTCACCCGCAAACACCAGGAAGCCCCCCTAAGAGCACCTCAAAGGCAAGCAAGTCATCAAAAACACAAATAATTTTCCGCCTGGGATTTGGTCCAAAACACTTTTATCCGGTATTAGAGCTTCCCAGCAATGGCCCCAGAGCCGTCAACTCACCTGCAAAGAGGTACAACAACACCCCCACAAGTGCTGAGTCTTTCTTCATTGGGCGTAAACCAGCCCTCTGGTTTGATGGAAATAGGAGTCTGGAGGAGGAGGATAGAGGAGCATGTTCTTCTGAAATTGTGAACCTGAGGAATGCAGACTGCGGCAACTTCAAATCAATTAGCAAACCAGTGAAGACAGTTCTGCTGATGGGCTTGATTTTGTGATTATCTGATTAAAGTTTGAAATATATTAACTGTGCACAACAAAGAAAGACAGACAGACAGGAATAAAAGTGAATAGGGACGAAAAAGAAAGTTATTGATTCGTTGTCTCATTTTCAGGGCTCGGTATCACGGTCCAGGAATAAGAATAAGGCTTCGTCATCATACTCTGCGAATTCAGGCAGGGTGAGCTCAGTGTCACCTGACAGAGTAGAAATTCCCTCATCTATGTTGCTGGCCACCTCCTCTTCATCAGGCACGCTTTCTCGTACTCTGAAATCTGGTGGTATGAGGTGCTGATTCATCTTGATCATTGTTAACCTCTCCACATTTTTGGGCGAGAGGCGGCTCCGTTTGGGAGTTACAATGCCACCAGCAGCACTGAAAACCCGTTCAGAAGACACACTTGCGAGTGGGCAAGACAAGTAGTTTAAAGCCAGGTTGGTGAGCTGTGGCCACAATTCTTTTTTCCCATGCCAATACGCCAATGGGTCAGAATTAACATAGACCTCTGTTGAGTCATTCAGATAGTCCTTCACCATCGATTCAAGGTCCTCTTCCAAGGTTCCTCCACTTTGCTTAGCTCTTGCTGTGCCTCTGACCTTTTGAGAACCAAACCCATGCAGAGCTAGCCAATCCTCTTCAGCCTCCAATGTTTCTGTTGTGTCTCGTGCAGATGATCCGGTTGCCGGTGTCTTTAATGGCTGAGAGGTCACTTGTGCCATAGCCACAGGTGCAGAAGTGGATTGTTTTGACTGGGGATGGCCTGCTGATGTACTGCCATTTCCTTCAATTTTCAGCCGTTCTGTTTCAAACCTCTTGGCTGACAAGGCTAGCCAACGTTTGTACTTTGGAACATGTTCATCATCAAAAGGAAAGAATGCTTGGCCTGCCAGCGCCTTTTTGTAGCGTGGATCCAGAATAGTAGCACAAATGTAATGCTGTTCTGAGTGGATCTTTTTAAGACGTTCATCACCTTGTAGGAGCTCTAATAATTGCTCAGCCAGAAGCAAAGAGTCTTGGTTTTTGTCATCTTTTTCAAACACAGAACACACCTCCTTCAGTTGGTCCTCCAGCATGTACAACAATGGGATAGCTTTTCCCAAATTAGAGTCCTCCTTGCTGACTGCACACGTGAAGAACTCAAAAGGACGAAGCATGCGTGTCAGGCCTTGAACTATGTTCCATTGCGGCCCACCCATCCTCAGCTCCTCTGTACCCTCTGTAAGGAAATATTGATCGAGTTCCATATACTGCTCATACAGACGCTCAAGCATGTAGAAGGTTGAGTTCCAACGTGTTACCACCTCCTGGATGAGTGCTTTCACTGGCATTTTACGTTGATATAGCAGGCTCCTCAGCTGCTTCCGGGCCTTAAAAGAATGGCTGAAATGCTTGCACATTTTTCGGCAGGTGTCCAATACACTGTACGCTGCACTGGCTTTATTAGCCAAGAATATTTGGACAACCAGGTTTATACAGTGCGCCAAACACGGCACTCTGAAATAGTAACCGTCCCTCATGGCCTTAACTATATTGGCGCCATTGTCCGTGGAAACATAACCAACCTGGCGTTTTAGTGGGGACAGCCAGTTAAGGACCTTTGTGTTAAAGACATCCAAAATGTTTTCTGCTGTGTGACGTTTCTCCAAACCAAACATGGCTAGTGTTGCATGTTTCCGAGCCGCTTTAAAAACAATGTCCGTGTCAACACCTGTGTTTAGCTTTGCTTTAGCCCCTGAAAAAGAGACCCAGTGTGCAGTGATGCACATGTAATCAGCGCCTGCGCCACTGGTCCACATGTCTGTTGTCAGATGTATAGTGTGAACAGCACTCTTCTGCAAAGCTGCCCCAATCACCTTCAGAACATCTTCATGTAGTGCTGGAACCGCAACTCGGGCAAAATAGAACCGGCTAGGAACCTTCCATTTAGGGCAGAGCGCTGCCACTAATTCTAGAAAACCAACACCTTCTACAAAAGAAAAAGGGAGAAGGTCCAGAGCTAGCATTTTAGCCAGCTTAGTGTTATACAGACGCGCCAGTGGGTGGTTGCGTTCATATTGCGTTTCTGTAAACAACATCTTTTTAATGTTGCCCTGGACCAAGGATTTACGGGATGATGATGATATCTTCGACCCAGTTACGCTCGCTCATGAACTTTTCCGCATTGATGTCTCACTCTCTCCCACACTCTTAGTGTGGCTCACATGGGGTGTGCTGCTGACAGGGGTACTGGGTGTAAGTGAAGTGTTTGAATCGTCTTCTTCCTCCTCGTCATCATCAGATGAAAAATCAACGTTTTCATTACGTGCAATTCGGGCTTCCTTGACCGCGTCTAGGCGCGCAAACCTTTGGACAGCGTGCGTTCTCCTAAGATGACCTCTCTGGCCTCCGGTACCATAGTTGGTACCAAACTTACCACGACTAACTCGAAGCTTACAAATGCTACAAATGGCTAAGTTTTCCTTTTTTGGGCAAACACTAAAGAAGTCCCAAACTGGAGACTTGAAATGTCTTTGGGGGCCGGAGGAGGCGGCGATACTGGTGGTCCTGCTGCTAATGCCAGATGAAGTGGAGGATGTGGATTGCCGAACTTCAGTACGTTTTGCACTTTCACCACCACGAATTGAGGTCGAGGTGGGTACCTTCTTGCGAGGAAGAAATATGGAAGCGGTAGGTTTTGGTGTACTACTTAACTCCAAATCTAATGATTCCATTTCCATTGCCTCCTCGTCGACATCATCATCACGCTCAGCAGCTTCTCGGGATAGGGTCAAAATGTCTCTTTGCCTCATGCCCGGTGGGGCTGCAGTGACCATTGTGATGACTGGCTCGTCGTCATCGTGAGAGGCTTCATCACCAGCAGTATCTGTCACTTCTTGTTGAGCCTCATCACACTCCATAGGTATGAGTTTTTCGACGACCTTCCTTTTACGCTTAGGTACCGGTGTCAGATCATGGTGTGCCTCACTCTCAGGCTGCCGTGGTGGTACCCATTCGTCATCCAGATCATCAGAAGGCGGTGGGCTTGAAGAAGATGTAGACACCCCCCTTGATCTTTTCCTTGCTAGGGATGTGGAAGACAATGAATGATCATCAGGAGGAGTGGCTTCCAATGATACCTCGGCTTCATTGTTGATTTCCTGATGTGCCCCTACTTCGGGAGGAACAACTATTGTGGGCACTTGTGAACCTCCATGCACCTTTGCTTGCGCATCTCCTTTTGATGCCTCTCCTTCCACATGTACTTGGGCGTGTACTTGCACATGGTGTTGTTGTTGCGGCTGTGGTTGTTCAACACTTGTCAGATGAGTTACAACAACCTGTGTTGATTCAGGGACATTGCTGCTACTTTCTTGCGATGAGCCAACATCACTGGTCGATGGTGATTGGAGAAGTACACTGACTGCCTCTGAAGCACTCAAGGGCTTTGACTTAAGTTGGCGTGGTGGTGGAGGCACTGAACCCAATGGAGCAGGGGTGCTGCTCCCAGCTTGGTCCCCAGCAGATCCTGCTGCTGCAGGCGTACTTTTTTTTTTTCTCCCAAAAAACGTGGCGGGTGACACACCAGCCTCCTTGGTAACTTGCTTCTTCAGCTCCTTACTAGCAACTTTCTTGCTAGAGGAGCTACGGAGACCTTTTTTTGGGGCCATCTTCTTCAGAGCAGGTCAGACAGCAGGCCGCAGTTGCACGAATTGCAGAGTTGTCTGAGGCAAGACGTGACGTCGCGTGACGTTATGCTGCACACACACACCGCTGCAGGACTTCTTCCTGGCACTGGTGGTTCTCTTGAGTCTTGTGCACCTAAAAACAATGGAAGACAGAGGAACATCAGTTCAGTTATACAGCACAAAAAAATCGAAAAACACTGCAAAATCAGCACAATCCCATTCCATCCATGCCCTCCATGATGTTTAAGTTCAAGACAGCCCACAGAAAGACTAGGCCCATGCTAGACTCAAATACCCCTGGTGAAAAGGCCACAAGTACAGGCCCAAAAAACGAAAATCACTGAAAAATCTGCACAATCCCATTCCATCCATGGGCTCCATGATGTTTAAATTCAAGACAACCCACAGAAAGACTAGGCCCATGCAAGACTCACTACCCCTGGGCATAAATAAAGGTTGAAAAGTAGGCAAAATGGTTGCAGGCCTAACAACAAAGCCTGCATTCAAAATGGCCACTTGCCTGCCAGCACATGGCCAGTGCCTGTAGCTGCACTCAAAATGGCCACCAGCCACATGGCCTGTCCCTCCCCATGAACACCCCATAAATCGAAAAACACTGCAAAATCAGCACAATCCCATTCCATCCATGCCCTCCATGATGTTTAAGTTCAAGACAGCCCACAGAAAGACTAGGCCCATGCTAGACTCAAATACGCCTGGTGAAAAGGCCACAAGTACAGGCCCAAAAAACGAAAATCACTGAAAAATCAGCACAATCCCATTCCATCCATGGCCTCCATGATGTTTAAATTCAAGACAACCCACAGAAAGACTAGGCCCATGCAAGACTCACTACCCCTGGGCATAAATAAAGGTTGAAAAGTAGGCAAAATGGTTGCAGGCCTAACAACAAAGCCTGCATTCAAAATGGCCACTTGCCTGCCAGCACATGGCCAGTGCCTGTAGCTGCACTCAAAATGGCCACCAGCCACATGGCCTGTCCCTCCCCATGAACACCCCCAAAAATCGAAAAACACTGCAAAATCAGCACAATCCCATTCCATCCATGCCCTCCATGATGTTTAAGTTCAAGACAGCCCACAGAAAGACTAGGCCCATGCTAGACTCAAATACCCCCGGTGAAAAGGCCACAAGTACAGGCCTAAAAAACGAAAATCACTGAAAAATCAGCACAATCCCATTCCATCCATGGCCTCCATGATGTTTAAATTCAAGACAACCCACAGAAAGACTAGGCCCATGCAAGACTCACTACCCCTGGGCATAAATAAAGGTTGAAAAGTAGGCAAAATGGTTGCAGGCCTAACAACAAAGCCTGCATTCAAAATGGCCACTTGCCTGCCAGCACATGGCCAGTGCCTGTAGCTGCACTCAAAATGGCCACCAGCCACATGGCCTGTCCCTCCCCATGAACACCCCCAAAAATCGAAAAACACTGCAAAATCAGCACAATCCCATTCCATCCATGCCCTCCATGATGTTTAAGTTCAAGACAGCCCACAGAAAGACTAGGCCCATGCTAGACTCAAATACCCCTGGTGAAAAGGCCACAAGTACAGGCCCAAAAAACGAAAATCACTGAAAAATCAGCACAATCCCATTCCATCCATGGCCTCCATGATGTTTAAATTCAAGACAACCCACAGAAAGACTAGGCCCATGCAAGACTCACTACCCCTGGGCATAAATAAAGGTTGAAAAGTAGGCAAAATGGTTGCAGGCCTAACAACAAAGCCTGCATTCAAAATGGCCACTTGCCTGCCAGCACATGGCCAGTGCCTGTAGCTGCACTCAAAATGGCCACCAGCCACATGGCCTGTCCCTCCCCATGAACACCCCCAAAAATCGAAAAACACTGCAAAATCAGCACAATCCCATTCCATCCATGCCCTCCATGATGTTTAAGTTCAAGACAGCCCACAGAAAGACTAGGCCCATGCTAGACTCAAATACCCCTGGTGAAAAGGCCACAAGTACAGGCCCAAAAAATGAAAATCACTAAAAAATCAGCACAATCCCATTCCATCCATGGCCTCCAGGATGTTTAAATTCAAGACAACCCACAGAAAGACTAGGCCCATGCAAGACTCACTACCCCTGGGCATAAATAAAGGTTAAAAAGTAGGCAAAATGGTTGCAGGCCTAACAACAAAGCCTGCATTCAAAATGGCCACTTGCCTGCCAGCACATGGCCAGTGCCTGTAGCTGCACTCAAAATGGCCACCAGCCACATGGCCTGTCCCTCCCCATGAACACCCCCAAAAATTGTAAAACACTGCAAAATCAGCACAATCCCATTCCATCCATGCCCTCCATGATGTTTAAGTTCAAGACAGCCCACAGAAAGACTAGGCCCATGCAAGACTCACTACCCCTGGGCATAAAAAAAGGTTGAAAAGTAGGCAAAATGGTTGCAGGCCTAACAACAAAGCCTGCATTTAAAATGGCCACTTGCCTGCCAGCACATGGCCAGTGCCTGTAGCTGCACTCAAAATGGCCACCAGCCACATGGCCTGTCCCTCCCCATGAACACCCCCAAAAATCGAAAAACACTGCAAAATCAGCACAATCCCATTCCATCCATGCCATCCATGATGTTTAAGTTCAAACTAGCCCACAGAAAGACTAGGCCCATGCTAGACTCAAATACCCCTGGTGAAAAGGCCACAAGTACAGCCCCAAAAAACGAAAATGACTGAAAAATCAGCACAATCCCAATCCATCCATGCCCTCCATGATGTTTAAATTCAAGACAACCTACAGAAAGACTAGGCCCATGCTAGACTCAAATACCCCTGGTGAAAAGGCCACAAGTACAGCCCCAAAAAACGAAAATCACTGAAAAATCAGCACAATCCCAATCCATCCATGGCCTCCATGATGTTTAAGTTCAAGACAACCCACAGAAAGACTCAGTCCACCCACCACTGAGTACCCCTGGGCAAAAGGCCCCAAAACAGCCCAAAAATCGAAAATTCCAAAATTTTAGTTGCAGCAACTGTAATGCCCCAAACAAACTTACTTGTAAAATTTCTAATCCAACAGTGATCCAAAGAAAGTCAAAAAGGCCTCAAATCCAAATATCCAGCAGCATCCACAAAAAGTAATCCTTCCAGCTCCAGATCCAAATGAAAAGTGACCAGGAGATGGACAAAGCACTGGGAGGAGCCTGCTGAACAGGAACAGGAAGTTGAAGACTGTGGGGCACTTCCTTCCTCCCACCCCCCTCCCCCCCTCCCCAAAATGGACTCCTCGCTAAAAAAGTGCAGGCAAATGTCAACCTAAGGAGTTATTCAGATAAAAATCATCATTTCTAGAAGGTTTATGCTGCTTGCTGGTGGATTTCTTGTGCAGAATTGCAAATTTTATATTTTCACTCGCCGCATCTCAAATCTCGCAATTGCGAAGTACCGCGAGACGTGATCTCGCCGTACTCGCGTTGACAAACTCTCGCTGGCAATCCGCGATGACATTGCGCGCTCGCCAATTCCCGCGGGATCACACAGCAAGATCCAAAATGGCGCAGCACTCGCAAACTATCGAGAAAAACAACCCGGCAAACGATGATAAACGCCGCGCGCCGCAAAAATTGTATCACCAACGCCGCGCGCCGCAAAAAAAATCCGCTGCGTGCGAATTTGCGGATTTTGCGGGAAATTCGCAAATCTCGCGGATTGCGAATTTCCCAAAAATCCGCAAAATCCGCGAGCGAAACGGATTTTCCGCCCATGCTTAGCTTACACTACTGTTGTGATAGACTTGCAAACGGTGTAGAGGACTCACCAAGAGCAAGAGCGTGCCCAGTTTTGTGCCCATTCATACCTTGGCC
This sequence comes from Lissotriton vulgaris, assembly GCF_964263255.1. Classification (NCBI taxonomy): domain Eukaryota; kingdom Metazoa; phylum Chordata; class Amphibia; order Caudata; family Salamandridae; genus Lissotriton; species Lissotriton vulgaris. The sequence goes on along the minus strand of NC_141691.1, from coordinate 1,985,257,823 downwards.
TCTCTGAAGACAGCCCTTTCTTATCACAAACTGTAATGCATGGATAACTTCTTCAATTATTAATTCACTACGCATGCTGGCACCTGCAGTGGTTCACCTCTTATCTGGCCAACTTCTAACACTCCAGATTGAAATCCCCAATCTTGACCATATAGCCCCCAACAAATGGATGCAGCGCTTAGACGAGCTCTGACGCGCAGCGCATGTATAACAACCTGAAGTACATCGCTTGAGGTATAAGAACGCAGGCTAAGCTAAAATATGCCCATCCGGCAGCAACACTAAACCAGAGAGGAAACAAGATAAGACAAGTACAAGCGCTGCGGCAACAGGGGGAGGGGAAAGAGGAGGGGGCCTGCATGATTCACTTGCGGAAGCGAGCAGCTGGCGCTGTGATAATTGCTACCATATGGCGCCGCGTACTCCCGCAAGTGAATCGCCACACGGGCACGCATTGCCATTGAAAGCAATGGAACGCGTGCTCGTTTTTGGCTGAAAAGCAGACCCATTCCAAAAGGTCTTTTTGCCTATGTAGCGCATGCGTGCTGCATAGGCGAGACCTAACAAGTGGCATTTTACTTGCTCTCCCCAGGTGTTGAATAATTTCCTGATTATCTAACGGCTTTTTACCACGTGTTTATTATGAAGAAATCACAATTCAGTAATGGCATATATAAAACAATTAAATGAAAGATGCAAGGTTACAACCATCGCTGCCTTCAAGTTCCCCTTTACATGCCTGCCGGCAAGGAATGTAGACTCAGTAATGGCATGTGTGAAAATAAAAAGTTGAAAAAATAGGGCCAGCGCTGCCTTCAATTTCCCCTTCACATGCCTTCCGGCAAGGAATGTAGATTTCTAACCTAACAGCTCATTCAAGATTCAATTACTTGAAGTGAAAATTAACCTGAAACAGATGCCTATTCTTAGATCCCTCCAAAACTAACAATGTAAAGATGAAAAGATACGGCCTGTCTGCAAGTTCCCCTTCACCTGCCCTCCAGCCTACCGCATTGTTTAACTTGCTAAGAATATCTCATTTATCAATGTCATTAGGCGCTATAGCAGGCTTCACTCCCCCAGAGGTTCTTGTGTGTAATATTAGCGCTTGATAATAATCGATGTTGTTCTCCTGGGTCGGATGCAATGTTATGTATCTGCTACAGGACTGTAAATAGACAAGGAAGTAAGTAATGCTTTTGAGTCTGACAATTAATTAAGCACTGTAACAGGGTGGGTGTATGTTATTTTTATAATTTGGCATTGCTATCAAACGTACTTATGTACATATTTTCTATGTTTGAAACAGTCCTGAAGAAGTACAATGTGTGCGAAACAAGTGTTGGAATGTATGAAAATCAATTACGTGTATGAATAAAAGAAGGCATCACCAGAGATTCTGCTGTAAGGAACCTCAATCAACTCAGCGCCATACGTGTACGTGCTTCAGCTCTGGTGCTTATTATGGCGCTGAGTTGATTGAGATTCCTTATCTGGACCATTTTCACTGACACCAAGCACGACGGCTCCCTGGTTATTATTACATTCAAATGTGGGCTTTATCATTCTGGGAAGTTTAATATTTCCACTTTCCCCCAAATCTAGGATGGAAAGATTACTTCCCTGTGCTTCTGATTTTGGCACCTTACATGGTTCTGAGCTGTTTAAGATAGCTATTTGGGCCCATCTCCATTATATTTAGATCCGGCATTTTACCTATTCTTGATGCACTGCATATTCCTGGCTTCTCATGCAACTATTTTATACCACAACCGGAGTGACTGATCTGTCTAGTTTCCAGACATCTGTATTCACCAGAGATAGAATCGGCCTCTTATTTTGAGACAAACTCCCTTTGCCTTGAAGAAGTCCATTGTATTGGACGAAACGCGTTGGCTGGTCTAACTGTTACTTGACATGTGTTTCCAATAAAAAAGAGAACTTGAAGGACAAACTTTGGATACAGACTCTGTAATTGGTATAGTATTGATTTGTTGGTGCACAAAAGTGAGCTTTATGTTGAAAAAAAATATATCTATATATCTATATATCTATATATATATATATTTGTATATATCAGGCACAAAGGCATCCAAAAATTTCAGTACGCTCAACAGCGGGTGCACATCATAGGGGCCGGATCATAGCCCTGAATTCAATTTTATTTGCAAAGGACGCAGCACTCCAGAGCAGAGTTTTAAGAGTTTTTATTCGCAACTTCCAGGTTGAGAGTTGCGAATAAAAACTCTTAAAACTCTGCTCTGAAGTGCTGCGTCCTTTGCAAATATAAAAAAAAGATATATATATATATATATATATATATATATATATATATATATATCGCCACTTGTGCCCCGCCGCTGCGCCAGCTATAGATGATCAGCTAACACCAACAAGGACACGGAAGACCCAGAGTGCAGGTGAGTTTTTTATTTCTTCGCACACCACGCCAGGATAACGTTTCGCCCTACACAGAGGGCTTGGTCACATGGCGCAACGAAAAAAGTTGCGTGAATTTAAAGTGCCGGTGCAGCCTCAGCGTCTTAACTGATTGGTCGTTACTTAAACAGTCAAATTGAAAACACATTTGTAAACATTGTTTCAAATACATGTGCAAAACCACGGAGCAAGGTATGGAAGTAAAGTGCAAGTGCTTTCATTATTCCTGTGTAAATACATTTTCAATATCCAGCATCATCCTAACAGAAGCTTTGAGAATAGAACGGACAACTATTTTGCACTGCTGTGCATCTAGTAGTTAACCAAATAATTCTAATGAGATATAATTTATATATTTACAAATAGTGCAACGGGGCGTTAGCCTGTGTGTACACTGTTTGGCTCTCATAATCACTGCATAAATGCAAATTTGCCCCAAAAAGCTTCTAATTAAAATATATACACATTAATTCATATATATACATCTATATACAACAAGTATTATACATACGTTTATCACTAATTACCATAGGGGTTTAAACTGGTAATGTTGTGCCGGATAGACATGTAGGGCCTAGAGAAAAGATGTACCCTCGTCAAAAAACACTCATGCCCTGCCAAAGGTGTTAAATCAATATTAACCTAAGACGTTGAAATGCTAGCACCATAATAAACAAGTGAAGGTTAAAAAGCAATGCTGTTCATATATTGCTAAATCCAATGATCTATACTACAGTCAACTTAGCTACAGAGGAGTAGATATAGTGAATAGCAGTTTTAAGGTATATGCAACGGAACATAGATATAATAAAAACAGTGAGCAGCACGGATCATGACAGTAATGGTGAGGGCGATGGGAATATGTGGAGCTATAGACATGTGTAAAAGTCCTCAGTGGAATTAAGCCCATTGGGGCTTTTACTGTCCATCTCCAGGATGTACCTGGTCTCGAGAGCCCTCAAGATCCCTTCTCTATTCCCTCCCCTTCTGAGTGGGCCAATGGCGTCAATGGCATAGTATCTCAGGAGCCCACTGTTGTTATTATGGAACTCCTTGAAATGCCTCGCCACTGGATATGTGGCGTCGCTGGTGTTGATAGCACGGATGTGCTGGAGCACCCTCTTGTGAACCTGCAGCTTGGTACTACCACTGTATTGCAGGCCACACGGGCACTCCAGCACATACACCACATATTCTGATTTACATGTCAGCTGCTTGGTGATTTTACGTGGCACTGTAGAAAAGGCTGTTAGAAACTCGGTCTTATTGAGTCCCTGCGTGCAGGCCTTGCAGCTAGAACACTTTCTGAATCCGCGGCTTGCAGCCAACCAGTTCTTAGGAGGAATCACTTCAGGGCTGGATTTAACCAAGGCATTTTGCATTGCAAATGCTTTCCTGTAAGTGATTGCTGGCTTGTTGGACATGTGATCTCCTATAACTGGATCCAGTTTAATCAAATTCCAGTTCTGATTGACAATTTTCCTGAGTGCTCCATGCTGACTATTGTATGCCCAGATGAGTCTGACTGGCTGCTCAGTTAGTTGCACTAGGTTTCTGATGTTTTCTATGGGTCAATGCCTCTGTGCGGGAAAGGGCATTAGCTTTGTTGATTGCTGAATCAATAAGATGTTCCTTATAGCCCCTGGCTAGAAACCTTAGCTTGCTTGCTGTTTGTGCCTCCCTGCAGTGAGATTCAGTACTACATACACGCCTAATTCTAAGCATCTCCCCATAGGGGATGCTTCGAATTAAATGCGGGGGATGGTGGCTTGCTGCATGCAATATAGTATTGCCCGCAGTGGGCTTTCTAAACAACTTGGTTTCTAGCTTGCCCTGGCTGACCTCTAGCGTCACGTCTAGAAAATGTGCTACAACCTGACTGACATGTGATGTAAATGAGAGGTTGTATGAGTTGCAGTTCAAAGTGTCAATGAAACTGGTAACTTGCTCCAATGTGCCCCGCCATATCATAAGAATGTCATCGATGTATCTATACCATCGAATGACATGGCGAGTACAGGTGTCTTGATGAATGCCCATGAGGACCTGTCTCTCCCAGTACCCCATGTGGAGACAGGCGTAACTGGGAGAGAAACAAGCCCCCATGGCGACCCCTCGCGTTTGTTGGTAATAGCGGTTAAGGAACATAAAGTAGTTGTGATGCAAACAAAAATTCATCATAGCAAGCAACATTTTGTTATGTTCCAACATCTCTATTGGTCGCTTGCCCAGAAAAAATTCTGTAGCCCTAAGTCCATCATGGTGCACTATGCTGGTGTATAAAGAAGCCACATCTAGGGTTACCAGCCAATAGTCGTCCTGCCACTCAAAATCCATCAACTTCCTCATTAAATCGCTAGAGTCCTGGATGTATGAAGGTAATGCCAGAACATGTTCCTGGAGGAACAAGTCGATGTAGGAAGTTGTTTTCTCAAGTAACCCCCCCGCACGCCGAAATGATCGGTCTACCTGGCGGCTTGACTGAGTCCTTGTGTACTTTTGGAATAAGGTACAACACGGGGGTTACGGGATGGTCATTTTTAAGACATTTCAGTTCGTCCATGCTGATAAGACCACTGGAACGCCATCCCATAAGAAGAGAGTGGAAGTCTATTTGTGCTTTTTTGAGGGCATTTGCATCACAATGCTTGTAGCAATCTGGATCATTAAGTTGAATGTAGGCCTCCTCAAGATATAATGTTCTGGGCCAAAGCACGACGTTGCCTCCTTTGTCAGATTGCCTGACTATCATGTTTCCATCCGCTTTGATTTTTGCAATCAGTTTCTGATAGTTGTTGTTTCTTTGACATTTGCTTTGGTTGGCTTTCAAAGTTTTCACATGTAGGGCTTTGATCTGTTTCACCACTGCATCCTGGAAAATATCTATATTGTCATATGGAGTGACTGGAGTGAATGTTGAACGTGGTTTAAGATTGCTTAAGCCACCAGTGTATGTCTTATCTTGTCCCTGAGTGCTTTGAGAATTTGAAGTTTCTGCTCGGAGAGCTGCCAAATCCTGCATGAGCGGGACATCATTAACCACTAAGCCACTCGGTGTGTCAGCTTCCACCACCTTTTTGCCAATGTTGCGCGTTTTATTGATGGCAAAATGTTTTTTAATCTTCAATTTACGCGTGAATTTAAAGAGATCCAGTCTTGTGTCCACGTAATTGAAGTTACTGGGTGGGCTGTACGACAATCCTTTAGAGAGAATATTAATTTCCAGGTCCGAAAGTAAGGTGTCAGTCAGGTTGATAACAGATGAACAATTGTCAGTTGCCTGCGTGTGATTTTTTGCGCATGCTGTGTTATTCACTGTTTTTTGTTGGCATTCCAGCGTCTGTAGTTTCTTTTCTTTGGCTTTTCGTTTGGCGCTGCTTTTCCTGCGCTCCCGCCGCTTTGCGTTTGAGGTTTTGTGGCTGCCGGAAATCTGGGGCGTAAGGTTCCTCGCCTGTCCTGCTGGACACATTCCATTTCCTCCTCCACCGTGAGCCGTGTAAACCCCAGACGCTCAGAGGGTCCTCCAGCTTCTGCTTCTGACCCACTTCCCATATTGGAACTAAGGTCTGTGAGAGTTGATCCTTCAAGAGAATTGGAGCGTGCTTGCAGTGTGCCTTGAGCTGTGGTGGTGCCTGCCCGTGAATTCTTTAGTTTTGATGCTTTGATCGCGTCATATTTACGGGCAAACGTGAAAATTCTGCCTTCGTTGTAGTCATTCTTGTCACGTTGGAACTTGAATGCCTTACGTTTCCTGATTACATCCTCTTCTTTCTGCACTCGTTGTTCCAAGGTTTCCCTATATTTCTTACATTCTTGCGTGACATTGGTATCTTCCTCGCACATACTTGCTATTACTGCTTCAAGTGCATCGATTTCCGATTGGATCTTAATTCTGTCACTTTCTGCGTAACGCACGAGCATTGTAACTAAACGACGGGAAGAATCAAGGCTCCATTCAGCCCAGTCTTTTAGCAGCGCCGGGTCCATATATTCGTAGCTCGGGGCTAGCATGACTCTTAGCCCCCGCGGTATCCGGTTGACCTCTAAATACCGACTGGTGGAGCGGTGCTCCCACCACTTGGATTGCTCTCGTTTGTATAGCTTTTCTAGAGTCTTAAATTTATCATGGAGGTTATCCCCACAGACGGCGCCAGCCTCCTCTGTAGCGGTGACTGTAGACCCCCCAGCCGGGGAATCATCAAACGCTTCTAGAGCGGCAACCTCTCTCCCTTTACGTGCGCCCGCTGACATGGCGTATGCTGGATTTAAAACAATTGTCGTACTCACTGACCACGAAGGCTGCTGCAGTAATCGCTGCCCTTCCTCCAGTCATGCACAACTCCTCCACTGGAAACGTTCTTTGTGGCTTGCTGCTGAAACGCGGGCGTCACAGTTGAGACAGCCGTCCCAAAAGGCATCCGACAAAGTCCAACAACAAACAACTGTCCCAGACGTCCAGGGGCCGAGAAAGTAACTCCCCAACGGGAGAAAGCAAAAGACTTCCGGTTGAGCGGAGGTCGCGGTTTCCTGCTGCCCGGCCACTTACGGAGGAGGGATCTTCCAAAACGCCGGAGAAACACTCAACCGGCTCGAAATGTATCGCCACTTGTGCCCCGCCGCTGCGCCAGCTATAGATGATCAGCTAACACTAACAAGGACACGGAAGACCCAGAGTGCAGGTGAGTTTTTTATTTCTTCGCACACCACGCCAGGATAACGTTTCGCCCTACACAGAGGGCTTGGTCACATGGCGCAACGAAAAAAGTTGCGTGAATTTAAAGTGCCGGTGCAGCCTCAGCGTCTTAACTGATTGGTCGTTACTTAAACAGTCAAATTGAAAACACATTTGTAAACATTGTTTCAAATACATGTGCAAAACCACGGAGCAAGGTATGGAAGTAAAGTGCAAGTGCTTTCATTATTCCTGTGTAAATACATTTTCAATATCCAGCATCATCCTAACAGAAGCTTTGAGAATAGAACGGACAACTATTTTGCACTGCTGTGCATCTAGTAGTTAACCAAATAATTCTAATGAGATATAATTCATATATTTACAAATAGTGCAACGGGGCGTTAGCCTGTGTGTACACTGTTTGGCTCTCATAATCACTGCATAAATGCAAATTTGCCCCAAAAAGCTTCTAATTAAAATATATACACATTAATTCATATATATACATCTATATACAACAAGTATTATACATACGTTTATCACTAATTACCATAGGGGTTTAAACTGGTAATGTTGTGCCGGATAGACATGTAGGGCCTAGAGAAAAGATGTACCCTCGTCAAAAAACACTCATACCCTGCCAAAGGTGTTAAATCAATATTAACCTAAGACGTTGAAATGCTAGCACCATAATAAACAAGTGAAGGTTAAAAAGCAATGCTGTTCATATATTGCTAAATCCAATGATCTATACTACAGTCAACTTAGCTACAGAGGAGTAGATATAGTGAATAGCAGTTTTAAGGTATATGCAACGGAACATAGATATAATAAAAACAGTGAGCAGCACGGATCATGACAGTAATGGTGAGGGCGATGGGAATATGTGGAGCTATAGACATGTGTAAAAGTCCTCAGTGGAATTAAGCCCATTGGGGCTTTTACTGTCCATCTCCAGGATGTACCTGGTCTCGAGAGCCCTCAAGATCCCTTCTCTATTCCCTCCCCTTCTGAGTGGGCCAATGGCGTCAATGGCATAGTATCTCAGGAGCCCACTGTTGTTATTATGGAACTCCTTGAAATGCCTCGCCACTGGATATGTGGCGTCGCTGGTGTTGATAGCACGGATGTGCTGGAGCACCCTCTTGTGAACCTGCAGCTTGGTACTACCAATGTATTGCAGGCCACACGGGCACTCCAGCACATACACCACATATTCTGATTTACATGTCAGCTGCTTGGTGATTTTACGTGGCACTGTAGAAAAGGCTGTTAGAAACTCGGTCTTATTGAGTCCCTGCGTGCAGGCCTTGCAGCTAGAACACTTTCTGAATCCGCGGCTTGCAGCCAACCAGTTCTTAGGAGGAATCACTTCAGGGCTGGATTTAACCAAGGCATTTTGCATTGCAAATGCTTTCCTGTAAGTGATTGCTGGCTTGTTGGACATGTGATCTCCTATAACTGGATCCAGTTTAATCAAATTCCAGTTCTGATTGACAATTTTCCTGAGTGCTCCATGCTGACTATTGTATGCCCAGATGAGTCTGACTGGCTGCTCACTGTTAGTTGCACTAGGTTTCTGATGTTTTCTATGGGTCAATGCCTCTGTGCGGGAAAGGGCATTAGCTTTGTTGATTGCTGAATCAATAAGATGTTCCTTATAGCCCCTGGCTAGAAACCTTAGCTTGCTTGCTGTTTGTGCCTCCCTGCAGTGAGATTCAGTACTGCATACACGCCTAATTCTAAGCATCTCCCCATAGGGGATGCTTCGAATTAAATGCGGGGGATGGTGGCTTGCTGCATGCAATATAGTATTGCCCGCAGTGGGCTTTCTAAACAACTTGGTTTCTAGCTTGCCCTGGCTGACCTCTAGCGTCACAGGTAGTATATATATATATATATACTACCTACTGGCGGTCGCCAGTAGGTATATATAGTTAGGATTTTTTCTCTATGGGATTTTTGAATATTCTATGTCTAATAACTTTGGCGTTTGTGGACGGAATTGGCTTAAATTTTCAGGAAAATGGAACATTTTGTTTCTGAGCAGCCCCTGACCATTTGGGGGGGTTTCATCAAGGGGGGGCCGAAAAAAATGGGGGTTCCAAAACGCGTTTTTCCCATGTTAATTTCCATAGGGCGGTTGGCCTCACTTTTAGCTCGAACGGCTGAAAGGATTTGCACGAAACTTGGCAAAATTGTAGGGACTGTTAGCCCGATGTGCCTTTGCTAGGTCTCAATATATGTGCTCCAGTGGATTTTGAGTAATTTAGGTTCAAAAAAGATATATATCTGGGCGGAGCCTAACCACACATCTGATCTGATTGGCTGTCAGCACTTCATCCAAGAAGTGTTGGCAGCCATCTTGGGACCAATATACATGATAGCACCTCATTAAAAAGCATTTTAGTTAATAGAGGGTTTTAGGACTTTAGTTACATTATAAATCATTTGTTGATGGTACCATACTCGTTTTAGGAATTGTGGTGGGTTCTAAGGTGATTTTACCATGTGAAAAAACCTTCTGCTGTGATATCATGAATATTGTTTGAAAGAAAACTAATATCTCATGATTTTCCCACAGTGGTTTGGAAGGGGATCTATAAGCTAAACTGAAAGCATATTTTCTGTAAATTCACATTATCTTTCTCAGTCATGTGAAAATGAAGTCTGACATTCTCAGTAAAACATGTACATCCAACAAGGACAGAGACTGTCAGTTGATTCCTTTGTGTTCTACTGCAGCCTCCTAGAGTGTTCTAAAAAACAACTAGAGCGCTAACAGTCCTACTTATTACAAAGGTATGGCACACCTGAAGCCATCTTGATTGGAATAAAGTGGTAACTCTTAAAACATTTAATTTAAAAAGAAACAACATGAGGGGGTATATTTTGCCATAGAAAGTATGATTAGTGCTGCAGAATGAAAAATTAGGGCACATTTTGAGTGACTTCTCAAATCCTTTTCTATTTCATTAAAACATTCTGACATGCAGTCTCCCAAAATGGCCACCAGAGACAAAAGAGCCCAAATGTAGCCCAAATATCACCCAGATGTAGCCCAAGTATAGCCCAATGACAGAATGTCCCAGAGTGTTCTAAAGAACAACTAGAGCGCTAACAGTCCTACTTATTACAAAGGTATGGCACACCTGAAGCCATCTTGATTGGAATAAAGTGGTAACTCTTAAAACATTTAATTTAAAAAGAAACAACATGAGGGGGTATATTTTGCCATAGAACGTATGATTAGTGCTGCAGAATGAAAAATTAGGGCACATTTTGAGTGACTTCTCAAATCCTTTTCTATTTCATTAAATCATTCTGACATGCAGTCTCCCAAAATGGCCACCAGAGACAAAAGAGCCCAAATGTAGCCCAAATATCACCCAGATGTAGCCCAAGTATAGCCCAATGACAGAATGTCCCAGAGTGTTCTAAAGAACAACTAGAGCGCTAACAGTCCTACTTATTACAAAGGTATAGCACACCTGGAGCCATCGTGATGGGAATAAAGTGGTAACTCTTAAAACATTTAATTTAAAAAGGAACAAAATGAGGGGGTATATTATGCAATAGAAGGTATTATTAGTGCTGCAGAAAGAAAAATTAGGGCACATTTTGAGTGACTTTTCAAATCCTCTTCTATTTCATTAAAAAATTCTGACATGCAGTCTCCCAAAATGGCCACCAGAGACAAAAGAGCCCAAATGTAGCCCAAATATCACCCAGATGTAGCCCAAGTATAGCCCAATGACAGAATGTCCCAGAGTGTTCTAAAGAACAACTAGAGCGCTAACAGTCCTACTTATTACAAAGGTATGGCACACCTGAAGCCATCTTGATTGGAATAAAGTGGTAACTCTTAAAACATTTAATTTAAAAAGGAACAAAATGAGGGGGTATATTTTGCCATATGAATTATGATTAGTGCTGCAGAAAGAAAAATTAGGGCACATTTTGAGTGACTTTCAAACCCTCTTCAATTTCATTAAAGAATTCTGACATACAGTCTCCCAAGATGGCCACCAGAGACAAAAGAGCCTAAATGTAGCCCAAATATCACCCAGATGTACCCCAAGTATAGCCCAATGACAGAATGTCCCAGAGTGTTCTAAAGAACAACTAGAGCGCTAACAGTCTTACTTATGACAAAAGTATGGCACACCAGAAGCCATCTTGATTGGAATGAAGTGGTAAGTCTGAAAACACTCAATTTAAAAAGGAACAACATGAGGGGGTTAATTTTGCCATAGAAAGTATGATTAGTGCTTCAGAAAGAAAAATTAGGGATCATTTTGAGTGACTTCTCAAATCCTCTGCTATTTCATTAAAAAAATTCTGACATCCAGACTGAAACATGCACTTTGAATACCAGCAGCAGACGTCCCTGGTGAGCAGTAGCTTTACTACAGTGATCTAATGTGCAACTAGAGTGCTAACATTCAGAATTTATGGCAAATGTGTGACACATCTGAATGCCTTCTTGATGGAACCAAAGTAAACAAGCATTGAAAATGCAATAGATCTCGCCCTCGTTTAAGTTAAAGCCATTCTGTTTGTAATGAGGTGGCTTTTTAGCTTTGCTTTTATTAGTGTTTTTTCAACTTTCATGTAAATAACATGCATCTGTATGCATATAAGTATATGTATGCATGCATTTATGTTTGTATTTATATAGATATACAGATGATATATGTTTATATATGTATGTATATATATATATTCACTGAAAAAACCATAGGTTGTAGACCATATATAGTTAGGAATTAGCATTTACAAAACCTTGAAAATTCACTGAAAAAACCATAGGTTATAGACCATATATAGTTAGGAATTCGCATTTACAAAACCTTATTTTACTCACATAAAACCATTGAAATTCCATATATAGTTAGTTGCACTAACTATATATCGCGCACCCGCAATCCACTGCTGATGATGTCACATATTACATCATTCATGACATGGTCAGTGACATCACTGATGACATCACTGATGACATCTCAAATGACATCACTGATGACATCACTGATGACAACATCCAGTGACTGTATGTTTCTGTAAAGTTAAAATATGTCTTACATATTGAAGAATGAGTGGATGTATAAGTGTCTGGATGAAGGATTTAGTAGGTGCATGACTGACTGTATGAGTGAGTGATTAAATGTGTCTCACTGAGTGCATGGGTTAGTGACTAAACTGTTTTAATTTGTGCATCATTATGTCTGTTGTTCTGTAAACTGTTGCATGTGTTGATAAGTAGCTATATGAGTAACTCTATAGGTTATTGATTGGTTGCCCAAGTATTTGTATGGGAGACTGAGTGTGTGTGTGGGTGGCTGGGAGGTGTATGACTCTGTGCATAGATGTGTGAGCAGTTGATTCACTAGATGTATGGTTTCAAAAGTGCATGTGGAAACAGCTGTATGGGTGGTTGACTGTGTGCATGAGTGTATTGGTGAGTGAATGGATATCTCAGTGCTACATGTCAAAGTAAGTACATATGTAAAACACAGTACATGTGAGAGTTGACATATATAAATAACTGTGCATAAGAGCCAGTGAATGTGTGAGTGGCTGTATGGATCATTGTGAACTTGTATCAGGGATTGTATAAGAGAGTAAATATGTGTTAGTATATGTTTGAATAAGTAAAGTTTGTATAACTGTATAGTTGAGGAAATGGAGGTGTGATTGATTCTTTGCATGACTGACTAGGTGTGTGAGTAACTGTGAGTGTCTGTTTACACTGATTGTATCTAAGGTTATATTAGAGTCTGAAGAGGTTCATCGTATTATCACATGAATGACATCATCAGTGATGTGATCAGTAATGTCAAATGAGATGTCATCAGTGATGTCATCAGTGATGTCATTTGAGATGTCATCAGTGATGTCATTTGAGATGTCATCAGTGATGTCATCAGTGATGTCACTGACCATGTCATGAATGATGTAATAGGTGACATCATCAGCAGTGGATTGCGGGTGCGCGATATATAGTTAGTGCAACTAACTATATATGGAATTTCAATGGTTTTGTGTGAGTAAAATAAGGTTTTGTAAATGCGAATTCCTAACTATATATGGTCTATAACCTATGGTTTTTTCAGTGAATATATATATATATATATATATATATATATATATATATATGTATATATATATATATATATATATATATATATATATATATACACATCCATATAAACCCTTACTCCAGCTGGAAGAAGGCACGCCCACGAAGAGTACTGAGTTATGAGGCATATTTTATTTCATAGGGCCTCCGACCCGGCAAGAACAGAGATGCGTTTCGGCTGTCGCAGCAGCCTTCCGCAATTTAGTGAGCGCCATACTTTTAGAAACTGATGGAGCGAGTTTCAGAATTTATTTTATTTTGACTCGCGTAGTAAATTCTCTGTAGTATGAACTAATTTATTAATTAATTGTTGCATGATTTGTTTTATTAATTCAACTTAGAGTAAGATTACATTCACAAACACGTGGGATTAATATTATGTGCTCTTGTTGCATTTGCGAGTTTGTCTTGTAACACATGATTCATTTTTGTCTTGTTCGTCCTTTTGTTTTTGTGATTATTAAATGAGGCTGATTATTTTTATGGCATGTGCTTTCATTATGTGTGCTTATGTGTTTGTCTTTTGTTGTAACTGTTTATATATGTTTTGTTTGTCATCTTTTTACTTTTTCAGATATATGAAGATTCCTGCTGGACATTATGAAGAATGGTAGATTATAAATGTGCTACTTTATTTGTGCGCTTCTGCTAGGTGACATATATTAATGGGTTCAATATTAGCAATGGAGGGTGGGTAACAGAAGGGTCTATTTTACTTGAATTAATCACCTTTTTGTGTTTGTTTAAATACTAGATCGAGTGAAAGGTTTGAGGCCTAGTTCTAATGAAAGTTGGTTGGCCTGACAAAAAGGAGCTGAGCACAGCAGTGACGGTGGTTTCTTTGAAAAACTTCCACGGAAACGTGCAGAAGCTCAAACAATGGATGAGCTGTACATCAAGCTCCGAAAGCGAAAGCGTCAAGGCCAAGGAAGCGCGTGGAGGCAGCTTGGCTAAAATCCTGGAGGAAATAACTGAGAACTTTTAGTTTAGCCACATGGCTGCTGCGGGGATTTTTGCCCTGTGCTGCAGATCCTTTACTCCCATTATTCATGACGAGCTCAGCTCGTCATCAGCACACGACACCCGTGGGTGATGACGAGCTGAGCTCGTCATCAGCAGCGAAAGGGTTAATGTATCAACTCTGGGAAGTCAGTGTTGCTTCGTGTCAATGGACAATGACATAATGATGTCACTAAGACTGATGCGTTGGCCTCTCGGTGGTCTGATGGATGTCAACCAATTAGGTTGCTGCTTTTTCGTGAAAATATCGTTTTTAGTTAGATTAGTGAGTAAGGAAAGTATAAAAACTTGGCCTCTTGAGGGGAGCGGGGCTGACTGTTTCCTGAGGGCGAAGTGCTGTCCGTTTTCCTTTGGACACGTAAGGCATGTTTGCTTAATAAATGATTATTTTCCTTTACAGGTCAGAAAGCTAATTTAGGGTTTAGGTTGATGTTTTCTTTAATTTGTTTATTCAGTGCAATGTTGAAGTGTCAGACCTTTTGAGCCAATAATTAAATGATTAAAATTGATTTAATAAAAAATGCTTGAAATTAATAAATGAGCTAATAAAGATTTTGAAACTTTGAAAATTTAAAATAAAAGACTTAAAACGTCAAGCTGGTCTTGATTATTTAGTCGTTATCATTAGCTGATTTCATTGGCCTCAGTGGTCTAATTAAATGTTTCCTTAATTATCTATGAATATAAATGTTATACTGCAGTTGTAAAATATGTACATATAAGTTTGAGTAGCGTGATTAATTAGGCCACATGATTCAGCTCATGATTTTCTGTCATAGTTGTATGGGCCTTAGTATTGATTAGTTTGGTGAGTATTAGGTAGTAGATGATGACGCATGTATGACAGAGTTTCTATAGTGACGCTGGATCAATTCTTTTGGTAGCAGAGGACGGTTGCTATGGTAACATACATGTCATATGTTAATTACATAGGATACATGTCTAAAAAATTTTGTTAGGTTTGTTCATGTGTTATATGTAGTCGAAAGGATTTTTTCCAGCAGTGTGAAAAATTCCTAGTTATTTGCCGGCAAAGAGTAGTGTGACTAGAAGAGTTACACAGTGCATTTGTTCTGTTTCAAAATTGTGGTATAGAATATATCACGTGTTGTGGACGTACAACACAAGTTTAGGGATATTAGATTGACTGGTCGAATGTATAGTGAGGATTGTCTATGAAATTGTAGCATTAGGCATAGGGACCTGATGAGCCTGTTTTAAAACCTTTTGTGAAAAGAGTAATAGGATTTATCCAAGCTTGAGTGAAGGTTAAGATAGCGTTGTCTATTCTTATTAACGTTTGACGTTTTCTGTGGTTGGTTCAAGTCCTGCCAAGACTTCGTGTGTGTATGATTAGGGTTTTCGTATGAAAGTGCGAATGATCGTATAGAAATAGTCTATTTTAGGCGAAGAGAGAGTTCTGAATGTTTGTAAAACTATCACTTTATTAGTGAAACAGACAAGTGGTTTGTTTATTTGTAGTTACTAATTGAAATACATTGGAAATTATAGGTTAAAATAGCGCAGTGAAAATTTTTTGTAAAGGGGGGGTGAGTTTACGGAGTAACACGCAGAGAAGCTGCAGCGGCAGCGTACGTCATTTTGGTTCGCGCTGTGATTGGCTAACATACGTCACAGCAAGCGCACTGATTGGTTCATGTGACAGTGACGAACTGTTACTAGATTGGTCAGTTCTGAATACTGTATTTCTATTGGTTGAGCAAGGTGGTGACGTAGCTTAACCTGATTGGCTTGTTGGTGTCTTTCGCGCACGGATTGGCTGGAATAGCCTCATCTCAAGTGGCCCGGAGACTCTGGAACCTGCTTTGGCATCTTTTGTTTCTTCAAGTTATTGGAACTCTCCTGACCCGCCGGCGGACCTCGCACCTGAAGCGTCACTGTGAGACATTTTTTCTCCATTTGGGCGGGGTTCACTCCTCCCTGCTCACGCTACATTAGGGGCTTGGACCTATGGTCGATGAGGTTCTGGGGACTTGAGGCTGCACCCCGAGTTTCAATCTGCGGTTTCCATGAACGCTTTGCAGCGCACCTTTCCCTTCGCTATTTTCTTGTATTTTTCAAGACCGCTCCACAGCCATACTCACCTGGGAGCCACTGGTGCATCCTGGGACATGGAGTCCGCTGATTTACACGGACCCGTCATATTGAGGACTTTTGTTTGCTGAGGGGCGGAGCTGGGACATCGCACCTATCATAGTGGGGCTGGGTGCTTTATCAAGCTGCAGAACGCCAGGACTTCCGCATTCACTACCGCAGGCGCTGACGAGGCCACACCGGCTGAAATGCATACGCCTATTTTTTGGAATAAAGGTGCTGCCGCTTCTTACCCCCACTGAGGCTCCTGCTTCTTTCTTCGAGAGGAGGTGTTTGTTTATATTTCTGCGCGCTTTCCAGAAGCGCGGTTCAGGAGCTCCCTCATCTCAAGTGGCCCGGAGACTGTGGAACCTGCTTTGGCTTCTTTTGTTTCTTCAAGTTATTGGAACTCTCCTGACCCGCCGGCGGACCTCGCACCTGAAGCGTCACTGTGAGACATTTTTTCTCCATTTGGGCGGGGTTCACTCCTCCCTGCTCACGCTACATTAGGGGCTTGGACCTATGGTCGAAGAGGTTCTGGGGACTTGAGGCTGCACCCCGAGTTTCAATCTGCGGTTTCCATGAACGCTTTGCAGCGCACCTTTCCCTTCGCTATTTTCTTGTATTTTTCAAGACCGCTCCACAGCCATACTCACCTGGGAGCCACTGGTGCATCCTGGGACATGGAGTCCGCTGATTTACACGGACCCGTCATATTGAGGACTTTTGTTTGCTGAGGGGCGGAGCTGGGACATCGCACCTATCATAGTGGGGCTGGGTGCTTTATCAAGCTGCAGAACGCCAGGACCTCCGCAGTCACTACCGCAGGCGCTGACGAGGCCACACCGGCTGAAATGCATACGCCTATTTTTTGGAATAAAGGTGTTGCCGCTTCTTACCCCCACTGAGGCTCCTGCTTCTTTCTTCGAGAGGAGGTGTTTGTTTATATTTCTGCGCGCTTTCCAGAAGCGCGGTTCAGGAGCTCCCTCATCTCAAGTGGCCCGGAGACTCTGGAACCTGCTTTGGCATCTTTTGTTTCTTCAAGTTATTGGAACTCTCCTGACCCGCCGGCGGACCTCGCACCTGAAGCGTCACTGTGAGACATTTTTTCTCCATTTGGGCGGGGTTCACTCCTCCCTGCTCACGCTACATTAGGGGCTTGGACCTATGGTCGATGAGGTTCTGGGGACTTGAGGCTGCACCCCGAGTTTCAATCTGCGGTTTCCATGAACGCTTTGCAGCGCACCTTTCCCTTCGCTATTTTCTTGTATTTTTCAAGACCGCTCCACAGCCATACTCACCTGGGAGCCACTGGTGCATCCTGGGACATGGAGTCCGCTGATTTACACGGACCCGTCATATTGAGGACTTTTGTTTGCTGAGGGGCGGAGCTGGGACATCGCACCTATCATAGTGGGGCTGGGTGCTTTATCAAGCTGCAGAACGCCAGGACTTCCGCATTCACTACCGTAGGCGCTGACGAGGCCACACCGGCTGAAATGCATACGCCTATTTTTTGGAATAAAGGTGCTGCCGCTTCTTACCCCCACTGAGGCTCCTGCTTCTTTCTTCGAGAGGAGGTGTTTGTTTATATTTCTGCGCGCTTTCCAGAAGCGCGGTTCAGGAGCTCCCTCATCTCAAGTGGC
Organism: Lissotriton vulgaris; assembly: GCF_964263255.1. Taxonomy (NCBI): domain Eukaryota; kingdom Metazoa; phylum Chordata; class Amphibia; order Caudata; family Salamandridae; genus Lissotriton; species Lissotriton vulgaris. The sequence goes on along the minus strand of NC_141691.1, from coordinate 1,985,239,807 downwards.
CCGGAGACTCTGGAACCTGCTTTGGCATCTTTTGTTTCTTCAAGTTATTGGAACTCTCCTGACCCGCCGGCGGACCTCGCACCTGAAGCGTCACTGTGAGATATTTTTTCTCCATTTGGGCGGGGTTCACTCCTCCCTGCTCACGCTACATTAGGGGCTTGGACCTATGGTCGATGAGGTTCTGGGGACTTGAGGCTGCACCCCGAGTTTCAATCTGCGGTTTCCATGAACGCTTTGCAGCGCACCTTTTCCTTCGCTATTTTCTTGTATTTTTCAAGACCGCTCCACAGCCATACTCACCTGGGAGCCACTGGTGCATCCTGGGACATGGAGTCCGCTGATTTACACGGACCCGTCATATTGAGGACTTTTGTTTGCTGAGGGGCGGAGCTGGGACATCGCACCTATCATAGTGGGGCTGGGTGCTTTATCAAGCTGCAGAACGCCAGGACCTCCGCAGTCACTACCGCAGGCGCTGACGAGGCCACACCGGCTGAAATGCATACGCCTATTTTTTGGAATAAAGGTGTTGCCGCTTCTTACCCCCACTGAGGCTCCTGCTTCTTTCTTCGAGAGGAGGTGTTTGTTTATATTTCTGCGCGCTTTCCAGAAGCGCGGTTCAGGAGCTCCCTCATCTCAAGTGGCCCGGAGACTCTGGAACCTGCTTTGGCATCTTTTGTTTCTTCAAGTTATTGGAACTCTCCTGACCCGCCGGCGGACCTCGCACCTGAAGCGTCACTGTGAGACATTTTTTCTCCATTTGGGCGGGGTTCACTCCTCCCTGCTCACGCTACATTAGGGGCTTGGACCTATGGTCGATGAGGTTCTGGGGACTTGAGGCTGCACCCCGAGTTTCAATCTGCGGTTTCCATGAACGCTTTGCAGCGCACCTTTCCCTTCGCTATTTTCTTGTATTTTTCAAGACCGCTCCACAGCCATACTCACCTGGGAGCCACTGGTGCATCCTGGGACATGGAGTCCGCTGATTTACACGGACCCGTCATATTGAGGACTTTTGTTTGCTGAGGGGCGGAGCTGGGACATCGCACCTATCATAGTGGGGCTGGGTGCTTTATCAAGCTGCAGAACGCCAGGACTTCCGCATTCACTACCGTAGGCGCTGACGAGGCCACACCGGCTGAAATGCATACGCCTATTTTTTGGAATAAAGGTGCTGCCGCTTCTTACCCCCACTGAGGCTCCTGCTTCTTTCTTCGAGAGGAGGTGTTTGTTTATATTTCTGCGCGCTTTCCAGAAGCGCGGTTCAGGAGCTCCCTCATCTCAAGTGGCCCGGAGACTCTGGAACCTGCTTTGGCATCTTTTGTTTCTTCAAGTTATTGGAACTCTCCTGACCCGCCGGCGGACCTCGCACCTGAAGCGTCACTGTGAGATATTTTTTCTCCATTTGGGCGGGGTTCACTCCTCCCTGCTCACGCTACATTAGGGGCTTGGACCTATGGTCGATGAGGTTCTGGGGACTTGAGGCTGCACCCCGAGTTTCAATCTGCGGTTTCCATGAACGCTTTGCAGCGCACCTTTTCCTTCGCTATTTTCTTGTATTTTTCAAGACCGCTCCACAGCCATACTCACCTGGGAGCCACTGGTGCATCCTGGGACATGGAGTCCGCTGATTTACACGGACCCGTCATATTGAGGACTTTTGTTTGCTGAGGGGCGGAGCTGGGACATCGCACCTATCATAGTGGGGCTGGGTGCTTTATCAAGCTGCAGAACGCCAGGACTTCCGCATTCACTACCGCAGGCGCTGACGAGGCCACACCGGCTGAAATGCATACGCCTATTTTTTGGAATAAAGGTGCTGCCGCTTCTTACCCCCACTGAGGCTCCTGCTTCTTTCTTTGAGAGGAGGTGTTTGTTTATATTTCTGCGCGCTTTCCAGAAGCGCGGTTCAGGAGCTCCCTCATCTCAAGTGGCCCGGAGACTCTGGAACCTGCTTTGGCATCTTTTGTTTCTTCAAGTTATTGGAACTCTCCTGACCCGCCGGCGGACCTCGCACCTGAAGCGTCACTGTGAGACATTTTTTCTCCATTTGGGCGGGGTTCACTCCTCCCTGCTCACGCTACATTAGGGGCTTGGACCTATGGTCGATGAGGTTCTGGGGACTTGAGGCTGCACCCCGAGTTTCAATCTGCGGTTTCCATGAACGCTTTGCAGCGCACCTTTCCCTTCGCTATTTTCTTGTATTTTTCAAGACCGCTCCACAGCCATACTCACCTGGGAGCCACTGGTGCATCCTGGGACATGGAGTCCGCTGATTTACACGGACCCGTCATATTGAGGACTTTTGTTTGCTGAGGGGCGGAGCTGGGACATCGCACCTATCATAGTGGGGCTGGGTGCTTTATCAAGCTGCAGAACGCCAGGACTTCCGCATTCACTACCGCAGGCGCTGACGAGGCCACACCGGCTGAAATGCATACGCCTATTTTTTGGAATAAAGGTGCTGCCGCTTCTTTCCCCCACTGAGGCTCCTGCTTCTTTCTTTGAGAGGAGGTGTTTGTTTATATTTCTGCGCGCTTTCCAGAAGCGCGGTTCAGGAGCTCCCTCATCTCAAGTGGCCCGGAGACTCTGGAACCTGCTTTGGCATCTTTTGTTTCTTCAAGTTATTGGAACTCTCCTGACCCGCCGGCGGACCTCGCACCTGAAGCGTCACTGTGAGACATTTTTTCTCCATTTGGGCGGGGTTCACTCCTCCCTGCTCACGCTACATTAGGGGCTTGGACCTATGGTCGATGAGGTTCTGGGGACTTGAGGCTGCACCCCGAGTTTCAATCTGCGGTTTCCATGAACGCTTTGCAGCGCACCTTTCCCTTCGCTATTTTCTTGTATTTTTCAAGACCGCTCCACAGCCATACTCACCTGGGAGCCACTGGTGCATCCTGGGACATGGAGTCCGCTGATTTACACGGACCCGTCATATTGAGGACTTTTGTTTGCTGAGGGGCGGAGCTGGGACATCGCACCTATCATAGTGGGGCTGGGTGCTTTATCAAGCTGCAGAACGCCAGGACTTCCGCATTCACTACCGCAGGCGCTGACGAGGCCACACCGGCTGAAATGCATACGCCTATTTTTTGGAATAAAGGTGCTGCCGCTTCTTACCCCCACTGAGGCTCCTGCTTCTTTCTTCGAGAGGAGGTGTTTGTTTATATTTCTGCGCGCTTTCCAGAAGCGCGGTTCAGGAGCTCCCTCATCTCAAGTGGCCCGGAGACTCTGGAACCTGCTTTGGCATCTTTTGTTTCTTCAAGTTATTGGAACTCTCCTGACCCGCCGGCGGACCTCGCACCTGAAGCGTCACTGTGAGACATTTTTTCTCCATTTGGGCGGGGTTCACTCCTCCCTGCTCACGCTACATTAGGGGCTTGGACCTATGGTCGATGAAGTTCTGGGGACTTGAGGCTGCACCCCGAGTTTCAATCTGCGGTTTCCATGAACGCTTTGCAGCGCACCTTTCCCTTCGCTATTTTCTTGTATTTTTCAAGACCGCTCCACAGCCATACTCACCTGGGAGCCACTGGTGCATCCTGGGACATGGAGTCCGCTGATTTACACGGACCCTTCATATTGAGGACTTTTGTTTGCTGAGGGGCGGAGCTGGGACATCGCACCTATCATAGTGGGGCTGGGTGCTTTATCAAGCTGCAGAACGCCAGGACTTCCGCATTCACAGGCGCTGACGAGGCCACACCGGCTGAAATGCATACGCCTATTTTTTGGAATAAAGGTGCTGCCGCTTCTTACCCCCACTGAGGCTCCTGCTTCTTTCTTCGAGAGGAGGTGTTTGTTTATATATATATATATATATATATATATATATATATATATATATATATATATATATATATTTATATATATATATATATATATATATATATATCCGTTCCAACTCCTACTCCTCGGCATAGGTACCGACTCCTCGACGTAGGTACAGACCACAAACACTGCGCTTTTTTCAAATTAAGGGTGATTTATTGATCTTCTGTCCCCAGCATGACGCGTTTCGGCTGCAACACGGCAGCCTTGATCACATGACTAAAAGAACCAATAAGTGTACTTTATATACTGTGAATGTCCCCTTTGAGACTTAAGTCAAACATAGACATGGAAAAAATACTTCATAAACGGAGCTGATGTCTGAGATCCAGTTAACAATATACAATGGTCCATGTGCAAAAGGCAAATTAAATTCATATTAATATATACACATGTAAACACTTAATAAGGTAAATTGATATATTTACACGTTATTTACAAAATATACCATTCCATACTATTACCTATAGAATAAAGTGCATTGCCCATCAAATCCATGACTCACTCCAAATTATGAATATATAGCCTCAAATTGATACAGAAAGTCTCAAATTACAGGGAACGTGCAAAATATGCTATTTCAAAAAGTGCAAAATAGTGCTGATGTGCAAAATTGTGCTTGATAAAACCGAGTGTCATACTCAAATGTATATAGGGAGTACAATGGTGATGGCACGTTAATTGATTCTCTATTCATGAAGAGTTACATGTCATCCACTAACAGAAGTAAATGTATAGAACAATAATAGCAACGCTGATAACCAAATTAGACACAGCTTGTAATATAGCACAATGGAAACATTATGGCATAATGCCCAATACATGATATATTGCTCGCTGCGAGAGATACGGGGTCAAACTGGGGTATAACATCTGGACAGTATTATGGCATAGTGCCCTTTCCATGCTGCGCGGACAGCTTGAAGGAATGCGGGGTATTACAGGGGTACCCAAAGCTATTGGACAGAATATCCATTCATGTCCACTCGGTGTACAATTTATCAAATGCTTCTACCCCTGCCCCTGCCCAAACGGATACATAAACGTTGGTACCATGGCAGGATGGATTTCAGTGCTCCCTATACTGCACCCTCTAGAGGAAGCAATAAAGGTCCTCCCCCGTGTTTAATCCATTCGGGATTCTGGTATCTAACAACAAGATATATTTACTTTCAAGCTGTCTCAACGCTTTCTCCCTGTTCCCCCCTCTGATGTTTTTGGGCACCGCATCAATGATAAAATATCTCAGTTCGTTTAGATTTTTGTTGTGAACCAATTCAAAATGCCGGGCTACCGGATAATTTCCATCCGAATTGACCACAGCTCGTAGGTGTTGCAGAATGCGGTTAAAAGCCTGCAGTTTTGTACTACCAACGTACCTGAGTCCACAGGTACATTGGAGCACGTATACTGCAAAGTCCGTGCGGCAGGTGAAGTGATCCCTAATCTTAATAGGATTAGGGTCAAAAGCAGAGCAATACTCACTGGTGTTTACACCAAACTTGCAAGCCCTGCAAGATATACATTTGAAAAAACCGCATTTGTTAGAAATTCGATGAGGTTTCATTATTACCTCTGGACTGGATTTAACCAACATGTCCCTCATGGACGGAGCTCTTCTAAACACCACCCCTGGTTCCGCTGGTATGAGTGGGGCTAGACTGATATCTGTCTTTAACAGGGGCCAATGCTTTTTCAAGATTCCTCTCACTTTTTTGTGTTCTTCATTGAATGTTGTTACTAGACTGATGTTATTATTCTCTGTCTCAACCTCCCTTTCAACTGGACTAGATGTAACATCCACATTTATGGAGGCCAGATAATTATCCCTGTCCAGTTGGTTGGCTCTGTCTTTCGCCTCTAATAAAAGGGCGACATCATACCCACGAGCACGGAATCTTTCCAGCGCCTCATTCTGACATTTTTCCAAATCTAGTGAGGTGCTGCAGATCCTCCTCATCCTAAGAAACTCCCCATAAGGGATGCTTCTAATCAAATGGTTAGGATGGGAGCTACTTGCGTGCAATATAGCGTTGCCCGCCGTGGCTTTCCTGTGCAAGCGGGTGTGTAACCCACCATTCTCAATGTAAATTTCCACATCAAGAAATTGGATAAGGTGTGTGCTGATCTGTGAGGTGAAACGTAAATTAAGATCATTGACATTTATCATATTGACGAATTCATTAGCTGACTCCAACGACCCTCTCCAAATCATACAAATGTCGTCAATGAATCGCCAAAAATGTACCAAGCAATTGGGAAAACAATCAGCGAGTGTTCTTTTGAGGACATGCTCCTCCCACCACCCCACATGTAAACATGCGTAGGTGGGAGAGAAGCATGCCCCCATAGCCACCCCTCTAAGCTGCTGGTAAACCTCCCGGTTATAAAGGAAGTAATTGTTGTTCAGACATAATTCAAGCATACTCAATAACATATTGCTATGTTGACTGTAAGATATACTGCGTTTGTTTAAATAGTATCTTACTGCATTTAACCCATCCTTATGTGAGATGCTAGTGTACAGTGAATTAATGTCTAAAGCAATAAGAATAAAGTCATTCTCCCACTTGATACTGTTGATCTTTGAAAGGAAATGGCCAGTGTCTTTTATGAAGGATGGTAAATTTTCCACATATTCGTGCAGGAATTGGTCCACATATATATATACATCCATATAAACCCTTACTCCAGCTGGAAGAAGGCACGCCCACGAAGAGTACTGAGTTATGAGGCATATTTTATTTCATAGGGCCTCCGACCCGGCAAGAACAGAGATGCGTTTCGGCTGTCGCAGCAGCCTTCCGCAATTTAGTGAGCGCCATACTTTTAGAAACTGATGGAGCGAGTTTCAGAATTTATTTTATTTTGACTCGCGAAGTAAATTCTCTGTAGTATGAACTAATTTATTAATTAATTGTTGCATGATTTGTTTTATTAATTCAACTTAGAGTAAGATTACATTCACAAACACGTGGGATTAATATTATGTGCTCATGTTGCATTTGCGAGTTTGTCTTGTAACACATGATTAATTTTTGTCTTGTTCGTCCTTTTGTTTTTGTGATTATTAAATGAGGCTGATTATTTTTATGGCATGTGCTTTCATTATGTGTGCTTATGTGTTTGTCTTTTGTTGTAACTGTTTATATATGTTTTGTTTGTCATCTTTTTACTTTTTCAGATATATGAAGATTCCTGCTGGACATTATGAAGAATGGTAGATTATAAATGTGCTACTTTATTTGTGCGCTTCTGCTAGGTGACATATATTAATGGGTTCAATATTAGCAATGGAGGGTGGGTAACAGAGGGGTCTATTTTACTTGAACTAATCACCTTTTTGTGTTTGTTTAAATACTAGATCGAGTGAAAGGTTTGAGGCCTAGTTCTAATGAAAGTTGGTTGGCCTGACAAAAAGGAGCTGAGCACAGCAGTGACGGTGGTTTCTTTGAAAAACTTCCACGGAAACGTGCAGAAGCTCAAACAATGGATGAGCTGTACATCAAGCTCCGAAAGCGAAAGCGTCAAGGCCAAGGAAGCGCGTGGAGGCAGCTTGGCTAAAATCCTGGAGGAAATAACTGAGAACTTTTAGTTTATTGTATCAACTCTGGGAAGTCAGTGTTGCTTCGTGTCAATGGACAATGACATAATGATGTCACTAAGACTGATGCGTTGGCCTCTCGGTGGTCTGATGGATGTCAACCAATTAGGTTGCTGCTTTTTCGTGAAAATATCGTTTTTAGTTAGATTAGTGAGTAAGGAAAGTATAAAAACTTGGCCTCTTGAGGGGAGCGGGGCTGACTGTTTCCTGAGGGCGAAGTGCTGTCCGTTTTCCTTTGGACACGTAAGGCATGTTTGCTTAATAAATGATTATTTTCCTTTACAGGTCAGAAAGCTAATTTAGGGTTTAGGTTGATGTTTTCTTTAATTTGTTTATTCAGTGCAATGTTGAAGTGTCAGACCTTTTGAGCCAATAATTAAATGATTAAAATTGATTTAATAAAAAATGCTTGAAATTAATAAATGAGCTAATAAAGATTTTGAAACTTTGAAAATTTAAAATAAAAGACTTAAAACGTCAAGCTGGTCTTGATTATTTAGTCGTTATCATTAGCTGATTTCATTGGCCTCAGTGGTCTAATTAAATGTTTCCTTAATTATCTATGAATATAAATGTTATACTGCAGTTGTAAAATATGTACATATAAGTTTGAGTAGCGTGATTAATTAAGCCACACGATTCAGCTCATGATTTTCTGTCATAGTTGTATGGGCCTTAGTATTGATTAGTTTGGTGAGTATTAGGTAGTAGATGATGACGCATGTATGACAGAGTTTCTATAGTGACGCTGGATCAATTCTTTTGGTAGCAGAGGACGGTTGCTATGGTAACATACATGTCATATGTTAATTACATAGGATACATGTCTAAAAAATTTTGTTAGGTTTGTTCATGTGTTATATGTAGTCGAAAGGATTTTTTCCAGCAGTGTGAAAAATTCCTAGTTATTTGCCGGCAAAGAGTAGTGTGACTAGAAGAGTTACACAGTGCATTTGTTCTGTTTCAAAATTGTGGTATAGAATATATCACGTGTTGTGGACGTACAACACAAGTTTAGGGATATTAGATTGACTGGTCGAATGTATAGTGAGGATTGTCTATGAAATTGTAGCATTAGGCATAGGGACCTGATGAGCCTGTTTTAAAACCTTTTGTGAAAAGAGCAATAGGATTTATCCAAGCTTGAGTGAAGGTTAAGATAGCGTCGTCTATTCTTATTAACGTTTGACGTTTTCTGTGGTTGGTTCAAGTCCTGCCAAGACTTCGTGTGTGTATGATTAGGGTTTTCGTATGAAAGTGCGAATGATCGTATAGAAATAGCGTTGTCTATTTTAGGCGAAGAGAGAGTTCTGAATGTTTGTAAAACTATCACTTTATTAGTGAAACAGACAAGTGGTTTGTTTATTTGTAGTTACTAATTGAAATACATTGGAAAGTATAGTTTAAAATGGCGCTGTGAAATTTTTTTGTAAAGGAGGGGTGAGTTTACGGAGTAACACGCAGAGAAGCTGCAGCAGCAGCGTACGTCATTTTGATTCGCGCTGTGATTGGCTAACATACGTCACAGCAAGCGCACTGATTGGTTCATGTGACAGTGACGAATTGTTACTAGATTGGTCAGTTCTGAATACTGTATTTCTATTGGTTGAGCAAGGTGGTGACGTAGCTTAACCTGATTGGCTTGTTGTTGTCTTTCGCGCACGGATTGGCTGGAATAGCGGAACACCAAAAGAACATTTCGAAGCTTTCGGAATAAACGATTTTGATTTAAAACATGAGTTATTGGAATGATACTGAGACAAAGAAGCCTTCATGGTTTCAGAAAATGAAAAATTTATTTAAACCCGACAAGAAAATTGAAACGCGTGGTGGTAAATTACTACATAAGTATAAAACACCCGCAGCGTATATGGAAGGTGAATATGGCTATCATACTGTAATTTGGTTTGACAATTGGATGCATTACACTAAAAATGATGGCGTATTAGCCTGGCCGGAAGATGGGTCATTTAATATGAAAGTTTTGAGAAACTTGAGAGTAAAAATGATGGATCTTGTGCCGAAGCCTAGACCTACACAATTTGAGGCATTGGTTGAATGGGAGGTTGAGATGATGGAACTTGAGCGTGAAAGCAAATGTTTGGCACCTAGAAATTCAAAACATATTTTAAATAGAGAAACACATGAAGACAAAGTGAGACGCTGGAAAAAGTCAGACATGTATGATGGTCTGTATCCAGTGAGAATAATGATCACCGAAGATCTAGAACAAAAGAAAGCTCAAAAAAGACTTGATGAGGAATTAGATGATGCAGTTTTAGAAGACATTTATGCTACTAAACGAAAACCGCCACCTTATCAAGCAGGTTCTCAATCTACCCCGAGAGCTTTTACAGGAACCTCTCCAAGTGCACCTCCTAGGGAAGCTGAGGAAGGTTCTCCCAGATTTTAAAAATTACCTGAAAGAGTAGGGTCAACAATTAATTGTAGTACACCTAGAGAAAATAGATTTTCTCAACAGGAAAATAATTTTGTGAGAAATCAGGAAAGAATGACTGCTGACATGCCAGAAATTTCCAGTTACAATAAAGCGAAAGAAGATTTAATTCAACAATTGACAAAAAGCATGGAAACAGTGACAGTACCAGTAACTATTGGTCCTGTTGTACCAGTTTTTGATCAAGGAGAAAATAGACATACTGCTTTGACAGTTCCATTAAATGCAGAAATTCAAAAAGTGTCTGAAAGATTTTATTCAGAACTTTCAGAGATACATAGAGAAAAATCTATGATGCCAAATTTAACTTTAAATGGGAGTCTGTCAGGTTCTCAAACACCATCTGTGGCAGAATCAGATCCAGGTCCGTCAGAGAGAAGCCTAATCAGAATAGATTTAACACAAAATACATTGTCACAAGAAGGTCCTGATTATAAAAAGCTTGATGTTGCTAAATTAAAAGCTGATTTAGAAGAATTAATTATTGGCACGATTGGTACTGACAATTTGAAATTGTATCAGGATGATGAACTTCTTTTTATCTGCAAAAGTATTCAATGGAAAACGAAAAACAGGTATGAACAACTGGAGGAAATGGCTGCTGAATTAGAAATTGATTTGAGTAAACAGAAACATTTTCAAAAACACTACAGAGTGGATTTTTCTGAAAGGGATATTGACAACCTCAATGCTGCTGGAAGAATGGCTCATATAAAAGAATTAATACGTTTTCTCAGAAAACTAGGTGAATTAGGTAAATGGAGAATAAAATGGTCAAAGAATAAAGAGGAACAAGATAAAAGGAGAAACGAAGTGGTTTCAGAATTTCCAATGAGGGAAATAGCAGTAGGAGGGTATGTGCATGTTCCTTGGTCCAGACAGGATATTCTGCTGTTTACCAATGATTTCCCTCGTTTGAGAGAAAAGCCAGTTGAATGGTACCGACAGGTAGACAGATTTATAAAAGTGTCAAAAGTTCTGTGGATTGATCTGGATGGATTCTTTGACATTGTTGTCCCATCAGATCTTTGGACAGAATGCAAAATTTCTGTGGATTGGCCAAAAGAAGAACCTGCCCGAGACACAATTACAGGTGCCCCATCAAAAGATGTCATGGACATTTATAATAAAGTAATTTATTGGCTGAAAGGGAAAATTCCCCCGAAAGAAGTGGACTGAGTTAAAATTGACAGAACAAATCAAGAACCAAAAGAATCAGTTCATTCATTTTATGAAAGGTTACTGTTAGTCTTCAAACAGTACAGTGGCTATGAAAAATTAAGCGAAAAAGACATGAGCCATTTTATTTACAGATTTGTTTATGGCCTAAGACCTGAAATTGGTGAAATGATCAACAAGCATTTACAATGCAATGGTTTCGCCTTTGGAAAAGTTAGAGTTATTGGCATTGTAAATGACAAAATTTGTATTTATGTGTTGGTTTTGAAAACAGATAAATAAATGGCATTGTCATTTACATTGCCATTAGCTTAATCTCTGCAGTCACTCTGCACTCTCTAGCACTCCCTAGCACTCCCTACTCACTCTGCACTCTCTAGCACTCCCTAGAACTCCCTATTCACTCTGCACTCTCTAGCACTCCCTAGCACTCCCTACTCACTCTGCACTCTCTAGCACTCCCTAGAACTCCCTACTCACTCTGCACTCTCTAGCACTCCCTAGAACTCCCTACTCACTCTGCACTCTCTAGCACTCCCTATGCACTCTGCACTCCCTATGCACTCTCCACTCCCCATGCACTCTCCACTCCCCATGCACTCTCCACTCCCCATGCACTCTCCACTCCCCATGCACTCTCCACTCCCCATGCACTCACCACTCCCCATGCTCTATGCACTCTGCACTCCCTATGCACTCTGCACTCTGCACTCTATGCACTCTGCACTCCCTATGCACTCTCCACTCTGCACTCTATGCACTCTGCACTCCCTATGCACTCTGCACTCTATGCACTCCCTATGCACTCTTCACTCCCTATGCACTCTCCACTCCCTATGCACTCTCCACTCCCCATGCACTCTGCACTCCCCATGCTCTATGCACTCTGCACTCCCTATGCACTCTCCACTCTGCACTCTATGCACTCTGCACTCCCTATGCACTCTGCACTCTATGCACTCTGCACTCCCTATGCACTCTCCACTCCCTATGCACTCTCCACTCCCTATGCACTCTCCACTCTGCACTCCATGCACCCTGCACTCCCTATGCACTCTCCACTCTGCACTCCCTATGCACTCTCCACTCTGCACTCCCTATGCACTCTCCACTCTGCACTCCCTATGCACTCTCCACTCTGCACTCCCTATACACTCTGTATGCACTCTGCACTCCCTATGCACTCCCCACTCTCCACTCCCTATGCACTCTCCACTCCCTATGCACTCTCCACTCCCTATGCACTCTCCACTTTCCACTCCCTATGCACTCTCCACTCTCCACTCCCTCTGCACTCTCCACTCTCCACTCCCTCTGCACTCTCCACTCTCCACTCCCTCTGCACTCTCCACTCCCTCTGCACTCTCCACTCCCTCTGCACTCTCCACTCCCTCTGCACTCTCCACTCCCTATGCACTCTCCACTCCCTATGCACTCTCCACTCCCTATGCACTCTCCACTCCCTATGCACTCTGCACTCCCTATGCACTCTGCACTCCCTATGCACTCTGCACTCCCTATGCACTCTGCTCACTCACTACTCTGCTCACTCACTACTCTGCTCACTCACTACTCTGCTCACTCACTACTCTGCTCACTCACTTTGCACTCTGCTCACTCACTTTGCACTCTGCTCACTCACTTTGCACTCTGCTCACTCACTTGGCACTCTGCTCACTCACTTTGCACTCTGCTCACTCACTTTGCACTCTGCACACTCACTTTGCACTCTGCACACTCACTTTGCACTCTGCACACTCACTTTGCACTCTGCACACTCACTTGGCACTCTGCTCACTCACTTTGCACTCTGCTCACTCACTTTGCACTCTGCACACTCACTTTGCACTCTGCACACTCACTTTGCACTCTGCACACTCACTTTGCACTCTACACACTCACGTTGCACTCTGCACACTCACTTTGCACTCTGCACACTCACTTTGCACTCTGCACTCACACTCTGCACTCAATTTGATCAAATACCGAGGAGAGGGGACTGTGCTTATGTGGAGAGAGAGGCCGCCTGTGAGTTAAAACACCCCGTCATTTCTGCTCCACGTAGCCTGGGGGGGGGGGGGGGGGGGGGATATGGAACGGTTAGTCGGACAGCGGGAGGGTGGGCGGGAACGGACAGAGGGAGGGGGGGGTCGGGAACGGGATAAAAACAAAAGCAAACAGAAAAAAGACATTAAGAGCGAAAACGTCAAAATACGTAAACTTACAAAGTGAAAACACATTTATAAACAAAATGCTCCTTACCTGATTGCCTCGAGGGAACTCGAATCTTGCAGTCAACTCTAACAACAAACACTTGTAAAAAGAAGAAAACAGGCCTACTCAAAAAAAAAAAAATAACACCCACCCACCGCCGTGATGACGATCAGAAGTGGGTGTAGAGGGAAAAAATCGCAGGAACGCCCCCGAATCTGGTCCGGCCTTGACGGACAGATCCGGCTCCCAATGGCTAGCCTCCATTTATGGAGCTAGCCAATGGGAGCCGGGGGACGTTCCTGAAGCCCATATTGTAAACTATAGATTTCGCCTGCGCCGAAAAGCTGTGCAGAGCGCAGCCTTCGGCAGGCGAAACCTAAAAATGTCTGCCACAGGTCACAAAGCATGCATGTGCAGCCACCTTGAAATGGGATTTCTTGAATAGTAAAACCAATTCATGCTGGCCACCTAAGTGCCTGCATGTATGCATGCAAATGCATCATTCATGATGCATTTGTGCCCAGGTATTCTGATGCAGTGACAGCCATTTTACCATTAGGTTATTTCAGTGTAAACCAGCATTGGCAAAGGCAATAACTCTGTATTTTACAAACTAGGCAGATTGGTTTTGCTAGTGCTTATTGTAAATACTAGTAAAGCCCCATCACTCCTCAAACAGGCCTTTTAAGTGCAGAACCAAAGATATACGATTCTTGTCAGATGGTCCCTAAATCTATTCAGAGTGCACTTTGTAGTCCCGACACTTGTCAAAAAATACTTTTCTTCCCTGTTTGACTGTTCCTTAAGTATAGAATGTCAATGTTTCTGTATTGCTGATCAAACGGTCACTTATATCAACGCAAATGTAACATTTATGAGGTATTTAGCGACTCCATTCCCGGAGTTCTATTACTTACTGCACCAATAAATGATGCTATTTGGGAGTGATGTATGGTGCTCTTGCCGCAGAGCAGATCCCTCTGCTTTGTGAGGGAGGCGGTGCGCACATTGCCCTAAAGTGGGGTATTTTGCTTTGTGAATATGAGATGTTCAAAACCCAGACCGGCTTTCTTTGGTTCTGTGAGTGAGGTGAGATGCACATTGCCTTGGAGTTGGTTTCTGTGATTCTGGGGGTGGGGTGAGATGTGCATTGCCCCAGACCTTGTTTCTATAGTTCTCTAGGGGAGGTGAGAAGCACACTGCACCAGATCTGCCTTCACTGCATCAGATCTGGTTTCTTTGTGTGAGTGGGGTGAGAAGCACACTGCATCAGAGAGGGTTTCTACATTTCTGTGAGTGAAGTGAGATGCGCATTGCCCCAGAGCTGGTTTCTATGGTTCAATGGGTGAGGTGAGATGCGCATTCCACCAGAGCTGGTTTCTATGGTTCTGCGAGTGAGGTGAGATGCGCATTGCCCCAGAGCTAGTTTCTATGGTTCAATGGGAGAGGTGAGATGCGCATTCCACCAGAGCTGGTTTCTATGGTTCTGCGAGTGAGGTGAGATGTGCATTGCCCCGGAGCTGGTTTCTATGGTTCAATGGTGAGGTGAGATGTGCATTGCCCCGGAGCTAGTTTCTATGGTTCAATGGGAGAGGTGAGATGCGCATTTCACCAGAGCTGGTTTCTATGGTTCTGCGAGTGAGGTGAGATGTGTATTGCCCCGGAGCTGGTTTCTATGGTTCAATATTGAGGTGAGATGTGCATTGCCCCAGAGCTGGTTTCTATGGTTCAATGGTGAGGTGAGATGTGCATTGCCCCAGAGCTAGTTTCTATGGCTCAATGGGTGAGGTGAGATGTGCATTGCCCCAGAGCTAGTTTCTATGGCTCAAAGGGTGAGGTGAGATGTGCATTGCCCCAGAGCTGGTTTGTATGGTTCAATGGGCGAGGTGAGGTGAGATGTGCATTGCCCCAGAACTGGTTTCTTTGGTTCTGTGAGCAGCGACGGCTCGTGGAGGGAGTTACGGTGGGGCAGGAGGGCGGGGAGGGGGAGGGGCAGGGCGGAGGTTGCTAAAACCGGCATATGGATAATTGCAGGTAAGTAAACAATTCAATTAATAAAACGAATTTCGTAGCTCGCACTGCATTGCATTTTGCGATGCAAGGCGCACTACGAAATTCGTTTTATTAATTGAATTGTTTACTTACCTGCAATTATCCATATGCCGGTTTTTAGCAACCTCCACCCTGCCCCTCCCCCTTCCCGCCCTCCTGCCCCACCGTAACTCCCTCCACGAGCCGTCGCTGTCTGTGAGTGAGGTGAGATACACATTCCTCATAGCTGGTTTCTGTGATTCTGGGGGTGGGGTGAGATGTGCATTGCCCCAGACCTTGTTTCTATAGTTTGGTAAGGGAGGTGAGTAGCACACTGCACCAGATCTGCCTTCACTGCATCAGATCTGCTTTCTTTGTGTGAGTGGGGTGAGAAGCACACTGCATCAGAGAGGGTTTCTACATTTCTGTGAGTGAGGTGAGATGCGCGTTGCCCCAGAGCTGGTTTCTATGGTTCAATGGGAGAGGTGAGATGCGCATTCCACCAGAGCTGGTTTCTATGGTTCTGCGAGTGAGGTGAGATGTGCATTCCACCAGAGCTGGTTTCTATGGTTCAATGGTGAGGAGAGATGTGCATTGCCCCAGAGCTGTTTTCTATGGTTCAATGGTGAGGTGAGATGTGCATTCCACCAGAGCTGGTTTCTATGGTTCTGCGAGTAGGTGAGATGTGCATTGCCCCGGAGCTGGTTTCTATGGTTCAATGGTGCGGTGAGATGGGCATTGCCCCAGAGCTAGTTTCTATGGTTCAATGGGTGCGGTGAGATGCGCATTCCACCAGAGCTGGTTTCTATGGTTCAATGGTGAGGTGAGATGTGCATTGCCCCGGAGCTGGTTTCTATGGTTCAATGGTGAGGTGAGATGTGCATTGCCCCGGAGCTGGTTTCTATGGTTCAATGGTGAGGTGAGATGTGCATTGCCCCGGAGCTGGTTTCTATGGTTCAATGGTGAGGTGAGATGTGCATTCCACCAGCGCGGTTTCATTGGTTCTATGGGTGAGGTGAGTTACTCCATCGCAGGTTTCAATGTTTCTATGGGTGAGGTGAGATGCGCATTGCACCAGCGCGGTTTCGTTGGTTCTATGGGTGAGGTGAGGTGAGTTGCTCCAGCTGAGGTTTCGTTGGCTCTATGGGTGAGGTGAGATGCGCATTGCCCCAGCGCGGGTTTCATTGGTTCTATGGGTGAGGTGAGTTGCTCCATCGCAGGTTTCATTAGTTCTATGGGTGAGGTGAGATGCGCATTACACCAGCGCAGGTTTCGTTGGTTCTATGGGTGAGGTGAGATGCGCATTGCACCTGCGCGGGTTTCGTTGGTTCTATGGGTGAGGTGAGTGAGTTGCTCCAGCTTAGGTTTCGTTGGCTCTATGGGTGAGGTGAGGTGAGATGCTCCAGCGGGGGTTTCGTTGGTTCTATGGGTGAGGTGAGATGCGCATTGCCCCAGCGTGGGTTTCGTTGGTTCTATGGGTGAGCTGAGATGCGGATGCCCCAGCGTGGGTTTCATTGGTTCTATGGGTGAGCTGAGGTGAGTTGCACCAGCGTGGGTTTCGTTAGTTCTATGGGTGAGGTGAGGTGAGGTGAAGGGATCACTGCCCAGAGCTGGACTCTTTGGTTTTGCGGGTGAGTGATTCAGGTGCTGGCTGCCTCGGAGCAGGTCCCTCCGTGCTCCCGGAGGGCGCTCGACGCCTCTACAACCTGCCTCATGTCCTTGTCACTTTTCTCCTCACACCAAAGGCGGCGCATTCATGAGGTTGTCTCTTTATTTTTCTCCTGTCCCCTTTCTTCAATTTTCCCCTCTGACGCCCTCTCTTTTTTCGGGAATAATCGCTTTCTTCACCTGTTTGCTTTGGGGGCTTTTCATCCATGGCCGGTTCAGAAAGGCGTCCCGCCCCCTTTCTGTGCGTCCTTTGAAGCCCCTCGCCTGTCCGCGTCCTGGTCCGGGTCCTGGCCGGCCTATCACTCGGGGGACCTTTGTATGCCCCCGGCCCCCACCTCCTCCGGAGCACATTTCTGCCCCCTCCCTCCCAAGCCCAGGGTTCGGGTGATCGATTCTCCTAGGAAGGGCCCACGGCAAGGTGCTCAATCCCCCTTTATTCCTACATTCCTTAATTCATCCGCACCGTCCTTCCTTCCTTCTTGATCCATACTTCGGGACCTTATTCTGTCACTCATTCAATGTTTTCAGTCTTTCGTTCTCTCATTCTTTCGTTCTTCTCTTTCTCCTCCCGTATACTTTTCCATTCCCTCTTCCTTTCTTCCGTATATTCTTCCTTCCTTTCACTGTGTATTCCATTCTATTATCTCTCTATTGCTTTCCTCCACGTCCTCCCTTCTTCCTCCTTTCCTCGATTCCCTTCTCCTCCCGCCTCATGTTTTCCTTTCTTTTTTCATTCCTTTATGTATAACACCCTAGTCTTCAGTCTATCATTCTGTCTTACCCATCTCCTAGTTTATTCCCTCAATCACTCCTCTCTCCCCTCCTTCATTCGCGTCCTCCTAGTTCCCCGTCTCTCTCTTGAGACTCGTGAAACAGGCACACGACGCACCCTGCATACCTTAGAAGCAAAGAGCAGGCATGTCCAAAACCAGGGCTTTTCCCAGATTTTGGGGCCATAAGCTTCAGTTTCAGGAAGTAAAATGAATATTTTCTACGGAACTTGGTTTGGGCTTAAGTTGCTTGTAGCGGCAAGACGCCCGTGTGAGAACAAGGCGCTAAATAACTAAACAAAATATCTATAACGCAAACGAGATATTGTGTTTGTTGCAAGTCAGTGATGTCGGGGAAGGATCAGCCTGCACAGCACTCAGAACCACCATCGCGCCTCTAGCCGCTACGAGCGCGAACTCCGTCCTGAATTGTAACGATGTATAAAGGGCTCGTTACGCCGGAGCACAGCACGTTTCTAAGCGCTACTGGTGCATCAGAACACTAACTGGGAAATATTACGTCAATTGTTTTCTCTCCAGGATTAGCAATGTTGAAAATGTGGGCGTAGGGGTGAGACCTGAACGGCCTGCTTGAAAAGCCGCTATGAGGTGTGGGTCATTTTTCAGGGTTTGCCTGACTACAATCAAGTGTGTGTGTGTGTATGTATATGTATACACATGCACCCAGACCCGCTGTCACAGGTAACACACTCACTTATATATATGTTAACTATGACAAGGGGTTGGTTGTATGACTGCGCAGTCTTTGAGGGCGGTCATGGGGGAAGGACACTTCTAGCTCCTAGACCAGGGGAAAAGCGCTCCAGTGTCCGGCATCTAGGGTCACCTTGAAAAATGTCCTACATTTTTTCGCTTCATGAAAAAATGTAGGACATTTTTCAAGGTGCAGCGTTACCCCGGTTCTCAGATAGTTTATGCTCGCGGCTTCCGGTACTGTCCGCCCGTCGGCGGCTCCGGGATCAGCACGTAAGCCGCGCTAGTGGCGTCCGTGACAACCTCGGGCAAACCTTTCAACCCTCCTCGGATATAACACGCATTTCGAAATCTTTATAAAGCACGAATGAGGCGTGTTCAATAGTGAAGTGGAAACGGCAGCCTTTGCCGCCCCGGCCCCGCTCGCCTTCTGGAGCCAGGTTCCTCTTGGTGAAATATTTAGGCGCTATTGTGGAAGCGCAGACTCTGGATACAAGGGGTGAGCGTCCAAGAGAGGCGCACTGTCCCTGGGCAGTTACATTGATGATCGCGCCTCGGCGGGCCCCAGCACTGCACGTAGGCGCTAGACGCCGAGATCGCCAGCAAATCCAACCCCGTCTATCATCTGTGCGAGGTTGGCAAACCTCCTCGAAATATGCTCATCACAGCCCTTGGACACAGCCCCCTGCATAAACAAGCGCTATATAAAATGTATCACTATTATTATTTGTCTCCCCCAGGGAGAAGCCCCTACCTGCAGCAGGACGGCTGGAGCCCGCACCTACGGGGTCCTGCTTGGATTCCATGAACAAACGCAGCGCCTGCAGACACGACGGGCAACAGTAGCGCCTCTGTTCAATTCGATGTTAGAAATAATATACGGCGTGCGCAAATAAGAAAACTGTGCATAAAGGGCTTGTACGCATTAAGGTGTGTTCACTCTGGTATCACAAGACGGCCAAGCATCGGTGTACTTTCTCTGTTCACTGGTTCGTCCCTTCCTAGGAAGTGGCTGAGGCGGAATCCGTCTACATCTGAGCCAAATATAGCGCTTCGAAGTCGTTGCTAAGTGTTGTATACAGCAGGTGTTACTATTGGCTGATTTAACGGTACAAGAATAAAGGGCAGTAATAAACTAGTAAATCCCGATGTCAATTCCAGTCGTCCAGTTCTAAATGGTTCCTTTGACATGCATTGCGTAAACAGGGTTTACAGCGAGGGGAGGGGGGACGGCGGGAGGAGGGACACGGAGGAAGGCAGGACAGCAGCAAGCACGCCCCGGCCGGACCAGATTCGGGGGCGTTCCCGGCTTTTGGCTGACGTAGCATGACGTAGCCAAAAGCCAAAAATTCTTGGGAACGCCCCCGAATCTGGTCCGGCCATGACGGATGCCTCTCTGTTCCAATGGCTAGCCTCCATTTATGGAGCTAGCCAATGAAACAGAGGGCGGGATTCCCGAGCCACATACTGTAATCATCAGATTTCTCCTGCGCAAAAGCTGCTTGCGCAGCTTTGCAGTCGAAACCTAAAAACGGGATTGTGTGTTGGCAATCACTTTCAGTTGATGACATCCTGAGAAAGGCAAAATATTGCAGTGACGAGATAGATGCAAAGCAGAAAAACCTTAAAGAGAAGGCAATGTGGGCACAAGTGAAGTGAGCAGAGCAGCAACAACAGCAGTTAGCTTCTATGCAGCAGCAGCATCAAGGCAAATTTAAGAATAATTTTAATAATAAGAACAAGCCTAAATTTAATGTAAATGTTGAAGAGCTAAAACAAAAGCTCCCATGTTTTAATTGCGGCGAGATTGGACACTGGAAGCGTGAGTGTAAAAACCCGCCCAGAAATTTTTAAAATAATTCATTGAATCCACAGGTGCAGTGTGAGTTAAATCAGCAGCAACAGCAACAGCTACAGCAACAGTTAAACGAGTTAAGTCAGCAGCTACAGCGACAGGTAGCAAATCAGCAGAGCCAGATTCAGCAGAACCAGATACAGCAGAGCCAAATTCAGCAGAGTCAGGTACCACAAGCACCATTCCCTAATAGTGCTAATGCTCAGAGATTTACACCCGAAAAAGGTTTCTGTGGAGGTAATCAGGTAAATAATGTGTCAAGAGTTAACATGTCAAATGCTTTTCAATTTTGGCTGAAAGATAAAGAAGAGAGTGATTCTTCAGAAGATTACTCATGACTGTGCCTGAGAGAGGAAGAAGAGTGTGTGCTTGGACCCACTCTTGAGGTAGATCAGTCTGGTCCATTTGTAAATGGTAAAGTGAATGACGTTGATGCCACTTTTCTTGTGGATACAGGTGCTACCCGTTCTACTGTTAGATCAGCAGAAATAGAAAACCTTCCTCTCTCTGGTGAGTCCATCCAAGTTGTAGGTGTAGCTAATCAGCAGATTAAAACAAGTATGACAGAACCAGTTGATGTGGAAATTGGAAATTACAAAGATAAACACAGGTTTTTAGTTTGTGACAGCACTCCTGTGAATCTGTTGGGTCGTGATATAATATGCAAAATGAATTGCAAGATATATTGCTCACCAGATGGCATTGCAATGCAAACATCAGAAGAAGATGGGCTTTATAAATTGACAATGTTAATGGTTGATGAAGAAAAGACTTTACTGTTTCCTGTGTTTGATAAAAATGATTTGCCAGAAGAACTCAAAAAGCCGGTTAATCCAGAAATTTGGGACCTAACTGGAAATGACATGGGTCTTATGAAAAATGTAGATCCAGTAAAAATTACAGTAAAACAGGGAATAGATTTTCCAAATGTTCCTCAATACAAAATGAAATCTGAGACAATTGAAGGTGTCATTCCAGTGATTGAAAAATTCATAAGTCAAGGTGCTAAAAGAAATTGAGAGCAGCCCATGTAATTCACCAATTATGGGTATTAAAAAGCCAAACGGAACATATAGAATTGTTCAGGATCTGAGAAAAATTAACCAAATTGTTGTTCCATGCTGCCCAATTGTTCCAAACCCTGCGGTAATTCTTTATCAGATTCCGCTTGATGCAGAATGGTACAAGGTCATTGACTTGTGTAATGCCTTCTTTACAGTTCCATTGCATCCCGAAAAGCCAGCAAATTTTTGCATTTAGGTTCCAGAATCGCATCTTAGTATGGTGTCGTATCCCACAGGGGTATACTGAGAGTCCATCTATCTTTAATCAGTTATTAAAGAAGTCTCTGGAAGTTCTGATATTGCCTGGAAATTCTACACTGGTACAGTATATTGATGATTTGCTCGTGGCAGCAAAAACACGAGAACATTGTGTAACTGATACCATTACTCTTTTAAATCGATCAGCAGATGAGGGACATAAAGTGTCACCTGCAAAATTGCAGTTTTGTAAACAAGAAGTAAAGTATCTTGGTCACAGAATTGAAAAAGGAATAAGACAAGTGACAATTGAAAGAATTAAAATGATTCGAGCAATACAGCCTCCGACAACACAAAGACAGATCAGAATGTTTCTGGGAATGGTTGGTTACTGTCGACAATGGATTAGTGGATTTTCGGTAATTGCGAAACCACTGCAAAGACTGACAAAAGCAGACATAAAAGATCCAATCAGATTGTCAAAAATTGAACTGGAAGCTTTTGAACAATTAAAAAGAAGCTTATGTGAAGCTCCAGCTTTGGGTATGCCAGATTATGAGAGAGAATTTGAACTGTACTGCAGCGAAAGGGAAGGATGTGCATTGTCTGTTTTGATACAGAGACATGGAAATCTGAGAAAGTCAATTGCATATTTCTCAGTTGTTTTTGATCCTGTTGCGAAAGCTTTGCCAGGTTGCTTAAAAGCAGTGGCTGCAACAAGTGTAAGTCTTGAACAAAGTGAGGGTATCATTATGGGATTTCCTGTAAAAGTATATGTACCTCATTCAGTTGAAATTCTTCTTACCAGAAGTAAAACTCAGCATTTGACAAGTAGCAGACTGACGAAATATGAGAAAACAATTCTGGGATCAGATAATGTTTCTATTGCAAGATGTGTGAACTTAAATCCTTCCACATTATTGCCAGATGGAGTTGTTACTGAGGTAAATAATGAAAATGACATTGATCATGAATGTCTGGATGTTGTAGATTACTGCACAAAACCTCGTCAGGACATAAAAGATGTTCTTTTGCCTGAATCAGATCTAGTGCACTTTGTGGATGGTTCCTGCTTGAGAACTGATGAAGGGACTCTGAGAGCAACATATTCGGTATGCACAGTCTCAGAGGTTGTTGAAGGTTCACCTCTTGATGGAATTCGTTCTGCTCAGAGTGCAGAGTTAATTGGTCTAATCAGAGCTTGTGAAAAAGCAGTTGGCAAAAAGGTAACCATAGTGACTGATAGTCAGTATGGTTATGGCGTAGTTCATGACTATGGACAGAAATGGTCTCAAAGAGGTTATTTGACCTCTGCAGGTACGCCAATCAGAAATGCAAAATTGCTCAAGAGATTGATCGATGGCATTCAGTTACCAGAACAAATTGCTGTTGTCAAGTGTGCAGCTCACAAGAAAGGTGATGATTACATCACTAAAGAAAATGCATACGCAGACGAGATCGCAAGATACTGCGCAAAGAACAATTATTCAATCAATCGGGAAAAAGACAAAAGTCACATGTTGAATTCTCTCATGCTAATATCTGCAGTTGAAACATGGCAGGAGGTAAAAGATTTACAAGATGAGGCAGAAGATGAAGAGAAAAACTTATGGTTAAAGGCAGAATGCAGACAGCGAGAGGAAGATGGAGTTTGGGTTTACAAAGATGGAAGACCTGTAATGTCAAACTGCATGATTGCTGACATGGCACGGATGCACCATGGTCCAGGGCATTTAGGAAGAGATTCAATGATTAGGCTATTCAGAGAAACATGGTTCAGTCCAAAATTTAGAATCATTGCAGAGTCACTTTGCCAAAGATGTATGACCTGTCAACAGATGAATCCAAATAGGAAAACTGTTGTAAGCATGGGAACCATAGGACGGGAGGGTGATCCATTTACCAGATTGCAGATGGATTTCATTGAAATGCTGTTGCACAATCGGCTAAAATATCTGTTTGTGTTTGTTTGTCTGTTTTCGAGATGGGTGGAAGCTTTCCCAACTCGTCACAATGACTCAGTCACTGTGGCAAAATTGCTTTTGAGGGAGATCATACCTAGGTATGGATTTCCAGTGACCATTGAAAGTGATTGCGGAACCCATTTTGAAAGCAGTTTGATGAAATTGATTTGTGAAGCTTTAAACATTCAACAAAAGCTGCATTGTGCATACAGACCAGAAGCATCAGGTGTTGTTGAACAGATAAATGGAACTATCAAGAACAGGATTTCAAAAATGTGTCTAGCCACAGGAGTGAAGTGGACTGATGCTCTTCCACTTGTTCTGATGTCATTAAGAAGCACTCCAGAGAAAAAGACAGGCCTTAGTCCCCATGACATTCTAATGGGTAGAGTAATGAGGCAAGCATTTGTTCCAGTTGGCAAACTATTGAGTATTAATGATAGTGCAATCATTGAATACTGTCAGAATCTTTCTGATGTAGTTAATTCTGTATTTCATCAGGTGGGAACAGATGTAATTTCAAAGGAGAAAGAGCAAGCATTTGATTTGTTGCCCAGAGACTGGGTGAGGACTAAAGTTCATCGAAGAAGAAACTGTTTAGTACCCAAGTGGCAAAAGGCAAGACAAATTATTTTGATTATAACAAATGCTATTAAGTGTAGAGGGCTGAAAAGGTGGGTGCATGCGAGTCATACAATTCGTGTACCACCTCCTGAGAATCCTGATGAAGACAGTGAGGCAACAACTGATTCAGATTCAGAAGGAGATCCAGAAGATCCTGAGTCTGATGATCAGCAAGAAAATCAACATCAAGAAAATCTAGATGAGAATCAGAACTTGAATGAAGAAGATCTGAATATCGAAACTGGAGGTCAAGGTGTTGATGAAGATCTGCTAGAAAAAGAATCTCAAAGAGAAAAAAAGATTCAGGAGCAGAAGATTCTGAGCAAGACGAAAATCTAATCCAGAAGAGTATTGAAAGGCAAAGAAGTAACTCTGTGTGCAGGGGCAAGAAACCTGAAACTGGGAAGCTAAAGGTAATTCCTGAAGAAGAAGTTGAATTACCAAGTACCAGCTATAAGGATAATAATGTTCCTAATGGAGTGAAGCTGCTGAGTAAAGACGTTTCTAGGTACAGATTTGAAGTCTCAGATACAGACACTGATGGGAGTGATGAAGAATCTGAAATAAGAAAATTCAGAAAAAGAGCTTGGAAAGCTGAATGTAATGAAAACGTGCCAAAGAAGAAAATCCTGAGGAAAGGAGATATGTGGCCTGGAGATAATTTGAAATTCAAACTGGTGAAGAAATCAAAAGAGCAGATCAATGAAGTATCTAGTCAGGGAGGTGACTCTGATAAGAAAAACGAAAAGAAAAAGATTAAAGTAATCACTTGAAAGACAAAAAGAGTAATAAAGCCAAATCAGAAGTATAAGTCCCCAGAGTGGACCTGTATTATAATACCACCAATTGTAGAGGTGGAAAGCAGTAGTCAGGAGGATTTGGAAGAACTTAGTAACAAAGATTGATATTGTATAAATTTGAGATAAGGGTTTTGTTTCCTGGCATAAGGCTGAAGAAAATGTGTTAGGTGACTTTAGGTCGAAGAAATTCTGTTTAGTTGAAAAGCACATATTCATGTGACGAAAGGTCGAAGAAAAGCTGTTTAGGGTTCTTTGAAAAGGAAAAAAAATTAAAAAGGGGGGTATAGTTTTAGTTTTAGTTTACACTTACATTTTAGTTAATTTTCATTATTTTAAATTTTTGTTTCATTTTTGAGAATGCCTAGTTCTGATACTTCAAGGTGTTCTATCTTGAGAAGATGTTGCAAAATGACTGTGATTTGTGTGGTTTTATTAATTTTAGTTCGGCTAATATTAGCTGTAGTTTACCCTTTTGGTATTGACAAACAAAAACTCAAGACTAACACAACAAGTAAGGTAGAGATTAAACATGAGAAAAATGCTGGCAAGTCTAGCAGAGTTATTGAGCATAATCCAGAGATCCATCAAGATAGATCTGTTGGAGATTTCTCTAGCAATTCATTTTCAAGGCTTCTGTCTGAATATGTTAAAGTAATGAATGTTAAGGATTGTTATGTCTGTGTGAAGCTGCCTGCTTCTGTTTCAGAGGGGGTTACTTATAAAATGTTACCTCTCACTTATGGCATTACTTGCAGTGTAATTGCTAGCCTGTTTTATCAAACTGGTCGTTTGGAGTATTATTACTCAGATTTTGATGAGATTTTTGCAAATCTCAAGATTGTAAGTAGCTTAAACAAAGTGAGACCTGCGAAACAGATGAGGGAATTCTTTTTAGTTACTAATGAACTTAATTACGAATATGCTTATAGAAACAATTTAACATGCAAAATGAGAGCAGAAGAAAAGACTTTCCTGAACATGGTTGAGGAGAGAAGGGCTGTTTACAAGAGAAATGAGATGCTTAAACATGCCAAGTCTAAGTACTGGCAAATGGAGGATGCCAAACTAAATGGCGTTAACACAAATGCTGCTATACATATAGATGAACCAGTTAGTGGTGAATTTTCCATTAGTCGAGATAACACACTTTATGATAACCTTTTTGTTGGTGATAGTCAATGTGAGGATACTTATCTTATAGCAGGGGGATGGGGATTTAAAGGTGGTACGGATCCAATTTTCCCTGGAATGTATTTTATTTGTGGCAATAAGGCATATTCTAGCCTCCCAGACCATTGGTATGGGACATGCTATCTTGGATTAGTTTTTCCAAAATTTTTTCATGTTGACAGAAATGAAAAGGGTGCTTTTGAGTTTGGTGAACACCTGAACAGGTACAAAAGAGAAAGCTTTACAGAAATCCTGGGAGACATCTTTGGTGCTGTTATTCCTATGGTGGGAATTACCACGAAGTCAATCAAAATCCGAAAGGTTTCTACAATCGTAGATAGATTGTCAACAGATACTGCAAGTGGTTTTCAATTAGTCAATACAGAACTTGTTGCTACTAGGAGCATGGTTATGCAGAATCGACTTAGACATTCTGCTTGCAAAAGAGGGAGGAGTCTGTGGGGTCTTACATGTCCAACATTGTTGTACTTATATTCCTGACAAGAGTCCGAATATAGAGTCGCTTATTAAAAATATTACAGAGTTTCATCAAGAAACAGAGCCCCTGGAAGAAGAAAGTTTCACAGAACGAATAGGCAAAAGAATGGAGGCAATAAAAGAATGGTTTTCAGAAATTGGTGGCTCAATCATTGGTAAAGTGCTCTATACAGTTATTGTCATCATTATAGTGATATTGCTGCTAAAAATTAGTTGCATGATTCACAAGAAGAAGAAGCATCAGAAAGAAAAGAGGAGGCTTTACAAACTCAGAAAGGAACAGGAGAAGGAATATGAATTAGAAGAGATGCGAAGGGCTCAGTTTGAAAGTGTTGACCAGACAGCAGAAACAGGGGTTTAGGGAGACTAATACTGAAAAGAATTCAATATGTGATGTCTATAAATTGGGTTCAAAATTTCCAAATTTTGGGTGTTGTTTGGTGATTTTTAAATCACCAGATGAGGAAGTTGATGGAGCGAGTTTCAGAATTTATTTTATTTTGACTCGCGAAGTAAATTCTCTGTAATATGAACTAATTTATTAATGAATTGTTGCATGATTTGTTTTATTAATTCAACTTAGAGTAAGATTACATTCACAAACACGTGGGATTAATATTATGTGCTCTTGTTGCATTTGCGAGTTTGTCTTGTAACACATGATTAATTTTTGTCTTGTTCGTCCTTTTGTTTTTGTCATTATTAAATGCGGCTGATTATTTTTATGGCATGTGCTTTCATTATGTGTGCTTATGTGTTTGTCTTTTGTTGTAACTGTTTATATATGTTTTGTTTGTCATCTTTTTACTCTTTCAGATATATGAAGATTCCTGCTGGACATTATGAAGAATGGTAGATTATAAATGTGCTACTTTATTTGTGCGCTTCTGCTAGGTGACATATATTAATGGGTTAAATATTAGCAATGGAGGGTGGGTAACAGAAGGGTCTATTTTACTTGAATTAATCACCTTTTTGTGTTTGTTTAAATACTAGCTCGAGTGAAAGGTTTGAGGCCTAGTTCTAATGAAAGTTGGTTAGCCTGACAAAAAGGAGCTGAGCACAGCAGTGACGGTGGTTTCTTTGAAAAACTTCCACGGAAACGTGCAGAAGCTCAAACAATGGATGAGCTGTACATCAATTTCCGAAAGCGAAAGCGTCAAGGCCAAGGAAGCGTGTGGAGGCAGCTTGGCTAAAATCCTGGAGGAAATAACTGAGAACTTTTAGTTTAATGTATCAACTCTGGGAAGTCAGTGTTGCTTCGTGTCAATGGACAATGACATAATGATGTCACTAAGACTGATGCGTTGGCCTCTCGGTGGTCTGATGGATGTCAACCAATTAGGTTGCTGCTTTTTCGTAAAAATATCGTTTTTAGTTAGATTAGTGAGTAAGGAAAGTATAAAAACTTGGCCTCTTGAGGGGAGCGGGGCTGACTGTTTCCTGAGGGTGAAGTGCTGTCCGTTTTCCTTTGAACACGTAAGGCATGTTTGCTTAATAAATGATTATTTTCCTTTACAGGTCAGAAAGCTAATTTAGGGTTTAGGTTGATGTTTTCTTTAATTTGTTTATTCAGTGCAATGTTGAAGTGTCAGACCTTTTGAGCCAATAATTAAATGATTAAAATTGATTTAATAAAAAATGCTTGAAATTAATAAATGAGCTAATAAAGATTTTGAAACTTTGAAAATTTAAAATAAAAGACTTAAAACGTCAAGTTGGTCTTGATTATTTAGTCGTTACCATTAGCTGATTTCATTGGCCTCAGTGGTCTAATTAAATGTTTCCTTAATTATCTATGAATATAAATGTTATACTGCAGTTGTAAAATATGTACATATAAGTTTGAGTAGCGTGATTAATTAGGCCACATGATTCAGCTCATGATTTTCTGTCATAGTTGTATGGGCCTTAGTATTGATTAGTTCGGTGAGTATTAGGTAGTAGATGATGACGCATGTATGACAGAATTTCTATAGTGACGCTGGATCAAAACCTAAATACTACATCACATCCATAGACATAGAAAACATGCGTGAGTTCCAACTTAAAAAGACACATCATTTATTATTCATTTAGAAAATGCACGTCAGTATGTTTCTGTGTTTGCCACTAAATAATACAAGAGGTCAAAATTATAAAAATAAAAATGTACCATGAAAAATAAAATGCGCAATGCATTGACATGTGCCACATAACTGTAAAATACATCATCTAGCCACTGAAATAAACGTGATTATATAACGCAAATGTGTCTTATATAAATATCATGGAACATAAAATTGCCGCCTATTCAAACGAATAGTGCTTACTGTGACTCTTTTAAAACATTAGTAAAGCATGCTGCTTGAACATAATACGTATACACTCAGGAGATCGAATATCATACAGCTGAATCCTAGGTTGCCATGGAGACCTCTTAAAGCTATACCAGTGAATTCCCTCGTAGATGAAAGAAATTAACATGCTGAGCTTGAAAAGGCCGAGTTAGTTACAAGGCTTAAACACATTAGGAGCTGGATATCAAAAACGCTTTTTGCCCATAATGTCCTAATGAAACACATAATGTGTATACGTGACTTTTATGTAGACATGGACACAGTTACAGCGAGCGGAACTACAAGTCCCATAGTGCCCCATCCTGATCTCATCAGAACTGATACATCGGCCCACAAGTCAAGATAACTCCATGGCGTGTCTGTCAGCATATATGCAGCTCCAACTTATCCTGCACAGTATTTATACTGTTAAATATCTTGTTGTCTGCAGATTTTGATTAGTGTTTGTACAGTATGAATATTTATTAATTTGTCTAGAACAAGATTGAATTCCTATGGATTATGCTGCACAATTATTTATATAGGGGACACCACTTTGGAAAGTTTCTTAGTGATGCTTCTGAAACTACACCGCTTTTATGGTCCCCCGCAACACCTCCCATCTCCCATCACCCTTTAAAACCCACTCAAAGCACTCACAGAGGAATCCATGGTCGATTTCAATGGATTTTTCATATGTCTGTAGATTATATGCTGCATAATTTAAATTTAAAAAATAACAAGCATTGGCAATGGCAATAGGTCCCGCCTATGAATGAAAGCACCTTTTGTATCACTGATGGGTTTAGGCATTTAGCAGGCCATCATACATGTACTCTGTCACTCATCTTTATACTCATGTAGCCATTCATCCATCTACTCACTTTTTTCTATCACCCTCTGATTCATTACAGTAATTCAACAACATATGCACATTCAATTAAAAGTACACAAGTAGAAAAAAGAAAACCTTCCTGTTTTGGTATGGCAATCATATGCTTACAATATCAAAGCTAAACATAGCAGCGGTGTCCATCCTGCAGAGGTATTGTGAATAGTGCATCAATGTTTTAAAGTTCCAGCATGGCCTCCACATTTATGGCCAACGTCTTGGCTATCTTGGAATTATAAAACAATGATATACTATTGACAACAGCATTCCATCATGGCTTCCTGGTTTTGTGGAAGAAGCCTTGCGGGATGTGATGCACTTCAGATTAAATGAGTGGCAAGCAAGGGATCTGCTAACAGTATCATCTAAAGAAATATTAAAATAAAATCAGGAGAAGCAAAGAATTGCAAGGGGAAATATAAAAGGAGAAAACTAAAAATGTAAAGGACTGGCCAACCAGCCCTGACACTGAAGCAAACTCCTTGACAGGTGGATATACACATGATCAGAAAATGGCGTCATTCGCAGTGCCAGAGAGCCAATGACTGATGTGTTCTGAACCATTACTCCCTGCAGGTCGCTGTCATGGATGGAAGCAGAGTGTAAATTTCACTCTGACAGACCAATGGCAGCTGACCTAAATGCCCTCTATGAACTACATGGATATATGTCCATAGATGTATGTATTATTGAATGATTTTCTTTGTTACAAGATCCTGGCTGACAGCTAAGAAGAGATTCTAGCAAGAATGATTGCAGCGCAAATCTTCTCCCTTGAGGGTTTGTCAGAGGCAGCATCCAACATCAAAATCCTTTCCTACGAAGGTCATTTGTGACATTTAATTTAACAAAGGTTGTTATACAGAGTCTATAAATCCACCCTTAAATAACTATTGACTTTAACATACAGGTTTTAAGGTCAATATGCCAGGCCTACTGCATTTATTATCATAACATTTCATAATAAACAGATCTGCTTTATGGCATCCAAACTATTTGTCCCTTGTGACCCAATCAGGCTCTAGCTGTTATCACTGGCTTATCACCAGAGCCAACTCAGACCTACAATGTTGCTTATAAGCCTTCCCACAAGGCAACCGTCAAGAATGCCATAACAGAATTCAAATATGTTGGAAATGCAGTCAAAACAATATAAAATCCATACTAATAGAGCCTAATACAGATTACGATAGTGCAAATTGTCTGTCGCCGCGGTTAACCAAAAACCCAAACCGTTGCCTATGAAGGTAGTCTGTGAGATTCAATGTAACAATATACCTGCCTACCGGCTTTAGCACAGTGTAATAACAATTCACCGATTGCTTTTAACACATGCTCTTCACAATGAGGCATACTTGCTTTGCCATAACTTGCAAGTTTTGCCATAACTTTTTCTTATAAACTGGTGTCACCTAAGGAATATGACTTAACTTTCCCCATTGAGCCGAAAAGGTGTCTAGCTGTTACCAATGACTTGACACTATATACAAGACAGGTCTACGGGAGTTTCCATAAACTAGCAACCATGATGCATACAGTTATAAAATTGCAAATATGTACAAAACTTCAGTTAGCAAACCAATATATAACCCCTCTGAATCGGACCTAACAAGAAACAGCACAGTGAAATTCTGTTCTCAGGGTCTGTCAAAGTCGGTTACCAACGGCAAAACCTTTGCCTACTATTCTCATCTGTGAGGTTACATGTAATCAGATATTTTCTACCAACTATAACATAATGTGACAACAATCTACTGTTGGAGGCCTATTGGATTTACCACATGTTTTTCACAATACATAAGCCAGGCCTACTGCCTTTGCAATAACTTTTCATAACACACATGCAAGACGTATGGCATCTGACATAACATTTCTCTGTACACCAATTAAGTATATTGTTGTCTGTTTGTTTCAAAAGGGGGTCTGTTATTTAATTATGCTCATGAGTTTGATAGGAAGACTTATTAATTTACAGAGTCACAGTGAAATGACGGTTTAGCAGAAATAAATTGTTCCAATATTGTATCCCACTCCAAAGAAATTGGATTCTTTTGCTGGCCTCTATTTTCCTCCCTCCTAATTTCCATACTTTCAGCTCTGCCCCATCTGACTACTTCACTATGCCAGGCTTGAGCCGCAGGGGGCAGTGCAGATTTCCATTACATCATAATTGACCGTTTCGCTAGGATCAAGGCCAGGTTTGCGAACCAGTATTGTACCCCTTGCTTCTTGCGTAATCCTAAAAATCAGTATTCGACTGTGTCTCCCCCGCTACAGGTGCCACCCCAGGTAGTATTTTAAGCACACTAGCCCAGAAGGAAACCCGTCGTGGGAATGCCCGTAGAATGTGTAATAATTCAACGTTTTGTATGTGGCACCGGGGACATTGGTCCACCATTTACGGAAACATCTTGCTTTTGTTTGGACTAGTTGTAATGCAGTCACTTGGAGTCGCTTTAGGTGACTAACTCGAGTATGAAGCCAGTCAGGGGGGCCAGCAAGGTCCTTAAAAACAGTTACCACTCCAGATAGAACAAGTCTTCAATTAGTTTCAGGCACTTTCATCCTTTGCAGGATTTTCCTGTAGAAGTGGTCATGAAGCAAAGGATGAAGGATGCTGAAGATTCATAAGAATGCTGTGGATGTGATGCAGTGTTGCTGCGACAACTCCTCAGTACACGAAGAGAGTGAGGTGGACCTGGTCACAGGGTCTATGTAGCTCGAAGTCCTCTTAGTGTTGGTAGAAGTCCAAACGCGACTGGACTACCCATTGTGAGAAGTTAGACTGGCATATGATGTCCACTAGTTCTAGTGGGCACCTTGCACCAGTCTAATCGACTCTTATTGATGGTGGTTGTAAAGTCAACCTTATAGAAAGCTATCCTAGGGGTAGCAATGGCAAGTAGTCTTCAGGCTAAGATTTCAGAGAACGAATTAAGCTAGTTGTTTTGCCAATTAGAATCTCTTGAGTACCAAATGAAAGTACACCACACAAGGTATATATCAAATATATATGTATTTATTCTGAACACAACCCCTCTCCACTATTTATGAGGTCAGAGGTAAAAGTACAATACAAGGAACTTAATTAGCATACGATAAGTTGCACAGTATACATTTTGTCCTAGGGGCCTCACAAACCATATACTAAAATAGTGGTATAAGAACCACGTGAGAATTAGAAAGCAGGCCTGGGGCCTGTGGAATCGCTGGGACTACTCTAGACAACCAAAGGTTAGGATGTAGGAGGCCCACGGGAGACGCGTGCAGTGACTAAACACAGCCGCGGGTTACCATTGACTTTCTATGGGAAACAAACAAGTTGCAATTTTACAATTTAAGGACACTTCTAAATGAACTACGATGGAACCCTTTTAGACTTAGACACTGGGAGGGCCAATACCCTTGAGACTACCAGAGTACTCGTGTTACCTCACCCACGGAAGCCGGGTGCAGAGGTCTCTTTTGGTGTCAGGTTTTGTCGCCGATTTCAATGGAGATCTGCAAAGAAGTGCTGCAGGCGACCAAAGGGAAAAGTGTCCGGGTTTGATCCACATGTGGATCGAAGACTTGAAGAACCTGAAAGCAGAGGAGATAGAGTCTGGGCCACTAGCCAGCGACCAGAAACACAAAGAGCCTGTCTGGGGAGGTGCCAGCACCTCTCTGGGCAGGAAACCTATTGTCTAGGCCTCCTCTGCTGGAGTTTTGTCCAGCAGCAGGAGGGCAGACTCGTGTCTGTGGCAGCAGCATCCATTTTGTGATGCTGAGGCTCTGTTTAACTTTAACCGGGTAAACCAGTAACTACATGTCTTCTCCTTCTAGAAGGGTGGAATGCTACCCCCACCACTAGAACTGGTAGGGGTAGTATTCCAAAGTGTTTGACACCTTACACAACATGTTTTGATAAAGCCAATCCAAGGTTAGCATTAACCGCAAGGATTATAATGCACTTAAAAGTATATGGTATGGCTATATCATAGAACAGCTATAAGGAGATGGTTCTGAAAGCTGCAGAGGGGCTCAGCTCATGCTAGGGCACCCTCTCACATAAAACCAAGCACTCTGCCTCCACGATTGTCAAGGCCTACCATAGGAGTGACTTATAGGTGTATATGTGTCTATATGTATATATATATATAGGTATACTATATCTAAGTAAGGGGTGATTACACCACCTTACCCAGGCTGTGTGAACAGACCTATGGTGTCAGTTTGGAAGGCAAACCAGGGGTGGCACGATACATGCTGCAGCCCCTGGTAGGGCTAGGGTGCACCTATGCCCTGGGTACCTATGGTACACTATACAGGGGCTCACAAGGGGGACCCAGTAACCAATCTGGTATGTACCTAAAGACAACAGCTGGGCTGTGGGCCTGATTAGCAGGTCCCCAGCCACACTAAAGTCGAAAAACCAGAGAATAACAGCAAAAAGTGGGGGGAACCACAGGAAGCAGGCCCTACTCTCGTATATCATAAATAACAAATATGCGGAGGGTCAAAGGGGAATATTTAAACGACCTGTCAACTCATGCCCCTATACTGTAGATACAAAACACAAAAAAGGAGACCAGGTCAAGTAGTGGTGTACTGTCCTGAATGGAAAGAAGGAATCACAAGGACACCCGTGCAGATATGTATGTTGGGTCACACTGGGCTGGAAAAAACCCATCAGACCACCCTCTTGGCGGTATATCATCATGTGGGGAACGGCAGCCATTCCATACACCGCCTATGCCACAGTGCGGAAAATGGAATAACCGTCTATTATGCCACAGTTGTGCCCAAAATGAGGTGTAAGACAAGTGCAGTGCTATGAAAAAGTGATATTTAAAAATGACTACCTAGACTGAACGGATAACCTATCGAAATGAGTGTAGGTGTCAAGATTAAAAACACGCCTGGTAGTAAATAAGTGGGACTACATTATGTACATATCCGCACGGGTGTCCTTGTGATTCCTTTTTTCCATTCAGGACAGTACACCACTACTTGACCTGGTCTCCTTTTTTGTGTTTTGTACCTACTCTCGTATACCCATCTCCCCAGTGGCGGTGCTTCCATTAGGGGCGCTGGGGCGTTTCCCCACAAGCCACCGATGGCCGCAGCTTCCTCGGGTCTCTGAACTTAAGTAAACTCTCAGTTTACGTTTACTTAAATTCAGAGAAGCGAGGGAGAACTGTACTGAATGTCAGACAACATCAACAACATGATGTCGGACCGCCCACCCCCGAGTCTGGAAGGGGGTGGGCGGTCCAGCATCATGTTGAGTGACAGGCATTGTTAGGGACAGGCAGCAGCACAACACAAGTGCGCAAGAATAAGGACGGAGGGGAGGGCGCATTTTTCGCCGGGCCCTGTCATGCGCACTTGTGTATTCCCTGCCTTGCGCAAGCCCATTAGGAGCCCCTCGGTCTCCTAATGGGCGTGCAGCGGGCAAAGAGTAACGGTGCCCTAAACCAATCCTAGCAGCGCCAGGATTGGCTGAGAGAGTTTTCCAGAAGCACTAGGTGGCAACAGGACCCCAGAGCAGAGGTGGTGCTGACCCGACCGGTTAAGACTAGGTTTGTTTTTTATTTTATTTACCCGCCCCCCCTGGCCCCCACTGTGAGCGAGCCGTGACTGCCAGCAGCCAGCCTCTATGGGCCACGTGGGCTGCGAAGTGATTTTATACATTGCGCCGCGGTTCTCAGTGGTAATGCCTGCTCTCATCTCGTGAAAGTAGCAAGTAGCAATGACAGCCCGTTGGCAGTGGCACTGAAATGCTGGTCCAGCGTGAACTTAACAGGAAGTTGCTTATTTGTTAGACCGGAAATTACGTTTAAAGGAGTGACTAGCCCCGTCCCTAAGAGTCACCTGACAGTTGTAAGAAACTGACATCTGGATCGCTGAGTATGTGAATTTCACCGAGGGTTTTAAATGCAGTTCACTGCACTTCTAACACCTCTCAGAGCACCACCTGCAACAGCCCCATCGATTAACTTTCCTAATGTATCTCAGCTGGGAGCATCATTCTTTCATTAAAACATTTACGTCTGGTCCAAAATCTCGCTTCTGGGGATATTTGGACTCCTGGCTCTCTGGAAGACTGCAAGTTACCATGACTAACTGGTCAGCCACAATCTTATCGCTGGATCAGGTCCGCACCATTGTGTTATTCAGCTCGTTCCAAAGTCACTAGGCCTCGGGCTCCGACACAAGGAGGGAGTAGCCAGAGTGCAAACTCAAAGGGCCGCACCTCTTCTTGTCTGCTCGCGAGCTCTCGGGCGATCTTATCAGCTCCTGTACATCCGTGGCATGGGCTTTCCGAGCGCCTCCTTCCCCTCTATCCACCACTTTGGCGCCATTTCTTCACAGTGTGGGTCCGCAGGAGATATTACTGTCTTTAAACTACTGGTGCGAGTGAGTTATTTCAGCCCTGGGAGACGTCATCTTGTCTGGGGTTCAGCATCGCCTTCATGTCTGGGGGGGTTCAAGGGCATTGAGGTGCACTTAGTAGCGTGTTAGTATATACCTGTCCAAACAGAGCCTGCTGCTTTGAGTATGATAGATATATATGCGGGGAATGAGATTTTGATATCAATTTATGATCAATCAGCTAACCTATCTCATTCGTCAATTTTGGACCGTTGGTATCTGTCATTGAGTAAAAGACAAACCCCGCATAGGTTAGATAAACCCCATAAACTGACGCCACTCTGAAGAACCACTTACAACTGATAAAGTTTGAAAGTTTTATATAAAAGTCAAATTTATATGCGAATACAATCCTTTCAGGATAAACCTCAAAGTATACAAAAGAATACAAAATCAATTCCAGAATCAGCAATTTAAAGCATCGATGTGAAGTGGTTCCTTTGCGTCATCTACAGAAAGAGAAAAGTATCAAGTTAAATCTGTCCCTACTCTATACTAAGTGTCATCCCTACTTCGCAAGTTCCTAACCTAAAAAGGTGTCAGCAGTTTGACTCCCAAAGAAGTTCAAACTCTCTTAGCCTCTAAAGGTAACTTAAGTTTAAGAAGCAGTACCCTCTCTGCCTACCCATCCGCTCTCTAAGGGTCCTCGGCCTACTGCTCTCTTGCTCTCTGATCTCTCTCAGCGCATCTGCTCAAGTCATCTACGCTCTTGCTTGCCCTGAGCTCTTCGCTCTGAGCTCCCTCTGAGCAATTCGCTTCGCTGTTCCCTTCGCTAATTGCCAATTGCTTCCTTCACCCCGGGGTGCTGTCCCTAAAATACACAATCACAGTGTGGGTGAAACACCCCTTGACGCCCACCACGGACTTTCCCCAATGATGTCAGTTTCTGGCTTCTTCCATTGCTTCATCTCTTTGCGTCGTCCGTTAAGTTGACCTTTCTCCTTAGATGTCACCTTCGTCTTCTTGTTGGCGACTTCTACTGACACTTTCAGATCAAAAGTCATATGAACTTAAACAAGACTTTAACTTACAACTGTGATTCTTTGACCCTTCTAGGTCCTGTGAATGGTCATTCAAAACAAGTCTCAAATTCCAAGCGTCTCTCCTCACGTTTAGGCAATAAGCCCCGTCCGGCATTGTCACCTTAAATCTAACAAGTGCTAGACTTCTTGGCTCTCACATCCACATCAAGCTATTCACGACTCCTGTGAGTCCACTAAATTACACACATTGGACTGCGCTACTACGAACCCTTGGTCAGTCAGGTTAAAATCACAAATGACCTAAACCCTTCTAACATTCTTACAAAAAGCCTTAACCTTTAACATATATATATATTCGTACTTAGCAAAAGTCCTTTACGTATATGTGAATACATTGTACATAGAATATAGACTACGTAAAGTATAACTTATTCTCATTCGCTATATCGTGTTAAATCGTTCTACGCATTTCTTCACGTTACATTTCTCGCCGTTTCTCCGGTTTAAAGTTACACACGTACATGAATTCTACTTTGCACGTTCTACATTTCGTATGCATTTCTACACATTTCTACATTAGCCCACTACGTATACGGGCCTTCTAAATCTAATACATGTTCTAACGTGAATACAGTTACATTTCCTATATTACTTTTGATTATATTGGTTATCTATATGCTATAAGTATCAACTTCACATTACGATATACATTTCATTCCTACATTATACGATGTGCTTGTAAATATGGCCTATACATAATTTTTATTCAAATTTGCGCTCTCTCAGTCCCCCCTTTGATGACTTCTAGGAGTCATCACTAAATGCAATTTGAATAACATCTCTATACAGGACTAGTTACAATATTCCCTCTTTTCATCGTTTCGAGTGCTCTTAAGCTTTTGTACTGTTGATCTTGTAAAGCAGCTAATCTCCTTTCTTGCTCTCTCATTGTTCGTTGTAACCGGTTCGACCTATACCATTTATACAATTTTACTAAACCTAACAATATGATTATACAAATTAATACTATCAATACAGGTTTTAATATGTACCATACTATGCTTTTACCAAGGTTGGCAAACCAACTCCCAACCTTTCCTACTCCATGACCGACTTTTTCCCAAACGTTTATTTTTGATAAATCTTCGATCTCTTGATGAATCTGTGTAATGTTCTGTATGACTTTCTCAAGTGGTTTTGAATTATCAGGAATATAAGTACAACATTCCTGAACCTTCAAAGCCTTACAAACTCCGCCTTCTTTTGCTAGCAGTACATCTAAAGCAAGTCGGTTCTGAAGAACCATTGCTCTAATCGACTGCATCTCCCCTTCTACTAACATTAATGACCTTGCAGTACTTGCAGACAATCTATCTACAACTGTAGCCAGTCTCCTGATCTTAACATCGTTAAGTATTAAACCTAACATAGGAAACATTGCTCCAAATACATCTACTACTTCTGCATCTCCTACATCCCTTTTCGCTCTCTTCGAAGCCTTTCCTTCTATTATCGCTACATCCTTTGCATGATATATTTTGGGGAAGACAATTGCCAAGTAACACGAACCATACCAATTGTCAGGTAGTTTTACATAGGCATTTCTTCCGCATACAAAATACACATTCGGAATAGCTTGCATTCCTTTCATAAAATCTTTCGTATAATACTCTAATCTAAAAGCATGTTCGCAATTTACTTCACCTACAAATACACTCTCATAATACGTTTTGCTTCGAGTTAAACATAACTTCCCTTTCTGCGTTCTATCCAAAGCTATTGGACCATTGCTACCTTTCTTTTTATGTGCTTTCTCTTCTTCGGTCCAATCCGTTTTCCATTGTCCTGACATCTTCAGAATCTTCTGCCTTCTGTATCTATCATCTACTTGTCCTATGAACTTTTTCTCAACCTCTGACATCTTGCAAGTTAGATTATTTCTACGTGCATATGAAGTATCTAGTGTATCCCAAGGAAGAAAGAATTTAGCTAGTCTATCCTCCTTTTTGTAATAGTCCCACTTATTAATTTGCTTATAATTCGGAACCTCAGGTAGTACCGAATCATAATTTGAAAAGTAGTACTCAAATCCTTCCCTACCATAAAATATACTGAGCAGTAAACTACATGTTATCCCATAAGTCAGTGGGAGATGATGATATCTAATGCCTTCGTCTACAGAAGCCGGCAATTGCATACAAACATAGCAATCTTTGGCCTCCATGGCATCGATATACTCGTACAATAGTTTAGCATATGCGTTTGACCTAAAGTTTCCCTGTGACTCGTCTACATGTAATCTACGAGCTTCATCTGCCAGTAACGCCTTTTCACGTATAACATTGCTCTCCTCGTTCTTTCCCTCAAGAGCAGTTCTCAAAGTCGTTACAGGCTTTACATCTGCTGTTTCTTTATCGCTTTCATGTCCTATTATGTATGATATAGTCACTACTGTAATTATGAGAGAAATTACTACTGCTATTAGTGTACCTATTATACATCTAGCTTTTCGGTTTGGGTTGCCGTTCTCCATGTTATCAAAACAGCGTAGCTCCTTCTATTGCGAAAAGTTTTTCTTTTCCAGTCTTTGTTTGCTTTATTTGCTTTCTCAGTCTGTAAAGTGCTCTTTATCAACAAAGTCTCTTTTCGCAACAATGTCTTTTCTCTTTTAGCAACTGACAACCCTAACCCTTCTCCGTCCTCTAAATGTAATCCCTAATTTTATTCTTCTTTCCACTCGGCGCTAGGTTATCTTCTTCTTTATAGCTTATATACAAAAGTCTTTTATGCATCAACAATAATTCTCGCACCTGCAGCTTTCACAACAATTTCCAATAATTCAAAACGAATGACTTTTTCTTCTTCCTCTGGAATTTGAGGACCAAAAGTTGGAAATTGTAATCTATTTAGCACTAGATCTTGAATTTGACTCAAGTATGGGGGTATGGGAAGTGTGAAAGTCAGTAATCCCTCAGTCTCGAGTCCAGGCGTCAACATCCATATCTCCACTGCCACAAATGGATCGTGATCGATTACTTTCACTTTCTTCACTCTCCCAGATTTCTGTCCCCAAGACATCTGCTAAATAAGTCCACTCTGGGGTGGCGTACCTTCTGCAGGGCACACGTACCCTTCTCGATCTCCTTGGACTTTCAGTTCCTGAGTCTGTAGTTTCCTCCTCCTGATCCGATTCCTCAGCGATCGGGACAAGTGTTCTTCCTTGATCTGCTTTTAAGCTTGGCCTTCTCCTTCTCTCCGGCCAACTAGCTTCGTCACTCCTTGTCCTCCCGCTCCTTGTTCTTGGACTTATCTCTTGGTCATTCTCAGTTTGTTCGGTTTCTGATTCGATCTCCCAATCACTCTCTTCTCCTGAGGCGACTTCGGTCTCACTGATGTCCTGACCTTCGTCGACCTGTTCCGCCTCAGTCTCAGCCTCTTCGATCACCTCCACAGCTTGGCTTTCCCCCTCTATGGCTTCTCCGCTTTCCGCTGGATTCTCATCCGAGAGAGGAGCTGTTTCTTCTAGAGGTGTTGGCACTCTTCGGGTGTGTGAGGCGTGTATCCAGTTTGGCAGGCCTCCACACTTTACTGCAGTATTCGTCACAAGTATGACTTGAAACGGTCCTCTCCAGCGCACGTCTAAGCAGTTCTTCCTGACGTTTTTTTTCACCAGAACCCAGTCCCCCGGACTCAGGTCATGGCACAAATCTTGTGCTGATGGAACTTCTGCAGCCTGGACCTGGAGGGACACAGAATTAACGGCATCAGATAGTCCCTTACAGTAGTCCAAGATCAAATCGTCTGTGATGTTCACTAGGGCTGCAGTCGGAACCGATGGCAATCTCATGGCTCTCCCCATTAGCACTTCATGTGGAGAGAGACCTGTTTTTCTATCTGGTGTGCTACGTATGCTCATAAGAACCACTGGAAGTGTGTCTGGCCAACTCAGGGATGTTGCTGAACAAACTTTGGCAAGTCTGGACTTTATCGTGCTGTTGATTTGCTCTACAATCCCTGAAGCTTCTGGTCGATAGCTGCAATGTAATTTCTGATCGATACTCAAAGCTGAACATAGCATCTTCACTGTTTCGCTGTTAAAATGAGTTCCTCTGTCCGATTCCAAAGAGGATGGCACCCCAAACCTCGGTATCAACTCTCTAAGTAACAATTTTGCTACTGTAAGTGTATCGCACCTACGTGTAGGGTAAGCCTCAACCCATCTAGAAAATATGCAAACAATCACTAAAACGTATCTGAGTCTATTGCATTTAGGCATTTCTATAAAATCAAGCTGCATTCTATTGAAAGGCCCCCCAGACCTCCCAATGTGACTCAATGTAACTGGTGTTCTCTTGCCCACATTTAGTTGCTGACAGATCGTACATCTCTGACACACTGCTTCTGCCGCTACTCTAAACTTTGGGTTAAACCACGTTTGTCTGAATACTCTCACCATAGCATCTCTACCTATGTGCGCTGATCCATGCAATTTCCTTGCCATTGGACTAACAAATTCATTTGGTAAAACTGCTCTCCCATCGGCAGAGATCCAAAAGTTCATCTCACTTCTAACACAACCCGCTGTTTCCCAACTCTTTTTCTCCTCATCTGGTGCATTTTCCTGAACACTTCTTAGCTCATCCCATGTATCTACAGTATCCAACAACATTGTCAGTTCAGTTCTTTCCTGGATTCCTCCCACTTTCACATCAGTGTGAGAATATCCCTGTTCTGCGCAGTAACGCGCTACTTCATCCGCATAGCGGTTACCTAGTGATACAAAATTGACATTTTTTGTATGCGCTGCACATTTGACCACTGCAATAGCTGTTGGGCCTTGCAATGCCTCTAACAAAAGTCTCACGAATTCTCCATTCCTAATGGGAGAACCCGAGGAGGTCATGTAACCTCTTTGAGACCATAGCTGCCCGTAATCATGAACTACCCCGAAACCATACTGGCTATCGGTGTATATGGTGACTCGAAGTTTGTCGCCTGCTAAACAAGCACGCGTCAAAGCAACAATTTCAGCTACCTGAGCGGAGTGTACTCCTTCCAGGCAAGCGGCTTCTATTACTCTCGTAATTGTGCAAACTGCATAAGCTGCTCTCAGCTGACCGATATTGTCTCTTACACATGAACCATCAACAAAGAAAATTTCATCGGGGTCAGTCAATGGCTCATCTACAATATCGGGTCTCGGTTTGGTGCATAGTTCAGTCACATCAAGGCAGTCATGATCTGTACAAATTTCTTCATCGATCTCGTTTGGAAGTGGCATCAAAGTTGCAGGATTCAAGACGGAGCATCTTTTTAGGGTCACATTCTCGGCAGCCAGTATGACTTGCTCGTAACGTGTGAGCCTGCTATTTGTCAGATGCTGAGTCTTAGTCCTGGTCATTAACAATTCTACAGAATGCGGTACATACACCACTAACTGATGACCCATTACCACACTTTCAGAACGTTCAATGCTGACACCCGTTGCAGCTACGGATTTGAGACATCCGGGCAACGCTGCGGCTACTGGATCTAATGTAGCCGAAAAATACGCCACTGGTCTACGCGCATCTCCATGTATCTGGGCCAAAACTGCTAACGCGCATCCCTCTCTTTCGCAGCAGTAAAGCAAAAATGGTTTTGTGTAATCAGGCATTCCTAAAGCCGGGGCACGACATAAGTCCTCCCTCAGCTGCAAAAATGCCATCAAACAATCTTTGTCCCATGGTACCGGATCACTTACTCCTTTGTGCGTCAGTTGTAATAACGGTTTTGCCTTCAGTGAGAAGTTGGCTATCCACTGCCGACAATAACCGACCATACCTAGAAACATCCTGACTTCTCTTTGTGTTGTAGGCGCGTTCATTTTCATGATCGCCTCTATCCTGTCTGGAGACACCTTCCGCTTTCCCTTTTCAATCCTATGGCCCAAGTATTGCACTTCAGTCATACAATATTGCAATTTACTTGGAGACACCTTGTGTCCGTTCTCGGCCAAGTGATTTAACAAGGTTATGGTGTCTTCTCTGCAAGCTTCCTCCGTTTCTGACGCAACTAGGAGGTCGTCTATGTACTGGACTAGAACCGAGTTCTTGGGCAGTACTAGACTTTCAAGATTTCTTTTCAGTAGCTGGTTAAAGATCGATGGGCTTTCTGTATACCCCTGAGGGATACGACACCATGTTAAAACGCGATCTTCCAGCTTAAAAGCGAAAAGATACTGGCTCTCTTCATCTAAAGGAATCGAAAAGAAAGCCTGGCACAAATCTATCACGGTAAACCATTCAGCTTGGAACGGTATCTGAAATAATATCACTGATGGATTCGGTACCACTGGACAACATGAAACAACAATATTATTAATCTTAATCCTGCACTATTCTGTATTTTCCACTAGGCTTCTGCAAACCCATAATCGGGGAGTTACATGGACTTCCCACGATCTCCTTCAGTATTCCCTGTTTAATCATGGATTCGATCACAGGTTTTATTCCTGCAATCGTCTCCGAAGTCAACTTGTATTGTGGAGTTCTTGGATACTCAGCATTGGGTCTTACCAAGATTTTTACTGGTTCTACTCCTTTGATCAGTCCTATTTCTTCTCCAGTAAAATCCCACACCTCAGCTGACACTTTCTCCCTCAAATCCTGTGGAAGCTCCTCCACTGTTAAGGTAGGATATAGTTCCACGCACTCTTGCGAGTTTACAACCTTAAAATCGGCATCCTCATCATTGGTCTGCACTTCTACTCCTTCAGGTGTGCAATGTATTGTGCAATTTAGTTTACACAATAGATCTCTTCCTAGCAAACACACAGGGCTAGAATCACAGATCACAAACTGATGTTCGTCACTGTAATTCCCTATCTTTACTGACACTGGTTCGGTCAGAGGATTAGTCATCCTCATGTTTGCGACTCCTACCACCTGAATCGTCTCTCCCGATATTGGCAAACCTGGGACTACCGCTGATCTCAACGTGGATCGAGTGGCCCCTGTATCCACCAAAAAGGTTGTAGGACATCCAGCCACTTCAGCCTCTACGTATGGTCCTCTTTGATCTACTTCCAGGGCTGCTCCTAGAGTACAGTCTTCCTCCCTATTTACTCGTTGCCCTGTAAAGGGATCAACGTAGTAGCATTCTTCTCCTCCTACAAACAATGGCATTTGTCTATAGGTTTTCCATCCATTTGTAATGCGAGGTGGTTGAGGAAACGGGGCTCGAGGAGTCTGAGTCCCCCCTTTGATAAACTTTCCCTTCGGGACTGCGGCTCCCTTAACCACGTTATTCTGTACCTCTTCCTTCTCTTGTTCTAATTCCCCTGTTTCAACGTTGTAAGGACACTCGCGTCGCCAATGTCCCACCTCATTACACTGATGACACCTCGTTGTCTTTTTCAGCGTCGCAATATCCATTCTCGGTCTCGGTCTTTCTTCCTCATCTCTGCTCTGATTATTCTGTTTCTTTGCTTGCGTTCCTGTTCCCTGTTGCCGCTGTCCACCCTTTCCAGCTGCTTGCATTTGTACCAGCATTAACTTTTCCTTGAGTTTCTTCGCTTTTGAATCTATTTCATCGCTACAGTACCTTGCATACCTCAAAATTTCGTCTAAAGGTTTGTTCTGCCAACAGATCAGATGCTGTTGTATCATCAGGCTTATGTCTGGTCTCAATCCTAAAACAAACTTCGACACAAACTGTCCTATGTCCTTAGGATC
Source organism: Lissotriton vulgaris (assembly GCF_964263255.1). NCBI lineage: Eukaryota > Metazoa > Chordata > Amphibia > Caudata > Salamandridae > Lissotriton > Lissotriton vulgaris. Next base: position 1,985,194,840 of record NC_141691.1, on the reverse strand, counting down.
CATTACGTCTAACCCACTGTATTGTTTAAACGCTTTCAATAGCCTCTCATAGAACTTGTGAACTGTCTCTTTGGGCTCCTGAGTTGTTCGATCTATCTTAACCCAGTCTATGTCTTGCACTGGCACTTTCTCTTTTAGCCATGTTATTACTCTTTCATATTTCTCCATGACTCTATCAGATGGACCATTTGTCTGGGTATCTCTCGGAGGCTCACAAGTAGGCCATTCAATGCTAAGTTTGCATGCCGTCCACAAATCTCCGGGTACTACGATATCGAACAATGTGTTCAAATCGATCCACAGCACCTTAGAGATTTTCACGAACCTCTCTACCTGCTTGTACCACTCAACGGGATTTTCTCTAAGCTTTGGGAAGGAATTGGTAAATGCCGCCAAATCCCCCCTACTCCAGGGTACGTGAACGTAGTTTCCGTTCGCGATTTCTCGCAAAGGGAAAGCTTCCATTCGCTTTAGGTCTGTGTCCTGGGACTTCACAATTGCACTCCTTCTGACAGATCCCTTCTTAGACCATTTTTCCTCCCATCTATCCAGATCTCTCCATATTCTGATACACATGACTAGTTCCCGTATGTGTACTCTTAGTCCAATCGTTCTACGTTCATCCAAATCTAGGTCTGTGCAATTCAGCCTATGATTGGGCTGTAAAGCTTTGGTTCGTGACAGGTCTATCATATACCTATTTGCCAAATTAGATAAATTTTCATGAGCTGACCTCGCTCTCCGAGTAACATCCTTGGATAAGAACAATATTTAATCTGGTGCGTACAGCTCTAATCTCTCTATTGCCACTGTGCCATCAATTATTTCATCTAAGTCTGATTTTAAGCTCATTACATCAATCCGTCTTGCTTTTATTTCAGCTCTCAGTATGTCAGTCCTAGGTGGTTCGCTCATACCCCTCTCACCTCCACTATGCGCCCTACGCCTAAACACAGGTGAGTTATGAGGAGTTTTCTTTCCATCCCTTTGTTCCCATCTCTCTAGATCCCAAGCCTTTCCATCTTCCCGTGGGGTGTGGTGGAACATTACTCCATCCCCCATCCCTACATTGCGTCTTTTCGGCTCGGTTTCTCCAGATACGAGATAGGATCCACCGTTCTGTTCTAAATCACTGTAACTCGCTTGCTGTCTGGTGTCGCTCAATAACCGATAAGGTCCTTCATGGCCCTCCATGCTCCCGCGATCTCGTTCTTGATCACCAGAAGTATGGCGGGACGTTTCGCGACTCCCTATATTCTCATGACTTCGCCCATGATCACCGGATGCATGGCGAGACCCTTCACGACTCTCCATGTTCCCGTGATTCCAATGTTGCACTGTTTCACCCGGGGTATGGTGAGTGCATCTGAAAGTATTACGGTACTCCTGCGTCCTTCGTTCCCCCTCACTAAAGGTGACGCGAGGCACTTCGCCACACCCTGTACTCCTGTCGTCGCACATTTGCCTATTGCCGCTGACAGTAGGACAATTAATTCCTCTGCTTTCCTGACTCCCTCTCTCCCACTCCGGGCTACTTTCGCCAGCTCCACAATGAGAGAGGATCCGGTTATCCTGATCTCTCCACTCTGCTCCTGTTTCTAAACTTTTACTCCGAACCTCTTCGGCAGTGTCCCATTCTTTCAGGTATTCCCTTAATTCCTTATGGGTTTTCGGTTTTGGTCCCCTTAAGTCCATTGGCCCTCTTTGACCCCCTTGTTCTACCCAGGGACCTATTGCGGCATCTAATGGGGTACTCCGACTCATCGGTGCTAGTATCTGTCTCTGAGGATTCATCATGGTATTCCTATTCTCCATCTCTGCTCTTTCCCTGTCCCATCGTGCCTGTTCCTCCTGCTGGACCCCTTCTGGGTTGTAGATTGACACAATAGGGCCTATGGTAACTGGTACTTGTAAAGCATCCGGCATTTGGTAGGACCTTGCATGTTGCGTTTCTGGCATTTTCTGGACCACGAATCTTCCCACTACTCTCTGTTCGGAACTAGATTGAGGTACTTCCTCCTCTTTCTTGGCATCCCACTCTGTTACTGGGATCGATTTATATTCCCCCCATCTAGCTCCGTCCTCTTGTGGTAATATGGGACTTGCGGCCCCTCCGCTGTACGGAGGTGGTCTATCTGTCAATAGCCTCTCTATCAGATCCTCTTCTGTCTCGCTTTCCTCATCTTCCTCTAGAGGTTTCCTTTCTCCCGTAACTTCTAGCATCGGGTACAGTTTGTCTGCTTCTATCTTCTGCACCCTCCATTTCTTAGCTTCCTCGTCCCATTTGGCATCCTGTACTGCCTTTACTGATCGTCTCACTCTTTCTTGGCGCCTCTTTACGCTCTTTTCATGTGCTGTTCTAAACCATACACTAAGTGCTTCGAACTGTGTTGGCCTCGGTAGAGGTCTTGTTGCAAGCATTACCGCTTTTAGTTCGTTCAACACATCTAGCTTAAACGTTCCGAATCTCGGAAACGTCAGTTCCTTACTCCCTTCCGTTAGCTTATTCCACTCGGAGATCCATAGTATCGAGTGCAAGCCTACATTCACTGCCATATAATAAGCTGGTGTGCCTTCTGGTGGAGCTTCCTCTCCGGCATATAAGTTTCTTCTATTCCTCCTAAAGAGTGCTCTTAAACTCTTAAAACACTTCATTTTCGATAATCTACAATTTTCCCTTTACTCTTCCTTGTTTACGTCCCGATGACAACCACCAACCAATCCCTACGCGGCTCTCGCTAAATCGGCCTATCTCAGCGCGACTCTACGCTGACCGACCAATCTCAGCGCGACTCTTCGTTGACGTATGACAAACTAACCAATCTCAGCGCGGTTCTATGCTGACGTCACTCGTTCCCTCTGCAGCAGTTCTCCTTCTTTCTCAAACTCGTCTCACGATTTCGCATGCGTTTTCATTCATACGCCGAAAAATGACTACTTCCGTCCAAGCGATCACTTTTCTCTGACTGTACGGCCACAGTCTAACTGTAATTGCTACCTCAACTGGCGAAACGTCTTCCCTCTGACGGTCGGACGATCGCCTCAACTGATAGGTTACTTACACACAGTAAACGTACGACCAGCGTCCGTTACTCATTCACTCACTCTTACGCTCCCCCTATCATCGGTCTGTCGGGCGATCAATGGTACCTCATGACCCCCTTTCAATGGTAGACAAATTACTCTGGGTGTTCGATACACTCGAACCACTTAAGTCCTTCCCTGGAGCTTAAGATTTCATCCGGTTGCGCGCGCTCACAACCTTCCCTCAATCACACTACAGGCATTCAACTCCGCTTGACATTACAACACAGGAACAACATAAAACACCGCAATCTTACACCGCATGACCCTTATACTCACTCTCGACCGACTCTGCTGCTTTTCTCTCGTCGCACCGTCAGCACCGTCTTCGGCTGCAATTCTTCTTCTGGTCGTCGATGACTAGGGACCTTGGGGTAAACTAAACCTGGCCTAGGTCGTCTTCCTCAAGAAGATAACCATCCTCTGCTACCAACTGCGGGGAATGAGATTTTGATATCAATTTATGATCAATCAGCTAACCTATCTCATTTGTCAATTTTGGACCGTTGGTATCTGTCATTGAGTAAAAGACAAACCCCGCATAGGTTAGATAAACCCCATAAACTGACGCCACTCTGAAGAACCACTTACAACTGATAAAGTTTGAAAGTTTTATATAAAAGTCAAATTTATATGCGAATACAATCCTTTCAGGATAAACCTCAAAGTATACAAAAGAATACAAAATCAATTCCAGAATCAGCAATTTAAAGCATCGATGTGAAGTGGTTCCTTTGCGTCATCTACAGAAAGAGAAAAGTATCAAGTTAAATCTGTCCCTACTCTATACTAAGTGTCATCCCTACTTCGCAAGTTCCTAACCTAAAAAGGTGTCAGCAGTTTGACTCCCAAAGAAGTTCAAACTCTCTTAGCCTCTAAAGGTAACTTAAGTTTAAGAAGCAGTACCCTCTCTGCCTACCCATCCGCTCTCTAAGGGTCCTCGGCCTACTGCTCTCTTGCTCTCTGATCTCTCTCAGCGCATCTGCTCAAGTCATCTACGCTCTTGCTTGCCCTGAGCTCTTCGCTCTGAGCTCCCTCTGAGCAATTCGCTTCGCTGTTCCCTTCGCTAATTGCCAATTGCTTCCTTCACCCCGGGGTGCTGTCCCTAAAATACACAATCACAGTGTGGGTGAAACGCCCCTTGACGCCCACCACAGACTTTCCCCGATGATGTCAGTTTCTGGCTTCTTCCATTGCTTCATCTCTTTGCGTCGTCCGTTAAGTTGACCTTTCTCCTTAGATGTCACCTTCGTCTTCTTGTTGGCGACTTCTACTGACACTTTCAGATCAAAAGTCATATGAACTTAAACAAGACTTTAACTTACAACTGTGATTCTTTGACCCTTCTAGGTCCTGTGAATGGTCATTCAAAACAAGTCTCAAATTCCAAGCGTCTCTCCTCACGTTTAGGCAATAAGCCCCGTCCGGCATTGTCACCTTAAATCTAACAAGTGCTAGACTTCTTGGCTCTCACGTCCACATCAAGCTATTCACGACTCCTGTGAGTCCACTAAATTACACACATTGGACTGCGCTACTACGAACCCTTGGTCAGTCAGGTTAAAATCACAAATGACCTAAACCCTTCTAACATTCTTACAAAAAGCCTTAACCTTTAACATATATATATATTCGTACTTAGCAAAAGTCCTTTACGTATATGTGAATACATTGTACATAGAATATAGACTACGTAAAGTATAACTTATTCTCATTCGCTATATCGTGTTAAATCGTTCTACGCATTTCTTCACGTTACATTTCTCGCCGTTTCTCCGGTTTAAAGTTACACACGTACATGAATTCTACTTTGCACGTTCTACATTTCGTATGCATTTCTACACATTTCTACATTAGCCCACTACGTATACGGGCCTTCTAAATCTAATACATGTTCTAACGTGAATACAGTTACATTTCCTATATTACTTTTGATTATATTGGTTATCTATATGCTATAGGTATCAACTTCACATTACGATATACATTTCATTCCTACATTATACGATGTGCTTGTAAATATGGCCTATACATAATTTTTATTCAAATTTGCGCTCTCTCATATATATGCTGCGTTTTTAAGTGGTGGGAGAGTCTATTGTGTCCATCGGTAAATATGCACGGTAGCGTTCATTTTCTAATATGTTTGATTTGATGAAGGTTGCAGCGCATAAACAGTCCTGAGATGTGCTGTGGTTCACATTGGTTAAGGTGCTTCAGAGCTGGACTGAATTCCATTGGCAGAGCGGCCTGTGGGCTTCAGTGGTATATTGTCAGAGTGTTGGCACCATTATATGAGGGTTCACTGCCATCACTGGTAGCGCTGTAGGGTATGGATGAGGTGCTTCGATGGAGCTCAGTTTGAGCCTCAGGAGAGTGTGCTGATTGGTCGAGGGAGGACCGAGGTACATCGACAGAGCGCGAAGCCTGGTGTTGTGCTCCCAGGACATCTGTTAATTCGCCTCATAAGCATTTAAAAGTAAGTCCCTGTATGTTAATGAGAAGGCGTCTCGAGAGGTGCATTACCGAGTTAAAGTTCACGGACATTCGGAAAGATGTAGCAGAAGCCGGGTGAAGGGGAGAAGACAGCCAAGTTTGCAATGAGGATAGATCCTAGCGGGACCATCTTGAGCCAGAGCAGAGAGCTTCGATGAGGAGAGCGGAGCTGGTGCACTGGCAGAGGAAGGTGCATAAGGTGCATAAGGAGGGGGGGAGAAACATGGCTACCGGGCTGGGCATTGGTGCCTATGGGCCCGATTCACAGAATGAACTTACTACTTTTGGCATTCACAGAATGCACTTACTACTTTTGGTATTCACAGAATGAACTTACTCATTTCGGTATTCACAGAAGTTAGGACTACTAACTTTAGGACTCCTAAATGCCTTCTGTGAATATCGAAAGTCTTAAAATTAGGATTTTTCTCAATTTAGTAGGAGTAAAGTTAGGCCTAACTTTACTACTACTAAATTGAGAAAAATCGTAATTTTAAGACTTTCGGTATTCACAGAAGGCATTTAGGCGTCCTAAAGTTAGTAGTCCTAACTTTACTACTACTAAATTGAGAAAAATCTTAATTTTAAGACTTTCGGTATTCACAGAAGGCATTTAGGCGTCCTAAAGTTAGTAGTCCTAACTTTACTACTACTAAATTGAGAAAAATCGTAATTTTAAGACTTTCGGTATTCACAGAAGGCATTTAGGCGTCTTAAAGTTAGTAGTCCTAACTTTACTACTACTAAATTGAGAAAAATCCTAATTTTAAGACTTTCGGTATTCACAGAAGGCATTTAGGAGTCCTAAAGTTAGTAGTCCTAACTTCTGTGAATACCGAAATGAGTAAGTTCATTCTGTGAATACCCAAAGTAGTAAGTGCATTCTGTGAATGCCAAAAGTAGTAAGTTCATTCTGTGAATCGGGCCCTTAGTGCTTCTGGGCATCTGCATCCTTCACTGAACCTATGCATGAGAAACCTGAGACAGCGGGAGCAAGGTACTTGTGTGTGTGAGGGGCGAGAGAAAGCAATGGCTCACCCAGGTGTTAACTAGCGATCCATTTCACGTATGATACTAGCAGCAAGTCTTGACTTGTGACTCATCACTTTGTACAGTGGTATTTTCCAGTTTCACATTTCAGGTTATAAGTATAAATCATAGCTGCCAAGTTTGCAGAATCGTTATGTGTGACATTTCCATGTCCTCAGTGTGCTTGTGTGTGACCTGTCAGTGCCTTATGTGTGACACTCTTGGTGTCACTTTATTACGTCCACATAATGAGAAAAACACATTTGAACTCCATGTGCTTTACAATGTATGTAATGTTGGAGAATCAACTTTTGTTGGACTTTCTGCCCAACACTGGATATAACATTTTGATAAAAAAAATAGGTCAGAACTCACCATCCTAAAGCCCATGGTAAAATGACACTACTGGCATGTGCACTTTCAGCTCTGGCTTAGTATCTAAAAACCTTTGCTTGCCATTGTGCAGTACAGCAAAAAATGTACGCCCTACTGCTTTCAAATGTCACCAGCCGCCACTGCATCTCCCGATACCAGGGTCACATTGCCAATCCTTCCATGGTCGATAACTCATCCTCTGGAGGTCCCAGCTGCACTCCCATGACACTCCCGGGCTCATCAAACTTGGGTGCAACTTCGTGCGTAGGGTCCTGGTCCTCTTCACTTCACAGAGGCAGTTAGCTGCAGGTTGCAGACTTTGGGTTACCAACCTGCCCTAGCAGGCTGATTCAGCTTTTGTGCCCCTGTGCAGCAAACAGGAGGCCAGTCAGCTTGCCCTTGGAGTCTCTTGGCTGGGCTCTGGAGATGACTACTCCTTGAGCAGAATATGGCAGGACAGTCCCCCTTTCCTTGCAGCCAGGAGGAGCAGTCCACAATGCTGCATCCTTTCTTTGCTGGTTCCATTGTGCAGCAGGACAGTCCTTCCTTGGTCCTTCTTCCCGTCCAGTTGAAATTTGAATTTGGGGTGCCACTGGTGCCCTTTTTATATTAAAAAAATACCCTCAGGGACCAATGGGCTACCAGGTTCCCTCCCACCTAGTGACCACTTCTTTTTCTTCTCCCAGCATGTAGAGCTCCCTGGTCCAACCCAGTAAAGCGACAGTTTCACATCTTTACTATCAGAACATGTAAAATACATGTTCTGTCCATGCAATATGTTGCACCCTGCTTTAAAACTCGATAGGCCTTCCATTAGGTGTGACTTACACATATGCCAGGGGGGAGTCAAGATTTGCCATTACTTTAAATGGCAGAGTCAGGTTAGTTGTTTAAACTGATCTTCCCATCTGCAAATGACGGGCTGTGACTCTCATTTTACTCGTATCACACCCAGGGCGGCACAACCAGTGCAGCAATCCCTGGGGTGACCCCAGTGGTGGCTCCTCCGCTATAGCTGAGGAGCGTCGCCCCACTGCTTTTAATCAGTGAGAGGAAGAAGAAACATAAAATGATAATAACGTAGAGTTATTGTGATTTCATGCCTCGTGCTGCTTTGCAAGCAGGCGGGGCTGTTCTGCTCTCAGGTTTGCCCACTCCTAACTGCTTAACGACTGTTTGGTCAGCCCAACCAGTCATGCGCACTTTCCCCATTCTCCATGCAGGCTTCATTACAGCCTGAGCGGAGAACAAGCCCAGGCCCTCATTCCCTGATTGAGCATCGAACCAGGATGCTCAAAACCAATCACAACGCTGTCATGGGAGCCTCAGGGGCGTAACACAGCCCCCCGCAGCCCCCACAGTGCGGGTGGGCCCTGACCTGCAGGGGGCCCCCTCAGCACAGAACTCAGCAGATTGACTAAATGTTTTGAGAGAGTGTTTGTGTGACGCAAAGCGACGTGCGTGATAACATCAATCCACTTTTGTGCAAATGTTCATTTTGTTGCAACAAAAGTCTTTGCGAGCACAGCACTCAATGGCACTGTGTCACACATTTAGAAGTCCATGATGCCAAGGGGGTGTTAAGAGGTGGGAACGGACTCCCTCGTAGGTAGGAGTCAACGCAATCCCATACCTGCTACCGTCACAAAACATTGCATAACCATGGGTTAGTTGAAAGAATGGCACATGTTGAGGTTGGCATCATTGCTTGATTGTTCAATGCATAATACTGTCCATAATTGTAAAAATTACAATACAACGTGATGTACCCTTAAGCCGTCCTCTTCCTGAAGGCAATTAATTATACTAGAGGAGAACCCTCGAGAACAGGAGTGTGAGGCAAAACACGCTTGAAAGCCTCTGCGATGAGGAGCGAGGATAGATATTGTGTTGTGCTTTGTAAGCATGGCATATTTGCATTGGCGATAAAGGAATCACAACGCAGTGCATGGTTACTAAGCGCCCGGAGGGAATGTTAAAAACGTGAATAAGAGTTGTATTGATAAAAGAAAATGAAGTTTAGTAACTGAACAGGGGTTGAAGGCTCACAAAGGATTACAAATAAAAGTTACTGTGAGAAGTTGGCCTGATATATAATGTTCACTATTCTAGTGAGCACTTTGTATCAGTCCAAACAACCCTTATTGATGATTGGTTGTAAGTCAACCGTAGACCAGCTATCCTAGTAGCATGGACAAGAGCAGTCTTTAGGCTAGACTCTAGAGGGCGTGTTAAGCCAGCTGTTATACCATCACATTTACCCCTTGAACACCAAGTGAAAGGACACCACACAAGTTGTTATGAAAATAAAAGGATATTTATTTAGAACACAACAACCCTGGACTCTTTATGAGGACAGGGTGCTAAGCACAATACAAAGCTCTTACGAAAATACTTTAAGTCGCACAAATTACCCAAATGCCCGAGGGGCACGAAAAACCATATACTCTAAAAGTGGAATGCGAAAATACTAGCAGGTAAGTATTACTCTAATAGACTTTAGGATCGCTAGGACTGGACTACTGAACCTTCAGATTACTAGCAGGAGGCCTAGGGGGATCAGGTGCAGAGTGTGCACTCTCACGCGGGATGCGGGACAAAGTCTATGGATGCTAGATTTCGTAAAGTTAGTGTTATCGGACGAATCCGACTAGGTAGAGCTGAAACGAAAAAGGATCTGGACCTTTGGATAGTTAAGCTATGCTGGAGCACCGAAATGCTCAGGTTACCTAGCCCAGGGGCTGCGGCTGCATAGGTCTGAAAAGACGTCGGGAATCCTCGTTGCAGTCTATGGAACCTGAAAGAAGAAGTTGCTGGCAGGCGACCAGTGAAGAGATTCGGAGGGATCCAAGCCTGGATCGATGATGGAGGATACCTGTAAGCAGAGGGGACCAAGTTCTGAATCACTAGCCAGTGATTAGATGGGCACCAGGATGGCACCTGATGGAGTCACCTCGACCAGGTGAGTGGGCGACGCTGGGCTCTGCAGTCTCACGGACCAGGAGGCGTTGTCGGCGACCAGGATGGAGGTGCGAGCTGTCCCACAAAGGTATCTGCTGTCGACGTCGCTGGACCCAGGATTGGGGCGACAACTCTTGGCAAATGCAAGCCCACGCGGTGGACTCAAGATGGCGTCTGGAGTGGACCAGGAGGGTCCGGGGTGCTCCTCTGTTGGAGGGGAGCAAGGGCCAGTCTGGAGCAACCAGACCAGCGGTGTTGTCGTCGTGGTGCGTCGTCAAGAGGGCCACAAGCCAGCAGGCAAGTAGCCGGACAAACGCGGTGAGCAGCAAAGAGCAGAAGGGCCCCACGCAGATCTCGTGGATGCTTGGGGGCTGGACTTCGGTGCTGGAGCTGCTCAGGGTTAGGGCTTCTCGAACCCCAAAGCACTCACTTGAGGATCCCTCGGCGGTCGTGCTGGATAAGCGTCGTGCAGTTCTGAAGATGGCCGGTCCCTCGAGGTGTCGTCACACCCACGGATCTCAGCTGGGCTGATGATGTAGGTAGAGGTCAGAGGTGCCAGGGAAGCCGGGTCTCGTTGTGCTGGTCGGTCGGATTCCGGAGGAAGGACGTGCAGCAAACCGCAGTGTTCTTAGGTGGTGCCCGCAGATGCAGGGTGACTACTCCTTAGTCACAAGGGAGAAATCTTAGGAAGAAGTCTTGAGTTCCTTTCGTAGAAAGTAGTTTCAGGATTCAAAGATGATCTAATTTGGAAGGGGGCCCGCTCCTATCTTTATACTAAGGAAAGGGGCTGGTACGCGACTAGGTCCTGCCCATGGGTGGGACCAGGAAGGGGGGTGGTTACACCGCTCTCCCATGCCGGACTTTCCCCAGCTCAGGGGCTGGTGTGCCCCTGGAACTGGTTCAAGCCGGCCTATGCATAGTGAGCACCGGGGTGCCACTTGCAGTCACCTTCCTCTAAAGCCCTGCCTACCCAGGATACACAAAACCCTGTCTGGGATGGTGCTACCACCGCCCCTGACAGGAAACCCTTTAACCAAGCCTCCCTCGCTGGAAGGACTCCCAGCAGCAGGAGGTCAGACTTGTGTCTGTGGTGGCAGCATCCATTTTGTGATGCTGAGGCTTGAGTTAACTTTAACCGGGGTTCACAGTTACATACATGTCGTGTCCCTCTAGAAGGGTGGAATGCTAACCCCGTCGCCAGAATTGGCGAGGGGTTAGTATTCCAATTCGTATGACACCTTACTCAACATGTTTTGATAAAGCGATACCAGAGTTGGCATATAACCGCGAGGATTATAATGCACTTAAGAGTATATGGTATGTGTTATCATGGAACAGCTATTAGGACTTGGTTCCGCAAGCTGCAAACGGGCTCAGCTCATGCCAGAGCACCATCTCACATGATTCCAAGCACTCTGCCTTCAGGATTGTTAAGGCCTGCCATAGGAGTGACTGATAGGAATCGATGTGTCCATTTTAGGGTTAGATATAGGTATACTATATCTAAAGCAAAGGGTGATTACACCACCTTGCCCCAGCTGTCGTGCAGCCAGTTGTTTCAGATTTAGATGGCCAGCCAGGGGTGGCATAATACATGCTGCAGCCCCTGGTAGGCCCTGGGTACACCTATGCCCTGAGTTACAGGGTCTGATAAGGTGGCCCAGTACCAATTAGATATGTACCTAAGGTACATGGAATCCATTTTACAGAGAGAGCAGTAGGCCTGGGGCCCTGAATAGCAGGGTCCCAGGTCAACTAAGTCGGAAAACCAGCAAAACACCAGGCAAAAGGTTGGGGGCAACCATAGTCAGGTATCCACCCTCCTACACAACCCCCCCCCCCAAACGAAAGGAGATAAGGCTATCCTTGACCAGGTAAGCCTATATTGCCTGAGTGGCCATATGAGGTGGTACCTGCACTGGCATGGTTACCCCCTATATCATGGTCCACTAAGCAACCCCTCACCTTAAGGGTATCTGAGGGTCTCCACCATTGGGAATCACTACCTGTGGTGTGTTTTGGGAAAGTAAAAGGCTGGTGTGGGAATGGAGTACTGAAGTGAGACTCCACTACTGTTGGGGTCAACTTCCTCCAATCACTATCCACCATATGTGCCTTTCTTTCCAGTACTGAGTTGCTATGAGCTCTCAGGGTCAACCTCGGGCTACCTAAAGCTGGAGGCTGAGTCCCTCTGTTTGGCTTACTGGAGGGACAGGTCAGGTTTGGGGTTTTTAGGCCCCACGTTTGGCTGTGCTCAACAGTGTCCAGCTGTGGGAGGTCCCTAACTACTTTTAAGGGGGATCCCTCAGGAGTCTGTTTTATTTTCACTTGGCTAGGTCTACTAGCTTCAGTGATCCTAATCTGTTGATTGGGAAGTTCTTTTGGACAGGGGGCCCTTTGGGGTCCACCACTGGCCTCCCTGACCTCTACAGCCCTGGGCTGACTGAGGCAGGGTAGAGAGGGGCAGGTTACCTGCTCCAGACTGGGTCCCACCTGGGAAGGGTCCACTGCCATCAGGGGCTCTGCCAGGCTAGGCCTGACTACCTCTGGGGCAGTTCCTTCACCAGGGGTAGAGTCAGTTCCCTGAGGAGGCTGGCTCTCACCTAGTGTCTGGGAGGAGGAAGATTTCTCTTCCTCCTCAATGCTCTCAGTTTGGGTGGAGTGATCCATTGTTTCAGGCTTCACAACCCCACTATCTGTTTGAGTAGAGGCTGAGACCATTACAGCCTTACCAACCTTTTCAGGAAGGCACTCAGTTTGTGTTTGGGCTGTGACTGTCACAGCCCTCCTATCCTGTTCTGGAAAGTCTGTCTGAGCCTGGACAGTGGCTACCACTTCCCTTCCAACCTTTTCAGGGAGGACTGGTTCTTGGACTGGGGCTGTAGCTATTACTGCCCCACTAACCTTTCTGGGTAGGCCTATCATCCTGGAGTGGGTTTCTTGTTCCACCTCAGCCCATGTTGAGAGTTCCAGGTCATTCCCCAGTAAGCAATCTACAGGTAGGTTGTCTGTCACTGCCACTCTCATGGGACCTGTGACATTACCCCAGCTGAGCTCGACTACTGCCATGGGATGCCTTCTTTTCACTCCATGAATGAATGAATGAATGAATGAATGAATGAATGAATAAAACTTTATTTTTTGGTTACTCAAAACCATTAAAATAGGACATCAAACTATAAATAAACATGGTTATCAGGCCGAAGTAGAAGAACAAACTTAAAAATAGATAAAATCAAAGACACAATTAAAAAAAGGTACATTAGTCCATTTCTATGTGGGCTGGTGAGTCTCGATATTTATAAGGTAATTGACCGGTGGCCTAGCTATGCGGGGCCATCAGTTTCTGGCGTGCCTGTTGAATGAATTTACTGAACACAGCCATATCTTTCACTGTTTCCATTGTGAATAGATAGTTGACAGCCTCCTTTATTTTTCTAATTCCTTGTCTAAGTAGAATTGGCTTTAGGTAGCGGTTGCGCTCGGAAGACAACCCCGGGCAGCAGAATAGGATATGTGCAAAACTCTCTTGTCTGTAGTTGCATAGGCGGCACTCAGAATGGGTTATATCAGATAACCCCGTGGAAAAAGGTCTTTAAGAGGGAGAGGATGTAATCTGAGTGCTAAAATCCTGTTTACTGCCGGTTTTCCCACCGCTTGGGTAAGATGGAGTTTCGAGGTCTGTATCAACTGCGGGAGTTTTAGAGACTCGTGAAAGCCTCTTAATTCCAGTGCTTCCAAATCAGTTGTGCGCGAGCAAAGCCAGACTTGTTTTTTTGTTGCGCTTTTAATGGCAGCGTAGTTGATTAACTCGGGATCCCAATTATCCACTGCAAGATTCAAAATTTCTTTGGCGGAGGAGAGACTGTTTGACCACGGATTCCCTGGTTCCAGAAAGATATTCTTTATACTAGATTTCAAAGAGTTTTCTGGTGCCGCGGTAGTGAGGTAGTAGTATTTACTCATTAAGGCCAGTTCCTCAAGTTTTTGTTGTGACAGGCCGAATTCAAGCCGCACTAAGGTGTTTCTGGTGCAGGAAGGTAGATGGAATAGCTTTTTGTACGCCGAGCAATTAATTTTTTCCAGAGTGCTTGATAGTTTTCCTGGGAAGGCCTGCTGGGCATAGTTCAATGATGGTATTAGCTTTGCCTTCAATACTCTTCGAATTGCTGTTGTCGTGGGGCTGTGTAGAGTGGCGTGCAACTTCCCAAGGGCGTATGAGATGCGTTTCCCTTTTGTCCGCATTTTGTCCAGATGAACTCCCGGGCGCCCTGTCTCACTTAACCATACCCCCAAGTAATTATATTGTTGTGTACTGTCCAACGTCAACTTTCCTATTCTCCATTTTATCAGTTTTTTCTTCGGAAAAGAACCAAATATTACTATTTTTGATTTGGCTGCATTCACGATCAGTTTATTCTTTGTATTATAATTGCCCAGGGATGTTAGAGCTTTTTGAAGCCCGATTTTGGTGTGATCTAGTAATACCAAATCGTCGGCGTACTGCAATAATTGAATCTTAGTATGCCCAACCCGGGGTGTTGCTAGTGATGCTCCAGTCAAAGCTTTGCCCATGTCTGCGGTGTATAAATTGAATAACATCGGGGCTAAAACGCATCCTTGCTTCAAGCCGCGATTGGTGTCAATTTTTTCTGTGGCTGCTGTATTTGACAGTTTAATTCTGACCCACGTTCTTGAATATAATGATATGATTGCTTTTAGTAGAAGGGGGTCGATGTTCCAGCTTGCCAATTTCTGCCAGAGAATAGAGCGGTCGACACCATCAAAGGCTGCAGTGTAGTCGATGAAGCAGGCAAAGATGGGAAGAGATTTTCGTGCCACTGCCTTATATGTTAGGTATGAGAGCGCAATGATGTTGTCCACTGTTGAGGCTCCTGGTCTGAACCCTGTTTGGTAGAAAGGCAGAAGGCCTTCCTTTCTAACCCAATTTGAAAGCTCCGCTAGTAAAGTGCTTGCGTAGGCCTTTCCCTCAATGTCAAGGAGAGCAATCATGCGGTAGTTTTGTGGGTTTGATTTCGGCCCTTTCTTATAAATAGGGTGCAGAAGTGACCCTCGCCATGAGTCCGGGACGTTCCCTGTTGCTCGACATTCGGCATATAACATCGTCAGGTTTTCAGTCCAGAAGTTTGTATCTTCCCTGAACAGGGAGCCTGGCAGTCCATTAAGTCCCGGCGCCCCATTGGGTCTGATTTTTTTTAGAATTGTGTTGACTAATTTTTTTTCTGATGAACTCGGCTGCTTCGCAACATTTGGAGAGTTCTTGATGTTGGTCAGTTGGGTTGCATTGTCCAGGTCTATATTTGGATGAGTTAAGCTACCTTCCTCTTGGTACAAGGATATCACATGAGCTGTCCAGATGTCAGAGTCAATTGAGTTCTCCCTCAGCGTGCTCCCTTGGTTTAGGGTGTTGAGGTATTTCCAGAACTCTTGTGTTTTGCTGGGACTCAACAATCCAAAGATCTTTAGCCATTTTGCTTCGATTTGATTCAGTTTTTCGATCCAAACTTGCTTTGAGTGTAGTTTTGCTGTTTCCTGAAGGAGTTTTTTATCTCGAGTTAGGCCAGTTTTCAGGTAAATCCTTCGTTTGGTTCGCACTTGTTTCGCACTTTCACGGATTGCAGGGATATAACCAAGGTTATGCCTAGGATAAGGATTAACTTTATTTGTTTTTCCTCCTTGTAGATATAATACTAGATTGTGAGCAAACCGGTCCCATTCTTTGATTGTGCCCCTATTTATTTCCTTTAGTGTGCCCTCCACCCATGCTTTTTTCCATTCCTCAAACTTGTGTATAGGAGCCGTGCCCCATTTGATCCTTCTCACCAAAATATACTGTTCAGTACAGTTTGTTGATCCAATTTGTTTTAGCGTAAAATGGTTGACTGCTGTAGAATTTAAAGTTGTTATTAGAGACGCATGATCGCTTTCCTTCCGCTGTACAACTTCGTACCCTGTCATTAGCCTCTGTAGCCTGCTGCTTAGCAGGATGTAATCAATTGTAGTATGATTGTTGTATGTTGGCGGGCAGAGCGCTTCTGGGGAGTTTTTTAGGAGTACGGAGTGGGCTGTTGACAACTGGTAGGCAAGCAAAAGGGCGTTAAATGCTTCCGTCGCGGAAGAAATATTGCTTTCAGCAGACTTTACCCCAATGTTATGGGTATTAAAATCTCCGAGGATTATTGAATCCATGTGAGCAAACTTTAAGAGGAGATTTTCAATGTTTACTAATAACTCGGAGAGCTTATCCTTTGCTCCTGGTCCATTTGGATTGTAGTAAACATTGATTAACAGTATGGTCAATGGGCCTTTGTTTGATGAGAGGCCTTTCAAAATGCCGGCCATGTACGAATTGGATGTTGTTTTTATTTCCCTAAATTGTATCTTCCGTGATAGTCTGGTGTATATTGAAATGCCTCCTGACGGTCTGCCAAAGATGTTCTCCTTAATAGCTGGTTTGTGGTAATCCGCGAATCCCCTTATTGAAACTGGTTTGATGGCCCATGTTTCTTGGATGCAGAGTATATCAATTCCTGCATGGAACGGAGGTGATGCCGGCTGTTGTAATAGTTTTGATATTCCAGCTACATTCCAGGACATAATCGTTATGGTCTGTCTACCAATTATCTCCATTTTTTGTATTATACCTGATAAGTCTGCCTGTCGGTGCACTCCATGAATGTCTGTCACCTGATAATTGAAACCAGGGGTCAGTTGAGCAGAGGGGACCAGATGGTCAATCACCATGGTGATGCTGGCCCCTGTGTCTCTGAATGCCTCAACTTTCTGACCATTGATAAGGGGCTCTTGTCTATACTTCCCCAAAGTGTGGGAACCAGTAGTGAAGTTGGCAAACCCCATGCCAGTCTCACAGACAAGAGTTGTGTTAGGGGACCTGGCTAGGCCATGGTCCACCTGGTTTCCCAAAGTAATGCCCACCACATTCTTGGGGGCACTTCCACCACCTGGGGGATTACCACTAGTGGTAACAGGAGGTCTGGGAGTAGTACCTGGGGAAATTTTCTCCTTATTGTTGTTGGCTTTGGGACAACTGTTGTCAGTTTTGTAATGACCTACCTGTTTGCAGGTATGACAATAAGGTTTCTTTTGGGTAGGGGGAGAAGTCTGGGACCCACCCTTTTCAGAGGATTTTTGGGGCCCTGTGGTTTGATCAGAATATTTATTCCCACCCTTCTCTTGAGGCTTGGTTGATTCCTTCTTTTGGTCACCACCCTGGTTGTTAGGCCTGACCTTGGTTCTGACCCATTTGTCTGCCCTCTTACCCAATTCTTGTGGAGAGGTCAGATCAGAGTCTACCAGGTGCTGGTGTAATAACTGGTTCTGACAATTACTTAAGATTTGCTCTCTCATAATTAGATTGTACAATCCTTTGAAATCAGTAACCTTACTTCCCAGTAGCCAGCCTTCAAAAGCCTTAGTGGCACAATCAACCAAATCAGCCCAATCCTGAGACTGAGTTTTCTGGGTGTCTCTGAACATCAACCTGTACTGTTCAGTTGTTAAGCCAAACCCATCAACCAGTGTATTCTTCAGGACTTGGTAATTGTTAGCATCCTCAACTCTAGTAGTGAGGAGCTTATCTCTACCTTTGCCTTCAAAGGAGAGCCAGTAGATAGCTGCCCACTGACTCTGGGGGACACACTGGACAGTGCAGGCCCTCTCCAAAGCAGTTATCCATTTGTGGATATCATCCCCTTGTTTAAAGGGGGTACTATCTTACTCAGGTGTCTAGTGTCTAAACTCCTGTCCTTTTCTCTAGGTAAAATGCTGCCACCAGTGGGATCTAGCCCACACAATTTTTGCTCTCTAGCAAGGGCAAGTCTTTCTTTGGCCAGGGCAAGTTCTTCCCTTTCAATCCTAAGATTGACTTCCCTCATCTTAGCTTCATGCTCTCTTCTCTGAGGGGATGTCATCCCTCTGTGAGAAGAGGTCTGAGAGCCATTGGTTCTAATGGATCTGTTAGAGCCTCTGGATAGAGACCTATCTCGTCCATTCCCAATGTTAAGCCTGCCTGAGAGTGGCCCTGGGGGTCCCCCAAATCCATTCTCATGCCTGCTTAAGTTGGTCCTGGTGAGTCTACTGACTTCTACCTGACCCTTGTCTGCCTCATCCACTGACAACTCCTGATCCTCTTCCTCCCCTTCACTAACTGCTGCATGGAGGTTGAGGTCAGGGTCCCCAAGGGTTCCCTCTAAGGGGGGCATGTTCCCCTTCTGGATTAGAAGGATCTGTGTTAGCGGTCCTTCTGGCATCATAAGTCTCTCCGAGACCAATCAGAAAGGGAATTGTAGGGTTAGAACCCTGTTTTAGCTTCCTGGATGAACAGATTTGTCTCATCTCCTGGAAGCTAAGAGCAGCATATCTGGAAGTGACCTGTGGAGGGTCAACTGACACAAGGGGGGGCCTCTGAGTTCCCTCCTTTGTCTGACATGCTTCTAGTGTGGTGTAAGTGATGCACCTACCTACACTATTTGTTTGCCTACTGATCCCTTGCTAAGAGTTGTAGTCAGGGTGTGCTAAGCTCTGTTGAACTACAACAGCTGGTTCAGTAGAACTCAGAGTATTCTAATCTAAGTTATATGTACCTTAGTACTTATGTGATCTTTCAAATGATATTCTTAGGATACGTGTGGTAAAACAACAGCAAGCTCAAATCCCAACCGCTGCTCACCAATGTGAGAAGTTGGCCTGATATATAATGTTCACTATTCTAGTGAGCACTTTGTATCAGTCCAAACAACCCTTATTGATGATTGGTTGTAAGTCAACCGTAGACCAGCTATCCTAGTAGCATGGACAAGAGCAGTCTTTAGGCTAGACTCTAGAGGGCGTGTTCAGCCAGCTGTTATACAATCACATATACCCCTTGAACACCAAGGGAAAGGACACCACACAAGTTGTTATGAAAATAAAAGGATATTTATTTAGAACACAACAACCCTGGACTCTTTATGAGGACAGGGTGCTAAGCACAATACAAAGCTCTTACGAAAATACTTTAAGTCGCACAAATTACACAAATGCCCGAGGGGCACGAAAAACCATATACTCTAAAAGTGGAATGCGAAATCATTAGCAGGTAAGTATTACTCTAATAGACTTTAGGATCGCTAGGACTGGACTACTGAACCTTCAGATTACTAGCAGGAGGCCTAGGGGGATCGGGTGCAGAGTGTGCACTCTCACGCGGGATGCGGGACAAAGTCTATGGATGCTAGATTTCGTAAAGTTAGTGTTATCGGACGAATCCGACTAGGTAGAGCTGAAAAGAAAAAGGATCTGGACCTTTGGATAGTTAAGCTATGCTGGAGCACCGAAATGCTCAGGTTACCTAGCCCAGGGGCTGCGGCTGCATAGGTCTGAAAAGACGTCGGGAATCCTCGTTGCAGTCTATGGAGCCTGAAAGAAGAAGTTGCTGGCAGGCGACCAGTGAAGAGATTCGGAGTGATCCAAGCCTGGATCTATGATGGAGGATACCTGTAAGCAGAGGGGACCAAGTTCTGAATCATTGCCAGTGATTAGATGGGCACCAGGATGGCACCGGATGGAGTCACCTAGACCAGGTGAGTGGGCGACGCTGGGCTCTGCAGTGTCACGGACCAGGAGGCGTTGTCGGTGACCAGGATAGAGGTGCGAGCTGTCCCACGAAGGTATCTGCTGTCGACGTCGCTGGACCCAGGATTGGGGCGACAACTCTTGGCAAATGCAAGCCCACGCGGTGGACTCAAGATGGCATCTGGAGTGGACTAGGAGGGTCCGGGGTGCTCCTCTGTTGGAGGGGAGCAAGGGCCAGTCTGGAGCAACCAGACCAGCGATGTTGTCGTCGTGGTGCATCGTCAAGAGGGCCACAAGCCAGCAGGCAAGTAGCCGGACAAACGCGGTGAGCAGCAAAGAGCAGAAGGGCCCCACGCAGATCTCGTGGAAGCTGGGGGGCTGGACTTCGGTGCTGGAGCTGCTCAGGGTTAGGGCTTCTCGAACCCCAAAGCACTCACTCGAGGATCCCTCGGCGGTCGTGCTGGATAAGCGTCGTACAGTTCTGAAGATGGCCGGTCCCTCGAGGTCTCGTCACACCCACGGATCTCAGCTGGGCTGATGATGTAGGTAGAGGTCAGAGGTGCCAGGGAAGCCAGGTCTTGTCGTGCTGGTCGGTCAGATTCCGGAGGAAGGACGTGCAGCAAACCGCAGTGTTCTTAGGTGGTGCCCGCAGATGCAGGGTGACTACTCCTTAGTCACAAGGGAGAAATCTTAGGAAGAAGTCTTGAGTTCCTTTCGTAGAAAGTAGTTTCAGGATTCAAAGATGATCTATTTTGGAAGGGGGCCCGCTCCTATCTTTAAACTAAGGAAAGGGGCTGGCACGTGACTAGGTCCTGCCCATGGGTGGGACCAGGAAGGGGGGGGTTACACCCCTCTCCCATGCCGGACTTTCCCCAGCTCAGGGGCTGGTGTGCCCCTGGAACTGGTTCAAGCCGGCCTATGCATAGTGAGCACCGGGGTGCCACTTGCAGTCACCTTCCTCTAAAGCCCTGCCTACCCAGGATACACAAAACCCTGTCTGGGATGGTGCTAGCACCGCCCCTGACAGGAAACCATTTAACCAAGCCTCCCTCGCTGGAAGGACTCCCAGCAGCAGGAGGTCAGACTTGTGTCTGTGGTGGCAGCATCCATTTTGTGATGCTGAGGCTTGAGTTAACTTTAACCGGGGTTCACAGTTACATACATGTCGTGTCCCTCTAGAAGGGTGGAATGCTAACCCCGTCGCCAGAATTGGCGAGGGGTTAGTATTCCAATTCGTATGACACCTTACTTGACATGTTTTGATAAAGCGATACCAGAGTTGGCATATAACCGCGAGGATTATAATGCACTTAAGAGTATATGGTATGTGTTATCATGGAACAGCTATTAGGACTTGGTTCCGCAAGCTGCAAACGGGCTCAGCTCATGCCAGAGCACCATCTCACATGATTCCAAGCACTCTGCCTTCAGGATTGTTAAGGCCTGCCATAAGAGTGACTGATAGGAATCGATGTGTCCATTTTAGGGTTAGATATAGGTATACTATATCTAAAGCAAAAGGTGATTACACCACCTTGCCCCAGCTGTCGTGCAGCCAGTTGTGCTCAACAGTGTCCAGCTGTGGGAGGTCCCTAACTACTTTTAAGGGGGATCCCTCAGTAGTCTGTTTTATTTTCACTTGGCTAGGTCTACTAGCTTCAGTGATCCTAATCTGTTGATTGGGAAGTTCTTTTGGACAGGGGGCCCTTTGGGGTCCACCACTGGCCTCCCTGACCTCTACAGCCCTGGGCTGACTGAGGCAGGGTAGAGAGGGGCAGGTTACCTGCTCCAGACTGGGTCCCACCTGGGAAGGGTCCTCTGCCATCAGGGGCTCTGCCAGGCTAGGCCTGACTACCTCTGGGGCAGTTCCTTCACCAGGGGTAGAGTCAGTTCCCTGAGGAGGCTGGCTCTCACCTAGTGTCTGGGAGGGGGAAGATTTCTCTTCCTCCTCAATGCTCTCAGTTTGGGTGGAGTGATCCATTGTTTCAGGCTTCACAACCCCACTATCTGTTTGAGTAGAGGCTGAGACCATTACAGCCTTACCAACCTTTTCAGGAAGGCACTCAGTTTGTGTTTGGGCTGTGACTGTCACAGCCCTCCTATCCTGTTCTGGAAAGTCTGTCTGAGCCTGGGCAGTGGCTACCACTGCCCTTCCAACCTTTTCAGGGAGGACTGGTTCTTGGACTGGGGCTGTAGCTATTACTGCCCCACTAACCTTTCTGGGTAGGCCTATCATCCTGGAGTGGATTTCTTGTTCCATCTCAGCCCATGCTGAGAGTTCCAGGTCATTCTCCAGTAAGCAATCTACAGGTAGGTTGTCTGTCACTGCCACTCTCATGGGACCTGTGACATTACCCCAGCTGAGCTCGACTACTGCCATGGGATGCCTTCTTTTCACTCCATGAATGTCTGTCACCTGATAATTGAAACCAGGGGTCAGTTGAGCAGAGGGGACCAGATGGTCAATCACCATGGTAATGCTGGCCCCTGTGTCTCTGAATGCCTCAACTTTCTGACCATTGATAAGGGGCTCTTGTCTATACTTCCCCAAAGTGTGGGAACCAGTAGTGAAGTTGGCAAACCCCATGCCAGTCTCACAGACAAGAGTTGTGTTAGGGGACCTGGCTAGGCCATGGTCCACCTGGTTTCCCAAAGTAATGCCCACCACATTCTTGGGGGCACTTCCACCACCTGGGGGATTACCACTAGTGGTAACAGGAGGTCTGGGAGACGTACCTGGGGAAATGTTCTCCTTATTGTTGTTGACTTTGGGACAACTGTTGTCAGTTTTGTAATGACCTACCTGTTTGCAGGTATGACAATAAGGTTTCTTTTGGGTAGGGGGAGAAGTCTGGGACCCACCCTTTTCAGAGGATTTTTGGGGCCCTGTGGTTTGATCAGAAGATTTATTCCCACCCTTCTCTTGAGGCTTGGTTGATTCCTTCTTTTGGTCACCACCCTGGTTGTTAGGCCTGACCTTGGTTCTGACCCATTTGTCTGCCCTCTTACCCAATTCTTGTGGAGAGGTCAGATCAGAGTCTACCAGGTGCTGGTGTAATAACTGGTTCTGACAATTACTTAAGATTTGCTCTCTCATAATTAGATTGTACAATTATTTGAAATCAGTAACCTTACTTCCCAGTAGCCAGCCTTCAAAAGCCTTAGTGGCACAATCAACCAAATCAGCCCAATCCTGAGACTGAGTTTTCTGGGTGTCTCTGAACATCAACCTGTACTGTTCAGTTGTTAAGCCAAACCCATCAACCAGTGTATTCTTCAGGACTTGGTAATTGTTAGCATCCTCAACTCTAGTAGTGAGGAGCTTATCTCTACCTTTGCCTTCAAAGGAGAGCCACAAGATAGCTGCCCACTGACTCTGGGGGACACACTGGACAGTGCAGGCCCTCTCCAAAGCAGTTATCCATTTGTGGATATCATCCCCTTGTTTAAAGGGGGTACTATCTTACTCAGGTGTCTAGTGTCTAAACTCCTGTCCTTTTCTCTAGGTAAAATGCTGCCACCAGTGGGATCTAGCCCACACAATTTTTGCTCTCTAGCAAGGGCAAGTCTTTCTTTGGCCAGGGCAAGTTCTTCCCTTTCAATCCTAAGATTGACTTCCCTCATCTTAGCTTCATGCTCTCTTCTCTGAGGGGATGTCATCCCTCTGTGAGAAGAGGTCTGAGAGCCATTGGTTCTAATGGATCTGTTAGAGCCTCTGGATAGAGACCTATCTCGTCCATTCCCAATGTTAAGCCTGCCTGAGAGTGGCCCTGGGGGTCCCCCAAATCCATTCTCATGCCTGCTTAAGTTGGTCCTGGTGAGTCTACTGACTTCTACCTGACCCTTGTCTGCCTCATCCACTGACAACTCCTGATCCTCTTCCTCCCCTTCACTAACTGCTGCATGGAGGTTGAGGTCAGGGTCCCCAAGGGTTCCCTCTAAGGGGGGGCATGTTCCCCTTCTGGATTAGAAGGATCTGTGTTAGCAGTCCTTCTGGCATCATAAGTCTCTCCGAGACCAATCAGAAAGGGAATTGTAGGGTTAGAACCCTGTTTTAGCTTCCTGGATGAACAGATTTGTCTCATCTCCTGGAAGCTAAGAGCAGCATATTTGGAAGTGACCTGTGGAGGGTCAACTGACACAAGGGGGGCCTCTGAGTTCCCTCCTTTGTCTGACATGCTTCTAGTGTGGTGTAAGTGATGCACCTACCTACACTATTTGTTTGCCTACTGATCCCTTGCTAAGAGTTGTAGTCAGGGTGTGCTAAGCTCTGTTGAACTACAACAGCTGGTTCAGTAGAACTAAGAGTATTCTAATCTAAGTTATATGTACCTTAGTACTTATATGATCTTTCAAATGATATTCTTAGGATACGTGTGGTAAAACAACAGCAAGCTCAAATCCCAACCGCTGCTCACCAATGTGAGAAGTTGGCCTGATATATAATGTTCACTATTCTAGTGAGCACTTTGTATCAGTCCAAACAACCCTTATTGATGATTGGTTGTAAGTCAACCGTAGACCAGCTATCCTAGTAGCATGGACAAGAGCAGTCTTTAGGCTAGACTCTAGAGGGCGTGTTCAGCCAGCTGTTATACAATCACATATACCCCTTGAACACCAAGGGAAAGGACACCACACAAGTTGTTATGAAAATAAAAGGATATTTATTTAGAACACAACAACCCTGGACTCTTTATGAGGACAGGGTGCTAAGCACAATACAAAGCTCTTACGAAAATACTTTAAGTCGCACAAATTACACAAATGCCCGAGGGGCACGAAAAACCATATACTCTAAAAGTGGAATGCGAAATCATTAGCAGGTAAGTATTACTCTAATAGACTTTAGGATCGCTAGGACTGGACTACTGAACCTTCAGATTACTAGCAGGAGGCCTAGGGGGATCGGGTGCAGAGTGTGCACTCTCACGCGGGATGCGGGACAAAGTCTATGGATGCTAGATTTCGTAAAGTTAGTGTTATCGGACGAATCCGACTAGGTAGAGCTGAAAAGAAAAAGGATCTGGACCTTTGGATAGTTAAGCTATGCTGGAGCACCGAAATGCTCAGGTTACCTAGCCCAGGGGCTGCGGCTGCATAGGTCTGAAAAGACGTCGGGAATCCTCGTTGCAGTCTATGGAGCCTGAAAGAAGAAGTTGCTGGCAGGCGACCAGTGAAGAGATTCGGAGTGATCCAAGCCTGGATCTATGATGGAGGATACCTGTAAGCAGAGGGGACCAAGTTCTGAATCATTGCCAGTGATTAGATGGGCACCAGGATGGCACCGGATGGAGTGACCTAGACCAGGTGAGTGGGCGACGCTGGGCTCTGCAGTCTCACGGACCAGGAGGCGTTGTCGGTGACCAGGATAGAGGTGCGAGCTGTCCCACGAAGGTATCTGCTGTCGACGTCGCTGGACCCAGGATTGGGGCGACAACTCTTGGCAAATGCAAGCCCACGCGGTGGACTCAAGATGGCATCTGGAGTGGACTAGGAGGGTCCGGGGTGCTCCTCTGTTGGAGGGGAGCAAGGGCCAGTCTGGAGCAACCAGACCAGCGATGTTGTCGTCGTGGTGCATCGTCAAGAGGGCCACAAGCCAGCAGGCAAGTAGCCGGACAAACGCGGTGAGCAGCAAAGAGCAGAAGGGCCCCACGCAGATCTCGTGGAAGCTGGGGGGCTGGACTTCGGTGCTGGAGCTGCTCAGGGTTAGGGCTTCTCGAACCCCAAAGCACTCACTCGAGGATCCCTCGGCGGTCGTGCTGGATAAGCGTCGTACAGTTCTGAAGATGGCCGGTCCCTCGAGGTCTCGTCACACCCACGGATCTCAGCTGGGCTGATGATGTAGGTAGAGGTCAGAGGTGCCAGGGAAGCCAGGTCTCGTCGTGCTGGTCGGTCAGATTCCGGAGGAAGGACGTGCAGCAAACCGCAGTGTTCTTAGGTGGTGCCCGCAGATGCAGGGTGACTACTCCTTAGTCACAAGGGAGAAATCTTAGGAAGAAGTCTTGAGTTCCTTTCGTAGAAAGTAGTTTCAGGATTCAAAGATGATCTATTTTGGAAGGGGGCCCGCTCCTATCTTTAAACTAAGGAAAGGGGCTGGCACGTGACTAGGTCCTGCCCATGGGTGGGACCAGGAAGGGGGGGGTTACACCCCTCTCCCATGCCGGACTTTCCCCAGCTCAGGGGCTGGTGTGCCCCTGGAACTGGTTCAAGCCGGCCTATGCATAGTGAGCACCGGGGTGCCACTTGCAGTCACCTTCCTCTAAAGCCCTGCCTACCCAGGATACACGAAACCCTGTCTGGGATGGTGCTAGCACCGCCCCTGACAGGAAACCCTTTGTCCAAGCCTCCCTCGCTGGAAGGACTCCCAGCAGCAGGAGGTCAGACTTGTGTCTGTGGTGGCAGCATCCATTTTGTGATGCTGAGGCTTGAGTTAACTTTCACCGGGGTTCACAGTTACATACATGTCGTGTCCCTCTAGAAGGGTGGAATGTTAACCCCGTCGCCAGAATTGGCGAGGGTTAGTATTCCAATTCGTATGACACTTTACTCGACATGTTTTGATAAAGCGATACCAGAGTTGGCATATAACCGCGAGGATTATAATGCACTTAAGAGTATATGGTATGTGTTATCATGGAACAGCTATTAGGACTTTGTTCCGCACCTGCAAACGGGCTCAGCTCATGCCAGAGCACCATCTCACATGATTCCAAGCACTCTGCCTTCAGGATTGTTAAGGCCTGCCATAGGAGTGACTGATAGGATTCGATGTGTCCATTTTAGGGTTAGATATAGGTATAATATATCTAAAGCAAAGGGTGATTACACCACCTTGCCCCAGCTGTCGTGCAGCCAGTTGTGTCAGATTTAGATGGCAGCCAGGGGTGGCATAATACATGCTGCAGCCCCTGGTAGGCCCTGGGTACACCTATGCCCTGAGTTACAGGGTCTGATAAGGTGGCCCAGTACCAATTAGATATGTACCTAAGGTACATGGAATCCATTTTACAGAGAGAGCAGTAGGCTTGGGGCCCTGAATAGCAGGGTCCCAGGTCAACTAAGTCGGAAAACCAGCAAAACACCAGGCAAAAAGTTGGGGGCAACCATAGTCAGGTATTCACCCTCCTACACAACCCCCCCAAACGAAAGGAGATAAGGCTATCCTTGACCAGGTAAGCCTATATTGCCTGAGTGGCTATATGAGGTGGTACCTGCACTGGCATGGTTACCCCCTATATCATGATCCACTAAGCAACCCCTCACCCTAAGGGTATCTGAGGGTCTCCACCATAGGGAATCACTACCTGTGGTGTGTTTTGGCAAAGTAAAAGGCTGGTGTGGGAATGGAGTACTGAAGTGAGACTCCACTACTGTTGGGCTCAACTTCCTCCAATCACTATCCACCATATGTGCCTTTCTTTCCAGTACTGAGTTGCTATGAGCTCTCAGGGTCAACCTCTGGCTACCTAAAGCTGGAGGCTGAGTCCCTCTGTTTGGCTTACTGGAGGGACAGGTCAGGTTTGGGGGATTTAGGCCCCACGTTTGGCTGTGCTCAACAGTGTCCAGCTGTGGGAGGTCCCTAACTACTTTTAAGGGGGATCCCTCAGGAGTCTGTTTCATTTTCACTTGGCTAGCTCTACTAGCTTCAGTGATCCTAATCTGTTGATTGGGAAGTTCTTTTGGACAGGGGGCCCTTTGGGGTCCTCCACTGGCCTCCCTGACCTCTACAGCCCTGGGCTGACTGAGGCAGGGTAGAGAGGGGCAGGTTACCTGCTCCAGACTGGGTCCCACCTGGGAAGGGTCCACTGCCATCAGGGGCTCTGCCAGGCTAGGCCTGACTACCTCTGGGGCAGTTCCTTCACCAGGGGTAGAGTCAGTTCCCTGAGGAGGCTGGCTCTCACCTAGTGTCTGGGAGGGGGAAGATTTCTCAACTTTTTAATCACTGAATCTTTGTCTGTTCGTTTTTAAAAATCACTTGTTGTACAATTTGCACTGCCACCCAGTCTCTCACCTGACTGCTTTCAGGGAGACCACGATCATTTTTCCATTCACCCACGCAGCAAAGCTAAGCTGCCGAGGGAACGCCCTAATCATCGGCATCAGCGCCAGCAGCCCGTGAGCCGGTCTTTGGCCAAGCCCTCTCGCTTGCGGCCACGCCCCCTTGACCTACATAAACAGAGCGGCGTCTGAGCTCTGGTTAGAACCTTCTCCTGAGGCACAGCCGGGAGCGCTACTTTTTAATCACTGAATCTTTGTCAGTTCGTTTTTAAAAATTACGTGTTGTACAATTTGCACTGCCACCCAGTCTCTCACCTGACTGCTTTCAGGGAGACCACGATCGTTTTTCCATTCACCCACGCAGCAAAGCTAAGCTGCCGAGGGAACTCCCTAATCATCGGCGTCAGCGCCAGCAGCCTGTGAGCCGGTCTTTGGCCACGCCCACTCGCTCGCGGCCACGCCTCCTTGACCTACATAAACAGAGCGGCGTCTGAGCTCTGGTTAGAACCTTCTCCTGAGGCACAGCCGGGAGCGCTACTTTTTAATCACTGAATCTTTGTCTGTTTGTTTTTAAAAATTACTTGTTGTACAATTTACACTGCCACCCAGTCTCTCACCTGACTGCTTTCAGGGAGACCACGATCGTTTTTCCATTCACCCACGCAGCAAAGCTAAGCTGCCGAGGGAACGCCCTAATCATCGGCGTCAGCGGCCTGTGAGCCGGTCTTTGGCCACGCCCACTCGCTCGCGGCCACGCCCCCTTGACCTACATAAACAGAGCGGCGTCTGAGCTCTGGTTAGAACCTTCTCCTGAGGCACAGCCGGGAGCGCTACTTTTTAATCACTGAATCTTTGTCTGTTCGTTTTTAAAAATTACTTGTTGTACAATTTGCACTGCCACCCAGTCTCTCACCTGACTGCTTTCAGGGAGACTACGATCGTTTTTCCATTCACCCACGCAGCAAAGCTAAGCTGCCGAGGGAACGCCCTAATCATCGGCGTCA
The DNA here is from genome assembly GCF_964263255.1 of Lissotriton vulgaris. NCBI lineage: Eukaryota > Metazoa > Chordata > Amphibia > Caudata > Salamandridae > Lissotriton > Lissotriton vulgaris. Next base: position 1,985,166,296 of record NC_141691.1, on the reverse strand, counting down.
GCGCCAGCAGCCTGTGAGCCGGTCTTTGGCCACGCGCACTCGCTCGCGGCCACGCCCCCTTGACCTACATAAACAGAGCGGCGTCTGAGCTCTGGTTAGAACCTTCTCCTGAGGCACAGCCGGGAGCGCTACTTTTTAATCACTGAATCTTTGTCTGTTCGTTTTTAAAAATCACTTGTTGTACAATTTGCACTGCCACCCAGTCTCTCACCTGACTGCTTTCAGGGAGACCATGATCGTTTTTCCATTCACCCACGCAGCAAAGCTAAGCTGCCGAGGGAACGCCCTAATCATCGGCGCCAGCGCCAGCAGCCTGTGAGCCGGTCTTTGGCCACGCCCACTCGCTCGCGGCCACGCCTCCTTGACCTACATAAACAGAGCAGCGTCTGAGCTCTTGTTAGAACCTTCTCCTGAGGCACAGCCGGGAGCGCTACTTTTTAATCACTGAATCTTTGTCTGTTTGTTTTTAAAAATTACTTGTTGTACAATTTGCACTGCCACCCAGTCTCTCACCTGACTGCTTTCAGGGAGACCACGATCGTTTTTCCATTCACCCACGCAGCAAAGCTAAGCTGCCGAGGGAACGCCCTAATCATCGGCGTCAGCGGCCTGTGAGCCGGTCTTTGGCCACGCCCACTCGCTCGCGGCCACGCCCCCTTGACCTACATAAACAGAGCGGCGTCTGAGCTCTGGTTAGAACCTTCTCCTGAGGCACAGCCGGGAGCGCTACTTTTTAATCACTGAATCTTTGTCTGTTCGTTTTTAAAAATTACTTGTTGTACAATTTGCACTGCCACCCAGTCTCTCACCTGACTGCTTTCAGGGAGACCACGATCGTTTTTCCATTCACCCACGCAGCAAAGCTAAGCTGCCGAGGGAACGCCCTAATCATCGGCGTCAGCGCCAGCAGCCTGTGAGCCGGTCTTTGGCCACGCGCACTCGCTCGCGGCCACGCCCCCTTGACCTACATAAACAGAGCGGCGTCTGAGCTCTGGTTAGAACCTTCTCCTGAGGCACAGCCGGGAGCGCTACTTTTTAATCACTGAATCTTTGTCTGTTCGTTTTTAAAAATCACTTGTTGTACAATTTGCACTGCCACCCAGTCTCTCACCTGACTGCTTTCAGGGAGACCATGATCGTTTTTCCATTCACCCACGCAGCAAAGCTAAGCTGCCGAGGGAACGCCCTAATCATCGGCGCCAGCGCCAGCAGCCTGTGAGCCGGTCTTTGGCCACGCCCACCCGCTCGCGGCCACGCCCCCTTGACCTACATAAACAGAGCGGCATCTGAGCTCTGGTTAGAACCTTCTCCTGAGGCACAGCCGGGAGCGCTACTTTTTAATCACTGAATCTTTGTCTGTTCGTTTTCAAAAAACACTTGTTGTACAATTTGCACTGCCACCCAGTCTCTCACCTGACTGCTTTCAGTGAGACCACGATCGTTTTTCCATTCACCCACGCAGCAAAGCTAAGCTGCCGAGGGAACGCCCTAATCATCGGCGTCAGCGCCAGCAGCCTGTGAGCCGGTCTTTGGCCACGCCCACTCGCTCGCGGCCACGCCCCCTTGACCTACATAATCATGTGCGCCCCACGTTCGCGCAGCGGGCGCACCGTCAGCGCGCCGAAGGCGCGCCAAAGGCAAGCCCGTCTGGGCCCGTCCGGGCCCAGATGGACCCAGGCCCAGAAACGCTGTCGGATATTCCCCATGAGCGCATGGTGTATACTGGAGACATGCTCCGCGCACTCCAACCGAAAAAAATCTTGGCCTGTCACCACACGCACACCGAAGGTAAACCTTTCTACAACTGTACGCGCTGTACTCCCATCAGTTCTACAAAACCCGGACTTAAGATTGGACTTCTTAATTGTCAATCCCTCTCAAAACATGCACTTGAAACAAATTTGCTAATTTAAGACCATGACTTTGATCTGCTCTTTCTCACGGAAACGTGGCTATCAGAAAGCGCCGACTCGGACATTGTCATAGCTTTGCCCTCAGGGTACCTCTGTCAAGCTCTACACAGACCCAAAGGGAGGGGAGGGGGGGTAGCTATAATTTTTAAGGAGAAACTCACTTGTAGAACTTCCAACGCCCAGATCGAGGACTGCGAAAGCTGCCAATTCTCCATTCAATCCTCCCCAGCTCACTCCCTGTCAGGGCTACTGATCTACCGCCCTCCGGGCACCCCTGGGAAATTTCTTAATGCTTTCACTGAATCAGTCGCACAATTATCATCTTCCGCCGGCAATTTCCTCATCCTAGGCGACCTGAACTTACACTTTAAAGACCCTATGGATCGGATAGCCGCTGACCTTCTTCAAGACCTGTTGTCACTCAATATCCGACTGGTAAACAATGAGCCCACCCATGAGAAGGAACACTTACTGGATCCCGTCCTCACTAATGCGACAACCATCACCACTAAGTCTCCCCTGATCCTCCCATGGACGGACCACTTTCTCGTCCCTATCTCCTGGGAAACACCCACCAGCAACCCCCAAATTACTAAAATTCAGATCACTGACAGACGGTGGCATAAACTCGCACCTGGGGAATGGGCCGCCGCTCTGGCAGAGTCCACTCCTGAGCTCTCCATCGATCCTGCCATAGCCGATAAGCAGTTTAATGAATGGATCACCTCTTCTCTTGATGCACTCACCCCTAAAACTTCCTCCTTCAAACATCCCAAAAGAGTAGCCTCGGCTCTATGGTACACTCCAGAGCTTAAAGCCCTGCGCCAAGAGTGGAAGAGAACGGAACGCTCCTGGAGGAAAGACAAATCGGAAATAAACAAAGATATTTATTCTACCTCTCTCTTAAATTACAAAACCGCCATCCGAAAAACCAAAAGCGCGTTCTTCCAGGAAAGAATAGAGAAAGCAGTATGCTCTAGCAAGGAATCCTATGCCATCTTAAAAGATCTCCTGAAAACCCCAGTACCCGGACCAAGATATTCCACAGACCCCATAGCTGACCAGACAAAATGCCAACAATTGGCTGATTTCTTTCATGGAAAAATCCAAAAAATTCTTGATTCAATTCCCCCCGTGATTCCGGGCGAGGAAAACGATCCCCGCACCCCCCCGACACCCAGCTGTCTTTCCTCTTGGGGTCAAGTTACGACCGAAGAAGTGGGAAACACGTTAATATCCATAAAAAGCGGCTCTCCCAGGGATCCCGCCCCGCTTCGAATTCTTAAGGAGGTAGCTCCCACGATCATCCCCCCGTGACTTATCTGATCAACACCTCACTCCAACAGGGAGTTGTACCCCCGAGCTGGAAGGCGGCGGTCGTGAAAGCTCTGTTAAAGAAACCCTCCCTCGACCCCGAAAACCTGGCTAACTATAGGCCCATCTACCTACTCCCAGGAATCAGCAAGATTGCTGAAAACCTGGTTAATAAAAAACTTTCCCAGTTCCTGGAGGTCAACAACATACTAAAAAGTTCCCAGACGGGCTTTCGTCCAGGCCAGGGCACGGACATCGTCCTCCTGGCAGCGGTTGAGGAGGCCAGAGCGCTACTGGACGGAGGAGGATCAGTGGCAGTGATCCTCCTCGACCTAAGTGCGGCCTTCGATACCGTCAACCACCAACTTCTCATCAAAAGACTCAAGGGAGCTGGTGTAGAGGGCTCTGCTCTAGCCTGGCTTGCATCCTTCCTGGCCCAACGGACCTATCAGATCTGGGAGAACAACGCCCGCTCCTCCGAAATTCCCCTCCAATGTGGCGTGCCTCAGGGCTCCTTTCTGAGCCCCACATTATTTAATATCTATATGTCCACATTGGAGGAGGTCATCATGCCATTCGGAGTGAACGTCGTCAGTTACGCCGACGACACACAACTAGTTGTATCACTATCCCACCCCAGACAACAACCAGCAGACCTATTTAATTGCCTTGCGCAGGTCCATCGCTGGATGAACACCTCAGCCCTAAAATTATATGGGTCAAAAACGGAGGTTCTGCTCCTCGGCCCGAAAGGACTCACACTTTCCCCGAACATCTGGCCAGCCTGTCTGGGCCCTCCCCCCGAACCGAAAGAAGAAGTAAAGAGTCTGGGAGTGTGGCTGGACACCGACCTCTCGTTTACCGTGCAGGCAAAGAAAGAGGCCGGGACTTGTTTCGGACTCCTGAAATCGTTGAGGAAAGTCCTGCCCCTCCTGCCCATCAACTCCCAAAAGTTGCTAATTCAAGGCCTAATAATCTCGAGGCTTGACTATAGCAATGTGATATACCTGGGCGCCCCCGAGGCGACTCTGAATAAACTTCAGAGAATTCAGAACACCGCGGCCCGGATTCTCACAAATACCCCTGCCAGAGCTTCGGCCAAACCGGCCCTGAAACTCCTCCATTGGATCCCCATAAGAGAGCGGGTCAGATTTAAGGCCCTGTGTCTAGCTCACAAACTACGACAAAATCAAGTCCCCCCTGTCCTTAAGAAACTTATCACACCCTACAAATCCTTAAGACCCCTCCGCTCGGACACGGAAAACCTCATTGCTATCCCCAGATTCAAGAAAGCCCGGTCAGGAGGAAGACGTTTCTCAGTCCATACCGCACGACTTTGGAACTCACTCCCCCGAGTCCTGCGACTCGAACCACAATATCTCCGCTTCAGGAAACAGCTCAAAACCCACCTCTTTCCTCAGTGAATCACCTTTGGCCTTTACCCTGTTCTTCCGTGCCCCTCTCCCCGTCCTCTTCCTTCTCCTCCTCTTCCTCCCTTGTCCCACTGAACTTAGGAGATAGGATCTTTTAGCGCTGGGATACCCCCGGGTGACTACGCGCTCTACAAAATAAATAATAATAATAATAATAATAATGCTCTCAGTTTGGGTGGAGTGATCCATTGTTTCAGGCTTCACAACCCCACTATCTGTTTGAGTAGAGGCTGAGACCATTACAGCCTTACCAACCTTTTCAGGAAGGCACTCAGTTTGTGTTTGGGCTGTGACTGTCACAGCCCTCCTATCCTGTTCTGGAAAGTCTGCCTGAGCCTGGGCAGTGGCTGCCACTGCCCTTCCAACCTTTTCAGGGAGGACTGGTGCTTGGACTGGGGCTGTAGCTATTACTGCCCCACTAACCTTTCTGGGTAGGCCTATCATCCTGGAGTGGGTTTCTTGTTCCACCTCAGCCCATGCTGAGAGTTCCAGGTCATTCCCCAGTAAGCAATCTACAGGTAGGTTGTCTGTCACTGCCACTCTCATGGGACCTGTGACATTACCCCAGCTGAGCTCGACTACTGCCATGGGATGCCTTCTTTTCACTCCATGAATGTCTGTCACCTGATAATTGAAACCAGGGGTCAGTTGAGCAGAAGGGACCAGGTGGTCAATCACCATGGTGATGCTGGCCCCTGTGTCTCTGAATGCCTCAACTTTCTGACCATTGATAAGGGGCTCTTGTCTATACTTCCCCAAAGTGTGGGAACCAGTAGTGAAGTTGGCAAACCCCATGCCAGTCTCACAGACAATAGTTGTGTTAGGGGACCTGGCTAGGCCATGGTCCACCTGGTTTCCCAAAGTAATGTGTTGTAAATAGGATGGTAAATGATGACAGGATACGTCTAGTTGATTACATGTAGATTTAATGTAGGACACAGCTGAGCACACAACCTCGCCAGCTGACCAGACCACCAACTGACACTAGTGGAATTCTCCAGGTAGAAGTCAGAACATACATAAGCATTGTGGTAGACAGAGAACAGGAAAACACAAAGAAAGGACTAAGACAAAAGACAACCATATTACATGAAGAATCGATGTACAACACATCTCCCTCCTTTATAGAAAAGAAAAGAAATAAAGGAAAACAAAGATTACACTACAAGAGACTGCAACGACAACTCCAAAGACAAAAGAGTATTCAGAGACACAAGATGAAGAGTGAAGAGTGAGGTGAAACAAAACACTCAAACAACTAAACAACACCTACCCCGTGCTGTACAATAACAAGATACATAACACCAACTAAGTACCGCACCGGGTATCCGAAATACCATTACACTCCATCCTCCTCCCTTAGAGGAACCGGGTAGAAACCCTATTAACCATAGGAAGGTATGAACACAAACCCTTGGGAGAAACACAACATACCCCAAGGAAGTTAAAGAAACCAAAAGTTTTTAATATTTACGGACACACTGACACTATAAACATGACTCCTCAAAATAAGGAAGAACACACATGGGCAATGACTAATAAGAATAGCACTAACACTACCACCCATTTTAGAGAAACTAAACCAGACAACCTGAGAACTAAGATAGGTATAGATTACTCACTAACCCCACACACGCCAAAGTAGGCTACACAAAACGACAGCACAGGATGGTTAACTTGGAGATTGACTAACTTCCAGCACTATTTCTCCAAAGAAGGGTATAACACATAGTTCAAACCCTGAAACCAAACCTACAACATGCCTTACAAAGGGTATACCATGGGTACCAAAAGGCCCCACACCCTCCCCAAAGAAGAGTACGCCAATGGGTAAAACATCGCCATAGAAAAGTACAATAACAACAACCCTCAATACACTTTCCACACTAACCCCATTAACACACAACAGGTTGCACGGGGTTCACACCCTGGAACTTATACACCAATATGCCCGACCTTATACACCAACATGCCCTACATAGGGTACACCATGGGTACCAACTGGCCTCACACCCTCCCCAAAGAAGGGTACACCAATGGGTAAAAGACACCGCCATAGAAAAGTAGAGCCACAACAGCTCTCAAAACACTTTCCACACTGACCCCCAAAACGCTCAAAAGGTAAAACACACCAGGAAAAACACATAAACCCTCCTAGATAAAGTGCATCGGGGGAAATAGCCTTACAGACTAGAATGAAACACCAGATGTCAGTGCAACCTCATCATAATGAATACAAAGAAAGAACAGACCCAAGAAAGAGTCATCGCATATTTAGTGTTGATCAATATCAAGCATTCTCATAACACAACACAACACAACATCTACTAACAAACTCGGTGACCAAACAACACAACAAAACAGGGTGACAACAAACATAGTACAAGGTTCATACTTTGGAACTTATACTCCAACACTCCCTACATAGAGTATACCATGGGAACCGACCGGCCCCACCCCCTCCCCAAAGAAGGGTACACCACAGGGTAAAAGACACCGCCATGGGAAAGAACAGCCACACACTTTCCACATTGACCCCCGAAATACAAGTTAATGAGCTGCCTAACAACAAGACACAACAGGTCGTAGTCCTGGTTCTTCCCAGAGTCTCTCTGTACAAACTCGCTGTCGCAAATCCTTAGACCTGGAAGATCTTGAAACCCTTCAGACTCAAATTTACCTCTTGGACCTATTCCGAAACAGATTCCTCACTTTACTTGCTTCAGTGAGATGCTTCAGAACTCACAGTCCCAATTCGAATTTTACTAAATTTTAAAGTCACCATCAGTACAATATCAGTTCCGGCCACTTGACGGTAAACTTTATCCTCTCCCAGCTAGACACTGAAATCCATGTTTCTTTCCGGTCCAGAGGCACACATACAACTTGCTGACCAGAGTCTCTTCTTCGTCAACATTGTGGATCTACAGTCCAGAGACTCACTTACAACTTGTTGACCAGAGTCTCTCATTTGGAACCTTAGTCCCCCGTTATGAACCAACCAACCAGGGACTCACCATCCCCAGTCACCACAGGAACTTTTCACGTTGCGAACTTACTGTCCAGAGACTCACCTTGGACTTACAGTCCAGAGACACACCTTTGCCTTTTGACCACCATTGAGGACTTACTGACTAGGGACTTACCATCCCCAGTCACCACAGGAACTTTTCACATTGCGGACTTACAGTCCAGAGACTCACCAGAGACCTTTGTCTCCACTGTGGACCTACCGTCCAGAGTCCCGCCTGGAACCTTCGTCCCACATATACATTTTACATCCATACACTCACCAAGGTATAGGGACAATCCGCACCAACTTCGTGGGCAACTTTGCTTTGTTGCGACATCATTGCCCATATTTAGCTTAGGTACAGCCTTAGTCCAGTCCAGCATTACTTCTGTCCTCTCGCACACTTTTTCTCTGCCCTTCGGCTATCAGAAGACCCCAAGCTCCAAAAGTTTAGGAACCAAATTCAACTTCCTGAGGACTCTGTGCACTGTTAGTAATTAATATAGACCTTCCGTCAAGACTCTCACCTGGGACCTTTGTCCCGGTTGTGAACACCATGTTCATCTTGCAAACTTGGTTCAACTTGCAAGATCCCTGTCCAAGCTCTGTTTATTTATTTATTTTTTTAAATCTCTTTTACCAGCTTCCAATTGTGTGAGACTTTCCGTCCTATATCCTCAGAACAGCCTCTGCTCCTTAATTAATCTGCGCTTCTTTTTGATGTTCATGGAGGCACTGTACTTTTTTTTTTCCTTAAAATTTACTTCTGTCACACTTGTTTTCTTTGCGCACTGTACTTTTTCCTTAACATTTACCTCTGTCACACTTGTTTTCTTTGCTCCAGTAATATACCCTGGTAATTTTCTAACACTTTAGTTCTGGATTGACACTCTGTAGTTATAACAAAAATCCAGTAGATGGCACAGTTGTAAAGAAAATGAAACCCTGATTTCAACTCATTTGAGCTTCCGAGTGTTTACGAACACATACACTTTTGACCAGTCTCTTTTGTGAAAGTACATTCCAATGCGCAGCCTGTGTCTGTCAAATAGCACGCTAACAAACTAAAAACAACAGACGCTTATGGCACCAGTACATTTCACAATGTGCATTCAACCCCTTTCACTATAAGCATATGCACAGTTCACTCACCATTTTAACCCGATAGGGAGGAAATGATCAAAGCTTCGTGGAGGAAAACGAGCAAAGCGTTACCATGGGAACAAGACAAATAGATGTCAGAACATACATATAAGCATTGTGGTAGACAGAGAACAGGAAAACACAAAGAAAGGACTAAGACAAAAGACAACCATATTACATGAAGAATCAATGTACAACATAATGCCCACCACATTGTTGGGGGCACTCCCACCACCTGGGGGATTACCACTAGTGGTAACAGGAGGTCTGGGAGTAGTACCTGGGGGAATGTTCTCCTTATTGTTGTTGGCCTTGGGACAACTGTTGTCAGTTTTGTAATGGCCTACCTGTTTGCAGGTATGACAATAAGGTTTCTTTTGGGTAGGGGGAGAAGTCTGGGACCCACCCTTTTCAGAGGATTTTTGGGGCCCTGTGGTTTGATCAGAAGATTTATTCCCACCCTTCTCTTGAGGCTTGGTTGATTCCTTCTTTTGGTCACCACCCTGGTTCTTAGGCCTGACCCTGGTTCTGACCCATTTGTCTGCCCTCTTACCCAATTCTTGTGGAGAGGTCAGATCAGAGTCTACCAGGTGCTGGTGTAATAACTGGTTCTGACAATTACTTAAGATTTGCTCTCTCATAATTAGATTGTACAATCCTTTGAAATCAGTAACCTTACTTCCCAGTAGCCAGCCTTCAAAAGCCTTAGTGGCACAATCAACAAAGTCAGCCCAATCCTGAGACTGAGTTTTTTGGGTGTCTCTGAACATCAACCTGTACTGTTCAGTTGTTAAGCCAAACCCATCAACCAGTGTATTCTTCAGGACTTGGTAATTGTTAGCATCCTCAACTCTAGTAGTGAGGAGCTTATCTCTACCTTTGCCTTCAAAGGAGAGCCACAAGATAGCTGCCCACTGACTCTGGGGGTCACACTGGACAGTGCAGGCCCTCTCCAAAGCAGTTATCCATTTGTGGATATCATCCCCTTGTTTAAAGGGGGGCACTATCTTACTCAGGTGTCTAGTGTCTAAACTCCTGTCCTTTTCTCTAGGTACAATGCTGCCACCAGTGGGATCTAGCCCACACAATTTTTGCTCTCTAGCAAGGGCAAGTCTTTCTTTGGCCAGGGCAAGTTCTTCCCTTTCAATCCTCAGATTGACTTCCCTCATCTTAGCTTCATGCTCTCTTCTCTGAGGGGATGTCATCCCTCTGTGAGAAGAGGTCTGAGAGCCATTGGTTCGAATGGATCTGTTGGAGCCTCTGGATAGAGACCTATCTCGTCCATTCCCAATGTTAAGCCTGCCTGAGAGTGGCCCTGGGGGTCCCCCAAATCCATTCTCATGCCTGCTTAAGTTGGTCCTGGTGAGGCTACTGACTTCTACCTGACCCTTGTCTGCCTCATCCCCTGACAACTCCCGATCCTCTTCCTCCCCTTCACTAACTGCTGCATGGAGGTTGAGGTCAGGGTCCCCAAGGGTTCCCTCTAAGGGGAGCATGTTCCCATCTGGATTAGAAGGATCTGTGTTAGCAGTCCTTCTGGCATCATAAGTCTCTAAGAGACCAATAAGAAAGGGAATTGTAGGGTTAGAACCCTGTTTTAGCTTCCTGGATGTACAGGTTTGTCTCATCTCCTGGAAGCTAAGAGCAGCATATCTGGAAGTGACCTGTGGAGGGTCAACTGACACAAGGGGGGCCTCTGAGTTCCCTCCTTTGTCTGACATGCTTCTAGTGTGGTGTAAGTGATGCACCTACCTACACTATTTGTTTGCCTACTGATCCCTTGCTAAGAGTTGTAGTCAGGGTGTGCTAAGCCCTGTTGAACTACAACAGCTGGTTCAGTAGAACTCAGAGTATTCTAAGCTAAGTTATGTTTACCTTGGTACTTATGTGATCTTTTAAATGATATTCTTAGGATACGTGTGGTAAAACAACAGCAACCTCAAATCCCAACCGCTGCTCACCAATGTGAGACGTTGGCCTGATATATAATGTTCACTATTCTAGTGAGCACTTTGTATCAGTCCAAACAACCCTTATTGAAGATTGGTTGTAAGTCAACCGTAGACCAGCTATCCTAGTAGCATGGACAAGAGCAGTCTTTAGGCTAGACTCTAGAGGGCGTGTTAAGCCAGCTGTTATACCATCACATATACCCCTTGAACACCAAGTGAAAGGACACCACACAAGTTGTTATGAAAATAAAAGGATATTTATTTAGAACACAACAACCCTGGACTCTTTATGAGGACAGGGTGCTAAGCACAATACAAAGCTCTTACGAAAATACTTTAAGTCGCACAAATTACACAAATGCCCGAGGGGCACGAAAAACCATATACTCTAAAAGTGGAATGCGAAATTACTAGCAGGTAAGTATTACTCTAATAGACTTTAGGATCGCTAGGACTGGACTACTGAACCTTCAGATTACTAGCAGGAGGCCTAGGGGGATCGGGTGCAGAGTGTGCACTCTCACGCGGGATGCGGGACAAAGTCTATGGATGCTAGATTTCGTAAAGTTAGTGTTATCGGACGAATCCGACTAGGTAGAGCTGAAACAAAAAAGGATCTGGATCTTTGGATGGTTAAGCTATGCTGGAGCACTGAAATGCTCAGGTTACCTAGCCCAGGGGCTGCGGCTGCATAGGTCTGAAAAGACGTCGGGAATCCTCGTTGCAGTCTATGGAGCCTGAAAGAAGAAGTTGCTGGCAGGCGACCAGTGAAGAGATTCGGAGGGATCCAAGCCTGGATCGATGATGGAGGATACCTGTAAGTAGAGGGGACCAAGTTCTGAATCACTAGCCAGTGATTAGATGGGCACCAGGATGGCACCGGATGGAGTCACCTCGACCAGGTGAGTGGGCGACACTGGGCTCTGCAGTCTCACGGACCAGGAGGCGTCGTCGGCGACCAGGATGGAGGTGCGAGCTGTCCCACGAAGGTATCTGGTGTCGACGTCGCCGGACCCAGGATTGGGGCGACAACTCTTGGCAAATGCAAGCCCACGCGGTGGGCTCAAGATGCCGTCTGGAGTGGACCAGGAGGGTCCGGGGTGCTCCTCTGTTGGAGGGGAGCAAGGGCCAGTCTGGAGCAACCAGACCAGCGGTGTTGGCATCGTGGTGCGTTGTCAAGAAGGCCACAAGTCAGCAGGCAAGTAGCCGGACAAACGCGGTGAGCAGCAAAGAGCAGAAGGGCCCCACGCAGATCTCGTGGATGCTGGGGGGCTGGACTTTGGTGCTGGAGCTGCTCAGGGTTAGGGCTTCTCGAACCCCAAAGCACTCACTCGAGGATTCCTCGGCAGTCGTGCTGGATAAACGTTGTGCAGTTCTGAAGATGGCCAGTCCCTGAAGGTCTCGTCACACCCACGGATCTCAGCTGGGCTGATGATGTAGGTAGAGGTCAGAGGTGCCAGGGAAGCCGGGTCTCGTCGTGCTGGTCGGTCGGATTCCGCAGGAAGGACGTGCAGCAAACCGCAGTGTTCTTAGGTGGTGCCCGCAGATGCAGGGTGACTACTCCTTAGTCACAAGGGAGAAATCTTAGGAAGAAGTCTTGAGTTCCTTTCGTAGAAAGTAGTTTCAGGATTCAAAGATGATCTAATTTGGAAGGGGGCCCGCTCCTATCTTTATACTAAGGAAAGGGGCTGGCACGCGACTAGGTCCTGCCCATGGGTGGGACCAGGAAGGGGGGTGGTTACACCCCTCTCCCATGCCAGACTTTCCCCAGGCTCAGGGGCTGGTGTGCCCCTGGAACTGGTTCAAGCCAGCCTATGCATAGTGAGCACCGGGGTGCCACTTGCAGTCACCTTCCTCTAAAGCCCTGCCTACCCAGGATACACAAAACCCTGTCTGGCATGGTGCTAGCACCGCCCCTGACAGGAAACCCTTTGTCCAAGCCTCCCTCGCTGGAAGGACTCCCAGCAGCAGGAGGTCAGACTTGTGTCTGTGGTGGCAGCATCCATTTTGTGATGCTGAGGCTTGAGTTAACTTTAACTGGGGTTCACAGTTACATAAATGTCGTGTCCCTCGAGAAGGGTGGAATGCTAACCCCGTCGCCAGAATTGGCGAGGGGTTAGTATTCCAATTCATATGACACCTTACTCAACATGTTTTGATAAAGCGATACCAGAGTTGGCATATAACCGCGAGGATTATAATGCACTTAAGAGAGTATGGTATGCGTTATCATGGAACAGCTATTAGGACTTGGTTCCACAAGCTGCAAACGGGCTCAGCTCATGTCAGAGCACCATCTCACACGATTCCAAGCACTCTGCCATTAGGATTGTTAAGGCCTGCCATAGGAGTGACTGATGGGAATCGATGTGTCCATTTTAGGGTTAGATATAGGTATACTATATCTAAAGCAAAGGGTGAGTACACCACCTTGCCCCAGCTGTCGTGCAGCCAGTTGTGTCAGATTTAGATGGCCAGCCAGGGGTGGCATAATACATGCTGCAGCCCCTGGTAGGCCCTGGGTACACCTATGCCCTGAGTTACAGGGTCTGATAAGGTGGCCCAGTACCAATTAGATATGTACCTAAGGTGCATGGAATCCATTTTACAGAGAGAGCAGTAGGCCTGGGGCCCTGAATAGCAGGGTCCCAGGTCAACTAAGTCGGGAAACCAGCAAAACACCAGGCAAAAAGTTGGGGGCAACCATAGTCAGGTATCCACCCTCCTACAGTTACCATGTGGGATTTTGAGGCCTTCCTCGTCTAGAAGGAAGCTTCGAATAAACTTGCGTTTGGTTGTTTCTGCAGGCGCAGTCTTTGGATAAAACGCCTCACCTTGCGTGCAAGCGGGATCCCTCTGAGAGGGGATTTTTGCAGCTCTACAGTGCGTAGTGTTGCCAGGTGCTAACACATTACTAGCAATACCTTCACATCTCAATGCGCAGGAGCAGGGCTTAGGCCAGACTCCCGCCTCAGCAAAACTCAGATTTGCTTTTCTGTGCACCATTTTATTAATATATTCATTCAGTTTTACGCCATGGAATTAAAACAAATGGAAATAGGTGTGGATAGGCAGTATTTTGGTGTTATGCAAAGAATTTTCTGCAAGGTCCCTTGAAGAAACCGCAAGGTTCTGGGGCCAAACTACATAATCTGTCCTCACCGTGTAAATTGTCTTCTGTTCTGGGCCTTCTGTCCTGTGGGTGTGGGGGTTGGGGGCGTGGTATTAAAGAAGGGGCCACAGAGCCCTTTGTAGAACTGGTTTGACGGTGCAGTTGTCACAAATGTTTTAACATATAGCTCACTGAGACCTGCCTCAACCATGCATCCGCACACGACATCACCACAGCCACGCCCAACGGCTACAAGATAGCTACAAGACCGCATCAACAATGATGGAGGTGGGATCGCCATCATCCACAAATAATCCATCCACTGCACCACCACCACGGGCGACGCCACCCTGATCATGGAACACCTCAACTTCAACTCATAATAGATGGCAAAACCACCATCTGAGACACCCTTGCCTACAGACCTCCAGGATCACGCCCCAGCCTGTGCGAAGCCATCCCCAAATGTATTGCTCCCCAAGCCACTGACACGAAACACCACATCTCCCTCGGAGATCTTGATTTTCACTGCGGCAACCCCAATGATGCCAACACAGTCCATCTTCTTGAAAGCATGAACAACATCAGCCTCACCCAGCTAGTCACCGAGCCCACACACATAGCTGGACACATGCTAGACCCCATCTACACAGCCATCAACAGACTCGAGTACCGCCATGTCAGCAAGCTCACCTGGACAGACCCCACAGTAGTCCACTTCACCTTCACAGCAGCCCCCAGCGATGCCAACAGACCTCCCAGTACCACACACCGCAGCTGGAACAAAGTATCCAAAAACAAATGTACTGACGCGCTCATCACCTCTCACCCCGACACCACTACGGACCTTGAACAGGCTGTCAATAACTTCACCACCTGAATCTCCGACTGTACCGACAGAGTCTTTTATCATCAAACCCACCAAACTCAAGAGATCCACCAAACATACCAGCTGATACACCCCGGAACTGAGAACCGTAAAATGTAAATGCAAACAACTGAAAAGGAAATAGTGCACCAGCAAGGAGCCCACTGATTAGAACACCTTCAAGACATCACTAAACCAGTATCACGACTCCTGGAAGAGACGTGAAGGAACACCTTAGCTGACAAAGAACTCTTCAGCATTGTCAAGGAGTTCTACAATCCCTCAGCGACTGAAAACACCATCATCGCCTCCCAGGAACTCTGTGACACTGTAGCAGACTTCTTCCACAACAAGATCTCCAAACTTCAAAACCCATCCCGCTGCCGCTGACAACCTCAGCCTACTCGCTCTCTCAGTTACAACCACCAACCACCGGATCATCACCTGGGACCAGCTCACCACATAGAGCACCACTGCCATCATGCTCTCCATCCACTCAGGGGCACCCTCGGACCCATGTCCTCCCCACATGTTCAACCTTGGCAACAAGACCATCAGCGACAAGCTTACAGTCATCTTAGACACATCCATCACCTAGGCCACTTTCCCAGATGAGTGAAAGCACACTGAAGTCAAACCCCTCCTCAAGAAACTGTATGCCAACCACAACAAGCTTAAAAACTACCGGCCCGTCTTTCTGCTCCCCTTTCTTACTAAAGTCCCCAAAAAGGCCATCAACCACCAACTCACAGAATACCTCAAAAACAACGATCTTCTAGACGCATCCCAATCTGAATTCCGCCTGACCCACAGCTCCAAATCAGCACTGATCACAGCCACTGACGACATCAGAAACCTCCTAGACCGGGGAGAAGCGGCTGCCCTGATCCTCCTCGACCTCTCAAGCGGCCTTCAACACCATGCCCTGCCACATCCTGATCAAGATGCTTCCTCAAATCGGAATCCAAGCGAATGCCCTCAGATTCATCCGTAAGCTTTGCTCTGTTCAACACCTACATGAACCCCATGGCCAACATTGTCAGAAAGCCCTAACTCAACATTAACTCTTACGCAGACAACATCCAGCTCATCCTCTCTCTATTTATTTATTTTAAAAGTTGTATATAGCGCTGGCTAGACCCAGAGGTATCAGAGCGCTTTACATGAGTTACAGCGAGTTACAGGTTACATAGTTACATCACTTAAATCAAAGAGTCACAGCGGGAGGAGGAGGGGGAGGGGGGGCGGTATACACAACGGGAAAAACAAGTAAAATAATGTCAAATGTCCGGATGGGTAGGTGACAGCTGAGGGGGTGAATCCAGGGCCAGACTCCTCTTTAGCTGCATATGACAGGTCCACCGGGCATCGGCCAAGATTGCTCGTGCATCGAGGTGAGTACAAACAGTTTTGGTAACTGTCCAGGGGGCATCGTCAGAGGTCCATCAGAAGTTCAGAGGAACGTTATTATGAGTTATATATAGTGCTGGCTAGACCTGTAGGTATCAGAGCACTTTACATTAGCTACACACTGTTACAGAGAATGAAAACAAATACACATTGCGTCAAAAATTAAGCAACAAATTGGGAGAGGAAAGAAAGGTGAGACAAATAGAGAGGAGGGGAAAGGGGGAAGTGTGAAGGGGGAGGATGAGGGAAAAGACGGCAGGAGAGACGAAAGGAAGTCTGCCTAAAGACTGACTGGGTAGGTGACGTCCGAGGAGGGAATCCACAGCCCGTCTCCCCAATAGCTAAACAGGTAGCTGCATTGGGCATCTGTCAGATCACTAGGTCTCAACTGATGAGGGAAAGTTCACAGAAGAAACTCCAGTGGATAGACGAGGTGGGAACTATGAGCATGGACGGGTGAGGGCAAAGGAAAATAGCTGGAAAGAAGAGAAGAGTAGAGAGGAGGGGGGAATGGGGTATGGAGAAGAGGAGAAGTCCAGTAGGGAGACGCAGGAGAGTTTGCCCAAAGACCGGCTGGGTAGGTGATGGTCAAGGAGGGAAATCCATAGCCCATCTCACCTTTAGCTCGCCAGGTAGCTCTACCGGGTGTCAGTCAAAATGTCAAGGTCTCAGCTGCTGATGGATAGATGTCCGAGTCAAATGACATGGAGAGTGAGCAGGAGCAGGGTCGGTTTGGGAGTGCCCAGGTGCCTCAGGAGTGCCCCTGGGCCTCAGGAGTCCCCTGCGGCGATAGTCAGGACTGGCCCACGTCGCCATCTTGGAGACAGGCACTACAGCAAACTCGCTAGCCGCCTGAGATGCAAGCATTGTGAAAGGCAAATAGGAGGGGGGCCAAGAAATTACGGTAGCCTTTCCAGCAAGAGACGTGGACCAAGGTCCAGCAGGTCATTGGGCCAGGAATCCGAAGGTGTAACAGGTACTCACTCTGGACGGTGAAGGTTCAGCTGAGCGTTGGGTGCTCCTCACAGCAGCGATGGCACAGGCCCAAGAATAAACGGCACAGGGCATCAACCAGCTCCACAGGCGCAGCGACGGTGTGCACTGTGAGTTGGCGCCGTTACTGCGCTGATTGAAATAGTGCGTGTGGCGGTCGCCATCATAGGGTCAAGCAGCATTGGGGACCTGATGTGCTTGTGGAGAAGTGTGGCTCAATGATTAGAGCGGCAGGCCCTGATGCAGAGGTCTAGCCCGGGACCAGGGTTCAATTCCCCGCCTCGGCGGGTCTTGGGCTCAAAATTCCACGGATCTGATAATTCTCGCCTCGGTGCCTATTCCAATCATGGAGTCCCACTCTGCAACTCTGGGCAATAGCTTGCTCAATCTCCACAACGGCCCCCACAACTCTAAGGATGCCTGGCCTCCACCCTGGGGGTGCCTAGGAGTGGACGCCTCACAGAGAAAGCCAGGATGGGTTCCACAGCAGTATTCGTACAAGCGCCTTGAGACCCTTGCGGGGGAGTAGTGCGCTATACAAGTATCAATTTATATTTACAGTACGGGTGCTTGCATTACGATACCATTCATTAGCAATGACCACACACCGGCTACAGGCCCACAAAATACTGCTCACTCTTCTACAAAACAAAGTCACACCACCACCAAAGCACATTCTCTAAACTGCCTACCAATAAATACTCGATCACTCCCAAAAAACAAGCGACCTTCTCACGAACACACAACCAGACTTACTCTTCATAATTGAGTAATGGTTGGGAGATGATGTGGCTTCAGTCTTGCATGAAGCCATTCTTCTAGGCTATCAAACAATGACGCAAAATCATGTAGGCAAAAGAGGAGGTGGCTTAGTTGTTGTACTCAAACAAACATTAAATATCACTAAAGCTGACGATGTCTCCATACAAAGTTGTGAGGCCGTCTTCACCAGATGCAATCCTACACAGTCTTCCTCCTGTCATTTCCTACTCCTTTACAGACCTCTACCTAGCAATGCAACATTCCCAGACACACTTCTAGACACAGTTTCAAACATCATAACACTATACTCCAACCTATACATTCTGGGTAACAAACTATTGGTTTGACAAACCCACTATGCCCAATCCAAAAACAATCATCACGGGCCTAGACGCACTGAACCTTCACCAGATTGTCTACCCACACAGGGCTGGATGCATCCTAGATATCATTGTTGCAAATACAGAACTAGTTACCTTTTAAACAATGACTCCAGTAACCTGATCAGAACACCATTTGTTTGATTTCAAACCTAAAACAACACAAAGCAACACACCTAAAACCACCTTACTCTATCCGAAGACCCTTTCATAACAAGGGCCAACTTCCACTGGTGCATGGCCAGCATCTCCAATTGGATGCAAAACAACTGTCTCAAGCTCAACATAGACAAGACTGAAGGACTGGTCTTCAAGAACAATACCTCCCTGTGAAACGACTCATGGTGGCCTGCTAGGACCTTCTAACACCCCCACGGACCACGCCCGGAACCTCAGCATCATCTGGGACAGCAAACTCACTATGAAGAACCAGATCGATGCAGTCTCCTCGTTCTGCCACCTCATGCAGAGCATGCTCCAAAAGGTCTTCAAAGGGTTCCCAGTCTCCACTGGACGCACCCTCACTCAAGCCCTCATCACCAGCCGCTTGGACTACGTCAACGCACTATACACAGGAATTACCACGCATCTCCTGAAGAGACTACAGGCCATTAAAAACTCAGCGGGCAGACTCAACCTCTACCTCCCCAGACAAACCCACATCACCCCCCCACCTGAGTAACTCCACTGGCTACCTGTCCACAAGAGATGCCAATTCAAGATTCTGACTCACGCCTACAAAACCCTGCACAACCAAGGACCAGCATAAATTAACCACTGCCTGAGCTTCCACCAAGCCTCCAGACTCCTGCAATCCGCCTCCCTCTCTCTTGCTCGCACCCCGTATCCGCCAAAGCAACAGTGGAGGACACTCTTCTCCTACTTTGCCACAAAATCCTTGAACAGCCTTCCCCTCCAAATCCGAACTTCACCCGCTCTTCAGGAATTCAGAAGGGGACTCAAGACGTGGCTATTCATCTGATGCCACCAGAGGAGCTTGGATCTCAGTGCCTGGATACCCTCCTGGGTGATTAGCTAAAATCCTGTTTGATTGATTGAGGATGGCTGGAGAGACTGTGTCAAATGCTGCGGAAAGGTCCAGGAGGATGAGGGACGCTGTATCTCCTCTGTCCAGATTCATGAAGATGTCATCTGTGGCAGCAATTAGGTCAGTTTGCATGTTGTGGTTGGGTCTGAAACCAGACTGAGTGGTGTCAAGTAGTTGGTGGTCATTGAGGTATTCCATGAGGTGTCTGTTGATAATATTTCTATAAGACTTTGGCCAAGAATAGTAGTAGGGAGTTCGCAAGGGTTGAAGGGTCCGCATAGGGTTTCTTCAGCAATGGGAGCACAGTTGCATGGTTCCAAGCATCTGGGAAGGTCACAGAAGAGGTCAGGCATTCAGATGGGATGTGAGCAAGGCACTGATGGGTTACAGTCCTCTGAAGTAGGCTTGGCGGGCAGGGGTCTGATGGAGTCCCTGAGTGGATGGACTTCATGTTGGCAGTGGTTTATTCTGGTGTGATGATGGTCCATGTGGTTAGCATTGGTTCCTTGGATACAATTGTGCTGTAAATGGTAGTGATTTTGTTGCTGAAGAATTGAGAGAAATTGTTTCAGAGGTCCTGTGAGAGGGTGATCGTGTTGGAGGCGGCCACGGTGATGTGAAATCTTTCACAATGGGAAAGTTTTTTTTGCTTCTATTGGTGCTGGCATCAATGCAGTCTGCCAGAGAAGCACATATGGTCATCCGGATCATTTGGTGGTAACATCTTAGTGCGGATTTGAAAGAGCTCTTGTCTGCATTGTCCTGGCTAAGTCTCCATTTGCGCTCCATTTGTTTGTAGTGACTTTTCAACAGTCTGAGTTCCTCCGTGCACCAGCTAGCCTGTGTTCTGGATCTTGTTGTATTGCTGTGTTTGAGGGTGGTCAAGGAGTTGGCACAGGAGGTGATCAAATGGTTGAAATTCTTGATGACTTTTTGGAGGTTGTTGCTATGTTGGATTGGTGGGTGTTGAGAGGGATATTTCAGTCCTTTTCAGTGATGCTGTTCCATTTCCTGTGGGCTGGTCTGGCATTGGTGCATGTACATTGGACCAGGACGGGGATGTTGAACTTGAAAAAGATGGGGTCTGTCCAGGGGACTGGTGTGGGGTTGTTGACTCTGATGTTGCTGATGTCGGTGTAAAAAAGGGTCCAGGAGGTATCTGGAGAAGTGGGTAGGTCCTGTTACTCATTGGGTGAGGCCCAGGCTTCCTAGTTCCTCAATGAGTGCTATTGAGTTGGGGTCAACATGGTCATCCAGATGGAAGTTAAGATCTCAGAGTAGGACTTAAGTGCTTGCATTGAGGGCGAGTGATACAAACGAAGTCTGTGATAGTGTCTGTGCAGTCCTGGTGGTCTGTAGATGAGAGTGCTACTCAGGGTGAAGTTGGCTGTGATGTGGAGCTTGAACGACAGGCGCCCATGTTGGAGGATGACATGGCTTTGGATGTGGTACAGCTGATGTTGTTCTTGTGGATGATGAATTGTGAAGTCTGAGTTGCCTCTTGTCACACGTAAACTCCATGCCTTCAGGGAGTCTTCAGAGCTGTGGTAACTTAAGTGTTTCTCAGTGCATGCTTTAGAGAATGAGGGGTATTGTCTTTCTTTGCTCCTGGAACACTGCATTCACGAGGAGGAGAATGGTGAAGGGGCAGGGCTGGACAGGCCGTTCAGGGCATCAGGCATTTCACTGGGAGGCTGGAAGGTTGGGGGCCGGTTTTGGAGCAGTGGGTGTCGGTTTTGTTACTGGGGGCTGGTTTTGCAACGGTGCTGCAATATTCGGCCCCCAGTAACAATTGCAGCAAGCGTTTCCAACCTCCTGGAGCCAGGCAGTACTTCCCCAGGGGCTGGTCCGAGAAAACTTCCAGGGTTGCTTTGGGGTCCCAGTCCGGCCCTGGGGAGGGGCTCTTCAGAAACTGGACGGTAACGGTAAGTAGTACGTTCTTATCTGTGGAAAGAATTGCTAACATCAGCAGGCACGAGGCTGATCCGGTTCAAGCATAACCTGTTTCAAAGTTTCTGCTGTTTGCTGTAGAAACCGTAATTAGCGCGTAACTGTTAATGCCTCAAGTGAGTCATGGCCCTATAGGTCAGTAGCATTGCACGGGGACAGGAGATTAGCGGTGAGGTTAAGGGGCGCTCAGGCCGGCCCATTTACTCCCCCAGCTCCAGTACGCGCATCACAGACAAATAAGAGCTGCCGAATTTAAATAATGCGCATACGTTTGGTTTACTACTTGAAAAAAGTAAAACACCTGAAGTAAAATGCTTTCTGTGGAGAAAGAAGATCATACCGAGATGGAACGTTTGCCCTAGTTTTGTCCCTGGTCACCTACGTCATCAACTCGCCAAACACAGCAACGGGGAAAACACCGGATTGCCTGAGGGGTCCTCTCATCCAGCCACCAACCAATCGTGTGGGAGCTGTACACTGCTGCAGCAGAGAAATAATGCTGCGGCTTTCTGTGCTGAAATGTGTATTTTTAATGAGGCCCTTAAACGTATAGGTTTGCAGCCATTGTATTTTAACCTATTTTGAAACATCAGTCAAGTCCGCCTCATGGAATATGACATGTTGTTCATTATGTCAGCTTGCAAGGTGCAGCATGCTTCTGGTCTTGACATATTTCCAGTACTGCGTTTGTTTTTCTGAACAACCTTGAGAATGGTGGTGAAAAGAGTTGGAAATCCTGGGTTCAAGGCCCCCTGTCCATGTGTCCGCGGTGAATGAGCTACGTGCTGTGATAAAACACGGCAGAGACGCATTCCGCGCGCACTTATTCAGCCCGGGTGCGGTTTTGAGTCAGGGGAGCGAGCAGGACATTTAGTTGGCTTGGCTGTGGGTGCTGTCGGGGTTTCGAGGCCAGGTCACAGCTGCGGCTGGTCATGGCCGACCAAACAGGCCTATCATCGTCAGGGGCGGCTCTAGGCTCATGGGGAGCGTAGGTAGGGGGCTCCGGAAGAGGGGGTTTGGGCGGGGCGGAGCACCGAGGCCAGTGAAGAGGGGTGGCCCAGGGTGTTTGGAAGTGGAACAGAGCCGGAGACTGCCAAATCCCTGACAAGGGCCACCACGCAAATATGTATCCATCCTCGGAGGATTATTATATTGAGGATATATTTGGGCATGGTGGCCCCTGGGGTTTGGTGGCCCTGTGCAGGTGCACAGCTTGCACGTGCCTAAGGCCGCCCCTGTCATCGTAGCCCCCCCCAAGTTTGGAGTCCTCCCGTTAAAGCTTGAGTGGCCGGTCCGACCATGTCTGCTGCAGTGGGAGGGGAACAGGTCCGGACATCTTAAGAGCTGCTTTTCAAAGCAGGACTGAGCGCTCACTGTTGGGATCTGTGTGCGATTTCCAGTTGAATCAGCCTTTCGGTAAAATGAGGATCAGTTTCGACTGAGACATTCTAATTGTATAATAAAAATGTTCTATGTAAAGTGCTTTCGAAAATAGTACTTTATAAATCATATAAATAAGCTGAGTTAGGATTTACCCCGGACAAAACCCAACAGCCTTAATTTTATCCACACTGGTGCCCTTAACTAAGAGCATCACAAGAGAACCTCGAGGGCAACACCTGCACAGCAGCGCGTGGCCCTTCACCTGGGAGAGCTGTCTTTGTCCTGTTCTGGCAGTGGAGCCATGACCCACGCGCAGGTGGCATTCATGCTTCCCGTTGGAACAAGCATTTACAATGCAATAGGCCTCGCATTTACGCGAGTTTGAGCTATTGGCATTGTTAATGACAATGCCTTTTATTTATGTTTTGGTTTTTAAAACATAAATAAAAGGCATTGTCTTTTATTATGCTAATAGCTTAAACTCTCACAAAAGCGAGACCTATATTTTTTGTGGTTTCCCATAGCCAGTAACGAATTCTATAATCTCCCTTTACTCTAGCATTTGCCTGAATTTCTTATTATATTGTAGTTCATTGTTTGTTTCATGCAAATATGGTGGGCACACGTTTTGATTGCATCTGTGCCTGAGCTCCAATGACCCTTCATGCTGGGATGCTATCAGTGAAGCACTTGTCAGCTGACCGTGAACGGCTGAGCCCTGGTCTGTACGCCGCGTGCAAGTGTTTTTGTACCACAGACAGCACGGTCATTTTTACACCTGACTACCCACTGTACATAATTAGCTCTGGCATTTCTTGAACACCAAAAACAAAAACTTTGCATAATTTGTTTTTGGAGCTAAAATGTGTCTGATTAAATTCGGACTACGGAAAATGGTGCACTACAATGCACAAGGCAACATATGTGATAATGTATTTTCTCTGACCAGGGAATTTCCCGATATCCCTTTACAAGAAGGACTGGGCCTGGCTTCTAATGGCAGTGGTGGAAAATGCGTTTACACTATCCCCATATTACACTGATGAGCGGGCATAGCAAGCCGTCCGGCCCCTTCAGGAGACATCGGAGCGGAGGCCACTTCACTTCCAGGGTTTATCTTAAAATTAATGAATCTAGGGGGGGCGTGGCTTACGCGCCGAGGAAGGATGACGGCTCTCCAGTGAGCTCCGTAGAGCTACTGAACTTCCAGCGATTTATGGACCTCTCTTCCCAACCCTAGGAGCCTGCATTCCGGATTCCTTGTCAGCGGAACATGGTCCGCGACTATTGGAGGCACCATTTGCGGGTTTCCTGCCGTTTTTACGGCTTTCACGACCTTCGGTGATTTCCTACTACTTCGGGACGCGGGCGGCCGCCATTTTGAGCCGCTGAACCCGCTTCCTTCCTCACACACCGAAGCATCTCTCGTTGCCAATATGCCATATGCCAGCATCTGCATCGCGTTGTCACCCTCTCTTCACCAACTTTAAAGGTATGGCATAATTTGCGATTTTACAGCCGTTTTTGTACTGGCATGTTTCCTCTCAGCTGCCTCGATTTTTGTATTCCTGTGAGGTAACCGCCATTTTAGTTCTTGACACGGAGAATTGCTTCTCACCGAGTGCTTCTGCTACCATGCTCTGCTTTCTCCTCATTGGCGCAAATACACTGCTATTTGAATGACTGTTTGCCGTTATGTGACTGCTTTCATTATATGAGGATTTTCCTATCCTAATTTGCTGCAGAGACTGGTCATCTTAATTGTACCTACATTGCCAGATGTGGTAGTTTCTGATGTCTTTATCCTATTTCAGAGCTATTATTTTGTGGTTTACATTGTCAATTTTTATAAGAGCCTCTCTGTAGTTACTTTGTTGATATATTTTCGACCTTTTTGAGCCTTACCTGATTTCTTTGCCTCAGTATTTTTTGTGAGTGTTTTGCCTCTATTCAGCACTCACGTTCTTTCCTCAATTTTGGTGTGCTCTCATGTTGTCACAATGGCTCATGACGCAAGCAATATAAAGTCTTCTCACACTGGAACAAACCCTAATCGTCTTAAAAATGATCCACCTTCCCCTATTCATACCTCTCCAAATCCAGTTCTGGATTCCATCTTAGAGGAGGTATGGGGTCTCCAACCTTTCATGTCTGCCACTAATGAAAAACTCAAGCAAATTGAAGAAAGATGGGTCATTATGGAAGGCAAGGTTTTGAATTTAGAACAACGTGTCAGTGATATTCAGGATGTCTCCTCTAAAATACCTCTACTGGAAAAAGAGATTCAAAAGCTAAAACTTCATACTGAGGATCTTGAAAATCGCAATCGTAGGAATAACCTACTTATTTATGGTGTTCCGGAGAATTTGGAGGGGTCTGACATGGTGTCCTTCCTATGAAAATTTCTACATGAACTTTTAGATCTTCAACCTGCGTCTCACCCTCTTAACATCCAGAGGGCTCACCGTTTAGGTCGTCTTAACTCCAATGCGCCTAAACCTCATGGTATTATCATTCTATTCCTTGAATTTACTGAATTAATGAATGTTCAGAAGGCTGCTAGACTCAAACGCCGTCTCATATGGTATATTTATAACATTTTTATTTCTCAAGACCTTTCAAATGCAACGAATGCTCGGCGCAAGGAGTTTTTAAATCTTCGTCCTCAAATGAGACAGTTGAACATCCAATATGGTATCCTCCATCCATGTTTTTGCAAGATCACAAATAATGGCCGTACCCGTTCGTTTGATGATCCTCAGAAGCTCCACGAATATCTACAAAGCGTTTCCTCACCCAGCATGGACACTAATATTTTATATTTTTCTTCTTCTTGACTGTACTAATTTTGCTGATATGTTCACTATGGCTCCGCTAAGTTTTCCCTCTCTGTGTCATTCTTTTCTTGAGGTTCTGTCTCTTCATCCTTTTTTCTAACTCTTTCTCTTCCCTCTCTGCTCTTCTGTTGCTCGCTGGGGTCCGTGTCCTCTTTGGCGTCTCCTCGCTCCTGATGTCTTGGTCTTTTCTTTATTTTCAGACGAGGCATTTTTGCCTTGATCTGTCTACTCATTTCTTCCTTCTGATCTAACTCCTTTCTCTTTTCTCCCTAACTTGCTTCTTCCTTTTCTGTATTCCTTTCATGGTTCATGTACTCTTCTACTATCCTTTCCTTGTACACTCTCGCTTTTCTTTTTGGCTCCTGTATTTCGTGTTGTTGTCCACTATGAATTTGGCCGCATTTAATCCTATCAATGTGAATGTGTTGGGTATTTTATTCATATGTAATGTATTTGTTTGCTGTGTTCTTTCTTGTAGCTGTTCTCCTGCAGTGTGTCTACTCCAAGTGTATCCCCTCTTCCTTACCTTCCATCATGTGTAATTTTGTTATGTGGAATTGTCGAGGTCTTGGACATCCTGTCAAGTGTCGAAAGGTATTGTCTCATTTATCTAAACTCAATTCGCAAGTTGTTTTTCTCCAGGAGACCCATTGAACTGATGTGGAATCAGCTAAACTAAAAAGACAATGGGTGGGTCAAGTTGTATTCTCTCCTGCTATTAACAAAAAAGGGGGTGTTGCTATCTTGTTTCATAAAGGGTTGTCTGTTCAAATTATCTCTTCTCAAACTGATGATGAGGGTCATTGGGTAATGGCTAAGGTTGTGACCCAGAATAAGACATTGGTTTTATTTAACATTTATGGTCCTGTTCGCCCTGACCCCAAATTTTGGAATGATGTTAAAATTCTTATCTCCTCAATCGATTGTCCAAATATTGTAATTGCTGGTGATTTTAACCAGTGGCTAGATCCTTTTTCCGATAGACTCTCCTCGAGTAAAATTCACACTGACAAATCCCATAAATGTTTCAAATCTGCCATTGCCTCTCGTCCCTTCTATGATGTATGGAAAACATGCAACCCTTATTCCCTTGAATACACTTTTTTTTCAAATGTTCACCATACCCGCTCCAGGATTGACTACATTTTGGTCAGTAAATCTTTACTCCCCTCCATTCAAAAATCCGAAATTGGTTCTATTTTTATTTCTGGCCATGCACCTGTTCATGCAGTCCTTGACCTTACCCTTACCTCTTCAAAATTCAGTCGCTGGAAATTCAATAAATTTTTACTGTCTGATAATGTTTTTGTAAAAGAAGTTACTGTGTTTATTAATGAGTTTTTCATTATTAACAACCCGTCGGACACCTCAATCCCTAATAACTGGGATGCTTTTAAAGCGGCCCTACGAGCCTTCATTATATCCTATGTCTCTAAAAAGAAGAAACTTAATAGAACTAAATATGAAGACCAACTTAAGAATATCAAACGGCTTGAACACTTGTATTTCTCCTCCAAGTCTACTGATGCCCTTCAGAACCTAATAAAAGCAAAAACTGAATTAAATAAAATTCCTACAGTTGAAGCATGTAATACCTTGCTCAAAGTCAAATCTAAATTCCATGGGGACCAAAACAAGGCTGGTAAAATGTTGGCAAATTATTTAAAAATAAAATCTGAACGTAAAACTGTAGGCCCTATTCTTAATGAATCTATCAATAAACTGGTTACGTCCGATGAAGATATTGCAGAAGTTTTTCATCATTATTATCAAGCTCTTTATACTGATGATACACACCCTTCTGCACAAAACGTAAAGTCTTTTTTTGATGGTCTCCCCTCACCTCCATCACTTCCTGATGAATTTGACCAGTTAGAGAAAGATATTACTCTTCAAGAAGTTCTTCGGGCTGTCAATTCTCTCAAAAAATCAAAGGTACCAGGACCTGTCGGAATGCCTGTTGAGTTTTACTCTGCATTTCATGCCATTTTTGTACCGAAATTACTGCAACTTTTTAATTCCTTTATTGCTGATGCTAAGGCTTCTGGATCCTTCATGGATGCTCTAATTATTATAATTCCCAAACCTGACAAAGATCACTCCCAGTGTAAAAATTATCGTCCTATATCCCTGATTAATTATGGTTGTAAAATTTTTGCTAAAATTCTAGCTTCCCGTCTGGATTATCTTATTCCGCTTTTGATTAAAACTTACCAAGTTGGTTTTGTGAAAGGCAGATTAGCAGCAGATAATGCTCGTATGTTTTCTAATATTATCTCTCACAGTAAAAATTTCAAAGCCCCACTAGCAGCCCTATCTTTGGATGCTGAGAAAGCCTTCAATCGTATCAATTGGCAATTTATGTTTCGTACCTTACATTGGTTTGGTTTTGGGCCCGCTTTTATTTCCCTAGTTAAGCTCATATACTCTTCTACCCGAGGCAGTATTTTTGTTAATAACCAGTTTTCTAGATTTTTTTCCTTATCTAGGGGTACAAGACAAGGCTGTCCTCTTTCCCCGTTGTTGTTTATGCTTTGTCTTGAACCTTTTTTGGAACGAATCCGAACTTACACTAATGTTAATGGTTTTAAACTCACCTCCATTGAAACAAAAATATCTGCATATGCTGATGACATCTTGGTTTATATGGCTAACCCTGTCACCTCTCTCCCTCCTTTTTTGGACCAAGTTCGCTTATATTCCTCCATTTCAGGCTACAAACATAACTTATCTAAAATAGAAGTTTTACCTTTAAATTCCGTCTGTTATCAATACATGTTTAACTCTAGTGATTTCACATGGTGCCCTTCTAAAATTAAATACCTTGGCATTTGGTTTTCTTCCTCCCTTGCTGACACACTCAAACTTACGTTTGCCTCCCTTACAC
The DNA here is from genome assembly GCF_964263255.1 of Lissotriton vulgaris. Lineage (NCBI taxonomy): Eukaryota > Metazoa > Chordata > Amphibia > Caudata > Salamandridae > Lissotriton > Lissotriton vulgaris. Next base: position 1,985,137,898 of record NC_141691.1, on the reverse strand, counting down.
AGAAAATCCAATCCCTCCTCCACATTTGGACTCCTTTATTTTTATCATGGAGGGGTAGACTTGATACTATTAAAATGATGATCACGCCACATGCACTTTATACTGTTTCTATGCTTCCTATAAAAATAACTAATTCATATTTTACTTGCATAAATTCTATTTGTTCTAAATTCTTGTGGAATGATAAACACCCTCGTGTTGCTTTACACAAACTCATCCGCCCTAAGAATGAAGGTGGTGCCATTTTCCCCAATTTTAAAACTTACCACTCTGCTTTCCTGATTAAGCAATCCTTTTCTTTAGCTTATGACTTTATGGATACCCCGCTACCCAGATGGGTTGCTTTTGAACGATCACTGTTAAAGGATTTCTCGTTTAAACACACTGTTTTTATGTCATATTGTTCTTTTTTGTCCAAACACCCGGTTTTAAAATATTCCCAAACACTACTTCACAACACATTCTCTAAGGATTTTTCCCCGCTTCAATGTTTTTTGTCATCTATTGTGTGGTATAATAAATTCCTCAAATATAAGGGCAAGTCCTTCTATTAGAAATACTGGAAAGGAAAGGATATTTTATTTGTACATCAATTTTTCACCAATAATTCTATTATTCCTTTTCATGAATTGCAAACTTTATATCAATTGCCCATAACTTGTCTTCCTGAATATACCAATATTACTGCCGCCATACAATCTTACTTGTCTACTCTTTCAGCACCCGATACCATACTGACTTTCTCTCTCTCTACTCCCCTATATCCTTTGTTTTCACTGCAACAACCTAAAGCTGCCCTTGTTTATAAAATATTGTTATCAAATGTTATTGATCAATCTAAATCTTCTACTGAGATTGCTGGGGAAACTGATTTGTCTGTTTCTTTATCTGTTGATGTTTGGGATCGTTTATGGCCCAAATTGTTTAAAGTTTCTATTGGTGCACACATTACTCAATCACTATTCTTTATCTATCATAGAGCTGTTATCACACCTGTTAGTATTTCTAAGTTTTCGCCATCAGCTTCTTCATTATGTTGGTCATGTTCTTTCGAAACAGGCACACTTAAACATCTTTTATATGAGTGTCCTTCTGTTTTATCCTTTTGGAATTCTGTTAGGAATATTTGCATGCAAATGTTTCATTGTTCATCTTATTTATCATTATTGAATGTGTTTTTAGGTTCAGTATCAGCTGATATAGATATTGTACCATCTAATGCTAGATTGCTTGATCTTTTTATTGCTATTGCTTTTAAAGTGATTCTATCTTGCTGGAAAGATAACTCCAAATTATCTGTAATTACCTGGTGGAATTTCATTTGTGATGAACATAGGATTGCTGTCGCTTCCTCTTCCTCTATTTCTTTAAAAATTAAATCTGATCTCCTATGGCTCCCCTTTACTGTCTATCTCTCGTCCAAACCTCCCAACTGATTACTTGGTTTTCTTTGCCTTCCATGCACTTATTCCCCTTACTCTTGTTCTGGATCTCTCTTTTTTTTCTTATATTTGCTTCTTTTCCTCTTCTTCTTTTCTTCTCTTTCTTCTTTTCTTACTCTTTACTTTCCTTTTTTCCTCCTCTTTCTTCGTTTTAACTTTTTAATTTACATTCACCATGTGCCTTATGTTTTCTCTTTTTCTGTTTTACCTGTACCATTATATGGCTTTGTATCGTGTTTGTTAAAACCTAATAAAAATTTCTTAAACTGAAAAAAATATTTTATGAATCTATTTAACTGCATTGGCTAAAAAGCTATAGGGTTCACGCCACCGACTGTTCTGTGTAGAAGATATTCCATAGTTCTGTGTCTGTGGACTTCTTCCAGAACAGCAGTCATTGGGCCGCTCAGGGCAGGTTCGGATTTGCGTGCACTGCACACAGCCAGCCCCCTCCTGAGAGATCTCTGTCCTGTCTTAATATGGAAGGTCAGGACATGAAATGAAAATCCTGGGGCTCTCTCAACTAGTAAACCGGCCTACCCATGAAGCAGGGCATACGCTGGATGGTATCTTCTCCAATTTAGAAAATATCCAAATAACTAATATCCTCCCGCTACCCTGGTCTGATCATCATGTAGTTCTTGGTGTAATTACAACTAATGAGGTCTCCATTTCTAGGATATCCCCTCTTAGTCGTGAACCTTTCAAGGCCTGGAAAGACATTAACATCCCTAACCTCAAAATTTTACTTGACAGTACTAAACCAAATCCGTCTAATGATCCGGATATTGCCATTAAGCAATATCAGGACTGGTTAAGTCAAGCTATTAACGAACTGGTCCCGCTCAAATTGATAACCAGAAACAGGAAGACCCCCTCAGCCCCATGGTTTTATGAGGAATTAAGGAAGCAGAAACAACTCTGTAGAAATAGGGAAAGGCATTGGAGAAAAAACTATGATGAGGAAAGTAAAAATAATTATAAAGAGCTGTTAGCTTGGTACAAATCCATGATTACAGAGGCCAAAAAAAGTATTTTAGCGAGCAAATAGAGAGTGCAAAAAATTCCAATAAGAAGCTATACGACATATACTAAACAGCTAGTAGGAAGTGCCCCTGATCTTAATCCCCCCGTTTCACAAATCTTTTGTGACTCATTAGCATTATTTTTCTTCACAAAAGTGAACGACATTTATTCAGCCTTCTCCTCCAATGCCACTCACAGTACAAAGGCTGTATACTCTGCCTCCTCTATTAGTGCATTTTCTCAGTTTGTGGATATCTCAGAGACCCAAGCCAGAGATATTATAAGCACTATTAAATCGGGATCAGCTTTGGATCCATGTCCTTTAAAAACTCTTGTCCCGATTATGGATTCCTTGATTCCAGCTATTACACAAATATGTAACTCTATGTTCAGCACAGGAATTTATCCTAGTTCGTTAAAAAAAACCTTGTGAAGCCCCTTTTGAAAAAACCAGGCTTAGATAAAACAGAGTTGAAAAATTACAGACCGATTGCCAATCTCCCATTTTTGGCAAAGGTTGTGGAAAAGGCAATGAACACCCAGTTAGCAGCGTTTATCGAGGAACATCATCTACTCGATGAGACCCAATTTGGGTTCTGCAAGTTCCACGGAACAGAGACTGCGCTGATTAGGCTGCAGATGACATTAGAGTCATCAGAGACCAAGGATGCTCAGCACTTCTGGTGCTTTTGGATCTCTCTGCAGCGTTCGACACGGTCGACCATCAGATTTTGGTCGACCGTGTCGAAAAAATGGATATTCAGGGGACAGCTAAGAACCTATTGGCCTCTTTTCTGAACGATAGATCGCAGGCGGTGACGCTGGGACCGTTTGAATCAGCTAATTTGTCCCTGCCGTGTGGGGTACCTCAAGGTTCATCGCTAGGTCCGACATTATTTAACATCTATGTTTCGGACCTAGCTAAAACCATCAAAGCACACCGGATGAACCTTACCTCATACGCAGACGACACACAGCTGGTCCTGGCTATCAAAAATGATGGAGAAAAAGTGGCAGAGGGTTTTAAAACAGGTATGCTGGCAATCGGACAGTGGATGTCTTCAAACTGTTTAAAACTTAATTCCTAAAAAATGGAGGTGGTAACCTTTGGACATCTATCTCCTAGCTGGTCCCCTGTTTGGTGGCCAACATCTTTCGGAACCCTGCCGAAACCAACTTCTAAGGTGAGGAACCTGGGTGTTATCTTTGATAGCGACCTCAATTTCGTTGCCCACGCCAATCAGACTGCGGCCACAGCTTTTTACAAATTAAGATTTGTGAAAAAAATCCTTCCTTTTCTTCCGAAGAGTGCAGGCAAAACCTTGGTAAGCTCCTTAGTTTTATCGGCGTTGGATTATTGCAATGGCTTGTTTGCCAATGCCCAGATTAGGGTCATTAACCCCTTCCATGCTCATGACGAGCTCAGCTCATCATGAGGCACAGTTGAGTCATGACACCAGCACAGTGGAGTCATGACACCAGCAAAATGGCAATTTCCAGCACAGGGGAAAAATAACCACAGCAGCGATGTGGTTAAGAAAATGCAGACGGTCCAGAATGCGGCAGCCAGACTACTCTCAGAAATTCCCAGGTATAAACCCATAGCCGATACCATCAGAAGTTATCACTGGCTCCCTATTGGAAACCGAATTAAATTCAAGACCCTATGCATAGTCTATAAATCACTGCATCAACAAGCACCTCAGTTTCTGAGAGAACAGTTAACTCCATACCGCCCTTCAAGACCACTTCGCTCCTCCAATCTTAATGATCTGGTGGTGCCCCGGACTAAATTGGTCACTTGGGGTGATCGCCGCTTTTTGGTTGCAGCACCAAAACTATGGAACACACTCCCCCAGTTTATGAGGACCAGCCCCTCGCTCATGTCATTCCGAAAAAAACGGAAAACGTGGTTGTTTAATCAGTAATTGCCAGAACGCAGTAGTGGAGAAGTTTGCAGTAGTAACAGCGCCGAGACGCCTACGGGCAATTGTTCGCGCTTTATTAAATACTCAAAAATAAATAAATAAATAAATGAAGGCATAAAGAGAGATTATGGCGAAAACACTACACTGATGAAGCCAAACTTAGCTATAAGGAATCAGTCGCCACATAAAAAACCATGATCTCCGACGCAAAGAAAAAATATTACTGTGACAGGATAGAAACAGCTAAAAATTCTAACAAAACCCTCTATGAGACAACTAAACAATTAGCTGGTCTGTCCGTCGATCTCACTCCTCCCCCCTCCCAGACTCTCTGCGATGCATTGTCTAACTTTTTCTTTAGCAAAGTTGACGACATTTATAGGGTCTTTACCAATACTTCATCTACCCCCTCGGTACCCTCTACCCACCACCAGGCTCTCACCTTCTCCCAGTTTAACGAGGTTACCTGTCTACAGGTACAAAATACAGTGTCATCTATTAAATCTGGATCAGCTCTGGATCCTTGTCCCCTGAAGGTGCTACGACCAATTATGGAAACAGTCATCCCTGCCATAACCAAAATCTGCAACTCTATGTTCTGCACAGGCATCTTCCCAGAGACACTGAAAAAGACATTAATAAAACCTCTCCTTAAGAAACCCACCCTTGATAAGGATGAGCTGAAAAATTACTGTCCTATCGCTAGTCTCCCTCTGATGGCCAAAATAGTGGAGAAAATAATGAACCTCCAACTTTCGTCCTTTATTGAGGAACACAAACTCTTGGACGAATCTCAGTTCGGGTTCCGCCAATTCCACGGCACTGAGACCGCTTTGATCAAAGCGGCGGACGATATAAGATCTATCCGGGATGCCGGAGGTACAGCTGTTCTCATCTTGCTCGACCTATCTGCCGCCTTTGACACGGTCGACCACACCACCTTGGTCGACCGTGTCGAGAGCATCGGAATCCAAGGCAAGGCTAGGAGTCTCCTTGCCTCCTTCCTGGCGAATAGATCCCAGGTCGTTACTGTCGGACCTTTTAAATCCTCCCCCCTGTCTCTGCCATGTGGAGTTCCTCAAGGCTCATCCCTAAGTCCGACACTTTTCAACATCTATGTGTCGGACCTTGCCAAAGTCATCAGGGCACACGGGATGAGCCTCACGTCCTATGCAGATGACACGCAATTGGTCCTGGCAGTCAAGAATGACGGTCCCAAAATAGCTAATACCTTCAACCAAGGCATGCTGGCCATTGGAAGTTAGATGGCTCAAAACTGCCTGAAACTTAACTCTGATAAGTCAGAGGTGGTAATTTTTGGCCCCCTATCCCCGCAATGGTCCCCCCTCTGGTGGCCATCATCGATGGGCCAACCCCCGGACCCAACAAACAAAGTGAGGAACTTGGGAGTCATTTTTGACGACCATCTAAATTTTATGCCACATGCCAATCAAATCTCTTCCTCAGCCTTCAGTAACTGCGGCTTATTAAAAAAATCCTGCCTTTCCTACCTGAAAGTGCCGGCAAAACACTGGTGAGTTCCCTCGTCTTGTCGACCCTAGATTACTGCAACGCTCTGTTTTTAGGCGCCCAGGAGAGAGTTCTTTGGAAAATGCAGGCCATTCAGAATGCTGCCGCTAGGCTCTTAGGGCGCATTCCCAAACATCACTCGGCCGCACACACCATAAGACAGTTGCACTGGCTGCCAGTGAGAAAAAGAATCATGTTTAAATCCCTTTGCCTGGTTTACAAGGCTCTGAAAAATGTTGGACCCGCTTTCCTTATCCAAAACCTTATCCCTTACCGTCCTCCAAGAACACTACGCTCATCCTTTCAGCACGATCTAGTGGTACCCCGAACCAAATCGGTCTCATGGGGGGACAGAAGATTCATGGTAGCCGCTCCCAAACTGTGGAACACATTACCAGAATCGATCAGAATTAGCCCCTCCCTCTGGATGTTTCGCAAGCAACTAAAAACCTGGCTCTTCAACCAATGAACTTCTGCTCTCTGAGGCTCAAAACAATGCAGCAACTTTAGCGCCGAGATGCCCAAGGGCCGTCGTTCGCGCTTTATAAATGTTTTTATAAATAAATAAATAAACTGAAGATGTTGCGCACATGTGCAGTTTTAAAGTAAAAGCACGCCGGAGCCAGAGTTGAAGGAATCCGGTGTGAACAAGATGGCGGTGGACTGTCCACTGTCCCACGGACATGCGCATGTTGTCTGCTTTGGACAGATGGCGAGAGCAGCCATCTTTGTCCATGCAGGCGCGTGCATGAACCCACGGGAAGAATCGTTCGTTCGATAACTTTATTTCGGTCACAGCAGGCCATAAAAGTACAAGATAAAATAGATACATGGCAAGAATTACAAAAATAAATACCAGTACAAATATAAATTTGGACTCATCATAAAAACACGTGTTTGCAGAATTTAAAACTGAAACTCAATCCATTGAGATAAAACAGAATTAAACATTGGATTTGTTATTGAAATAGTGGATACCAGTTATAGTTTAAAAACGGGGATAATTCCTAGTAACCCATTGCTTCATCAGTAAATTTCCTACGTCTATGCCACATACCGTGCAAGAAGCGTGACACAGCAAAGATAATGGGAGGGTGCGTATCGTACTTGAGGACTCTGTATGCTTAAATTCCTACAAATTGGTATCACCCAACGTTTACGTGTAGCCTGGTACTCTGGGCAAAAAAAAGGACGTGAGTTTCATTTTCCAGGTGGTAATTACAAACTGGGCAGTCCGTACTCTTGTTATTGGCCCATTTGCAAGTACACACCTTAAGCGGGAGGGTATATAATCTGAATTGCATATAAAGTTTTCTTGCAAGTGAAGGAAAGATCTGATCTAGGAATACTTCCCTTTCATAGTCCACTTTGACTTGCAGAAACTCGGTCGTCAGTCTACCCACTTCTGAACTTGCATGTATAGATGCTAAGTTATGGCGCCTGAATTGGTGAACCAGATCCGCCTTGTGTAAAACTGGGCATGCTAGGTCAGGAGAGTCCCAAATTTCTGGTAGGCCTATCCTGATACTAGTTGCCTTGATGTGGGATAGCCACGGGATCTTCTTGCTTTTCAATGCGTCCCAGATTTCACTAAATTCATTTTTGTAACAAGCAAGTTCTGGCACAGACCATAGTCTTCTCCAGTACATTAATGGCTGCAATGCCATTATCTCCTCAACCGGGAGAAGGCCAAGGTCCATGCGAAGGGGTACGAGTGGAGTACTCACTGGGAGACAAAGTAAATTCTTTCGAAATGCATGTTCCACCTTCGCGAGATTGGTAGCTGTTTGGTGGCCCCAAAGTTCGGCCCCGTACAATGCGGCCGATCAGGCCTGTACGTTGTAAATTTTGATGACAGGGGCGGCAGGCTTAAACACGGACTCTCTATGCAATTTCTGGATCCCCCCCACCACTTTGGTTAACTTGAGTGCAGCCTTCGCTATCTGAGTATCCCATCCCAGGTGTTCTCCCAAGGTGATCCCCAGGTACTCGAAGGTCTTAACTCGTTCCAGGGAGATACCACCCAGAAGGGGATTCGGGAGTGACTGCCTCGGAGGATTAAGAATCATAAACTTAGTTTTATCCAAGTTTATCTCCAGACCCCTGATTGCACAAAAGTCAGCAAAGCCGTCCAGGGTGCGTTGGATGCCCGTTGATGTCCTGGACAACAACAAAGTGTCATCCGCGAACATCAGAACGGGCACCCGACCCGTAGCTAATCTTGGCGCATCAATGTCCTTTGCTCCAAGAAGATGGTTACTAAGCCCATTGATGTATAGGGAGAACAGGGTGGGGGCCAGGATGCACCCCTGGCGCACCCCTTGGTTCACCGGGAATCGTGCAGACAATCCACCATGCTTCCCGCACCTAACCTGCGCATAGGTACCTGCTTAGAGCCTAATCAGCACATCCAAGAGGTGTAGAGGTAGACCAAGTTCCCGTAGTACACCCCATAGCTTACCCCTAGGAACCAGGTAAAATGCTGACCGCAGGTCAACGAAGATCATGTAGAGGCTGCCACTCTCCACACTCACTGTTTGTCAGTGAATGATCTGGAGTCTGAATATCTTATCTAGGGTCGATGTACACAGCCTGAAACCGGCCTGGTAAGGGGTTAAAATCAAATTTTCCTCCATCCAGCACTGTATTCTGTCTAGAATAGTCCGTCCCATCAATTTTTGGTGACATCAATCAGGCTGATTGGTCTATAATTAGACGGTATAAGGGGGCAGCCATTTTTGTAGATGGGGACTATTTTGGTATCTCGCCAGGTATCCGGTAGGTCCATGCCTTTGAGTATGGCATTGAAAAGTACTCGTAGACATGGGGACCATATTTTCGGCTCGGACCGGAATAAATCCCCCGGTAGCTTATCCAAACCGGGTGCCTTGCTGGGTACCAGTTTGATGATGGCAGCTTCTTCATCCAAGTCAGTGATATCCCTGTCCCCCTTCAGTCGATACTCGTGGAGGAGGGCTGAGAGTGGGTTAGCGACGCCTTCCTCCCTCTGTATTACATACAAAGCTCCGAAGTGGGTCTCCCAAACTGTGGCAGATATGTTTGGTTCGGTAGCCGTTTTGCCCGCCCTGCCCCCACAAACAATTGTCCAAAAGAGTTTCGAGTCTTTGGACTTGAGTGCCATTCTAAGGTCTTCCCAATTATCAGCCTCCCATTCTTTCTTTTCTTTAAGAGTAACCCACTTGTAATTAAGGCGGCTTTGCTTTATCCTTGTCCTATCCTTTGCTTTTACGGCAGCTATCAGATCAATCTTTGCTTTCCTGCAGTTAGCGTTGTACCATGGATGGACCGAGGCTGGTTTTACCTTTTTACTTCCTTCTTGGTAAAACACGTCGGAAAGATTAAGAATTAACTGGTTATGTATTTCCAACGGCTTGCCCTCTAATCCAAAATATGCTGTAGTTACCCCCACATCACCCATTTCCCTTTGGTAGATATTAGCAAGTTTTCTTGGGGAACCTTGTATGTAAGGCCATGTGACTCTCCGCCTATTGTTAGTTAGCATGAGCGGAGGGTCCATTGTGCTTGGCTCAGGGGCCGGGTTAATCAGTCCCAAGCTACCTGGTTTAAGCATCATTACGAGAGGGTTGTGGTCGCTATCTTTCCTAGAGTGGATCTGGAAGTCTTGGACCATGTCCCACATTCGGGTTTCCACCAGGATGTAGTCAAGGATAGAATTATGGCCGTCTCTGTTGAATGTCATTCGGCCGGGTCTATCCGATTTTGTCCTCCTATTACAGGCCCTAAGAGAGGACAAAAGCGTGAGAGAGTTAATTTGGAGCACCAAAGGTGTCCATTCTTTTACTACCGATATCTGGGGGTCTGGAATAGACCAATACTGGGAAAATTTCATGTGAAGGACTTTCTACATGTATTAAATACTGTAAATTACAATTTGTGGATTTTTAAAGTGCATTACAGTACATATTAAAACATGGCTATAGGTTACAGTGTACTACGCGCGTTTCGGCTGTGAGCCTTCATCAGGAAGCCATGACTCTTTCCAGTTACCCTTGCAAGTAGATGGGAATCTGCCTAGGCCGTTTTATGAGACTTGATGTTTTAATTAATTCTGCCCATGAGGTAAATGGTATGATCCAATATTGGTGTCCAGTAGAGAAGTGAGTGCTGATAGATGATACAGAAACACGGAGGGGTTTAAAATTATGTCTGAAGTATCACTGTTGGGTGTTTCTCTATTGGTCACTCAGTTTTCAAAGTGTATATGCAGCCCCGTGTTGAAGGTCCGCTATGCTAGTTCTGTTCGAATGGTGCACAAAGCGATCCAATGATGGATTCTGTGTGATGTTGTCCGGAGTAGTTCCCGGAGTTAGAGGGATGAAATAGCCTCAGTCTCAGGTCCGTAATGTTGGATGCTCTAAAGACGGTTCCACGGGCGATCCAATGGTGGGTTCTGTGTGGCGTCTCCGGTGAATGCCCACCCAGATGCTTAATCCCCCCGAAGGTCTGCCCCTGCCCTTCGTAGTTGCCAGAGTGCTAAATATGGCAAACCCACTCCTCTGAGTTTCATCCAGGGCCCACGTCTCCTGAAATAAGCATAGATCGCATTTCTCAACAAAAGATCCCCAATCTGGGTACAAGAGTTTGTTCTTGATCCCGGCCACGTTCCAAGAAAGAATCTTAATAGAATTGTTAGCCTTACTCACCAAAGTTTCATTAACTACTATATTGGAGCTATTATAGCAAGAAGGGTGTCAGTGGACTTCTCATTCCCTCTAGAATTAGGACCCCTTGCCCGTGGCACCAAGTCGTCATTCTCTCCTAAGTCCAACAGGGGTGCAGGACCACTAGTAGCCTCAATGTTTGTTGATGGCGAGGCACTAGGCACAACACCTACCAAAATTGCCCCGCTGCACCCCCTTGTCGTGCCCTTTACGGTTTCCCTAGCTAAGCCTTCACCCAGAGTACTGGGAGAGTTAATAAAAGAGACAGTTGGTTCTTGGCTTTCTCTAACTATTAGCAGGCCCTGCACATTAGCACGGGGGAATGGGTTCTGGCTGCACTTTGGCTGTCAGTCAATTTGGTCAAGGATACTATACCTATTACTCAGGGAAAGGAGGTCGCCTCTAGGCGGTTAGGTCTTACCTCCCTTTTGGGCAGCTTCCCTGAATTGGACCCCATAGTCCGAGTTAGCAGAAACTCCCCACGACTGCCCTACTCTGGGATTGCAAGAGGGGGCTGGGTAAAAATACGTTCGGGGGAGGGAAAGGATTTCAGTCCCTGAGTCTGCTAGAACCCAACTACAAATGTAGTCCACCACCCGACTGTCCCTAAAATTAATTACAACACAGTCTCCCCTTATATTTTTTGCTCGGGAACCCACCCAGTGCACACGGTGAGCAAACTAAATTTCACTTGATACATGTGGAGGGAGTGGCCTGTTGGAATTCAACCAGTAGATACATTTGTTTTTGAGGTCGCTATAGTCCTCTCTTTTTCCCTCGTTCCAGACTGGGATCCCTGCGATGACTATCACATAGGGGACGGATTCAGGAGGGAGATCTAAGCCTTTTAGTTCACTGACTGGCACCTTGCTAATTGTGCTACTATGCGGTCAGGTTTGAGGATTTTCTAATCCTCTACCCCCCGTGTTCACAGTATCTGTAGTCATGGCTAGCTGATTATTCGCAGCGCTAGCCCTAAATTGGGAGATGTGTTCACTGGGCGGGGCATTTAGCAAGGGTGGATTCGCTAAGATGTTCGAGTCTAGCAGCACAGGATGATGGGCAACTACATTCTCGGAATGTTGAGAAGCATTACTCTCAGGCCTTAGCGACCTTGCTAAGGTAACATTATCGGCAGTTACTCGTGTACCGCCCTCCTCCCCCTGAGCATCTGCATACAGTTGTTCAAAATGGATAAGTCTGTTTTCTAAGGCAGTGAGTCTTTTATGGAATAGGAGACATGACTTGATAAAAATATTTTCCATTTTGTTCCAGAAGTCTTCTCCCTGTTCAGAGGGCCAAGCAGCATCCGAGATTGATGGGATCATAGGCACCTGATCAGTCTGATGGTGCACAGCATGGCTGTTTGTAATCGTTGGTGGTTGTCCCTCCCCCACTTTGTCTCGTTTCTGGATTTTAGCTTTCCTATTGTTTATAGGCGCTCCTCTGCGCTTCCTTTTGGAGTCTACTGCAGGGACTTTGTCTCCCGTTTTTGGGTTGGTAGATGAACGGGTTTGGAGTCTCAACATAGACCGACCCTGCACATCAAGATTTTGTGCAGGGGCGCCTTGAGCGATAGCTGCTACGTCCACGCTTGCTACAGGAACAGGGGAGCTAATTCCTGATAGTTCTTGGGAGCGGCCCTCGCCATTTTCGCCATTATCGTCCAAAGAAACAGAGTCGATTGACCCCTGCCGATTTGGCGTTAGAGCCTGAGCCAAACGGCCCAGTGACAACCGTTTGTCGAGGGCGGGATCCAGGGATAGCCTCCTCTCCGTTATTTCAATTTCATGTGCGAGCATGGAGGATGCCCTAATAATGAATTGGTCTAGGGTTCCTATGATTGACCCGCCAGGTATAGACTTTCTACCTTTCCCCACTTTTATGGAAGCCATTGCAGTTATTCAGTCAAGTCAGTAGCTCCACTAAGCAGCTTCAGTAAGGTTTTACAATTTATCAGTGCTTGCAATCATATAGTGTAGCTACTAACCTTTGTTTAGATGATTAAATGTAAGCTAAAGAGGATGGCCCCGTCCCGTCCTCGTTCGTTCTCGAACGGGCTCAAACGGGCCCGCCCTTGGCCCGGGCTTCGCCCGGCGCGGGTCCGCGGGACGGAGACCAAGTGTTCCTAAAATACTTCCGGTATGTGGAGGATGGGCGGGGCTGTCTCCTGACGGCCCCCGCAGCTCTCTGGTACTTCGAGCCCCTGGTAGCAGCCTCACTGTATCGGATGAGTCCCAGGCAAGAGGTATTTATGTGCCCCCGGTGTGAGGAGGAGGGGCGGGCCGGTCTCCTGACGGCCCCCGCGGCTCACTGGTACTTCGAGCCCCTGTTAGCAGCCTCACAGTATCGGATGAGTCGCAGGCAAGATGTGTATTCAATTGATGGGATAGCATGTGTTTGTCACGGTATCGGATGAGTCCCAGGAAAGAATCAATTACAAAAGGTCCTCTCTGGCAAAAGCAGCGCATGTGCTGCTTTCGCCAGGCGAAACCTAAAAAGGGACAATGAGGAGGGACTCCAGGAATACTTCCATGCTCTGAATCAAATGAAATGGGCAAACCATAACATTGCGACTCTCCACCATAGGAAATAATGGAGACAGAAACTTAAAATAAAACTTGTAGAAAATAATTAGGGGTGGGGTTAACATGCGTAATTGTGTGTAGCACAATAACGCAGAATTATAAGAAAATTCTGCAAGGTTACGTGCCGGGCACGAGTCGGGTCCCTCCACTTCTTTTGAAGGGTGGATGCTGTCCACTCTGCGAAGAAGTTGGGCCCCACAAAATAAGATGCTGAATTTGTCCCGGTGTAATTTCCAAACACCAGAAAAGTTTCAGCAGTGCCTGCACATTGTTGTCTGCTTCTGATCACAACAACGTGCAGGCGGAGACGGGGCTCTCTTATTTCTGGCTCCTGCTGGCATACTTGGCCATAACAAAGGTCGATTCTCATGTGTCATCAAGCCTCCTTTTGTTGGAGTTTCCTGGCTGGCAGCAGTCAGGAGCCTCACACCCGATGCAAATGCAGCAGAGGGGAAACAAAGGCTCGCACCTTGTTAGCTCTTCACACATACTTAGGAGAGGCAGCTTTTCACTTTCTTTAGGCTCCGTTTAGGAGATATGCATGCACTGTTAGAATGTCAGATGTGTTGATCTTTCCCAGTATTTGCACAAAATAAATTGCATTTAGATACGCTTATTACCCTTGAGGAGGCGTTGTAATAATTTAAATATCACTATTTCTTTTAAAGAACTATGGCTATAGAAAACTTAACGCTGACAAAAGGTAACATTGTTGTATGTGTAGTGTACAGAAGTGTGAATCTTCTGCTTAAATCAGGAGGGTTTGCAAGTATACTCGAATTGTGCACAAATGTACTCATGATACACCGGCTAAACATATATGTGAGGGCTTAAGATCTGATATCACTTCTTGTAATGCCAGTTCGTGTGACGTCATGCATTGTGATGTCACACGCTGTGATGTCACACCCTCCGAAGCTACTTGCATACTAATTAACTCGGTTAGTCCCCCACTTCCTTTTTATGGCTTGTGGCCTGGTTACGTGGCACCATGCGAGAAGAGAAATTCTGTATTTAGCTCTATTTTCTTAGCACAAAAATGCCCTCTTGTGTGAAATGGACGCAAATATGCATTTTTCACTAGAAAATAGCGCTAAATGCAGCAGAATATGAACAGCAAGATTGAGCTGCTGCTCATGCTTGCTAAATGTGCACTTCGGGTAGGATTGTACCCCAACTTACTCCTGGCATTAAGTGCTAGTTTCTTTTAAATCCTCGTCAGGGATAGTAAGCGCTATATAAATCCAATTACAATTAAAGCAAAAGACAGCAGTGGCTTAACAAAACTTGAGGAGGCCCCCCTGCAAGTTACATGGAGGAGCCCCCCACAGCTCTGGACCGATTCAAGCTCGCCACCCATGCACAGTGCTGGATGGGGCCCCCTGGTACTTGGGGCCCCCTTGCACCACGGGGGCTATTGGTATGCCAATTAAAAATATCCAAAATGGATGCAAGGAGGCATTTTCTGTTAAGAAAAGAGTACTAAATACAACAGATCATAAACAGCAGCGCACGTAGATTCTCACACTCACTAAATGTGCTCCACAGTAGAAATATGGCCCCCAAATTACTCTTAATTATGCCAGCAGGCGTAATAGCATTATTATCGGTAATTCTGCATCAAAGAGTAACGTGGAGTTACCGAAAATACCCACATTACTCCGGCTTAATGGAACTTCTGTCTAGGTCCAGAAATAATCTTAAATTATACAAATTCATTGAAAATAGTTTAAAATATAAATAAAAGTAATTTAATGTTAAAAAATCCTAAAATAAAACATTTATTATTTAAATGTAAAATATCTTAAACTTTTTTTGAATTTATAAATTAATGTAAAATTAATTCATTTAAAATATAATTAAAACACTTGTAATTGTATACATCCCTTTTAATAATGAATGCCAAATACATTTTTAATTTTGTTTTCTTTATATGGGAATTTATTTATAAATATAAACCTCAGAAAAATATTTTAATGTAATTATTGTATTTAAATTAACGATTTAATTCAAAATTAAGTTAATACTGCTGTAGCATTTTCTTTTTTAGTTCTACATTTAACATAAATATATGAAATTAATTACAATAATGTTTAATGTAAATTATTTTAGCTAATATATTATGAGGTTTAATAAACTTTTTACATTTTTTTCTATACTTTACCGTAGGAAGATTTCCACCCCAACTGTGGAGTGTCACTACTGTACAGTATAGGAAGAAGTAATAAAAATTCTAACCAAACAAAATATTTTTTTTGTTAAATATTAATGTAAATTCGTTTCATATTTATTTAATATATTTATTTATATTTCCCCTATTTTAAATAATCTTATTTAAAATAATTTCCTGCATGGTTTTATTTTTCCCTCCATTAGTGTCTGTGTGAGTCTGTTCCAGTATTAGTGTTTCATCATGTGCGGTACTGGACGTACACCAGATCTGAGGTGGAGTAATTTACTACTGCTTTGGATCCCTTTTGGCTTTAGTAACTTAAAAAGTACAGTTAGTAACTAGAAACTCTTTTGTGGGTGGGTGTCTGTCCTCCCTAAGTGCTTTCTTAACACTTCCCATGACCCTCCTTACTCCTTTTGAAACTACTCCCATTTAGTAGCAAGTATGGCTCTTTTTCAGCCACCCACAGCCCCCCACATTTTCTGCTAAATAGCAAATTTATATGTGTGATGATCTCCCCATAGAAAAGATAGGAGAGATGGAGATTTATACTCAGGTTTGTGAATAGGATTTTGTAGTACTTTAGTAATACTATTGTAGCACTACTAAACATACTACTATAATTAGTGAAAATTAACTGGTTTAATGTGTAAACACATATATACCGTGGATTTGCTGGAATGTGAATAAATCTTGTTTGTGAAACCTGACAAGCAGCGGTGCGTTCTGACTTGATTTACGGTACACGTTGAAGGATTCATAGGGGTTCGCTACCCCACCGGAGGCTTACCATTGAAACAGCCACAGGATAAGCGATAGCTCATTGGTAGAATATATATATATATACATGTGTGTGTGTGTGTGTATATATATATATAGCCCCAATGCTCACTTTCTGGTACAAAAGCAGGCGGAACACAGCTCCGGTTTTCAGGTGAATTTAATGATATATTTCCAGTGCGGTCGAATTCTCAGGTCCGTGAAACGCTAGGGCAGAAGCGTTTCTGGCCGGAACGGCCTTCATCAATGCCAGTTTCACAGGTGGGTTGCATCCCCCTGGTGTCCCAATTAGTAGTCTCTCAGCCCCTCCTCCTTAAAGAGGTGTGTACCTCCTTGCGCTGCATCTCCAGCATACTGCATGATGGGTCATGTAGTTCATCGTAGGAATCCATACAGTGATGAATCACATCCAAAACACCAAGTGGTGTCCCACATCGTGGCAATGAGTCACACTCCTCCGCAGTTTCCCAGGGATGCGATCTTCCGGTTCATACCACTGCAGATCCCCTTGTCAGGCAGTGCTGTACTGCCTCCTCTCTCCCCACCCTGAAGCTTCCTGCGCCGTGGCAATTACTCTGCTTGGGGGTGCTCTGTGTTTTGCATTTTCTTCCACAACCAAAGTTTTGCTGACTTTAACACAATGCTCCTGATTGAGAGGGCGTGCTCCCTGGTGGTGTCAGCAACACCGGCCCAACATAAAGACCCAATGCTCACTTTCTGGTACAAAAGCAGGCGGAACACAGCTCCGGTTTTCAGGTGAATTTAATGATATATTTCCAGCGCGGTTGAATTCTCAGGTCTGTGGAATGTGTATATATATATATATAGACTACTATATGCAACCGCGTTTGAGTCCTTCCTCACTGTTGCCTGAAAATGAAGAGCACTTAAACTCGAAGTGTCAGAATCCCCCATGTTGCATATGAATAAGACCCGAGGGGGTCGAAACCGGTCATGCATTTACCTGCTGTAATAAATTGGTTTCCTCGTTATGTTCGGCTGGAGGGCTTGTTTTCTGCGCTGCAAGAGGTGCGAAAGTTTATATATATATATATATATATATTTGTATATATATATGAACATACAGGATCCCAACCGCTTAACGTAGCGGCTGCAATGGGCGCAGACCTCCACTCCTCAAGAATAACTGTTGTTAGATCAACAAGCCATCACTCCCAATCAGGTGCCAGCAGTGCAAATTTATTAAAGCAAAGTGCAAGAGCGAGTGCCCTCCCTGACGCGTTTCGCTCCGCGAACGGAGCTTGGTCACATGACGCGTCAGGAGTAGGCGGTGAATTAAATGGTCATTAAAAGCCCAAGCGCCTAAAGAAACAGGACGCAAGGGTTTACAATAAAGCAGACAAGCATTGATTGAGCAATATGTCGACCATAATTACTTAATTGTATACAGTTTAGATACAAAGAGACAGAAATCAAAGCATAGTGCTCGAATACAATTGAAAAGGCCAAATGTCAAAATTATGTGAACAATCGGATTCAAAAAGACATTTAACATAGTGGAAAGAAAATCAAAACCACCGCAACATTCATAATAGAAAACCCCAAAATGACTATTCAACCTATATAATCTCCCAAAATTTCATCAGAGAGAATATATTACAAGAATTAAAAATCAATTGCAAGTGCAAGAAGAGGTTATTCTATAAGTTCAAATTCATAGGCCTAATACAAAAAACCACTGTCTCAAAACTGCTTGAAAGCTAAAGTGCAAATGCTACAACAAACCATATATTTGAATGTAAAATACATGGAAAATAACTAGCGGTAAAGAAGCTCAAATGGAGACCTGCAAAGAAAGAGGTATAAACACACTAATACTTGTACCATAAAACAGTAATCAATGATAATTCGAAAAAATTAATTTGATATCACAAATGACAATAGTGCATATATCATGATCAAAAAGACAACAATTATTCATTGTTGATGGTTAAAGAAGAGACACAAATCACAAAAAATGGTGTAATTCATCAAAAGCATTCAGCCCATTGGGAGATCTGGTATCTAGCAATAAAATAAAGAATGCTTCTTTTTGTCGTAAGAGTTTCTCACGATCACCACCCCTGCCTGGGTTCACCACAGAACACAACAATGTATATTTGAGATCTTTCAATTTTTTGTCGTGGACAGCTTTAAAGTGGCGAGCCACCGGGAAATTCATGTCTGAGTTTACTATGGCTCGGATGTGTTGCAGAATTCGTTGGTTAGCTTGCAACTTTGTACTGCCTATGTAAGAGAGAGAACATGTGCAGGTAAGCTGGTAAACTACATAATCGCTGCAACATGTCAGATGTTCTTTTATCGGAATAGCTCTCTCATTAAAAGCAGATGTATAGTGCGTGGCGTTGACCCCAAAAGTGCAGGCTCGGCACGAAGTACATCTGTAAAAACCGGGTTTATTAAGCCAAGTGGTTTTAGGCGAAAGTTCAGGCTGGGTTCTATCTAAAGAATCCTTCATAGAAGGAGCCCTCCTAAAAGTAATGGCCGGTGATTTAGGCAGAAATGGACCAAGAATCACATCCGTTAGTACTATCGGCCACTCAGACCTGATGATCTTACTAAGTTTAGGGGTCTGGGAGCAGTAAGTAGTGATAAACCTAGCAGAACCCGAATTGATCAAATCAGAGATCTTTTTGATTTTTGGGGTCAAGAGTGCCTCACAAGGACGGGTTGATGCCTTAGTTAACGCCCGATCTAACACAGCTCGATTATAGCCGCGTCGAAGGAATCTTTCCCTAGATTCCAATAGGCACTGTTGTGTGGTGTCTGGGTTGCTGCAAATGCGTTTGATACGTATGAACTCTCCCAAAGGAATGCTGTTTATGGTGTGTGGGGAATGGGTACTGCGGGCATGCAAGATGGAATTGCCCGCAGTACTTTTCCTGTGCAGTTTGGTCTGAATGGTGTTATGCTCAATGTAAATCAGGACATCCAGAAATTCAGCATATATATATATATATATATATATTCACTGAAAAAACCATAGGTTTCACACCAGTTATACTATCACTCATGACATGGTCAGTGACATCACTCATGACATCACTGATGATATCTCAAATGACATCACTGATGACATCAACCAGTGAATGTGTATCTTTCTGAAAAATAAATATGTTTTATATATGTATATCTAAAGGTTGATGGAAGAATAAATGGGTAAATAAATGTCTAAATGGATTTTTTTGCGTAAAATTGATTGGTTAACTGACTTATTAAATGTATCTTAGTGAATACATATATTAGCGAGTAATGTTTAAATATTTAAATATCTGTATCTGTGTCTCACTTTGTGTATAAGTGGCTGCATGGGTTGGTGAGTAGCTAAATGAGTGTGTATATGGGTTATTAGTTGTTTTTTTTGAGTATCAGTATCAGTGTCTGTATGGTTCGGTGGGGGATATTACTTAGAGCACAGATGCATGAATGAGTGACTCACTATTTGTATGTATTTTGAAG
This sequence comes from Lissotriton vulgaris, assembly GCF_964263255.1. NCBI lineage: Eukaryota > Metazoa > Chordata > Amphibia > Caudata > Salamandridae > Lissotriton > Lissotriton vulgaris. The sequence continues at coordinate 1,985,118,248 of NC_141691.1, read as the reverse complement.
ACAGCATGTGTGCAAGACTGTATGGATGGATGATTGTGTGTATGGGTGGGTTAGTGAGTATGTGTTTTTATAATTGATTGTTTAAGAGAGTAAATATGTTTCCGTTTCTGTAGAAGTATGTATAGTAGTGTGTATGTAGCAGTATAATCAAGTAAATGGTTTTTTGATAGTTTATTTGCATGTGTGAATTTGTGTGTGAATAACTATATGGATGAGTATTAGTGTGTAACAGGATGTATAGGTGTATGAGTACATATGATGAGTAAGTACATGCATGAGTGACTATATAGAACTGTTGGTGAATGAGTGGATGTGTATGTAGATGTTGGAATTACCTAATAAGTTGTTGTAATTGGTATTGGTTTCTCCTTTTTTAAGAAAATGTTAGTTTCTATTTTTGAATGTGTGTGCCAAAGGTTATTTTATGCTGATAGGAGGTCTGCCACTTTGTCACAAGGATGTTGTCATCAGTGATGTCATTTGAGATGTCATCAGTGATGTCATGAGTGATGTCACTGACCATGTCATGAGTGATGTAATATGTGACTTCATCAGCAGTGCATTGCACGCGCAAGTTATAGTGAGTCCAACTAACTATAACGTGGGAATTTCAATGGTTTTATGCGAGTAAAATTTCCACCTAACTATAACTGGTGTGAAACCTATGGTTTTTTCAGTGAATTTAATAGGTTTTTTAAATGCTAATTCCTAACTATAACTGGTGTGAAACCTATGTTTTTTTCAGTGAATATATATATATATATATATATACATAATTTCTATGGCAAAATGAAACCCCTCATTTTGTTCCTTTTCAAATTAAATGTATTTATTGTTACCACTTTATTTCAATCAAGATGACTTCAGGTGTGCCATACTTTTGTCATAAGTAAGACTGTTAGCATTCTAGTTGTTCTTTAGAACACTCTGGGACATTCTGTCATTGGGCTATAGTTGGGCTACATGTGGCTGATATTTGGGCTACATTTGGGCTCTTTTGTCTCTGGTGGTCCTCTTGGGAGACTGCATATCAGGATTTTGTTAATGAAATATAAGAGGATTTGAGAAGTGTCTCAAAATGTGCCCTAATTGTTCTTTCTTCAGAAATTAATCATAATTTCAATGGCAAAATGAATCCCCTCATTTTGTTCCTTTGCAAATTAAATGTTTTAAGTGTTAACACTTTATTCCAATCAAGATGACTTCAGGTGTGCCATACTTTTGTCATAAGTAAGACTGTTAGCGCTCTAGTTGTTCTTTAGAACACTCTGGGACATTCTGTCATTGGGCTATAGTTGGGCTACATCTGGCTGATATTTGGGCTACATTTGTTTTTTTTGTCTCTGGTGGCCATCTTTGGGCTACATTGGGCTACATTTGGGCTCTAACATATATATAGCCCAATGTAGCCCAATATATATTTTTTCAAAGTTAATTTTCGTAAAAAAGACTGGAGCACATATCTTGAGACATAGCAAAGGCACATCGGGCTACCAGTCCCTACAATTTTGCCAAGTTTGGTGGAAATCCATTCAGCCTTTCGGGCTAAAAGTGGGGTTGACCGCCCTATGGAAATTAACATGGGGAAAACACGTTTTGGGACCCCCCTTTTATCTCGGCCCCCGCTTGACGAATCCCCCCGAAACTTTCAGGGAAGGACCAGAGCTCCGCAAGGCAAATTTGAGGTAATTTTCAGGCAGATTCGTCAACCGGCGCCAAAGTTATTCACAATAGAATTTTGAGATTTTGCATTGAAAAAAATCCTAACTATAACTACCTACTGGCGACTGCCAGTAGGTAATATATATATATATATATATACATATATATATATTGCAGTCCAAAATGCCCGAAAGCTTAAAGAATGCACTCCCAGCCGTTTAAGCCAACAGCTTTATTCAAAACGGAACAAGCGGTGTTCGCGCCGCGAAACACGTCTCTGACATCTGGCTAAAATAAAGAAATAAGCATCGATAAAATCTTGGGTCTGTGTCCTGTTTGGTTCCTGCGCGTGATTTAAGACGTGGTATCTGATTCAGGATTTGTGATATATATATATATATATATTTATATAAGAACCACTTCCTTCGAAAAGAAAGAGTGGAGGTCAGAGGGGAATCCTTTTAGAAGCTCTTTATTTCACAGGTGCTCAAGTTGATGGTGGCAAATGCATTGATGGTGGCAAATGCATTTCGGCTTGTCCATTGCCTTCCTCAGTGCCCTGCATCAACAGAAAGTCTTGCAGTATTTCCATCAAACCTGCTTCGCTATATGCTGCGGCCGGCACTGGACTCCTCCCCTAGTGAAATTGGCTCACCTGTTGGAGGTCACGTGGGATTGAGTAAACTCCAACTCCCAGCATGCAACATGTTCATGCTGCTGGGCCGGTGGTGTGAGGAGGTGAATAACTGTAAGTAATTTCTCCAATGTCTTTTGCAGGATGATGTGGTTTCTATTTCTTTTGAAGCACCCAGGTCAATCAGTGCCTCCTCGGGTCCCCTCGGGCTGCTGTACCAAAAAACTGGAAAATGTTTTGTGCGGGAACGGCCGTGTAGCCACACAACGTTCTAACGGGGGCAAAAAATACCACCCTCCGCCCCACTTCCCCTGTCACTTTGGCGGACTCAGTCTATTCTGAGTCACATTGTCAGCAGGACCTTCCGTGCCGCACTCCTGGCTTGGCGCGGAAAATATAAAAGAACCACTTCCCTCGAAAAGAAAGATGTATATATATATATATATATATATATATATATATATATATATATATATATATATATATATACATGTATATATATATTTATATATATATATATATACATGTGTATATATATATATATACATATATATATATATATATATACATGTATATATATATATATATCTATATATTCGATAATCTCTCTCCACAAGGAAAAGAAGTTGGATCGCACAACAATACTCCTTTAAAGTAAATTCCAGGTATTTATGTTGAACAAACTCCAAACACTCCAAACACCATGTATATATATATATATATATATATATATATATATATATATATATATATATATATATATATATATATATATATATATATATATATATATATATATATATATATATATATATATATATATATATATATATATATATATATATATATATATATAAATTCCATAAAGACCTTCCTTCGTCAGGAAGAAGTAGCATGCACTCACAGAGTCTCAAAGTTGGCTAAGAACTAAGGGATTCCTGAAATGTCACTCATGTAAGGTATGCCAAATCGCAAAAAATACAACTGAAGTATCACTACCAAATAACAAAATGTGGCAAATAAAGGAATTAATTATGTTTAAAAGTCAATTTGTCGTTTGCGTGATGGAATGTCTGTGTGCATTAAAATACATCAGCAGCACTAAATGTGAACTTAAAAAAAGAATTCTCAAGCACGTTCGAGAAACGATTAACAAAGATCGGAGTAACGCAGTTGCCAAACATATGGAACGCAACCATGAACGGAACTGTAAAATGTTACGGTTTTACGCATTGGAAACAATACCACAACATGTCAGAGGCGGAGATCGAGAAAAGAAACTAAGAAGGAGGGAATCTCGCCAAATATGTAATATCACGACTTTTGCAATGTGGGGCCTCAATCAGAGTGAAGAATTATATGTTCACCTATAAAGGACTTCCATGAGAACTGAACTAAATTTTTTGTGATGGATTAACTGAAGAAACTATTTGAATCCAGAATGTTTTTTTAGAAACGGTAGCAGCACAAGTGAAGGGTACATAATAGTTTTTACCATCTCAAAATAGATAATGGTGACATCTTAGTCATTGGAACGATAATCTATGCATTGGTAATATAGAAGGGTTGGGACAATTGCCCACCGGAGGGCATAAATACACGAAAAAATAAAATAAAATTAATGTTCCCTCAATTTGAAATCCTACTAAAAAAATATAAAATAATTATCAGAGAAGAATATCCTAATATTACGCCTTCGGACGTAATGGTCGGGGCCACAAGAAAGCTGAGTGCCCTATATCACACCCAGGCGCTGAAAAATATTTCAGAGAGAGAATGCCCACTTGAGGGCATAAATAGGGGAAGAGCATAACAAATGATAACGCCAGGGCACTATCACATGAGGGTCTTTAAAGATCAGGGAATGGTGCCGGCTTTCTGTCTAATACCTAATCATATCGGAGCTCCAATTTTTAAATAATCAAACCTAAGCAATCAGGCCTTATTACTGCTTTTTTCCGCTCCTGCACGTGATCCCCACCTGATTTGCACAACGCCTGTGAACAAGAAGGAAGTTAGCTTCGAAACTCGTCGGGCATTTGTGATGGATTTTAACGTATGCTGACCTGCTGAAATAAAGGACTTTTCTAAAATCGAAAGGAGCCCTACCTGTTATTGAGTGCAATCCAAGCAGCTGGCACAGTTTTTTTGTGATATATATATATATGTATATATATTATCCAGCACCTCAAAACCAAGGAAGGACGACGCCGTATTCTGGTTCAATAAACTTTTATTCAGCTGATAGTACGTGTTTCACCTGTCCTGCAGGCTTGATCACCAATGGGTTGGTGATCAAGCCTGCAGGACAGGTGAAACACGTACTATCAGCTGAATAAAAGTGTATTGAGCCAGAACATGGCGTCGTCCTTCCTTGGTTTTGAGGTGCTGGATAATTTTACCGGACCTTGCTGTGGTGGTCCGCGCTCGACGACGCACCCTCTGTTAAGGTGAAGCGGTGGCTGTTACCAGAGCACGGAGGAGAAAAATATGTACATATATATATATATATGAGGTACGTGGCGCTCCTTAGACAACTCACAGCATTCAGCCGATCTGAAGACACAGGAACCAGCAAGACCCGTAGTTTGGTGCAAATATTTTTATTTTAGTATTTTAGCCCGCACCAGTCCGCCATGACGCGTTTCGGCTAGAGATAGCCTTGATCACATGACAACGTCACGAGGGCTGATCACCCTTTTAAAGTGCAATGTGCCATCACGTGGGTTAGAAACAGAAAAAATACTATCAATGTTTCTAAACTTTCCACAATAAATAATTGCGGCATGAATGCCTGTATATTATATATGTTACACAATAAAAAACAGCATATTCTCTCGTTATTGTTGGATACACTGTAAAACTCTGCACATTATTAGAGTACAAAAAATACATGTCTAAATACAAGTACAAACACAGGCACAGGTAATATAAACTTTTAAAATTGATATAAAAGTTAAAAGCTCATAAATAGTTATATACATATAAAATATAACTAAAATATTAATTCATATATCTACACATTTGATCCTTGTATACATTATCACGGATCGAACCTAAAGTGCAATACTGCCCCAGTGGGCAAGTCCCTTAGCCTGAGATATATACCCGATATTGTGCAAAATTGGCTTAATGTGCAACATAAGTGATGGCATAAAAAGTGCTACCAAGTGCATGATAATCAATTAAAATCAACATTGAAAAATTGTATCAGTAGGTCATGGAGGGAAAAAGGGGATAAAGTGTGTCAGTGCAGAATGGAAAATCCACAGTTTCTAATGAGAATGCAATTACTAGAGATGCAGTTACTTGTCTTAAACAACTCAACTAACATTTTCATAGATGGCACATTTAACAGGTCTTGCATATTAAAGAACAGAATCATAGATAGGTGTGGCAATCCTCCCCTGTGTTAAGACCAGACGGTACCTTAGAATCTAAAAGGATTATATAGCGAGTCTCCAGTTTTCTTAAAAGTGACTCTCTATCACCGCCTCTCCTTTGGGGAGGAACACAGTCTATCGCAAAATATTTCAGTAAAGACGCATCCTTTCCATGGTTACTCTCGAAGTGCCTGGCTACTGGGTAAGCCTGATCTGCATGAGTAATCGCTCGCAGATGTTGAAGTATGCGCTTATGCACTTGTGGCCTAGTGCTGCCAACATATCTTAAGCCGCATGGGCACTCCAAGACATATACAACATATTCTGACTTGCAATTTAGTTGTTGTTGGATTTTTATTGGAAAGGGTGAGAGAGGAGTGGATACCTCAGTCTTACTGATGCCGTGCTTACAAGCTTTGCAGCTTGAGCATCTTTTAAAGCCTTTACTGTCACTTAGCCATGTGCCAGAAACCACTTCAGGACTGCTTGATACTAGACTATCTTTCATGGAGTGGGCTTTGCGATAGGTAATGCTAGGATTTCTGCTGATAAGTGGTCCTATTACAGGATCACAGGAGACTAAAGACCAGTTATCCTTAATTATTTTATGGATACATTTGTGTTGTTTATTGTAAGCCATAATCAGTCTGGTCTCACTGTTGGTGTTGTCAGTTACAGAATTAGTTTGTGCCTTTCCTGAGCCCAGGAGGGCAATTCTATCCATCCTATTAGCTCTAATAGTGGCCTTATCTATCGTATCTGTTTTATAGCCCCGCTCAACAAATCTGGCCCTGCATGCTAATTGTGCCAGTCGGCATTCATCCTCACTGCTACAAATTCGTCTGATACGCAGCATCTCCCCATAAGGGATGCTGCGTATCAGGTGTGCTGGGTGATGACTTCCAGCATGTAGCAATGTGTTTCCTGCCGTTGGTTTACGGAATAGTCTAGTATGCAATTTTTTGTCACAAACATATAGTTCCACATCTAGGAATACAATGGATTCTTTACTCACAGTATTGGTGAATTGTATGTTCAGGTTGTTGTTATTCAATTCCTCTATAAACAAGGTTACCTCTGACTCAGATCCATCCCATATGAAAACCAGGTCATCTATGTATCTTAACCAAAGTTTAACTTTGGTATTCATGACGGTGGCATATTGCTTCCTCAGGACCTGCTCCTCCCAGTACCCCATGTGAAGACAGGCGTAACTGGGAGAGAAGCAGGCCCCCATTGCCACTCCCCTGGTCTGGATAAACAGCTGATTAGCAAAAAGAAAGATGTTGTTCTCAAGACATATATTGATCATATCTAGCAACATTTTGGAGTGATCATGGAAACCGTGATTACGTTTTTCCAAGAAATGCTGCACAGCCCTCAAACCATCAATGTGAAATATGCTGGTATACAGCGAGGTTACATCCATCGATACAAGGATATAATTGGGGCTCCAAATAAAGTCTTGAATCTTACTCAACAAGTCACTGGTATCAAGAATAAAAGACGGTAGGCCCTTCACATGTTCCTGGAGAAAAAAGTCAATATACCTGCTCATATTTTCCAGTAAACTGTTGCAAGCAGATATTATGGGCCTGCCAGGGGGTTTATGTATGCTTTTGTGCACCTTAGGGATGAAATATATCACCGGAGTCACCGGATGGTCTTTTTTCAGGAACTTATATTCATCCATTGTGATGAGGCCCTTGCTTCTCCAAGCGGATAATTTGAGGTAAATATCGTTCCTCGAATTAGATGCCTCTTGCATGGAGATACGACGATAACACTCCTTGTCGTTGAGTTGTTTGTGGGCTTCCTCTAGGTACATTTTACGTGGCCAAAGGACCACGTTACCCCCTTTGTCTGATTGTCTAATCACCAGGTTCTTGTTGGCTTTCAGTTTTTTGATTAACATATGGTATTCCTTATCTCTGTGGTCATATCGTTTGGTTTGGTTTGCAGTTCTGATTTGTAGTTCCTTGAGTTGTGAAACAACACGACCGTGGAAGATATCTATATTATCCTTAAGCATCAGAGGGCAAAATTTCGATTTTAATTTGAAATTAGTTGCACAAGATGTTGGCAAAGGTTCGCCCCCCAGTGCCTCTTGACTCTCGGTGTTGGTACCAAATTCAACTTGATGCAGTTCCAAAAGTTCTTGCGTTAATGCTGCACCCAACACAGTAGTATCAGCCTCACTACCAGTTAGATTGGTGGTAGGTGCAGTCACCTCACTGATATTTGCAAGATTCCCGCTGGAGCTAGTCCGGGATGCGAAGTGTTTACGTAACTTCAGCTTCCGGACAAACTTAAAAACATCAATTTTTGTTGTTGCATAGTCAAAATTGGCTTTTGGACTATACGATTATCCCAACGAGAGTATAGAAATTTCCCCAGGTGAAAGGTTCACATCTGAAAGGTTGATAACCGCCTGCGAGTTTACATGTGGAGGTTCAAGGGTAGCTACTGTTGTTGGGCTACCGGTGGTTTGTTCCACTGCTTTTTCGCGCGCTGTTTTCGCGGTTTGCCAGTTACATTTGCGGCGTTTGTTGCAGGCCCGCCTTTCTGCGCGTTTCCTATTTTTGCGCTGGCGCCGGCCGATTGTGTCCCAGAGCGGAGGGTAAGTTTTCGGTCTTGGGTTACCATCTCCATTTCCTCCCCTGGGGTAAATTTGCAAAACCCCGACATTTGTTGACGTCTGATTTCCGTTTCAGACTCACTTTCGTACTGTGAACTCTCACCAGAAACAGAAGATACTTCATCTTGTCGTGTTGTTGAAATTGCGTTCTTGTCAGCCTTAGTGGTGGCGGCAGTGTTGGAAAGTTCCTTACCATGGCGCTGCTTGATTTTGTCATATCGTTTGGCAAACGTGAAGATTTGGCCATTTTCGTAGTCCAGCCGGTCACGCTGGAACTTGTATGCCTTCCTCTTCTTTATAATTTCCTCCTCGCGTTTGAGCCTTACTGCCATTTCTTCTCTATATTTCGTTATCTCGGCAGATGGGGGAAATTTATCAATTTCAGCGTTAATGGTGTCGATTTCTTCCAACAATTTGACCCTATCGCTTTCAGCGTATTGTATCAGGATCCCCATCAAGCGTTTCGAATTTTCTAAGTTGCACTGCGCCCAGTCGGTTAGCATCTGCGGGTCCGGTTTCTCATATGATGGGGCTAATAGGATTCGCAGGCCCCTTGGCACCCGTCCCACTTCTAGGTAACCCGACAGCGATGTGTGCTCCCACCACTTCGACTGCTCACTTTTGCTACATTTCTCCAGTTTTTTGAACAGTTCTTTTAGCCCGGGGCAATGCTCCGGTGCAGCAATGGAACTGGGACGCACGACGGACTCCCCAGCCGGGGGGTCCGTGAACATTCCCTTAGACGCCTCCATGCGCCCCCTTAACGTGTCCGCGGACATGGTGTTCTCGGGCAATAGAAACAACAAGCACACTCAAAAGCACGTCCTACCGGTAGTCCGTGAAAGTAGCGCTTCTGGAACTCCTCACAGGGCAATCGTATGGTCCGATTAGCAGCCGCTCCTGGTACTCACTCAGCAGGCTCAGAAAGTCCGGACCAACCGACGCTGGTTTCGAAACCTCCGAACCACTTCCGGGTTTTCCTCACGATCGCGGCAGCATTCAGATCCAGTGAACCCTGGGGCGTGGCAGCTTCTCCGTACACGGAGCTTGCGAAATTTCCTGAAAGGAAGGTTGCTTCTTGCTGCAACTTCGCCCAGCACGAAGAGGGGTCTCGCAACAAGCCAGGGAAGCTTCCCAGCCGAGATACGAGGTACGTGGCGCTCCTTAGACAACTCACAGCATTCAGCCGATCTGAAGACACAGGAACCAGCAAGACCCGTAGTTTGGTGCAAATATTTTTATTTTAGTATTTTAGCCCGCACCAGTCCGCCATGACGCGTTTCGGCTAGAGATAGCCTTGATCACATGACAACGTCACGAGGGCTGATCACCCTTTTAAAGTGCAATGTGCCATCACGTGGGTTAGAAACAGAAAAAATACTATCAATGTTTCTAAACTTTCCACAATAAATAAAAGGTGAAGCGGTGGCTGTTACCGGAGCACGGAGGAGAAAAATATGTACATATATATATATATATATATATATATGTATATATATATATATATATATATATATATATATATATATTCCGCACTTGTGTTTCTGCTACCACGCCAGGCTATCAATCCTCAACCATCAAACGAGTAAGAACACGGAAGACCCAGAGTGCAGGTGAGTTTTTATTTTGCAGTACACCACGCCAGGATAACGTTTCGGCCTACACAGAGGCCTTGGTCACATGACGCACTGAAAGAGTTGCGTGTATTTAAAGTGCTAGTGCAGTAACAACGGCAACAGTGATTGGTTGCAACTTAATTAGCAAAAATATATAACACATTTGTTAAAATAATCATTTACAATTGTAAAGCGGGCACGAAAGGCAATGTTGGGCCGCGATTTGATAATACCTGTTTAAATACAGTATGGTTATCCGGTAAGACTGCAGAGCTCACATGGAGGACAATTTAGGTGTTCCCAAAGTACATTATAAATTTATACAATTTCATAACTTTGTGAAATTTCATGTATTTTACAGTTTGTGCAATATTGCAGCCGCAATGCTGCGCGAGAAGTGGCTACTTTGTAATCACTGCATGAATGCAATAGCTCCTAATGTGCAAACTGTAAGTCCTCCAGCTTCCTAGTAAAATATATACAAAAATTTCATCTATATACATCTATATACAATAAATATCTTGCGTACTATTTACCCGTAATCCAATTATAGTATTAACTGGTAATGGATAACCGGATAACAATACGAAAGGTCCCAAGATGGTACATGCCTAACAACATTTTCTGATGCCCAACTGTGGTTGCAATTACCACATAAACCCATGCCGTTGTTACGAACACATTAATAAACAAGTGAAAATTAAAAAAAACAGTTCTTACTGGAATTGAAATTGTAAGGTACAGCTAAACACACCTAATGAGGATCCAACGCAGAAACTAATAGAATGGCTAATCAAAGTATGTATTTAAACATTATCTTTTTGACTAGTTACATTTCGTAGGTGACACCTAGAAGACTCAGAAGATGACATAGGATGTGGGCGCGTTGACCAGCAGCATACAACTCTGTGATGGGAGGTATGAGTGCAGGCTAAGGGGATGGACAGAACTATAGACATGTATAAAAGTCCTCCGTGGAATTCAGACCATTAGGGCTTCTGCTGTCCATCTCCAAGATGTATCTAGTCTCAAGAGCCCTTAAGATACCTTCTCGGTTACCTCCCCTCCTGAGCGGACCTATAGCATCAATAGCATAGTATCTAAGGAGACCACTGTTGTTATTGTGGAACTCCTTGAAATGCCTAGCTACAGGGTATGTGGCATCATTCGTGTTGATTGCTCGAATGTGCTGGAGCACCCGTTTGTGGACCTGCAATTTGGTGCTACCAATATATTGCAGGCCACACGGGCACTCCAGCACATACACCACATACTCCGACTTGCAGGTTAACTGCTTGGTGATTTTACGGGGCACTGTGGAGAATGCTGTCAAGAACTCGGACTTGTTGAGCCCTTGGGAACATGCCTTACAACTAGAACATTTCCTAAACCCGCGACTCGCTGCAAGCCAGTTTTTGGGTGGAATCACTTCCGGGCTGGATTTAATCAGAGCATCCTGCAACGAGAACGCCTTCCTGAAGGTGATCGCGGGTCTGTTGGGCATGTGTTCTCCTATAACTGGATCCAATTTAATCAGACTCCAGTATTGGTTAATGATTTTTCTCAGTGCCCCGTGTTGACTGTTATAGGTCCAGATTAGTCTGACTGGTTGTTCACTGCTGGCTACAGTCGTTCTCTGGGATTTCTTGTGGGTCAGTGCATCAGTACGGGATAGGGCATTGGCTTTCCTAATAGCTGTATCAATCAGATTTTCTCCATAGCCCCTAGCAAGAAACCTTTGTTTACTGGCTGCTTGTGCCAACCTGCAATGAGATTATGTGCTGCAGACCCGCCGAATTCTAAGCATCTCCCCGTAGGGAATGCTTCGAATTAGATGCGGGGGGTGGTGACTTTCAGCATGCAATATAGTATTGCCCGCAGTGGGCTTCCTATAAAGCTTGGTTTCTAGCTTGCCCTGGCTGACCTCCAGAGTAACATCAAGAAAATGTGCTTCTACCTGACTGATGTGGGATGTGAAAGACAAATAATATGAATTATTGTTCAAAACATCAATGAAACTGGCAGCTTGCTCATGGGTTCCACGCCATATCATTAAAATGTCATCGATGTATCTATACCATCGAATGATATGACGGGTACAGATGTCTGAGTGAAGGGGGACCGTTTTGAATGTATAATTCTTCAAGAAATTTGAAACTTGAATATACCAATCATATGACTTCAATATGATGATGAAACATGAAATTGTGATTAACTGAATACCATTATGAATATGGCTTGTTGAAATAAATCAAACTCAAGTTCAGTCTAAAATTGAATTCAGAACTTTATTGAACACATTTACGCACCTAAGTGCCTACTAGAGTGCCCAGGATTTGTCCTTACCCCCTGTAAGGCTAACTTTGTTCTCATATCATATGCACCTTTTGGACCTGGAAGGTGACTTCCTGCGCACCTATCAAACAGATTACTTACTCTACTCAGCTTAATTAATTTTTACCGAGGAGTGCAGCGGTCTCACACATTGCATAACTGGGAGAGAAACAGGCCCTCATGGCCACCCCTCTGACTTGTTGGTAATAGCGGTTCAGAAACATGAAATAGTTGTGATGTAAACAAAAACTGATCATAGTAAGCAGCATCTTATTATGTTCAACTAATTCTATTGGTCGCTTGCCAAGAAAGAACTCTGTAGCTCTTAACCCATCTGCATGTACTATGCTTGTGTATAATGATGACACGTCATGGGTAATCAGCCAGTAATCATTACACCACTTTAGATCATTCAGTTTCCTCATCAAGTCACTGGAGTCCTGAATATATGATGGCAGCACCAACACATGCTCCTGGAGGAACGAGTCTATGTAGATAGTGGCTTTCTCCAAAAGACCCCCGCACGCCGAGATGATGGGTCTACCTGGCGGCTTGATCGCATTTTTGTGTATCTTTGGGATCAGATACAACACAGGGGTAATGGGATGATCATTTTTAAGACATTTTAGCTCATCCATGCTGATGAGTCCACTAGAACGCCATCCCATCAGGAGAGAATGAAAATCTGTTTGCGCTTTCCTGAGTGCATTTACATCACAATGTCTGTAGCATTCCGGATCATTAAGCTGGAGGTAGGCTTCTTCGAGATATAATGCTCTCGGCCAAAGCACGATGTTGCCCCCCTTATCAGATTGCCTGACTATCATATTTCCATCCGCTTGAATTTTTTTGACCAATGTTTGATATTCATTGCTTCCATGATATTTGCCGTGGTTAGATTTCAAGGTTTTAACATGTAATGCCTTCACCTGTTTCACAACTGCATCCTGAAATATATCAATATTGTCATGAGGAGTGACAGGGGTGAACGTGGAACGGGGCTTGAGATTACTTAAGCCACCAGTATGAGTCTTATCCTGCCCTTGAGTGTTCTGAGAGTTAGGGGCTTCTGCCCGCAGAGCTGCCAGATCCTGCATTAAAGGGACATCATTCACCACCAATCCCACAGGAATATTTTCGGCCCCCACTTTTTTACCTGCATTGCGAGATTTATTGTTGGCAAAATGCTTTTTGAGCTTCAGTTTCCGTGTAAATTTAAAAAGGTCTATCCTGGTGTCCACGTAATTGAAACTGCTAGGGGGGCTGTACGACAATCCTTTGGACAGAATGCTGATTTCCAGATCAGAGAAATTTGTGTCAGTCAGATTAATAATAGATAAGCCATTGTCCTGTGTTTGCGCCAAGTTGTTTGCTTGAGCCGTGCTAGTTACTGCTTTTTGTTGGTATTCCACCGCTTGTAATTTCTATTCTTTGGTTTTTCGTTTGGTGCGGCTTTTTCTCCGCTCCCGCCGCTTTGTATTTGGGGTTTTGTGGATGCTGGAAACCTTGGGCGCAGTGTTTCGCGCCTGTCCTGCCGGACACACTCCAATTCCTGCTCCATAGTTAACCGTGTAAACCCCAATTGCTCTGTAAGTCTACCGGCTTCCGCTTCAGACCCGCTGTCTATGTTAGAGCTGAGGTCCGTGAGACTTGAGCCTTCAGGTGAATTGGGTCGTGCCTGTTCTGCTCCGTGAGTTGTGCTTGCACCTGCCCGTGAATTCTTTAACTTAGATGCTTTAATTGCATCAAATTTACGGGCAAACGTAAAGATTCTGCCTTCATTGTAATCAGTTTTGTCACGCCGAAACTTGAATGCTTTAGGTTTCCTGATAACGTCCTCTTCTTTCTGCACTCGTTGTTCCATGGTTTCCCTGAATTTTTTGCATTCCAGCGTGATGTTGGCATCATCCTCGCACAAACTCACAATTTCTGCCTCTAGTGTGTCAATCTCAGTTTGTATTTTAGATCTATCGCTTTCTGCGTAGCGCACCAACATTGTAACCAGTCGGCGAGATGAGTCCAAGCTCCATTCAGCCCAATCTTTCAACAATGCAGGGTCCATGTACTCATAACTCGGAGCTAGCATAACCCTTAGCCCACGCGGTATCCGGTTAACCTCTAAATATCGGCTAAGGGAGCGATGCTCCCACCATTTAGACTGCTCCCGTTTTAGCAGTTTTTCCAAAGTTTTGAATTTGTCACGGAGATTACTACCAGCAGTTGCGCCCAAATCCTCTGTGGTGGTAGCTGTAGACCCCCCAGCCGGGGAATCATCAAAGGCTTCAAGAGCGGCAACCTCTCTCCTTTTGCGTGCGCCCGCTGCCATGGTGTATACTTAATTACAACAATTGTCGTACTCACTCAGTACGGGGCTGCTGCTGTAATCGCTGCTCGTCCTCCGACTGCGCACAACTCCTCCACTGGAATCGTTCTTTATAGCTCACTGCTGGAGTGCGAATGCCGCAGGTTGAGACAGCCGTCCCAAAAGGCACTCGATAGCAAACCAACAGCAAACAATTGTTCCAGACGCCCAGGGGCCAGAGCAGTAACTCCCCAACGGGAGAAAAGTAAAGACTTCCGGATTAACAGAGGTCACGGTTTCCTGCTGCTCGATCACTCACGGAGGAGGGATCTTCCAAACACCGGAGAAACACTCATATATATATCTATCTATCTATCTATATCTATCTATATATATATATATATATATATATATATATATATATATATATATATATATATATATATATATATATATATGTTTTATCCCGCCTCCGCTAGCAGCTGTAGTCCATCCAAAATTCTGTATTGGGACCAATGGCATGCTGGTCAATGGAGTCCAAGCGACAACCCGTGCAGTCAGGGGCTGTTGAACACCAAGTGGTGTGTCTCGTAGACCCACAGTTCTCCGATCCCAACTTCGACGATGTGACAACTGGAACCAGGTGTTGCCCCTGCAGTGAAATACTGCATCCTCTCTCCCCATATGCGGCACGTCGGAGCAAATGCTGTTTGAGACCCCTGTTGCGTGTTCCTCAGCATTGTAGCAAACATGGGCGTCATCTTAGGGTGGCAAATGGTGTTAGATACAAACACCAAAATACTCCTACTATGGGGTTCTGATGGCTATGCATGTACGTGCTAACAGCATAAACCGGATACATCCACAAGGCTCACACTTCCTGTAAGTTTTAACTGGTCTGATTAACTAAACTACATGCATATCTTAATCACCATTACTTCCCCAATGTCAGGCTGTTAAATTGGGGCTCCATCTTTAGATCTTCCATACAATAATTATTGGTGGTACACATATTACTCAAGCTGTCACATTCATGTCAGCCTTACTTTATTCAAATGTTTAATAAAGTAAGTCTCTCGACCCAGTGCTTTTTTTCCTTGAAAGATTGGGAGGCTCTCTGTTTACTGGGAAACAAATCCTTGCGCGCTGCCAACTATAAGAGGATGGCCTTCCTGTCTCGTTGGCTAGCTTATTATATGCCTGAGGCTATGGAAAGAATGTTTCCTGGAACAGAAAACAAGTGTTTTAGATGCTTAGCACACGGTCAGGGAGGATGGTATCATATCTTTTTTGCCTGCCCGATGTTGGAGTCTTTCTGGAAAGAGATATTTGCGGAAATTGAATTGGCCATTGGAAAATCATTTTCGCCTACGGTAGAAGTAGCCTTGTTTGGCATAAGCAAGGATAGAAGCAGGTTCAATAAATCGGAAGAGGTATTTATATTTATATCATGTGCGGTCGCTCGCTCTTTAATACTACAAAACTGGAAATCAAGGGAAATTCCATCACTGATAAAATGGTTTAATAAGATGAGGAGAACCTGTCTCTTTGAAAGAGCATACGCGGGCAGAGTAGGTTCTATTAGGAGGTTTGAAAGGAATTGGAAATATTTTGGGGATTTGGAACAACTGAAGGAGGGATGAGCAGCAAAAGAAGGATGAAGATAAGGAAAGGGTCTATACATTTGACTGCACTAGCACTTTTTTAGATTTCACTTTATCATAGCTTTTTGCACATGTAGTAGCACTTTATTGCAGGTCTTTGCACTTTTTTTGCAGTGTCACTTTATAAATTGCGGATTTTGCACAGACCCTTCTTGATAAAATTGTTGTTTGTATTCCTTTTTTGTGCTTGATGAATTTCTTCCCCCTTTCCTAATTCTCATGTCTGATATATATATGTATATAGATTTCTTTCTTTTTTTATTGATGTCTTTTAAGCCTGTCTAACTATTGAAATGATTATTGAAAAAGAAAATTGAAAAGATGCGTTGTACCATTGATCATCCATTGCTATGTTCAATAAAAAAATTATAAAAAAAAAAACATTCATGTCAGCCATACAAAATAAAGGAGGCCCCCTTCTGTTTTGGGTCTGGGACCAGGGGAAATCTTGGAAGAAAGTACAAAAAGTCTAGCTAAAAACAATATCAATAAAATAATATTTTATTGATATTGTTTTTAGCTAACATGTATTTTTCATAAATGGATGTATTTTGCCAGTCTTTGTGATTATCATTAAACAGTAATACTACTGAATAAATACACATTTGTACAACTTTTAAAAAAACATCTCTCTCTGCTTACTATCTTTAATAAGAGGCATCCTTCATACTGTTAATGTGTGGTTATTAGCCATATACTCTTCTGTTTTTTTGAAACTTGGAGGTTCCTGACTATTGTGAGATTGGTATTGCTGTTAAAAGTAGGGCATCTTTGTATTTTTGAGACCACCTTTGTGGCTCTTGTAGGGACTTTTTGTACTTTCTCCCACCACATTCATGTCAGCTACAATGAATGTCAACCAGCATGAATACCAACAAGCACCCGTTCATATTAACAATGCGACAGTTGTACCATGCATCCAAAGACATCTCATTATAGAGCAGATGTGGAGCCTGCACAGTACTAGGCTACCTCCACCCTCAAAAATATCTCTGCACACCCTTAATATTCATCCTAAGGATGGCCCAATGCCTATTCCATTACACCAGGAAATAAACTCAGTCCAAGTTACATCAGTCGTCATTGTCAACAGTAAAAGGCATCTAACGCAGAATGCAGTACTTAGGTCACCATCTACTGATCTTATTCCACTGAATCTGGTCATTGAGGCCAATCTGATCTGCCTTCTCCGAAAATATCCAACGTGCTTCCTTAGTAGCAAGTATCTTATCTAAGCAGCTGGAGTCGCCCACTACCTTCTCTAACACCACTAATTTCAATGCTCTATGGTTGTGTTGATATTCCCTATAGTGTTGTACCAAGCATGTAGTTGTGGACATTTGGCAGAGATCGCTGTTATCATTTAGCTGAAGCCATCTTTTCTCTGGCAGCCATCTTGACTGATCATGTTCTTGCCATGTGCTTCTTCCGTCTTCGCTGTGGATTACCCTTGTGCTTTGCTAGAGGACCATCTATACTTAGCCCCTGCTACACTGCACATGCTCTGTAGCTGCCCATGCACCTGCCCATGTCTGTTACTGTCAGGCTGTTTTAACTGATGTCAGCAACTCCCTTGCCCCTCCTACTTTTTGACTGAGCATTTTCTGTATGTCAATATATGGAGAAAGCTATTCCTATGTGTACATGTACCGCCTCTTTTGAGCCCCTCTGTGGGTATAAAAGACCCATGGTTCTTCTACACCTTGTGCTACTTCATACACTGCAGAAGGGTGTTGTATGGCTGTAGTTCATCCTCATGAGGTTTAATAAATTGTTCTCTTGATATTTCAGCTTCCGTGCCAATCTCTACTTATTTGTGAGGCCTAGTGCTCAGAAGGACGAACCCTTAGCACCGGTAGGCCTTGCTGAGGTCTACTTTTACAGATTGGCACCCAACCTGTGGGACTCATTTGCGACTCAGATGCCCAAAGGAGTGGTCTTGACGGAGGATTGGAATCTCGCTGCGGATGATCACCGCCTGAGGAGGCCCGTGTCTTGCCATCCAAGGCATTTTTCCACTTTTCCTGATCTGACCCTCCAGGTGGTGATGGTCCTCGACTGAGATTCCTTCTGGTGTTCACCGTGCAGAGACCATTTGGTCGATTCAGAACTTGGCACTTGGAGGCTGGAGACTTTTGCTTGGTAAGGTCGGCTGATACGACACTCTTTGTTTGTTTGGACAAAACTTTGAAATTGTTTGGAATATATATAAATTACAATTTATATAGGCAGGTAATGAGGAGATTTTTCTCTAACTTTTGAGTAATTTGGAACGGCACATATTGCGTTAAGTGCCACTGCTGTATAATATTGTATATGCTACAATATTTTTGGCATGCCTGTTTCTAGCAAACTTCGTAGAATGTGGTGCTTCTTTGGAGGTACCAATTTGAATCTTGAGCGAAATCAGCCGGCTGCCCCCGAGGGGACACCAACTAGGGATATGTACATTAAAAACAGTATTTCTTCTATAATGTACAGCACATTATGGAATAAATATACTAGCAAGGATCCTGAGTTGCGATGGCCTATAAATAGGTCATTTGATCTTATAAAAATTCAGTATGTGGAACAATGTATGTTTAAGCCCAAAAGTAGACAAGATATGACTATGTACGAATGTGGGAGAAAGAAGCGTGTGAACGAGTGAGAAGAGATCAAGCTTTAGCAGAAAAAGAACAAAACAAAATTATTTATGCAAAAGCGCTGGAAATGAAAAATAAAGAAATTAAGGAGATAAAAAAGAGAGAGGATAGGAAGCACCGCTTATAGGTAAATGGACACAGTCTGGGTTCATCCCTACCCGGAACACGGCCATGAATATTCTGAGGTTATGTCAACTGAGGCATGAGGCGGCGGCAGGGGACGGTGAGGCGTGTGTGCTATCTATAGACATTGAAAAAGCCTTTGATAGCCTTGAGTGGCCGTATCTGTTTTGGGTGATGAGGGCCATTGACCTAGGAGAGGGATTTGTGGCCTGGACGAGGCTCCTCTATTCTCGCTCGACGGCCAGAGTTCGGACGGGGGGGCAATATCGGCTGCTTGTGATGTGGGCAGGAGGACGAGACAAGGTTGTCCTCTGTCTCCCCTCCTGTTTGCCCTGGCAATGGAGCCATTAGCGCTTCATGCATGGACAGGGAGACATTACAGGGGTCTGGGGGGATGGGACAGAGGCACTATATCGCCTTATATGCCGACGACCTGCTAATGTTCCTTGCCAATGCCACTGATGACTTACATGGAGCCCGGGTACTACTGGAGAACCTAGGGTGAGTGGCAGGGCTTAAAGTTAATTGGGCCAAGACATGTCTGTTTCCGATGCACGGGGAGGCGAGGTGATCCTCCTGAGGGGATTGACGTACCATGGGAAGGTAGTTGTTTGCCCTACCTGGGGGTCCGAATTTACCATGAGGCTACTGACTTATTTGAGGGTAACATAGGGTGGGCCCTGCGGACCACCAAGAGTAACTTTGATTTCTGGGGGTCGCTGCCTCTGTTGGTTGCGGGCCGAGTGGCACTACTAAAAATGATAACCCTACCCCACTTGTTGTATTATTTTGTCACGCTGCCGCTCTGGGTGCCTGGGAAGTGCTTCACCCAGCTCAATTCCATGGTCTCGAGTTTCCTATGGGGATCAGGGAGACGGAGAGTGGCGCTGCCTACTTTGATGCGCCCACGACAAGAAGGGGGTCTTGCAGAGCCTGATTTCGAGGCCTACTACCATGCGGCTCAGTTCCAATGGCTCACACAACGGTTGGCGGGTAAACTGGGGGTCGAGGTGGACCAGAAAGGCAGGAACCTGGGGCTTCGCCACTTGATTAGGATTTTGTTGCTGCTCCCGATGCATGAAAGGGAGGTACCCAGAGAGTTTTAGGTGTTGCAGCAATGCTGGTGGTATAGGGCTCTGAGACGCAATAAAGTAGGTCCGGCATATGCACCTGAGATCCCGTTTTGGTTTTGCGGAGAGCTGCCACACAGAGGGGACTGGCAGCGTCTACATGAATGGGAGGAGCTGGGGATCTCATCCATTGGGGATCTCTACGAAGATGGTACCCTCCTGCCATTCCAAGACCTCATGGAACGACATGAACTGCCTGCTCAGGACTTTCTTCTTTATGCGGCGGTGACGATGGCTGTGCGCAAGCACTGGAAAAAGGGGTTGGAGGAGCCACAAGTCTTTTCCCCTTGCCAGTATGTGGTCACATCCGCGGGTCGGATCAAGGCAGTTTCGTGTTTGTATCGGAGATTGACACAGGGCTTGAGGGCTCCTCTTCCGGGATTACGCATTAAGTGGGAGGCTGATTTGGGAGTGCCTATGGAAGAGAAGCCCTGGGAGATGTTAATGGAACAGGCATGGAAGTGCTCCCACAACGCGAGATTTCAACTCATCCAGTTCTATGTGTTTTATCGGGCGTACCTCACTCCTCACAAAATTAATACGTTTTTTGGCTCCCGCACTGCCTGTCCGAGATGCAGACTGGAGGATCCGGCGTCTTACATATGCTCTGGGGATGCCCATTGCTCCAGGGGTATTGGGGAGAGATTCTGGCTAAATTGACAGAGGTGACGGATCGGGAGCTGCAGCATACTCCAGGGGTGTGCTTGCTGCATTGGTTCCCCCACACTGCCCATAACAAAACCACAAGCAAATTCCTAGATTTGGGGTTAGTCCTGGCCAAGCGTGAAATCACTAATCATTGGAAGGCGGTCACAGCACCCAGTGTTGCACGCTGGTTGCGGGACTTTGTGAAGTGGGCTGACTGCGAGGGGGCACTCCCACTCCAGCTAGCTCAGAGGGCTGATAACGACAAAATGTGGGACACAGCGAGAGCTTGGGTGGCGATGGTGGACCTTAAAAACCCAGCTGACGATGAGGACTGATCCTTTAGGCTTTGAATGTCCTTTTTGTAACATGAGAACACAACCACAGATCACAGGATGAGTGGGTGATTGGAGGGGACTGCTGCCATGGGTGCATCACCTGGGTGTGACATGGAACACTGACATAGGGAATCTGTCGGAGAGTGCGACATGCCTACTGTGCGACGGAGGTGCTCATAGGGAAGCGACATGTCTGAGGGGAGGAGGGAGGTGAGGTTATGGGGGGTTAAGGGTGGGGGGATGGTTGAGGTGGGGGGGTGAGTTCCTTGTTATCTGAATTGCTGCATACCTGCGGGCAAGGCCCACATAACGCAAAGGGGTGCATGACTCAGCTTCTTGGGATCACGTTGCTTGCAGGAAGGACTATGATCTTCACATTAAGAGGGACTAATCTGCTGGCAACGAAGGATAGGGTGTCCCAGACAAACTAGCGGGTTGCGAGGCCTTGCCATATTGTGGTCACAAGATGTCTATTAAATTCTGTTGTTATAATGTCGTCTCTAAGCTGATGTGTATGACGCGCTTGAGTGGGTTTTGAAAACTCAATAAAGTTTGTTTAAAAAAAGAAAATAGGTAAATGGCCCATACCCTGTCTGGCGCCCCCTTTACCCTCTACTTAATAAACCTCAGGATGATTCACTTCTATTAGATCATTCTCCGCCTCCTTATACTTTACCCTCTGCCCCTGAAATGGAGTCTGACGAAGATCTCTCTCTCTCAGATCAGGACAAATCAAGATTAGGCGCTGGACCACAAACTCGCTCTTTTCTAACGGCTGACCGTGCAGCCACTCTTAGAGCTTTTGCTTGGAAAGTGGCTTGTGGTGATATTTCTGCTCCAGATCTTCTGGTGGAAATTCAGAAATTGCTAGAAAAAGAGCAGTTATATTTTACAGAGTCGTTTACTGGAGAAGTGATTGAAAGGTTTAGAAAACATTCCAAGCATTAGAGCCAGTGGATATAAAAATTGATCATAAACAGTTGAGTGACGGTCTTTTTATCTCTTCTCAGGTGGCTTACTTAATTACACGCGTGGTTAAACTGAGAGCCAATGCATTCTGTTAGAGAGAGAAGAAAAAGGCAGATGCTGCAGCTGAACAAACAAATCAGACCTCCATATCCTAGGATGACGATCCAGGGTCAGATAAGGCTATTGTGGTTCATGAGAGACTAATGCGCATTTACATGTCCCTCCTAAGGGTGCGGGAACGGACGATAATAAAGATTCCACTAATGCGAAGGGTTATTTTATTTATAATTGGGAATATACTCCTTGGAGTAGAACAGATTTCATGGCGCTTAAAGCTGCTTTGCCTGATCCGCGTAAGAATCCGGACTCTTTTCATGAAGAAGTTGAAGGAGCCATTAGTTCTTGTACCATGACTTTATCTGATATTGATATGTTTTTTGGGCTTATTCTACCCCCCTGATATGTCGAGGTCTATTCGTAAAGTCGATGATCATGCAGCTTTTGGGGATGTTTGGAAGGAACTAGAGAGGATAGATGCAGAAAGGGAACCCACACAGAAATAGCAACAAGAAATTTTAGACCTTCCAAAGGCTATAATAGTTAAATTGAAAACTCTCATTCCTCCTAAAAAGATAGATTGGACTATGTTAGCATCCCGTAAGCAAAAGGCAGACGAAACGGTCTCTGATTTCTTTACACGTTTTGAGGAGACATTCCACATCTTCAGTGGCCAGTCATTGACAGATGACACGGGCAGGCATCTGTTTGTCGATAAATTTATCGTGAACATGTTGCCCGGTATAGCTAGTCACCTAAAGGCCAGCGAAAGTTCATGGACTACATCTTCCCCAGTCTCTCTTTTGACTATGGCTCAGTATTATGAACGTCAGGAATTGGAAGCTAAAGGCAACAAGGATAAAAAGGTTAAGGATTTGAAAACGAAGGTTATGATTGCTCATGTTATGGCCCATCCTATGGAAGTAGTGGTAGAGGCGGGCCTGCAATGAATGGCCCTGGCACCCCCTCTTTTTCCCAAGCTACTTTGTTTTCTGATCAGTGTGTTTACTTCAGCGAGATAGGACACTGGGCTTTTGAATGTCCACGTCAGCAGTATCAGCGTGGTCGGGGACAAATGAAAAGCTGCCCGGGGAATCCAGGGCATAGGGGAGGCATAGATGATCGCACCAGGTTTGCGGCTGTTGGGCATACTCAGAATTCTTCTAATACTTTTGATAGATGTAACCAATATCAAATGTCTGATTATCCTGTTGCTGATTTGAGGGATTCTTCCTATGCATAGGAATGCCTAGGATGGGGTAAAGAATCAGTTGAACTCCCAATAGATCAGAAGGGTCCCACATGTTTTGGGTTCTACTGATCAGTTTCTGGTTGATACAGGAGCTACTCGTAGCGCCCTGTCTAAACAGTTGGTTCCAAGGGCTCCCCTGTATGGCTTAACAATCACATCAATAGGATTTGATGGGACACCTTCCCTTAGCCCACTGTCACAACCACTTGCATTTCATATTGATACATTTTCTGCTCCATGTCCATTTTTGCTTTCCCCTAACACTCCGGACAATATTGTGGGTTTTGATATGCTCAAGTATTTTAGGGCTACGATACGTTGTTCCCCAGAAGACGTACATGTTATTTTGAATGATAACTATCCTATGGTTGAGAAGTCATGTCTCATTAGAGAGGATATTGCTTTGGCATCACTTCCTAGTACTTTGTGGGCTACATCAAATACCGATGTGGGGCAAATGGTTATTCCACCAGTGCATATACAGGTAAAGAAGGGTATTTCATTACCTCGATTGCCTCAATATAACATTTCTCGAGAAGGTGAAGCGGCACAAATACGAATTGTCCAATATTTGATTGGAGTAGGATTTGGGGAAGAAGTTCCCTACAATATTTGCAATAGCCCTATCCTCCCTATTCTGAAGAAAGACACGGACACTAAAATCTACAGGTTTATTATCAATCCCTATTCATCCTGACAGCCGATATTTGTTTGGCTTCACTTTGAATAATCGATCCTTTAGATTTGGTAGAGTTCCCCAAAGGTATACAGAGTCCTACTCAAGAGTCAAGAAATACTTTACTCGGTTCAATTTCAAAAACCACAAAAGTACAAAAACAAACAAGAAGGTCCACAAGACACCAGGCAGCATAATGACATAAAAGTACAATATAAGAAGGGAGGGAATGCCCAATTAAAAATATTTAAAAATGCTGAAACATGATGTCAAATTTAAAAACGGCAATATCTACAACATTCCATGGTTAAAAAGAAGGGTAAAAAGATTTAAGACTTGATTCAAGTAGCAGGAATTAATATTTACAATAATTCATCTAAGACCAATTAATCTTTTTGCTGAGTCTCACCGCTATGGTTCAAAATCTAGCTACATTGCAAATTTCCCATATGTCTGACAGTAATTGAAGGTACAATAAAGCTGGCTTAACTTGTCTAAACCCTTTCCCCTTTAACAGGGGTATAATAAACTTTTTCCTAATGTCTTTAAAATAATCGCAGAAAACCAGAAAGTGAACAGTGTCCATGATCGAACAGCCATCGCATTTACACAAATCCAGATCAAGGGGCTTGGTCCAACCAGGGCGGCCAGAAATCAGAAGGTGAATTTTGTCTAATCGGAACTTAGTTAAAAGGTATCTGTGATTTGAGTTGTTAACAACCTTTAGGTAAAGTTCCAGATCATGCCCAGAGGATACAATCAATTGATGGGTTCTAACAGATGGCTTTGACAACTCCAAACCTTCTCTATCCATCCCTCGGTTCAACAGAAAAGTATTTCTGACCCACTTCAGATCGCCTTTCACTAAGTTAGATGGCTTGTTGAACAGTTCAGGCCGACCTAGCTTTATACATAGTTGGTATACATATTTCAACCAAGGAATCTGGTCCCAATGATCTAGAGTAAGGCAGTCCTTAAAAATTTCGTGGTTCACTTCCAATTCCGGGTTAAGCCAGACTGAGATCCACTTTAGTAGGGGGGCCATAGCGATTCGATCTTCCAGATAGTCCACGCCGCATTCCTGATGTACTATGAAGCCGGCCGTGGATCTTGACAGGGAGAGAATCGTTTTAAGGAAGTTATCTTCCGTTTCCTGAAGCATTTTAACTGGCCTAAAACCCCACAAATCTGCGCCATACATGGCGATAGCAATACACTTAGTAGCATATACCTTTAATACTGCCCCCAGGGGTTTCACCCCTAATTTACGCGAAAAACCCAGTACTGCAAAAATAGAGCGTGCCAGGGCATTTTTTTTCTCCAACAGTTGGGGGTGCAATGTGGAACAATCATCAAATACAACCCCCAAATAAGGAAATCTGGAGACTCTTGTCAACTTATGCCCATTACATTGCAGTGCCATTCCATTTTTCTGGGCCCTACCTTTCTGGCCCACCACCATAACATGAGATTTACCATAATTAACACTTAAATCAAGATTTGTCATAAAATCATAAAATGAATTTAACAGACATTGGAGGCCCACTGCAGTACGGGCTAGGAGAGCAGCGTCGTCCGCATATAATAATGCGGGCAATAAGAACTTCCCTGCCCTCGGTATGTCCTTACATGCTGCTCCTAAAACACCACCCAAGTCATTAATGTATAGTGTAAAAAGCAAGGGAGCTAAAATGCATCCCTGCCTTACGCCATTAGTGATACTAATTTTACCCGTGCAGTTACCTTTTCTATCATATCGCACCGTAGCTGTGAGATCCCTATGGAGGTCCGCTAAAAAGTACACGATATTGGGATCTATTCCAATTCTAAGAAGCTGGCCCCATAACTTGGACCTGTTTACTCGGTCAAATGCCGAGGACAGATCCATGAAGGCAATATGCAGGGTTCCTGGCTTCGCTATTGTATATTTCCCAATGAGCAGTTGCAGATTCAGGCTTTGGTCTATGGTACTGCGCCCCTTTCTAAAACCATACTGTAGGGGCGAGAGGGTATTAGTGTCCTCTAGCCAATCAGTGAGTTTACATAGGACCACTCTCCCTAGGACCTTTACCGTGGAATCAATGAGAGAGATAGGGCGGTAATTGCTCGGGTCACCCCTATCGCCTTTTTTATAGATAGGGACAATCACCGACTGGGACCATGTCTCCGGGATGCCTGTTTTTGAGATTCTGTTAAAAACGTTTGCTAAAACTTTGGACCAAAATGATATGTTAGCTTTAAAAAGGTCGGAGGGAACTCCATCCGGCCCGGGAGCCTTATTACTGGTCATTTTGCCAATAGCTACGGCCACCTCACCCTCATCTACAGTTAGGATATAAGGAAATCTGGAAAAGGTGGTCGAAGCCTCTACCCCCAAGGTCTCCTGTTCATAAACAGACTTAAAGTGCAAGTGCCATTTGTCTTCTTGTATTCCACAGTCCAGTTCATTATTACTGGAGTCAGCAAAATAGGATTGGTTGACCACAGCCCAGAACTTTGCGCTACTTTTCAGCACGTCAATTGACGTCAACTCTGCCCAGGCGTCCTCTCTAATCTCACGCTGCCTTCTTTCCACGACTATCTAATATTCTTTCCTGAGGGTAGCCATGAGCAGTCTGTCCACTGGTTTGGATTTAAGGGCCACTTTGAGTTTTTGATTAGCCACTGAACAATTCTTATCAAACCAGCCTTCCTTCCCATGCACTTTGCCTTTGCCATGACGTGTCAGGTTGGAGACAATGTCAAGGCAAACCTTTTGGTATGCCTCCACTACTTCATTGTCCCCTGCCTGATCATCCGTACAAATCTTGAGTTCCTCCTGGCTACTACTACAAAGATTAGAGAAAAACTCCTCTGGGACTATCTTGCACCATTTAATTCTGCGGGCTTGGTCAGTCAACCGCATGTCGCGTTTGTCCACCAAATTCGACCTACTCTCCATAATTACAATTACATTTTTACCCTTAGTAAAACTGGATTATGATCGCTAAAATGAGACCACATAGCGGAATAACTGATGATATGGCTTCCACAACTACTACTTAAAAAAATAAAATCTATTACAGACCCTCTACCGTGTCCTATAAATGTAGGAATGTCCTCACCGCCCCCAGTGGGTAACATTAGCCCATTTTCGGCCAGCATGGTTTCCAAAAAAATGCCCTGGTCTGAGTGCTCAAAGTGAATGGTCTCTTCATCTGGAGGACCAAATAGAACGTTAGATGGGCATTTGTCCTGACAACCATGAACATT
The DNA here is from genome assembly GCF_964263255.1 of Lissotriton vulgaris. NCBI lineage: Eukaryota > Metazoa > Chordata > Amphibia > Caudata > Salamandridae > Lissotriton > Lissotriton vulgaris. The sequence goes on along the minus strand of NC_141691.1, from coordinate 1,985,090,928 downwards.
AAAGTCCCCCATTAACATAATGGTACATTCAGGCTCGGATGATTCTTTAAATTTAAGAAGAAAAGAGTTTAACATCATCAGATTACTAGTTGGATAGGCCCTATCAAAAGAATTATAAAAATTCACTACCAGGACATTATGATGGCCCTTACGGATAATTTGGACCGCGAGACAGTAGGGACAACCAGTAACTATTTCCTTATATGTGCCTGGGATTTTAGCAGATACCAGGGTAACCAAACCCCCACGTGCTCGCCCCCGTGTAGAGGTAACAGCTGGGAGAAAAAAAGTGGTAAAACCATCAACTGTAAGTATGTTTTGTGTGTCCCAGGTTTCCTGTATAGCTATTATATCCATGGTGCCTATAAAGTCCCTCCATATGGGGTCATCAACTTTACTCCTGAGGCCAGCAATGTTCCATGTTGCCACAATCAGCTCCCCCTTCCCCATTGCTTTGTCCTTTTTTCTGGATGGTAGGTCCCCTCCTTCAACACCCCGATTGATAATTGGAATTAGCCGTCCCAAATCTATGTTTGACTCCTGCACAACCTGGATACTGTTTTCCTTTTGTAATGGGGTTGGGGGGATATTTTGCATCAAACTAAGCAGTGGGCCCTGTGTTTGTCAATCAACCCAATCCAAATTTGACAAACACTCATAGCGATTGGCCTTTGGGATGTTAAAATGATTTTCATACCCATTCACAGTCTGGGGATAATTGTAAAGGTGGCCATTCTGTAACCCTGCAACAAACCCGCCTTGGATAGATCTGCCTCTTCTTCTCTGAACCAAGTTCCAACCATCCTCTCCTCCCTCATCCCATCCATAGGATTGCACATCCCAAAGGGAATTAAACCTCCGCCTACCTTTTTGGTCATTTTGACCCCTTAGCCAACTCCATCTTTTGTCCACTTGCTCCGCGGGCAAGTAGAAATAAGAGAGTGGCCTGGCAGTGACAGTACTGGCTTGGTAGCGAGAGGTTCCTCTACAGATATGTTCTACCACCTGTGGATTTTCAAAGGTTACCACAATGCAGTCCCCTTGTAAGTATTTTCTATTTCCACCCACCCAAAGGGTTCTCTCCACCATTAAGATGTTACTGGGGATATTCATTGGTAGGGGATGATTATTAGATAGCCAGTGGCACACCTTATTTTTCAATGCCTGGAAGAATTCCACATAAGGTGGTGATAGTTCCGTTACCCCAGTCAGAATCACTACATAAGGGCAGGCATCTGGGGGGAGGTGAATATTTCTTCGAGCCTCCACCTTATCTCTTGGGGCCGAATATAGATTTGGGGTCAAAGGTACAGAATCTTTAAATTTAACTTGAGGAGTTGTCTTGGGCTTAGCTGGAATGGGTGTTTGTTTAGGGTCAGGGGTCTTAGCTTTTGCACCTCCTGGGTTTAAAGTATTGGTCGAGTTCTTTGGCATGATGTTTTTGGCCAGGGTTACATTTTTAGCAGCCAAAGATTGTTTATTTACTGTAGTCGCCACATGGGAGGCCATGTTGTTTTGACTGAAACTAGGGGCACTTATATCCTTGTGGATATTTTTCAGCACTGTTTCTAAACAGCGTAGCCTTGCCTCTATAGGTTCAAGAAGGGTCTTTAAAATTTCGAAAATGTTGCTACTCGTCAGACTTATCCCACTTCCTTCCTGACGAATTTCCGCCAAATTATCCTCCTCCCCACTTACTTCCAAAATTTCCTCCAAACTACTATCTACAATCGTGTCATCAGGGAGGCTTAATGGCAGGTCAACAGTTACCGGGTGAGTCTCCCCTATGTCTTCAACACTTACCGCCAGATCCCTGCTCACAGCCACGGGATCTAAGGTGGTTGTGTCCTGATTATGGATGGTTTAAACTTTCCTGGCTTTGTGGGTGGTCGGTTTACTGGCCCTATGTTTGGGAATTGCCCCCTCTTTCAGCCCTCTTTGATTAATATCAGTGGTCGTCGGTCGGTTATTCGCCCTCGTGGCAACCAGATCATTATCCAGACGGCCCTCTGACAAAGAGTTGGAATGGGGGCAGCCTCAAGGCCCTGTTGGGAACTTAGTGCGTCATGATCAGCATCGTTATCTAACCTAGCAGGGGTATTAGAACAAATCATGGTGTCAGGCGTACGTGCCTGAGCAATAAGGCCTAACGAAGATCTTTTAGCCATGGCCAAATCTTGGGACACCCTTCTGTCCATTAAGACAAACCCTTCATCAATTAAGGCATTGGTGCGAACTATAAAATCATCCAGGGTGCCAGTCAACTTTTTTGCTCCCCCTGCAGCCATGCTTCTAGTCTCTCGACAATCCTTGTCAATACCTACTTCTGAGAACTAATATAGCTATTGATTATGACAACACAATGTTATCGATCCCTGGTCATTAGAGAATAAAACAACCAATAACAAAAACAAACAATGAATAGATATACACACCCCTGTTAATATTACAATTTAAATGCTATATACTGCACCTATGCTTACAGGTCAGGTGTCCAATAGTCTGTAAGTTGGTGTAATTGAAACAGAGTATGTGGCCCAGTCCAGGCTCCTCAGGCCTCTGAGGGCGACAGAGGGCCCGCCCTTTGCCCGAGCTTAGCCCCGCGCTTTGTCCCGCACGCGTCCCGCTACGCGGAGTGAGTGTTGGTGTTTTATGCGCCTCCGGGTGCCTGTTGCCGCGTCACTGGAAGCGCCCCAGCAAAGGCTCCTGGGGGTTGAAGTCCCCCCGCTCTGCGGCCGCTCTGGTGGAAGAAAGCGGCAGCGGAGGGGACTCGGCTCCTGCTGCTTCCTTGGCAAGACAGACACAATACCAGGCTCGGGTACAGTTCAGGTCACGTTCAGGTCACGATTGTTTATGGGCTCCTACTATTTATAGCCAAGCATTGAAAAGACAACTTGATTCTTTCCCTGTGCCAACAGGGGTGTCTCTTGTACAATATGTCAATGACATCTTGTTGACAGCTGATAGTCCTGAGCAGTGTGAGGAAGGAACACTGTCATTGCTTTCATTTCTTGCATCACACCATACAAAGTTTCTCGGAAGAAATTGCATGACTGTAGACAGAAGGTTACCTATTTAGGTCACCTCTTGTCTAAGGAGGGACTTGCACTTACACCAGACCGCATTCAAGCTATTTTAGACACGCCTGTGCCTCGTAAAGATGATTGTGCATTTAGTGGTCTTACTTCTTTTTGTAGGCAATGGATCCCTAGCTTCTCACAGATTGTTAAACCTTTGTTGGCTCTTCTGACTAAAAACACTCCAATGCCCCTCCCTTGGACGACTGAATGCCAGAATGCTTTCCAACAATTGCGCAAGCTCTCTGTTCTGCACCAGTTTTAGGCACATCCAGACTACACAAAGGCTTTTACACTCTATGTATACGAGAGGGACGGTTGTGCACTTTCAGTTTTGGTACAGACACACGGTGACAAGCAGCATCCTTGTGCATATATTTCAGCTGTCCTTGATCCAGTTGCTTGTGCGTTGCCTGGGTGTTTCCGTGCTGTTGCAGAGGCAGCTGTGTCCATACGTCAGAGTGAAGATATAGTCTTGTCACATAGATTGTTTGTGTTAGTACCCCATGCAGTTGATGCCCTTTTGAACCAAACCAAAACGCAGCATTTAACTAGTGCTCATTTGACAGGATATGAATTGACACTTTTAGCTCCTCACCTCACCTTAAAAAGATGTTCAACTCTGAATTCGGCTACTCTGTTGCCATATCCAGAGACTCAGTCCCAGTCACAAGAACCTCATGATTGTATATTCCTTACTGAGGAATAGACAAAGGGTTGTGTCGACTTGCAAGATACGCCCCTCTCAAATGTTGATGGGACTTGTTTGAAATTACCAGATGGCACCACATCAGCTGCATATGCAACCACAAGACTTCATACGATAGTTGAGGCAGCTCGTATCCCACAGAAGTCAGCTCAGGCAGCTGAGCTAATTGCATTGACAAGAGCGTGTGAACGTAGTACTGACTTGTCTGTGAACATCTATACCGATAGCCGCTATGCTTTTGGAGTGGCTCATGATTTTGGGTTGCTCTGGAAGGAAAGAGGCTTTCTTACATCCCATGGGATGCAAATAGTGTATGGAGATTTGGTTCACAATCTCCTGACTGCCTTGACATATCGGAAGAAAATAGCGATTGTTAAGTGTAGCTCACATATGAAGGTGACAGACAGAATAGGACAAGGCAATGCCTTCGCAGATCGCATAGCCCGTGAGACTGCAATGCAGTGAAGCACCCCACCTATGTATGTGGTGAAGGCACTGGCTGAATGCTGGCATGATGCTAGGCAGGAAGTGCTTGATATGCAGCGATCTGTTTCTGCAGAAGAACTTGAACAATGGTCTATGGAGGGAACATTGGATGATGAGGGCTGTTGGAGAAATAAAGACATGACTAAGTGGAGACTGCACACAGCCTACTTACATACTATGATTCATATGGCACATGGGCCAGCACATGTTGGAGCATCCTCAGTAATGAAGTTGCTTACGCAAGTTTGGGAGCATCCAGAGATTGCTGGCATAGCTAAGAAAATAGTACAGTCTTGCCTGATTTGTTTCCCGTACAATCCTGGAAAAGGGACACAAACTCCAACACGATGGTTTGCTATAACAACTGCACCTTTTGAAGTTCTGCAAATGAATTACATCCTGCTTGAACGTTATAACAATATGAAATATGTACTGGTAGTGGTATGTGCCTTCAGTAAGTGAATAGAGGCGTACCCTACGAAAGACACTACAGCTCTTACTACAGCAACGGTGCTTTTAAAAGAATTCTTCCCCAGACTTGGTGTTTGCAAACTTTTGTGGAGTGACAACGGACCCCATTTCATTGGGCAAGTTGTTGAGTATGTCCTGAAAGGATTAGGGATTAAGCAGAAGTTTCATGCTGCTTTTCACCCATAATCAGCAGGGCTAGTGGAACGGTACAACTTTAACCTCAAGCTTAAACTAGCTAAGATTCAGGCTTCTACCTCCTTGAAATGGCCTGACACACTACCCCTGGCATTATTATCCATTAGATCAGTACCACATTCCCGATCTGGCCTTACACCGTATGAGGTGGTATTTAGCAGGCATTTGAATATTTGGGGGATTCCTAAACCACGCCTGCTACATGATGTACCTTGTGTTTTGATGAGTGATTACTGATCACAGTTGACTGACAGCTTGCTTTCTATTCATCAACAGGTTAAAGAAGCTCTTCCTGACAGATCTGAAGGTGAAGGTCACAAGCTGCGGCCCGGTAACCATGTGATGAACAAGGTGTTTCAGAGGTCGAACAGCCTAGAGTTCAGGTGGCGTGGAGCAGAGCAGGTTCTCCTGGCGACGAGAACTGCAGTCCGAGTGACAAACAGGAGGAACTAGATTCACTCTACACACTGCAAGCGAGTGCCGTCTGCCCTGATGGAACCTGCTGCGCTTGTCGACCATCGACTTTTCCAGGACACAGAGTGAAGCCAAGCTACATCACCTGAAGAACCTGAGGGAGTCTTCCTGGACCACACGATCCCTGGTACAACCCGATACCAGCTGCGACCCCGGAGAGAAACTCTATAGCTGAAAAAGCCTGGTTGAGCAACCGTCCTGGGTTAGTGAGAAACTGAGCTGAAGTGGGGGGGGGGATCTTTTGTGTGGTGAGACCCGTCAACCCTCAGTGAATAAACCAACCGCTGCCCAGGACTTTAGAGCTCCATCTGCTTTGTTGTTTCAGCATCAAGAGACTATGCCTGTAAAAAAGAATGTGACTGCTCTGAGAATCTGTGACAAAAAGATTATGTGCATTGTTTGGTTTACTGTCAGTATGATCATTATGGCAGTAATTACTTGGGTTGTAGAGGAAGTGGCTCCTGCTTGACGAATACTGACTTCAACTACTCCAGCACCCATTGAGCATCACTACATTTCTCTCCCATATCATGAGCAGAAACATTGACAATCCTATCTGAATAATACGTTCATCCAGATGTTACACCACACACATAATGCTACGAACATTACCAACTGTTGTGTGTGTGGAATGATGCCTGCTCATCAGAAAAAGGGAGGCACACCTTTCATTCCTTTGCCATTCTCACACAATGGTTCTTGTTGGGCCTGGTTTGCACTACTTTGGCCCACCCATGTCGCTAACTTCACTGATTTTGGTGTGGGAGACCTGAATTATCAGCTGAATAAAGCGTGCTATCCTGATGATGAAGGAGATCCGCAGGCCAAAGGAACTGTATGGGAGATGGACGAGTATCGTAAAGGAAACTATTCCACACGCTATGTTTTTACGAACATTCAAACTGCTAAAGGCAATGGACCATTTGTTATAGCTGTGACTAGAGCCCGTGCAGATTTGTGTGTAAACAGTGATGGCAGAATTCCTGTAGGGAAAAGTGATTGTACTTTGGTCTTAAATATTACTGGAGTGAATAACAGCAGCTTCACATCGTCACATAACACCTATTTTATATGTGGGAACGGGGGTACTATAATTTACCTGTTGGCTGGTCAGGAACATTTTATGTGTCCTTTTTATTACCCCCTGTGTTTCTGGCACCTGAATCATATCACAGAGACTTCAAATTGTTCAATGACATTTCTAAAAACAGATTTAAGAGGACAGCAAACCACGATGGGGTGGTTCAGACTGATACCGCACTGCAACAATATGTTGATTTTAATTTGGGGCTGTTCTTCTTTGTTGGTGCTGCCTTGAACAGTAGGAAAATCAGACGTTTGACACGTATCGTAGACCAACCAGACAGCTATGGCACTTGGAAATATCACAGAGGAGCTACAGATTGTGAGGATTGTGGCACTCCAAAACCGTATGGTCCTGGACGTAGTCTTGGCTGATCGAGGTGGTGCATGTCGCATCATCGGGAGTAGTTGCTGCGTGTATATTCCAGATCATGCTCCTTCAGTTTTTGATACGATCTCTAAAATGCATAAGATTGCTGCTGAGATTCATCCTGATACCGGAACGTGGACTTTGGCCAGTTGGTTATGGACATTGTTTACTACTTGGGGCTGGAAATTGTAGACAATATTGTGTGTATTACTTGCAATCCTGCTGACATGCTGTTTATGCATACAATGTGGACCGATGCTTTGTTTCCTCTGTATCACTGCTTGTACACCCAGCAGACGTGATGTTAAACAAATGAATACCCAACGTACTAAACAAAAAAGTTGATGAAATGATGCAGATCGATGTACATGATGTATACCTAGACTCTTCTAGATCATAAATGTCTTCAGCTAATGCTAAAAAGGCTAGCGGTGGAAATTCGACAGAGATCGCTGTTAGCTTTTAGCTGAAGTCATCTTGTTTCCGGCAGCCATCTTGATTGACCATGTGCTTGCCATGTGCTTCTTCCGTCTTCGCTGTAGATGACCCTTGTGCTTTGCTAGAGGACTGTCTATACTTAGCCCTTGCTACACTGCACATGCTCAGAAGAAGTCTGTAGCTGCCCATACACCTGCCCTAGTCTGTTACTGTCAGGCTGTTTTAACTGATGTCACCAACTCCCTTGCCCCTCCTTCTTTGTTGACTGAGCATTTTCTGAATGTCTATATATGTAGAAAGCTATTCCTATGTGTACATGTACCGCCTCTTTTGAGCCCCTGTGTGGGTATAAAAGACCCATGGTTCTTCTACTCCTTGTGCTACTTCATACACTGCTGAAGGGTGTTGTATGAATGTAGTTCCACCTCATGAGGTTTAATAAATTGTTCTCTTGTATTTTCAGCTTCCGTGCCAATCTCTACTTATCGGTCTGAGGGCTAGTGCTCAGAAGGGCGAACCCCTAGCACCGGTAGGCCTTGCTGAGGTCTACTTTTACATAGTGAGTTTTCCTGCTTTGATTGTGCTAAGATGTTCTTGCACTCGAACCTTAATTTTACGAGAAGTCAGACCTATGTAATGCAATCCGCATTGGCAGGGCAGTCTGTAAATCACATTCACTGAATTACAGTTGCTGAACTTATTTAGGAGCCACATCCTTCCATCCAGCAACTGCACTTCTGCTGTCTTTTCTGTCAAATCATATACTGAGCAACAGCCACATGGATAGTGCCCAGATGGAATGGAAGTGTTATAATGCAACGGGGGTCACGTGAAGATGTAAACGTCAAGACGCGCATGGAGACAGAGCGCGTCCTGTTTAAATAGATGAGAACTGCCCGTACACAGTTTGCTGGGTTGAATCACTGCTTGGAGTTCCTGGGGAGAGTGGTAAGGGTGTGTCGGGCGAAAATAACGGCGGCACAAGTGCTGCAGCCTATGAGAACAGTTATGAGGTGTGGAATAAAGGAGAAGTGGAGTGAGTGACATGTAACTCGGTTACCATGCTCAGGGAGTCGGCAGCGGCTGGGGCATAGCTGGAAATTAAAATAGTTATTGGCGCACAGTGAGGATGTTGAGTGGTGTTTTAAACTGATTACATGTAAATATATCCGCGCCTTGAGTTATCAGTAGGCTAGATACTGGGGCACACCTATTAGGTAGTCTGAGGGTGAGTGCGTTTTTAATGCACAGCATTGATGTTGCGCTACTTTCAATGGTATTATTTAGACATATTAAAAGAGATATGTTTATTACCACAGATAAAATTGTAAGCAACAAGTGTGCTATATGAAGGGACTAAAAGTATAAATGATACACATCCCTACAACTCAGTCAGAGCTGGTATGTGGGTCCATGGCTCCCACTAGGTAAATACTGTGAATTTTAATACAGGACCAGTCACTAATTCTTAGGTTCTCGTCCAATCCTAATCCATACCTGTACTGAAAGTAGCCTGGAGTCCGGGTGTTCTCTCTAAACAAAATGTTCTTGTTCTTTGTGTGTCTGTCAGTCACTCTTCTTATTGTTAGATGTCCAGGGAGGTGATTGTTGACCTTGGTTGCCCTGATGAATTTGCTGCTAATATATAACTGGCAATGAAACATGTTGCCCGTCTTTGAAGTGGTCTACAGCATGCTGTGTCTTTAACATTGCACAAACTCGCAATTCGTAAAAAAAGTGACAAGGTTGTGTGTGAGTCTAGCCCAATTTTATTAGAGACTTCTTCAGTCTCATTTTTTCACGGTGTCCTGATTGTTTGTCTTTCTTTAAAACACTGGACACAATTTTTCATTCTTTTTTCATTTGAGAAAGTAGCTCCTCTGGTGGTGCGCACATGAGATACTTTCTCTTTTCTCTACACTAAAGACATTGCTCTTCTCAATCCTCATCTAGGCCTGGCCCACTCCGCCTGCCCACCTTGTCTGTCAGGGCTAGGACGCCTTAGGGTAACTATCGCGCTATATAAATTGTCTTTCTATTCTATTCTACACATTTTTCTTTGTAACACACATACACTTAAAATAGAGGGGGTATGTCGTATTTTGAGTGAACTGACTGACCACTTTTTCATGTTTTTTTGTAATTGTTTTAGACAAGTGGGCACGAAGGATTTGGCTGGACTGTGTTAATGAATAGCTGGCCATGGGTAAAGGTAATAATATCTTCCCCATATTGATCCTGCAGATAGTAAAACAATTGAGAAAGTGCCTGCTAATGCCAGATTTTTTGTATGAACAGAGGATGACAGGTGCCTGAGATGGTATAGTCAGGCCGGAACATTACTTCACGTACTATAGGGTTGTCTGCAACGGGTTTGAATAGGGATTGGTCAACGTATTACAAGAGTGACCCTACTAGGGATAGGTGTAGGAGAGTAGGGTCTGCAATCCTATGATCACCCAGATTTTTTGCTTTTGTTTCACTGGTTTACGACTTTCTCTGGCTGTGGGCCTGCTAATCAGACCCACAGCCTGGCTGTTCTCTTTCTAAATTACGACATGTACCCTAGGTGCATTTACCAATTGGTACTGGGCCACCTTATCAGACCCTGTAACTCAGGGCATAGGTGTACCCAGGGCCGCCAGGGGCTGCAGCATGTATTATGCCACCCCTGGCTGGCCTCCTAAATTTGACACAACTGGCTGCACGACAGCTGGGGCGAAGTCGTGTAATCACCCTTCGCTTTAGGTATAGTAGCTCTATATCTAACCATACAATGGACACCCGAGTTCCTATCAGTCACTCCTATGGCAGGCCTTAACAATCCTGAAGGCAGAGTGCGTGGGCTCGTGTGAGCTAGGTTCAGGCCCGAGCCGAGCCCGGTTGCAGCTTGCGGAATCAAGACCCAATGGCTGTTCCATGATAACGCGTACCACATCGGTAACTTCGGTGTCGCGTTATCAAGGCATGTCGAGTAAGGTGTCATACGAATCGGGGTGCTGCCCTCTCACCAATTCTGGCGACGAGGTTAGCATTCCACCCTTCTAGAGGGACACGACATGTACGTAACTGTGAACCCCGGTTAAAGTTAACTAAAGCCTCAGCTCCACAAAATGGATGCTGCCACCTTAGACACGAGTCTGACCTCCTGCTGCTGGGAGTCCTTCCAGCGAGGAGCGCTCGGACAAAGGGTTTCCTGTCGAGGGCGGTGTTCGCACCGTCCCAGACAGGGTTTGTGTATTCTGGGTAGGTAGGGCTTTTGCGAGAAGGTGACTGCGGAGTGGCACCCCGGTGCTCACTACGCATCTGCCGGTTAGAACCAGTTCCAGGGGCGACAGCCCTGGCCTGGGGAAAGTCCGGCAGGGGAGAGGGGTGTAACTACCCCCCTTCCTGGTCCCACCCTTAGGGCAGGACCTAGTCATGTACCCACCCCTTTCTTTAGGATAAAGGCCGGAGCGGGGACCCTTCCAAATTAGATCATCTTTGAATCAAGAATACTTTCTACGAAAGGACTTCAAGACTCTTCTCAAGATTTCTCCCTTGTGACTAAGGAGTAGTCACCCTGCATCAGCGGGCACCATCTAAGAACTCTGCGGTTTGCTGTAAGTCCTTCCTCAAGGAATCCGACGGCCCAGCTCGACGAGAACCGGCTTCCCTGGCACCTCTGACCTCTACCCACGTCATCAGCTCAGCTGTGATCTGTGGGTGCGACGAGACCTCGAGGGACCGGCCATCATCAGAACCTGCACGCTCTTAACCAGCACGACCATCGAGGTAACTCTCTGGTGAGTGCTCTGGGGTCCGAGAAGCCCCGACCCTGAGCCGCTCCAGCACCGAAGTGCAGTCTCCCAGCATCTCCACGAACTGCGTGGGGCCCTTCTGCTCGCTGCTCAGCACGTTGTCTGGTCACTAGCCGCTGGCTTGTGCCCTTCCTTGACGACGACCGACGAACAACTCTGCTGGTCTGGTTGCTCCAGACTGGCCCTTGCTTCCATCTTTCGAGAAGCACCCCGGACCCTCCTGGTCCACTCAAGACGCCATCTTAGGCCCACCACGTGGCCCTGAGATTTGCCAAGGCTTGTTGCCCCATCCTGGGCCCAGCGACGCCGACAGCATCATCCTTCGTGGGACAGCTCGCACCTCCACCGTGGTCGCCGACAACGCCTCCTGGTCCGTGAGACTGCAGAGCCTAGCGTCGCCCACTCACCTAGTCGAGGTGACGGCCAACCGGTGCCCTCCTGGTACCCTCTGACTACTGGCTAGTAGTACGAACTTGGTCCCCTCTGCTTTCAGGTATCATCGATCTCTGATCCAGGCTTGGATCCCTACGAACTATTCATCACTGGTCGCCGGCCAGCAACTCCTTTTCTTCCGGCTCCTGGCTCGTCAGCGAAGACCCCGACGCCTGTAAGACTTGTGCAGCCGCAGCCCTCGTGGCTAGGTAACTCGGCATTTCGGTGCCTGCATAGCCTCTTTACTCTAGGGTCCCGAGTCCCTCGCTTCCGACTTGCCTTATCGGGTCTGCCCGAGACCTTTAACTTTCCGTGTCCTCGGACACTTGTGTTAATTGTGCACTTGAAGTATTTGCTAAAGAGATTTGGTTTGTGCTTAGTACCCTGTCCTCATAAAGAGTACAGGGCTGTTGTGATTCTTAATAAATATACTGTTTATTTTCATAACACTTGTGTGGTGTCCTTTCACTGGGTGTTCAAGGGGTACATGTGTGGTAAACAGCTGGCTTAACGCGCCCTCTCGAGTCTTTAGCCTTAGACTGCTCGTATCCACGCTACTAGGATAGCTGGTCTATAGGTTGACTTACAACCAAACACCATAAGGGTCGTTGGAACGATACATAGCGGTCGCTAGAATAGCGAACGTTACATATCGGGCCAACTTCTCACATTGGTGAGCAGCGGTTGGGATTTGAGCTTGCTGTTGTTTTACCACACGTATCCTAAGAATATCTTGTTGAAAGATCGCACAAGTACTGTTAGTACATATAACTAAAGCTTAGAATACTCTGAGTTCTACTGAACCAGCTGTTGTAGCTCCTCAAGGCTTAGCACACCTTGGCTGCAACTCTTAGCAAGGGAACAGTAGGTAAACACGTAGTGTAGGTAGGTGCATCACTTACACCACACTAGAAACAGTATGTCGGACAAAGGAGGAAACCATGAGTCTCCCCTTGTGTCAGTTGACCCTCCACAGGTCATCCCTTCAAGATATACTGTGCTGAGCTTCAAGGAGTTAAGACAGGTGTGTCACTCCCGGAAGATCAAGCAGGGGTCTAACCCCACCACGTCCTTTCTGATTGGTCTCTTGGAGACTTATGATGCCAGAAAAGCTGAGACCCGTCTTAGCTCTTCTAATCCAGAAGGAGACATGCCTCCCCTCGAGGGAACCAGAGACGATCCTGACCTCATCCACCTCGCAACTGAGAACGAAGATGTGGAGGATGATGAGGATGAGGATCCCTCTGGGGATGAGGCAGATAAGGGACAGGTAGAAGTCGTTAGACTAAGCAGGTCCAACTTAAGCAAACATGATAGTGGTACTGGGGGACCCCCGGCGCTACTGTCAGGTCCGCTTAACATTGGGAATGGACGAGCCCGATCTCTGTCAAGAGACTCTGGCAGATCCCTTCAAACCAATGGCTCTCACAACTCTTCTCAAAGAGGGATGACGTCCCCTCAGAGGAGAGTGTACGAAGCTGAGGAAAGGGCAGCTAATCTGAGGATCGAAAGGGAAGAACTTGCCCTGGCCAAAGAAAGGCTTGCCTTTGCTAGAGAGCAACAGTTAAGTGGGGTAGTCCCCACTGGTGGCAGCAATGTACCTAGCAATAGGGAAAGGAGTTTTGATACGAAACACCTTGGTAAGATAGTGCCCCCCTTTAGACAAGGGGACGACATCCACAAATGGATTACTGCTTTGGAGAGGGCCTGCACTGTGCAGGGTGTTCCCCAGAGTCAGTGGGCAGCTATCTTGTGGCTCTCCTTTGAAGGAAAAGGAAGAGACAAGCTCCTCACCACAAGGGTGGAGGACGCTAACAATTACCAAGTCTTGAAGAATACACTCGTTGAAGGGTTCGGCCTAACCACTGAGCAGTACAGGGTGCTGTTCAGGGATACCCAGAAAACGCAGTCTCAAGATTGGTCTGACTTTGTCGATTGTGCCACTAAGGCTTTTGAGGGCTGGTTGCTGGGCAGTAAGGTTACTGATTACAAAGGATTGTATAATTTGATGATGAGAGAACAAATTTTAAACAATTGTCAGAACCAGTTGTTGCATCAGCATCTTGTCGACTCGGATCTGACCTCTCCCCAAGAATTGGGAAAGAAAGCAGACAGATGGGTTCGTACGAGAGTTAAACAGAACCAGGGCCAGAATCAAGGTGGTCAGAAGAAAGCAGACCAGAAGGGTAAAGATTCTAAGGGGGAACAAAATGACCAGAAGTCTTCGACAGGTCCCCAACAACCCAAAGAGGGTGGGGGTCAGGCTCCCCAAAAGAAGAAAGAAGGCCAATCCAAAAGATGGTGCCAGTACTGCAAAAGTAAATCTCACTGGTTTAGTGAGTGCACCAAGAAAGGAGGAGGGCAGACTCCTGCCACTGCAGCCCCTAAGGCACCTGTGCCCCCTAGTACAGTCAGCAGTGGTAGTGCGCCTCCCAAGGGTTTAGTAGGGTTAACCCTGGGTTCTGAGGGGCGTGACAACTTAGTTGGCACACTCACTCAGGCTGTCCTTGTCAGTACAGGAGACGCGGACGTGTCCCCTGACATAAGTCCCAATACTTTGGGCAAATACAGACAGACGCCTTTCATAAATGGAAAGATGGCTCAGGCCTATAGGGACACTTGTGCCAGCGTCACCATGGTGACGCCTAACTTTGTGGACCCTGGACAGATCATGCCAGGTACAGAATTCCTGGTGACCAATGCAAGCAATGTCACTACCAATCACAGTATGGCAATTGTAGCTTTCTCCTGGGGAGGGGTAACTGGCCAAAAGAAGGTTGTAGTTAGTTCAGACCTCCCAGTGGATTGTTTGTTGGGCAATGATTTGGAGTCATCACAATGGTCAGAAGTGGAGCACCGGACTCACATGGAAATGTTAGGTTTGCCAGCACATGTGTTCGCTGTGACTAGGTCACAGGTCAGGAAATGCCCCACTGAACAGGTGCTGGATCCTGGAACAACGGACCAGACACCTCCCAAGAAAAAGAGCAGTAGGGTTAAGGCTGCGCCTTCCCCCTTGCCCCAGGTCGAGGATCAAGTCTCGGAGGAGGCTGACCTACAGGAATTGAGGGAAACTGAGCCTAGGGAGTTCGAACTTGATCAAGTTGAATTCTTGGGTTCAGGGGGACCCTCAAGGGAAGACCTGGGGAAGGACCAGTTAGACTGCCCTTCTCTTGAACCCCTCAGACAGCAGGCTGCTGCTGAGGCTGCTGGGAACGCCACAGGTACCCACAAGGTATACTGGGAAGATGGACTCCTGTACACTGAGTCAAGAGACCCCAAGCCTGGCATGACCAGGAGGCTGGTTGTACCCTTGTCTCAGCGTGGTTTCCTACTTACCTTGGCCCACCAGATTCCCTTAGCAGGTCACTTGGGCCAGACGAAAACGTGGGACAGGCTTGTCTCACACTTTCACTGGCCTCACATGAACGAAGATACCAAGGAGTTTTGCCGCTCCTGTGTCACTTGCCAAGCCAGTGGTAAGTCAGGTGGCACGACAAAGGCCCCCCTTATACCAATGCCTGTGGTGGGGGTGCCCTTTGAACGGGTGGGGATCGACATCGTCGGTCCCATGGGACCACCAACAGCATCAGGGCACAGGTTTATACTGGTGGTAGTGGATCATGCCACCAGGTATCCTGAAGCTATTCCCCTTAGGACCACTACAGCACCTGTTGTGGCAAGAGCCCTAGTTGGAGTGTTCTCCAGAGTAGGCTTCCCTAAGGAGGTCGTCTCCGACGGAGGTGCAAACTTTATGTCGAGCTACTTAACTGCTATGTGGAAGGAATGTGGTGTCAACTACAAGTTCACTACACCCTATCATCCACAATGCAATGGGCTTGTTGAGAGATTCAACAGGACCCTAAAAGGGATGATTCATGGACTACCAGAAAAGCTTCGGCGTAGATGGGACGTCCTGATCCCCTGCCTTTTGTTCGCGTACAGAGAGGTCCCACAGAAGGGGGTTGGCTACAGCCCTTTTGAACTTTTGTACGGGCATCCTGTAAGAGGACCCCTGTGTTTGGTGAAGGAAGGATGGGAGAGACCTCTCAAAAAGCCTGCAGCCAACATAGTGGACTATGTGCTTGGCCTCCGCTCGCGGATGGCTGAATACATGGAAAAGGCATCTGAAAACCTTAAGGCCAGCCAAGAACTCCAAAAAGCTTGGCATGACCAAAAGGCTGTCTTGACTGTTTACCAGCCCGGACAGAAGGTGTGGGTGTTGGAGCCAGTGGCCCCAGCAGCACTCAAGGACAAATGGTCCGGGCCCTACACCATCCTGGAGAAAAAGGGAGAGGTCACCTACCTGGTCGACCTGGGAACTCCCCGGAGCCCCCACAGGGTGCTTCATGTCAACAGGCTAAAAGCATATGTCGACAGGAAGGACATGAGTTTGCTCATGGCCCTAGATGAGGGACAGGAAGAGGAGAGTGACCCTCTCCCCGACCTGCTCACTCAGAATCCTGACGATGGGTCGGTCGATGGTGTTGTCTTTTGTGGCAGCCTCTCCGAACATCAGCAGAGCGACTGTAAACAGGTTCTTCAGTCGTTCCGACATATGTTTTCTCTAACACCCAGTCAGACCGATTGGTGCACCCATGAGGTTGACACTGGTGACAGCTTGCCCGTCAAGAGTAAAATCTACAGGCAGCCTAATCACGTTAGAGACTGCATCAAGAGTGAAGTGCAGAAAATGTTGGAGCTGGGAGTCATTGAACCCTCGGATAGCCCTTGGGCTAGTCCCGTAGTTCTAGTGCCGAAACCTCACACCCAGGGTGGTAAGAGAGAGATGAGGTTTTGCGTAGACTACAGGGGTCTCAATGCAGTCACTAAGACTGACGCCCACCCAATACCCAGGGCAGACGAGCTTATCGATAGATTGGCTTCAGCCAACTACTTAAGTACGTTTGACCTGACAGCTGGGTATTGGCAAATCAGGTTAGCTGAGGACGCCAAGCCTAAAACCGCATTTTCAACCCCTGGTGGGCATTATCAGTTCGTGGTGATGCCCTTTGGTCTGAAAAATGCACCTGCCACCTTCCAACGGTTGGTGAATCAAGTCCTTACTGGGCTGGATGACTTCTGTGCGGCGTATCTTGACGATATTGCTGTCTTTAGCTCCACCTGGGAGGATCACCTGGTCCACCTGCGGAAAGTGTTAGAGGCGCTGCAAGCAGCAGGCCTCACTATCAAGGCCACCAAGTGCCAGATAGGGCAGACACAGGTTGTATACCTGGGCCACCTTGTAGGTGGAGGCCAGGTTCAGCCACTGGAGAGCAAGATACAGTCAATCAGGGACTGGGCTCCTCCAACCACCCAGACTCAGGTTCGAGCTTTCTTGGGCCTGACTGGTTACTATAGGAAGTTTGTCAGGAACTATGGTTCGATTGTGACACCATTAAATGAACTGACAAGTAAGAAAATGCCAAAAAAGGTTCAGTGGACAGCGAGCTGTCAAAAAGCATTCGATGACCTAAAGCAGGCCATGTGCACGGCGCCTATCCTCAAGAGTCCGGACTACTCCAAACCATTCATTGTCCAAACAGATGCTTCTGAGTTGGGTGTGGGAGCTGTTCTTTCTCAACTGAATTTTGATGGTCAAGACCAGCCCATTGCTTTTATAAGCAGAAGGCTGACCCCTAGAGAGAAGAATTGGTCAGCTATTGAGAGGGAGGCCTTTGCTGTGGTTTGGGCCCTGAAGAAGCTGAGGCCATACTTGTTTGGCACTCACTTCAAGATTCAGACCGACCATAAGCCCCTCTTGTGGCTAAATCAGATGAAGGGTGAAAACCCCAAACTGCTTAGGTGGTCCATTTCCCTACAGGGGATGGACTTTACAGTGGAACATAGACCTGGTACTGATCATGGCAATGCCGATGGGCTCTCCAGATATTTCCACTTAGAACAAGAAGACTCACCTGGTCAAGGTTAGCTTATTGTTCCGACGTTTGGGGGGGGGTCATGTAGGAGAGTAGGGTCTGCAATCCTATGATCACCCAGATTTTTTGCTTTTGTTTCACTGGTTTACGACTTTCTCTGGCTGTGGGCCTGCTAATCAGACCCACAGCCTGGCTGTTCTCTTTCTAAATTACGACATGTACCCTAGGTGCATTTACCAATTGGTACTGGGCCACCTTATCAGACCCTGTAACTCAGGGCATAGGTGTACCCAGGGCCGCCAGGGGCTGCAGCATGTATTATGCCACCCCTGGCTGGCCTCCTAAATTTGACACAACTGGCTGCACGACAGCTGGGGCGAAGTCGTGTAATCACCCTTCGCTTTAGGTATAGTAGCTCTATATCTAACCATACAATGGACACCCGAGTTCCTATCAGTCACTCCTATGGCAGGCCTTAACAATCCTGAAGGCAGAGTGCGTGGGCTCGTGTGAGCTAGGTTCAGGCCCGAGCCGAGCCCGGTTGCAGCTTGCGGAATCAAGACCCAATGGCTGTTCCATGATAACGCGTACCACATCGGTAACTTCGGTGTCGCGTTATCAAGGCATGTCGAGTAAGGTGTCATACGAATCGGGGTGCTGCCCTCTCACCAATTCTGGCGACGAGGTTAGCATTCCACCCTTCTAGAGGGACACGACATGTACGTAACTGTGAACCCCGGTTAAAGTTAACTAAAGCCTCAGCTCCACAAAATGGATGCTGCCACCACAGACACAAGTCTGACCTCCTGCTGCTGGGAGTCCTTCCAGCGAGGAGCGCTCGGACAAAGGGTTTCCTGTCGAGGGCGGTGTTCGCACCGTCCCAGACAGGGTTTGTGTATTCTGGGTAGGTAGGGCTTTTGCGGGAAGGTGACTGCGGAGTGGCACCCCGGTGCTCACTACGCATCTGCCGGTTAGAACCAGTTCCAGGGGCGACAGCCCTGGCCTGGGGAAAGTCCGGCAGGGGAGAGGGGTGTAACTACCCCCCTTCCTGGTCCCACCCTTAGGGCAGGACCTAGTTATGTACCCACCCCTTTCTTTAGGATAAAGGCCGGAGCGGGGACCCTTCCAAATTAGATCATCTTTGAATCAAGAATACTTTCTACGAAAGGACTTCAAGACTCTTCTCAAGATTTCTCCCTTGTGACTAAGGAGTAGTCACCCTGCATCAGCGGGCACCATCTAAGAACTCTGCGGTTTGCTGTAAGTCCTTCCTCAAGGAATCCGACGGCCCAGCTCGACGAGAACCGGCTTCCCTGGCACCTCTGACCTCTACCCACGTCATCAGCTCAGCTGTGATCTGTGGGTGCGACGAGACCTCGAGGGACCGGCCATCATCAGAACCTGCACGCTCTTAACCAGCACGACCATCGAGGTAACTCTCTGGTGAGTGCTCTGGGGTCCGAGAAGCCCCGACCCTGAGCCGCTCCAGCACCAAAGTGCAGTCTCCCAGCATCTCCACGATCTGCGTGGGGCCCTTCTGCTCGCTGCTCAGCACGTTGTCTGGTCACTAGCCGCTGGCTTGTGCCCTTCCTTGACGACGACCGACGAACAACTCTGCTGGTCTGGTTGCTCCAGACTGGCCCTTGCTTCCATCTTTCGAGAAGCACCCCGGACCCTCCTGGTCCACTCAAGACGCCATCTTAGGCCCACCACGTGGCCCTGAGATTTGCCAAGGCTTGTTGCCCCATCCTGGGCCCAGCGACGCCGACAGCATCATCCTTCGTGGGACAGCTCGCACCTCCACCGTGGTCGCCGACAACGCCTCCTGGTCCGTGAGACTGCAGAGCCTAGCGTCGCCCACTCACCTAGTCGAGGTGACGGCCAACCGGTGCCCTCCTGGTACCCTCTGACTACTGGCTAGTAGTACGAACTTGGTCCCCTCTGCTTTCAGGTATCATCGATCTCTGATCCAGGCTTGGATCCCTACGAACTATTCATCACTGGTCGCCGGCCAGCAACTCCTTTTCTTCCGGCTCCTGGCTCGTCAGTGAAGACCCCGACGCCTGTAAGACTTGTGCAGCCGCAGCCCTCGTGGCTAGGTAACTCGGCATTTCGGTGCCTGCATAGCCTCTTTACTCTAGGGTCCCGAGTCCCTCGCTTCCGACTTGCCTTATCGGGTCCGCCCGAGACCTTTAACTTTCCGTGTCCTCGGACACTTGTGTTAATTGTGCACTTGAAGTATTTGCTAAAGAGATTTGGTTTGTGCTTAGTACCCTGTCCTCATAAAGAGTACAGGGCTGTTGTGATTCTTAATAAATATACTGTTTATTTTCATAACACTTGTGTGGTGTGCTTTCACTGGGTGTTCAAGGGGTACATGTGTGGTAAACAGCTGGCTTAACGCGCCCTCTCGAGTCTTTAGCCTTAGACTGCTCGTATCCACGCTACTAGGATAGCTGGTCTATAGGTTGACTTACAACCAAACACCATAAGGGTTGTTGGAACGATACATAGCGGTCGCTAGAATAGCGAACGTTACATATCGGGCCAACTTCTCACAATAGGGACAGACCATATGGCACTGAAATATGCACAGCTGTTTTCTAATACAGCTCTAATAGTGGCAAGAAGAGAAACTGTGGTACTTAGGGGAAGTAGGGCACCTCTCCCTAATTGAACAATTGTTCTTGAATATTGTTGGACTTGGCCGTCTCTGCATGGCCACCCCTAAATGTTTTGCCTTCACACTTCTATTTACTTAATTTTGTGTTCATTGACATTAGGACTCTACACTTTAACACTGCTGACTTTGCTAACATGTGCTGTCGCCCTAAAACATGATACCATTGGCTTACACCTGATTGGCATATTAAATTAACTTATATGCAGGGCCACTAGATTCTGCGATTTTTGCATAGTTATAGATTTGCTGCATTTGCCCCAAAATCAATCATCTGCTGCATTATCTGCAGATTCCCCCCCCCCCCAACCCCAAGTTGTTTCTTGCTCAAACAGTTCACAGGTAGTAAAAGAGCAGTGACATGTGTTGCCACTCTGTAGAAATGCCTTTGCAAATGTTGGCTGATCAACTTTGTTTAGCTTATTGCTATATTTGAGTGTTAAACTGGTATTAATGAACTACAACAAATGCTCAGACAGTGTTAACTAGTTTAAAAATGACTAAATAATGAAGTGATATTATCACAATATGTGCCGCATAATGCCACTTAATTTGCCTTTTTTGCTGCCTAACTTACTGAACCCTGCTGTGCAATATGACTTTCCCCTGATGCCTAATTCCAGTGGCCCTGGTTATTTGTGCATAGTATATCGTACCACATGCACCCAGGGTGCATAAATTAAATGCAGGACTCATTGTGGCACCCAATTAAGTAGCATTTTAAAACACTTTAAAATTAATTGCCAATCAGACCTGGCAAACTAAACCTTTTGCTAGGTCTGACCCGTCTTTTTTTAAAGCACCCCTAAGATAGGCCCTAAACAGCTCACAGGGCATGGTGCATTGTTTTTAAAAGGTGGAACATGTGCTTTTAAGTTTTACATGTCTTGGTAGTGAAAAACTCGTACATTAGGTTTTTACAACTGGGCGGCCTATCTTTTCCATTTCATGTCATTAGGTACCATGTTACATTTAATATGCGCTAACATTTGATTTGGAATAGATAGGAAAGTCAAGTTTGGACACAAATTAATTGTAATTCATCCTCCTCTTTAGTGGCGAGGTCAAATTTTAAGTCACAATTCTGAAAATGGCAATCCTAGAAAGTTGGCATTTTCTTGTCCTAACCATTTGATGTCTGGTGCCTGTGTTCTGGGTCATATGACTGTGAATAGCTTGGCAGTTGCAGTAGCGGCTGACGTAAGATGAATGTGGTGGGGCAGGGTGGGCAGCGTAGAGAGGGTGACCACGGGGGAAGAGGCACGAGGGAGGCGGCAGCGCGAGGGGCTAAAATAATTTTGAAAAAATAAAACTTACCTGCCGGTCTTCCGCTCGACATGCTACTACACTGGCTTCTCCTTTTGGCACAGGCTTAAGCTCCTAGCTTCAACCTCGGCCAATCCAGACGCCATGAGAGCAGCCTAGGGATTGGCTGGTTTTGCGCTCCATCGGGAGCCTAGAGCTTTGCCTGCTGATCTCTCCACCCAGCAATACAGTTGGGTTGGAGAGATGTCAGTGCGTATGAGGGTTTGGCTGGCCTGAGAGGGCTGGCTAAACTCTCATGCGCACTGACAGCAGGGCCCACCACTCCTCCTCGTCTGCTGCAATGCTGTGGCCCCACCCCCCAAGACTCAGCCGCAGGACGAAAAATAAAATTATCTGCATTAAGATCATTTTATTTTTCGTTTGACTCTGCGGGCAGTGGAGCGACGCTCCTCCGACATAGCGGAAGAGCCGCCCCATGGCCGTTGGGCTTTGTGTATTCCTTCCAGAGAGTGAGACAAAGGGGGACAAGGTGTTGGCAGGATATGTGGGGTGGAGCTGCTTCCTGTCCCATTTACAGTTCAGAGGGCAGCCTCCAGTAGTCACACAAATGCACCGGTAGCCAGTGTTTTGTCACCAAAGACTACTTGGAGTCTTGACAAGGGAAAGGAAGAACTTTACAGAATCAGATGTGGGCTTAGCCAGGATGTTCCCCCACTTCAGATGCTGGCACCAGGTATAAATATTGGACCCTCTTGGGCCACTCTTGACTACATTCCTGGACCTGTGGACTATAGAGGAAGGACTGTTGTGTTCCCCAGAGGACTGTCCTGCTGCTTAAGGCCTGCCTTGTTCCTCAAAATCCTGCCCTACTGCTAACAAAGGACTGACCTGCTGCTTGAGGCCTTCCTTTTTCTTCGGAGGACTGCCCTGCTGCTTGAGCCTTGCCCTGCTCCTTGAAAAGGAAAACTGGGCCTGCTCCCTTCTTCACAGACTATCTGAGTGACTCCAATGGTCAGTTGGCTGACCTCCAGTTCTGAGCTACAGGGAAACAAAAGGCTGCAGAGGCTTACCTGCAACTGCCCAACTGACCTGTTTCAACTGGACCTGCCTGAGCCCTGCTGGTCTCCCCAGATACTGAGCTATTGATTTGTAACAAAATGTACTCTTCTGGAAGAAATGGAGAAATCCTGAGGTTTTAGCCCTTCGTGACTACAAACGGGCCCGTATGCGCTGAGTTCTGCCACCCATGACAACTACCAATACGAACCTCCGGTGAGCTCAACTCTTCGTGTTACAACGACCGCCAGCGATGCGAGATCTCCACTTTGCTTTACAGCAATGACTGCCCATGGTAACTGCCAACGCAAAGCTTAGCAATGCCCTCCTGCAACACCCGACTGGATCATTATCATTTTCTTCTTAGCCAATGTCTTTTTTTTGCCCAGAGGCTTCCCGAACAATAACATTTTGTAAAATGTAATAAGCAGGACAAAACAAAACAAAAATTGCAAAAAGACTAGCGGTCAACAACAGACCTATTGCCTTTACTAATGCTTGTTTAAATTGGCAAAAAGAAAGCTGGATACATTGAAGAAATTACATAATCCTTCGAATAGATATTAAAGGTCTCCTTCGTCATTATGCAGTTTTTGTGTATTACTGGAGGGTGATTAATAAGTTGGCAGATGGAGGTTTGGCAGTCAGGGTGAGGGAGTATTTTACTACATTGCCTTGACTGAACCTCTGCTTTCCAAATTATGAAATAACTGGTAGTCATTTCTTAAAGCATTGCCAGGAACCGCCGTCACAGCGATTCCTGTCAATGCTTTTTGCAGCCGGATGCACGGCTCCATCAAGCATGACAGAGCCGTGTGGCAAACAGTTTTTTTTATTTCCATTCGTATAAATTGGATGGGTGGAATTAGCGGCCAATCTCTGACGGCCTTTACTCCGTCGAGCCGTGGAGAGGCTTAAACACGGCAGAAGTGGAGTCGTCTTCGCCATGATTAAACCAATGTTTTACCCACATTTAAGTGACTAAAATATCAAAAGGTAATGTACGCGCACAACTATGTTCAAAACGAAGTGTTCAATGAAAGTTCTTGTGTGATTAAACGTTTTTTGATGTGCTCCCGGGGGATCACTCTCGGTCAAGAGCGTGAGAGAACAAACACAACGAACATGCACACTCACAATAGGGTGAGTCCCCCTGGGCACAATCCAAACCTGCACAGGGTTTGGATTGTGCCGCGGGGATTCACCCTTGTGGGTGTACTATTCATTTTGTTCACCCACATTAAAGTCAGGCAGGCGGACCACAGTTTTGGCGGTATGGATACACCGTCGCCATTGTGCTTGAGTATCCTTACTGCCAAGACGTAAATCGGGCCTTAAGTGTGGAAAAATCAGAATGTAATCTAACCACTGGGCTTTGGTTAGAAGGAGGGTGACTCTGATTATTCAAAGGACAGCGGAAGAGTGTGAATGTGGGGAAAGAATCGACATCATGGGATAAGGTTCAGCCACAGATGTCAAGTCACATGCACTCAGTCATATGGTATGTAAAACCTACTGGGCATGGACAATACTGTCAAATACCCTCTCGATTGGCCACATGTCATGAGGGCCAGTTACATAGCTTCAGCCAACAGGACTTACGATGCTGAGGCTTGTAATTTCTCTTTTCGCATTCTAGGTATGTACATACAAGTCCCAACATCCTCAACGCAGTGATGGAAAGTCAAGACAGGCTCAATGTCACTCTCATAGCCTAGGGCCAGTTGACAGCTATTCTTGAGGTACAGTTATATGCATCTTGGTTTTCAGGTGCAATGGCGTGAGGTGCTAATGTAGTCTGTATCTGAAGGCCTGTGTGATGCTTGCTCTCTGTGTAAAGGGATCTTGCATCACAACTTTCTGCATTGTGGCTCGTCTTAGCCTCAATGAGAGGCTTACAGCCCAGCTACCTGTTGCAGGATGTGTCTGTGTGGAAGAGAAGATTGCAAGTGTTATGACTGGGTCTCTTGGTGTGTTGAACCTGTTCCTTGTGTGTGAGAGAAGCTTGCACTCCAGCTGACTGTGCTCCTCACTGTGTGTTAGGGACACTGCACTGCACCTTAGCTGTGTGTAAGGAACGCTCACACTGCAGCTACATATGTTGTACCAGTTCTATGGAAGAGATTCTTGCTCTGCAGATGTCTGTGCAGACTCTGTACTTTGTGTGTAAAGGGATCTTGCATTGCCAGTGCCTGAGTTGTTGCTGTTCCCTGTGTGATGGGAAACGTGCACTGCAGCTGTCGGATTTGTACCTCTTCTCTGTGGGTAAGGTGTACTTATGCTACAGCAGACTTTGTTGTACCTATTCTCAATGTGTAAGAGAAGCTTGCAATGCATGTTCCTATGCTGTGCCTGTTACCTGTGTGTAGTGGAAGTTTCCCTGCAGCTGCCTGTTCTCTCTGTATAGGAGACTCTGCAGCGGCATATAAGGTGCCTGATCTTTTTGTGTACAAGCTGCTTGCATTGCAGTTGTATGGATTGTTGCTGTTCTTGGTGTGGTAGTGACGGCATCTACCTATGCTGTGCCTGTTACCTGTGTTTTATGGTAAAGCTGCTGCTGTAGCTCACTGTGTTGTACTCTATGTGAAAGGGAAGCTTGCACTGCAGTCGTGCAGTTGACTGTGCTGGTCCTGGTCGCTTTCTTTCAAGGGGCACGGCAGCTTTCTATGTTGTGCCTATTACCTATGTAAGGGAAGCTTGCACTGCCGCTGCCTGTGTTGTGCTTGTTCCCTGAGTGTAAGTTAGGCTTCCATTCAACCTGCCTTTTCTGTTGTGTTCCTTCTGTGTGTGTGTGAAGTCTGCACCGCTGCTGTTCATTTGGTACCTGTTCTGTGGGCCTTTGTTCAGCGGAGGCAGGCACACAATTCTTATAGAAAAAGAAAAGCTGTTGACGTTGTCAATGCTTGTTCCTAGGGTACTGTCAAGGCGTGTTTTTGTTTACTGTCTTTTCCCTCTTAATACATGGGCACTTGGATGACCTTATGTATCATTGCCACATGCTCAATCAGCTTTCAGTGTCTGAAGTTCAGAACCAGAGAAGAATGGAAGGGGCGCGTTTAATAACAGATTAGGCCTCACCCTGCAAAGAACGGGCGGTGTCACTAGAAGCTCTGGTGCCTGGAGGGGAAGCTTCCCCGTGCAATCCAATGTTCCACGTTGTTAGCGACGTCCACTGTATCCAAGCGAAAGGAATCCAAACACCGCAGGGGTATATAAGGCCCAGGGCCGGCCAGGCAGCACTTCTGGAAGCTAACAGGATCCTCTCAGCATGAAGGTGCTTCTCGTCTCCCTGCTGGCTGCAGCCCTCTGCGCGGGGATAGGTATGAGGTGTGTGTGAGAAGGGGTGAGAGGTCTGGTATGAGATGGTGGTGTGGGGTGTATGTGACTGGAAGGGGGAGAGGTGATATGAGGTGTGTGAGAGGAAGGGTGAGAGGTGGTGTGAGGTGTGTGAGAGGAAGGGTGAGAGGTGGTGTGAGGTGTAGGAAAGGTGAGAGGTGGTATGAGATGGTGGTATGGGGTGTGTGACTGGAAGGGTGAGAGGTGATATGAGGTGTGTGTGAGAGGAAGGGTGAGAGGTGATATGAGATGTGTGTGAGAGGAAGGGTGAGAGGTGGTATGAGGTGTGTAAGAGGAAGGGTGAGAGAGGTGTGAAGGTTTTTTCGTCTCCCTGCTGGCTGCAGCCCTTTGCGCGGGGATAGGTATGAGGTGTGTGTGAGAAGGGGTGAGAGGTCTGGTATGAGATGGTGGTATGGGGTGTGTGTGACTGGAAGGGTGAGAGGTGTGGTAGGAGATGTGTATGGGGTGTTTGCAAGAGATGGGGTGAGAGGTGTGAAGGTGGTTCCCGGCTCCCTGCTGACTGCAGCCCTCCGCACGGGGATAGGTATGAGGTGTGTGTGAGAAGGGGTGAGAGGTGTGGAATGAGATGGTGGTGTGGGGTGTATGTGAGAGGAAGTGTGAGAGAGGTGTGGTAGGAGATGGTGTATGTGAGAGGTGGTATGAGGTGTGTGAGAGGAAGGGGGAGAGTTGGTATGAGGTGTATGTGAAAGGAAGAGTGAGAGGTGGTATGAGGTGTATGTGAGAGGAAGGGTGAGAGGTGGTATGAGGTGTGTGAGAGGTGTGTTAGAAGAATGGTCATATAGGGTGTTTGTGAGAGAGAGAGGTGTGGTGGTATTGGGTGTATGCAAAAGGATGGGTGAGTGGTGTGGTACGAGATGGTGGTATTGGTTCGAGAAGTAAAGTTGCGTGTCTGTTTAGATACATTTTTTTCTTTCTAGTGCATTCCTTGCAGTGCTACACATGCGAGGGTCAGAATAGCAACAGCAACTGCATGACGACCGTCACCACCTGCCCGTCAGGTGCCAACGCCTGTCAAACGACTGTTTGGAAGTATGTAGGTAAGTACCGGCTCCTACTGAGATGTGTAACCAGACAGATTCCCTTTGAATGACAGCATGTTAAGTGCACCACCACAGCCTTGGTTCTACACCATGCAGGTGCTATTTCAAATACGGAAATAACAGCGTCTTTCCGGTTTCGAAGCGATCCAATTTTGGAAGACATTGGGATTTGGTGCTTTTTAGGTCGAGTCTGGGCAGTGCATGCGCTGCTCTGCGAGGCATGCTGTATAAGATTAAGGACTTGAAGCCCCGCCCACTCTCCTCCCTTATTTGTCATTGGCTTGTTTCATTGTCCTTCGTAAATGCTGGCTTCTGATTCGTTGATAGGCTTGTTAGTCCCTCCTTAGTACCGCTTTGTCTTTATTTGTTACCTCCTATGAGGACTAGCCCTTTTACTTCGGTTGTTACACAGTACGTCTTATTTAATCTGTAAGCATTACTTCCTTGAATGAGTTTCTACTACTGCAGGCACCACATGCTTTCCTGCTACATTCAGTGTGCCATGCGTGCTTTAACTTTCCAAGCAATAGGTCTCACATTTACAAGTGTTTGAGCTTTTGGCATTGTAATGCATGTGTTAATTACACAACAGAGAAATGAAAGTTATTGTCATTTACAATACCAATAGTTTAAACACTCGCAAATGCAAGACCTATTGCATTCCAAATGCTTGAGTTTTCAAAAGCATTCGCGTGAGGCTCCCTCTGCTGCAGACAGCTGTCCAGCATGCTTTTAAAAGTCACTTAACAAAATCCTTCTGCCTTTGAAGCTGGCTTGGAATAACAAAGTCTGAGTAAACAGCTCTATCACCTCTGTCACTGACAGGTCACCACGAGGGCCTCTTTCAGCACAAAGGGTATGTGGCCTCATGGCCAGAGCTGCCAATTCTGAAGCTGGGTAACCAGGTTTGAGTCTTGGTGTCGGCCCCACATCCTGTGATTCTGGGTAAAACACGTAATCAACCCGTGCCTAAAGACATGAATCTGACCTTCTGTAATGTAACCTAGTGCTTGTGTAAAGCACTCTAATGCCGGCCGGTTAAGCTCTATATTACAAAACGTGGCAGCAGAGAAGTTAAGGGATCTAGGGTTGTCTTATGCAAATGCACCCCTTAAAGCATAAATATTACTTTAGCCACCCCCACAGGCTGCTTGCAGTCATTGTGCACTAACAGGATGCTAAGTCAAGACATTTTACAAATTGTATGTGACACTTTTCTTAGAGTGCCCCTAACATATGTTTTAAGTTTATTTTATCCATAGCTTCTTTAAAAGCCTTTAGCAGCTAAAAACATTCAAATCACTTCTTAACACAGAAATAAAAGCATTTATTTATTCATAAAATACATAAAAATGTGAAACAAGAGGTAACATCGCAGGAGAGATTCTGTGTGATATAAAAGAGTTAGTGCTTGCTTTCTACCTGCGTAAAGAGTTGGCATAGATATCTGTTTTGTGTTACTCGGACAGCAGGGGCCACAAAAACATACATGTTAAAGAGCTTGTCATCCTGACAGACAGAAGTCCCATTTACAATTCGGCAGAGCGTTGTTTTGCCATCGTCCTGAAGTACCTTGCACATGTAAGCCAACATTGCGTAGTTTTATTTGAAAAACAAAAAACAATAAGCAATTACAATGCAATAGGTCTTGCATTACTGAAAGTTTGAGCGATTGCCTTTGCATTGTTATTTTCAATGTCAGTAGCTCAAACTTTCAGTAATGTGAGACCTATTGCATTGCAAATGCTTGTTTAATAATTTGCTCAGGATAACAGCGTTTGGTTTAGGTGGAGGATGAGATTGGAAAGTGTGTATTCTTTTAATGTTTTACGCCATGTCACTGGACCTGTAACTTTCTACTTCTCAAGTGTTAAAGATAATTCTTTTTCATTACATTTTCAAGGAAGAAAGAATAACTTCAAGCGGGCGATCAGTTTTACTCTTTCCCATTCTGCCTCCCACCCCTGACTTATCTCCTCTCCTGGTATCACCTCCCCTCTGGTGTCCCAACCTCTGCTTTTTGTTTCCACCCTCCCAGAGCCTGGCTCAATGTTCCCAAACCCCTAAGTAGTACTACCATAATGCACGTCTATAAAGGTTCAGTGCTGGAACTGGAAAAAAATTCTACTGAAACCTAAAAATTGGGGGTCAAGGTGTAATAGAATAAACGGGGAGTAATCACATGGGGTGGAGTTTAAAAATCAGAGTCTGACAGTCAACTTATGCATTTATTTAAAAAAATCTGCTGCAAGGAAATTGCAACAAGGACATATGTTAAAGTATTTCCATTCTAGGGGCCAGATCTACGAAGCTTTTACCGGTTTGCAACTGGTAGAATGTTTTTTGTCATGTACCAACCCAATTTTGCATGTCGTAACCTATTAACGACTTGCAAAATAAGAATTTGCGTGTCGCTATTAGTAAGGAGCGTGTTAAGGGCATCCCTTCTTAATGGTGAGTCAAATGGCATGAAGGAATGTTTTGCGACCAGGAATGTGGTGGCAAAACATTTGCAGTTACCACCAACTTCAAGTTGGTGGTAACCCATTCGCAAATGGAAAGGGGTCCACAAGGGACCAAAAGTAGCACAAATGGTAATGTGCTTGCTGCAACGAACATCTTGTAATAAGAAAATAATAGATCTGTTTTTTTATGTAGTTAGGTAAGCGGGCTACTGCTATGACAAAGAGATCATTTTGTTACTTCCAGTTCATAAGTTGCAAGTCTCTAATATAGCAAAGTGCTCTATTTACCAGCATCAAGGAATTGCATGCAAACTGCAAGTCGTGGGTTTAGATCCTTATTGCTTTTTTCTCAATCTGTTTTTATTGAAAGATGTTTTCCTTTGGGAAGTAATAAAGTCTTATTAGTACAGTTACCACAATCTCTGCGTTAGGGTTAAATCCTGACTTTGTTTCTCTTGCCCATTCACTCTTAACGTATAATATCTACAGGTATAGATTATATGTGATTCCTACTCCTTATAAGTTGTAACCTTTCTCAGCTTATGGAATGCTTCCTGTGCACTGATGAACACACATATGATTTATTGTGCATGATGTAAAGCACTCTGACAAATCAAATTTCAAATCAAATTTATTTATTATGTTTTGGCTCTCAAAAGAGGGCCACATAAACATGAACATACAAAACAATACAATCATCAAAAATACAAGAGTTATAAAAACATGCTATTCGAACTGTGATAGGGAGCACTCTGACACTCTACACTAGGATGAGATAAAATAATTTTATTTAAAAAATAGTAGGTGCCGTTTACGTCCATATTTGTGTAATTACTCATATATACTGATAAATCTTACATTCTTACAGTGGAAGCACATTTCTTAGATAGGGAGTTGAACAGGTTTCTCCTAAGCACTTGAAAAGTGATAACCTGCTGTGCACCTCTGTCTTCTTTGGGTTTTGGTATAATCTACGATTAAGTCACCACTTAGAATATCTGGGATTCTTCCCGTAGTGTAAGTCACTGATTTCCTCATACATTCTACGCTCACAAACTTTTTATGGAACCACAAATATAAGCACTTACAATCTAAAACTATATGAACTACGTAGCCGAGATATGTTTTTGCAAAAAATATTTTCTTTAATTTAAAATTTCAAGAAACAAAATATTACACATTCATATAATATAAAACACAGTGATCTATATCTCATTTGGTGTGGACTTCATATGTATATCAACACGTTGTTATTTGTTTCTATGCACATTATTTTCAAATCCTCAAAAGAGATATCAGTTCATCTTACATTTATAATTACATTCAGGTACAATAAAATCAAATAAACCAAGTCGACGCGTTTCGGTGGATCTTTGCTGTGCGCACCACCTTCTTCAGGACAGTTTAAAAACAATTCTGTAAAAACAATAAACCACAATCATTGATTTGACCTCGGCATACGTTTACAAGATATAAAAGCTTTAAGAGCTGCAGTGCATTGTCAATTTAGTCGTCATGAAGATATTACTCATCAAGACAATAATTACATTCTTTAAATACCTCGTATAGAGCTATTATACTTAATAGTAAGTCCTCTATGGGTCACTCATTATGCTCTTCTACCCATTCCCTGTGCTGATTTTGTGTTCCAAACTAAAGACAACCATTCTCTCCCTTGTTTACTGCTCTTTTAATCTGACCAGTCTACTGATCGCCCAATTATGCTATTCTCCACACTCATACGACCACAATCCAGTGCCCTGATGTGTTGGCGTACCTTTGGTCTTTTAACCATACAGCCTCGTTGATTATTCACGAAGCGGATTCCGGACTCTTATTATTCGAAGTCCTATATTAAAGGAGACATGATGTTTATTTACTACTACTCCTTCTGTGTCGGACTTAAGTATTCGTGCCTTATACTTACTGGTTATCCTTGTGTAGGATCTTCGTTATTATGCCAATTACTTTATTTTAATTTTTCAGGGTTTTTCCACGATTTGAATATTCCTTTTTGCTATCAAGAAAACATCCTGGCACCTAGTCATAAGAAACAGTTCATATGTATTTTTTCTATATAAAGACGCCACAGGTTCTTATCAAATCTTAGTATGCATCCTACTAGTTTTGCTTACCAGTATAAGGATATTTAAATATAATCCAGTGTAGTATTCCTTTTGGTCAAGGGTTTGCTTTTCTTTCTCCCTTTTCCTTTCTACTTCGCATGGGGAATTTTCATGAATTATCCCACTCGTAGTGTACTGCCAAAAGACAAGATTTTAAAGAACCTTTCAGAACTATCCAATATGTAGTACTTTCTTATAGGGGCAACGATGTTAACTTTTCGGGTAGTAATAATTACATTTGTAGTCCCTCATTATAATTTCCTTACAGTGATTTAGTCTAAGCTTTTCTTTTAATGTCCCCCGCTGTTTTATAGCAGTTTCTTTAATATTTACTCTCTTTTATTCACAAACGGGTATTTGTACCTCTTTTACTCTAGTTCCTCATGCCTGATTATATAGAGATCTTTCACCTGCGTAAAATTATCGCCCCTCTTTAATTTCTTAAAGGTAGCGTTAGTTCAATTTATAGTCGGTTCCCGTAGTTTAACCGGAGTTTTTATGATTTCCCGGGACCCATGACCTTGTTCATAGGAGTAGAGCATGTTTTTTGCTGATATTTTAATACACGCTCACTCGTTATGCCTATATGATCACAATTTAATTACGCTCACATTTATCTCAAAGGTGCACTTTTAACCCTCGAAAACAATTATTTGCCCGTATATTAACTAGGAGGGCCTTGCCCTTTCCTCGCCATTACCGATTACCCATTTTAAGTGGTTCATTCGGTCACGTGATTACGCAGCTTTACCGCCATCCTAATACTGCATACAACAAGTGACCGAAGGTAGTGGAGGAGTTAAAATCAACATATATATGAATATAACCTAGACTTCACTCTAAAATGGTAACGATTAATAGGAGTTTAAAATTACCCCTGTACCTAAAAAGATCGAATGACACCATATACATGTAGGAAAACAAGGAGTGTAGTGCAATATAACTAGTGTTGGCGGTAATAATATCATTTTCCACATAAGCTGGCATTAAAGCGAGGGTGTTTGTCTTAGTAAAATACGAAGTAAAGATCGCCCCACTCCAATATGTCCGCCAAAAATGGATTACGTGATTTAGACACGTGACCAAATGAACCACTTAAAATGGGGACTGTAAACCTATCGGGTTACCCGACACTAACTGCGTAAGGAGTAAGAACAGGCACCAGGTGAGAAGGGAACACGGGCTTAATTTATCGGTAATGGCGAGGAAAGGGCAAGGCCCTCCTAGTTAATATACGGGCAAATAATTGTTTTCGAGGGTTAAAAGTGCACCTTTGAGATAAATGTGAGAGTAATTAAATTGTGATTATATAGACGTAAAGAGTGAGCGTGTATTAAAATATCAGCAAAAAACATGCTCTACTCCTATGAACAAGGTCATGGGTCCCGGGAAATCATAAAAACTCCAGTTAAACTACGGGAACCGACTTTACATTGAACTAATGCTACCTTTAAGAAATTAAAGAGGGGCGATAATTTTACGGAGGTGAAAGATCTCTATATAATCAGGCATGAGGAACTAGAGAAAAAGAGGTACAAATACCCGTTTGTAAATAAAAGAGAGTAAAAATTACAGAAACTGCTATAAAACAGCGGGGGACATTAAAAGAAAAGCTTAGACTAAATCACTGTAAGGAAATTATAATGAGGGACTACAAATGTAATTATTACTACCCGAAAAGTTAACATCGTTGCCCCTATAAGAAAGTACTACATATTGGATAGTTCTGAAAGGTTCTTTAAAATCTTGTCTTTTGGCAGTACACTACAAGTGGGATAATTCATGAAAATTCCCCATGCGAAGTAGAAAGGAAAAGGGAGAAAAAAAAGCAAACCCTTGACCAAAAGGAATACTACACTGGATTATATTTAATTATCCTTATACTGGTAAGCAAAACTAGTAGGATGCATACTAAGATTTGATAAGAACCTGTGGCGTCTTTATATAGAAAAAACACATATGAACTGTTTCTTAAGACTAGGTGCCAGGATGTTTTCTTGATAGCAAAAAGGAATATTCAAATCGTGGAAAAACCCTGAAAAATTAAAATAAAGTAACTGGCATAATAACGAAGATCCCACACAAGGATAACCAGTAAGTATAAGGCACAAATACTAAAGTCCGACACAGAAGGAGTAGTAGTAAATAAACATCATGTCTCCTTTAATATAGGACTTCGAATAATAAGAGTCCGGAATCCGCTTCGTGAATAATCAACGAGGCTGTATGGTTAAAAGACCAAAGGTACGCCAACACATCAGGGCACTGGATTGTGGTCGTATGAGTGTGGAGAATAGCATAATTGCGCGATCAGTAGACTGGTCAGATTAAAAGAGCAGTAAACAAGGGAGAGAATGGTTGTCTTTAGTTTGGAACACAAAATCAGCACAGGGAATGGGTAGAAGAGCACAATGAGTGACCCATAGAAGACTTACTAATAAGTATAATAGCTCTATACGAGGTATTTAAAAAATGTAATTATTGTCTTAATGAGTAATATCTTCATGACGACTAAATTGACAATGCACTGCAGCTCTTAAAGCTTTTATATCTTGTAAACGTATGCCGAGGTCAAATCAATGATTGTGGTTTATTGTTTTTACAGAATTGTTTTTAAACTGTCCTGAAGAAGGTGGTGCGCACAGCAAAGATCCACCGAAACTTGTCGACGTGGTTTATTTGATTTTATTGTACTTGAATGTAATTATAAATGTAAGATGAACTGATATCTCTTTTGAGGATTTGAAAATAACGTGCATAGAAACAAATAACAACGTGTTGATATACATATGAAGTCCACACCAAATGAGATATAGATCACTGTGTTTTATATAATATGAATGTGTAATATTTTGTTTCTTGAAATTTTAAATTAAAAAAAATATTTTTTGCAAAAACATATCTTGGCTACGTAGTTCATATAGTTTTAGATTGTAAGTGCTTATATTTGTGGTTCCATAAAAAGTTTGTGAGCGTAGAATGTATGAGGAAATCAGTGACTTACACTACGGGAAGAACCCAGATATTCTAAGTGGTGACTTAATCGTAGATTATAACTAAACCCAAGGGAAACACCTGCAATTTTTGTTCATTACTTACCCTATTCCCTTGGTAGAGAAGGGTTACTCTCCTTTGACTTATACCACCTCTGTCTTCTTCCATTGCTTTGACCTCTAGATTTTAGGCTCCAGATAGCTCCCATCCAGTATCACACTCAGGGCCGTAGCAGGCATCGGGCATTTACCCGGGAGATTGGAAGGGTGGGAGCCAGTTTTGGAGTGCTGGGGGCACGTTTTGTTAAGCAGCAGTGCTTCACACTTTCTGCCCCCTCCCCCCCACCCAGCAGGGCTGCTTTGGGTTCCCAGTCTGACCCTGATTACATTCAGACAAAATGAGGGCTGATAGCCCTTTAAATTAGGCTTTTCTTTTGGGGCCCGCCGGATGTGTAAATAAGAAAGCCCCCTTGCTGTCTGCATGTTTCTGCTCCGAACGGCATGCAGACAGTGTGCAGGTGCTGCTGAATTATGTCCTGGTGTCGGAAAATGACACCAGCACAAATTCAGCATGGTTCGCGTCATCAGGTGGACTCCAGATTCAGTCAGAAATAGCTACTGAAACCAGGATTCAACACAATCCCTCTACTTTTCTGCAGTGGGTAGGTTGTGTCTCACTGTGGGACTGTAAATGACTGGCCCTGATCATCCTCCCATTCAGTTAGTAACTTCTCCTGCTTTGAGTATCATTGCGTGAGAGCAGCGTGTATATTCTGGGAATGGTATGGGCCTTGCAGGACTGATGAGCTTCTCGACTCGAACTGAGTTGGTGACCACCTCCAAGATTTGTTGGGTCATGACCAATGGAGTAGCCAGAAAATTACAATAGCCCCCACTTTGAACTAAAACACTGATGCCACCAAGTAAGCGAAGCAAGTGAGCTAAACTCTCCCTAGAACAGCTTCCTTGTCTTTTCCATCCATGCATCGATTCATTCATTGTTTTATACTTCTGTCCACCTTTCATTTATCTTTACATTCTGCCATTCATTCCTTCTTTCATCCTTCATTCAATCTTTCCGCATCATCATCCATCCATCCATCTATTCACCCATCCACTCTGCGATCCCTCCATCTAGCCACTCTGCTATTCATTCTGCCATCCATTAATCCAGCTATCTATCCATTCCGCTAGCATCTACTCAAATCTGCCATTCATCCATCAGTCCTTCAACTCTGACATCCATTCATCCACTCTGCAATTTATCAATCCACTCTTCCATTCATCCATCCGTCCATCTATCCACTCTGCCAACTCTCCATCCATTCACCTACTCTGACATCCATATATCCACTCTGCCATCCATCCATCCATTCTGCCAGCCACACATCCATCCATCCAACCTTCTTCTGTCCACTTTGCTATCCATCCTTCCATCAACTCTTCCATCCATCCCATTCTACACTCCATCCACCCATCCACTCTGCCATTCAGCCACCCATTCATCCACTCTGCCTTCCATCAATCTACTTTGCCACTTTGCCATCCATTCATCCACTCTGCAATCCATCCATTTACTCTCCCATCCACTCATCCATTTAACCACCCATCTACTCTGCCACCCATTCATTTTGTACTCCATCCATCCACTCTACCATTCATCCCTACACTGTGCCATTCATCCATCTACTCTGCGATCCATCCACTCATTCACCATGCCATCCAGCCACACACCCACTCACTCTGATATTCATTCATCAATCCATCCACTCTGCCATGCATCAATCTACCATTCTGCCATCCATTCGTCAATTCTGCCTATATCAATCCACTCATTCACCCTGCCATCCAGCCACCCATCCATTCACTCTGCCATTCATTCATCAATCCATCCAATCTGCCATCCATCCAGCCATCCACTCTGCCATTCACCAATCTACCATTCTGTCATCCATCCATCCATTAATTTGTCAACTCTGCCTATATCCATCCACTCTGCCATCCAGACATCCATCCATCCACCCACCCATCCATCACCTGTTCACCGACCTATACATTCACTCATTCATCCATTAGTTTACTCTGCCATCCTTTCACCTGTCCATGCACTCATCCATCCACCCATCCCTTTACTTTGCCATCCTTCAACCTCTTCCTCCACCTATCATTCACACACTCGTTCAGCCACATTCTCATTCATCCACCTACTCATTCATCCATACTTTCTTCTTTTCACCCTTACTTCCAATATTCAATCTTTCTTTCCCTGTTGTATTTACCCCACTGTAGTTTTTCCGAGCTCCTTCTGCTCTTCTATTGGCGCTGTATTCCAGCGTTAAAGATGAGCATTTGTTTCAGACCAAAGAGGTCTCTAAAGAACCCCACCCACACTGCAGCTGCTAAAGCGGGGGCTCCATGAACCCCAGTGTTGCATCTGTGTGTAGTGAGCCCTTTCTGACTCCTATAGGCCAAATTCATCTTTCAAACTCTAAAAAGACTTTATTTCCCCTTTGTCGAAGAGACTGCCCATCTTTTTACATCTAGCCTCCTGCCAAATCTGGAATTTTTCCTTATCTAATTGTGACCCAAGGTTAGGGTTTCCAAAGAAAAGCATATGAGGAGAGGGGATACTGGTCAGACCCAATCTTGTGCCAGACTCCAAGAAGGGCCCGCACTGTTGCATACCTGGACATATTGCTTGGTCTCTCGTTGGAAGGCAACAAGGGACTTCCCAAGGGCGTCTTCCCACCAATGTATGGTCCAGGAAGCACCAATGCCTTTCATGTTTCTGTCTTGAACCATGTGAGTAGCTAGTGGAGATGTGCCACCTGCTAATATAGTACCAAGTTAGTGTGCTCAAGGCTCCTCTATCCCTCTCCCAGACTTCTCACCTTCAGTACTTCCTCGAAAAAACGTGTGTTTTTGTGCTCCAGTTGATTTATATACTTGTGTTCAATCCATTTGGGTATTGTTTGGAATTGGAAGAGCATTCGGGGAAGTAGCTTTCCTCCCTAATCGGGAAAGGGACTAATTGCACCAGTGTTGTAAGTCGTTTCTGATCGATTAGGCTATCTGGAGGAACTGAGCAAAACATATGCTAGATATGGATGGGGTTCCCCGAATTCCCCAGTATCTTATGGATGAAGTGCTAGACTTAAAGGTAGAGGGATGAGTGAGTCATCCTATTCAATCACCGATATGTTCAGACTTGGGGCCTCTTACTTACGCTTGTTCAGCTTAAAGTGAGGCACCGCACATAATCGGTCTAGAAGAGGCTGGGGCTAGTTCACTGGGTCCCCTAGCACTTTG
Source organism: Lissotriton vulgaris (assembly GCF_964263255.1). Taxonomy (NCBI): domain Eukaryota; kingdom Metazoa; phylum Chordata; class Amphibia; order Caudata; family Salamandridae; genus Lissotriton; species Lissotriton vulgaris. The sequence goes on along the minus strand of NC_141691.1, from coordinate 1,985,053,222 downwards.
GCGATATAATCTGCAAATAGTGTTACTTTGAACTAATCTATCCGCAATTTCACTCCTTGATGGGTGTATTTATGCAGATCATTGAGCAAAGGGACCCACATATAACATGAACATTAAAGGTGGTCTGGTTCCAAGTCTGGTAGGAGTCTTTTCTGTTTCCCTGCTACTTACGCTTTCCCTGGCCGAAGGGAAGGCGTAGCTGACTATGGTCATGCTTATGAAACTCCAACTTAGTCCTCTCTCATGTTAGCCAAATTAACTTATCAAATGCCTTTTCATCATCTAAGGATAGTAGCAACACCTCCTTATTTTTAGGTTTTGCCTGCACAGTACTTGCGATTTCCTTGTGAAATCTTTAGTTTTTTTATATAAACTAAAAAGGGGCTTACATCCCACTCCCTCACTTTCCTGGCTTTTCATTGGTTCCTGTGCATGTCACTTACTTTTCCTCCATTTATATTGGCAGTAGCATATTTTCCTGTATTTACCCATGCTTGTTCCTCGTCTGCTTCTCTTATCCAGTTCTTGTAGCCGAAATACTGTTAACATCTGCTTTGGTGGAACTATTTTTTCATAAAGATTTCCCTCTTTTTACTTTTTAGGTCTCGCTTGAGCCAGCGCATGCGCTGTCTGGTGAGACATTTAGTAGCTGCTTCAAAAAGCGCTACCTTGCTGGCCACCAACTTGCTAGAACGTGCACAAGCGCGTGCGACGTGCACAGCACTTTTTCTGGTAGCGCGTGCGCACAACTTGCGTCACCACTCGTGTTTTTTTTTATTTCTCCACGGCCAATGCTTATTTTTTATTCCACCTAGTACTCTCACAGGCAAGCACACTCCTTCCTGTACTCTCTCGAAAGGAAGTTGGTCTTGAACTTTTGTTCGGTCTAATTAAGGTTAGTTATGGTATTTACCTTCCACCACTCTCACCGAGTCGATAGGAAGGTAAGACGAAACACACCCCTGACTGATGTCACAATGTGCAGGCATTCCGTGAAATACACTGAAGTCCTGAGGTTTCGTTCTAGCTTCTCCCTGAAAGAACTACACAGGAAGAATTCCCGGGCAGCCTCCCCACAGTGTCACCCATTCAGCAGGAATTGAATGATAACTTTTGTATTGGGGGCTGCAAGACTCGCTTCAGCGTGTTTTTTCACGTGGGATCCCCCGCCCGCCTTGGCCGTGGGAAGCCGAGCCCCCGCCTCCTGTTGTAGAGCAGCAGTGCCGTCTCTGGTGTGTCCCTGCCTCCCCATCTCACACGCCGCTCCCACAGTGGGCGGTACAAAAGGGGTTGGTGATGGACGGAGCATCTGAACCAATCAAACACTCACACCCAATCAAAAGATCTGAGTTTAATCCATCACCGTTCTTTAGCCTACTCTGCCACCCCAGTTCAGACATGGCTATATGCAAATCAGTCTGACCCTGTGCCTCATGGGAACAGTCCAGTTTTTGTACCCCCTTTTGTACCGCTTTTGGCCGCCATAAGTGTGGCAGGGTATGCTCAGACGTGAGCCCCTTGCTCACTTTGCCACTGGATTAAAGCAAGCCGGGCTGTGTGAGTGTTTGATTGGTTCAGATGCTCCGTCCATTACCACCCCCTTTTGTACCGCTCCCACAGTGGGAGCGCACCATGGATGGGGGAGGGACAGCAGCCGCCTCCCCCTGCACCAACGGCCTTGCGTCTTCCTGTGTGCCAGGGCCTGGTGGCCAGGGAGCCAGCTGCAGGGATCGGACAGGTCAGTACCTGTGGGACACCGCCATCCCCTGATCTTACTCCCTGCTCGAGCGGTGCCCCTCCTTGGCTATGCTGGTTCCTAGCCCCACTCCCCTGCGTTCTGCAGGTGTAACGTGACTCCAAGTCACCCCTGATGCTGCTTTGTCGTAGGCACTCTGGTAGCAGTGTACTTCCTGCCGTTTAATTGTGTACTTTTATGGCAGGCAGGATCCAGGATCAACTCTGATTGTTTTCCCACCCCTTCCCCTGAGCTGCCTCTCAGTTTCCTGGGGATTCTATGCTGCAGGTGGTGAGGTGTTTCGAGTGATTTGCATGCCTTAAGCCACGTTGGTTTGGATGAAATGAAAATAGTTGAAATGCTAATGAGCTCTTCCTACGGGCGACGCGTACGTGGAGCAGTAAGGGGAAGGAGCAGGAGTTGGCTGTGTTGCGTTCACACTGATGAATTGTCGAGTGCCAATTCACCGCACTTGTGTTACCACTGAAAGGTTTTTCCGTTGAAATCCGCATTTCTGCAGAACCTCGCTTCCTATTTATAGCTCTCCCACTGTCGGCAGGTCTTTTTGAGGTCGTGGGTTAGGGGGGTCATTGGTGTATTTGTAGCACTCGATTACATGTGACTTCCTTGTTGGTCTCTGTCTAATCTGTGGTGTAACTATGATTATTGTTCCCATTTACTGGATCTGGAGCAGAGCTCTTTGGTTCCCTTTAGCTTCTGCCCCGTTATGGGCTGTACCGATATATGGGAGAAGGCAGATGACAACTGGTTTCAGCCATCGGCAGAGGCCTTCAATAGATTTCGTGATTACTGTTATCTGTGAATTTTGTGATTACTGTTATCTCTTACCTACTCTCTAATCTACAGAAGCTTCTATGATCCTGATTTCTTCTTTCTAGTATATGTCAAAACTCGCTGGTGCCTGATATCCTTCTTGAAATCCATTTGTGTTCCCCCTGCTAATAGTCTATGTATTATTGCTCACTGGTCCTTGTTCTCTTCTATCTAAGGGTCGAACCTGCGTGAGCAGCATGTGCTTGAAAGACACTATTGCTTACAATAAGGTGCTTGAAGCCCGCCCATTGCTTACTAGTGGTTGGCTTAAGTGGCACACTTCTTTGTAGTCTCCTAATTAGCCAGCTTGTGCTTTGGGGTCATTTCCTGTTCTGTGGAGCATGCACCAAACTCAGATTTATTGACCTTAATTAGTGGCCCTCAGCTGGTCGCGCTTTAATTCAGGCACTCATTTAATTTTCCGTTTTACTTTAATCTCTCCAACCCTGCCTTCATTACACCTTTCCCATAACTTGTAGGCTTGTTACATGGAAAAAAAAGTTATACAAAATTAGCACTGGGCTAGTCGTGCATTATAAAGCTTGACGATACGTCGCCCAAGAGAGTTCCCTCGACGTATATATTCAACTTCATTTCACACTGAGTGCTCACAGTTAGTGCAACATATATATCCAACTTCATTCGACATATTGTCAAAAGTGACATATTGTCCCTAAAGCTCACAACAGTGACATGCCCATAAGAATTCTAATTCACAATCAACTGTGCTGTAGAATGTCTATTTCCAATTGGCTTTATCAAACGCTCTTTAAGAGAAAAAAATCCCACACCAAATCTGCCTTTGGTAAATATAAAACAGGGCCTTTTTTATATGGATTGTGAAGTTCAAATTTGAAAGTCTCTTCCTTTCTCTCGGTCAGACTGGGCTATAAGGCAATCATGTAGAACCCGAAGAGCTTGTCTGACAGATCGACGACTGACTGTTTTTTTTGTTTTTTAGTTGTCTGTGAGCTGATTTATGGTCTGATGACCAGTTTTATTTTACTATTGATTTCCTTGATATTACAACAAACATTGCCATCAGGAAGCACAAATCCATACAGTCTCCCAAATCTTGCTAAACACCTAAACTGCTTCTCTTTACAACTTTAAAGGAAAATTACTTTAATCACTCACCACGTTCTCACCATTTTTGCCAGCCGTTCTGCCTCTATCACTACCTTGTAACAACAAAGGGAGTTTGGCCCATGCGGACGGAAGTGGGGTAAGGGCCCAATTACTGTATAAAAAAGGAAGGAACCCACACTCCAGTAATTTCACACCATTCAACTTAAGGTGAAAAAAAGGAGATAAACAAAGTTTAATATGTTTATCCGGGCGATTAGTTGCGCCGTTTTATTTTTTCAATTTTGTCAAAAAGTAAAGAGTCACTTTGGTCTAAAGAAATCACAGTGTCTTGAACATACTAGCCACCAGCGTACAACAAGAAACTTAAATCAAACAGTGCATCAAAACACAATAATTTAGCACAACATACAACGTGAATTCTGAAAGCATACTATGAGTGAAACTTACAGTGTGTAAAAAAACACAACAAAATGTGGCAAAATAACACAAAAGAGAGGGGGAAAAAAAGATATATATAATCATATATTTTAACATGACATGATCAGACAATTGTTAAATGTAACCAATAGGGAGTCTATTGATGAATCTCCAAAAAAGGAACAAAACCACCTCTCGGTGGCCGTATTAGCAGGCTTGTAATTCCTGACAGTTTAATCTGTTTGTCAGAACTGAGGACTTAATCCTGTCCGCCTACGCGTTTCGAGTTTGTGATGTGTCTTCTCAAACTCTCCTCAGGGCAAATTGAATTCTTTTCCCCGTTTATTAAACCTCCGGGGATTAGAGGTGGTACAATTCATCCAACCCACATATGTCGATCTCAAGGGGGTTGGTGGGTTCTGTGCGTGCAGGGAAAATCAATGGTTTGCTTCGATTTTCAAATCGCTTTCCACATAGTTAATTTGTTTTCTTTTCTTTTCGTTCTTCACTTCCTCATTCCTTCACTCTCAGTGAAGGAATGAGGAAGTGAAGAACGCTGCCAAGCGGCCAGACTCACGGCACCAGTCGCTGTTGAAAGACAACCGGTACAACCTTTTGAACTAAGGCATCCTTATTTCTCGAAAAGAAAAGAAAACAAATTAACTATGTGGAAAGCGATTTGAAAATCGAAGCAAACCATTGATTTTCCCTGCACGCACAGAACCCACCAACCCCCTTGAGATCGACATATGTGGGTTGGATGAATTGTACCACCTCTAATCCCCGGAGGTTTAATAAACGGGGAAAAGAATTCAATTTGCCCTGAGGAGAGTTTGAGAAGACACATCACAAACTCGAAACGCGTAGGCGGACAGGATTAAGTCCTCAGTTCTGACAAACAGATTAAACTGTCAGGAATTACAAGCCTGCTAATACGGCCACCGAGAGGTGGTTTTGTTCCTTTTTTGGAGATTCATCAATAGACTCCCTATTGGTTACATTTAACAATTGTCTGATCATGTCATGTTAAAATATATGATTATATATATCTTTTTTTCCCCCTCTCTTTTGTGTTATTTTGCCACATTTTGTTGTGTTTTTTTACACACTGTAAGTTTCACTCATAGTATGCTTTCAGAATTCACGTTGTATGTTGTGCTAAATTATTGTGTTTTGATGCACTGTTTGATTTAAGTTTCTTGTTGTACGCTGGTGGCTAGTACGTTCAAGACACTGTGATTTCTTTAGACCAAAGTGACTCTTTACTTTTTGACAAAATTGAAAAAATAAAACGGCGCAACTAATCGCCCGGATAAACATATTAAACTTTGTTTATCTCCTTTTTTTCACCTTAAGTTGAATGGTGTGAAATTACTGGAGTGTGGGTTCCTTCCTTTTTTCTATCACTACCTTGGCATAGCCAATAGGTCTCGCCTTTGGTACCTTATAAGTGTTTAGCCAAACATCAGTTGTTGTTGCACCAAGGATATTGTGTTGCATAACTAAATACTTATAAGGTCCCAAAAGCGAGACCTATTGTCTATGCCAATGCTTGTTTGTCTTGCAGCAGATTTATATAGCAATTTATCACCCGGAGAGATTAAGTGATTTGCCCAGAATCACAGGATATTGTGGCACTGAGGCTCGAACTGGGATCCCCAGCTCTCTAGTCAGCAGCTCTGGCTGATATGTCATATCCTCTCCACTAGCGTATTACATGTCAGGGAGCTCTTTGCTTCGTCCTGGACAATGATGGATAAAAACAGCTTTTTATTCAACACATATGTGAAACCGATGCATTACCAATGCCTGTTCTTGTTTGCAGAGTCCATAATGTAAGCTACAAAGCTCCAAGGAAAACCTTTTAAGTCTGTCTTACCTTCCATGAAGCAAAGGTCATAAGTTATTACAAATAATCCTCAGGAAATATAAGGCCACAAGGGTGCAGAGGCTATCTCAAGATGTACAAGAGTGTGAGAAGGTGGCAGAATGGTGGCTTAGCACAGTACAAGCCAGGAAATAATGTTGCCAAACAATCTTGTAAAATTGAGGGCAACTAATGTTTGTGGAGAGTGTATTTAACTGTACAAAACTTATATTGAGCCCCAGTTCTCACTGCTGTACCGCTCTAGCAAGCAGTGTTGGGTTGTGTGGAAGATGTGCCTTTAATGTAACATAACAGAAGTCATTATATAACACCCAGTTTCTTATGGTAGCCTGATGCTCCATTCCTAGCTAAACCCTTCAACTCCACCCTGTCAACAATCACCCTTCTCTGTCTTATAGTCTGTCTAAAACTACAAGTTTTAAAGCACTTTACTTATCATTACCCCCACCGCAACTTACTAATACTCCCAATCACATCAGCCATCATATGGATAGCTATCGCAAACAATCTCTCAAAGATCTTTGCACTAATTTTACCTTCCACCCATCACTGTGCTTCTCAGATGCATTCTTATTTACGCTACGCACCAACTATATGTTTTCTTCACTGGGAATCAAATACCCTAGAACCACTCCTAATACATTTACCTCTTCCATTTGACAATATCCACCAAAGTGACTGCTCTGCAAACTGGATCAACTCGACATTCCTACTACTGGACCTTGTTCTCCACCCCTGCTGCAATACCAGACGAAGCTGCATCCTGAGAAATGTCCAGCCAGTCACCAGTATTATCAACCACATCTTGCACATCTAAGAAAAAGAAAAGCAAAACACCCCTACCCTGACTGTACAATATATCAGGCCATTATCTAGACTAGCTTTAGTATCAATAAAAGAATCTTAAAATAACCAACCTAAAAACCCACCTTCAAGGATTCTCCTACAAAATATAGATAATAAGAATCCAGTAATGCCTTCCTATCGGCCAGGCCAACTGGACAAAGTTACAGAATGGCCGACGGAGATCATAGAACCAGGCATAACAACAGCAAGTGTCAATAGGTACCTCCTAGCCCCACAGCAATATCTATCATAGGAAGGATACACCCAATCACTTACCTCACCCCCTTTCTGTTCAAAACAGCAATCATGTAATGAATGCTGATCAGTGCCAAATCATTTAATTTATTGAAACATATTTCATTCACAAGACCTTTGGTGTACCAGGCCAACACATAAAATTACACAGCAGATAGTACAAAGGTTTGTCATGTAGAATACAAAAGTAGTCATAGTGGTAGTGCAATTCACTAAGCAAAAGCAGAAATCACATCTACATCCTACAAGCGTACCTCAAGCCAAACGTTATTTGTTGCAAAAACACAGCTCGGCGATATTGTTGCACCCATTATGCATGAAGCAATCCCTCGTGGACACCTAACCCTCTTCAGAAACCAACCAAATATAAGGGTCCTGGAAGAATTGCATTGGTTCTTAAAAATACACTATCCAGACCCAACACTAAAGGCTATCTTGGAATGAGAACATCTGCTCCTTGAGTGGGGTTGATAAACCAGCATTACACCAAACATCATACCTATTCACTGCCTTCAAAGCTTGTGACTGCAACAAATTGGTCACTGGACTCACCTGTTTACTATTACTATCAATACTATTTTTGCTGCAAGAAGTCTAATTTCAATCCCAGGAAACAACTGCACTATATGGAGTGACCTCCAACTCATCTAGTCCATGCTCAACCTCCCTTTGACATAACATGCATCTACAGATCCTGCACAGCCATGGCTGAGACTGTGGATACATTTCGACCTAAATTCATTACAACAAGAACTCTCCATTTCCTTTCCCAGTACCCCAAAATGTAATTTAAACAACACACCTACTAGTTAACTGATGGGTACAACCTAACAGAAGTAAGGTAGGTGGTTCAACTAAGTTACAAAATGTAAAAATGCAGAAACCAAGGGCCCGATGTAGGTAGGGCTTTACCGATCGGTATCGGCCGAAAATACCGATTTTTGGCCCTTACCGATCGGTAAACAGCCATCGAGATGTAGGGAACCAAAAACAGAACGAATCGGATAGAAAACCGATTCGGAATGTGTACCGAATGTGAAAGAATCCGATACGTACATACCGAAAATCGGATATGTAACGAATCGGAAAAACACCGATTCGGTTACAAAGACCGAATCGGTCCATGTACCGAATCGTTAGTGACACCGAATCGGAAAATCACCGATTCGGTCCCACTACCGATTCGTTACTGACACCGAATCGGAAAATCACCGAATCGGTCCTACTACCGATTCGTTAGTGACACCGAATCGGAAATTCACCGAATCGGTCCTACTACCGATTCGTTAGTGACACCGATTCGGAAAATCACCGATTCGGTCCATGTACCGAATCGGAAAAAATACCGATTCGGACATGATCCGAATCGGAAAACATGCCGATTCGTATGAATCTCCGATCGGGAAATTCCCCGATTCCGACAGTTGGGGAGATGTAGGGAGGCACAGAAACACCGAAATCGGCTCAAAATCGGTAGAATTCACTCGGTATTTACCATGGATTGCAATCAGGTGGTAACCAACTCCAACCCATATAAACAGTCCCAAAATGCATTGCAACTTGCAGGATGGCAGCTTTCTATGTCATTGCGAGGCGGCTACGGCTACAGCAGGAAGGACAGAGGGAATGGCTAAGAAATGAACAGGTCTACAGACAGAGGATAACCCTGTTCATGCTCACTGAGGCTGAGATCCTACAGAGATACAGGCTGGACTCTGACACCATACTTGAGCTCATCAGGGACCTTAAGCCATACTTGGACCACCACACCCCAAGGGCACACGCCATCCCTGCGCACGTCCAGGTGCTATGCAGCCTACACCTGGTAGCGTCTGGCAGCTATCAAAGTGGAGTAGCAGCAGCAGGAGGGGTGAGCCAGAGCAGCCTGTCAAGGTTCTTCCACATATTCCTTGACGCCATGATAGACAGGATGGACCAATACATCTCATTCCCTGCAACCCACGCAGAACTGCTACAAACCAAAGCGGACTTCTACCAGATGGCACACTTTCCCCAAGTCATCGGTTGCATAGATGGCACGCATATTCCGATTTGCCCACCAGCGGACACCGAATACATATACCGCAATCGGAAATCGACACACACCATCAACGTGCAGGTGATCTGCAATGCCAAGTGCACCATCACAGACCTGGTAGCAAAATTTCCAGGGAGTACCCATGACTCCTATATATTCCAACAGAGCGGCATATATGCACGGCTGATGGCTGGCGATTTTGGAGAAGGATACCTCCTAGGTGAGCCACATCATCAGACCCCCATAACACATAGTAGGTAGGTGTAATACATGTATGCATGTGTCTAATGTGACCCCTTTCTCTTCCAGGCGACAGTGCATATGCCCTCCGCTCATTCATACTCACCCCCTACCTCAACCCCTCCACACCCAGCCAAAGGAGGTATAACCGGGCCCACATACGCACCAGGAATGTTGTTGAACGGACCTTTGGCATCTGGAAAAGTAGATTCAGATGCCTGCACAAGAGTGGAGGTGCAAGGCAGTATACCCCCATCACCTGCTGCAAGATCATAGCTGTATGTGCAATGTTACACAACCTTGCGGTCAAGAAGGGCACTGAGGTGGAGTTGTCTGACTACGAGGACTATGACGACGACGAAGCTGTGCCACTGACACAGCCAGCTGGGGTGTGTACGCCATGTGATGGCAGATACAGACGTGAGGAGATCACTGAGAACTATTTCTGACTGAGTACAGATGCAAAGACAGCTAAATGTTGCTTGGAAAATAAAATTTTTAATAGTGATGCACCACAGTTACATCACTGAAGTGCATCAAAAAATGGAGTCTGTCAAAACAAATAAAGTCCAGGGTTCTGGTTTGATCATCCCCCCTTGCCAGCCTATTTTTTGGCCCGCTTTCCAGACCCACTGGGGTGTCCCTCGGCCCCCTCCGAATGGCCTGCAGCATCAGCGGACCGCCTGGTGCTCCTCCTTGGCTCTGATGCAGCGCTGGCCGGGCTGCTGCGGCTGCTGCTGTCTCCAGCATCACCCAGGTCCAGGGCAGGATTGGAGGCGGCGTTTGATATTAACATGGCCTCCATGGCCGTGGTGATCCTGGCCATCCCCCTGGTCAGCTCAGCCGTATGCTGACTCAGCACCGACTCCTGATTTGAGCTTCGATGGCACAGCTGTGCGGTCGCCGCTGCAAGGCGGGCCATGGCCCGGTTGAGCACCCGGGCATCCCTCCTGCGCGCAACCTCATGCTCCTCCTGCCTGGCAGAGGAGTGGGTGATGGCAGTGGTCAGCCTGCCCAACCCTGCTGCCACCTCCTTGTTGCTGTCCACAACAGCCTGGAACCCCTTCACCAACTCCCCCATCTGCAGGTTGTGCTGCAGGAGCTGGCGTTGGCAGGCCATGGTGGATCTGGCCTGTTGGCGCTGGATTTTGACCATCTGGCCCTCCAGGCCCAGGAACACACTGCCCTCCCGTGCTGGTGCAGCAGTGGTGGTGGTGGTGGTGGTGGTGGCACGGCGTCTGGCACTGCTGCCTCCGGCCTGCTGAGTGGGCTGGGGTGCCACTGGTGGTGGTGTGGTGCTGGCCGGTCCCGGAGCCCCTGCTCCCAGGACAGGTAGGACGGGTGGCAAGGCCACGGTTGTGGCAGGAGCTGTTGTCGGCGGAATGGTCTGCCTTGTTGGGGAGTTGTATGGTGAAAATTGCAAGGGGGGTGAGCTGGGCAGTACTGGGGAGTGCACTGCCTGGAAATCAATCACCAGGACTCCCTCCATTCCAAGCCCTGGGGTGTCTCCTTCCTCATCCTCATCCTCCTCCTCCTGGCCAGGCTGGCTGGTGCTCGGCCCTGCCACTGCAGTATGTGATGTCGAAGCTCCCTCTGCTGCCACAGTGGTGCCGCCTGATGGTGCCCCTAGGTACAAAGAAGCATTTGTAAACTGAGTGCCGATGTATTACAGTCAGTACAATTATGGCATTCCACATGTCCTTGCATCTCCTTACACCGTGTCACACTGTTTCCTGTCTTGTGATTCTGCACTGACATATTTGGCTAACTTCTGCTGACTACATGTACCATGATGCTTGTCTCTTGTATGTTGGTGACAGTACAGTGCTGGTGTTTGCCTATGCATTGTGTCTAATGGGGAGGTGTCTGGTAGGGTGTGTCATGATGCGCATGCTTCTTACCTGTAGCTGTGGCCATCGCAGTGCTGTCCAGGGTCCCGATCCCTACGATGCTCTCCCTCTCGATGGTGCTGGAGACAATTTCCTCCAGCTCGGTGAGGGGTGGCGCCGGGTTCTTGCCTCCTCCGGTGTGTCCAGCCTGCCTTTGGAGGTCGGCCAGCTTCCTCTTCGTGAGGCTGCGGAGGTCATAAAACCTTTTCTTAAGTTCCTCAATGGACCTGGGGGTGACTCCAGCAGCATTGACCTTCTGGGCGATGTCTGCCCACAATCTCCTCTTGGTGCTGTCTGGCACGTTGAGGGACAGCTTGCCAAAGAGCTGGCGGTGCACCCTCACCACCTCCTCAACCAGCACCTGTAGTTCTGTGGTGGTGAATTTGGGCTTCCTCTTTTGGGAGGACTTCTGGCTTCCTGCCTGATCTGCCATATTCTCCTGCTCCTGCTCAGTCTGCAACCTCCTTCTCCCACTGCTGCTAACTGTGTGTTGGGCTCAGGCAGGCTTTCCAGAAACTTCTAGAAACTTCTTAATTGGCTGCACCTGCCAGGGTTGCCACTCCCTGTTTGGGTGGGGGAGGGGGAGCCACCTCATTGGCTGAATCGCCTATTGCCGAGTCGGCTTTTACCGATTCGGTAAAATCCGAATCGGTAAAATCCGATTCGGTATTATCCGATTCGGTAAAAGCCGAATCGGTTCATGCAATGCATTCCTATGGGCTTTTTCGCCATGGGTCTATGATTGCCGATTCGGTTTTTACCGAATCGGCTTTTACCGAATCGGTATTCGCCGAATCGGAAATATCCGATTCGGTGGTAGCCGATTCGGTGTTTTCCGATTCGTTGTTGGCCGATTCGGTAATTTCCGATTCGGACCGAGCTGAATCGGAACGTACCGAATCTCATTACCGATGCCGACCGAATCGGTTTTCATTCGGTATTTTTTTCCTACATCTCGTTTTCCGATTTCAGAATACCGATTCGGCCCGCCTCGGTATTTTGAAATCGGAAAATCCCGTTTACCTACATCGGGCCCCAGATCCCTTGAAAGAACGTGGAGTAAAAATCATGACCTCAGCAATAACCTTAAATCTACAAAAGCAGTACAGATTGTACTGAATCACCATCTAAGGGCCTGATTCCGATGTCGTTCAGAAGGCCTCCAAATTGGATTTGGCTTTCCCAGATCCGATTCTTAGCCCTGGTTTCTGACTGAATCGTACACAGGTCCAAACGCCCAAGTACAATGCGAAGATCGCATAATCGTCAACCGAATCGTTTCCGGGCGCATCGACTTGGTCAGCAAGACAAAACGGCTATCGGAATTGTACTTTGGGTGCCGTTGCAGACCCCCTTCACCTGAGGTCCTCCGAATCAGTCACGGGGGCGGTGCCATTGGGTCCCCTGATCTAAGCATGCACAGTGTGGCGGACGTCATGGGGTGCCTGACACAAGATGTATGTTTTCCCCACCCACCACTTTCTTGCTATGGGAGCCTGTATACATGTCTGTAACCAGACTCCTATAGAGTTCAATGGTAGTCCTTACCTGGGACACGCCACACGCCGCTGCTGGGGCCCACACGCTGCTTGTTCCCCCCGCCGCCGTTGTCTTCCATCTACACGGCCACCGGGGAACTACAGCTCCCAGCAGGCCGAGCGGGTCACTTCCTGGTCCTGAGCGCCCGGAGGCGCTGAAATAGAGGAGGCTCCCACTGAGGAGCGGGGGTCTTTTGCGGTCAGCCTTACCTGGGACACGCCACACGCCGCTGCTGGGGCCCACACGCTGCTTGTTCCACCCGCCGCCGTTGTCTTCCATCTACATGGCCGCCGGGGAACTACAGCTCCCAGCAGGCCGAGCGGGTCACTTCCTGGTCCTGAGCGCCCGGAGGCGCTGAAATAGAGGAGGCTCCCACTGAGGAGCGAGGGGGTCTTTTGCGGTCAGCCTTACCTGGGACACGCCACCCGCCGCTGCTGGGACCCACACGCTGCTTGTTCCCCCCGCCGCCGTTGTCTTCCATCTACACGGCCGCCGGGGAACTACAGCTCCCAGCAGGCCGAGCGGGTCACTTCCTGGTCCTGAGCGCCCGGAGACGCTGAAATAGAGGAGGCTCTCCCCGCGTCGTGGGACGCGCACGGGACAGCGCCGGACTAAGCCCGGGCAAAGGGCGGGCCTTCTGTGGCCCTCGGAGGCCAGAGGAGGACGGGACGGGCCACCCCCTTTCGATCTTCGCCTTTTGCTGAAGGTAAAAGAGAGGTTCTATGAACTAATTAATCCATCAAAGTGACTGTCATCATACTTCCTTCGGTATCCCTAACTGGCCTATCCTTTTACCTCCCCGTTGTCAAACTATTGGTGTACGTGCGCTTTTGCTTAGCCCCCTGTCCTACATTTATTCCCATTAAGATATCCATAATATGACTGACAAAGGGCTTCGCACGAATAACAACCCCCAGGGGGGGGGCAACAGAAAGGGACATTGGACAATTACTTAATTAGGACCACATCGGCCATCGAGTCCGGTATAGAAAGAGTAGAAAAGAGTCTCTGTATAGAATCCGCATCCAGCAACCACTCAGTTATGGAGCCACAAGACCAAACACAAACAAAAAAAATGTCTTTACTGGATGAACTAAATCTGCTCTGTAAAACTGTGTATACCAATGTTGATAACGGAAATGACTTAACTAATGCTTCTGCAGGTGCTTTGCAAAATACTAGCCCCCAATCTATTACCACTTTTCAACTAAACTCAAGCCATTCTGGTACTCCTTCTCTTTCAACACCTACAGTCACTACACAACGGCCAGTAAATGTTCAGGTATCCTATCCAAACAGAAAGCGCAAAGGGCCTAAACAGAGGGGAAGATTAGCTAAAATACAAAGATTGCATCAAAGTCCCCTTTTAGGCATTAACAACACCCCTAAAACATCTGAGGTATGTTCAAACCTGGAGCCGACTACAATCATTACTCCATCTGAACTACTGGCCCAGATTGAACTCCTGGTCAGGTCTTTAATTTCCCCATTGGAAAAAAGAATCGTGGCTATAGGGGAAAAGCTCTGCTCCATAGAGGAAACCACCAGGGCGAATCTAACAATTATTAAAAGAATTGAAGGAAATAATCAAGTTGAGACCCTAGTCACTACCGATATCCCAATTCTCCCAGTACAAAGTAATATCATACAAACTCATGTACTTGCCCCCAAAACATCTAAAACATTAGTCATATCAAACCCCCCGATAACCCAGACTCTTGCACCCAGAGACGGGCATTTTAAACTACTCACGCCAAAAAAGGGGAAGTTCCAAATCTATAGTAACATGCAAAGAAGGGCTAAACATATAGATCTACCGCCGGAGTCAGCACCCTTTGTGTCCATCCTCTCGGGCGTGCCGGAGCTCACTAATAGCAAAATTGAAAGACCAGCAGACCTGGCAAACAAGGTGTCTTTCTGGTTGACAAAGAATAGACCCTTACCACCCAATATCGATGGAACGATCTTAAATGTTAGAAGGGTAGGGTGGTTGGGATTTATCCCCAAGGACATACCGGGAGACCTGGTTTTGGTCAACTTTAGGGACCCTCGAGTCATCCAACATCTCCGAAGTTGGCATTCATATATGGGAGATGGCCCAATCAGAACATGGGAACTGCATGACTTCTACCCCAGGACTACATACCTGCCCCCTTGTAACAAAGATGTTAGGGTTTGTTTACGATGAATTGTAAAAATGACTTTATTAGTAGAATGATTTGTTGTTAACCTTGTACAGACAGTGTCCTTGTAATGAATATAATTGATCTCTGCTTTTATTGTGTTTTTACCCTGTATGCTTTTATGAATTTTTCTACTAAATTCGAATAAAGCTTGTTGACATGACATGGTAGTCCGAGCGATCCGAGTCCGTATGCATATGAACGCATCGTACTGGCTCCTTCAGACTCCTGTAGCAGGTTTCGCTCGGCAAGCCCTCCGACCTGTATGGAGGGCTTTCCTAGCGAGATCGGAATCAGTACCTAAAAGTCCAAAAGATCCCACTACATCTAATGCATTGTTGATGCTACATCCACCAACCATCGAAAGATTCAGTAACTCAGTCTTTACCTTAACAAGCATGAAACACTCTCGGATACTTCGCAGTGCCTGAGCGAAATACTTCCTTGAAAAAGCTGCTAACTTTGAATCTTACTTTCTCTATTACGCAGGTAAGAAAGTCTCTTATTGCCTTCCTAGACACAAAGGGCTTCCTTGAACTTGCCATCCAAATTCTGTCTTTCAGTCTACCAACAGAAAAAGAAACACATAATCTAACAAAAGCCCAAGGCATGGGAGGCTTCCTAGCAGACCCTTTCCCTCCAACCTTTTTTAGAACCATTCACCTAGAATCCTCTGCTGTCATACCAGTGAGGGAGCTCATGACATGCTGTAGGTATGCAGACATTGATCCTATCAATTTAAAACTGGGACAACCTTTGAAAACCTTCACACCTTGGGCCGATGACTGTGGAGCAATGGATTCCAAAGAATCACCACAAACTTAACTGTTCAAATAGGAATACTCAGCTGTGGATGCTAGCAAAATTATAATATTGTCATGTCACTTTGTGAAATCCAGACCCAATTCACCCTGACACCACTACTATGACTGTTTTCAGGTCTCGCCTACGCAGCTCGCATGCGCTGCATAGGCAAAAATAAGAATGTATTTGGGGAGACCCAATAAACCCTTGTAGGCTTGGGCAAAGTACGTGTTATAGTAAAAGGTGTCTACAAGGGATTTTGTTTTTATATACTTAGTCTATTCTCTTTAGAATACCTTTTAAGGTTTTCTAAAGAGTCAAACCTAACTGTATCTCTAGGATAACTGAAATATTTCAATGTTGTTCAAAATCATACATTCAATGAACTAGCGAAAGGAGGAGAAAGAATTTAAAAAGCACACAACAAATAAATTATATGTCAAAAAAAATCAACGCCTTGAGACCCATCTGGGTGTTTAGTTTGCGCTTTACAAATACCTGATACATGCAGATACAAGAACCCTGCCATATGACCAAACACTAACAGTGCTGCTTCACCCAATGAGAGACGGTCATTGTTTTTACACTTTGTAACACCGGGGCATTGGTTGCACCAACATTAGTACTTTTTCAACACCCAAATGCAGCATTAAGCAACCGAAAGCCGACCAGTCCCATTTTGTAAAGGGATTTTCACTGAGCTGCAGCACATCTCTCTGCAATTTTAGTAACTTTTGAACCCTCTGAACTAGAATTCTTTTTTTTTAAATTGCAGTGGCAGATGATGGATTATGTGACAAATGCGGCAAATCTATATTTATGCGAAAATCGCCGCAGCCACACAATCGCATAATTCCAGTTGCCCTGACTATGGTGCTATGATGGTAGCATGCATGAAGCAAGCTGCAAGTTGCATGTTTTATGGACTGTGGTGCTATGACAGTAGCATGCATGAAGAAAGTTGCATGTTTTATGGACTGTGTTCCTCGGTTGGTTCTGCGCATGCCAGGGGGCGCTGGGATCCCGCAGGAGATCCGCATGGATCACGCAGGGTGAGAGGGTAGTGTCTCTGGCGTTAGGGTGACACACTATCAATGGGTTGACCAGTTTTCACCGGGGTGGGTGTGCGGAAATGAGACAGCATTAGTGAATGCGGCCCTCAAGTGCATGGGCCTAGTGCCGGAGACACGGTGCCTTGGCTCAGCTTGGCACTGATGGTGAGTGACATGCTGCCATCTGTGCAGCCTTTCCTGTGTGTGGCTGCATGACAGCGAGGTGTTCGTGTTTTAACCCCTTGCTATTCCGCCGCAGTGCTAAGGGGGAGGCGGGGCCGCACGGTGCTTCCGTACTCGTGACGGAACCGCTCCATCACGGCCCGCGGGTGAGCTGTGCTTGTGACGGAACGGTTCAGTCACGGCCCCGCCCGCTCTTTAGAACGTCAGCGCAGGCGCAGAATTCGCGCCGTGCAGGCGTGGCGAGCGGGCCGTGTCGGAACCGTTCTGTCACCAGCACAGCCCACCCGAGGCTCGTGACGGAACGGTTCCGTCACGAGCATGGGAGGGGTTAAGTGGGTCGTGTTGTAAGGGTGGCTGCAATGTGGGGTTGTTTGCAAGTATGGAAGGATCCAGTGAGGTAGAGGGAGAGCTAGGAACCACCCTGTCTGACAGACTAGATAGGCAGATGCTGTGTCACTGACGCCTTATTACAATGACCGCTCCTATTTCACAGAATAATAGGCCAAGGGGTAGAAGCTAGGATAGTCTTGTCATGAGGACCAAGCCTTAAGGAAGGAGGGGAGAAAGGGGGTAACCATGGGGCGTCAAACATTTTTTGTTGTGGCATGAAATCGCAGAAGAAAATTTGCCCAACAAAAGTAATAGTGAAGTAGCACCTCCTCAAACATAGCTTTGACAACCAATGACAGACCTCTCTCACATCAAGGCAAATAACTACATCTCTTGAACAACTTAAACAAACCCTTCACCCTGTTTGTGACTTTTCAGTGCCATGCAACAGAACAAGCTTTCCAGGGTTTGAAGATGGAGCATCCTAACTTAAACAAGCATTGGCATAGCCAATAGGTCGCGCCTTTGGGACGTTATGAGTGTTTAGCCATGCAACAGTTGATGTTGCACCAAGGATATTGTGCTGCATAATTAAATATTTATAAGGTCCCAAAGGCGAGACCTTTTGGCTATGCCAATACTTGTTATACCCAGTTTGGGAAATTATATAGTACCATATGATACAATAAGATAATGATGCTTAAAATATAACATATATAATAACACAATACAGCATAATTCAATAAAACAATTCCATTGATGTTTGGGCAGTGATGTGATGCAGAGCAGACAGAGCATTGGTCTGTGTCTGAAACTGGAATATTTGGTACTAAATTCCCTGTGTGAATACTTAATCCCATGAGAACTTGCATGAATGTATCGCTAAGCTCCAGGCATTTCTTTGAAATGTGGGGTGGTTCAGATCCCCTAATCTACATCTGGCTAAAGTTAGCAACCACAATTGTGGAAATTAACAGTGCACATCTAGCCATGGATCCCCTGATGCTACTGTTGGAGAAGAGGATCTGGATATGAAATCTTAGTGAGAGGTGTCTGAATCCCTCCCATGAGCGGGTCTTAGCAGTACCAAGAAAGAAAGGCAGCGTTCCAGCCATGGACACTTGGCTGAGTAAAGTACCTGTAGCAATTGTTGTAGGACACCATCTCAATGTATGCACCAGGCAAGAGTATGTCCACAAAGACCTGTAAACAATTGATTGACCATCAGGATATTGATAACACAGATTTTACCTGTCCTCAGGGACTCTGCGCACTTAACCCATGAGCACATCAAGACTCTGAAGCGTGTACTGCACTTTTGGGCATGTAGTCATATAACACATTTGGATTTCATAATTTCACCCTGTGGGTCAGTTTCTTAATAATTCGGTTTATGCTATAGATGTTCTGGGGTGGGTGGGTTGTGGACGTCAACAGGTTGCATTGCTATGTATCGATTCAAGAAGACCATACGCTTGTTAATGTTTCTAATGAAATATCAGGAAACATATATTTGATTTGAGAAAAATCAACAACAAGCGCATATGATAGAATGCACGGTAGCCTTGAATCCATAATCCTAATGGAGTGCGACAAATCAGTTTATTGGAGTTTGCTGTGCAACAGCCTCAAACCTGTAAACAGAGACATTTGTACACTACATTTGAGTTGTTTCAAATGCTGTTCATAGGCCCTGGTCCTGAGTGGGTTGGAGTAGTGGGCGCGGTTTAACATAGTTGATGAAATCCGATGTATCAGGCTTTAGGGGAGTAACATTACGTGTTTACTGCAACCAAGCCTGCATGTCACAGCAAATATTGCATTGTACTCCCATGTTACATTCTGTCATGTACAGGTTTGACCAGCTGCTATTGAATGAAAGGGTAGTCACCAGGTACTGTAAATACCCAACTCGGAATTTTGACCTCTGCTCGAGCAGGGGTTTGCAAAAGGACCCGAAAACCCCGACCAACTGAGAAAAAAACAGTGTCTTATCCTTTCATGTTTTCACTTTTTTCTTGAAGGCAAACAGGCCTAAATCCATACTAGCTATACGTGTTACAATCCACAAATCCATTTGTGCATCTAAATTCAACTTCATTGTGCAACTAAATGCATTCGCGAGGACAATCTTTTGCCCCTGCGGTTCAAGGCATGACTGTCACCCAGATTGTCAACTAATTCAGAAGGGGGCCTATTATGGTCTTGAATTACATTGACCAGGAGAAGTGTTGCTCCTCGCAACAAGCTTTGCTTGGTTGCTCCAGAGCTGGCAGCTCACTTCTCACCTGTTGCTGTTGCAAATACGGATGTGCATTTTACATGAGGCGTTACCGATCTGATCCCACAGCAGACCCCACTGAACTTAAGAACTACCGCCCCATTTCGCTCCTTCCATTCCCTGCCAAAGTCATTGAGAAAGCCGTCAACAGTCAACTCGCCACCTTCCTCGAATCCAACAAATCCCTCGACCCTTCACAGTCCGGCTTCCGAGCCAAACACAGCACCGAGACCGCCCTCATCGCAGCAACAGACGACATTCAAACACTACTGGACAACGGAGAAACAGCTGCCCTCATCCTACTTGACCTCTCCGCAGTTTTCGACACAGTCTGTCATAGCACCCTTATACAACGCCTCAACAACGTCGGAATACAAGGAAAAGCATTGGACTGGATCATCTCGTTCCTCGCCGGAAGAACCCAGAGAGTCCGCCTCCCCCCTTTAGATCAGAGGCCACCGAAGTCATCTGCGGCGTACCACAAGGATCATCACTCAGTCCCACCCTCTTCAACGTATACATGAGTCCCCTCGCATCCATCGCGCGCCAACACAATCTCACCATCATATCCTACGCAGACGACACCCAGCTGATCCTCTCCCTCACCAAAGACCCAAACACCGCCAAAACCTAGCTACACGAAGGGATGAAAGAAGTAGCCGAGTGGATGAAGAACAGCCGTTTAAAACTGAACTCGGACAAAACTGAAGTCCTCATCTTAGGATCATCCCCCTCCGCCTGGGACGACTCATGGTGGCCACCGGCCCTGGGAAACGCACCCATACCTACGGACCATGCACGTAACTTGGCTTCATCCTGGACTCCTCCCTCTCGATGACCAGACAAGTCAACACCGTCTCATCATCATGCTTCAACATCCTACGTATGCTCAAACAAATCTTCCGTTGGATCCCCACCGAAACAAGAAATACGGTCACCCACGCACTTGTCACAAGCCGATTGGACTACGGAAACACCCTTTACGCCGGAACCTCAGCCAAACTACAGAAAAAAACTCCAACGCATCCAAAACACCTCAGCCGGACTCATACTAGACATCCCCCGCCAAGCTCACATTTCCGGTCACCTGAAAGACCTCCACTGGCTCCCCGTCAACAAGAGAATAACATTCCGTCTCCTCACCCATGCACACAAAGCCCTCTACGACCTAGGACCCGAATGCCTCAACACGCGCCTGTCCTTTTACACCCCCACCCGCCAACTACGATCATCCAATCAAGCCCTCGCCGCAATTTCACACATTTATAGATCCACCATGGGGGGAAGATCCTTCTCCTACCTAGCGTCCAAAACCTGGAATTCTCTCCCCACCCACCTCCGCCTTACACAGAACCACCTCTCCTTCAGAAAACAACTAAAAACTTGGATATTCGATAAGTAAAGTACCCCCCTCCCTCAAGCGCCTTGAGACCCTCTGGGTGAGTAGTGCGCTATACAAATGCTAAACTTGAACTTGAACTTGAAACTCTGTGGGGCAGATCTACAAGAAAGTGCTGTAGCCGCAAGACCTTTGGCTGCGCCACGCTGCTGCACTTTCAGAGCACAGGAATGCGACATCTCTACAATGATATGTTGCATTCCTGTGCTCTCCCCTGAGCTGGCGCAGAAACAGCAGCCATGCGTCGGCGAAGCCACCCTTGCACCATGGTGCAAGGATGCCTGCGCCATGGGGAGATTGCTTTTATGAAGGAAGGGGCCACTTCCTGCACAAAAGCAATCACTGCTTGCATTTTCCTCTTTCAATGTGTGCTGTAGAATGCAGCACTCATTGAAAGAGGAAAAAAGCGAGGAGAAATGAAAACATTTCTCCTCGTTTCGCTTGGCAGCAACCTGACGCATTTCCAGGTTTACGATTTCTCGTAAACCTGGAAATGCATCAGTGGGCATGGGTGTTGCGTGGGAGCACCCACAGCAACACCCATGTCCCACCCCTAACACGCAAAGTGCTGCGTTGTCAGGGGCGATATTTACAAGCACAGGTTAAGTCACGCAGGGTGACTTTACCTGTGCTTGTAAATATCCTTTAGCAGGCTGCGCCACTGGTGCGTCACGCAATGTGATGCACCGGCGGCGCATGGGGCCTGTAAATCTGCCCTGAATAGCGGTCCTTGATGCGTTTCAGGTGGAAGGTAACTATGATGTTGCGAAGCTCCGCGTCTACAATTACTGCTCCTGAACATCCTGTTTCTCTTTGGTTGCAGTTGGGACGTCAATTACCAAGACATGTAGCTCATCCTGTACTGCAAGTAATGCTACTGTAGCTGGGGTCGGTACTACCACCAGCTGCTGCAGCGACAGCTTGTGCAACATCAGCGGAGCGACCAGCGTGAAGACGAGCTACCTGCTTCTGGCCGCCTGCATGGGCTTCCTTGGCCTTCTATTGAGAGACAAGCTGTAGGCCAAGGTAAGAAAGGTGAGATCTGCGGGTATGTCGGAATAGAGACAATATACATGTGGAGTTAGGAATAGTAAATGTATACTTGCCTAGATATTCTTGCTGTCACAATATTGTGGCAGTGGATGTTCTGGTTGCAATATTGCGTCTTTTCAGCAGTTTTGGAAAATAAACTTCACTCTTAAGCAACTCACGGAGTCGGTGCCGTCCTTTATCTTGAGGAAATGTGCTTGGTAAATAATATATATATATATATATATATATATATATATATATATATATATATATATATATATATATATATATATATATATATATATATATATATATATATATATCCAGCCATTCATCCATCCATCCATGCATTAAGTTCATCTTCCGCTGTACCTCGGTTCCGGGTGCAGAACTCCAGCGGTGCTTTACAGTGCAAGTCCCAAAACACACTGACAGCTGCTTTTTGGGGCTTGCACTACTTTGCTTACTGTTTTCCTGTGAGTGCACTCGTATTTGGTGGTTAAGATCTAACACATATATTTATTTATTTAAGAATAGTGCATTTACGCTTATTTACTTATACTCACTTACACAATATTCTTGTCTGAGATATTTCACAGTTAGATGTATTGTCAAGATGCTTATATGTGGTGTTAAGAATAGTAAACTTATACTTGCCAGTATATACCTACCTTCAGGATAATGTGTCACTCCGTATTCTTATTACAATATTTTAAAGGATGGTATGTTTAGCATCAAAGTATATAGGTGAAGTTAAGAATGCAAATCAATGAACCAATTATCACTTGTATGTAGTTACCATGGCGATATTTGATATTCTGGGTGCCATATTTTTGCCGGATGATATTACATGCAAGATATTCTGGTAGAATAGAGTGAAATATGAGTGCTATCCACTTGGCCTTGTTCACAACGGGTTATTTCTCATTGTTGACTTCAGACTTGGTTCTGCCAATGGCTCACTATCACACGTGCTGGGTATGGGCTGGCAGTTGTAGGGCATGCGTAGTTGCTCTGTAATCCTAATCAGGGATGTTGAGCCAACATTGCAGGTGGGCCTCATGGAATGATCTACTGGGCCCTTGGGGCGAGTTGTGGTGCTGATGCTGTGCAAAGAGGAGAGAGCATGTAAGACGAGTTCAGCTTTCTATAAAAGGGCGAATTACTATCTCTACAAGAAACACCTCATCATAGAGTAACACCTGGATGCTGTACCACCCCTTCAGGTGTTTCTAGCTTACGTCTTTCTCACCCAGGCCTCTCTCCCACCTGCAGCCCCGCCGCTCCCCTTACAGGCCAACCTCCCCTTTAAACCTCAACCTTCACCAGTGTCCTGTACACAGTAAACCCCATAATGTATCCACTACCTGCCCTACTCTTCCTTTCATTTGCACTACTCTCTATGAACCACCTATGGTGTGCAGCGCTCTAATGCTTTGTGTCTGGTCCACACAGTGTGACCCCCATTCATCCATGAAAGTAGGAAATGGGTCTGGTACACTTGTCACTGGAGGTTGTGGGGTCCACCATGATGCAGGCGTGTTTAAGAATTTGCACTCAGTGGTTCATGTAACAGAAGACTAGAGTGTATATGACAAACTATTCAAGTTTAGCTCTCTAAATTGTCCTATTCTTTTCTCCCTAGAGTGGACGGAGAGCACGATACAAGCGAGCCCCATTTCCCGGAGCATTTCTAACTGATTTGCGAGTATGACTGACATGGACAGCACCCGAAAAGGACATTATATAGCTGTGATTTGTGTATAATTAAATAAAACATTCACAAATCTCAGGGAGTGCCTAATACTTTATTGCCTCAATTAATGTATTACCATTACATTTACATCGTGGAACATTACAATGCAGGACCGCACTTGGAGGGTCGCATTTCCTTTACATTGTGGCCCTTTAGTTTGCAGGTAAGTATATTCTGTGTGGTTTTAAATGACCTAATCTTAATTGTGTGTGTTTGTGTACATCCAAGGGCGTAGCTTGGTCAATGGGATTAGGGTGGGGAATGGGGAGGGTGAGCTTCAGATTTTCCAACAGTGAAATCTTGTGAGAAAACATTACATGGAAGCAAGACATGAGGGGGGCTTAAGGGGCAGTGGAAAGAGAGAGGAGTGCGGATTGTTAGGCGCACCTAATACACAACATTTTACAAACTAATCAACATTTTTAAGGCATTTGAAACAGAGTCGTGCAAGAGAGTGTGTCACTGTGGGCATGTACAAATCCAAGGTGAAATCCGATTGACACTTCATCATTTTTTTTTTAAACAAATGTTTATTGGGTTTTGTGTCACACAACATACATCGTAAGTTACATTTCTTGTGCTATCCAGGCCACTGATAGTGGCCCTCTTCTTTGTCTTCTTAGGTGGCGAACCTAGGTATAAACAGGATCAAGTGCAGGAAACCCCAGTAAAGGTTATTCCTGGTTTGTCTTACCAGATACTCAGTAAATGCTGTTATTAAGAAAGAAACCTCCCCCTCCCCAAATCCCACCATCGGTGCGCAGAATAGGTTATAAACATAATGGTTAGTATGCACATGAGTTAACAGGCAAGGGTGTGCTATGTACCTGTCGTGTTATAGGGGTGGTCTCCAATCATGGGGCCCGATTCACAGAATGAATTTAAGACTCAATCCTAAACTTACTACAATTTTGGTATTCACAGAATGCACTTCCTACTTTTGGCATTCACAGAATGAACTTACTCATTTCGGTATTCACAGAAGTTAGTAGTCCTAACTTTAGGACTCCTAAATGCCTTCTGTGAATACCGAAAGTCTTAAAATTAGGATTTTTCTCAGTTTAGTAGTAGTAAACTTAGGACTCCAAACTTTAGGACTTCTAAATACCTTCTGTGAATACCGAAAGTCTTAAAATTAGGATTTTTCTCAATTTAGTAGTAGTAAAGTTAGGACTCCTAACTTTAGGACTCCTAAATGCCTTCTTTGAATACCGAAAGTCTTAAAATTAGGATTTTTCTCAATTTAGTAGTAATAAAGTTATATATATATATATATATATATATATATATATATATATATATATTATATATATATATATATATATATATATATATATATATATATATATATATATATATATATATATATATATATATATATATATATATATATTCACTGAAAAAACCATAGGTTTCACACCAGTTATAGTTAGGTAGAAATTTTACTCGCATTAAACCATTGAAATTCCCACGTTATAGTTAGTTGGACTCACTATAACTTGCGCGTGCAATGCACTGCTGATGACGTCACATATTACATCACTCATGACATGGTCAGTGACATCACTCATGACATCACTGATGACATCTCAAATGGTTTTATGCGAGTAAAATTTCCATCTAACTATAACTGGTGTGAAACCTATGGTTTTTTCATATATATATATATATATATAAAGCTTGCTCCGTTTGTTCCCCATTGAGGTCTCCGCCTTTCATTCCCTTGGAGGGCACTTTCTGGACATTTACCGCGCTTGTCAGGGGCACGTTGGGAGACCCCCGCATGTACAAGAGGTGAAGACTGCTTCTGGCACCTGCTTCGGCATTCTTTCACAGTCAAGGTATTGACTTTGTCTTCACCCACCACGAAGCCCAGGTCGGAGAGAAGTGGTGATGAGGACATGGTTCCTCGCTTTGGGCCAGCGGCACCGCTGCCAACCCCCACAGAAATGACACTTGGGCTAAAAGGTTATGCGGTAAAGGGGACGGAAGGAGACGCTTGATTTCAACGCGTGGGGACAAGAAACAGCAGCGCACACCGTCCTGCTGACCGGCATTCCACATCACAGCGTCGCCTTGAGACCCGGAGTTGGATTACTGCATTCTGGGTCTCGTAGTTTGTGCACCTACTGTGCGCTCTACAAGAGGCGGGGCCAACTTTGGGAGGAGTAGCCATATGACCAGCTGCAGGACAATTCACAGGTGTGGAGTCTTACCCCTTTCCTTGCTTCCACTGGGCGCTGACGAAGGCACACGAAGCCGAAATGCATTCGCCTGAAGTGATGGATTGAAATAAAGCTTGCTCCGTTTGTTCCCCATTGAGGTCTCCGCCTTTCATTCCCTTGGAGGGCACTTTCTGGACATTTACCGCGCTTGTCAGGGGCGCGTTGGGAGACCCCCGCATGTACAAGAGGTGAAGACTGCTTCTGGCACCTGCTTCGGCATTCTTTCACAGTCAAGGTATTGACTTTGTCTTCACCCACCACGAAGCCCAGGTCGCAGAGAAGTGGTGATGAGGTTATGGTTCCTCGCTTTGGGCCAGCGGCACTGCTGCCAACCCCCACAGAAATGACACTTGGGCTAAAAGGTTATGCGGTAAAGGGGACGGAAGGAGACGCTTGATTTCAACGCGTGGGGACAAGAAACAGCAGCGCACACCGTCCTGCTGACCGGCATTCCACATCACAGCGTCGCCTTGAGACCCGGAGTTGGATTACTGCATTCTGGGTCTCGTAGTTTGTGCACCTACTGTGCGCTCTACAAGAGGCGGGGCCAACTTTGGGAGGAGTAGCCATATGACCAGCTGCAGGACAATTCACAGGTGTGGAGTCTTACCCCTTTCCTTGCTTCCACTGGGCGCTGACGAAGGCACACGAAGCCGAAATGCATTCGCCTGAAGTGATGGATTGAAATAAAGCTTGCTCCGTTTGTTCCCCATTGAGGTCTCCGCCTTTCATTCCCTTGGAGGGCACTTTCTGGACATTTACCGCGCTTGTCAGGGGCGCGTTGGGAGACCCCCGCATGTACAAGAGGTGAAGACTGCTTCTGGCACCTGCTTCGGCATTCTTTCACAGTCAAGGTATTGACTTTGTCTTCACCCACCACGAAGCCCAGGTCGAAGAGAAGTGGTGATGAGGACATGGTTCCTCGCTTTGGGCCAGCGGCACTGCTGCCAACCCCCACAGAAATGACACTTGGGCTAAAAGGTTATGCGGTAAAGGGGACGGAAGGAGACGCTTGATTTCAACGCTTGGGGACAAGAAACAGCAGCGCACACCGTCCTGCTGACCGGCATTCCACATCACAGCGTCGCCTTGAGACCCGGAGTTGGATTACTGCATTCTGGGTCTCGTAGTTTGTGCACCTACTGTGCGCTCTAGAAGAGGCGGGGCCAACTTTGGGAGGAGTAGCCATATGACCAGCTGCAGGACAATTCACAGGTGTGGAGTCTTACCCCTTTCCTTGCTTCCACTGGGCGCTGACGAAGGCACACAAAGCCGAAATGCATTCGCCTGAAGTGATGGATTGAAATAAAGCTTGCTCCGTTTGTTCCCCATTGAGGTCTCCGCCTTTAATTCCCTTGGAGGGCACTTTCTGGACATTTACCGCGCTTGTCAGGGGCGCGTTGGGAGACCCCCGCATGTACAAGAGGTGAAGACTGCTTCTGGCACCTGCTTCAGCATTCTTTCACAGTCAAGGTATTGACTTTGTCTTCACCCACCACGAAGCCCAGGTCGGAGAGAAGTGGTGATGAGGACATGGTTCCTCGCTTTGGGCCAGCGGCACCGCTGCCAACCCCCACAGAAATGACACTTGGGCTAAAAGGTTATGCGGTAAAGGGGACGGAAGGAGACGCTTGATTTCAACGCGTGGGGACAAGAAACAGCAGCGCACACCGTCCTGCTGACCGGCATTCCACATCACAGCGTCGCCTTGAGACCCGGAGTTGGATTACTGCATTCTGGGTCTCGTAGATTGTGCACCTAATGTGCGCTCTACAAGAGGCGGGGCCAACTTTGGGAGGAGTAGCCATATGACCAGCAGCAGGACAATTCACAGGTGTGGAGTCTTACCCCTTTCCTTGCTTCCACTGGGCGCTGACGAAGGCACACGAAGCCGAAATGCATTCGCCTGAAGTGATGGATTGAAATAAAGCTTGCTCCGTTTGTTCCCCATTGAGGTCTCCGCCTTTCATTCCCTTGGAGGGCACTTTCTGGACATTTACCGCGCTTGTCAGGGGCGCGTTGGGAGACCCCCGCATGTACAAGAGGTGAAGACTGCTTCTGGCACCTGCTTCGGCATTCTTTCACAGTCAAGGTATTGACTTTGTCTTCACCCACCACGAAGCCCAGGTCGAAGAGAAGTGGTGATGAGGACATGGTTCCTCGCTTTGGGCCAGCGGCACTGCTGCCAACCCCCACAGAAATGACACTTGGGCTAAAAGGTTATGCGGTAAAGGGGACGGAAGGAGACGCTTGATTTCAACGCGTGGGGACAAGAAACAGCAGCGCACACCGTCCTGCTGACCGGCATTCCACATCACAGCGTCGCCTTGAGACCCGGAGTTGGATTACTGCATTCTGGGTCTCGTAGTTTGTGCACCTAATGTGCGCTCTACAAGAGGCGGGGCCAACTTTGGGAGGAGTAGCCATATGACCAGCAGCAGGACAATTCACAGGTGTGGAGTCTTACCCCTTTCCTTGCTTCCACTGGGCGCTGACGAAGGCACACGAAGCCGAAATGCATTCGCCTGAAGTGATGGATTGAAATAAAGCTTGCTCCGTTTGTTCCCCATTGAGGTCTCCGCCTTTCATTCCCTTGGAGGGCACTTTCTGTATATATATATATATATATATAAATACGGCCGACCCGGCCGGGGAGAGCACCGCTGCACATCAGAGCGGTTCCACTGCTGGTTCTGGAATCGGCGGAACGGACCTGTCTGCACAAAATTTGAACAGGGAAGTGCCTTGCAAGTGCTTTCGCGAATGTGGATATATTTTATTGAGAGAACTGCATGCAGCCCACTTGGGTGATATAATGAACTTCCAGTCCCAGCGTACATCGCTTTGAAATGTTCACCTGAGATGGAACTTTGGGAATACGCAGGTGATTCAGATGGTAATAGCAATAAAAGAGGGACTAATGAAACTGGTTGTTGTTTGCTTGCAGTCTCACAATATGCAGATATGCCTATGAAGAAGGGTGGTGAACCCGAAACGCGTCAGGCTCTGCGGGCGCCGACTGCATTTGCTTCTTCCCTTACCTGGAGAGTGCTAACAGGGAGTGCACTCCGCTTTTGGGCAACCTGTGAAACTTATATAAATACGGCCGACCCGGCCGGGGAGAGCACCGCTGCACATCAGAGCGGTTCCACTGCTGGTTCTGGAATCGGCGGAACGGACCTGTCTGCACAAAATTTGAACAGGGAAGTGCCTTGCAAGTGCTTTCGCGAATGTGGATATATTTTATTGAGAGAACTGCATGCAGCCCACTTGGGTGATATAATGAACTTCCAGTCCCAGCGTACATCGCTTTGAAATGTTCACCTGAGATGGAACTTTGGGAATACGCAGGTGATTCAGATGGTAATAGCAATAAAAGAGGGACTAATGAAACTGGTTGTTGTTTGCTTGCAGTCTCACAATATGCAGATATGCCTATGAAGAAGGGTGGTGAACCCGAAACGCGTCAGGCTCTGCGGGCGCCGACTGCATTTGCTTCTTCCCTTACCTGGAGAGTGCTAACAGGGAGTGCACTCCGCTTTTGGGCAACCTGTGAAACTTATATAAATACGGCCGACCCGGCCGGGGAGAGCACCGCTGCACATCAGAGCGGTTCCACTGCTGGTTCTGGAATCGGCGGAACGGACCTGTCTGCACAAAATTTGGACAGGGAAGTGCCTTGCAAGTGCTTTCGCGAATGTGGATATATTTTATTGAGAGAACTGCATGCAGCCCACTTGGGTGATATAATGAACTTCCAGTCCCAGCGTACATCGCTTTGAAATGTTCACCTGAGATGGAACTTTGGGAATACGCAGGTGATTCAGATGGTAATAGCAATAAAAGAGGGACTAATGAAACTGGTTGTTGTTTGCTTGCAGTCTCACAATATGCAGATATGCCTATGAAGAAGGGTGGTGAACCCGAAACGCGCCAGGCTCTGCGGGCGCCGACTGCATTTGCTTCTTCCCTTACCTGGAGAGTGCTAACAGGGAGTGCACTCCGCTTTTGGGCAACCTGTGAAACTTATATAAATACGGCCGACCCGGCCGGGGAGAGCACCGCTGCACATCAGAGCGGTTCCACTGCTGGTTCTGGAATCGGCGGAACGGACCTGTCTGCACAAAATTTGAACAGGGAAGTGCCTTGCAAGTGCTTTCGCGAATGTGGATATATTTTATTGAGAGAACTGCATGCAGCCCACTTGGGTGATATAATGAACTTCCAGTCCCAGCGTACATCGCTTTGAAATGTTCACCTGAGATGGAACTTTGGGAATACGCAGGTGATTCAGATGGTAATAGCAATAAAAGAGGGACTAATGAAACTGGTTGTTGTTTGCTTGCAGTCTCACAATATGCAGATATGCCTATGAAGAAGGGTGGTGAACCCGAAACGCGTCAGGCTCTGCGGGCGCCGACTGCATTTGCTTCTTCCCTTACCTGGAGAGTGCTAACAGGGAGTGCACTCCGCTTTTGGGCAACCTGTGAAACTTATATAAATACGGCCGACCCGGCCGGGGAGAGCACCGCTGCACATCAGAGCGGTTCCACTGCTGGTTCTGGAATCGGCGGAACGGACCTGTCTGCACAAAATTTGAACAGGGAAGTGCCTTGCAAGTGCTTTCGCGAATGTGGATATATTTTATTGAGAGAACTGCATGCAGCCCACTTGGGTGATATAATGAACTTCCAGTCCCAGCGTACATCGCTTTGAAATGTTCACCTGAGATGGAACTTTGGGAATACGCAGGTGATTCAGATGGTAATAGCAATAAAAGAGGGACTAATGAAACTGGTTGTTGTTTGCTTGCAGTCTCACAATATGCAGATATGCCTATGAAGAAGGGTGGTGAACCCGAAACGCGTCAGGCTCTGCGGGCGCCGACTGCATTTGCTTCTTCCCTTACCTGGAGAGTGCTAACAGGGAGTGCACTCCGCTTTTGGGCAACCTGTGAAACGTATATAAATACGGCCGACCCGGCCGGGGAGAGCACCGCTGCACATCAGAGCGGTTCCACTGCTGGTTCTGGAATCGGCGGAACGGACCTGTCTGCACAAAATTTGAACAGGGAAGTGCCTTGCAAGTGCTTTCGCGAATGTGGATATATTTTATTGAGAGAACTGCATGCAGCCCACTTGGGTGATATAATGAACTTCCAGTCCCAGCGTACATCGCTTTGAAATGTTCACCTGAGATGGAACTTTGGGAATACGCAGGTGATTCAGATGGTAATAGCAATAAAAGAGGGACTAATGAAACTGGTTGTTGTTTGCTTGCAGTCTCACAATATGCAGATATGCCTATGAAGAAGGGTGGTGAACCCGAAACGCGTCAGGCTCTGCGGGCGCCGACTGCATTTGCTTCTTCCCTTACCTGGAGAGTGCTAACAGGGAGTGCACTCCGCTTTTGGGCAACCTGTGAAACTTATATAAATACGGCCGACCCGGCCGGGGAGAGCACCGCTGCACATCAGAGCGGTTCCACTGCTGGTTCTGGAATCGGCGGAACGGACCTGTCTGCACAAAATTTGAACAGGGAAGTGCCTTGCAAGTGCTTTCGCGAATGTGGATATATTTTATTGAGAGAACTGCATGCAGCCCACTTGGGTGATATAATGAACTTCCAGTCCCAGCGTACATCGCTTTGAAATGTTCACCTGAGATGGAACTTTGGGAATACGCAGGTGATTCAGATGGTAATAGCAATAAAAGAGGGACTAATGAAACTGGTTGTTGTTTGCTTGCAGTCTCACAATATGCAGATATGCCTATGAAGAAGGGTGGTGAACCCGAAACGCGTCAGGCTCTGCGGGCGCCGACTGCATTTGCTTCTTCCCTTACCTGGAGAGTGCTAACAGGGAGTGCACTCCGCTTTTGGGCAACCTGTGAAACTTATATAAATACGGCCGACCCGGCCGGGGAGAGCACCGCTGCACATCAGAGCGGTTCCACTGCTGGTTCTGGAATCGGCGGAACGGACCTGTCTGCACAAAATTTGAACAGGGAAGTGCCTTGCAAGTGCTTTCGCGAATGTGGATATATTTTATTGAGAGAACTGCATGCAGCCCACTTGGGTGATATAATGAACTTCCAGTCCCAGCGTACATCGCTTTGAAATGTTCACCTGAGATGGAACTTTGGGAATACGCAGGTGATTCAGATGGTAATAGCAATAAAAGAGGGACTAATGAAACTGGTTGTTGTTTGCTTGCAGTCTCACAATATGCAGATATGCCTATGAAGAAGGGTGGTGAACCCGAAACGCGTCAGGCTCTGCGGGCGCCGACTGCATTTGCTTCTTCCCTTACCTGGAGAGTGCTAACAGGGAGTGCACTCCGCTTTTGGGCAACCTGTGAAACTTATATAAATACGGCCGACCCGGCCGGGGAGAGCACCGCTGCACATCAGAGCGGTTCCACTGCTGGTTCTGGAATCGGCGGAACGGACCTGTCTGCACAAAATTTGAACAGGGAAGTGCCTTGCAAGTGCTTTCGCGAATGTGGATATATTTTATTGAGAGAACTGCATGCAGCCCACTTGGGTGATATAATGAACTTCTAGTCCCAGCGTACATCGCTTTGAAATGTTCACCTGAGATGGAACTTTGGGAATACGCAGGTGATTCAGATGGTAATAGCAATAAAAGAGGGACTAATGAAACTGGTTGTTGTTTGCTTGCAGTCTCACAATATGCAGATATGCCTATGAAGAAGGGTGGTGAACCCGAAACGCGTCAGGCTCTGCGGGCGCCGACTGCATTTGCTTCTTCCCTTACCTGGAGAGTGCTAACAGGGAGTGCACTCCGCTTTTGGGCAACCTGTGAAACTTATATAAATACGGCCGACCCGGCCGGGGAGAGCACCGCTGCACATCAGAGCGGTTCCACTGCTGGTTCTGGAATCGGCGGAACGGACCTGTCTGCACAAAATTTGAACAGGGAAGTGCCTTGCAAGTGCTTTCGCGAATGTGGATATATTTTATTGAGAGAACTGCATGCAGCCCACTTGGGTGATATAATGAACTTCCAGTCCCAGCGTACATCGCTTTGAAATGTTCACCTGAGATGGAACTTTGGGAATACGCAGGTGATTCAGATGGTAATAGCAATAAAAGAGGGACTAATGAAACTGGTTGTTGTTTGCTTGCAGTCTCACAATATGCAGATATGCCTATGAAGAAGGGTGGTGAACCCGAAACGCGTCAGGCTCTGCGGGCGCCGACTGCATTTGCTTCTTCCCTTACCTGGAGAGTGCTAACAGGGAGTGCACTCCGCTTTTGGGCAACCTGTGAAACTTATATAAATACGGCCGACCCGGCCGGGGAGAGCACCGCTGCACATCAGAGCGGTTCCACTGCTGGTTCTGGAATCGGCGGAACGGACCTGTCTGCACAAAATTTGAACAGGGAAGTGCCTTGCAAGTGCTTTCGCGAATGTGGATATATTTTATTGAGAGAACTGCATGCAGCCCACTTGGGTGATATAATGAACTTCCAGTCCCAGCGTACATCGCTTTGAAATGTTCACCTGAGATGGAACTTTGGGAATACGCAGGTGATTCAGATGGTAATAGCAATAAAAGAGGGACTAATGAAACTGGTTGTTGTTTGCTTGCAGTCTCACAATATGCAGATATGCCTATGAAGAAGGGTGGTGAACCCGAAACGCGTCAGGCTCTGTGGGCGCCGACTGCATTTGCTTCTTCCCTTACCTGGAGAGTGCTAACAGGGAGTGCACTCCGCTTTTGGGCAACCTGTGAAACTTATATAAATACGGCCGACCCGGCCGGGGAGAGCACCGCTGCACATCAGAGCGGTTCCACTGCTGGTTCTGGAATCGGCGGAACGGACCTGTCTGCACAAAATTTGAACAGGGAAGTGCCTTGCAAGTGCTTTCGCGAATGTGGATATATTTTATTGAGAGAACTGCATGCAGCCCACTTGGGTGATATAATGAACTTCCAGTCCCAGCGTACATCGCTTTGAAATGTTCACCTGAGATGGAACTTTGGGAATACGCAGGTGATTCAGATGGTAATAGCAATAAAAGAGGGACTAATGAAACTGGTTGTTGTTTGCTTGCAGTCTCACAATATGCAGATATGCCTATGAAGAAGGGTGGTGAACCCGAAACGCGTCAGGCTCTGCGGGCG
Source organism: Lissotriton vulgaris (assembly GCF_964263255.1). Classification (NCBI taxonomy): domain Eukaryota; kingdom Metazoa; phylum Chordata; class Amphibia; order Caudata; family Salamandridae; genus Lissotriton; species Lissotriton vulgaris. Next base: position 1,985,019,055 of record NC_141691.1, on the reverse strand, counting down.
CCGACTGCATTTGCTTCTTCCCTTACCTGGAGAGTGCTAACAGGGAGTGCACTCCGCTTTTGGGCAACCTGTGAAACTTATATAAATACGGCCGACCCGGCCGGGGAGAGCACCGCTGCACATCAGAGCGGTTCCACTGCTGGTTCTGGAATCGGCGGAACGGACCTGTCTGCACAAAATTTGAACAGGGAAGTGCCTTGCAAGTGCTTTCGCGAATGTGGATATATTTTATTGAGAGAACTGCATGCAGCCCACTTGGGTGATATAATGAACTTCCAGTCCCAGCGTACATCGCTTTGAAATGTTCACCTGAGATGGAACTTTGGGAATACGCAGGTGATTCAGATGGTAATAGCAATAAAAGAGGGACTAATGAAACTGGTTGTTGTTTGCTTGCAGTCTCACAATATGCAGATATGCCTATGAAGAAGGGTGGTGAACCCGAAACGCGTCAGGCTCTGCGGGCGCCGACTGCATTTGCTTCTTCCCTTACCTGGAGAGTGCTAACAGGGAGTGCACTCCGCTTTTGGGCAACCTCTGAAACTTATATATATACATATGTGTAGAAAAGAAGATTGCCCCCAGAGAGAAACCACACACAGCAGGGTTACTGCACACCACTCAGCAGGTGTCAGTGAGGTCGGCAGAGCGCATACGATCCAAGCACCAAATGCGTTTCAAGCTCCTACGAGCCCTTGATCACTGGCAATATGGAGGCAGACAACAGGAAAAGGAACAGCTGATTTTATGCAATGTGGAGTCCCGCCCTTGTGGGTATGTACAATAAGGCATACTGGTCCAAGTAGTCCAATATTATATGCCATACTCGAACTCCTGAGTTCTTTGACCAAGTGGATACTGTTTCTGCCGCACAAACATGATAAATATCCAATTACGGTGGAGAGCATGTAGGCACTGTCAGCCGCTGCCAATGTAACTGCGAGCGAGGCCCCCGCTGCCCCAGTGTGTGCTCGTGTTTTCAAGCACACAGGATCCGCTCAGCAAGTGCCTACATGCGCTCCACCGTAATTGGATATTTATCATGTTTGGCGCTTGGATCGTATGCGCTCTGCCGACCTCACTGCCACCTGCTGAGTGGTGTGCAGTAACCCTGCTGTGTGTGGCTTCTCTCTGGGGGCAATCTTCTTTTCTACATATATACATATATATATATATATATACTATGTATATAATATATGTGTGGCTAAATATAATATTTCCTAATGTTAGGTAAGGTAATATTATTTTAGCTTACATAAACAAAAATGCTAAAAATTTACTGAAAAAAACCAAAGTGTAAAGTAACGAATATTTAAAAAAATAAAACACAGCAGTTATACTTTCCTAATTTATCTAAAACTTGCCCATGCAAGAGCATCCTGTACAGCTAGTGGATTGAGTGTTAATATGGTTTAGGAGTGGTCCACTACTTTTGACAGCTTTAGTAACAAACAGGTTTTCTAATGTTCTCTGGTAGTCCCATCAGAAACGGACTAAGAATTTGGGATTTGCCTCATGCGTTACACTTACCTACGTAAGTTTTTGTTTCTGTGCAGCACATAAAAGTGAAAATGACATGGTTACTTTTGGCAACCAATATGTTAATAACGTGCAAAATACTGTGCTCTCATGTGCAGTGCATTATATCCACTTGAAGAATGTAATTCAAGAAAAGAAAGTGTAAATTGTTTCTTGTCAAAAAATAGTTCACACAAAAGAAGTGCTGATAATTTAATGAAATAATCTATCTGATGACGAGAAGAAAAGATGGATTGTTGCGGATTGTCCTATGGATCAAGAGGCATTTGGAAGTCACCTGATCATAAGTATGTTCTGCCAGATGGCATTTTGAGTCCTATGGTTAGGTTTTTCATGGAGCTACACATGGTGTACGTGATGCCAGTTTGCAAATTTTTTCAAAGCTGCAGCTGAAGATTTTTGTCAGTGTTGTGTTACTTGTCAGCTGTTAAATGCTGGCAAAAAGGCTAGTGACTTTAAGTCATATTGGTCTGTTGCATGGCCCTTTACCAGAATGCAGCTCAACTTCATTGAAGTACCCAAGTGTAATAATTAAAGTTGCATTCTAGTTGTTGTTGTCTGTCTGTTCTCAAGATGGGTCTAGGATTTCCCGACTAGGAGAGCTAAGCTCTTACTCAGAGAGTTGATCCCAAGATTCAGTTTGCCCATTTCTTTAAAATCGGATCAAAAAACTCATTTCAAGAATGATTTCATGAGAATTTTGTGCTCCACTTTGAAAATAGATCAGCATTTCCATTGTAGTTACCGACCAGAAACATCCAGAGTGGTTGAGAGAATAAATGCTACTCTCAAATCAAAGCTATCAAAGATTTTCATTTTGACATTGTAAACAATTGGGTCATTGGCTGAGGGGGTGGTTCACAATCCTTACCAGGGTGAACCACAAAAGTCACTAAATTAACTAGTGCTAGCCCTCTGGTAGCTTGTCACAAAGCAGTCAGGCTTAACATAGAGGCAACGTGTAAAGTAATTACGCAGCACACAAACGATAATCGCACAAAAACATATCACATGAAAAATCTTAAACCAATTTAGAAAAATAGAGTGCATTTTAATGAATAAAATGATGCAAGATACAAGAATGACAATACTCTAATCAGGAGAACTTGAGGTATGCCATTTTAAAGTATTAGGTGGATATAGTGCCTAAAAGAACAAAACTTCACTTGTGGTTGTGCTAGACCAAGGGGAAGTTACAAATTCAACCTGATTGCGACGGAGCACTGGCTGGATAGAGGTTAGACCCGCTGAAAAAGGTACCTTGTGAAAGTCCTGCACAAAGTATTCCAATCGGGTGGAGGAGGCCATGAGGCAGTAGTGAGAGCATCATAGATCGCTACTGAAGCACCAAGATCCCGTCGAATGTTGCAAATGGTCATTGCTGGAGTTTCACATTGGTGGTCACTGAAATCTGTGGTTGCGGCAGCATGAAGTGTATATCTCGCGTTGCTGGAAGTCTCTGTAGCACGAAGAGTGTGGTTCATCGGAGCTTCGTGTTGGCAGTCGTCACGGACAGGAGAGTCTCGACCTGAACTGGCCCATTTGCTGTTATGAAGAACCCAAAACTTCAGGTTTTCACTGATGCCAACTAAGGGTCTAGGACCTGTGGAGACACCTCTTGGGAATGAGGAACTCAATCCAGTAGAGACCAGCAGGGCTCAGACAGGTTCAGGTGCAAGGCCAGGTAGGTCCAGTACAGCAGGTCAGATCAGGGAGCTCTCTGGAGCTTGTTGTATCCCTGTAACTCAGACTGGAGGTCAGCCAACTGACCCTTGGAGAAAATATTAGGTAGCTGGAGATGAAAGGAACAGGTCCAGTCTTTCTTCTGAGGAATCAGGGCAGGTCTCAAGCAGAAAGGCAGCCCACTGGGGGCCAAGACGGCCCTCAAGCAACAGGGCAGTCCTCTGGCGAACAAGGCAGGTCTCATACAGCAGGGCAATCCTCCGGGGAACAAGGCAGTTCTTCTTCTGTAATGTCCAAAGTGTACTGAAGAGTGGCACTGGAGGTTCAATATTTATTCCTGGTGCCAGTATTTGAAATGGGGGGATTCCCTATACGACCCAAACATCTGGTTCTGAAAAGTTCTTCCCTTCAATTATCAAGGCTGGAAGAAGTCTGGGGTGACAAAAGACTAGTGTCAGGTTCTTTTGTGTGTGCTACAGGCAAGTACATAGATAGGTAAGTGGAACAATGGAAAGGTCCGTCCTCAGCCATCCTGCCCACACCTACTACTCTTTTGTGTCACTGTCTAGAGGGAATACACAACCCCAACAGCAGAGCCATTCACAGTCATGCGACCCAGGATGCCGGCAACATGTGTACATGGTTAGGAGAACAAAATATCAACTTTCTAACAGTGTATTTTTAAAATTGTGGCTTAAAATCCAACATTAAAGAGGATAGTAAATTGTAATTCATGTAAGTCTAAACACCATATTTCTAGCTCCTCTCGATCCAAAGTTATCACTTGTCAAATGTAATAAGGTAGCCCAGTGTTAGTCAATGGGAGAGATAGGCTTTACAACTGTGAAAACAAATGTAGGAGTTTTTCACTGTCAGGACATGTAAAATATAAGTACACATGTCCTAATTTTTAAATACAATGCACCCATCCCTGTGAGTCTTTAAGACCAACCTTAGGGGTAGCTTATATGCATTAAAAAGAAAAATAAAGTTTAGGCTTGGTAAAAAGCGTCTTTTGCCAGGTCAAAATTACAATTTAAAACTGCCCCACAGGCTGTAGTGGCAGGCTTGAGATATGTTTCAAAAACCTATTTTAGTGGGTGGGACAATGATTGCCACAGGACTAATAGTAGCATTTCATTTACAGGCCCTGGACACATGCAGTCCCATATACTGTGGACTTACAAGTCAATTAAATCTGCCAATTAGGTCTTGGGCAATTTTACTTTATTTTAGGGAGAGAGCACATGGCCTTCAGCACAGGTGAGCTCTGGTGAAGTGCACAAAGTCCTAATGCCACAAAACAGGTTCAGCAACAGCGGTCAATAATCTGGGGGAGACCCTGTAAAAAGGGCCAGGTCCAACATTACCACCCTCCAGCCAAAAGCTAGGGTAGACCAATCAGTACCTTGAAGGACTTCCCTACTTAGGCGATAGAACATGGACAATAGCCCACTTTTGCAGAGGCACTTGTCAGTTCTATGCTCATCCAAGCCTACCTTAACTGTATTCCCCTAGCATTATCCTCTGGGGCCACTACACTAGCCCATGGGGAACCCGGAACCCTTCTACTCATCCTTGGATCACATCTGTGAAGCTCCTGAGCTTAATTTCCTCACAGATACATCCCAATGGGCAGATAGTATCACAATGGCCAACAAGGTGATATGTCCCATTCCATGCCATGGGTCAGACGTCTGTCCCCAATCCAGGTAAATCTCTACCCATAGAGAGAACAAACAGCAGAGACTATTGACAGCTGTTAGTGTCAATAGCCAGGCCCCAGGCCATCCACTGCCAGGTAGAGGCTCCATGCAGGATCTTTTAGCAGACCTCATGTCCATTCTTGGGGTTGGCAAGGTGTTCCCTACTGGCTCCTGATGGTTCTCTGACCTATGTGGCTTCTCAGAGTGTGGGGGGGGGGGGGGGGCAACAACCGCGGGTGTTAGGCATTATACTTCCACTATTTTTCCCACCTGTACAGGGGTGGTATTTTGAGAGTGACCTGTACCCTGAGGCCCAACAGGAGCCTGACTTGCAAAGACTTCTAGAGGGGGGAGGCAAACACCACCCCCATCAAGGATGACACACTCTGTGTGTGTCTTGCTGTAGTCTGCCTCGTGCAGGTCTCTGATCCTCTATCTATGACAGCACAGGGAGCACTGGCAGATCAGAAGTGGCCTAGCCTGGGTCAATCTTGAGGTGCTTTGGTTTTCAGAGCTGGCAACCCCTGATGCACTTTCCCCCAATGTGGAATGTTTCCACCTCTTGCCCTCCATTTGGGTCTCTGTACTCGCCTGTTAGAAATAGTACCCCCAGAAACCACAGCTTTCAGGGTGCCTTGGGCTGCCAGCTCCTGGACACTCATGCAGAATTAAATCAATTGGTATCTGGGGTGTAACTATGATCATTTAATGTCCCACTCCCCTACTCTATTCCAGGAACACCAGAGCCATTGGGTGGAAGAAGTGCTGCCCATGGGCCTGAGTTACACTACACATCTGTCCAGTGTATACTGCTCTGGGGCAACCAGCTTTTCCACCACCATGGTCTGACTGGAACAGATATCCCTTAGGGCAGTGACAGGCATCCCATTAACTTTTACTTGATGGAAGTGATGGTTCCCACCCTCTGGATTCACAGGTTTACCCTTGAAGTCCACCACTCAGCTAAGGGACACCAGGGCATTGTTCACCCTCTGCTCCTGAGGACCACTTACCCCTAAGGCCACACTGGCCACCCTTGTGGAGCTCCCACCTGTGCATGGTCTCTTGATAAAGACCACGTCCCCTTGCTTGTGCCTCATCTGGGAGCAATCAAAGCACTGGTGTTGAAAATGGGCACCCTGGACAGCCACCCACAAAACATCCCACCTATTCTTAGAAGGGGCATGGGAACCCTTCCCCACACACTAATTTGAGACCTGTCTGGGTCGTTGTGGAGCTCCCCCTCACTCTACTGGGGAACCCAGAAGCACCCTCTTCGGGGTCACACTCAGGTGCCTTCTTGTGGACCCTAGTGCTAAGCCATAGGTCCACATTCTTAGCTAGCTCCCTAAGATCAGCGAGCTTGCTATAAATGAGCTGTTGGCATAGCTCTGGAAAACTGTGACTGAACAAGTGTTCTCTTTATAACAGACTGTAAAGCTCCTTATTAGTTTTAACCTCACTACTCTTCACCCAGCCACCCAGTCCCTAACAAAAGCAGTCCATGAAATCCAACCAGGATTGTTGAGACAGTTTCTATCTGTCCCTGAACCTCACCTATTATTCTGAGGGGTGAGGCCATATTTTCTGGCAAAAGCTGCTTTCATTAGGGGATACCTTTTCCTGTCACCCTTCCCTAGGGCTGGCAGTGAATCCCTCCCTTCATTTGGAATGTGCCTCCAGAGACTATCCCCCAATCCTACTCAGGGACCCTGTGCATTTCTAGAGCAACCTCATAAGCCTTGAACTACTTGTCAATGTCATCCCCAACAACAAATTAGGCACAAGATTTTTGGGAATGTAGAGCCTCCTGTCTCCATTGGACACTGTGCAGATACTGCCACCATTACTACTGGACTCATGCCCTTAAGGCATGTGTGTGTACAACATATGTGCACAGATCAATTTCAGGGGTGCAACAGGGTGTCATTTTGACACCGTGCACCCTTGAAATTGCCCATAGGAATGAATGGGACAGCATTCCTTAATTGCGACTAGCAATTTGCGATTCGCAATCAAGGAATGTTTAGAAATCGCTCTTTTTATAGCGATTCCTACATGCATAGGCTTTAGCATTTCCTTAATTGCGATTCCTTAATAATCACAATTAAGAAATCGCGAAAGCCGACGTTGATGCATGTCCCAGTAGGTCCTTCTTTTATTTTAACAACATTTCCCAGTTTTTGGTTCTCAAGATCTGGTCACCCTTCTGTTATTCTCTCCACTGCACGGCGCAGATCTTGTCACAGGAGCATGACATCAGCTCCCACAGCCCTAGGTTTAGCATCCATCGCTTCCCGCGACTGGCCGGGGGCAGCAATAATCATGTATGTGTCCGATACAGTGACCTGCGCTTACCCTTCGACTTCCGCAGTCCGACCGGGCTTGTCGTCCGGTGTGTAAACTTGACCATTGTTTCTTGTTTGCCCATTAGGGGAATCTTGTCTTTGACCATGGTGCTGTTGCAGGGCTTAATAACAGATTTAGCTCCAATCTGCTGGGACCCGCTAACCCCCAGGTGGCCTCAAGGCATCACAACCTGTCACAACAGGACCCAGCATGGCAGGAGGCTCAATAAGGGGTTGCTGGATGCCTCCGATCTGCCATCACACAGTGCGGAGGTGGGGTAGGCAGGAGGAAGCTTTCCCCTGTTTTAGAGCCCGAGCACCCAGAGAGATGGGAGGTGCCTAGAGATGTAAGATCTGCTTCCAGTCATAACTGGCTCAGCATGCCGCACAAGGCTCCGGTGCTGAGACCTGAATTCCTTGTATTGTGTCCCTTTCATGTTATGCATTATGTGTTCAGGGTTGTGATCATGCAGTGATGATATACAGGTCTGGCTTTAGGGTGGTGCTATTGTTGCCTCAGCACTGGGCGCCTACTTGTGGGGGGCGCTGTGTTTTCAAGTACAATATGGTTTTAAAAGCACCTGCTGCAGCGTTCCTTGCCGCCAGCAATTTTCAGGCAACCTTACACAAAATGTCAAAATAACTCTGTTGATTGATGCACCTGCTGCAGAGAGATCAGAGTTTTGTCTTGTGGAAGTTTTAACTCATTATAGGGTAGAACAGAGAGTTAATATGCCTGCGGCGAAGCACGTGTACCATGCAGATCACAAAGTGCATACAATGTAAATAGGTCTGTGCCTTACTGCTTCCATCAGAGAGGCCCTTTTGTTACTTTCAGTTTATAAATTTAAATCCTAATATAGAACATTGAGCTATTAACTATCAAAGAGATGCATGCAAATTGCAAGGTAAAGATTAGAGCATTATCATTTTACCCCTCAGTTTTTCATTATTCTTATGTTGCAAAAAAGGTTCACTTGGGTAGAAATCAATTCTTATTAGTCAAGCCGACCCCCCATCATGGTGATACGTTTTAAATTCTGAGTTTGTGCTTCTCCAGACCAAGCACTCTTCAACTATACGGCCTACCAGTATGGATGGCATGCGACTCCTACACCTTGTAGTCCTCTGTCTGATGTAACATTTCCTATACACTGATTTACACACTTCTGATTCACTGTCTCTGTGTAAAGTGTTTGTGATGTAAAGTGCTCTGACACCTTACACTGGTATGGGTGGACTATAGAGCCAAATAAATGAATGAGAGAGTGTTTATGGAGACTTGATGGGCACTGTTAAAGGGTGGTAATGAGGGGATCCGTGAAGGAGGTCATTGGGGGACGCCAAGAAACATTGTCGCACCGGGCGCCACCAACGCTAAAACCAACCCTGATGATATATGTACATCACAGGCTTGTTCAACGCAATGTTTACTTTTGTCATGTAATGACTCGCGTTGAGCTCATGATTGAATTCCTTCTCCATGGCATCTGCAACCGTGTTCCCAGATATGGTTGGGATTTCATGGAGAGGTGTAGGAAGTTCTTTTTAAAATAAATGAGAAGACAATTCCAAAGTTGAATAGTGAAAGAACTTGTAGATTTATTTCCATAGAATGGAAACACGACTAATCCAGTCAACTTACAGCCAGATAATAATAATATTCTAGACTACAGAACACCATGTAATATTACATTCTTTTAAAGATGTATACACTAATAAACTAATAACAAGGAAACCACTCTCTACACCCCCCATCCTATAATACAACAAAAAAATACAAATAAAATACAAATTCAATAATATACAAAATCGTCAGAACGAAAGGGAGTACTGATGCGAGAACTAGACCTTAAAGGTGCAATATCACCAGATCCACAACCATTATCACAGACATTTTCTATAGAACTTTGAAGTAAGGGAACAACATTTTCATTATCACCGTTCCCATCACTCTCATAAGAATGAGAAGAAGAGTGATTGATGTTCTCTCTATGAACAAGTTCACCAAAATCAAACCAACTTGCATCAGTTTGATTTTTGAATTTTTTACAAAGTATCTCAGCTTGTTCATGTGAAATTTTAACAACAGAATTTCGATTCCACCATCCTCGATTTTGCAGCATTACTGCCATTTTTGATACCCTAACAATTTTTGCAGGTTCTGAAAATCTCGATTCTCCTTTGGTAACCTTAATTGGTTTCTTTATAAGAACCCAGTCACCAGGAGACAAGGAAGTCACTTTGACATGTTTTCTTAAATCAACATTTCTCTTGTATGTATCTTGTTTTTGTTTAACATGTTCCTTAACCTTGTTTAAATCAATGTTAGTGTCAATGTCTCCTAATTTACTTTTCAACCATGATGGACTAAACATAGAAATCGGGTCTCTGCCTCTTAGTAAAACATAGGGAGAAACATCAGTGGTTGAATGGGGTGTCGTGTTGTAACTCCAGACCTTATCACAAAGATACTTACAAACATCAAGGTTATTAGCCACAGCTGTTTGTACTCCCTCTTTCAATAATCTGTTAGCTCTTTCCACGAGACCATTGGAAGCAGGACTATTCAGAGGAACTAATACATGCTTTACAGATACTTCACTTAGAACATTTTCAAACTCAGAAACAAAAGGAGTTCCATTGTCGGTCACAATTTCAGCAGGGAGACCTTCAATCATAAATAAGCATTGTAAAAACGTAACAACAGACTTAGAATCAGTTCTCTTGAAAAATACAGCCACTTAGAAAAATAGCCAATTACGACAATCAAAAATCTGTTATCACCACCAAGTAGTTTGAAAGGACCTGAAAAATCCATTCCTAACTTCTGCCAAGGCCCTTTTGGCCAGTCTACGGGGCACACAGGAGAAGTGGATAAATGCTAACGCTTATCTGAACATAAACATTCAGGACACTTATCTACAAAATTCTTAACTTGACCATCGATACCTGGCCACCAATATATCTCCTTAATCTTCCTCACAGTACTAGAAGTTCCCAAGTGTCCCTCCTGAGCAAGAGAAATAATTTTTGACCTTATACCTTCAGGTGGTACCACTTTGCCCTCTCTGACTAAAACACCCTTCACAATGGATAATTCTGCTGCTACCTGCGAGTAGCATTTATCTTGCATAGATAAACTCCTGTCACAAGGCCAACCTTGAACTACATTTTTTTTAACTCTTTCAAGACAAAGATTGTCTTTCTCACAAGAAACCCATTCTTCCTCAGATAGTTTGCTACACTGTGTTAAACCACTGATAGTGAAAACCACATCAGAATCATAGGAAGGCGGAGCAGTGCGCGAGAGGAAGGCGGAGCAGTGTGCAAGAGGAAAAGCGAGAGGAAAGTGCACTGTCTCCACCAGCTACACCGGCTACACCGGCTTTCTGTTGAAACCTGCCCCCCCGCGCAGCGAGGTGTTGAAACGCGGGGGGAGCACGGGCGCGGGGGGCCGCGGGAGGCTGCCAGTAATCAGAGCCGGAGCTCTCGGTGCTCACAGCTGCACCGGGAGACAAGCGGGAGCCGCCCGGTGGCGGCGGGAACCACTGTGGGAACCACTGCGGGGCTTCTATCCTGCAAAGGCTCATTCCTGGCTCACTTCAGGCAGCTGGGACAGCGGAGCGGGAGCGGGTTCCGAAAATTAAAACAAAAAAAAGAGACAGAGACAAAGACAAAGACACTTTGCAAAACCTTACAGAGACACTCGAGTGGCTTGCCTGCTTGCCTGTAAGGGGTGGAGCAATTATTGGTGAGCCAGCATCTGATCAGCCAGCAGCAGCACTTCGGGACGAACAGTTTTGTCATTTTATCATCAATCCTCCATCAATCCGCAGCTACACCATCACGCTCAAAAGCCATAAAAAGCTGCAAAGGCAAAAGCAAAGGGAAGACAAAAGCGGCGGCTACACAAGGAGACGTGAGCTGTGAAGCAGTAGGCGGCAGTAGGCGGCAAAGCAAGCATCGCAATGGTGAGTGAAACCAGCAAGGGTGCCTAGGGGGTGGTCAAGTCACCGTTACAGCCGTCCCAGCCGTCCGCCCTGCCCGCCCCACAGCCAGCAGCTCATCCCACGGTCAATCACAGTGCATTGGGGTGGCAAGACACCCCACCCTCCCATAGGGGCCTGAGACTTCAGCAGGAAAGGGGCTGTCTTGACAGGCTTTTTGGCTCTATTTTGGAGTGAAAAAGACTTTAAGCTTGCTCACACCTATAGGCTGTATTCTTCCCTTTTAAGCCCTTTCTTCCAGACCTAGAAGAGGATAGCTGCTTTATATGATGATAGATCCCTTACTCTAATCCATCTATTGCCTATTGGCTTTGCCTTTCATTATTTTGCCTATAGTAGAGGGTGGATCCTGTGGTCCTGACTTTATATTATGGTTTGTATAGGTACTCTGACAGAGCTAAGGGTTATTTCATCCTTCTCAGGCCTACAAGGCCCAGAACTAGAGAGACTCCATTTTGCTTTCTATCCCTGCAGAGATGAGATGCTTCAAGCGGAAAGGTAATATTTTGGTTTTGAGCTGTTGTTCGCCCTAAGCGAACCGGAGAGAACCGGCCAGAGCTGAATCTAATCAAGAAGTGTCCCTGGGCTCAGGTCTCTAGACGAAACAAGCAGCTGATCACTGTGGGAGCGTCTAGAGCGAGGAGCCCGATGCATGGACCTGGTGGGAGGAGGCTGCTGGCTGGAGCTTTCCACTAGAGGAGAGGAATCCATATTAGCGAACTGCAGGAGAGGAGGAGTGGTCAGTTTGGTTCTTGCAGAGTGGAGAGTAGGATGTCTGCTGGAGCTGCAGAGTGCAGTGCAGTTCTATTGGTTTTCTGGAATGGAGAAAGAAGGCAGATGATTGCTGAAGCTGAAGAGAGCAGTACAGAATGCATTAAAGCAGATGGAGGAGTTGAGGCTGTCAGCTGGAGCAATTGAGCCAGAGGCGTGTAGCTGTGGTGACGGAGGGAGAGACAGAGAGAGAGCCCTGATCCCACCAGAGACAGAGAGAAATCTTCCTTCTAATAGGTGAGGTAGTCTAAACTAGTCCACTTTACACTTACACCTTAATTTTGTCTTTATTCCCTAGGCTATTGTATGTCTAATCCTTTTCTTTCAGCGGTGTATTAAAGTTCCTGTTAATCAAGAGACCCCGCAGATAACCTTGTCCTCATACTGTATGTCTAATCCTTTTCTTTCAGCGGTGTGTTAAAAGTTCCTGTTAGTTATAGAGACCCCGCAGATTTGTGTATGTGTATTTTATGATTATTGTAATAAAGATACCCCAGTTCTTAGAGAACTAGTGTGCATGTGTTATTCTTAAGATAGAGCTAACCTTTCTTCTAACCAGATGCTGTGTAGCAACTGATGGATCAAAAGGGAGTAGGAGCGCTTAAATCAGGGAATAACTCTTGCATACAGTGTGTATATCTCTTGTCCCTACACAGTGAAGGTAACCTTGTCTCCTAGTCAGGTATTACTGTTTGAACAGATGCTACCCCTGATCAGGTAAGTGATAACTGAATAATTAGGGAGAGAGAGGAGCCCTTGAACTGAAAGATAATTGATATACTAAGTAATTCGGCCATCCCATAATATTATTGTAGTAGCAAACCCTTAGTGAATAGTGAGAGAGACTTCCCAACATAGAGACAGAGAGCTGAAGGTATTCATAGGAAAGTGGTCGTCATTGGTAAGTGGCGTTAGTGAGAGCACTGATTGTGGTCAGTGTGTAGATCTGCCGGATTGCAGATCGGATTGTAAGTGAGTGAGCACCGGGGGGATACGGTGTTTAGGTCCGCCGGATTGTGGACCG